>NW_027071825.1:12574583-13897500 GCF_038088225.1 Cyrtonyx montezumae
GGCTGAATTACCCATTGTCACAAAAGAAAGCTATGGTGTATCCAAGACTTAACCCAGTTCATTTGAACTCTTGTTACCGTTCTTTCACAGAACTTCATATCAGACTTACTCATCTAAGAGAAAGTGGGACATACCTCAAACATGTACCAGACCATCTAGATTTTTCTCTGAGACTGAGAACGGTGAAAGTTATCCAATTCCCTGTGAAAAGACAAATAAAAACTTGTTAATCTTCAGGCTTAGTCCAGGAATTTATGGTTACTAGAGCTAAATTTATGTAATTATCCAAAGGAGGAACTTTAGGGGAAACTAGGATCATCAAGTTGCTAAATGCACTGTTCTAAAACATAGGTAGACAGGTAAATTAAAAATTTAGGTTGTCCTCCAAATCTTGAAATCCAGCACAAATCATGGAATTTACAACCTTAATAATGCCCTGAGATTTTTAATGTTTTGAGTGTGTATACTCAGAATCGTCACAGAAACTGAGCCACAGAGTATTTGTATTTATCATACGCTGTCACTGAAGTTTCCCAACTTTCTCTTCGTAGAACTCAAAAGTATTGCTAAGAATATTATTTTAATTAGAAATTACCATCTACATGAATACTTCGGAATAAATGCTGACATTTCTGCCCTTGAATCAGTGAACCTGATCAGCCATTTCAAGTCAATTCCATGTTGGATTAATATGCAGACTAGTTTTAATTTCTAACATAGGAAAGGAAAACACAACAGTACATTCAGTGAGGGCTGTCCTCTATGAATTCTGTACCTTTCACTAACAGTGGCTAAACTTTTGCAAGCTGCAAATGACCATTTATTCTTTTTTGTCTTATATTTTAAAAGCAGTGAGCAGAAAATCCAGTTGCTATCTTCCTAGGTGCCACAGATCATAAGTACAAGATTCTGACACAACTCCTTTGTTTCTTTCATTTACATTCTATGCTGCACTGAAGTAATTTGGAATAATCAACAGCAGCTAACCTGAACTTTAGGATGAAGTTGTTTTTCATTACTGAATGTTCCCACTGCCAGTGCAAGTTTTTATATTCTTCAGATGTGCTACGTAAGTCCTTTGAAAATGAATGTTTGGAAACATACACAAAAAGTTGTGTTTACTATTTAACAGTATGTGTGTATGGTAGCAAGAGAAACAGAGCAAGTAGACGGCTGGTATTTATCTACATACACTACTGAGTCCAAAGATTGTGCTTTTGCTTTGTACTGAATTTCAGTTCCTGCTGACATTCTCCTGCACTTTCCAAAGAGAATTTTTCCTTTGTCAGACAAAGGGTAAATTTGTTACTAAACGGTAGAGGGGCCAGTGCAGTGCAGTATATGGATTTACCAATTAGGTTCACTGCATCCACATCTAAGAACTGATCTCCATAGCACAGGTGACTGCCCAAGCTTACATCGTAGCACAGCAAAAATCCCTGCTAATGACCTTCTACTTCAGGGAACAAATACTTTCTTCAGTTTCAATTAGTTCATTTCTCTTACACAATAACTTGATGAAGAATTAGGGTAGTACTCCTTTAAAACATTTCTTCCAACACTTAGTGGCTTTTTGTAGTTTTGTGGGGTTTTGTTTGTTTGTTTTTATGATTTCCTTGGCAATTGTGTAATAATGCTGAAATGAACCTTCTGTCTCATAGTATATTTTATACCTGGTTTAGGGAAGCAAACAACACTGAATGTACCAACAACTTTCAACATACTAACTACTTTGCCCAACTGAGAAATTACTATTTTAGTGAATCTGCATCACAGTAATGTAAAGAAATTTTCATTTAGTTTTGTTAAGTTGTCCATCTTTGGATGTTTCCTATATACATTATAAATTCTGCCAGGTATGCAAGCCAAATCTTTCTCACTGGTTGAATCTGAACAGTAGGACAGCAGGAGAACAAAGATATTTGTCTTGCTCGTTGCTTGCACCATAAAGGAAATACCCATCTATCTTTTTTGCTGCCTTATCTCTGCTAACATCTCCAAAGGGGCAGAGAAGATGGAACAACCTCTGTAATGTTTGTTCTCTACATATATTTAGTCTTGGTCTTACTAGAACCTGAACCACCAAGCCAAAATCAGGAAAATTTTAAAAACACCTTTTTGTAAAAAACTTTTAAATCTTTTAAACATTTTGAAGCTGATACTCTGAACTGAGTAAGTGTTAATTGAGTCTCATGTTTAGGAATTTTGGAATGAATCTCCTGTGCTTTACTTCCTTCTGTCTTTGGTCAATTAATTCCTTCCCTAAACAAGTACGTTATTCAGTCACCTCTCATTGCTCCACCTCAGCTCTGTGATTAGTACAGTTTTAAAGAGGCAAATGCTAATAATGAGGTATGCCAATCATGTGACATCAAAAACACAATAATTCCAGGAAGCAGGTGGGGAAAAAGTGGGGAAGGAGAGTGGAAACATGTGCTTACAATCCCTGGACAATGTACTGTACATACGTTATTTATATGGCACCATTTTAATGTCTCTTCGATGAAAAACATCTTGTTACCATAGTAACTGCCACATTGCTTACTGTCTCTGAGACTACTACATCATCATACCAGAGACACACAAATAAGTCATGGGCAGCTCTGGCTTTTTATGAAAGACCATGTACATGTTTTCTGCACTTCACTGATCATTCTACACGCACAATGTTAATGTTAATTTCTCAATACAAAAAGCAGAAAAAAAATCTTATTTTTCTTACAACTTCAAATAGCAGGAAAACCCTATTTTCAGTTATTATTTTACCACTTCCAGGCTCTATAAGCTATTTATAAGCTGAAGACATATTTGCTGAATTATGCCTATGCACTCCATTTTTTACATTTCTGAAATTCTTGTTTGCAACAGACATTCTCAGTTGCTGTCCATGGGCAAAGTCTCTCACCCTGGAGAGCAGAAGTCCCTTTCCATCTTTCACTGTATTTATATACTATAAGGTATTGTACTGATTACCTAAGCCATTGAACAAGTAATGCTGGTTGCTTCAATTGCTTTCATATCTCTACCCAATGCTATATCGTCTCTGTCATAATTATTTTAAAGATTTAGAACTACACAAAAAGTAGACTAAATTTTCCCATTGGAAATAAGAATAAAAATCACTTTGCCACAATTCTAAGGAAATACTGGGTGTCTGCATATAATCTTCACATGTAGAAATGCAGAATAAACTGTACAAAACTGCCTATACACTGCATATAACAGCAGCTCTGAAACCCATGAGCTAATATTCCTTCAGTGCTGGAGCTGAAGAGAACAGGTAAAGGTCTGTTTTTAATTTCATCAGTATAACATCTTCAGACTTTTTATTCACTCTAAATGGGCAAGTCTATTCATTATGAATGCATTATCATGTAATTGGATATCAAGGGATTATTAACCCCATGGATTCTACAGTACAATTAAAAGTTTACCAGCTCTGTTTCTTCTTATTACAATGTTTCCAAACATAGTAGCAAACGTTGCAGCATGATTTTGTTTAAAGATGCCTTGAGACAAGAACATGAGCCTTCACTGCCAGACTCAAGGCTCCTGCATTGCTGTACAACATTCGGTTGATAAATAAATACAACTATTTTTTCAAGGCAAAAACTCTCAAAGGACAGAAGGATGACAAAATTCCAGCCAGATTCTTGCCACATCTTCTCATTGCTAAGAGCCCCAGAATGTTCCTAATTTGGTGCTAGATGAAATTCAGGCAAAATTGCTATAAGTGCAGGAAATGACCAGAAGAATGAGAAGTTCTTGTTGGAGAACCACTACCAAATCAACACCATATCCTTCCTATGTGTCTATCTCATAACATAGGTACATCAAGACACAGAAAATATATTTTGAGCATGCTACTTATTATCATGCTAGTAATCAGTGTTTTCATGTAACATAAAATACATACTGAATAAATATTTTAAAATTGTGACTCATCTGGAGAAATAATTTTCTTTGAATACTCAGAGATAATCATGCATTGCCACAGATAGAGACTGAATTTAATTTAAAGCTTTTTAATTGACTACAAAGTCTGGAAGCCCTAAGGCCACGTATTCACATAACACAACATACTGTTTCTGCTTTCCCACTAAGAAACGCGAGCAGTCTCACAATATTTTCCACTTACTCATGAAATTGGAACTGAAAAAACAATGAATTTCTCACACTGCACGGAAATGAGCTCAGACCCAGACATACTGGGAGCTTTAAACTCTCACACCAGCAGTTGTTTCAGACCTGACAAAATATATATGCTCATAATATTGAACACAGGTTCTAATAGTCAGCATATCCATACATTCTAGGCCATGTTGCTGTGCAAAAAAGATTTTGATGCTGATTGTTTTTTAAGGAATCTCTTGTTAATTGTGGAAAATCAATTGTTCTGTTATTCCAGGAAAACATAGAGCTTGTGAAAGAAGACGTTAATTTAACAATGTTAATAAGTCCATGTAACCTCGTTTCAATAGCAAGTTTCAGAGACAGAGTTGTAAAAGGGTACAAAATAGAATGTTTAAATATAACTTCAAGTTTTGCCAATTTTGGAAAAGGGCAGGATGAAATACTGTTAAAGATTGTGAAGGGGTCCAAACCTTGTTCTGGGCATAAAATTCAAGCAGATCAAAACCAAAATTATCATTTTTATTTAAGTGCAGATCCTATTTTATTAGTTTTGTTTATTTTTTAAAACTTATATACCATTAGTTCCCTATGTTTGGCTGATATCAAGTTTGCTCAATGCTATTTTTGATTCAGATCTGTGTCTCAGGTTCTTGAGTATTTTTACATTTTGGTCATATTTGTAGCTATTTTTCACTAACCTCAGAATTCCCTTTCTACTGAGACAACTCTAAAACGTTTATTGTACATTTAATTGCACAAGTGCCAATGGTGTGTTTCTTTGCCATTTAAAAACATTAAATTCATGCTTTAGACCACAAAAAAAAGGAAACTTTTCTATCCGCTCAGAAATCTTTTCTATTGCTATTGACACCAGCAATTAACAGACCAGACTGCAATGCAAAAATTGTGACACGGAAGTGAAAATGAAACGAATGGATGTCACTTCAATTTCTCTATTTCCAAATTTCTTCCACTGTGCAGGAGCAATATGGCTTAAAAATAATTTAAAAGGCAATTAAGAGACCACCATATCCTATGGTTTAGTCAGTTCTGCACATAGATTTCCTTCAGTCTATAATACAACAGTGGCACATGGGAGCAGTAAAGGGCGTTTGGGAAAGAGAGGAAGAAAGAGAAGAAGGCTTTTAAAAGCTACTAACAAAATGTTCAGAAAAAACGTAAATCGGTTCCAAACCTTAATAAGTTCTGAACCTAATGTATAGTAGAGACCACTGAAGAGAACAACTCTCTATTTACATCCAACATCCACAGGATTGAGAACAAACTGAATTCTGTTATCTAGCTCTAGCTAGCCATGTTTCTAAAGTGTTTTTTGTAGCTCACTGCATTGGAAAAAAAAAAAAGTATTTCTGATTTTATAGTTTGATGAAGCAACACTTGCAGAATTTTGTACTTTTTTTTTTTTTTTTTTTTCATATGAGATCTGTCATTTCATAAATTTTATTCTCCCCTTTCCCGGCCTCACTCACTGTCACCTGAACTTCAGGACCAAAAGTAAGGAAGACCATTTCACCACATGGATACAAGACAGAGACTTTCTTTGCAAAGACAGACACATGAAAGCTTTCAGAACTTCTTTTCCAGCTCTTGAGAGCTTTTAATGACTTTGATAGCATGGGTAGTGGAAACAGATGCTATCATCTCTACATTTTTTGGCAGAGGATAAAGCAGCAAAGGCTAACATATTCATGCTGTTTGCAAACTGATGTATACCACAGATCATCTTTCCAGAATATATTTGGTCAGGAAAGAAAATTTCCAGCTCTCGATGATACAAAATTATACCATTAACGTCTAAATATACCATTACTTTTTAAAAGTAAATAACATACCCCCATTGCAGCTACTCCCCTCATAATGTACATTCCTTCCTATTTCCAGATGGATAAAGGATACCTATCTGGGTAGCCATTTAGATTCTTTTCCCTCCCACAAGAACATCAGGCCTGCCAAGTGCTTTAGGATCTTCAAAAGGAAGACACTTTGTACAAGTGAATTCCATTATTTATTGTTACCATGATGCACTCTATACATCCATAAGACTTCCTGCAGTCTGAAGACTATATTAAGACCTACTGTAAGCAGATGCAACTCCACTGACATTAGCAGAGTTGCACTTACAGCAAGCCTCAACATGGTCTAAACTCAGCTGCATATGGTTTGTACATTGCCTATTCTAACCAGAGAAGCCTTTGTAATTTAATAATTGTCTAGATCTGATCCAGAACTCAAGAAACACAAGCTACTCAGAAGACTAATGCAATACAGAAGTCTGTCTTTTCTTCACCCTGTTCTAAAGCAGCTTGACTTGTAGCCTTAAAAATATAACCTTCAAAGATTACAAAGCAATAAAACAGTTAGTGTTACAGAGAGCTGATAAATAGCACAACGTACATCACAACCACTGCACTGCCTAAGTATTCCACTCCTTTGTATTATCCTTTTCTAACTAGTAGTTGTCAGCTGTACAACAGGGATGTATCACGTAGCATATTTATTAAATAGAATCTGCCGTCCAATAACTTAAAAATACATCAGCTGTAATCCTGCAACAGATTAAACTACATTTAAAGTGGCAAATAAAGAAAACAGTGATTCTATATTACATCAACATGCTATTAGCTGAGACTACAATTTGTTTTGCCAGGCAAATCACTGTGCTGGTATACAATCATCTTAGGGTTTGTGAGACTAAATGGGTAAATGGGATCTGATTTTAGGATGAGATTTCTTCTAAGCATTCCCATTGCACTGAGATTCAGGAGAGGCACCAATTCTCATCAAGTAAAAGGCCCCTCAGATAACTTATATTGATGATTGCTTAAAAGCGTCAAAAAAAAAAAAATGAAGTCTACTTGGGAGTTTCACAAATAAATAAACAAATCTCTACTCAAGAATCGCTACCTGACCTTTGATTTAACTTTGATCTGCTACTGGAGAATGCTCTGGAAAGCAAAGATACTATACCTAGAATTAAGGTGATAGAAGATAAGTAAATCATCTTAATTCTGCCTTGAAATTTATGAAAAACATTTTATTAAAAAAGCAAAATATTTTCCCCATACCAGGAAACAGAAGACAACTAAAAATGTGGTGGTGTTATTTTCCAGGTGCTATTATCCATGTCCAGTAACAGGCAATGAAGGACATGGAAGCACCTGATACCATCTCTTTTACAGTACTGCAGTAGTTATAATATTGCAGTAGTTTTTCTTTTAGCTTTAAAAAGTGACAATAATCTGATTTTTCTAATTGTCTTACTTGTAGAAAATAAATACACAGAATTTTATATAACATCTACTGAGAACAATGTCATGCTTTCTGAAAAACCGTGGGAAGTTGAAAACCAGACTTGCCTCAGACCAGACTAATACATAAAACAGGTGGTAGAAAGGAAACCAAAGTAGGGAAGAAAAAAATCTCTCTAAATATTAAAAAATTAATAAACACAGCTTGCATAAGCAATAATGCTATTTCCATATACACTATACCACAATATTTCTTAGCCTAATTATTATGGCATCTATGATCCTTCTCTGTTAAGTAAGAATCCTAAAACTCAGCTGCAATGAATTTTACCAATAAATCATCATAGATCGTCACAGAATCGTCTGAGTTGGAAGGGACTTTTAAAGATCATCATAGTCCAACTCCCCTGCAATTAACAGAAATACCCACATCTAGATCAGGTTACACAGAGCCTGATCCAGGCTGACCTCAAATGTTCTCGAGGGACAGGGCATCTAACATCTCTTTGTTCCCGTTGCCTTATTGTAAAAAACTTTTTTACTTAAATACAATCTAAATCTTATCTCTTTTAATTTGAAACCATTTCCCCTTGTCCTGTTACAACAGACCCTGCTAAAGAGTTTGTCTCCTTCTTTCTCATAACCACTCTTCAGATACTAAAAGGTCACTATTAGTTCTCCCTGGAGCTTTCACTTCCCCAGACTGAACAGCTCCAGCTCTCTCAGCTTGTCCTTGTAGGGAAGAAGTTCCATCCCTTGGATCATCCTTTTGGCTCTCTCCTGGATGCTCTCCAACAGGTCTACACTTCTCCTGTACTGAGGACTGCACATCTGGACACAGTACTCCAAGTGAGGTCACACCAACGCAGAGCAGAGGTGTAGGATCACCTCCCTCAACCTGCTGATCATGCCTTTTGATTTACCCCAGGATATGGATCAGTACCTTTAAGTCCTTCTCAGCAGGGATGTGCTCTATCCTTTCATTCCTTAGCTTGTACTTATATGGGGGGATGCCATGATCCATGTGCAAGAGCCTGAATTTGGATTTATTGAACCTCTTAAGGCTCACCTGGGTCCAGATTTGCTGAAGATCTTCTCAATCACACCACTGATACCACTGAGATCATGATACTGTAAAACTCTGGATCCAGTAATAACCCCTGAGGGATACCACTTGTTTAGACATTGAGGCATTGACGACCACTGTCTGTATGTGATCTCATAACCAGTTCCTCACTCATCAAATAGTCTACCCATAGAGTTCATAACTTATTTGGAGAGAAGAATGTCATGGATAAGGGAGATATGAATACTTTAATTAAGAACATCATTGTTTTCTAAAAAAGAACCAGAACAAATAAATTAAAAAAACAAAAATAAAGTAACACACACAGACAAAAAAAAAAAAAAAAAAAAAAAACAACAACACAAAAACACACACAAAGTAAAGAATAACCCACAACTTTCAATGAATTACCAGAAAGAGACAGAGACAACTGCGTATTAGAGACAGATTTTGAATGAAAACTTCTCACTTTTCAGAATAATCATTAAAGGAATATGTAGTATTGCCTTACTTTCTAATGAGTAATCAGTGTTTGAGCAGTTCAGAATCATGGTGGAATCTGCAAGTGCTGGCCAATTTCTAATTACTGCACTTGTTTTGACAAGGAGCTACTACGGCATTTGAAGGCGTGGTGTTGCCATGTTTTGCTCTCTAGAGAAAGGTGTTTTGGCAATAAATAAATAAATACCTGCTTAAGAAGGTACAGCAGAGATGGAGAAGATGGGGAATATAAGAAGATCACTGTTTCTTTGGATTACTGTGTATCATACCTGATGCTTCTTATTCCATCGGTATGCTTGAGGCAATAAGCCCTACCAGTAAACCTTTCACCTTTCACATTTTCTATTCAAAGACTGTCAAGACAGATGGCAGTAAATGCCATCTTTATTGAATTATGATCCTTAGTACTTTACCAGAAATAAGCAAGTATTAATCAAAGTACAAAGGTCTGAAAAAAAGGTAGAGCTGTGAGTGCTTTGGGAAGAAAACAGCTTGGCAGGCATGCTCTCGCTTTTGATAAAAAAAAAAAATCAAAGAAACATTACAGGATTTATACAACTTGCCAATATCAAGCAGTGTTGGAGGAGATATTTTTCAGCTCTCCTATATAATTTTCAGAGTTTTCTCTCTTTTCTTTTGTGCCATGCCTACATGTCTAATATGGCTCTTATTTTTTTCTGGCTGAAAACACAGTGTTTAGATTTTAATTTCTTTTCACTTAATTTTAGCTGGCCACCAAAATTCACCAAGCTTATTCAGTTTCATATGGATATTCTTGGACCCCTTTCTGCTTTTCTGCCCCTTAAATATTAATGCTTCCTCTTCTGGTCTTGCTAGCTTCCTGTTGCAACTTCTCACTTCTGAAGTTTACTTTGGCTGAGACAAAATGAACACTACCCACTAGACCCATTCTTTGGGCTGCAGGTAGGAAGTAGGACACTAGAGATAACCTGCACTCATGTTCAGCATTGTTACAGAAAGAATATGCAATTTGCTCCCTGTTTAGGAGGAGCTGTAAGCTAACAGATAATCCAGTAAGCAAAAAAAAAAAAAAAAAAAAAAATCATTAATTAGAATTTGATTCCTATAGCACACCACAGTTCTGGAAATTTGAAAAAATAAAATACATTTTCTTTTTTCTTAACAATTATTTTCTTTTAACTGGCAAAAGATTATGTTCCATAGAGTAACAGAAATCTTGATGGTACCTGTGTACCACCTTATATCCAGGATAGTGACCAGGAAAATGATAATGTAGCATTAAAGGTCTTTTATGTCCCTCACTGCTACTCATAACACCAAAACTGCAAACTCCCAGCCAGTTCATAGCATATCTGTTGCTAAAGCCACAGAAACAGAATGATTGCGCTGTCTACAGATACACAGATGATATAAGCATACACTCTAAGTACGCATAGAAGATATTTTCTTGTTTTACATTTTCCTCTATGAGTGTGCTTTAGATAGTAACCAACCAGTAATTTGTTCATAAACTTGCATGCAGAATACCCCAATTCAAAGAAATCAGTTCAGTTGTAACAGACTTTGAGAAAGAAGCTCAAACTTAAAAATTCTGTTTGGTTCAAGCTGGAGCAAAAAAAAAAGCTGTGCAAATATATCACAGATGAAAGTAGTTTCTCTAGTGAGTTCCCACTAGGTGTTTCCCAATAGCAATGCTCATTTAACAACCACACCATGCAGGGTGGGATGGGACCCGTTGAAGAAACACTACACTGGAACATAAGCATTATGTAATTAACGTTTATTGCTTACGAATATTCATTTTGTTTACATCTTCATAGTAAGCTCCATGCAGGCTGTGAATTACTATATTCACTATCTATATGCACTTTCTACCATATAAAAATTTATCTGAATGCCTAAATGCGTGCATTTAAGAATATTCTTTGAATTAAAGAAAAAAATAGCAACCAATTTATTATTTATCATGATGAAAACAAGACAGTAAATGATTCAAAAAGATGAATGTACCAAAGTGTCAATATAAGGCAAATTATTGTCTGAACTAATAGCTCAGAGCTGATTTGCCCATGTACATGGTGTTACTCTTCAGTAAACCTGAGGTGAGCATCTTTACCCCCTTAATGAAACTGGAGCTACCTTGCAAATACAGGTGGGCAAAATTACGCACAGATTATGCACTGGGGTCAGAGCAGCTGGCACACTGCTAATTGCTCCCTAGGTTACCCTACAGCAACTCAGCAATGCATTTTTATTCTGGACTCTGAAGCAAAAGCAGATTGAGGCACGACCAAGCCTCTCCAGTTATTAGCAATGAGCAGTGGCTCGTAGCACAGCAGTGGTTATTTACAATTAAGGCTAGTTCATTTTACAGGAAGCTATTATAGAACTTGTAAAACACTTTAGTTTATAGGACCAACAATTACAAACATACCTAGTCTGACACTTAAATAGCTTCTTAACTTTCTTTATATCCTTTCTTACCAAAGTACTACACTCTTCCTCAGCTGAGTAATACTCCGTGCTATTATTTCAATAAAGAAATAGGTTGATTTACACACTGTTAGTTTGTAACTGGTAGCATTTTTACTTTGACATTTGCCTGGTATGTTGGCATTTAAAGAAAACTCTGGTTCTAATCTGAAAAGCACTTAACTATTTAAATTTGGTTCTACTGCAGTCAGTGAAGTAAAGTACACATGTAAATGCTTTGCTGAACTAAGGCATAACTAAATATCATGAATCTAAATCCTAAATTTCTGTTTTGTCTGCATAAGCACAGTAGTTCTCTGAAAGGCCAAAATAAATCTTATACACATCCTATTCCAGTGGATTAGGAATGCATGTATTTACATGCACACACACAAAGAATTTTAGAGAAATTTAATGAAGAAAAATCTAAATATACAAAACAAACAAATATATACAGGAAAAAGAACGTCTACAGTTAACATTACTAATTAGCATTCTAAAACACTTAATAAAACAGGTAACATTTCAGGAATCAGACATTAATTTTTGTAAAGAATTTCTATTGTTCTACGATTTCTGTTTTTATTTCTAGTTGATTTTTGCCTGATATATGCTAAAATATAGAAAAATAATAAGATTTAATTCCTTAAGTCATATTTCTGCATTTTTACACATTTATTTCAGAAATTAGGTAACACTATTCTATTAGCAAGATTTGCAAAACTTGATATAATAGTACTACACATGCAAATCTCTTCCATAAGGGTTTAGAATTTGTGATTTTTTTTTCTCCAGGACATTTTTATCTTTTGGAGGACAACAGGTCAAGTGAAAAAAATTAAACAGTTTCTGTAATATAAGCTTCTCAGTTGTTTGCCATCTGCAGTTATTTGCCATCTGCAGTTATTTGCATTCAAAGCCAGGAGTATGGAAGTCTACAATCTAGTCCACAAATAGCTTATGAGCTAACTAACTTAGGTACTCTCATGTCAGGGTTACAGCAGTGAAAAAGGTTGGAAAAAAATCCAACAGCAAGAACTTGAACAAAATAATTTGAGTGGTCTATTTTTCCATTTCTCCTCCCACATAAATCCCAGGCTGCTTATTACTAAATACGGAGTGCAAGAAATCTGATGCACAGTAATGTAAATTCAACTTTAATGATGCACTGAAAAATGTCTTATGGTTACCATGATCAGTGTCTTCCTGGGTATAAGACAATTTATAGGATTCTGAAGTAAAGCCTTAAATCCCTTTTTTTTTTTTTTTTTTTTTTTTTGTTACAGAAAAGTAAAGGCTGATTGCTAAGGACAACTGTAACGGTATTTTGGTGAACTACAGACCCTGCTTGTCATTAGTGGTCAGAAACTAAATTAGATCTCCCAATATGTTCTTCTTTATATATTCTAAACAATCTTCTTGCTATTTGACCCAT
This sequence comes from Cyrtonyx montezumae, assembly GCF_038088225.1. Lineage (NCBI taxonomy): Eukaryota > Metazoa > Chordata > Aves > Galliformes > Odontophoridae > Cyrtonyx > Cyrtonyx montezumae. The sequence continues at coordinate 12,587,443 of NW_027071825.1, forward strand.
GTAATTTTAGAAAATAGGCTGAACATCAGTAAGGTTGACAAAGCTGCAGTAAACCAGACTATTCTTCAGCTCTGATTGTGATATATTCTTAGATTAAAATAGCTGGTAATTTACATCCAAAGTTTTAAAATAAACAAAATATGATGCATTCAAGTTGGAAGCATAACTGCTACAAAACTATGAATAACTTATTCACTAGTATCAACAGTAATTTCATCTAGATTGCAGTCTTTACATTGTCAGCACTGAAGGGATATTAAATACAATATTAACTTCTGCCTTTGTTATCAAGCAATACCTCTTACTCCTTGAAATTGAAAACAATAGGAAAAAAAAAGAAAGAACAACATGATCAAAATTAACTCTGCACATCCAGAGGGTATGGATAAGTGTTGTTTGAGAGTCGATTGAAACACTTAACGGAAAAGCACTGTAAGCTTTAAAAATACATCTAGACTGTAGGTCTGCGTATAAAGAAAGAATAACATTACTGATGCAAAATATTAGACCACACTGAGTGAAATATATTACACACTTGTTCCGGGTTGGAGATCCTTAAAGTCTCTTTATTTGTTGCCTCTTTCAGATACTTTTGAGAACTCAAATTAAAGGAGGAAAAGAGAGAAACACTGAGTATTCAATATATTTACTATCTGTCATTTGTTTTCATTTAGTGTTAATGTGTATATGCTTTGGTGCTTACAAAGTGTTGCAAGGAACACTGGGTGTTATTAGATTGATAACCAACTCATATCCTCTTCAGGTGGCTCATAAATACTTAAACATATGCAGATTATTTGAGAGAAGATAGTCTTCATTTGTGGTTTTAGGTCATATTAATGTGATTTTCACTTTCAAGCAGAACTAAATAGGCATGTTAGAAGGAGTAAAATTCTTAATGGGAGAGAACACAGTTTCTAACCTGCTGTTAAGGTTAGAAATGTCATGGGTTGTTGTCATTACAATCAAATAGAGTTCTTTATCATATCAAATGCATTTTCATATCCACAGGTAGTCAGATAAGTGACCATTACCACATGTAGCAAAAGGACAAACAGATGGGATACAGCTCATTCATTTTTGCTTCTCCTGTATGCTTCTATTGTTTTCTAAGTTTACAGTCATCTACTGATCATATGATTTCTTCACTGCAAAGGCATTTATATATACAACAGGAATTATCTTCTCTTTTATAAAGACATTCTGTCCAAGTTGAACAAACTCCATATTAATTTGGATCTTGAGACAGTATCTACCTGGCACATTAGTTATGCAGGCACAGTTCTGCAAGAGATCAGAGGCAGAATCAAAAGGAAGAACTGAATAAAAGAAAAATAATGATGACTCTCCATCAAAAAAAACAAAAACAAACAAACAAAAAAAACAGAAAACAGAAAGTGAAACAGTTATATAATCAGTAAATTTAAAATACTGAGTAAAAAACATCAGAGAATAAATCATGACTCATTACATGATTGAGGCAACTGACCTGATGTATCATCCCAAATACTTTAAAGGCAATCTCTCATGGCTGTTAAATCACAGCTTCTTTAAAAACAAACAAACAAACAAAAAAACATAGCCAATTCACATTTGCAGCCATTGAATATCATTTTCCTTAACTTTTGCATGCAATTCATAAAAAATGCATCCTATTACATATACACTTCATAAATGTGTAGCTTGAACAGTTAAAGCAACCTCTGTAACGTACAGAATAAGACTGCAGATAATCCATCTCCTTCCACATCTGCTTATAAAATTATAAAGCAGAGAAGTCAGTGGTAAGCACAGCTCATATCTATAGTTGTTACTGCCTAAGGATGGACAAAAACATCTCTAACTAGTCAACTGGGTTCTTCTAGGCACTAGCAGCATGTGCTCATTTAGTCTGACTTCACTAAGTGAGCTTTCAACAGCAACTGCAGTGCAAGTTTGTAATTACATCTCAGGAGCGGAAAGACACTGAAGCCCTGATTCTGCGAAGACTTAGGTGTGCTTAGGTTTCTGCACCATGAGAAAAGCCATTCATCTCAATGAAACTGCTGCTCCCTGTGTATACAAATATAAGTCTAAGTCCTGAAAGGACTAGGGTGTAAGTTGGAATTTTATTTCAATCACTTAATGGCTGCATCAGGAGTGACCAGCAGAGCAAGAAAAGAAATTGTCGCCCTCTACTCTGCCCTTCTGAGCCCCTACTTGGAGTACTGACTCCAGGCCTGGAGCCCCCTGCACAAGAAGGACGTGGAGCTTTCTGGAGCAGGTCCAGAGGAGGCCATGAAGATGTTCAGGGGGTTGAAGCCCCTGCCCTACAAAGATAGGCTGAAGCAGTGTGGAAAAGAGAAGGCTGTGGGGAAACCTCACTGCGGCTTTCCAGTATTTAAAGGGAGCAGAAAGAAATCAACATTTTACACAGGCAGTTCATGCTAGTTCCAACCCAAATCACCTACACTCCTTCTCCTTTAGGGAAATGAGGCAGTAGCAAGTATCTGTCAGGTTCTCATATACAGAAAGGGAAAAGAGAATTTATGCAAAATATTTACTACAAGTATGAAACTTCAGTATAGTGCTCATGACCTACAGCTCCAGGACACTTGCAAAGAATCAGAGAAGTGCTCACATTTCAAGTAAAATCAGATCATCCTACCAATCGCTTCGATTCTCACTGCTGATCTTCCACCTAGTCTTTCCTTGCATGTGCTACATGTCTGCACAAAAAACACAGACACCCTCTTATCTTTCCACAGATGTCACTAACTCCACTCTTACACAAGGAAACAGTTTTATTCCTAAGTTTTAGGATTTTTTTTTTTTTTTTTTGCTATATCTGAAAATCAGTGCTCATTGGCCTAGGCTTCTCTATTTCAATACTATGTAATACGGAGGAAGCAAAGAAATTCTGGGAAAAGTTTCTCCTGGGGAAACTTATGCTACTCCAAATCAGCAGTTTAATTCTGCCTTCATACATAGATCCTCCTTAATATTAACTGTCCAGGTGTTAACATTGAAAACTGCTACTTGTGTAAACCCGTCATTCAAAGAACCCAAATATAACATTATACTGTAAGAGAATAAGCTGTTAATCAAACACTTCACTGAAGGTGAATGTACAAGCAGACTGTTGCATACAAGAACTTTTAATTGATTCTTTAGAGGCACTGAACTTTTCAGAAATATGCTAGTTTTGAAGTGGAAATTGCTTAGCAGTAGTACTTAAGTTGCAGCTGGGCCACTTATCATGTCCAATTCCTTGGTATATAGTGATGTAGCTAAATTGGAAAGTATTATCCTAGCTTCCACACTAGGCAGTGCCATCATTATGGTTACACAGAATTACATTTAAAAGTTCTGTTTTTTCTCATTACTGTTTGCTTGGGAAGATGAAACGAGAAAGGAAGAGGCAGGGAAAGTGATAAAAGTTTTGCAGCTTCCCCTCTGCAAGTGGATTTTGTTCATTTGGAATACACATCTGCACAATTTATAAGTACAAAAGAAAAAAAACACTCTTGTTTCCCTTCACCACACCATCACCCTCCATTATCCACCCTACTCTTTTAATTCTGTAGTTATTTTGTTACACAGAAAAGTAAAGAGAAGCTATATGACACAATAACAAAATAGCAAATAAGGTAATTACAAAATGTAAGCAATTTAAGAGGACAGGTATTGAACCACTATACAGTAAAACTCCCAGCAGGGAATTTGTTTAATATTCACATAAAGAAACCTGTGAAATTAAGAGTTTAATATAGAAATCCTAGTAGACCCATATCTGTAGTTACCAATACAGTCTTTACACATTCCCTTTTGCAATATCTCCAGCTTCTTTTTTTTTTCCTCCTTAAATATTGTGATCTCATCCAGGTTACAAGAAAGAACTAAAACTCTGCTAAAATACTCTACTGGCACATAAGATATTGTCATTTTCTGTTTTACTTATCAATATTTATGCGCACCAAGTCATTTTATGTTGGTCAAGTAGAACAGATCTCTGTTGCATGTTTCCTCCCTTTCTCTTCCTAGTTAATAACTCAAAGTAGGGATTTAAGTTAAACAGTTCTACATCTCGACCTCCATCTTGATGTGAACCATAGGTGGCAGGGACTGTATTAGAGTTGTCTCTGGGGTGTTAAGCAAAAGAGTTCAGTAAAGAAAATTGTACTTTTTTGCTAGCATGCTCAGCATGAGTTATAATTCTCTAACTGTTTTCAGCAAGGTGAAATATGGTAGACAGAGCTTTTAGATGTCACATATTTGTTAGGAGGTGGCTTTATACTTTTCATGTAAAGGTCACAAGCCAGGTTTCCATGTTAAATGTGTTATGTTTTTGTTTATTTTAAACTTATATGTCAAATGACTTTCAGAAAATCTAAATCTCAGACTTTGAAACCAAATTCTTCACTTTAAGGAACTGTCTGAATAGTACAATTCAGTACAGATGTGCTGTGAAGAATATATCAGAGGAAAACATTGTAAAGCCACAAATACAGCATAAAAACATTAAAATCTGTTTAAACCATTTCTGTTCAACTCAAGATCAGTCTCACATTGGTCCAAATCCTCAAATAGCAAAGACCTCACTGTGACATAATGGGTTGTGGGCTAGAGTCAGTCTTCATAAAAAGAAAAGGTTTTATTGAGAGCTGAAATCTTTTGTTACAGAATTCATCACTTCCAAAGTTATCGCATTGTAATTTCTTATTCAGATACTTGAATTCAGATTACAGAGAATTCAGATTACAGAGCAGGGTGGGTGTATATGGGACAGGGGAGGTTAAGAAAAGCTAGTCCTTTCTTGCTAGTGCTTTAGCTTCAGTCTATCATTAAGTCTCATCAAACCAAAACATGCAGTCCCTGCCTGATGCAGAGATTGTATCTCAGGATGTACCAGTACAGAGATCAGAATTGCAGATTCCACCATTCCAGTTGAAATATTTCCTGATATTTCAGAACAGATTATACAAACACTTTATTTATCTAGATATATGTATAATCTCCAGTCTGGGTATGCAAATGCATGCACACGCAAACCTGTATGTACACATACGTACTGTGCCATATACATTATCAAGTTGGAATTCTGCTGAACAGCTATTTTCCATCAAGTTATGAATAATCATCAATAGGATTTCAAGTTCTCCAAGACATCATTCCTTATTTGTAGTTTATTGTTATGTGTTAATATGCTGATGAAAAATAAAAATAGAAAAGTCACATACATGATTCATATAGCAAAATGGTCAATGCTGCCAAAGAACAAGCACTTCCAGTTCTGCTTGTTACCTCATTCACAAAAAGTTTAGCTACTTCTTATTCCTAAACATTTTCTTGTGAAATGTGAAACAGGAAGACTCAGTTTTCTTTGGATAACGCCAATCTTACTCAGCTATGAGAAAAAACATATTATTTTTGCCTTTGAATTCAAGAATGTAACATTAAGCTAGTTGGAGGAAAGAAAAAAAGAAAATTTATATTTTTTGAGAAATCAAAAATTATAGGTTTTGCAATTCATAGTTTTTCATGTTTTTTTTTTTAATGGTAAGACATTTTAATAAAATGAGTTTCACATATAATTCCTCTTAATATTCCATTAGGCAACTGTGCTGAGTGCAGTTTTATTTGCGTGTGCTATTTACAACCTACAAGTTTTCCCCAGTTCATTTAACACACATTTAGATAGGAGAAAATAACATTACAACTACAATAAGATAGTGTTCTTGGAGAATACATCCAAACTACCAGCTCAGAGCAAGTGCAAAAGCCTGCCACAAAATGGTTTAAGCTGAGAATTTAACAGGAGAAAAATGACTAAGGAAAAATAAAAAGGAAAAAAAAAAGAAAAAAGAAACCTGAATATGTATAGACATTGATGATACATTTGTTCAGATAGAATATTGTGATTCCATTTTGCATTTACACAATGATCCTCATTGTGAATTATCATTACCATAGCAAACCTTCATTACAGCTGGTCATGAGGTAGGCTTATGAATCACTAATAAAGAATACAAGATTATCATCACCATTCTTTGCCAATTAATACTACAAAGAAGAAAACAAAAACAAAACAATTTTGTTTCAGTGCTCTTAATTCTCACGTTTGCCACCCATATTTCCAAGGAACATTCCATTTAATTCCATTTACCTGCCTTAAACTACTCTCTACCTCAATTCTGTTTTTCCCTTCTCAACTGTTACTGTTTCCTCAATCTTTCCCAACTTTTTCCTAACTGTTTCTGCAGTATATTCCTTCAACTAATTGTTCTGCTTTTTGTTCAGTGTGATTGCTATTCCAGAACATTTAAGTATTTTATATCTAAGTCAGGCACTTCCCAGCATACGCATTTCAGAATTTCTGAGTCAATTCTAACCTTCGTTCAGCTCTTACTGCCAGGACATAAGTCTCAATACTTATCAGATATTTTATGTACCATTAAAATACCATACTGCCCTTTTCACTTTCTTTAGCTGAGTTCACCAGTGTGGCAAGTGTTTCTGCATGTTTTGTTTTTAAATACACTGACTACATTCCAGTTAAGTGATAGCTTTTGCTGTCTCCTTACCTACTCTGTAAGCCTCAGTATTCCAAATACTTGTATTCTCGAGTTTGGCCCAAGTATGCACTTCAATGCATTATCATCACATGATACTCAAATGACATGACAAGAAAATAACAAGTAAATAAAACACTTCATACACAAAAGTTAGTAGTAAATAAAAAGGGAACCTCCAACCCTACAATGTGGGACACTGAATCCTAATTAGTAAGTCAGTTTCACCTACTCACAGAGAAGCTCATTCTGGGGAGACAGGAGGACAAATGCTTCCAAAAATTATTCTAGTGACTCAGGAAAAAAAAAAAAACAACAGTCAGCAGCATAGCTAAAAACACACAATTTAAAAACATGAAATACCAATCATGATTGAGATATTAAAAAGCCACTTTTAACTTTTATTAAAATCATTGCAAATACTATACATAACAATTTACTGTACTTAGCTAACACTCTGCAAAACTCTGTTCTTAATAAATGAGGTTCATCAGTAGTAAATGGCTTGGTACAACACTGGCATCTCTAATCAAATTTGGAACAGATGAGTTCCATAGATTCTGTTTATTTCATTAATTTACAACTGCTTATTGCTCATGGTAGATGGTCAAACAATATCATTTGTGACAACACTAAATAAAATAAGCAAAAGAAAATGAGGCAGATGATGTATTACCAGGATAAATCATACCACAGAATGTAGGGAGATGAAAGCCTACAGCAGCAACACTTAGCACACTTCATTTGATTCCCATCCATCAGTTTCAGTGCCAGTGGCTCAAAAGAATGCAAAGGTAAATGAACACTAAAACGTGATTTACAGCACTTGAAAAAGAATTGCAAAAAAATAAATCAAAGTTCTAGCATTCTTTTAGGCAGAGGTTTATTCAAAACATGGGACTTTCCATAATAATACAGTACTAGAGTAAAAGCATCACAGTACCAATGCAGCCATAAAAATAAATAAATAAATCCACAGCTGCATCTGCTTATGGGAAGTTGAAGAGGCAGAGCAGGTAGGTATTGGTAGATAGTTATAGTCATTCCACCCTAAAGAGCATGAACAGTCACCTAAAATTTCAGCGGTAGATCATGATGCTGAGTGTTTTCTTCCCTGCCTCAATTTTCATAAATATTACCTCTCAAAATAAATAAATTAATTAATTAATTTAGAAAATCCCTCCACACTCCCATTGGTGTAGCCTTCTGAAGGTGTATGCCCATGGGTCCTAGCTCAGAGAGGGCACAGACTGGGATTTTACCAATGAGGGAGGTTTCTCAACACCCACCAGCTCCTGCAGAGCCCCGTGGCATCAGCTCTGCAACATCTGAAGCCAGATGTAGCAAGGCACCAAGCTGGCCAGCTGCACACTGTGCATGGGGAAGAGGCTGGGGTCGTCTTTGCTAAGAGATGAGGTACATGGTAATGAATTGTGGCAAAGCTAATGAAGCAAGAGGCCTGAATAGAGCACAAGAACTGAAAGATCTCAGCATACACAAAATTGAGTTATCAACAGTCTATTTCCCCCAGAGCAAACAGCCCAGCTGGTGGCAGGACAGGGGCAGCAGGCTCTGTCCAGGCATGGAAGCACGGATCTGTTTGTGCAGAGGCCCACAAGCGACATCAGAGCAACATTTCACACCCCTGCCCTAAAAAAGTTCTTGCACATTTGCTTTCCAATCCATGGGGAGGGTTTTCTCTATCTCTTCTGACACTGTTTAAGAGCCACTGCTAGGACATATATATTTATAATATACACACACATATACAAAAGCTGTAAGGGAAAAAACACACCAAAAATCCCCCCCCCCCACCCCCCAAAACAAAACAAACCAACCAAACAAACAAAAAAACAAAAACACCACATTGCAGGCTTGTTGAATAGGAAACAAAAGAATAATAGTAATAAAAATGAACCTTCATATGTCACACCTTAACCAGGTCTATCCTCTTTAGACTATTCTCAAGCATAACAGTTCTTGGACTAGTTTTATTTCACAGGTTAATCAGCATTCATTATTACACTAAGCTTAAAGTGCTTATTGTTTTTGCTTTCAATAATCAGAGCTCTTTCTCAAGGTTAACAAATCCATGGCTGCAGCTTGAACATTTGCATTCTTTTTTTCTTAATTGCATGTAGAACTAACACACTGCAATATTTTTAACCACCTACTGCCATATCTCATAAGATTTATATCCAATACTTTTATTAACAGGCTAAAAAGCAGCAGCAAAGAAATGCTTTGGCAATAATAATAAACAATCCAAAACCTTTTTTCATACCTGTAACATCTTTCCCATCAAGACATTTTCCTAGTGCTTGCTCTACAAATGCTTTTAATATTACTCAAACTTAGATGCTAATACTGTTGCAAGTAAGGATGAAACATTAACAAATCTAGGCTACTAGAGCAGTACGAAGTTAAGATTATACATTTCAAAGGTTTAAATAGGTGTTTGCCTAAGAGAAGTTATCTCTATGGAAAACAAATTTGAGAAAGAAAACACTAGTTGGATTTTCATTCTATTATCATTAATGTGGAATGGGGCTTTTTTGTTAATGACTGAATAAATCAGAGCTTCAGTCTTATATTCACATTTTCTACTAGTTATTCCACGTTTGAAGCAAAACTGAATGGCAGCTGAAGAAATAGCTCACTTTACAATAAAATGTAGAGTCTGCAAATTTAAGCAGCTCATACTGAAACAACTCTCAGTTTTATTACAGAGAAATAAGGGTACATATCACAAAATGCAAATAAAAAATTACAGAACAATCTTGCAGCTTTTAGTATGAAAGCTATTAAGTGTCACTTGAACTTTGAATGTACGTTTAACCTCTTCTCTTCCTGCCTGCCATGAAGCAGGCAGTCTCAGCACTGTGTGGTTGATCTATTAGTTTATTTTGGATCTCTCTAAACCAACTTTCTATCTCTAACAGAAACACCAAGTCTGTCTCACACAAACTGGAGCAAGTCTTAAAAATACATTGCTTCCCACCATCAATACCCAGCAGATTTTCAAAGAATTGGGCATAAAAGAACAATAAGAACAAAACTCAAACATACACAAAAACCTCATATACACGCAAGAACAAATCTAAATTCACTTTTGGTTCTCCCCACACATGGTATTACTTCCTACCAGCATAAAAAAATTTCGAATAAAATTTCTGATACCTATTATTCAGTACTTCTATTGTTAATTAAATGGGCAATTAAAACACAGATGATCATAGATGATCACAAAAGCTGTTTCCAATAAAAATAACCTCTATAAACACGAGAACTAGTAGAAGTAATTATGTAGTTGGTTAACCTTAGAGAATGTAGGGAAAAAAACATCTTCAGATTGTAATGCAGTCCATGCTAGGTATCTGACAAATGTCTGCACACAAGTTCTTGAAGCCTGATTCTCAGCTCCTCACATCTTCTGCAGTTATTCACACCTACGCAAGGCAGGTGTGAAGCACATGTTCAGATCTGTGTTTATAACCATATAGCACAGCTGTGAATGTTGACAATAATCAGACCACAGCTCCAAGCACTGTTCTCATCCTAGCTCATCTTCTAGTCCGACATGCTACTGGAAAAGCTGCAACTGCAAAAGCTATCAACTGTGTTCCCTTGAAGCTCAATATACATAAGAAGTTCTGAGCAACCTTTAATATCTTTCTAATTATTTTACTTAAATCTATAACCACTAAATGTTTTGATTTTTTTATAAATATAGATATATCTAAATGACTTGCACATTTTATTTTGGGAGGAAGTATATGAGATTCATAACATTTATGTGATGTGATAGATTCATAACATGATCTTATTTTAGTTCTCAACCAACAATTCTGATAGAGGGAAGGCACTTCATTGTTTTAACCATTAACACGATATACACATAATGACTACAGCTTGTTATAAGACAAGCTATCCGCAGCCTATTTTAATCTGCTGCATCTCTAGGGTGAATAAAGCTCCAAAAGCACATGACTGGCAGCAGCAGCACCAGAAGCACTGGAGGATCCCAGGAATTCCCCATCCTCAGCACTGCATGTGGGACCACCTCTGCAGCACAGGGCTGGCTGGCACCACCGCTGGCATGCTGCTGCTATCATGAGTGGGTAAAGCTGGAGACTAGACATGAGATTTTGTGTTCTTCTGCACCCCTTTGGCAACCCAAGTTTCAACCATGTACTAAAGCAAGCAGTGAGGAGAGCAAGAAGTGGGAACTCAGTTTCATTGGTGAGAGCAGGTAGAGTTGTGTATAAGCACAGGAAAGCCCTCTGTTAAGAGCCACGTGAGCCAGCTGAACTTAAAGCAATCAGAGCTTCCACAAGAATGACAAACCCTAAACAAAGCACTTGCTGATCTAGTAACTCTTAAATTTATCTTTGTCAAAATATTTATCTCTGTCAATTCAGAAATTCTTCACCCACAGCCCAGTGTGGTAACTTTTACTCATTGCTGTTGTCAGACTACTGTCATCTATAGCTTGATCACAAGCAATTGTGCACCAGAATTCAACATTTAAAATTCAAAGTCACATAGAATTTACCCTTATTTGGGGTATAAGAACATAAATCTCAATCCATTACAAATACCTAAGAAGAACAAATTAACCTAATGGTTCCTGTGAATGCCTCCTGATCTCTTTCCATTTATTCTCTATAACATTCAAGGGCAAAAGTGACAAAAATAGCAATGATAGATTTGGTATGAAAGTGAAAGGAATTTCTCTTGCAAGTTATACAAGTGAAAAGTAACATATGTCCAACTTCAACAGGAAAAAAAAAAGAAAGAAAAAGTGGTTGTATGAGTGGGAGAACAAGGTACAATGTAAAAAAATGGAAATGAGTGAAAAATGAACAGTAAAGAAAATATTCATTAATTCTACTCACAAGTTTGGAAGGGAAGAATGAAGGAAACAGTTTTAAAATAGAGAGATCAATAGGAAATTGTTATTGACCTCAAGGGATGGAGAAGAAAGCAAATCAGGAAATGTTTATGTAGATAAGGGAGGTATGTAAAAAGGCTACTCAGCTGCCCAGGAGAGGTTTCAGTTACTTCTCAGACTAGAAGGAGAGTGGTATTATTAAAGGTGTATTCATTTTCCTGGAGCTGGGGCAGAGTCAACAGGTTTTAAAAGCCCTTCTACAGCTTGTTTAAGGAATTAAACCAAATAAAATTAATATCATGGGCAAACATCTACAGTTTCATGATGAGAACAAAGTTTGAAAGACACATGGCTAAAAAACCCTCATGCTTAACAGTTATCAGTAGTAAATTTTTTTCAGAGGAAAATAGGAAATATTTGTGCATGTTAAATAAATTAAAACAAGGTTCCAAGGTCAAGTTTACTTCCAAGGTCAGTGAAACCATGAACATTTCAGATACAAGACAGCTTGTAATTTCACTCTGCTTTCATTTGTGCTCATCCCTGATACAGTACATTTCTTGAGTCAGAAACAAGATATTGTCACCGAAAAACCTTTAATACTTAGCTTTAATGTTGCTCATGAGTATTATGCTAACCAATCTTTCAAAGCTAAAATGAATCAGTGGAAGGCACCATTGCTCAAATGTCTCAGTCATCTTAAAGACATAAGTGCACAACTTCATATTGTATAGATAATTGAAAGGATATTCTGAGATCCAACCAATTCTAACAATACTACAAATAAAACATTACAGTCTTAACTAAAGCCCATGATCTAAGCTAAATTAGCTGACTTCACAGGAAGGGAACTAGGACCATTCATGCAATGCAGTACCTGAACCAAGGGGTTGTACATTGCAGGGAATAACCACTAACTTCTTTCAGCTGTTCTAGTAAAGACTCTTCTACACTACATGGATACTTTAAAACTCAGTTTAACACATCCATGAGGTCTAAATTGTGTTCTCTTTCACATAGCTACACTTATTCCACTCCTTACTTATTCTTCTGCCCTCCACACACATCCCATCTCTCCTTATTTGTCCCTTTTTCACCCTGAATACATGAGTCTTGTTCACACCACCAAAAAATGCACTATATTTGGATACAAATCAAAGATGCAAGATTACTGCTGAAAATGACTGGAATTCCCAAGTGACAAGTTTTCCCTACTTATCAACCTCAGTTACTTTTTTTTTCCTCTCTATTCCTCTTATCTATTCTGTCAAATATCATTTTAAATGTTCATATTTTAACTTGAGATTGGGGAGATACTAAATTATGTCTTTTATGCTCCTTCTGTGATGGAGTGTTTTTAGGTATGCTGATTGAAACTCTAAGGATTGTGTCTGTTCCTATGTTCACTCAATACTTACACAAGATCTTATGTTCATTATTGCACCCTGGTTTTTATTAATTTTAATTGCTGGAAAGTCACTTCTTTTCAAAATTCCTATTCTTCCAAACATATTACTTGCATACTTTAAAGTTGAAATCCATATTGGTATTTACTGGGAATGAATTTTTTGTAGATAATATTTTCTCACCTTTCTGGTATTTGTTTCTTCTTTCCATGTTACATAGAATTATCTTCAAATTTAATTATAAAATCTAGATTTATTCCCTCACTTCTTTTATGAGTTAATATGCTTGACAAGTTCTTCCAAGAATTAATGTTGTTATATTGAAAAGTATAATAACGAATATCAGCAAAAATAAGGATACTTAAGATTAACAGCTTGCAACGGGTATGAGAAGTAGCTTATAGAAAACAAACTATAGTTAAGAATATCACGACCACATGAGAACATAGATTTTGCCTTGCATCTAAGTGGAGCTCATTAAAACGGATATCTCCTGAATAACAGACAGATTGTATTTACTCCTCATCAGTTATGTTTTTCTCAAAATGTTGCTTCCCCCTCATTTTAATCCCAAAATGACCCAGCTGTTTATTGCAAGAACCTGCAATAGTGAGTCTTATGCCAGTATAATAACAGGCAACTAACTTTTTACACTACAATTCTGACAAATAAAATGAAGAAAAACTTCATAAGTAGTACATCTAAACCGTGACAGTAGAGAACCCCCCAAAAAATATTCAAGAGCTTAAATTAAAAAAAAAAAAAATGACAGGATAAAAATCTGGATCAGTTGATTAGATGGAGCATCCATCAGCACCACCTTCCACACAGATCCCCGCCTAGTCCCAGTGGATTTCTGGGAGGGGTTGGGTAGCCTTACCACAGCCAAGCTGGTGCTCTCAGGGACACAAGGAGGTGTCTGAGGTGCTACCAACAACTCCTGAGTGGCATTTCTCATGTACAATGGGATAACATTTAACAACAAAAGGAACAATGAAAAATGTGTTAAGCTATGCTACTTCAGCCTCTCCTTCCTTGCACACAATAGATTTATAAGTGCAGGGGAAAAGGACTGATGGTACGGGAGAGCAAATCCATTTTAAAACCATAAACAAAATGAAAGTGAAGTATATGCTGTGTTTGTCTCTCCTATGAAGAGTTCAGAAGTATGCTTCTGAAGGAGGAAGATTTTATTTTTATTTTTTTTACTCCTTACAGTGCTAGGGAAGTTATTAAAATCGTTAGACCTTCTCAAAAACCATGGCCCAACAAATAGCCAAATGTGTTAAGGAAGTAAGAGAAGAAACTAAGGAATTAGCAGACACATTCACAAGTTCATTTAGTTTAGAAGAGACCCCTGGGGACTGGAAAGTGGCTAACATAACAAAGTTATTTTAAAAGTGCCTGGAGACATAACAGGAAACCACAGACCAGTTAGCTTGATATAAAGTAGGGAGAAAGTCCTAGAATATAAAATGGGAAAACACTTGAAGAAGCACAGCTTGATTAAGGATTGACAGTATGAGCATAGAGAGAAGAGGGAGATGGAGCTTCATGGCTCGCTAACTTGCTGGATTCTTTGAGATTTCAACCACAGTAGACTCAGCAAATGCAGTAGGCCCTGCCAATATACACTTTTATCTCTATTAAAGGGAGCATATGCTCTATTTGCAGATAAGGATTAGGTCTTTTGTTCAATACAAGACCACCACAATTTCTGTGCAAGAAAACATATATGTATGTACGTATTTCCAGACACCCAAATATTCCCTTACAAGAAATTTCCTCAAAAGCTGGTCTTAGCATAAATGTATTTCACATACACAATTCTCCTAAACTGATTCCAATGAAAAATTTCATAACCGTTTTCATCAGCTGCTTTCTGGCAATATCACTAGGAAAGCTATTGAACAGAATTCCTTATTAAATGTTATAAAAGATGATAGACAAATAGAGGAAAAATTAAGAATTGGGCCATATTTTTAAATCATCAAAATAGAAACAGCTTGGAGTTTGATTTCTTTTATACTTTACATGAAAGTAAGCACATTCTCTTGATATGCTACGATCTGGAGATAACGAACCAGGCAGAAAAGAGAGCACTAAAAGTCTGCTTTGATTCATGGGCTAGACAGCACAATAAAGGCAATGAATATGAAGATATCTACTACTCAGTGAGCATTTCAAATCAGTTTCATGATTATAAATAATTGTCACCATATTTTTAAAACTGAACACTTAATTCCTTTTCTGGTTAAAGAGAATTGTCTAATTTATGTGAACAGAAGTTATTCTCTTTCCCCTGCTCCTATTAAGTAGCTGTTACATGTGCTAAGTTTTATTACACAAAACAAGAGAGCTGAGATACCAAACTGCACAGTTAAGTGAACTGAAACGTTACAAAAAATGAGATGTTGTTGCAAAGGAAACATTTGGCAAACGTAGAAGTCAAATTGTGGTCATGCAGAAGCATTTTGTGATTAGAAACGTCTCTTTCTATTCTCCTGCCTACCTTCAAGGAACCAAAAATTACTTGGATATCTGGCTATGGGTCATGAGCTCACAGCCTAGGACAACTTTTTTTTATACTTTTTGGAGAACTGATGGACAAGAGTTGCCATTCTAAAGCAGAAATAGCCAGGATTTAACAGCAGATTCAACTAATATGCGAATTCACATGTCACAGGTATACCTGCATTACTAGCAGGAAGGCAGTAAAGTATTAACTTAGTTTGTTCACTTAATGATTAATTTTGTTCTATTATCATCACAATCAATAGATTTCACATCTTTGAAAAGCATATACTGGAAGCTTGTTTCCCTTGCCTTGTCACTCAAACTTGGTAAAAATGAGTACATAAAAAAATTTACTGCAGACCATGAAATAGAAAACGAATATACTAAACTTGTACCATAGGCAAAGCTCATCTGAATCAAATTCTGGTAACTAAAAGGTGGGACAAGATTCACATGATAGAACTATCCACTGAAAAATCCTATTTTGCAGAAAACCAGTGACATTTTTGCATAAAAATTAGCAACTCAGGCCAAAGCTCAGCTACGAAAAAAAGGAACATAAAAAGATACTTGAGGTTGAGATCAGAAATTGAAACAACTGCAGGAGTTGGAAATAGCTGGCTTAAAGACCAGTTTAAAAGAATCCTGCAAGATATTTCTGTTAGGTTTTAGGAAAAAAGAAAAAAAAAAAGGAACATAGGCATTGAACTGCCTGCAATCTGCACTAGCCACCAACAATACAAAAAGAAAATACAAAATCCAATAAAACCACTCATGTGGTATGAAACTTGTATAACAAGGTATGCTGAAATTGGCAGCTCTGCATTACAGTCTACATGCCTTGCACTGTAGCACACTAACTCCACCTAAGCTAGAAAAAGATAAACACAGCACCAACCAGATGGCTTAACTCCTGTCTCCAGTACTGTGAGCAGAGCATGAAGAAAAATGATTTAAATATAATCCAAAATATAGCATTCACAACTACTGGTATTCCTGCCTTTTCTCAGGCTTTCCTTCTTCCTTCACCAGCCTGAAAAATATCTGATTTCCTTTCAAAGAGCAAGTGTCATCACCTTCCCTACATATATCAACAGCAAATCTGCATGCATGATACGGAGTGCCATGGTGTGCTTTGCAACAGCTTTCACAGCCAAATATTTCCTGCTTCATCCTCTCCATTTGCTTGTAGTAGTGTCAGTATGGCTTTTTCCCTATTCCCCTCCCTCCCTGTAAGAAAGTAACAAAGTTCTGGTGGAAGTTCTGTTACTATTATTAATTTTCATGATAATGTGTACCAGATAATTCCCTTAAGAGGATCTTCATCATCTTCATGATGAGCCAAATTCACCTTTTTTCTTTCCTTTTTCTTTACAGAAAAAAAATATCACCAAGTCCCAAATCTGGTAAAATAACAGTAATGGAGCTTGGTTGTGCCTGCCTTCAGACCTCATAACGTCAGCTATTCTAAACTTATCCAATAAGAAATAAAAAGTAATTCTACCTCAGGCCAGCCTCCTTAGAGCATGCAACCCAATCCAGTCATACCCAGAGACAGTTTCCTCATCTACCACTTTCTGTTGCAACGATCCCAGGTCTATCCATCACTGTACTCACTACATTAAGCATGACTCTATCTGTCCTTTTTTTCCATCATGTTCAGAAGTGTAGCTAAATACCTTGGTATAGATAGGATTGGCTGCAAGTAAGCAGTCACAAGCCAGTTTCCAGGTCTCATCATTGCCTGTAGGCTGACAAGGTCACAAGCCTTCAAACTACCTCGTCACTTCTTGCAGAAAAAAAAGGAGGCATTAATAGCTCCTAATTTGACGGCTCTTGGACATGAGATGCTAGAAGCTAGAACTAAACTCCCAGTTTTACCCTGTACCCATCTAAGATGATTCACATTACTTAGCCTGAAAATCTGTTGTGGCAAATGCTACTAACCCTAGCTGGAACTGTAATCCAGCTAGGTGGATTCTTCCCTTACTGACTCATTCTGAGCATGGAAGCAGCATGGCAAGCCTGGCTGACACCCAAGCACTTAATAAGCCTTCTGGAGCAGTGTGAAACTGCATACTCATTACTTGTGTTTTGAAGGTATTAAATAGTTCTGCCTTGTCACATCACATAGCAAGCAGTGTTAGTCAGTTGCCTAGTTCAAATGCTTCCCTCCCAGTCCCTAGTTACCTTTCCACAACTCATCACCAAATTACATAATACAGTCTGAAATCTGAGATTTGGGATGTTTGTCAGACTGGTTAATGTGAGATATTTTTGATGAGACCATCAGCAGCACAACACTTCATGTGAATGCACCCTTGCATTTGGGTGATAGCACATATAAAACATCAGTAAAATTTTACTCCTAGTAAAACAGTATAT
Organism: Cyrtonyx montezumae; assembly: GCF_038088225.1. Classification (NCBI taxonomy): domain Eukaryota; kingdom Metazoa; phylum Chordata; class Aves; order Galliformes; family Odontophoridae; genus Cyrtonyx; species Cyrtonyx montezumae. The sequence goes on from NW_027071825.1 coordinate 12,605,196, forward strand.
TATAGAGTGGATAAACATGCAGCTGACGTAATCAGATTACCCTTTAGTTGGGACTTTTGAGGACCTTTATTATAAATGCTAAGAAAAGATCACGCTTGGCCCCTTCTTCTTTTTTCCCTTTCACACAACACTCCACTTTCTTCAAGGTCCCAGTCCCACCAGACTGCTTTCTCTGCACAGCTATCTTTCAGTTATAAACTTCACACTGAGCAACACTGCACAGCCAGACAGTCTCCAGATATACCAAAATGCACTGATCACAGCTATATGAAGAACAATCCCAGGGTTGCTGGGTCAAGTTGTTTTTCAACTGCTATGTTGTAAATAAAGTAGTAAATCAAATAGTATTTAAACAATGTAAAATACTGCTTTATGTTTTGGTTTGGTTTTTTTTTTTTTTTTTTTTAAGATTGGTGTGCCTCATAAACACCTTGTCCAATTCATTTTTCTCACCATTCCTTTTTAAAGTAAATAAGTTTTCCTGCAGCAGAGGAGAGCGCATGAGGTATGTCTTATCTGCATAGTGATTTTGAAACTGAAATCAATCAGATTTATGGCAAAAGAAGGAAAAAAAAGAAAAGAAAAAGCTAATTACTAGCTTAAACATGGAAACAATTGTCTCATATAATATATTGTGATGAATCAGCAGAGCAGTCACAGGTCATCAGGGTCAGGGTGAGAAATGAATCTATTGCTTCTATGAAGGGGTCACATGCCATCAAGAGACAGATTATTTGGGGAGGCCAAACAATCTTGAAGCAGCTTTTAGAAGGAGCTGTCATCACTGAAGCAGGGACAGACTTCCTTCAGAACAGGACAGATGCAGAGACTGAGGAGAAATGTGTTACCATGCATAGTATTAGTAGGACAGAAGAGAAAGCACCATCCACAGACCTGCAGGCTGTTGACTTGTACCATGCCAATGCTAGCAGGATTCTAACAGCCCCACAAGACACCCTGGCTGTGCATCCCATCAGCACATCCTGCTTGCAGCAGAACAGGCTGACAGATAATAACCACTACTTAGATCACTCCATGCCTAGCCAGGAATTTATAAGTTGTAACTGTTAAATCAAGCAAGATAAACATCAGCAGTTCTATCTTATCTTTCCTTTAAGGCATGGTCCATGTAACTTACCAGAGCCTAAAAGGTTAAAGAAGATATGGGCTCACTAGCTGCTTCCCTTGAGTTATAGTGCACAGAGGTGCTTACAAGTAAATGAGGAAAAAAGATTGTCTCACCAGCCCACAACACTTTTTGAGGAAAAAAGAAAAAAAAAAAGATTGCTGATATAGCACAATCACCAACACAGTCACCAAATACACTGAAATACAAATATCTCTTATAGAAGAAAAAAAAAAAAATCCGTTCCTGTGATGTCACCCATTTGTTCCTTTTCCCAAGTATTGCTTATGCAACTGTAATCTCAAAAGCCAGATGCATTTAAATACAATCCATTTTACATTCATTTTGAAACTATAATCTGTCCTTGGTATTGCAGGAGGACACAGTTTGTGACTTTGTTTCAGAAGACCATTTGCTTTTTCTGTTTGTAATAGAATTGGTCATTCACTGCTGGTTCATCTTTTCCATCACATTTTCTTGCTTTTCAGTATTTGCTTCATTCAGAAGTGTGGTGATGACTTCCGAACTAAAGTTTTCCCTGCTTTAAGGTAGTTATTTATCGAAAGGAACTACACTTTTAAATAAATAACTGTTCCTGTAATTGTGTAGCATGAGAGGCGCCACTGATGTCTAATAGGATCCTAACCTTCCTGGAGTGCACGGACACATGAAAGGGAAGCGCTCAGGAAAACATAGTATCTAACAAAAGAGATTGTTACAATGCCTGTTCATACAGCCCTCCTGGAAGTTAAAAGTCACATCCTGTAAGAACAGTCACACAGCACAGCAACAGTGTTACTTAGGCCCACTTTTCAAGGAGCTATGCAGGCCCTGCTCCTGTTGCAAACACCGGGCTTGAACAGCAGTGCCTGGACAGAGCTTGGTAAGACTACACACATTCTGTCCTTTCAGGTTTTCTGAAAATTAAGTGTTTTGGTTGTTGTTGTCTCTTTATTTAAATAATGCACTTTCAGAAATTTTCATAACTTTTGTACAATTTGGTTTTTAAGTCTCCATAAATTTAAAGTCTCTATGTGAAGCTCAGCTTAAACTTGGGCCTGTTTTCTGCACACAAAGACTTCTGTATGACAGAAGAGGTGCAGGAAGAACTCAAGGGCCTCAGAAAAAGCTGCACAAAGACAGGGACACAAGGGGAAAAAAGAAGGGAGTGAGAGAGGGAAAAAAAACCTGCACTGTCGGTGGCCACGCGGCCGCAGGAGCAGAGCCGGGCTGAGGGGGGAGGGGTGAGAGAAGGGGGGAAGGGTACGGATACGATAGACGGGTCAAAAAAAAAAAGAACTTTGAGGAGGAACGGGAACTCTACTAAATCTAACAAAATCGAACAATTGGGAGAGACAAAAGTTTCCAAACCAAATCTGAGAGCTTACATTAGATCAAAGCTGCGGGGGAAGCACACGTGCCGTATCTCCTCTGCAGCCGAGAGAGCGCGCGCCGAGGGCGGGAGGCGCGAGGCCGGCGTCAGGCACGCAGCTCCGCCCGGCTGCCGCTCCCCGCCAGGACAGTACCTCTTTAACTCCTGCATGGCGTGCTGGCGTGGAATACCGGCATCAAAACCGCAAAAACACAACGCTAGACTAGTCCTGAGATTACTCTTACGATATTGTTCTACTTTTCGTTTTAGTTTCTTAGTCACAACAGCAGAAAATTCCCATGACTCAAAACAATGCCACCAAGAAGAAAAATTACTATCTTCATTTGACCAAAGTAATCTCTAACACACTAAAATTCTGTATCTTCTATTGAACCATATCTGTATGAGTATTTTTGGCGTTGGCAGTTGCACAAGATGGAAAATCTTCAATATCTTGACAGTTTTAGGCAAAAGTGTCATTCCACAAAACAAATCTTTTTGACCCTTTAGTTGCAGGGGAAAAAGCTCACCACTTTTACCACATCTGACAGTACAATTATTGGTCACTAACATATGACCTTTCCCAACAGAAATGAAAACATAAGCATGCTGAAAAATATTTCACAGAATATTGGGATTTTAGATAAAAAATTAAAATATAAAAGATTCTGGACAGCTCTTTTATTCAGTCACTGCCATAATGAAGTTATAAGAACTCATTCTCTTTAAATGTCAGCTACTGATGTACTCAACAACCCACAGCTCTGAAAGACAGCATCAACACTACAGCTAAAACAGGGATGGCAGCTAAGAATACTCCCAAAAATAGTCACATATACATCCACAAAAGAGACTACCTCCACAGATAATTATTCCTAAATATCTCTTAAATGTGGACAATTGTTCCTAAAATAATAAAGATATCTTTCTGCACCATAAATATAAATGTATTAATGCCATCTATCTACTTTTAAATGAGTAGTTAAAAAGATTTCCCGTTGTCCAGTTTTCCTGTGAGCTCAGAGGAAAAAAATGAGAACCTGAAGGAACTAGTGTCAATCTCAGAAATCACACACCAAGTACCTACCACCACAAAGGTATCTGACATGACATTGAAAATAACAAGCAATTTAGAAGTGGCAGTCATTTAAAAACTAATAGGGAGGACTAAAAATAATGATTAATTTGAGCTGTTTTATTAAAAAGTTTAAGAAACGTGTATTAAGTTTACAGAAACATAGATTTCTGGAATAGATTGGCGCAAGACAACCTACCCACATTTCACAATGTGGCTACAGCATCACTGATCTGTTCCACCTAATTTCACCAATATTTAAACTTTAAAGATCCTGTTGAATTTTCTGTGTAACATAGTCCTTACTGACTAAAGTCAGTTCCACCTCACACACTTCAGAAGACTGGATCATCAGCGAGTGCACGGACATCAAATTCCAAGGCTCTCTGAGGCTTCATCTGGGGCTTCATGTAGGTCTCTATCAGTTTTTCCACTTTCCCCCTACATCCTATTTACAGGCACAGCATTTCCATGTCAGCTCATTTATCACAGCTACTCATGCCCAAGGTTCACCATTTCACTGCTCCATTTGTTAGAAATAATCTTTGACAGATGTACTCTCATGTCCTTTTCCACCAAATATGTTTGAAAGGTATATTTCTCTTTCATTTAGCCTCAGTTCCTCCACAGCTTTCTGCAGTCTATATATCTAGCCCCTTCTAACAACCCAAGATCCACGGTAATAATAATGGGCAGCCCCAAGAGATGTTTCTAATTGGGTCAGAAAGGAGAGCAAGAACAGCCAACACCACCACTCTAAGCTTAGCTTCCTAAATCCTGCCTCTCTTCTCCAGTCCTTACTGCTGTTCTTTTCTTTATCATTGGCTTCTATTGACAAAGAAATCTGGCTCAACCAACAAAGATTCTTATCTCACACTGACTGCTTTTCCTCATTATCACAGCTAAGCTCCATGCTGGCATAGCTTGTCACATTCCCAGCGGACAAGAGATCATGTGAACTGCTGCTCTTTTCCCCTAGTAAGGTTAAGTTTAAAAGCTGGAACATACATCTCCTAATCTCTATCCGTGTGGTTCTTCCTTTTACATTTTTGTCTACTTGTATTTTCTTGTCTTCAAGGAAAGACGATCGGACACAAACACAAGCAGCAAAATCAACATTACTTGATTCTCAATTAATTAAATCTTTTTTCTTAAAAAAATGATAAGTTATTTCATTGTTAATATCATTTAAAAGGTTATCTTCTACTGAAGGAAAAGAAGTTAAAAAAATAATTTTGCTACTTACATTTCAAGTAGCAGTTATGCCATTACTATAATGGGTGAGGGATACAGACAATACAGTTTTGTGGAAGGAAGCTGCATTTTCTTACTGATATTCTTGGAAGATAACACAAGATTCTCTTCAGACTTGAAATGTAAGTAGTGAGCTTCAAGCTGATGCACCTTCAAGCAGCTGTTCTGAATTAAGCTTACCTACCTTGATTAAGTGGATGATCCTAATCTGTCTAGCACCTGTGGCTGAAAACAGGTTTAAGGTAGTTTTAATAGTCTTTCCATCTTTTCCTCTGTACTTTGTAAAAGAGGTGGAAAGGTACTTAATGACAATCATTTACTGTGGGACAAAGTAGGTGAAGATATCAGCAACAGAATTGTTCAATCTTACTGTAACGCCCTATTATAACAACCTTGATTTCAATTACTGAAGCTTATTTTGCTCATGGAAATTAACATGTACACTTCCAGAGAAAATCTGAACTCTTACATAAATACAGGAGCTAGTCTGATAAATCTACCTTAGGAATGGCTTGGAGAAAACTATATGCCGGACTGCTGTTTGGTACAGCATGCTATTGTAAACTTCAGCTCCCTGAGTGGATGTCTAAAGTCTAGCAAAAGACTGTTTATGAAATGTGAATTTCAGTATCAAAACTTCCACTGTTCTTGACTATAGCAATACTGTCTGGTCTGGCAAGAGGGCTAGTATTCAAGGAGATGATTCTGCTCACCTACATTTTTTTCCATGAATTTTCTATCAGAAAGGCTACAACAAGAAGGAAATAGCATCATCTTTCTAGCAGTCCATAAACTTCCAAGACAGAAGGAGAGTTAAGGAGGAAATAAACCCCTCTGAAAAAGGAGATGGTGGGGACCGAGCAATTATCTTAGACATATTTTTACTGAAGTACAGAGTTATTGATACATTCTGGAGCAACAGAATTCATGTTCTGTCTATGAACTAAAGTGATCATTCGAAGGGATTTCTCGGCTGTATCCAGTACAGAAAAGAAATTGAAACAGATGCCAAAAAAAATCCTTTTTGCTCCACCTCCACTATGTAATTATTATATTACACTATATCCATGTTTTTTATCAAAAAGATTCAGATTTTTTTTAATTGGATTTTATAGAGCATATTTTCTTTATGGTATAACATTCTTTCTGCTTTCCTCACTTTTCTTCCTTTGTCTATATTATTTTTTGTTTCTTCTTTCCATTCTCTTTCTGCCTTTCATTGCTATTATATTCTGAATGTCTTAATATATTCTAATTAAAATGTCAACAACTGGAAGTGAGAGACCATGTACAAAACTGTTTTTCTACAGAGCTGTATCCCTGTCTAATTTCTATCTCACAAAACCTATAATAAACCACTTCCCCTTTAAGTGTGAAAACACAACTGGAGGAGAGATAGAAGTCCTGTAACTTGTTTGGACATGCAAGTACTGAACAGTCAAGCAGCTGCTACCCAGATGAACTCATGGTGCCTGAGTACTGCCTGCTTCCATCTCAAGGAGGAAATCTTAGAAACTTTATTACTATAGGTATTACTGTTATTTTTGCATGTGCATAACTTCTTGTGTTGAGAGGAATCTTGAAGAAAAAGAAAATGAAAAGAACAGCAAGCCACTATTTCTACAGTATCAGCATATAAACTAATTATGATTCATTGTATCATTTACTTGCTAAGAGGACACGATTCTGTGCATTCTGATACAGATACACTCACTCTTTACTCACTGTGTTACCAGCTCTCACTACTGTGTTAGAAATAATTCCCTGCATATTTGGTCAATGGCTCAATGTCTAGATAGAGATCAATGACAATTGGTGTCCCTCAGGAGTCAGTACTGGGACCACTGCTCTTTAGTATCTTTGTCAATGACATCAACAGTGGGATCAAGTGCACCCTCAACAAGTTTGCAGATGACACCAAGCTATGGGTAACATACCTAGGGGACAGATTGCAATCCATAAAGAGACCCAGACAGGCTCAAGCAGAAGGCACAGCTGAACCTCATGAGGTTCAACAAATCCAAAGGCAGGGTCTTTGCACCTGGGCTGTGGCAATCCCCACTATCAGTACAAACAGGTGACATAAGGATAGAGCACGGCCCTGCTGAAAAGGACTTGAGAGTACTGGTGCATGGTAGGCTAGACATGCACTGATGAGACTTCACCTGGAGTACTATGTCCAGATGTGCAGTCCTCAGTATGAGAGAAATGTAGACCTGATAGATCACATCCAAGAGAGTGACACACACAGAATACTGCCCCTTTACTTGAAAAGGTAAGTGCTGCTACATGGTCAGTCAGCCAGCAAGCCAGAGAAATCTTCCAGTATAGGGAGATTGAAAACTGTTTTCATTCATAAAGTAAAATCAGGATGTGAAGCCTTTCTACCTGTTATTGTTGCACAACAGGGCAGTATCTCACCATATCTGGTGTCATTTAAGTAACACATGGATGTAGCAACTAGGGAGTTGGTTTCAGAGAGGACGGTTGAACTTGATGATCTCAAAGTTCTTTTCCAACCTCAGTAATTCTGTGATTCTATGATTCAGTCAGGAAGGAAGACAGCCACAGAACAAATGAGTGATACATAGGAGCACAAGCCAGGCCTACAGGTATTGTTACTCCATCCTATCTGTCAGTTAGTTAGTATGTTTGTCCATTTCTAGAGCAATGATATATCTCAGCTGAAGAGTAGATCCACATCAGAACACAGCATGTAAATACATCCATTTGTTTATCAAGTTCTTTTGGATGTTCTAGGAAGAAAAGCAATAGAAGTATTCATACACAAAAAAAAAAACCCTATTTATTGTTGTTGCTACGAAGGTTAGTTTCACTGTGTGAAGAATACTCAATAAACTCAAGAGTATACTTTGATTCTCAGAAGCACCAAAACAAAACATTGTATAAAGTTAAGATTCCCTTATCCTATGGAAAACATGGTGTAAATTTTACTTGTTACAGTGCACAGATTTTCAACAATGAATTAATTGCATCTCATATAAATGACAGTTGAATTAACAGGGGAAATCAAGTAGTCCTTAATTTATTGACTTTTTCCATCATTCATTTCACATTCCAGTGCTATTATAATTCTCACAGTGAGTCTGTAAGCATGTCTCAAACCAGAACAGCCTTCAGTCCTATGCAGAGAAAACAGGGGTTTGTCTGAGACTGAAAATTACTGTGAAAAGAAAGAAAAAACTCCACAACATAATTCCAAACAAAGAACAACAGGAGACAATAATGGTAGTAATAATCTTCTATCATTCTTAACACCTTTCACCTTGAAAGTTTCTAAAGCTCTTTCAAAATTATGTATACAAGAGTAGCTTTACCAGCTGCTGAAAATGAGTACTGCCTGAGAAAGAATGCAGCTAACTGGAAGAAAAGAAAAGAAAAGATACCCTGTTTTCTTCCACTGAAGCCTTCCTTTCCTCCTTCACAACATGTATCCCACACAGAATAATTATTGTGGAATATATTTCAGGGTTGCCATTGCATTCTCTGAATCCACTGTTAAGATCATTCAACACGTTTCACAAGTATTTGACCATTTAACCCCATTAGAGTTATCTTAAATAAACAAACAAACAAAAAAAAAAAAACCTCTTTTCCCATATACATACCAACATTGCTCAAACAAGTTCCACAGTGCAGCCACACCACTTCTTACCTGGCATTTCTCTTCATCTCCCAGAGAAGCCACCTGCAAGGGAAGAGCTCTCCAGCAGCCTGAGACACATTGTCTTCCTTGGAGGCTGCCATATGCTCTCTGGTCTATAGTTATTTTGTCTAGAAAGATCCGTCTTGCCAACTTCATGGGGCAGGATTGATTTCATATCTTGGCAGCTGATTTCCCAGAGGATGCAGCACAAACCTAGCAAGTACAAAGAAAATTGATTAATAATTATCAGGAAATAACACTAAGTTTCATATTATTTATATGTTAAATATAAATACTATTTTTTTTTAATACAAAAGACTTTCTTGTTGACCAGTCATTTGTTAAAAAGTAAAATGCTAATTTACTGGATAAATTATTTTATACAAGGCCTACAATCATACTGGCATCCTTTTTCAATAGAACTAATAAAAATTACTTATATTCTTGTACTCTTGTACAAACTTTAGTCAATAATCAAGTCCCATTATGCTCTCTCAGCAAATAAAGAGACAATCCTTGCTAGAAATACGTGCCAAGTAATTACTTCATTTAGGGACTTTCTCCTTTTTTTCAGGGTGCCTTTGTAAAAGCAAAGTATGCCAAAGGCACTAACCTGGATTTTCTCTAAAGCCACCCAACACTTTCTGAAATTGAATTTTCTCCACAATTAGAAAATTCGTCATTTCCTCTTTTTCAAACTTACATCCAAGGATGCTTATACTTTGCCAGCACTTTAATTCATGCAGAAACCATAAAGTTAATGCACTGCAAAACATTCAATAACAAAATGTGAAGACCACTAAAAAAAAGAATGATATGAAGAGTGTCATACACAAGGCCTAACCTCTGTGGTCTGTCATTCCTATAAAACAATTTGGGAGCTTAATCAAATTGCACTGGGCAGACAGTGGTATAGGATGTAAATATATATTGCCAAATTAGTAAGGATTGTTAAAAAAATATTCCAGAACTTTTTTAGGACCATACTTGGATGAAGGATAACTGAATGAAGGAACCACAATGCAAAGAAACAAGTGATAGTTTTTTCCCTTGCAAATTATCCTTTATATTTGTCTCCCCCAAAACAATGTAAAGGATCATGTCACAGGTTAAAAGTTCGGAATGAGAGAACAAAGAGAAATTTCAGAGTTCTTTCATTTGGCCATAAACTTTTGGGGGGTTTATAGATCTTGCAGCAGAAACCGCAGTGCTCCCACTGGAATGTGACCTGCCACTTCCTAAAGCAGAAGAAAGACCAGAAATGAAAAAATCCCAGTTTCCCATTCTTTCCAGCAGAGGCTTTTCACAGCTTTCCTCATAATCACACATAAACTCTATTTTCTTCAAAGGGAAGTTGTCCAAAAAATGACATTAACAGCTCATCCATCTTCTTTTCCTTCACCTGCTCCATTCTTCTGTGGACCAGCATTCATCTCCTAATTTGGTTACTAAATAATGCTCATAAGCTCTTTTCTTGTGTGAGTTTTTTTTTTTTTTTTTAATTACAGGTCTGTTCCCTATGACTATATTTTCCCTTCATTAATTATCCTGAATTAACAGAATTGTCCATAGTGAAGTAACCAGTATCTATCAACAGCCAAGTACAAGAAGGAATCCTGATCTTACAACCTTGTTTTTTGCAAGACACAAGAAAGAATAAATCTAAGTAAATATGCTTGAAGTTCTGCTCACATGCAGTAGATCATGGTGAAAACAACATAAGGACTGCAGTGTTGCTAAAATCAGTTGTAGTGTATATTATTTCATAGTGAAATGTAAACTCATCACAACTTGCTTTTGATACAGAACAGAGTGCTGTGAATTTACCCTCTTCACTCTTTCAACTGCTGGCTGCTTGTGAATCAAGAATTAGTGGTACAAACAATTTGCATTGAATTCTGTCCACAATGGTTTATTCAGAGAAAAAGCAGGCAAATTAAAACTCATCCCACCCTAGCTTAAACCTGGAGATCATTCTAGTATGTTTCAAGAACTAAGAAAGCTCTATCAATCCCAGCTTAGAATTTCCCAGAATATCCTCCACTGCAGATGGACATCTGCTGCCCTATTACCTCCTGCAGTCCCACTGAAATAGGAGTTTCTCTGCTGTGCCAACACATCCACTACAAACAAATCACTACCACAAAAGGAGGGAGACTGTCCAATCTCACTATTTTGGGCTATGTCATCTGTATTGGTGAAACATACACTACAGACAACAAAAGTTAAAGGACATATTTAATTAACATTCAGCCGAGAACACATTAGATTTTCTATCAAGGCACTTAGCAACTTATGTTTGTGAGTTTGGAATTAAATACTACCTTAGAAATAAGAGCATAACCTGAAAATAACAGATGTGAGATTCAAAAATCAATGACAGTTACAACACAATTATGCTTTCAGAAAAATGAGCCCTCCATCTCCTGCTCCGTGTAATCAACTGTTAGATATGTAGCAATTCGAATTACAACATATTCTGTCAATATCAATATTAATTAGAGCAGAGGAAAAAGCTGTTAACAAAAATTTTATTTAATATGTTCCACTTATTTATGCAAATATTAATGCTCTCCTCAATTCATATTTTTTCATTATTTTATGCAATACATACTTTCAGCTAAGTAGTGCTGGAATTGTTACTTAATTGTAGTTTGTCACAGAGATTATTTAAAAACATCTTTTCTTTTACTTTTGCTTTATATATTATAAAGAACTCTCAGAAAACAAATTTTAGATGAGTTTATTGGGAGAACAGGAGCTTTCAAAATTAAAATGAACATTCTGTGAACATCTGCATGCACATATTTTGGGTGATTGGGGAAAATGCACAAAGAACAGAATGATATGACTAAAATCAATGCACTAAAATGCTGTGGAACATTTTGAGGAAATTTTGATTGCATTTAATAGTACCAATTTCAACCGTATTCTGATGAACAAAAATTAAACTGTCAAAGGAAGGAAATATCTGCAAAACACTGTATCCCAATTGTTATACTGAGGAATACAAGACTTTCACAAGCTCTGAAGTCCTGGTGAATCCTACAGGTCACCAAGTGGTCGGAGGCAACACCAGCAAGATCCCTACTGTCCAGCCCACTTCAGGGTCACTATAATTTCCTAACTGAAAACATATTCTCATCAGATTCATTTTACAGACTTTGCAACTGAACTGAACATTGTTGCTTAGTCATGCCTAAAACTACAGCAGTAATTTCAGGTAGGACCTAGAAATCCATTAAAGCCTTATATTGCATTAAATTTCCTAGCATATCTTATTCTATAGAAAATACTCAATTTTGTGTTCTCTATGTTCTCCTTTTGCTTAAAGCTTGGCCTTTTTCCACACTTGGACTTCAGAGTCTGATGAATGTGGAGAGTCCTGAGGACTCCCCAGAACATAATCCACTGGACATGCAAATGGGAAAAAACTAAAGAGGAAAAGAGAATATATAATACCTAAGACTTCCACTGATTTCAAAGAAAAAAGTGAAACACACAGCAGTCAATTGTGCCACAGTACAGACACTTAAGAAATGTAAAGTCTTGCAAATGAAGTCCATTCTGCCAAGCATCTGACTTGTTCCAGAATTTAAATAAAAATATCAATACTGAAAATGCTTTCTATTCTGTATGTATTTGCAAATACTCAGCAGCATTTTGGGATTTAGAAAAACTACAGTTTTCAAGCAGTTTTTATTTCAAATAAAAGCATTCTACATCACTCAGCAAAGACTTTTCCTGTACTATTGATAAAGTTTCTAAGAAAAGACAACTATCTATATTTTTTATAAACTATCATTTATAAAAAATGGACTCAAATATATGTATTCTTCTCAACTCCTCACATCTTAGAGCATTCTGCAATTTATTTCCCCACTTTCATCTACTGAGATTCAGAGCAGCCATGGTGTGATTATATGTTTTTCAAGAATAGCTGATGAATACCTGAAAACTCTCCCACTGTGGGACATTATGTTTTCTCAAGAATAAAAAAAAAAAAAAAAAAAAGCAGCCAGAATGACACATTTTATCTTTCTAAAAATAAACTAGAAGGCCAGAGAAATCAAGGAGAAAAACTGCCACTAAAAATGCACAAAACACCAAACAGCAATTATGGTTTGGCAATGTGACTAATGAGAAAGCCAGCTAATTACCTGATTCTGATAAACTTTATAGCAAATAGAAGTCATATGGGTAATGCTTAATTCCTATCTAACAGTGCCATTTTTCATAATGAAAAATCATAAAGAATAATATATCATAAAATCCTTCTCTGCCTAATGGTTATATGCTGTTAACCATTAAGGAAGCTTACAGAAAGGGGTTGAATGGGAAAAGGTTGATCTTTTCCCCATATTGCCTTATGTGAGAAGTTAATTTAATTTATGTAGCCTTCTAAGAAAGTATTTCCTGCATTCCCCACTCTGAGGGTTCTGCACCCTACCTGGCACTAAAGCAGAAAGGAAAGGACCTGTCTGTAACCCCCACTTCTCTGCACAGGAATTCACCTCCACATCCAAGGACTCCCTCCTCGTTTGATAATCACCTAATACTGCAGAACGAAGAGGTTAATTCAACTAACATATGCTGTTCCAGCGAGATGACAGCAAGGGTGAGTTCAGCCTTTTGCAGGTCCCAGTTTACTCCTCTCATCCATGAATTCAAACACATAGGAATAGTTTCTCCTTGATGAAGGATTTTTCAGAGCACTGTGGATATCACAGCACATGTCTGCTGCATTCATCTCTACTCAGGTGTTGCAGTGCTGGAGTACAAGCATTATTCTGATCTTTAAAACATACCCATTACCATGTACATTGTGTGCCCCCTCCAGAGGCATAAAACATTAGTTCTTCTGAATATTCCTCTCTATTAGCCATTGTTTCATCACTAACCCAGAGGCAAAGAAAACACTGTATATTTTTTCTGTGTTAGATATTCTAAACAACAACCGTGCGCGAAAGGTAAAGAACTTTGATAGAAATCTTGCCTTGCACAGTAAACAAACAGCTGTTTTTCATTGGCCTAATTACCAAGTTAACAAGATACTAATTTCTATATTCATAAAGAATGCATGAGCAAGCATGAGCGCATGCAAAACAGAGCATAGTGACAAATTTAATAAATATAATAACAAGGTATCTGTAAATAAACATTAATGATTTTTAAAGGTAAGAATCAGGTTATGTTTTATGGGTAGCCTGCATAAGCAAGACATAATTCTAGTATGTCTATGTGCTTGTTTTAACAGCATCAAATGAGCATAAAGTAATCTAATTAGAAAGACAATATATAAAACATACAAATATATACTTGAGAATAGCTTGCCTGCTAGCAGGACTGAACAGAGGTTATGAAGTTACAACAAAGCACCAAAATAAGTCAAATTAATAATACACAGGTGTTGCCAGAATAGCAAAATTTTCTAGGATGTCACCTACAAGCATGAGCAGTAATTCTCTCATCTTCTACAATGTCACAGCTGAAGTGCTTCAACAAGAGAGCTAGAGAAATTAGTGAAAATCCAGAGTACAACAAAAATGCTAAGACGTTTGGAAATTGAAAGCTTTCAAGAAAGGTAAAAAAAAAAAATGAACTGTTCCATTCATAAAGTAAGATCTGAAAAGTACAGTGTAAATTCTTCAAGTTTATAGAATATTGCAGGAAGAAGTATAATGGCTGATTTTCTCCACACATCCCTGAGGAATTATGAGTACTCACTGACAGCAGTGGAGTCTTAATATATTAGGAAATATTTCTCATTGTCAAGCCCTAGACATTTAAGCATTGGAACAGCTTATCTATGAGTGTTCTGAAGCCCCTGCAACTGGCAGGTTTTTTAAAAACAGTAGGACAACCATCTCCCAAGAGATTTTCACTTCAGAGGAAGACGATCAGAATAACTAGATGACTTTTGCATTTTTTTTCCAGAGTTCACTTCCATTATTGGCCTTTTTTTGCTGATTCTGTATGTATGAAAAACAGAGTAAAATACTTCCTGACAGTTATCTTCCACAAAATCTGGATTCTACCAGCTGTTTCAACCACACGTCCTTGTGTCCCTCCTCTGATGAGGGAGTGTAATTTTAGGAGTACTGCCTTTGAGGCAGTTTGCTCTTTGCAAATATACATGTTTGTATAAGCTGTGATGCACAGACTGAAGAGATATCAATTCAGTTTTCTCTTGCTGACTGGTGCAAGTGTTTCAATGGAATGATCAATGTACTTAGACAATAGTATTAGAGAGCATGAAAAATGAACAACCTGAAATCAAATGGTATGAGAGCTCAAGGTCATTTCAATTTGAAAAATGTTCAGCCTGGCAAAAACATGACAAAGAGTAGCTCTTAAAAAATACTTGCTTCCCCATTCTCTCCTTTTTTTTTTTTTTTTTCTTTCAAAAAAATAATAAAATGACGAAATGACATAAACATTACAAATCCTGGAATGCCAACGTGAACCTGATGGCATCTGGCTACCAAGACTAAAAAGTAGCTTGGAGTCCTAGAAAATACAGTTGGACTAGTTTCACCATTTTTTTCCTTTTCCATTTTAGGGATCGACTGACAATTATGGGTCCTGCTTATGTAAAGATGGTAGCTGCCCATAAAAATGCTTAATTTAAAATGAGATTTTACTTGCATTGAAGATGATGAGTTTGACCCAATTTTCTCTGGAAAATCCAGAGCTGGGATTCATCTCTTTTTATCCATTACTCAGGCTTAGTCTCCTCCTCCTCTAGGACAAAGGAAATTCAATTCTCTCTTAAGCTCACGTGAGAAAGGAAAGAGACAGAAAATCCATGCTTCACACACCATGTTGGGATGTTACTGTAAAGTAGAAAAGTTCATCATCTCAATAATTATTTTTGTTTTGTTTGTTATTAGTAATTTTTTGTGTGGTTGCTAAATTGAAAATACATTCTTCGCACAGATGTGCAAACAGTGCAAGTCATTAATTCCCATATACTTAGCTACTTACAAGCAGTTGGATTTTTTGAATAGCTATTGCATATAATGGCAGTTAATAATGGCACATTGGTTGCTTCTTCACATGTTCTGCTGAAGCTAGCTGTGTATTATAGACTTTTTTTCTCCCGACAAATTTTCTCCTTATTACAAGGATCTTGGAAAAAATCTGGGAATCAGTCGCACTTCCTTTTCTAACCATTCTGATCATTTCAGTAACAACACTATTTAAAGAATGACTCACATGATAATGTTTTGTTTGATTTCTAAAAGCTTAGAATCTTTTTTTGGAACATATTTTGACCCAAATAAAAGGATTGAGATGCAAAATCCCTAAATCATATGAAAGCTTACACATATGTTGCATTCTGTGTACCCGAGAAGTCCCACAGATTTCTCAACATCATGTCAAACTTTTAATCTTTATTTCATTAAGATTTTACTTATGGAAAATATAAACAAGAAAGCTTCTAAATCTTATACTTCACAAGTACATTAATGTAATATTTAGTCAAGCAGCTCAAAATTGGACAAACACCAATAAGTTATGTCAAATATTTTCATTTCCCTTTCAAACTTCAGGACATTTTTATCTTAAGTGAAGAAAATCATATGGAAACACTTCTTAGATTCCTATCACACTATTAGACAGAAAGACTTTCTAATTTATAATGTTCAGTTCTGGTTTCAATGTCACAGTTTTCATTCTATATTATTTGATGCTGGTTTTCAGCCAGACTAGAGCTTTCATGACATAATTCACTCAAAAACATTTAGTTGTAGAAAATAGAAAATATGTTGATCTCCTCTTGTTGTTGCAGCTGTCTGTGTCTCAGGGAATTCTGTTTCATTCTTTTTCCCTTTCAGAAGTTTTCTAACTCAAAATTTTATAAGCTAAAAAAATAAAATAAAATAGCGATTTTATATAGTTAATGGTTCATTCTTTAGTCGGGCAACTAGTGATCATAAATTGTCATTCTTACCTCACTCAATTTAAAATTTTAACTTCATTCAGTTTAACCATTTGCCAGCTTCACTGAGATTTGAAACTTGTACTTCACTGATGACAATAATATGTTGCATATTTCATCTTTGGTTGATTTATATCTCAGTCCTTAATAAACTGCTGATATTATGGGGACAATGTCATTTTAGTCTGAAATTCTCACAAAAACTATTTAAAATATCATTAGCCTTCAAATCAACAGTTAGTATATTCTTGACCTAATTCTTCTCATAGCTACAAAGATTAAATAGAAATTTAAGAGCAGCCAGATTTTCCAGGTATTTCCATCCATCGCACATATTCCAAAGTTCACTTTCATAGTTTTTTGTCTTACCTGAGACTTCCTGGGGAGTGAGCAGAGCTCCCAGTCTTCAGCACTAGCTTTCTTTATTTATTCCACTTATTTGTTATTCAGTCTCAAAGCTTCCTGCCTCAGCTTAACAGTGTGAAGCATTCTGCCTCACTAAATTTTCCTAGTGATTAGACTACTTCTGACTTCTTTTATGAAAATAGGGCCTATCACCAACCCAGTATCACTTCCATCTCAATTTTCCTCACTTTGCCTTCAATCAATAGTCCATCTAATGTTTTTTTATACTTTAGATGAAACACTACCAGTCTTTTCCCTATAAAAATTATTAAATCTATTTAGTACATCAGAACTTGAAGTACAGAAATCTAATAGCATTATCAGCGATTGCTTATTACTTTTTTTTTTTCATTTTGTTTATAATCGTTTGTAATGTAGGAAGACTAAGGCCTACAGCAACTCCAAAGTGTTTTGAAATTACAGGGTGTCAGTGGAAGGCACAAGCAGCCCTTTGATGTGGGTCTGCACCACACTGCACCCTCCTCACAGGTAGCTTGCACGATGGGCAAAGTTGGGCTCATAGTTCCTTACAGACAGTCTGTAGCATTCAAGTCCCCACTGCAGCTTCTCTTCACCACAACTTAAATTCTGCTAATTTGAAGTCCACACATTTTGTTATGAAGTAAAAGAAAAACTGTGACAATGTGTTGATGTGCTGTGTTTTTTGCACTGTAGCAGAAAAGATGGAGAGATGTAGATAGGCCTTCCCTCACCTCAAAGAATCAACAATGGATAATGTTAAAGTACAGATCAATGTGCAAACTGCAACAAGTATCTGGTGGCTTATTCAGGCTTTGACTGAATCCCTCTCTTGCTTTACAGAAAGTGTTGATATAAAAACAACTGTCAGAACCTCATCATCCATCCATCTCTTGTTATTTCACATCAGCTGGTGCTGTGGATTCTCTAAAAAATCAGTACACTATTGCTAATGACTGATCCTACAGAATACAAAATCATCACACCAGCCTGTTAAAAATCTATCCATTTGAAAATGTATCGGGATTATAATTTAACTCCTGTAAGGAAAGAAGAAAGGCAAGACATATTCGTCCTTCTGAAATTACATCTGCAGCATCTAGTCAGATTATTCCCTGCATGGACCTCAGTGAAGCATAATCAAGATAAGCTGGTTTACAGAGCAAGAACATTTCTTGCATCTATGGTCTTTGACTGAAGCCTCATTCAGTGCAGAGGTCTCATTCATCAATTACTGTAACAAGTTGCTGATTCTCCTATACAACAAAAATGTCCTCTCCTAGAAGTCACATAAAATTAATTCACAGACAATATCCAGATTTTTTTAAAAAGATACAGCATAATGCAGCTCAATCCTCAAAATCCTGTCATGGTAACACAAACAAAGAGAATGCAGGGAGTATGAGAATTCTCACTCATAACCTTCACTGGACAAAACAATTAATCTTAATGGCCTTGTTGTTCAGAATGAAAATTAACAGGTATTTGAAGTGAATCCTAATTCAAAGAGAGCAGGATGGTACCTATCAAAGTATATTATTTTCTGTTTTTAGCACACAGAAGGGTCAGTCTACCTATTATTTTCTGATGGCTGTATAGCTGAGACATTAGCTATCCTCATTTCTCTCTGATTGTAACTTTTTATACATCTCTAAATAATAGCAGTAGATGTTTCATAGTCTCTTGTATGTGAAATACACTTCTTTGCTAGTCTCCCTGTGTGGTAATCTTGTTTCACTAATACAATAACAGAGTTATACTGGAAAATCCCCTTTTAAATACCTTGACAGTTAAGAACAGACAACACTATGCTACCAATAATTCACTATAAAAGACTTAAAATCTTCCCCAGATATGGTAATAACTATTAGTCATTGTTAATTTAACAATTTCCTCTTTCATTGAACATAAAAGTTTCCTGCCAATGCTAATCATGCTGTATTTGAAAGTCTGTTTACCTTTCCAAATTTGGAGAGAAAACTTCACAAAATGGATAGAATATAATCTGCAAATTAAAGTGAACAACAAAGAAGGCATAATAAGATGGGCATGTTAGATAAGGCACTGCATTGGGAAAATGCCAAAAATGGTGCACTGAGTGAAAGTGTGACAGGCAGGCAATGTAACTTGGTTGTGACAAAATTAACAAGACTGACATGGATGTGAATCAGCAGATTTTCCTTACTCTAGCACATAAAGTTTGGAAGCAAATCTAGAGGATCTTTTTTCTGTAGAACATGAAGATGCTTTGAAAAAACAGCTGCATAAAAATACGTCTGACCGGAAAACGAAAAGAGAAAATTATTTTAAAAAGGAGAAATACTTTAGGGGTACAATTTTTCTCTCTTGATTCATCATTACAGTTTTCTGAACACAGAAACAATCCTTGATACGCTGAGACCACAGATAGAGAGACTACTTGGCCATATCCACAAGCACCAGTTCATTGTGCCTTTCATTTGGAATAAAAAGACATTCCTGCAGGATGGCAGAATCTCACATGGCCCAGTTATTCAAAATGATCTGTAAAAAGGCCTCCTAGTGAAGCTCATGGGAACTGCAGGTGTTCAAAATGGCCTGAGCAGTTTATCTGGAGTGCAATCAAAAACTGAATGGTTATTAGTTTAATTTCATGAAAGCTTTATTACGCTACTGTTGTTGACTACAAAAAAAGTCGCGTGAGAAAACCAAGTCTATTAGTAACAAATTGGTAATTGATCAGTAAGTAATACACACACAAACAGCTTATCTATTATCTGACATAACCAATAGATGCTGGAATGTAGGGAAGCCTGTTTTTATTTTTCTTTGGGAAGGAGGTAGCCTACAATGGCAGAAGATTGCAGTGAGTGCTTCTAGCATTCTCTGTCAAGCAGGGACTGCTAACTGTCCCCATGGGCACATCAACAGTGCTGCCTGGGCGAACTTCTTTTTGAAAAACTTTATCATCTGTCATGAGGAACACAAGTTTTTCCCAACAGTGTGAGAAAGGAAGGACGATGCTCAGCACCTGGAATGAAATAATCTTTTGGATCACACAAAGTTTAGGGGAAAATATTTCCTGAAGTTGGTCTTTTTCACCTCTTCTGCCCATGTGGCTCAAAGCATCTTGTTCAGGAAACTTGTGGATGGAGTTACATTAGAAGGTTCTAGGCTACTAAGATTTTCCTGATCACTACACTACAGCACACCTGTATGTCACTTAGTGAGCTTTTCTACATTTAGATTATTTCTATTTGTTATTTATTTATAGAAGGTGATGTTTAAATGATTTTTTTTTTCATTTAGCTTGTGAGAGTTCTTCAGTGAGTCTGTAAAACTACTTTTAGACCAAGCTCTGGAAATGCAATGTTTAGTATGGGTTTCTTGAACATTATCTAAACAACAATATAATACAAGTCTGACAAAAGGTCAACAAAGGTTATGGAGGCTAAGTCTGTCTGCAGAGAGGTAGTGGTCTAACAACTAGAACTCTAAAACTGAGAAACACGAGGAAAATCTGGAACCCTCAAACAGAATTAAGGAGAAGGCTGAAATGTAGAGAAAGATACCCAGAGGAAGACAGGAAAAAGAATAATGATTGATATCATTGCAAGTTGTGCTTGATAGGATCAGTCAGAGCAATTACAGCAGTGATTCCAAAATGGGGCAAGTCCATATGGTTGCACATAAGGCTCAGAATTATTATGTCCAGATATCACCTAGATAATTGTTAAATAGTACTCTTAATGATTGGACCATTCTTGTCCAAGAATACACATCCATGGTAAGTAATATAAAGTTTGTTATGCAAATATTGCTGCATTACTTTTAAAAATACAACTTTTACAGTCCAAATTCCTCTCTGGCTGTTACAACAAAAGCATCTGTTTAGTGTTGCTACTCAAGACAAGACTGCCTGCCCTTTAGGTGAATGGGATTTGCAGAATAAACAATCAGGATGATTATGCTTTTCACTGCTGCAGGGACTTTTATTTACTTCTACAGTATATTAATATAGACAAGAAAAAACAGATAAACATTTTTTTGGTTGTACTAGATCGCAAAAGTATATAATTACATTGTTCAGAATCTCACCAGCTCCCATCAGACTAAGTTATTTTATGAACATACTTATAACTGCCGAATATAGGGCAATTACAGGAAAGCGTTCTCCTTTCTGAATGCATCTGCACATTTACTATGGTCTGATCTAATTAACATCACTCATTAAAGTCATCTGGAATATTTCCACTCCAGGTTAAGGGAAAGATGCAATAAGCACAAGAGGACCACAATTCCTACAGCCAAATACTGGTATCAGAGTCTCAGCTTCAATTTTAGCCAAATAAAAGTATTTCTAGAAATGATATGAAACATGACCTGAATGCAAAGCTAATCCAAGAGAACAAGTTGTCTGCATTCATTTTCTCTGTAGGAGTAAAAAACTCTCCTACATAGTATGGGGTTGCAGGAAATTGAACTCAGACAAACATAGTTTAGGGACAAAAAAATTACTGAAAAAACAAAGATCGAAGCTCCATGTTCCATTATTTACAGGCAGCTGGAATTGATCTCTCAATTTCACTCAAGCACTTAGTTTTCTGAAAGAGACAGTGATCTATTTCAGCACTTTCTGTGTCCTAAAATTTCTACCAGTGTTAATATCAGGAAGAGAACTGCAAGTTAAAACAAACAATAAAAAGAAAAGAAAAAAAACAGGTGCTACAGTTTGGTAAAAAATATTACAATAGACTTTTCTTTTAAAGAAGAAAAAATTGAAGTATTTTTAATGTGAAAGGTTAATGTGACAGACAATTTCAACAGTCTTAATTCATATTTTCATATTTAGTTCATATCAATTCATCTCCCACAAATACTCTATCTGAATAACTTTTAATTCTCAAAAGCCTGTAGAGACTGCCTAAGATCCCTTCAGTAATATATTTCAGTAGGAATTGTTAAATCTCAAAGATATAACTCTAGTTTATGTTCCTTTCCCAGAAAATAAATAAATAAAGACACACCACAGTTCCATCATCTGTGCTCCTGCTTGAGACAGGGCAAAAACTTTTACTTACATTTGTCAAAAAGCAAAATGTTTCTGTTCATATCAGCAATTACTTAACAAAAGTTTGTAATAGCTAAGCAGAAATTCCACACAATATCATTGACTTCAAAAGCCTTTCACTTGCTTATGTCAAAAGTGATAATTTGTCTAACACAATGGTCTTTTAAAAGGAAAACCCATGGTATGAGTCTATTGACCAAATATCAAGGTAAGTACAATTTTGCTTTTCATTCTAAGCCAGGCTTTTCAAGGATAACTTTAATTTTAGTTCTAAATTGGGTTTGTTAGTAACAAATAAAGTCCTTTGTTTCAAATAACTAGATTGGTGAGTTCATGAAGTTGACTTGATCTTTACTTTTCAAAATTTGGAAGGCAGAGGATATATACCTATTGTGCTAGAACAAAGAGTTGAGCATAGAAATTTTTTATTTTTTCTAAAAGAGAGAAAGAAAACCAGTTTTAGACCATATTAAATTAACAGCATATTTATATTTAAGGAATTTGAACTTCTGAATTGTTTAGTGACAACATAACATTACTTTCAGGACACATCACTTCCTATCTTCACTTTTCTTTCTCTGTACATTACTAATAAAAGATTCATAACATTAAGTACACACGCAGAATTTTAAGGAGTTGTAATTAACTGCTTGGTACACCAGAAAAGCACATTTTTGACTGGTTCTCCTGAAAGAAAATCAGAGTCCATCTAATTATACGTGTAGATGGCCTTCAGCATGAGGAAGTCATCTTTCCCTTGAAAACACCCATCAAGGCATCAGCCAGAAAAGAAAAAAAAAAAAAAAGGTATTTTACAAGTAACAAAAAAAAAAAAAAGAAGAGAGCAGGAGCTGAGTCTTAAGCTCCAATAAAGGATACAAGTTGGACTACTGATCTTAACTACAAGCAGATTTCCTTCTCTCTCCTTCTGCTTGTCCCATTCATTTTTTAAACTTGAAAGTATTTCTAAGTTTGTTCTTGTTTTTGCTTTTTTCTCTTCTTTACTAAGTGTTAGGTAACTTTGGGTCTTATTGATAAACATTAGGCAAACAAGTAAGTATATGAGACTGTGAGCAGTTTGATTTGCATTATTATAAAATCACATTACACAAGCCATACTTATATTTCTGTGCTTGAAATTAATAAATCTAAAGAAAATAAAAGACTAAAAATGGAAAGCTCTCTTTTATGATGCACGCACACACAAGTGTACTTCAACACACTCACATTTCCTTTGCTTTCAGTCATTACTCCTTAGTAATTCCGCTAGCTTAATTATTTCAATTATTTATTAAATAATCAAACTTTGAGTAGTAGTGAGTTTCTAAACATTTCCACCAGAACAGAATGTAACTCACGAGGCACTACGGCAACAAATATCCTACTCTGACATTGTCAAAAATTACATTAGACAATTGTGCCCCAAAAAGACAGCTAACTCATGCTTAAATCTAGATTGATAAAAGATACTGAGCTGAGTTCCTGACTATTTCACACTCTCTCATTATGGCCTGAGGCAAGTGGTTTAACCTCTATGTATCTACTTGCTATGACTAAAATGAGCATAATAACAATTTTTCCTTTATTTTTATGTCTGCCTTGCCTTTGGGTATTCTTCAGGAAGGCATGTATTTCACTCTGATTTCAGTCCTGCAAAAGCGCACAGACTTCAACAGAATTGCCCATGTACTTGCTGCTGCACACATTTAAGGCAACCTGCTGCAATGGGTAAAGCTCCACAATGAAGGTTCGAAAATGCTTTGATATATGTAGAATAGGTCCTTAACAGCAACACTTGTAGTTCATTGCCTACTGACTTCTATTAGAACATATAAAAAAAATTACACCAGTGATATTTCTATGTTGTAAGAACAAATAGTCTAGAATTACAATTGAGCAACTCTGTGATATTTTAAAAGCACTCTAAAGTTGACAATGAGTAATTTTGGTGGTTTCCACCAGTGAAACAAAATTATATGGGCACTTACTAAGCAGGAGTTTTAATAGGAATGTTTTCTATTTTTTATAATAAACAGGCTTAGATTGCAAAAAGTCTGGAATGCCATTCTACAAAAATATTTTGCATTTATTAAATAACTTATGTTCATGAATCTTATTTCCTGTTTCACATGGAATTTGCCACTACACAACAAAGCAGCGATTACTGACTCCTTTTCTGCTTCACCACTGTTCTAGACATGCTGCCCAAGCAGGTACTTTTTTCTCTCACTCGCTTGCAGACCAAACATCTTTTGTCTCCCCATTTTCAGTGCCCCATAAAACAAATCTGTTGTCAATTTGAGGACACCTGGAACAAACTTAGCAGCAGATACTTTGACCTTTTTAGCATATCAGGGTCAAAAATCAGCAGCAGCAGTTGGAGAGAAAAATGTAGAAGATCAAAGTCTTCCACATCCACTACTGTTCTTGTTTTCCTTTGTTGATATGTGCACCGCTGACCAAAACCAGCAATTTTTATCTCAAAAGTGCAAATATTTGATACAGAAACTGAGGCCAGCTGTATAAATCTAAAATAAACAGCAAATATTACTATGATTTTTCTAATGGAAGTGGAAAAGTTCCTTTCTAACAAACAAAATCTTTCTCCTGGAGGGTTTGAATATCAAACATTTTAGTTTTATTAGTTGATAGACTGTTAATACTAAATAAGAGCCAACTTTAAACCCAAGAGTAGCTGCATATACTCCTTTGTTGAGCTAAGATACGAAAAAAAGTGAACACCATAAATCATGAAAACTTCATGCTTCATACAAGTATTTCATTATAATATTATATGACATTTTTGTAGAATGAGCAATGTTCAAAAATTCCTTTTTTATTTTTATTTTTTAAATTAGACCCTCTTCAAATCCATATATAACAAAAAAGGTACTTATTTCGCTTTCCTTGAATTAAACTTCTCTTTTGTTTTCCAACTATCATTTCTCTCTGCTGACTTTCATGTGGCCCAAATTTTAAAGCAATGTAATTAAAATGCCCCCAAGCATCTTAACAGTTCCAAATTGTTTATATTTGAAACTGACTTCATCCTAAATCAAATGTCATTACATATTTCTTCTTATAAAAAGGCACAAGATTCTTTTTGAAGTATGTTTAGATAAGTATTGAAGAAAGAGAAGAAAAGGAGTACAGAATCAAAAAACATAGATTGGGTCTACAGTTGTACCTCATTTGTCCCATAAAGTCAGACACTGAATGCCCTCAACTGTTACATTTTTTTCTGCCATTCAGCAGAAAACTGTATGAGAGCAAGGTGTGAAGCTACCACTGAGGAAGTCTGTAATAATGTTTTAAACCAGCTTCCTTTACCCTTCTGTTTTGTAAGGAGTATCACAATCTTAAATTAGTTAATAATAAAGAGAACTTATTTATGTTCAAATAAGCATTCTAACCATGCAATTGTAACTAAGATGTCTATGCAAGAAAAGTAGCATAAATTAGGATCAAGATTTATCAAGGATATCTTATTCAGTGGGACAAGTATCCTTGGTAGAAGCCAAAGCCTTTCCCCATGCCTCTCAAACTCTTGGTACAGAAACAACAGAAATATCTCCTAAGTGACTTAAGAAAATAATCCTGCTGATGACCACGGCCTCTGTCTCTGGAGTTTTTCCATCCAAGAGGAGACAGGGGTCAGAATATGTGTCTAATTACCAAAAAGGATACATTCCAAGAAGTCACCTAGCTACTGAGTTTTCTTTAAATACTTAATGCATAACACTAGCAAAATCAAGAAATGTACACTATAAAGAGCTAACTACTAAAATGTGTGCATTTAATTCATAATATCAAAACATAACAAGTGTGCAAAGTCACTAGATGATTTATCAACTATCCAAAATACCTGAACAACTTCTTGAAGAACCTTAAGGCAGAAGCAATTTCCACAAAAACTGGCCTATACAACGATTTCCTTGATTTGATATTTTTAGATAATTTTGATCCTGTCTTAATTCCCACAGCTTTACCATCTACATAGCATTTTTATGAAAGGTAAATTTATTCCCTCTGCCAACCTGTTAAATATTGTAATGAGAGGACATTCATAACAATATTGAATGGAGTCATGGACAGACAATATTTTATTCTCCCTGAGTTTTCAGCTGGCAGAGCCAAGTTCCTAATTTTATCAATAGAAAGTACTGAAACCATTCATTAATGTATGGCTCTAATCTACTTCTTTGGTAACTCAAGAGGAACACTTGCCTTTCAGCCCCCAGCTGACAACCTCTTTCTTTCACAGAAAAAGGAAGGGAAAAAAAAAGGAGGGGGTGAGGAGTGGGGAGAATAGTTGTTTCTGTATGATGTAAACCCCTGCAAGAACTCAGGTTTAGATGCAGCTTCCCACTTTCTACTAAGCAAATCCTTCAGAAGTATGAAAATATAAGAAAGCCTAATTGCTACAATGTATTGGAGAGATTTAATATTCAATTAAGCACTAAGCTTTTTAAGAGCAAAAAACTCGTTTTACTCTTAAATTTCTACACACACTACTCATGATCTTTAATTATTATAGTGCGGTGATTAATAAAAGTAGCACTATGCCTGGCAGACTAGGCTCTCATGAACTCCCTGCTTTAGAGACGCCTGACAGGCACGATGGTGGATTCTTTCTGAATGTGTTTGTCAGAAAGCTGTTTATCTTCTGTAGTACAGCTTGATTCATAGTCATTCCATTTGTGTCAATGAATGCAGCACAAGGCCTTTAATACTCCCTAGATGGGAGCTAATGTCTTTAGCTTTCCATTAGGTAATTTGAGAGACCTATTCATTTTTTTCCACAGTCAGCTAACTAATTCTTTAACACTTTATTTCAATACCACTAACACTTACTAAGGGATTGACTTCACTAAGTGAACAATCTCAGCTGTCGCTACATTTCATCATTACATGACACATATAGCTGTGCCTAAATCAATGAATCACACTGAAGTAGCTGAGGTAGGTCTATTCCCTTCAGTATTTTTTAAGGGTTTTTTTTTTTTTTATTTTAGGTCTAATCCCAGTACTCCTCTTTACTATTCAGTGGGAAACTTCCAAGATGTATGGAAAAAACAATATACTTGATACTTCCCCACTTCCTTTATTTTCTATACTGCTCTTTTAGCCATGGTACAGACCATCAGCTCTCTATTTCAAGCAAAAGAGTTGCATTTCAAAATGCTTCCTTATTACCTTTCTGATTTACTTCATATTTCATACCATGTTTCTTCTTTCTCTTTGGCCAGCAAAGACAATTGGATATCACAGTGATAGGGAGAGTGTAGGAAAGTTTATTCATATTCTTTTTTTCCCCACCTTTTAAAAACGCATTCTCTTCCTTTAAAAAAAAAAAAAAACACCAAAAAAACCCACTATTAAACACTCCGAGAATATCAAAGGTAAATTCATGGTAGCTTTCAAGATGAATCTATGAGCACGTACATTTCCATTGGTATCAGCTTTGACTATAGAACACATCTAATCAAAATGCAATCGTTTATTCCACTCATGCTTTAGAATGTGAAAACTGATAGAGTTTTATCTTCTGATGTGTCTGCCCCACAGACACCAGTACAAGGAAGGCGCTAGTAAAACGTATAAGAGAACATTAGAAATGAAAACATTAAATTCAAGTTAATCTTCTCTCAGTGACTTGTCTAGATACTAAAAAAGGGCTCTGTCAAAATGCAGAATATGCAGCTTTTGTTACCAGGCTGTTTGAATATGCTTCCTTTTGCAGCTTCTGCTGCCCTGAAGAAGATATTATTGCCCCTCCAATGCTAACCTGCCTGTGTCCCAGATGTATTACCAAAGTGGACTCCAAGAAGAGTCCTGCTTTGAATCTTCTTGAATAAACTTTGCAGTTAAAGAACATTAGGATTATCTTTTCCCACTGTATCTCTCCTCAGTAGTATGTCTTGTAAACTACTGAAGAAGAATATAAGTGGCACACCTTATTTTTGGCATAACCAGGTTTGTAGGGATATATACACACACACACATATATATATATATATATATATATATGTCAACAAACAAAACAGCAACAATCTTCTACAATTAATCAGATGAGAAAATATGTCTCTGGAATCTTTTTAATAGTTTGCATTATTTAAAACATCAGGTGAGTTTTATCTTTTCCATCAAAACATTGGCTGAAGAAGCTGGTGTTTATCTGATGGATGTCTGTCAGTTTTTCTTCCCCAGAGCACCTCCCATAACCTCCTTTGTGAGTTTCATTTCTAGGAAAATCAGATGACCAAATCTCAAACAGTCAGTTGGTCTCATATTCTGAGGATTAACAGCCACCTTTCTACTCAACTCTCAGTGAGCTCCCTTGCCAGCAGAAAGCAGGCATCAACTTTAATCCTGCAATTTCTGATTCTTTAATGAACCTTAGAGCAGATATAGTATGATTTGATGTTGTTCCGCTATGAGATTGTATCTTTCTACAAATCAAAGCTGACTTCCCCACACTTAAGTTAGAGCATTACCAAAACTGAATGATTTCCAAACTTTTTAACTTAAAGACCATTTAGGTACCTAAATGTAACCCTGTTTTCAAAACCACCTATAACTCAACGTGACCAAGAGACAGTAGTAAAAGAAATAAAAAATAAATAAGTGCAAATAAATTACCAACACTCTTCTGAGCACAGAATATACCTGCTATTATAGTAGCAGTTTGTGTGTATTCTCTTGCAACCTCATCAGTACGATGTTTTTTTCAGAATGAAAAGGCATTGAAGTCTCATATTTATCTTTGTCTTTTGTTATTTTTAATGTCAGAAAAGAGAATCACTTCTTATGAAATAGTAGAACCACCTATGCACATTAAGCATCGCAACACAGAAATCACACTATAAGATTACTACCAGGTTCTTTTAACTCACACAAAGCCTTCTTCTTAGTAAACAGTACTTCATATTTGGCCATGATTTGTAAATAAAGATATTATCCACTTGTTTCATAAATTTTATTAATGCATATGACATTCAGCTAGTGTTTACTGCCTGTATACGTACTAGATGATTCTTGAGAGAGAATCAGGTTTTGTTTGGTACAATGAAACACCAGATTAACTGATACTCCCAAATAGTTCCTGATGCTCCTCGAAGGACTGGAAAATGACTAATGCCTCTGGAAAATGACTATTCCTGTGCTTCAGGGCAGTATCTACACCAGCAAAACACCTTCCATAATTTTAAGCATCAGGGAGGAAGAATAGACCTAAAAAGAAAGGTCATGTGTTTGTCAAAATATTAACTAAGCCATTTTGAATGAGGGTGGATTTACTTCTCTCTTCACAGGCCTCATGCCTTTTCCAGAGTAAATCTTAAGAAATTAGAAATAAATCAATAAATAAATCATCACTACCACTAGTAGTGGGAAGCTGAACTACTTTCATCAGACTGCCAAAATACACCTTTCCTGATGATGAAGAATAAGAGGTCATTTACATTATTTTATGGAACTTCTACATAAATGTGCTTAGAAGAGAATGTGCAGCAACAAAAATCCAGCCTCCAGACTCAAATAACTTTGTCCCAGTAATTCTGAAGACTTTGAAAAGATCTAGAAAACAAAGCCGAACCTCAATTAAGGACTGCTGAAGGGAAAATGGTATCCTATAACACTGACATCTGGACTGCTGCTAGCACATGTAATGTATATCTGTAACTGAAAGTTTATCAGGTTATATATAACTTTCAATAATTAGTCACATCTTTCAAAGCAATCAGAGGAATCTGCAAAACCAATACAGTCATAGTAGTATTACCTTTGGAGAATAAACTCACAAATAACAATCTTAGAAAGTAATCATAAGCCATTAATATGGAGCAGACCATAAATGTCAATACAAATTATTAAATGCATATCAACAAACAGTGTACATGCAGGACTGACCTAGGCAATCAACTCAATACAATAAACAACAACTTTGGATGCACATTTAACTTCCACGTGCTTAAGATCCAACAGTAATAAAGTAAAATGTGTCCAGCATCATTTGAGAAGATAGAGAAAAATTAGCTCCTATTTCTGCAGCCTTGTAAAAGAGAGAGACTTTCTGAAAAACTTGCAAGAAAAATGCAGCATGCCCCAGCACAAACTTATTCAAGATGTTGTTAGCAGATGAAAATT
Organism: Cyrtonyx montezumae; assembly: GCF_038088225.1. Classification (NCBI taxonomy): domain Eukaryota; kingdom Metazoa; phylum Chordata; class Aves; order Galliformes; family Odontophoridae; genus Cyrtonyx; species Cyrtonyx montezumae. The sequence goes on from NW_027071825.1 coordinate 12,635,217, forward strand.
CTACACATGGCATAGATTGGTTAAACAGAGGCAGGCTATACATGCCCTGTCATTTGATCATGATATTGATGAATTATTTGTATTACTGAACTAGACTGTAATGAAAAGTCTTGTGAATATGCTAAGACCATTTTAACAGCTCACTAGAGACCTAAGTGTGGAAGGAGCACGCGTAAATATGCAGTCCATACACTACTATGAATAATGAAGTGTTTTAGGCAAAAAAAGAAGAGAGTACAAGAAGAATTATTTTCTGTCAGTAAAATATTTTGGAATCATTCTACTTGCAATTGATTCAGTGTTCTAGCACTGATGGATATTGTTAACCCTTTTTAACTACAGTAAAATATGAAAAATCTTGATTTAATACTACTACAGAGCACTGTTGACTGCAAATGCTTAGATAATACCACTATTCTAAAACATTATAGTTTTATTTCCTGTAAAAGTACAGTGAAACTGCTATAAAGAAACATAGAGGATATAGGCTTTTCATGTAAGCTGGCAGCATGACAGATACAAACAGTGTAAAATGGTGTTGGATGTCTTAAAAATTCATCATCTTAGCAATTCAAACTTTACACATTTCTTTTCATAAGGAACTTGTGTCCTAAATGCAGTCATGAAATTATTAACATTTTCTGTTAGCATCTGAGTTCGCGAATAGAAACTTTAGATATTTCATAAAATTTTACAATCAGTCCTCTTAATATCTCCTTCTAAAACATATGCTTAAAAAGGAAAAGATTGAGAGGTTATTGGAAGAGCGATACCTCCCAGACTCTATTCATCCAGTGTTTTTACTCACTCATAGCAATTACAGAATTAATCTTATTATCTATAATAGTGTGATCAGGTCTTGAGAAGCTTTTCAAAACAGAAATTGAAATATATTAAATTAAAAATGCAATATAAGCATTTTTGTAGTTTTTCAATAAGGAATTTTGTGAAAATCAACATAATTTTATTTAATATTTTGGTGCAGCCAAAACTGCATTTCTTACTGAAAATGCTAGAGTTTAAAAAATGTTGTCTAGTTCTGTTCCTGGTTTAGTGAAAAAAAAGCTGTTCCAAAGCAGACATTTGCTGATAGATGAAGTAGATTAGCAACACACAACAGTTCTGGAAAAGTCAAAAGGTTAGACTGTAATAAATGTATAGATGATATGAATCCCATGATACTTGTGATACATGTGTGAAACAAACTGTCCATCTACTTTCCCCAGAATAGATCAGATTCATAGTACTACATTTTCGTAATACAGTCAGCATGTTAGAATTGATGGCTTTAAAGAACTGACCCAGTTGAATTAATGATTCTTATCACACTGTTACACATTTGAACTGAAGCAGCATGCTTTATTTGCTGACAGTATTCAGTACTGAGATAATGATTTAATTTTGATCAGAGATCATTTTTCTGCTTAGAACATGAATTAGTGCAACAGAAATGTTAAAAGAAAAAATGGCATATGGCTAATTGCCTGGCTGAGTAAACAACTGCCCTTTCCTTTTAAGAGCCTTTTATCAAATACTCACTTGATACCTATTAGTGGCAGGCATTCATGGAGTTTCTGCTCATGGTATCAAAGAAAACACAGGAAAGAAATGTTAATGCTTGCCTCAATGCACAGGATGTGCTGTTCTCTTAAGTTTAGCCCCTAATATCATTTGGATTATAAGACAATTCAATACGTTTTCTTATATATCTGATGAATGGAGACAAAACAGAAAATGTTTCCTTTACCAAGATGTGGGATTTGGGCCAGATCCCTTTGGTGAGGAATGTCTTAGAAATGGCCAATTAGAGGAAAGTAAACAGCTTAAGTTCTCAACCAGCAGGAGTCATTTGTTAGGGCCCTTCAAGAGATAAGGGAACTGCTGACATGCTTGTGGATAGCGGCTAGAATTACACAGTCACTCTGCACTCCTTATACATTTGTCACCATGAGACACAAACATTTATGCTGGTGATAACAAACCACTTACCTTATTTGGCTATTTTGAACAACATTGGAATTTAAAGAATATCATAGCAGCATGTTATGCTTCTGCTAAAGAAAAATGATATCATAAATTCACCATTATTGAATTGCACAATCTTTGACTTCTCTCACTGCATGAGAGCAGGTCTTGTAACTACCATACAAACATTCTTAGTCACTGCAGCATAATAAGGCACCGATAGAACAGTGATTATCTAGCTGTATAGTTAACACGTGGCAGAAGATTATGTACTTTTAAGACCAGCAGGATTTGATCAGCACTTTGTGTCTCTTCACTGCTAACTACCGAATAATTTCTAATGCTAATTCAAATTTTCACACTTACCAGCAAAATGAAATCAACACTTATAAAATTTAACACATCACAGCTTATGCTAGAACCTTTCCATAAACTTTTAATGAAGTCAAGTAAAAGATTGTCTGAGTGAGGAGGTTTAAAATTAGAATCATAGCACTTGACTTCTCACATTTCCGACAGGATTTCACCTACAAACACCAAATAGGATTTTTAGCCTCACAAGATACAGGACAAACATTTGTGGAGAAAGTTCAACTTGCAAATTCTTACCTATAAAACAAGTTTTGTTATGACTGTGGGAACTTTGTATTTACAAGGAAAAAACACAGTTCACTTTCAAAAAATCCTTTCAATTCAAAAATAAATAATAGGAACACTAAATGTCTGTATGGTCTGGAGATGCTCTATGCCTTTAGTATTTGGGTGACATTTCCTGTGTATTTGCTTACTCTAAAGTATATTTGAATGTCAGAAGTTCTTCTGTGTTCTCTGAAAATGCCAGTACTATGAAAAGATAGGCATGTTTGATGTTTATTGTTTCTTAGTGATTTTGTTATCAAATGAGTTCCAGTTCAAAGTTGGATTTTGAAGTTTGGAACGTTACTTGGATTGACAATCTGCAAATTTATCATAGCTCCAAAAAGTAATTGGGGTCCAATTGGTAAAATTAATACTTTTTGTTGCTTTTATTAATTGGGATGACACTTTTTCCAGAAATGTGCAATCTAATAATTTCTTTATAATCTAACAGAACATTTTATAGTCCATGCTTTAAAAATCTTTGTAAAAATTAGAGGCTATGTGTATTCTTGAGCAGCCAATTTATTTTCAATTATTTGAAAACATCTATCTATATATATGCAATTATTTGTGATTTGTGGAGTCAGAAAACACCAAACTGTAATAACTAAGTGATGTAGTTATGAATCTGGGAGAGCTTTTTGGCATATACAGCACGTCATTTTGCTATTGAGTTCCGCATAAGCAAGAGGGATTTTTAAAATAAAAGCCAATTCACAGTTATGGGAATTCCACAGTATTACAGAACATATTCACCCTTGCTTTCAAAATGCCCCACTCTTTTCTAACCTCCTCTGATTTCTGTTCTAGTACCTAGTATTTTCTTTTGCTGCCTTCTCTTCCCATGGCCAAAACTTGATGTCTAAATGGAATTCAGGAATCAAAAAGAAAAAACAAACAAAAAAAACCTGTGCATTTTTAATGATTCAGAGGCTCATGTAGAAAAAATAGTTTAAATCACCTGTACTTTTTTGATTTTTTTGGACTTTTTTGTGTTGGCTTTTTGTTGTTGTTTGGTTGGTTTTTTTGATTATTTGTTTTTAACTCAGCCATTTCACAAGTCCTCCATGAAAGATGAGATTCTTTATTCTTGGTCTCTGGAGATAAAGTGGAAAATACATAATTACAAAACTTTTAACTGTAATCATTTTGGAGAGAAGCACTTTAAATATTCAGATTCTGTTTATAAAAAGGAAATAAAGTTTTGACTCATGCTTTTTCACCCTGCTACTGTGATAATTGAAAACTGCAAGAAAAATGAATCAAGACTGTATGTTGGGATGGTAGATCACTAGGGCATCCAGATACCTTGTTTAGCATACAAGAAAGAAAAATACTGCCAACAGAATTTACTCTACAAATGGCTCTAGGTCTGTCCTTAATAGCTACACGTTGTATTTCACTAATGATCTGCTTGTTATTTGAACAAAGTATTCAATTTACATATACAGTAAACATTTCTTCCCTTCGCAAACAGATTTGACTCTGTCCTACACTGCACTAAATTCCTTAATACACACAAGATTCTCAGCTTTCTATTCAAAAGATTATTCTCTAGAGCCTATCTTTCTGTTACAAAAAGACAGTATTCCTTTCAGAACTTAAGTATCTCAATCTATTTGATACTCTCAATGTATTTTTCCATTTTTATTACTTATACTCTTGCTAAGGGAAAAACAACCCAACCAATTTCTGTTAAAAAGTCCTCTTAATAATATTCTTCTTAGTAGGCCTTTCTGTCTAAAACTATTAAACACAATTTAATTTTAATATATTTTAACAAAATTTTAACAAAAGTTTGGCAATGAATCTTTTTCTCCCGGCGTCTGTAAAGCCCCAATAACTCCAGTCAAATCACTGTGGTGAAGGTGGTGATGATTCCTTGACTCTTCTTTTATACAGCTAACTCAATTCCTCTATTGGCTCTTGTCAAACAACAGCATATAGGGGTGATATAGACTTCTCAGGTGTGATTGACTGACTATTTTTAAACTCATTCTGCCTAATTAAGATGGGGTTACATTCCCTAACATGCGTGCCAGATATTCATAAAGTACAAGTAGACACAATTTTATATAAACGAGACATAATTACTGTATTAGAACAGTCAAAAGCAAGTATATCCCCCAATAGAGTATAAAGAAATTCTGACATAAGTCAAGATTGTTTATCATTAATTTAAAGATCAAAGTACTTCCAAAACAGCTGAATCTAAATAAATAAATATTTTTTTTCAGGACCAAAAAAATGTTGATTGTGTTAATTTGTATTAGTATTCCATCAGCTGAGCATTGTTTATCATTGTCACATACTTGAATTAAAATGCTAAAGACAAGTCTTAGATATTCAGAAGATAAATCCAAAAGGAGTGAGAATGTTTAAACCAACAGATGAGTTACGTTTTATATTAAATGTGCTACTATGGGATTTACAGGCTATATGGTAGTCCTTGTGAGCATAAGAGGAGTGGATGGATAGAATACACAGTTTCTCAACAAGAGAATATTTCCTATAGGGTTGCTATTATCCCATCCATTAAAATTTGTACACACTGAATTCAGATTATGATGAACTAAGATTATATTAAATCCTTCTTTACTTTATGAATGCTGGTTCAATTTCTCAGCAAATGTACACTGTAATATTGCTACTGACTTCAATGGTGCTACACAAGCCCATTTAAGATCAGGCTGGCTAAATAAGTATTAAAATTCTGTTGGTATTAATGCATTATTAGACTAGAGGTTTCTCCATATTCCCTTATCATCTGTTAATTGAGATAATTTTTATTATCTGCTTTTCTCTCTTTAATGACTGTGCACCTCTATTATTCCCTTCCCATTAACTTTCTTTTGTTGTGAATATTGACACAAAACATGTTTATAATTGTTCAGTAAATAGTGTAGCATTCCATATAGAAAAAGTACAAATCAGTTCTAGAAAAATAAAAGATGGTAACTCTTCTGTGAAATCTCATTTAAAATGGATCACAGTATCATATTGTATTTTGTCACAATATCAAAGGCATTACATGTAAATTAAAGAAGCAGAAATAAGAGATGCCATGCAGATGAGTGAAAATGCTTGCTTAGGAGAAGAGCTTTATTTTAATCTTCAGACTGTATATACATTAAAATCTTCATTATCAAGTAAAATCCTAAATCTTATGACAAGGCCTCTAGTAATAGACAACTGAAATGACTTCTGGTACTTCTCGGGGTCAAAAATGGCCTCTAGGGAAATTTATGTCATCAGACTATGATCCAAAAAGAAAAAACCAAAAACAAAACCTTGAGAATTTAAGGATACACACTACTTTAGCAGCTGTACACCTTAGCTTTGTTTTCCATGTCATCAGCTCTGAGAGACCAGGATTCATTACCCTCTGTTCCTTTATTAACTGTGCTATTAAAGTCTTACGATCCTTACGTAACTTCAAGATCTCATTTCAGCATTAGCTTGGTTCAACAGCAATTCCAAATTTTTGTCAATAGTATTCTAAGTCTCTGGATGTGCATCTCATCTTTTATATAAGGCCTCTATGTACTCAGTCATACTGAGCAAAGTACAGGTCTGACAAAAGCAGGCACAAATCTACTAACTTCAGCCAAACTGAACTTACCAAAACAAGAAGTAAACTTGGTCAATTGTCATTCAAATAAGAGTCTGCTTATATGCATAAAATTCATGTTTATTCCATGTCTTCTCCTAGTGATAAATTGTCAAATGTATTTTATCAGAAAAATTCCTTTATGCTTCTAATAATTACAGGACCTCATTCATTGTAATCTTCAATATTGGGATATCCAATTAATTTATAGTCCTTTCTACTTCCAAGCTGATCACAAATCTACTGTTCTGTACATATATATATATAGCTGTAACCAGCTACAAATGTTTTTAGGTGCTGATGGTGTGCATACATCATGCTCACTTAATACACAAAATTTTACTAAATATTTAGTCAAACACTAGATTTTAATTTGCCAATTAGAGAACCTGAGAGTAAAATTTTCAGCATATTCTCACATCCCCAACCATAACACGATCCCCAGAATTTACTTAAAACTGGACACTTAACTCTTCTTGCCAGAGGACACTTTTACTGTCCCACTGTCTTACATCACAGGGTGAACGATGCCCTGCAATAAGAGCAGCAGAAGAACAATAAGTAGAACAAACTCCATTTAAAAATGTAAGGGGCACTATCTGGTAGCATTTGCATAGTTCTAGCAGTAAACTCTTAGGATCACACCTCAGACATTCTACAGAGCTGCAAAGAGGTAGCGTGACATGGGAAAAACTGCCATTTGATTCATTTTGCAAGTACTAACTGCCTGCAGGAGAGATGTTCCGAAAGTAATGCCTCCTATTTTATGTTGTTTCCCCATGACATCAGAGGCAGATGGTGGTGGTATGGCAGTAGAGACTGAACCTTCCCACCAGTATCCCATTACATGTTGCTGCTGTGTGACAAATGGCAGCAGAAGGCAAGTCTAACAGAATGGTGTCTGAAGCAAAGGGCTGTCACTGAACTACTCCGTGCAGAAAAATAGCACCCATTGACATTCATAAACACTTGCTTATATTTAGTAGATTTAAAAATAGGTGTGTTTCAGCAGTGGCAATAGCAACAGTGAGTAACCTCTGCTGGCACAGATTTTGACAAGCACAACATACAGGCTCTTGTTCATTGCTGATGAAAATATATGGCTAATGGCGGTCACTACATTGGAAAAATAGCATTTTGTTGCTGAGAATTTGCTCTACCAAATAGCGTTATTGTGCCCTCAGTATCTATTGCAGTTCTGGTGGAAAAAAACAGGAGACATCACTTTCAGAGAAATCCATGTAGATACCACCCTACCTTAACAGGAGAGAATGAAGAGAGCAAAAATAAATCAGCCTTGCTGCAGTTCTCAAAGCAAAAGAGCATCATTCTATTTTGTTTTTTATTTTTCATTTTTCGGGCTGTGTCTTTTGTACACATTAATGTAGTAAGGTACGTAGTCACCAATGTCAAAAAGCACTTGTCTAAGTAATCAGCTAGTTCATAGCAAGAAAGACTAAAATTGATCTCAGTGACCAGAATAAAAATGTTGCAATATTTTTGTATGCACTGCATATTTGGTCCATTTGTTAAATTACAGAAAAATAATCTGCATGTGGATTTGCTCATGTTGCAAGGAGGTTCATAACTTTGTGGATCTTTTAATATTCTAACCACTGTACTTGCTGGGATGATAAAAGACTCCTCACCAAAAAATACCTGTAGACCACAGTAAAAAGGATATTCATTCTTTTGGAATAAAGAACATGTAGCACATAAATCCTTGTTTACAGGTCACAACAAACAAACTCATGGCATAGAACATATGCTTTAGATGCTCTGTTCCCAAATTAGAGGTGTGCACAGCAAATGAGAAACAAAAGCCCACCTAAATAATAATTTTGCCATTCCTGTGATCTTACAGAATGGAAAGACAAAACTAAATGATGGACAAAAGGTAATTGAAGAGAGAAAATAATCAGTGTACACATATAGGACAGAAATGCAGAAGCCTCAGAAAGTAAATAAATTATAAAGATGTCTGAGGAGACTTAGTATATGGAGTATCATTCTATTTCAGAATAATTTCCTAGAAATTCATACACAAGTTATACTAAAAGGAAATAATTAAGTCTGATATGAATTACATTTAAGTTAAAGAGATCACTTCTATTTTAAAGAAGGTCAGAGAATACCACTTCATCATATCTGTTCACATGAAGTAGGCAGCAGTACATTAAATTGCTTCTTTGCCAGAACAAACAGTAACATAAGAATATCTTCACAGACATCCTAACATTAGTTTTACAATAAAAGAGATTCACTACTTAAATTATTTTTTTCTTATTCCAGTTTTTAAGTGACTGTATAATCCATCACCAAAAGGGGTTACAATGCAGTTAAATTCTCCTGCTTTATCCAGTTTTCTTCATCGCCTCTTTGTCAAAAATTCACTGGAGGAATGGTTTTGTTTATAAAATCGTAATCAGATGTTTGCAGGGCGACTCTGAATATGAGCAATGACAGATGCATCTCATTCTTTGTGTCAGAAGATAATGATTTGAGTTAACAAAAATTGTTTGGGTGAGGTCATGGATCTTTCTATTATCAAATAAGAGTTCAGCAATCTGGGTAATGAGGAGCAGCAGAGAAAACAAGTAAGAGAATGGAATGAAAAATAAGACTGTTACTCTTTTGATTCATTGAGACTAAGCCTTTAACTGTTCTAAGAAATGAGATTTTTCTTTATTTTAAATAGCAGTTCAGCTTAATCATTTATGTGGACAAAAAAAAAAAAAAAAAAACCAACATGCTATAAAGTCAAAGAGAGAGAAAAGCTAAAAATCTGGGACTTGAGGTAATTCTTACCATATTGCCAATTGCTCTCTCTCTGATAAATGAGAAGGCTTTTCCTGAACAGAATAACCAAGAACAACAAGCAGCAAGGTGAGAGGTCTTTTATAGTCGTAGGAAATACAGGGGTTGAAATGTTGAAGTGTCCACAGAGTTATGAACCTCCCTGCAATATGAGCAAAGCTAACACTTGCACTATGGAGCTGACTTCTACACACAGTTCTCAGCAGCCATTCTAGAGACTGCATCTATGGTTATTATGAGCTGTTAAACACTCTTTTAGCACTGTTTCTTTTTCCCCACCACCAATAGCCTTTAAGTGCATCACTTTTTTTATGTCACATCTCTAGCCACCTAAATATGAATGGATTTACTGGAGTAATGGGGATGTAAGGAATTTCAAGTATTTCATCTTCAATTAGTTAGGCCATGTGAATACACAGATGTGCAGGACCCTACCTTAAGGGCTGTCAACAAAGATGCAGTGGTAGCAGCAGAAAGCACCTGATGTTTTCATAACCAGGAGAGCTGTAATGTTGAAGTACCACTTTGTTAGCAATAGTATTCAGGTGTTGGAAAGCATCCAACTAAGTTACTACTTCCAGAGTTGAAATAACACCTAGATGGCTTCAGAGTTAGGCAAAACAATGCAAGATTTCTCTGATCTTGACAATCAACAAGACTACAAAAGCAAGATCAGCAAAGGTCCAGGAACAGGTCATTCTTGGGCTTGCAGAGCCCCTGCCTGCATCAGCACCCTCTAAGTGCCTTGGTTTGGGAGCTGACACAACAGACTTTGAAGTCTCCTTGCCACTAGTCATCACATTGAATCCCAACCTTGTGCACATTGCCAGAGCCTTGGGATCAACAGCTGAGATTGCTGTCTATTCTAAGTTCAGAGGATCAGTAGTGCTCTCCATAACATGCTGCATAAGCTTAAACAAACCAATTCAAAGAAAAACAGAACCAAAGTTATCTGTATACTTCTCTAAACCAAGTGCAGACACGCATATACTTTGCAAAAGTTATTCATTCCAATATATATTTTCTTAAATAGCACATGAGAGAGCACACAGCCACTTAAATCAAGTGAATTTGTCTGTACCGCAGCCCTGCCTATTTTCTCCAGTTATCTTGAAAAATCTCTGATGCCTAGCTGTGCAGCCTGGTCTAGAGAGAATGCTTTGGCAGGGGGGTTAGACTTGATGATCTCTGGAGGTCCCTTCCAACCCCTACAGTTCTGTGATTCTGTAATTCAGTGTCTTATAAGGAATTGAAATATTCTTTCAGTAGCTCATGATCAGAGCCAATCATCAAATTTCCCCTCCACTCCCCAGAGCGGCTTCCACTGTTCATGGCTGAGCCTACTTTTTACAAAAACATACTCCAATTTTCTGTTCGTAGCTTCCTCGCTCTCTTTGTGAATTCTCCTGACTTTTCTCATTTCCTCAGTACCGGTGGTTTTAAACCCAACGTCAATACTGTTCACATATGGAAAGACTTTATTTTCTCCAGTTACCACTGTTTGTGAAACAAAAAGTGTTTTTCTTACCTGATAATGTCAACGTTACAGTTTTATACAGTTATTCTAGGAAATAATATTCTAGGATCTAGCAAACCTTTTAGACTGCCTATTTCATTGATAAGTACACTGAAACAGTTCCATCCTCCTAGTACAAGACGCTTGAGACAATTCAATAAAGGATAGTTTTAAGATAAGAATATAGACTGATTGATTGAAATAAGTTGGAATATGTAGCTTTGGATATAGTTGAGCTTCTAACATGAATAATTTCCAATTTTCAACATGACAACAGACAGATTTGATGCTTTATAAAGATACTAAAGATTTGAAATGTTTGGGCCACCTTAACTCTGAATAAGTGTCAGCCATTTAAATAAATATTACCCCTAAAAGTTCATGGGGCCTGTTCTTTTGAAAATGTATTTCTGATTAAATCCAGTATATGGGAAGATTCACAGCAATTAGTGGATATTGCAGATTGTGTACGCAGGTTTTGCATTACTTGGTGATTTTAATTGTTAAGTCTCACCCAAACTGGATTTTGCAATTAGTCTTTTATCTATTTGGTGCATTTGCAGTACAGTGTTAAGCAGGACAGCTTTAGATAAAGAATGTTCAGATGTTTGTCATAGATTAAGTAGGAGGTGTTAATTGGCAAAATAGTCTCTGATTTTGATATTAAATATGAATATAACACGGCATATTTTCACATTTACAAGGCGGCAGCACCTAAGTTCTGCATGCTGTGTTTACTTTGCAAGTCTTGAAATGAATGAAATATCTTGTTCTTAGGTACAGATGGTCATTTATTTCCTTGCCAAATTAGTAATATTTTTTTCTACCTTTTAACATCTGCCCTAAATTTATCTATTGTGTTACACTTGGCGTTCTTAATTAGAGGATAGAATTAGTTTATTTGAAGACTCAGCTGGAATACATTTCCAAACTACCCCAAAGTCTGAGTCTTCCTAAATCTTGGGCCATCCAAACAGTCTGATGTTATTTTGGCAGCTCCTCTTTCCCAAGTTCCATACTTTCTCTTTTGAACAGACAATATTTTTCTCTAGGTCTCCCACATGGACAATAAATAGGATGCTAACATCCTGTACGACTGCTAAATTTTTGTTCATTCGGTTCATGGGAACTTCATGACTGCTCACCAGTTCCCATATGTTTTCAATGGTTTCTATAACAATCTTTACCTCAGGACCAACTGACAAAATATCACTGTCAGTGATCTTGTGCCCATTATGTTTGAAGATTTAAATCCTCCAATATACCTGTTTAAATTACATAGAGATAGCTTTTCCCTATTTTATAACTATTTCCAGATTTTTTATTTCAGTTGTTTTTTTTTTTTTTACATGTAGTTTATTAATTCCACCCATATTCTTCTTAAGAGCATTAATTGGTACCTGCCTCATAACTTCTGTTGACTTACTACCCCAAGCTGCTGTAAAAAACATCCTGCAAGGACAAGCTGTTTGGTTATTCATGGAGCTCTTTGTTCTGCAGATTGCTCAGACCCAATTTTTCACAAACAGTTTCATAAACTAAAACTGCATTAGAAAGTTCACTCTCCACTGCAGCTAATGATTTAATGCAAATTGTCAAGATATTCTGCACCATTTATGAAAAATATTAAGGAAAGGAAAAAGTAACATCTTCCCATCCAGTCTACAAAACACTGCAAAATCTACTCAGAAGTGCAACAGACTTGTTGTAATGCAACAAATTTCAATCATATATTCCTTCCCACACCACAACCTTGAATGAAGAGATTTTGATCTTTGCAAGCCCAGTCCACCCTTTATTACCTTAGAGGTACTAAAAATGTTTATTATCTTCATCAGCTTGGAGTTGTTGCTCATTATTTTATTTCGATTTACTTCAAGTGCTCATCCACAGCTCTATAATGTTACTCTGTTACTCATTTCCCTTAATCAGAATATTCAGTAAATGGTGTTGCTATAGCAATACTGCAACTTTTCAAATAACCAAATATTTGTCTATTGATGACCGTGCAAAAAAATTTAGAAATAATTCTATCAACAGCAGAAATGGTCATCTAGAAAAAAGACAATCATTTTGAAAGTCTGTTTGCAGGACGACATCAAGTAAGAGTACACCTAAGACCTACTCACCCCAATATACGATCTACAAAATAAAAGGCTAATAACAGAGCATTAGAACAACAGAAAGGGGCTTCTCTACATTTGTGCAACACAGAGAATGCTGTTTTTCATCAGCAAGTCTTCAAAGTGGACCAGCACAGCCTGATGTTAATGGCTAGAAATAGGTCAGAGATCCTACATTAAATATGTAATGACCCAAATTTCTATGCAAGTGGCTCAGTGTAACTGTCCCGGCTATTCCAGGCTAGCAAGTAATGCAAACGTACCACTCTTTGGTCCTATGTTCACAGGATGGAATTTGTTTCCCCATTTTCCTTGTGTCTGACCCACATAAAGCCTTCTCAGTAAAGATTTAGTATTTGAATTAAATTCACTGATCCACAGTTGTATTTCTCCAGTGTGAGTTACGCTGACATAAAATGAAATGGCGAATTAGGCCCTGAGGGCTTTAGGAATGATGGGGCCTTTTTGCAGGCCTTTTGGCTTGGGATGAGTTTTTGCCCGCAGTGAATACATAAAATAACTAGCAAATGCTTTTACTTTGAATATCAGTTACAAGACCAAGGAGTCTTCATTACTTTACTGGCTGGGGATTGAAAGTTCTGAAATTAGAAAAGCTACTCAAGGAAAAAAAAAATCTCTGCATGCTATAATTGAACAGGTTATGAAAAGAGCTGTGAAGAGACTATGCAGGAGAGGCAGTGAACGTACTGCTCAACAGAACAGCAGTAGCAAGAGGAATAGACACTGCAAGCAATTTCTAGGCCAAGAAGGCACAGAGGGGGATAGCAGGCCAAATAATGAGAACAAAAGAGAATTAAAAGTGCTTTACCATAAGATTAATTTCAAATGTTTATAATGAAGTCACACAAATATTTCAGTTCAGTAATTCAGTCTTAAAATAACACATACTAATCATACGTTAATTTGAGAACATGTTCCCTTTGATAAAGTTTGCAGGTGATCCTTTAAAAAATTTATCTTACTGCAGAGATTCATATTAAGTCTTCTTACCTGTTCTCATCTTATGATCACAAAAGTTTCACCTTCCTTTGATCCCATGGAACACATTAATCCCTTGCAATTATTAAGAGGACAGTGAAGGAAGAGGAAGGATCCTAACTATTCATTCTTGCAGAGTCTGTTAAAATAAAAAAAATTAAAAAACCAACAGAATAAACACAAAGTAAATCAACATACAAATCAGAGGCAGATGGTGACAGTCCTGCCACAGTGATTTTATGCAACCCTTATGTGGTGCTCTCCTTGATTAGCTTAAAAAGCCACACATTAACCAAATCATTACTGTCATTATTTTCTATAATAAAAAGTCTGAAACGTGTTCTTTTGTATGATTTAATTCTACTCATAGCAAGTCTACACACGACACGTACTGCGCACACGCTGCTTAACAATGAGGACCCTTGCAGCAGGCTAAGTCACCAATTTCAGAATTTGAATCAACTCTGCTGAACAACATGAGCAAGTGAGTCCAAGCTTATTTATGAAGAGTTTTCCTTTTGCTCGCCTGTGTCTTAAAAGCTGTGATGAAAACTTAGTGGCTAGTGTTCAGGATATATAGCAGAACACATTGGTGCAAGTTGGGACTTACTTTTCATATCTCTTCGGGATTTCAATATAGCAAACCAAATTTCATTAGCACTGGATCCCCTGACACAGACTCCACTTACTCGCTACTCCTACCCACTGTAAGTATTTATAATACACAAACAGTCCAGCATCTGAGCAGCACACAACTGGCATGTGGAATAAATCTTTTGTAAAATATGAGACCAGTAATCAGCACAGAAAAATAAATGTATTCTCAAGCATAACTTTAAAGCCCATCCCACAGAGAACATATTAATAGTTGTTAAATCTATCAGTATGCATACAAATATCCCATTATGGTGTATCTACAGCCCTATTAAATAGCAGTCTTTCTTCCTATCATTTAAATCAATCCCTTTCCTTTTTTTGAAACCAAGTACTCCACATTCCCTGTAGTTGGCACTAAGCTTAATTTTGTGGAAATCTGACAGACAAAATAATTTAATTTTCACTATGTACTGCATTCAGCCAAGGCTTTGGGCTATATTCAGAATGGCAATCCTTTCCTGCACCCATTCAGTCATTAATCTGTTTTCCATAAATCTCATTGCATAAATAATTTAAGTTCATTATAAATATAATTAATAATGAATCCAGCTCCAAACTATGAATAAACTATGCTCTGGAGTTTTTCCAGACTTTCCAAAGAATAACATTTTTTTTCTGAGAAATGGTTGAAGAGCCAGCCATTTTGATCTAACACAACAGCAAATTAATATTGTAATAGGAAACTCCTAGGATCAATATAACAGACAGCCTCTGCTGGATGCACATAAAATCCCCGAGTTAAACGACTGTGTCACTGAAGCACTCAGAGGCAGGGGATGGTTGGAGGCCCAGCATGTGTTTGCTGTAGCACTCTGCTGAAACACAGCCTTTATTAAGCCACATATCTTATGAAAAATTTCTCTCTAACAATTATTTATCTTTTGTCCTTACTCAGTTTTCCAGAAAAATGTATGCTGAAATTTCAGAGGCTGAGCAGACTACTAGTACTAGGCAGAGGTATAAAGAAAGCATTAGAATGAGAGAATTAGAATATCCTGAGTTGGAAGGGATGCACAATGACCATTGAGTCCAACTCCTGGCTCCACACAGGAACACCCATTACATGTCCCCTTAACAAAATCAAATCAAGCTTTGTAGTTGAGATTTTTTTTTCAGCATTTAATGAAAACACACAGAGGAAAAACTACTTGCAGAACGTTTATCTGTTTTTATCTGTCTGCTTATGCTTAAAACACTTAACAGAGAGGGGGAGATATAAATTATCTTGCAATAAGAAAAGCAGATGATTTTACGAGTTGCAGAAAGTTTGTAACTGAGATTCAGAAGTTTTTCTTTTACCTTCATTCAGGTTTAAGTCATTACAGAACTTGCATATATTGTAATTGGAAATATAACTGTTAATAAGAAATTCAATACAGTATTAGTATTCATGGACATCAAACAAAAAACTGGCTGAGGATGGCATATTTCCCTTCTAACAGGAAAATTGTTGTGCGAAACTACATAGTTCAAACAACTTCAAAAATAATGTTTAATATTTAAAGAAAAGTACTAGTCAAGGGTTCCATAACTTCAGTAGATTTTATCATGTATTATTCACCTATTGGAGACTCTGAGATGCTCTTTCTAACAAAAATGTAAAGATGACTGTTGAAGTAGCCCTTCTAACTCTCTGAGAATACCTGAAGGAGGGTTGTTTGTTTGAATTTATGATATCCTAAATGGATGAAAAATACATAGAGGATTATGTTAATAAAATAAAATATTTGGTGGTGTTTTGTTACTTATTCAATTACAATTAAGCATTTTTCAATCACCACCAGACTGAGGTACTTCTGAAGCGAAGCACCTGAAAAACAGACAGGAAGGAAACAACTTCACCTCACTGATGGTTCAGGCACAGGACTGCTCTTCATGCTACCTGCCTACTGCTCTCATTGATTGGAACAGAAGCCATCATATTCTACATAAGCTGGATGTAGAACAGCTCTCATTGTGCAAAAAAAAAAAAAAATCAAAATATATGGAATTAAAATTAATTTTAAAACTGCGTGCACAATTTTCCAGTGAAAGAGCACTACATTTTAGATGGAAGAGAACATATTTAACAGTCTTGATTTCCAAATCCTCAGGCCAGACCTGATGTAAAGGACAATCAAACAGGAGAGGCATGTTTTCTCGAGAATCTGTAGCAAAGAGAAAACTCAGTTTAAACTTTCCAGTATGTTTTTTCAATAGCACACATTTTCTATGAAGAAATCTCCAAGTTGTACCACCCAAAAGAGGTATCTGAAATAAATAGCCTTATTTCTCTGCTCTTTCCCTAACTGCTTGGCTCCTATTGCCTTCAGGCTGGACCCCAGATGGAGAAGCAACAGCAGATGCTTCCCACACGCGGACTGCATGCAGGGAGCTGGGCATCAAGAGTCCCAGAGCACAGGAGAATGAGGACTGCACATGGGCTGCCCCATGTGCTCTCCAGCTGAAGGCAGGGATTTTAGCATGCAGGCCCTGCCAGGCCCATTGCTAGGGCACAGGGCAGCAGGGTGCCCTGACATGCAGAAAGCCACACGAGCAAGTCTCATCACAAGAGATGCATTTGAGACTCAAGAATGGTGCAGCTTCTCTGCTGGTGAAGCCCTCCCAAGCAGCTGGCTTTATCCGTGACTGTGGGATGAAGGATACTGTAAACAGCAGATCTATCACAGCACTCAGGAAAGATAATCCCACCTGATTCTAAACATTATACTTCATCTGAAGAGGAATCAATAACAGACTTTTCACTTGCAACTAATCTTCAGCACACCTTCAATTTCATGTATGAAGCAGTAAGAAAGTAATGTATTATCTATTATTAAAATTATGGAAAAAAACAGAAATAGTAATTTTAAAGACTGCTATTTGGGCATGGTCATCTTAAAAGCAGAAAGATTTATTCAGCATCTTTTCATTGGCTGCTGTGAATAATTTTTCAGACATCAGTGCCTTTTGTATGAAGAGACATTTAAAGAGCATGTGCAATGAACATTTTATGAGTTGCATTTTATTTGGCCAGGAAGTCAGACAAGAGAAAGACGACCTTGCCTGACACAGTTTCTTTATGAGACCATCTTCTCAATGATCTATGGCTCCAGCAAGTAGAATTATGGTTGCCCTTGGAACATGGGTCAAGTAATGTTGTGAACATACATTCTTCCCTGTCAAACATCTAACTGATCCTGTGTTTTGCAGAGCTACTACTATTACTTTCAAATTTGATTTGCATGTTTTCAGCAAAGAGGTGCCTGTGCCTGTACATGATAAGCAGCTGCACCTGTCTTCAATTTGCTTTATTACGTCTGATTTAGTAAGTGAGCAGTTCAAGTACTAAAAGATGGCAACTGAAGACTAGCGAGATTTCAGAAGCAAAAGTAAGGACTGAATTACTCTTAGCTTTCGACCTGTGTTTCCCTGGCCTTGTCCAATTTCTTGACTAAAACTGGGAAATAAAGACTCAGCACCACTAAATATAGTTGTCATCTGTTCACTGAGAAGCTGCAAGGTAAAAAATTGTTTTATAAAGGCATTATGCTTCATTTCAGTAACTCTGAACTTTATGATCACTGTCTTAAAACTGACAGAGAATTTATTTGAACTTATAAATACAGTGAATGTACAGATAAGATATATTTGTTTGCACCCCAGAAAATATGCATCTTATTCTGTTCTTTACTGTTCTTTATCTGATGACAACTAGAGTGGCTGCAGCTGAAAACAAACGTAAGAAAAATAATGCTTTGATATCGTACATCCATCTCATGTCTAACGTTAGTCAGTGGCAACTATGCAGTTGGCATTACATGGTAAGTCCTGCTTCAGCCATCAAGATGAACACATCTCACAGGATCAACATGCTACAATACAATTAATATTTATTAATTGCATTAATTAATATAAAGTACATTAATCTTGGTTTTTAAGGTTAAAATTTACTTACGCCTATTGCTTTTAATTGGAATCTAAAATCAGACAAGCAAGATGTAAATAAGTTTTTTCTTAAAAAAAAAATCATACTTATCATTTCATACAGGAAGATTACTCCATGGTAAACAGAAAAATCTATAGACTTTTCCAACATGAACACATAGAAAACAATCATCATGTTGTTGCATCTAGGATGTTTTTTATGACTCACGAGCAGTGTCTCATCAGAACAAATTTCACTCTGAAATAATCTGACAGATAGTTTGGTCTTTGCCTCTGTATACGTTCTCTGTAGGTTATACGGTCTGCAAGTTGACAGCCAAATATAATTCCTGATCACTTCCTGTTAATATATTAGCCTCTTATTTGTATATGATGGCATTACTTTATACTAAAGCATTATAGTATTACATTATAGGTATGATGAAAGTATTACAAGTGTTCCCAATTCTCACATTTTCTTTAATCTGGTCTCAACACTGCTTATTTTCTCAAATCATGAATTCTATCATTCCATCTAACAAAAAGACAGAAAATAATATCTATATATTTTGCTGCCTCTGCAAATTAGATTAAATGTTTTTAAATCAGACAAGAAAATATATGACTTGGAGGAATGAAAACAGATAATTTATGTAATATGATTAGATTCAACACCACAAGTACTTGGAAAAAAGAAAAAATGTACTGTTTTTTATATATAAAGTCTTCTGAAAAAAATCAATCAGGAGTACAAGAAGAAAGAACATTTGATACAAGTTTTTCACTAGAATGTGAAGCATCTTACTAGTTGTAACTGATTAGAATATTATTTTTCTTCATTATATTTAGATTTAGTTTAAAAGTTACCTCATAACAGCAGAAAACTGATATAGAGCATATTCTACAGTCTGAATGAGCACAACTGCTTTTCAAGAACATGCTAGCCACTGCTCAAACACAACATGTATTATTTCTCCCTTAAAACATCTCCAAATTTTCAGCTAAAGTCATTTTCTGAGTATAGACTCTAATGCAAACTCAGTGGTTACCAACAGACTCCCCTAGCAACTAATTCATTAAAGACATACAATGCATGCTCAAACAGCATTACCTTCTAAAGGGCCTCATATCTTGTCTAAGTTAGAAGAGCAGAGATAAAATCCACTCGTTAAAGTTAGAATAGGAGAATTAATTTACTACCAACTAAATTAATAATTTCATTAGTAATATGATTCTTTTATTAATTTTTTCATAAAAGATGAAATGCACAATGGCAAAAAAATATTGCTCAAAAACTACTTGCAATTTAACCTACATATTAATTCATCATCAGATACCACAGTGAGAGAAGGTCAGTACCTAAGATTTACCTGCAAATTTAAAGGAGAAATTGTAATTAAATACCACGGCAAGCTAAAAACACAGCTGGAGAGCCCACTGAGTCATTAATCTCTCAAAATTGGTCCTAACCTCAATAACCATAGGAATAATATCACCTGCAGATAGTTCACTAAGGCCTTCAAAATTACTTGCTACTTTCAACACCTGAAGTATTAGCATAGATTGGCCCTACCTCCTCACTTCTTATCTCAAGAGGGAATGCCAACCAATCAAAGCCAACTTTATGTACTCTAGCTGTCAATGCATCTTTTAACCTTCTAAGTACTGGGACTGTGGGATTGTCAAATCACTGACAGTAATTTTACTTTCTAAATCAAAACTCCCATTGCATGATATATACATGGATATTTAGAGGACAGAGTAGCTGTTACTAAATAAAAAAAAAGTATAACCACAAGATACAAATTTAATTATTATTTTATAGTCGTAGTAGAAAACAACTTGTGATGACTCAAAAAAAAAAAAATAGTCACAAGAAAAATTAGCAATAAATCTTGCAGTAACTGACAGCTGAATACTTTGCTTAGGCACTGCCAGTACAAACAGAACAAACTTACAATGGTCTGTTTGCTGAATGCAGGCTTCATTTTACTTTTGCCCAAGCACTCAAATTCCAACAGAAAGGAAGAAAGGAAAAAAAAAGAAGAATTTCAGGAAGTGGCCCAAACACTGGTGATACATGCTTTCATTTATAGTAGAAAACTTCATAAAGATATATTAATACTGCTTTATTTTCTCAAATGTCAGTTATTTGAAAGGGACCAACTCTACATATTACCAGCTCTTTCATTAAATCAGAAAAACAAATATGGACATAATATACCATATTCCTATATAATGTAAAATTGATTCTAAGCAAAGAATTTCATACCACGTTGGTGTTGTAAATTACTTCCTCTGTGGCTGTTACAACATTGCCTATGAACATAATTGAATGTCACTACTTTCTGTTTGTAAATACAATCCCAATGACATTGCACCTGGGAGCATGTAGGCACAGTCATCTGTTATGGAGAGGGATCTAAACATATGGCCTGTTGATTGGGGTCTGGCCCCAGAGCTATCACAAAATCCTCCAGCCACTTTTCTGCCAGACAGCCCATCACAATAATTCAGTGCTATCAAACAGGAACTTCCCAACAACAACTGAGAAAGCATATAGCATTTGAAACAGGCACTTCAGATCTAAACACTAAACATTTAAGAAAGTAAAGGTCACAGACTCTTATCAATGGAAAAGATATCAGGTCCGAGCTCATATTTTTCTTTATCTTACTAGAATGGTCTGTTAAGATCCATATTTTATTTTCTCTTTCAAATTGCCAACAAAATCCTTCTAGACCAAAATTTTATAAGCTTATCTTTTGTGCATATGAGTAGTATATCTGTGTTCAAAGCTAAGCTGATTTGTTAAGTGTAGTTGGACCTCTTGCTCATGGTTTTCACAAGTAGTTAGAAGGCAAAGCAGTATTGGACAAGCTTTCTGCAACTCGCAGATGGGACACACATGCCCTGTTGCAGAAGGAATATGTGATTATTTTCCCCTTTTCTGCAAGTGTTTTTTCTGAATAGGACAGTAATTAAAAAAGCAGAAATTAAACTGTAAGTCTGAATTTTATAAAATGAGCAAATGTTCACGGGAATTCAGAAAGATTCAGATGTTTAAACTTCAAATAAATAACTTTAGACAGAATATTTTCACCACTGAACAGGCATTTATGCATCTAAAATGAGATAGAGCTTTTAACAATCATTAAAGCCTACTGCAGGGTTGCAGACTTTAAAAATGAAGGTCTAGGCGTACAGTTTTTGCAAGAAACAGTAATCAGGCTGTGAACAGAGCACCTGTTGGCAGTGCTGGAATCTATAAATTAGGGCAGTATCTGTTGGTATCTGTTAGTACATTTGAATTTGAATCATTTGCCCAAAGTAAATTGCAGTATTTGGGCCACTTTCTTTGTCATACCTCACAGTAAAAGCTGGCTTAGCTTGATCCTGAAATGCTATTAAATTGATAACTGTAAGTGAATGTGCACTATGGCAATGCTCATGCAATTTTACTTTGTATAAAATAAAATAGTCAAAACTTGGTACTGTAAGTGATAGCCTGCTGTTAGAACATATTGAAAAGAGAAGACATTCTTTCTAATGAACCTTTGAAGTGAAATGTTCTGGAGGACAAAAATATTCAAGTTGCTAGCTGACCTTTAGAGTCATATAGGAGAGGATGTGCATAATGTATTATTCTGTCAGATATGCGTTACTTATTATAAAATAATAGAGGCTTCAGTACTTTACCTGTGACCATTAGAAAAATCTGAACATACCCCAGCCTTCATAATATAATTGAGTGCTGGGAAAATATCACTAATGATTAAAATACCAGGCATTATGCAATGCTCCTGCAAGGTAATTTTGTACTGACACAGAATGATGGCCATCACAGCACTGCTGCAGCTTCGAACACATGAGGTCTGCAGGCTTCCCCATGCAATCACAATACTGTAGGCAGAGGTAGAAATTCCTCATTAACACGAGAGTGCCTCAAACATCTGTTTACATTAAGCAAACAAAATATAAATATACACTTTTTTCTATGCACAACCACATAATTCTCTGATCAGTATGTAACAGGACGAGCTTTCAGAGCTAACTACCAGCACACTGTCACACACCAACACTCCTGTGCAGAAAGGTCCTGGCCTTGCACAAGATCACCCAGGAGCATGTCACTGGCATAGGCCTGGAGCCACCCAGCTGCCCACACCATTTGCAAAGCCCACCTCAACTCAGTCAAGGGCAGCTGACAGGACACAGCCCATCTCTGCTTCAGGAGTGTTGCTGGGCCCTTCCCTCACAGCAGGGCCCACAGGTCCCCAGGAACCTGCCACCAACTGGGTGGTCCACAGCAAGACAGCAGGAACTGATGGAAGAGATGGTCTGAAAGGAGATATCACTACAGGTGGAAAGATGTAAAGATCACTTATTTTGTGTGTTACAGCAATTTGAGAAGGAAAACTATGAACTGGTGACAGAAACTGTTAATACCCAGGGGAATTATTTTGTTTTGATACAGAATGAATACTAGCAGTTTGTATGAGAACAGATCTCACTGGGCAACAATTTGATCTTTGTTCCATGAAAAAAATATTTTTCTCTGGGGTGCTGTGCTCTCTCTTCTTTACTGTTTGCATGGTCAGCATCTGCAGGGCACCCCTGGCGCTCTGGTACAATGTGTGCCAGAAGGCTTATGGAGGTAACCTCGGGAAACAAGTCAAAACAACAACCCACTAATAGAGCAACAAAATTCAGGTGGATATTCTTTCATACAAAAAAAAAAAAAAAACAGGGATCATTTAAAGTGACAAAACTGATTTTTTTTTTTGTTATATATAAGCACTTAAGAATAAAAGAACATTTGAAATGAGCAAGCCTTTTTTTTTTTTTTTTTTTGCATCCATATAGCATAAGTATCTACAATAATTTGGCCTTTTCATTGTTATCTAAAATTCACAATGCTATGTTTCACTGCTTTTTGAGATTTATAAATAAAACAATTAGAAATATGCAAAATTTAGTATATTGATAAATTGAAATGTAAAGGTGCATTTTAAAGTTTTCTTGTATATCAAGTAGAGAATATTCTACTACTATTTTCAAGTCTGCAGTTGTTACCACATAAATAACATCCATAATTAACTCTCCTCTTTCATTAGTTTATTCATATCCCTGTTGCCATGATCAAGTTGGTGCATATCTTCTTTTTCAAGTAAAAATTTTACTCCATCATTGATTGCAAGGTATATTACATCTAAGTTTTCTATGAACAGCAATAAAAAAAAAAAAAAGACAAAGATCTCACAGTTAAGGTATCAGTGAAAGTTTAAAACCAAGACATCGTTTTCTATCACTCTGAAAGTAATTCTTGCACCAGAAAACAAAAAAGAAATTTTCTGTACAACATTTACTTGCTAATTCATTTGGAAATAATAGTTGTCTTCAGCATGTACACTGAAAGAACAGACCACATTGAAATGTCTGGAGAATATAAGAGGATATATTTCCACACATTCTGAAGCCAAGGATTGTTACAAATAAGTCACATACGGAAATCTTGGACTACAATTGTCAGTGTAGATCCACTGCTAGAACAACCATAGTCACTTCACAGAGGAGAGTTTACAGTGGTATTCTTTTCAGTAAATAACAACTGATAGGGATGACTCTTTTTTATGCTGTAGCTGTATACTTCCCCAAACAGCACTGCTAAAGGCTACATGGAGACAGGAAAAAAGAACCATGAATTTAGGTCATGCTTATAGGATGAGATACTGCATCTTAAACAGAAGAGACAGAGAAGGAGAGCATTCAGGCCATGACAGATAACCAGCAGAATGCCATGATGTTTTAGATAATGCACAGCAAATGTCATCCTTAGACATATAAGCCGGAACTCCCAAACATTACTGAATCATGTACCACCTTCTAATAAAACCACTATTTTTGGTATCATGTTTGTTACTCATTTAAAATTCCATATCATAAAAGTCACAAGTTTCAGTGATGCATATCTAAACTTTGTAGTCAAATACATGCCAGAGGCTTAACTAGGGCTTGCCAAAAACATGATTTATACTTCTTAATAAATAAATGAGGAAAAAAAAAATGTTAAGACTCGAACATTACAACACCTGGGAATAAGCAGACAACAAAAGTCAGAAACTAGAGGAAGAGAGTATTAACCAAAGAGTCAAACATCTTTTTAGGTGAGTCATTCAGCATTCCACTTAATTCTGTTAGGAAGATAATCGCTACACTGCTTAGCCCTTTTTCTTATTTTCTGGACCAGAGAAACTCTCTCAGTGCAAACTTCAAGTAAAAAAGCATGTCATGAAGTGAGACAGTATGGTTTTATCAAATCAGTATTTTCAGAAAAAAAAGTTTCATTACTAAGTCCCCACTTCAGCCAAATTAGTTCTCCTCTTTCCATCAGAATTTTGGACAGTGAAGCAGAGGAAAGCTATATAAAATAAATTATTAAGTTTTTCATATTTGCATACAAGAAAATGAATTAAATACATCAGAAAGGTGCTTAGATGTTTTACCTAACTATTTATTTTGAGAAGGTTGCTTCATTTGTCCAGGCTAAACTTGATTTTCCTGTTACCTTATACCTAGCTAACTGTTAAATATGAGCCAGAGTTCATGCAGTGATGTTTTTAGAAATTTAAATAAAGAGAAATAGAAAACATTAAATATTTTTGAATTTTAGAAAAGTAAAATAAAAATTTAAAAACAAACAACAACAAAAGCAATCAGATCTAAACTCTGGTAGATGTATAATGAAGAGAAGGAAACCTAAGAGAAGGAAGATGTTTAAGCAATAACAAAACAGTGGTCACAACCACGTACAGTCCAAACTAAATAGCATAAGTGCACACTGTATCATCTAATATGTTCTAATTTGCAGTAGAAATTAATGAACAAAAAATTTTAAGTGAATTAAGTTGCAAAAGTTGTTACAAGGAAAATTCATCGTTTAAAGTAGCTCATATGTGAAAAAGAATAATTTGACTAATTTGAAGACTGGACTGGCTCAAACGCACTGTCCTTCAGTAGTGGCTTTACTACTACTTAGCAGATGGCTAAGGCTGTGTCACAGAGCTCCAGAACATTATACTGAAGGCCAAGTGCCGAAAACAGCCCGCTAAGTGCTGTTATTTACTAGTTTCTAGCCTCTGCCACACTACTGCTACAGTGCAGATACATGGATATGTAATCATGGATATTGTAACAGGATGACGAGACTTTAGAAACAAAGTGCCATTTACTACAGCTGCCGTAGCAGCTCAGCTCTTTGAAGAGCATGACACTACTGTTGCCAGAATTGAATTTTAGAGAGCAAGTGGTCAAAGAAAATAGATAATAGCAGTTACATATTTTCCCATCAGAGAGCAAGGGAGGAAATAGTACAGATTCCATTAAGGTTCCCCTTCTGTAGCTTATTTCTTCAAGAATTACATGAAGCAGCAATCTTTACTAACAGCATCCACTCTATATGATTTAATATATCACATATATATATCATATCAGAACAAACATTGTACTATTAATATGTTAGCTATAACACTGCTAGGAGGATGAGAGAAAGTATGTTCTTACTTACATATGTGAAGTAAATGATAATATTACCACAATTGCTACTTTGAGTTACTCCTACTACTTTGAGATACTATACTTTAATCTCTTTTTACATCTAGGCTGCTTAAATTTTCCAGCTCTTCACTGCATCCTGTTCATCTACACACATACAATGCTTTAACATGAAAATAAAGTAGAATCACCTCATTTATTCAATGTCACTGAACCACAATGAGTCACTAGATGTTCTGACCACTTAAGACAACTCCTACAACTACCTCACAGACCACAGTGACAAATCATCCAAGAATGGGATAAGGCTATGTTGACGTACTGCGTTTCATGGAGATGTAACAAGGTATTCCAAGAATTAGAGAGGAGCAGAAACAGAATGGTTTAGAAGTCCTGTAATGTGTATTTTAGGAGAGAGTGTATTTTTCTCCACGTTTTAGAGAGAATGACAGGACAGATTTTAAAAGGTAATACAATTAAAGTGTTCAGCCATCAGAATCTAATGTAGAAAAAGCTAAGTTGAGATTTTTAAGAGATACCATAACTCTCAGTGCACTAGAAAAATCATTTGTTCAGCCCCTTTCAGAGTGTCACTGACAAGAGCTTAGGAAAGATTATGAGTGAAATAGATTTTGCGAAGCGCATGATGTACATGAATTCAGCTCCACTGACTCTCTCCTTGTGTAGAGTTCAGTCACATTTACTACTTATGGAACCGGACCGATGAATTCAGTTACTGAAAGAAGTCTGGTTTTAATTCTGAGGGTTACTACTTCTTTCAGTTTAAATTGATTAATAAAAAAAGTTACAGCATTTCAGAAGAACAGCATATAAATTAACTATAAACTGAAGTCCTAGCCTGTGGCAACAAGATACAAAGCTTTCCTTTGCCTCTGCATGGATGCAGTTTTCAAGCATGCTCTAATGGTACTTCTGGGTAAATATTTAACATATATATAAATTACAGTTTATTGCCAGATGTTTAAAATATCTACGATTTGGTAAGATGACTTTGCGAACCACAGCTGTCTCTCATTTTTTTGAACAGGAAAAACACAGGGTAAATTGCTGCCCATGGAACACAAACATAAGCAACACAAGTGTCCATAATTTGTTGGAGTTTTAGATCATCCCACTTTAGATATTTTTCAAAAGACATAAAGATGACTCCACTTAATCACCTTTCTGATAAATAGCTGTAGCAGGAAGATAATGCAGTTATTAGAAGAGTAAATTAAAAGCAAGCTGCAAAAGATATTCTGCACACATATCATATCCAATGTGCTTGGAATTAAAATGTTTGATGGGCTGATCATAGAAGTTTACAGTGAACTAATACTACGTATACTTACAGAAATTTTCTTTGGCAAAGAAATTTATTATCTTAAAAGAAATTTCTCATACTCATGAATCAGTTTTTACAGAACTATATAGATATGATTAAAGAAAAAGTAGGAGTTACCTTGCTTCTGTGTGTTGTTGGATAAGAATATGAAAATATTATTCTGTGTACCCTAAGTGGGGTATGTAAATACCTCTCTTTACAAATTTTAGCAAAGAAAAACATGGGATTGTATGATAAAAATCAGGAGACACAACTGAGTTATATCCCAGTGCAGCATCAAGAAAAGAAGCTCAAGAAAATAAAACCAAGAACACAGAAGCAGATATTTCACATCTCAGCAAGTACATAGTAATCAATGTCCAATTATCTGCGATTTTTTCTATACATTTTTTCCTATAAGTTAACCAGAAACAACATATGGGGTAAATACCATTTCATGCTACACTATCTATCAAAGATATCTGGAGATCATAAGGTACAGTCACCATTAAGCAAAAACTGCAAGCTCAAGAACTGAGAACTACATAGCTTCACATTACATTGAAGAGCTCAAGTATTTTTATTCCTTTTGAAGGTTATTTATAACCACAAAAGGCAATTCTGTCCACTTTCGACTAGTTAAAACTTCAATCTCTGGCTTTCTAGTTCAGAAGATACTCCTCATAGAAAAGGTCTGTAACAGTAAAAATATGTTCTATGGTTCAGCTGAGGCTGAGCTTTTGTTTTATAGGGCACAGTGAAGTCCAGATCAAGAAAGAAGGACGAGAAGAAGGCAGCAAGAGAGAAGTGAAGGAAGAAAAACATGTAAGGAAAGGAGAAAGAACTGCAGAAGGCGAAAGTGTGGCTGACAGCCCTCGAATCCCCCAGGAACACAGTCAGCAGTGAAGAGAATTACCTTGCGGAAAAGACACAGTTGGCAGGAAAGATGTCAGCCACAGGAGGTAAAGAAAAATGCAGGCAGAAGGAGAAAGCAGTGAGCCACTCTGCGGACAGGAATGCCTTGGGAGTAATGCAACACGGGCAAGATGGCCAATGGCTTATAAACATGCACAGAGCACACAAATTAATGTAACATTTGATTACCCCTATCAGTCTTCTTTCCTTGGACAACAATTCAGGCAAATGCAGAAATTACCTCTTCACTCATTGACAGAAACGGTTCAAGAGCAAATACCTTACACCCTTGTACCCAAGGGTATTAACCAGTCATTACTTCACATTTCTTTCTTTCCCCTAATGGGCCCCATTTCATCTCCCCAGGTATTAAGAGCTGCTTCGTGGCACATCCACACGAGCAATCTATAACAGTGCACTTAACCAGCCAGCAGGGGTACTGAATAATGAGCCCATCTGTATCACTCTCCCAATCCTGTCCTGAAAGCATCAGTAAGCTCAAAGAGCAATATTTTCTAGGTACCTCCATCTATCCAAAGGAGTACTCATTGCAACAGTACTCCTAGGCAGTTCTTGTAAATATATAAAATGAGAATTTTACTGTCAAGGCAATATAAATATTTCACTGTTTTGACAGATATCTAATAAAATGTCTGTTCACAATAACACCCTTATAAAAGGGAACCAGAAGCAAATGGGAATCTTCATTCTTTGTTTTACGATATTATAACAAAAAGTAGTGAAATCAAAAAGATTCGTTATCCCTGATAACAAAAGAAAACAAATCACATTATGGTTTTTTTTTTTTTTTTTGTAGGTGTTTTTTTTTTCTTATATATGGACATCCAAAACAAAGAAGATTCTGAGTTATTCTGTAATATTCTGCAGCAAAATAAAATAAATATTCTTCTGATAATGTTCTCTTCCTCATTCCTCCAAAATGGAAAAACAGTTCACTTTTTAACAGAAAGAGTAACTGGAGTTGCATAGAAAATAAATGCTTGGTAATGAAACCACATTTCTATTTTGGATTGAGACAAGAGTAAAATAGACTTCTAACCAACAGGAAATAATAACTATAAACATATTTTTACTCGCCTCAGTTCCTGCTAGATGCAAAGCCAAAGCTGTCAATCTCTGTTTATGGCTAGATATTTAAAATATTTTCAATATAACTGACAGTTTTTTAAGCAGTTAATAGCAAGCTGAATCTAAAACTGTCCCAATGTACTAAATTTTGGCATTATTTTTTTCACATCAGATACTAGCGTGGCAATCCCCTTGATGTCTAATTTTTTGACAGCAATTCAGTTTTAGATGGCTTATAATAGGCTCTGCCTGAATTCTGCCAGGACTGAATTGTCATTGATTGGTATGAAGCAATGGTGTAGAAGGGTGCATTTCCAAAGCATGTATTTGAATGAGTCAGATCCTCTGACAGCTGATTTTGTTAGAAAACCCGGGGTCATTCTGGGCACTGATTATCACACACCCTTGCATTTCTTTCATCACTGCAAGCTCAGCTTCTTACTCAACAAAAGACATTTTCTTTCTCAGATTTATACATAGATTCTTTCATATAAAATATTATAACCAGGCTTTTTTTTTTTTTTATATTCATCCTTGTATCACATCACTCTGAAAAAGTACATTTGGTCCATTAGAATGAAATATCTATCGCCTTTTTTAAGTTTGATCCTATTACCCTGTTAGGGACAAATCCAGCTGTCAGTAAAGTCAATGACAGCAAACCACAGGAGTAAGTTCCCTCTCCACCTCTGTGAACGGTCCACAGAAGCTCTTACATATCAAAAAGACCAGGCCAAAATCTCCAAAGCAAAATCAATTTTACTTTGCAGGCTGCAGCTCACTGTATTTCTTTACCTTCTTTTGTTATCAGTATTAGAATTACTCATTTGTTTGAGGGACACATGTCTCTCACTAATCAAAGTAATGCCACCAAACCTCCATGGATTACAAAATCTCAGCTTTAAAAAAGAAGAAAAAAAAAAGAGAGAGACAGACAGAAAAAGAAAGAAAAAAAAAGCCACTTCCTTCTGCTATTTCTCTAAAAGAATACTGCTTCAAACCAAGCCAGTCACAGACAAGTTTTAACATCACTGAGCTTCAATTCTGCTGTTGTCAGTCTTGTTGATGCAGGAAAACACTAGTGATTATGGAACATAGACTGAGTATATCAATTGGGAATTTTAATCAATCCACTGCCAGAGAGTTTAGGAAGGAGAAAGTGGTTTCAGGCAGTGGATGCTGATGCTGAATGCCAGATTCCTACCTCAGCACTGCATACCAGCCTGACTGAAGCTTCTTATAAGCACATTTTTCCCCATCACTGCAGGCTCAGCTTCTCGCTCTATAAAAGATGTACTTTTCTATGCTGCTGAGTATGTTGAAACTATTCAAGTTCCATTGCTATACTTATAAATGCCAAAATACACCAACTCAACAAAAATTTATGTATTTGACTTCAGAAGATGAAATGATGCAATTAGCAACATTACACTTATTTTATTACCATTGCTTTGATTTAAATTGTTAGTGGTTTAAACATCTTAATTTCTGAGTGAATTATATAATTATTTTCGTTGCTTGTTTATTGATTTTTTTTTTTTTTGTATAATTAGGATGTAGTAATTTACTTTATATCTCTTTAGTTTAATTGAGTTAATAAAGTCTGCTGAAAAGCACGACACACTACTAGCTACTTGGTTGGAAAGCTGGGGAAAAGCCACCAATGAATGTAAGAATATCAAAGGGGACCCTTTATTCCAGAGTTGTAACCGCAGAAGTCAGATTTCTGTTCAAATGACACAGCTGCTTCCCTATTTTTCTGCTTCTGTTATTGCTTTTGTGATAGATCATATTAAAAAATCTTTCCTGACATGCTATGGTTTTCTCTGATGATATCGTTATCACAAAACACTATCTACTGTACCAATAACAGTAAATACAAGCAAGGACAGGCAGTATTGAAAAAGGAGCCATTAGCTTTCAGTTAGTGTCTAATAAATGAAACTGCCTCCCTTTAAGTCTATTAATAAAGAAGTGTAGCACATCTGTCTCCACTGGGCAGTAGCACGTTATCAGCCCTTCAAATGTTCCCAGCCAAGTCACTCAGGAAAAGACCCCAACCTCCACTTGACCCACATTCAGGGGACAGGCTCACCTCGATGCTGTGTCCCACAGCAACACCTGGTACAAGGCTACTGCCAAGTAGCACAGTCTTCGTGGCACACCAGCCTCACCCAAAACTGAAATCCCACCTGCTACATACTGTTAAGTGAAGAATCTCACGTAGGCACCTATGCCTCTGGCCCACATGGTATCTCCTACACTGGTCTACTGTCTTCAGTTTAAAATTATGGAAAATAAACTAAATGCTGCTATTGGAATAAACTACCTTTACAATAATAGAACAACATTTACTTTAGGGGTATCAGAAAATGTTTAGCTTAGCATTTACTCATATTTTAGTATAAGTAAGATTATTATGTTTACTGGAAAGCCTGAATCTTGACCTCCTCCAGAACTCAAATCCTGAAAATAAAGATAACCCTTAACAAGCTCTAGAGCTGGAGGACCTGCTCACAAATATGATGTATCCTAGTATCTGAAATAACCTGTTCTAAAAAGCCACATGTGCTAAAAGACAAGTGTTCAATATCAGTAGCCAAATAATGCTCAGTACATGTCTAATGCTTTTCACCTCCAAATAACAGGTGAATATTAGCTGATCAGTTTTTACATATAACAGAGAGAAGTTAGGCATTATACAGAAATCATTTCCCCTGGAATAATGGAGATACAAATATAAACAACAACAACAAAAAACAGGAAGGTAAATACAATGGCAGCTATCACAGCTATGGAAGACACAGTTTTGCTTCTAAAGGGGCCTTTATTTTTGAAACAGATGGTCACAGTCTAAGATTAAGATCTATCCATTAAACGTGAGTGGATACAGAAGCTCTATGTTCTGAACCACTTAAACATTCATTTTGAAATTATCTGTACCATTTAACCTCCCAGTGCTACAGCCAGTAGTAAGATTTCCTAAATTAGCAAAAGTAATAAACACGAATCTTATTACATTTTTAATCTCTCTAATGAAGATCTTTATCCTATAACTTCTCACATTTCCCTAATTGTCTCCTCATTATGGATTTCTTTATTCTTTGATATGACAGTCCACTGTCATAAGTAACAACAGATCTCTATTTTCTAGAGGGCAGAGCAATAAAAGGACAGAAAGGCATATGGTTCTTAAAACTGCGGCTTAGCAAGGTAGACAGCTCATTAACGTACTAGTCCTGCCCTCTCGATGAGTTAAAAACCACACTCTCTCACACCAAGGGGTCAACCTGCCAGACATACTCCCTCTGCTTGATCAAGCCTGGCTGCCGCTCTTCAAGCTGACTCCTACACTGCTTCAGTTCACCTTTAAGCAGCAATAAAGTGAGAGACCTTAAAAGATGCCAGAACTCTTGGTACACTCCTTACAGCTCTGAGTCTAGCAAAATCTGAAACACTTAAGAGCCACTTGAGATCAGCAAAAATAAATAAATAAATAAGCCAGCAACAACAAAAAAACCTCTGTATCATGTTTCTTTGCAAAGATCATTAATTCAATTAAACAAAAGGGAAATAAAGTATTTTATTGCTTCCTAATTACAAAAAAAAAGTTTAAGACAACAGGCAACAACAAAAAACTAATATAATTCACTCTGAAATTAAGATTGTTTTAGAAACACCCCCAGTTTCTATCAAAGCAAGAGTAATAAAATAAGTGCATTGTTACTAACTATATAACTTCATCTCCTGAAGTCAAATACATGCAACTGTGATGCCCTTATGGATTTTGACAAATGAAATTGGAAAGAACATTGCTCATCAGATCCATCCCCCTAACAGGGCAACAAGGTCAGTGCTATAGGCAAATAGTTTCCCCACTTTTCTATCTTCAAAGGTCTCAAGTACACACAAAGAAAGCCATCGTTGTGTCTAACAATCAGGATATTCCAGGAAAAACACAGGGCCTTTTCCATCTTATTGGCATTTGAGGAAAGGACATAAAAATCTGTTACTCACTGCCCTGTCAGCACTCTGCCAACCATTATTATTTTTTTTAAAGTATGTCACTCCCTGTATTGCTGCTTCTGGACTTTTTTTATGGACAAATTGGAAGCTGGTAAACTACTTCTATACTCTAATCTCATCATCCTCTTCACTGGATTTTTTTCTTAAACAATGAGGTGTACTTTTGTTTATGTCATTAGCCACCTTCTGACCTCTCCATACTCGCTTCAGCCATTGTAAGGGCTTAGTGGCAAACTTATCAATTCCTGAAACCTATGGAGTGCATTACAAGGGGCAATACAAGGTATTTCTGGAGGGAAAAGTATGAAGGACTTGTCCACTGTTCAAAGTTGCTGTTCAGTCCAAAAATGGGCAAAACTGTCATGACTGTGATTGATTACTGCTGTTTACTCCCCCAAGAAACTTTATTAGTATTATGCATCCTACTCAACACAAACTGTTCTATGATTGGGACCTTTAAGACCATCTAGTTGCAACCCCCCTGCAATAGGCACAGACACCTCCCTCTACACCAGGTTGCTCAAAGCCCCATCCAGCGTGGCCTTAAGCATTATTAAATACCAATATTTTTACAGATTTTATACACCCTTCACATATTTTAAACTTAAACGTATTTCAACTAAAGGTAAACTCATTTTTTGAAGTCTTCAGCAATTGTGGCTGTTCTATAAAGGAACCTTTACAAAAGTCTCAGAAATGAAGCAGTGCTTGCTTAAAGATCTCTGTGATTCTGATGAATTTGGAAATGAAAAGAATAATTCTAATTTATTCTGAAGCTCCAATTAAAAAGGAAAAGAAGGCATCCAGGCATAAGGCTTGTGTTATTGATTCACCCATACCTTATCCAAGGATCCAATCTAAATGGGCAATGTTCTCAAGTTTCAGAGAAGCTTTGAATGTTTCTGCAAATAATTATGAGTTTTGGTTTTTGTTTGGTCTTGGTCATTTTTGTTCCTGTTTTTGGTCCTGCTTTAACTACTGCAGATCAGATCCAGGTGTTCCAGGAGGACAACAGTCAGAAAAAAAAAAAGAAACAAACAAACAAAAGAAACAACGAAGAAGTCTCCCTTCCTATGAGGCTATAGAGACCTTGTGCTCTGTGGATCCCTACCAAGACCCCCTCCTTGTTTATTGATTTTCTTGCCTAGCAGTGACTTGCAGACTCCCCAAGCTAAAGGAAGAGGAGATGCACTTGTCTGTAGTAAAGTGTCATTAACAAAACAGCTGTTTCAAGAGGATGAAGGCCTATGTTATTTTGTAACATATAATGCATATGTCACCAGTCTAAGTATCTCTTTAAGTGCACACAATGACTGCACCAAAGCAGCAAAATTACTGCTCAACAAGCCTAGGCAGAACTCTTGAGCAACAACAATAAAAAAAAGAATCTAATCATCCTTTACTTGGAGTTAAGGATAGTTGACTTTTTGTCTATTAGTGTAGCTTTTGATGTTATAGTGCAATTAAATTTCAACTCAATATGTCCAATTTCTGCAACAAATGATATATATTTCTCTCCCTTTTCTTTGTGTTGAAAATATATCCTGGCAGACTAGAATCACCATGGCAAGCTGTAAATGATGTATGAAATGAAAAATCCTTGCTCACTGCAAAGAGAGAATATAGACAGGACTCAGCAATTGCTGCTGGGCCATACTATTTGCTGAAATATTCAGCTCAAATATAATCACACAAGCTTGCCAGCACTGACACCAGGCAGCAAGATGCATATATCGTTTTTCAATCTTATTCACAGTCAAATGAAAAAGTGATAACCAGCATGATAAATTCAGAAAAATAAATAAGTATATTACAAATATCACAAATGTAAAGCAGCATTATTTGTTTTCATTTACTCCAATGACTAATGCTCAAGTACCTCTGTCTCACTAATGCTCTGAACCTCTGAAACTCACAAACTGATAACAAAAAAGGATGAACAGGTAGAAAAACTACTAAATGAAAAATGGTTTGAACATTCCAGAACTACTTGTACAAACTATTGAACATATACTGAACTGGTACCAATAGCAAACACTGCAACCAGGAGGGTTCTTTGAACACCTCTGACTAAAGTCAGAGGCAAAGACTCTCCAGTCTATGGTATATACACATCTTTATCTCAGCACAAATCAAAAAACAGTCTTCCTACACAGCACTGATGGTACACTGGTGATATTTGTGTTAATTATCAGGACTGGGGCTATGACTAAGCTGACCTAGCAATAGACAGACATGCAGAGGGCAGAGTTCCTGCTATCCTCACCCCCCCCATCTGTAGACATGACAGAGCTCATGGCTTTCTCCATTTTACTAAAGGCAAATGAAACAAAGCCATGCTGTGAATTGAATCAGAAACTTGACCTGATTCATTTTGCCAGTAGAAGCATCCAGAACAGATAATCAAATAGCACAAACAACTGTTTGGAAGAGCTGTCAGTTACTAGCCTTCAGGTGTAAGAACTGAGAAGGGAAACACTGAAGAGAGAGTGACTGCCTTTGCTACACATTTATGACTTCTGTGTCCTGTGATAATTGTAAGCCTGACTGACAAAATGCAGATCTTGTAGTTCATATGGGGTTCTCTTTAAAGACTTTTATTCTTGAAGCCCATCAAAGATCACACAAGTTGAAATTCGAGATTTCTTTCTGCCTCTGTGTTCTTCCTTCTCTCTCTACCACTGAGCTGGCTGCAAAGGTTAGAAATTTGTCTCACCTCCCCTGAAGGCAACCAGCAAAAGGGAACCTCAAAAAAGACTTAAAAACACTTATACTTTAAAATGTATTAGCTGTTAAACTTTGGTTTTGTTCAGAGATTTTTTTACATACACATTTTCATGCATTATGGAAGTTTGGAAGTCTAGCTTTACATACTTAATGTTTAACCTTCCGGGCATATTTTTGACTTCTTACCCCCTCTAAGTGAGTGTTAATTCTAACTAGTCAAAAGGGCACGAACTTGAACAGAAGATCTCTTCTCCAATGTTATTTTCTCCAGACCTTTCAAAGATAAGGTTAGATATATGTGTCTGATCCAACTGTGGTGCAAGCATTTAACAGCCCTCAAAGCACTCGTACAGCACCTTGAGGCCAGAGTTGATGAACTGAAGGAGCAGGGAAACACAGATGTCTCTACAGAAATGGCAAAGCAGCCCTACATCAGAGCTGGCTATCCCTACGATGCAGCAGGGAACACAAGCCATATTAGGTGAGTTGGGGTGGCGAGGAGGAAAGGTCAGTATTTTATAGACATAAATAAAAAAATACAGCTCTGTAAAAGCTATTTAGGACTATTGTACACACAGTGATACAAACCCAAATGACAGAAAACAAAGATGTTAGAAATGTCACTGTGTTAATCAATTCTTGATCGGGAAATGAACTCTGACTGAACAAGGTATTTTATATAAGGTCTTTCTCCTCATGTGTTTAAACAGCAAGTAGTACAATGACAGCACGGTCTGCAAATAAGGCTGCTGTGCATCGCTATAGTCTGAATATTTTTCCTACACATAATTTATTCTGAGCATTGTTCTAACTTCTACAATTCCCAGCCATGGAGCAGGACCCCACTGAGAAAACCAAGTCTAATAAAACAGCAGTAACAGGCAACTTCAGCCCTTTGTCTATAAATTAGGTAGCTTAATATTGTTACAGCCTGAAGATGAGCAGAACTCCATCTGTGCACAGCTTTCTGCCTTTGTGTGTGACCAGGTGCTTAAAGCCTGAGCCATCATTTGTTGTCTTCCTACAGCAGGGAAGACCAGCTGGGAGCTCCTAATGCTGCTCTGCAGTAGCTTACCAGGGGACCAGGAACCAGGAGGCAGGCCCTGTGACTAACAAATCTGGACAAATTCAACTGAATATTCAGAGAGTTTAGAAAAGAGATTTTTCAGCTGTCTTCTGAAGGGACACAACTGTCCATAATCATGGTCAGCAAAAAGAAGAAAAAAAATCTGATACAAAAAAAAGGGCTCAAAGAAAAGTAAAATTAAATTTGAATACTGAA
Organism: Cyrtonyx montezumae; assembly: GCF_038088225.1. Classification (NCBI taxonomy): domain Eukaryota; kingdom Metazoa; phylum Chordata; class Aves; order Galliformes; family Odontophoridae; genus Cyrtonyx; species Cyrtonyx montezumae. The sequence continues at coordinate 12,672,366 of NW_027071825.1, forward strand.
TAGTTAAAGATATAATTTATGAATAAATAATTTAGTATTAAGAAACAACAAAACAAAGGCTGATGCAACAGACAAATGATAAAATCATAGAAATCTTTAGGCCAGTGGGGACTTTAAAGATCATCTAGATCCAATACCCCTGCCACGGGCAGGGATGCCAACCATTAGATGAAGCTGACCAAGATCCCATCCAACATGTTCTTGAATGCCTCCAGAGATGGGACATCTACAATTCCTCTGGGCAGTCTGTTCCAGCACCTCACTGCCCTTCTAAGTAAAAAAATTCTTCCTAACATCTAAGCTAAATCTACCTTCCTTTAGTTTAAAACCATCTCCCCTTGTCCTATCACTATAAGACCATGTAAAAAGTTGGTCCATCTCCCGCTTGTAAGCTCATTTCAAGTACAGGAAGACTGCAACGAGACCTCCCTGAGCCTTCTCTCTCTCAAGATAAACCATCTAGACTGAGTACCATTGGCAACAACCCTCTGGCTAAGACCACTCTACCAATTCTTCATTTACCTAATAGTCCAACTTCCTAATTCATCTCTCTTTAATTCAGAGATGAGGACATGGTGTTGAACCAATGCCAAAGGCCTTGCACAAATCCAGGCAGAGGGCATCAGCTGTCCTTCCTTTGTTCACCAGTGCCATCATTCCATCATAGAATGCCACCAGATTGGTCAGGCACGATCTGCCACTGGTGAAATCATTAAGAAATAGAAAACCAAGGGCAAAAAGAAGAAAAAAAAAGGGAAAGAAGCTAAAGAACTGAATTACCTTTGGCATGACACTGTCTTAGAGCAATACCTATCTCATCTCACACTCTCTCTGGTAACTTGAAAAGGATGAGCCTAATATATCAATGTTATGAAAAGAGGTGTACCAGGGACTGTCTCCCACTTTCCCTTCTCCTGCAAGAGTAGGTATTTGACAACACAAACAACAAATATGGTGCATATTGACAAGGAAGATAATCCTATTGCCTGCACAGACCATTTTTTATTTCCTCCCTTCCTGGAGAAAAGAAAACACCAAGGATGCAACTTTCATTGTGAAAAACCTTATAAAAAAAAGATGAAATATTTGCAGTAAAACAAGAAAAGTATTGGCCAGTCTCAAAATCAGACTGTTAGCTATAGCACTGACTATAAAAGGTCACAAGTAAAACCCAATTTTAGTCTAATCTCATTTCGATTAAAGTTTCATATTTACCAATGGAATACTTTTCTAATTGCTTACTCTTACATAGGATTTCAAGATGTATTTGACACACTTCAGACAAAAGATCAGCGTTAACAAACACAGTCTGCCTCCTGAATGCTACTTTCATTAATCAGCAATTTTATCATACTGTACCCAAGCGTATGTTCATTTTGAATTCGAGCCTGAAATGCAAATATAAATGTTCTCTCTGTCTCTGCCAACCAGCTGTCTTGGACACCATCTCTACCATTACATGTCAGTCAAAAGATACACAGGCTCTAAAAAACCTGTTAATGGTTTCTTCCTGGTAATCACAGGTGCAAAACTGTTAATCCTACTTTATACATGGCAATTGGCTGCTTCTCCTCAATGTAATCTGTTTATTATACATATAGTGTTCCATATGAAATATTATGTGAAGGTCACACATACTTTGTTACACTTATAACTTCCTTCGTTAGCTTTCCATATTGTACGTGACATTCCTAATGGGATATTTTTTGGATTGTAGGAGCCAATGCACTCTGCAGCAGATTCAACAGCTCTAACTCCAGTGTTCCATGTATGTTTTCTTCATATACGATTTGGGATGATGAATATCTGCTCCAGATATGCAGCTAATACAGTCTGCTGCATCTGGGCATAGGATTATGATCTAACAATTAGCTACATCCATAGATTACAGATGGTTACAGGAGGAAATATATATAAAGTGCAATAGCACATGGAGACAGGCTAAATTTCAATCAGATATCCAAAATGAACTTTAGAATAACATGGCTGAGCTGAACATCATAAAGTTATCAACCTAAAATCATTACTATGATTTTAATGGGGACTGGGAGCCTTGCTCATTTGTGTTTATCCTTCAAAAAAGTATAGGGGTGATTCTAGAAATGAGACAAGTTAAGTTTTGTTGGTTTTTTTTTCCAAAATATAATAAATCCTGAAGCAACTGCAACCAGAATAAATTAAATATGTTCAAAACAAAATAAGCAAGCTTCTACAAAGGAATATGAGTCACTGTCATCTTCTTAGCAGTTTAGGGATTGTAAACAAAACTGAATGAGGAAAATATTTATATAAGCTTCTAAATCTTTTGACAAAAAAAGAAAAAAACAAACTTGATCTTGAAGTCAAACAATGTCATAGATCAGATACTAACTTGAAGACAAGAATTTTCAATATAGGATAAATGTTCAACAGACTCAGTGCCTACTGGATACTCTGGACTGAACTCACTATATCTCTTATCTGTTTTCTCCACACCATTACCTGTTTATTGTGTTTTTAATTTTTCTGTCAAGTATTCAAATGAAGAATACTCTCTTGAAGCACATGACTAATAAAAGTTCCTCTCCTTACCAGTATTTCTGTACAGTTACATAAGTGAAATCTGCTTTTACAGTAAATTGGAATTACGGGGTTAAAATTTAATCTAGAGTTAAAAAGTTAGGTTTAAAAATATTAGGGTTAAAATTCTTGCACCAGGAGGAAGAGCTCTCCTACAGTGGTGATAGTCAACTCTTCCTCAAAGCACCGCGGTGACACTTTTTAAATTTACATATGGGAAGAAGAAAGTTTAAGGAAAACTGCCAATCATAACACCCAGTGAACATTAGAAAATTTGTTTATAGGTTGTTTCTAAGTACTGAACGTTAGGAGGAAGGCAAATGCCCAGGTAAGAGCAATGGTAAAGATATTTCCTAAAAGGTAAAACAAACAACAACAACACCGAGAAAATCAAACTGAAACAGAAGAATTGATCATAAGCTCTGTAGTCTTCCATATCTTAAACAGAACTCATTGAAAAGGTACTGCACAGAAATAGCGGGAGGAGAAAAGAGCTGTATAGCTGCAAAGATAAATGAAAAGTAAATAGGGACAAGCAGCAGTAACTGTGAACAACATGAAGAAGATAAACTGTAGGGATGCTGCCAGTGCAGTTACCATTGACAGAGCAAAGAGATGTACCTTGGATCTTTCATGACAAGAAATTATTTTATCAGCATGCCAGAAAAATTCACACTGGCCATATGACTGTGTTACACTTACTGACAATACTCATTGCTATACATGAGAAGTTTAAAATACTGTCAGAAGTATATCTTACACCTCTGTCAATGCAACATTAAATGTATCTTTAAAGCACTGTCTCTCAGTCAATAAGCCAATCCTTGAGACAGAGTAAAGTCACACACCCAAAACAGGCAATACGTGGACAAGCTAGCAAGCTATTCCACATAACATCTTGGCTTGTTGCTCATCCCTGTAATTGATAGCAACTTTGGAAAAATAGCTAACTTTTCTTTACACCTTCAGGTTCAGCAAAGATCACATATCAGCGCTCCATGATCAAATTAACATGAGGTCTCCCCCCTTCCCTAAGGAGAATTCCCTGGCTTTATTACTGCTGCTAATATTATAAGGCTAGCATGAAATGGCCAAAGCACACATGCCACATTTAGTGCATTGCCTGAACCTGCTAGAACATGATTTTTGTAAGAATGATGATGGCAATAAACACTTCCAGGCAGAAACTTGCAAAATCTGCACACATTTTACTTACTCAGTAATGGGCCGTAAAACTCTTAGAAAACTGCAGGAGAAAAGCATTGCACATACATGTACACAAATTAAAAGAAATTCAAAGTCAATAGAATGCTGCTTTTCTAGACATTTAGAAAAGGCATGTGTAGCTCAAGAAAACTACACATACTCTCAACAGCACTCACAGTTGTCAGATATGCTACAGTTTAATAGTTTCTAAGAACAGATCTTACTCCAGAACATTCAGTGACCCAGTCTCTCTAGTCATCGCAGTAGGATCCCAGGTATTAGCCTTCTGCAAGGGCTAGAACAAAACTGTGATAGCAACAGTGTGCATAGAATAGTCTTGAAGTGAGCTCTCCTTCACTGAGCTATTACGTGGACACCTGTACTCTCACTGGGTGAGCCACAGAAAGGAACCCCAGAACTTACATTGCTCCACTAACTAAATATAAACCTTACTGGAAAGGTTTCAGATATTTAGCAACTTTCTAAGAAGGTAGTGTTCTCCTTGTTCTCTTGTCACCTCATTTGACTTGCTTTTGCAAGAACTACTGCTATCTCGGCATGGTCCTTCTGCCAGTCTGCCAGTCCATAAGGTAATTTTTGTGTAAAATTCAATTACAATTAAAATTCAATTAATTAACAATCATGTTTTTTATTGAAAATTCTGATTATCTCTCTTATTCAGATTACCTAACTAGACTATTAGTGCAGCAGGGCAAATTTTTGCTTACTGAGGAAGCAATGTGAAACCTGCAATTGCAAAACAATTGACATTCAGCATACTTCTGCTTCAAAGAGACAAGGGAGCTGCAGCTCCTGTGTTGCCAGCAGCACGGCACAAGTATTTTCTGAACCCAGAGAAAATCTCTAAACATGCAGAGAAACAGTGACTGGATAGTATAACTGCACAAAAAGCACAGATTTGCCACATATCTCATTAAAGAAAAGGCTTTAAAATATAGGAAAATATAAATCCTTTGTTTGGCTTCCTTGCTTTAGGAAATCTGGATCCTGCAAATAAAACTTGTTCTCAAATCAAAGGCAGAAAAACATGAGAGGAAAAATAATATATATATATTTAATTTATATATATATATATTTTTTTTTTTTGCACTGAAACACACCAAAATGAACAGGCTTTAACCAAATGGCATATTCCCCATTCCCCCTGTGTTAGAGATCACCCTCCTTCACTGCTGCTCAGCAGCTCCTCCCAACTGTTACTATCTCTAATAGAAAATTTGGGGGGAATTTTTAATCTATCCAGCAACAGGTCAACTAAATGACTAACTCATGTAGAAACAAACTGAATGTTTCTTCATCAGTGTAGTCTCGTCTAGGACACAGAAAAACTTTGTCATGTTTTCAGTCTTGTTCCTGTGTGAATGTTGATTACATTAAAGAGCTATACCAAGTCTCACACCAAGTGCCTCTGGATGGAGTCGTACTTCCACGTGGTCACTTTTAAAATCTCTCCAGCTGCCCAGTCATAGTATGTGTGCCATGGTCTCACATGAATTGTCAGCTATGAACAAAGTCTAGATCAGTCACTGCACTGTTGTTGAGACTTGTCAGGTCTGTATTTAATTTGTTTATTTGTTCTTCCTCTTGTAATAAAATTGAGAGCCATGCCACAAAGCAGAGGTGACAGAATGCGTTCCTATTTGACACCACCACAACTTTGAAACATGGGCTCTTACATGCTCAAGTGAACTCCTGATCATGTGTTTGTTTCTCTTTTACATAACAATATTTTAAGAAATCCAGATACGACATTTGTGAAATATTTTGTTCAAATCTATGAAACACATGGGTAGATTCGGTCTTTCAGAGCTCCTTTCATTATTATTCATAGACTGAAACTAGAGTAACATGTTTATCTGGTCTGAAGTCCAATATATCTTTCCCTAGTATTTGAAGGTCATATTTCAAGATGGTGTTACAATAGAATACTCACGATTAAAGAACATAATCTTTGCAATTATTTCAAAAACTTAGATCAACTTTTTTAGTTTGTTGAAAAGAAGGACAGTATTTTATTAGAATAATAACTTTATCAGTTTCCCTCTTTACTGAGACATTCTGAGAACATAACAATGACAAAATTATCTGACAGTCAACATTTTCCCAGTGATCACACTTTGCCTGCACTTCCCTGAAGTTCTACCTTTTTATTGCTTCACATTAAAATAGTAAAAATTAGGAACCTATATCAGTTGAAAAGTCAAAAACTAGAAACGTTGGCAACAGTCCTCTGGAGATCCTAGTTTATCTTCCATGGGGCAGAACAGATTTGCAGTTTATGAGCTCTGCATGTTCAGAAATAATTTCCTCAGAAGCTTCAGAACACTACCCTCCAAGAAAAGAATCCTGCTGGGGGTACTGTGATAGGTAGTGCTGCACAGAGGAGTTGCCAAAGAATATACGTATGAACAAAGGTTATCTAGTGGTGAAAAAACATATCTGTTTTGAGATTTATAAGAGAGAATTAGTTGAGTATGTAGTTGCATTAACTATAATATCAGCATAAAGAAGAAACAGATTGACAAAAAAAAAACATTATTCAGGACATTTCTCCATTTTACACCAATGTTTTTGCTATTCTATTTTTTAATTATTTAATAGTAATAACCACCATATTAATCAATACAGAGAAAGTAGAAAAGGACACTGAAAAGTGTCTTTTTGGTTCATTCTCTCTGAGCTCCTCAATTTCTTTCTCCTGTTCTAAAGAGCCCTGTCTTCAAGGCTTTTACTCCATTTTGTAACATAAGAAACTTCTGTCACATGAAATTTCCAAAGACAGACATAAATAATTTACATCTGTAATTACCATAAGAATTTCTTTTTTTCAGTATCTTTTTCTTCAATACTTTCAGCACAAAGTTTCATGAATAAGCACTTACTATGAAAATACCCTTACCAGGAAATACCACAACAAAGCTGGACCTTTTTTTTTTTTGTCTGTGCGACTAGACACATTTAACAGTTAGCATGAAAAAAAAAAAAAAGAAAGAAAAAACCCACAGGAATGTTTTTTGTTGTGGCATTCCTTTAGAAGAAAGGCATAAACCAGTCTCCCAGGCAGCCCATTCCGACAGATTTGAAACCCATACAGTTTCATTAACCCTGGCTCTGGGGAACTTAACCATTGCAATAACATATTGTGTAGTTAAAAAACATCTATCAGTACGATGTTAAGTTTAAAACAGGATCACATCTCCATTAGATTAAGAGGTTCCTTTATACTGCAAAGCATTCTAAAGTACAAAATGTGAAATATCACAGAATCATAAAATCATAGGAGTTGGAAGGGACCTCTAGAGCTCATCAAGTCCAAATCCTCTGCCAAAGCAGCTCCCCAGACCAGGTTGCACCCATAGGAGCCCAGGTGGATGTTAAGCATCACCAGAGAAGGAGACTCCACGACCTTTCTGGGCAGCCTGTGCCAGTGCTCTGTCACCCTCACTACGAAGAAGCTCCCACACATATTTGGGTGGAACTTCCTATGCATCAGTTTGTGACCATTTCCCCTCATCCTACCAACACACGCTGCTGAGAAGAGTCCAGTCACATCCCTTTGCCTCCCACATCTTGGATATTTATACACATGGATCAGATCCCCTCTGAGTCTTCCTTTTTCCAATGTTGAACAGACCCAGGTTTCTCAGCCTTTCCTCATATGAGAGGTATTCCAGGCCCATTATCATCTTTGTAGGGCTCCGCTGGATGCTTTCAAGGAGATCCACGTCTTTGTCCTAAAGAACCCTTAAATACACACCTAAGTTGCTAAACCTACTTTATCTAATCAACATCAGAATTACAGAATCCCAACACTTGTAATAAAATAATGTCTCGCGTTAATGAAGAAAGGTAATCTTTCATCTCAATCAAAAGGCTTTCAAAGGGCAGCATATTTGACTATTACTTTACCCACAGGACAGCTATTTATATCTTTTGACATATTTATATCTTTTGAAATTTGCATGTATAAAAGAAACAATAATGAACGATCACTCAGATATACAGGATATGCTTAGTAAAAGCTTATGTTATTAATTTTTATACCAACAATGAAACAACGATACTTCAAGACAGTGGTCATAAGTGTTTAAAATAAAATTATTTTATGCTCACTGAACACCAAAGACATAGGTTGAAATAAATTTAAAGAATGTATGTATATATATGTACATGTATTGCACAGCACAACACAGAATAACATGATTGTTGTTGAACAAAGCAAAACTAAAAACCTTTAATTGACATAAGCTATGTGACATCTCTGAAGTTAAGCCAGCAACTATGTAGGATCAAGCCCTTAACACTGCAAAATGGTAATTCTATCTCAGAAAGCAAGAAATACTGCCTCCTCAGAATAGCAGGGAAGAAGAACATTGGGTCTGCAATATGAAAGCAATATGGATAGGTCTATACTCACATGGCCTGAATTCCTTTAAAGCCTACAATTGTGTCTGTGATTTCCCATGGGCTCAGCACCTTTTAAGGTCTAGATAAGAGCAAACAGGTAATATAAGGTGCAGGGACAAAGTGAAATTTAAACTGCGTGAATGTAGGCACTATTGAAAGCAGGTGATATTATTATCTTTCTTTCACCTGCACACTAAAAACATTTTCTGTAGCTTGTTGAGATTAATGGAAAACACGTATGAGAAAGCCCACTCCATCTGTTTGAGAGTTTTCTTAGTATTCGTCCCAGAGGTAAGCATTGAAAGCTACAGCGTTTATCCATTACAGTTTCAATGACTGGACCATGAGAAAGTGTAAAATGAAGATTTAAAAACAGACTCCTGATAGAGTTATATTGGATCTAAAAATACAATATGACCTAATTGTAATGAAGTTGAGTAAAAGATTCTTCTTACCACGAGACAAATAAACAAAACTATATACAATCACAAATACAGCTCATTTAGAAACATATGCCAAGTATTTTCTTAAGCTTCTAAATGCTGTAAACTTCAAAATATGCCTGAGGAAAAAAAAATAACCACACATTTTTTTCCACAGCAAATTTGTGAATAATTTTTTTTTTCAGTGAATTGAGATGCTTTTCTTGGAAGACAAATACTTAATTTTTATGCCTGTACACTAGATCCCGAGAGATTTAGAAAAGACAGGAATTCATTTCTGGGAGAGACCACCAAGGGCCATCCAGCTCCTTGTTATTCCTTGTTATATCTTGTTTTCACTTGGAAGCGTCAGCATGGAGACTAACAAAAGTTAAGCAAGGAACAGCAAACAAATTTCCTATTTAATACAGAAACACCTCTTGTAAAAATTTGAACAAGGTAAAGCAGAGTTGTAGCAGATGAGGCTTAAGCCACTGACAAACAGCTCTTCAGAGAGACTGGAAGGTTGCAGAAAACCTTATGACATTGCTGCTTATGTGAGCAAAAACAATTTTTGAATAGAACATGATTAAAAATAGAATACAATAAAAATTTGAATAGAATATGATTAAAGCATAATCACAAAAATCTTTAATGAATTTATGAGTATTTGATCAAATTCCATAAAAGTGAAACAGCATCAGCTAACATCAGCTGCCAGCCTCTCTGGCAAAACATTTGATATGAAGGCAATAGTTTGAAGTAGCTTTGCAAACCCAAGCCATCAAACTGATGAATCACCAAAAAAACTACACTGACTTGCTATGAATAATGCCTTCTACTCACAACCAAAAATACATAATCCCTAAAATGAACATTATCTTTCTCCTTAAATCCTCTGAGCATTCAAAAAGAATGTATCACTACTTTGTGCTTTAGATACCAATATCTATCATTATGGCTGTGTGTTGCCTTTTATGACTATTTGATGTTTCCTCAATACGTCAATTTCATTTTATTTTAAACATCACCTTTTTAAACATGACTTCCATGACAGTACATATTTCTAACTGTTGGCTGAGCCAGTTAAAGCATTAGCAGGTGATTGATTCCCATCTCCATGGAAATCATTCTAAATACATTTGGTATTTAAATAGGAACTAGCCATTGACTTTGGAATCCCTTGTGCCACACTTGTCCTGCAAAAGGAAAACGACAAAAGGCTCATACAGTATTTGCCAGGATCTTTCACACACCTCTCTACCCCCATAGGCAGTGACTGTAAATGTCTGTGACTTCAGGCCAGCCTGCGTTCTGATATTACTGTGCATATTCCCAGAGGGAACTCTTTGAAAGGATGTTTGCATTCATGTTAAGGCAGAGAATTCAGCTGCTTTCCACATGCACAGGCCGTACAAGACAAAGTGACTGCTACATGGATGGAAACCTGAAGGACATAAACATACCACAGCATGTTTTGTCACAGAATAAGACCATTTTAATGACTGAAAATAAGAGACCCACAAGCTGAGGTCTCACTACTCATGTAAATGCAGCAACTCTGTGTTTCTAAAATTACCAGATAAGTAGGACATTATAGACTACTGCCATCGATGCTGACTCAGTTCTGGGTTGCAACTTACTCCTATGCACACAGGGGACAGTTTTCTTTCCACTTTCCAGCAAGGGGTTTGGGAGCTGAGACAATACAAAGCCCATAATAACACCCCAGAAAGCATCTGGTACAGACCATAGAATCAGCTTGAATCCACCAGGACAAGTTAACTCAGCATGATTTTGCAAGTAACCATTTGCACACTACTATTTACCTCCTCACCTGTGCGCTCCACATCATCTACTGCTGAACTCTTATTTTCCTCTCACTCTCCCTGCATCTCAGTGTCTCATCTCCTTCAAACAACGGTGACAGGGCAGTCCAGCACAGAAACCAGTTTCCCCATGCCTGAGGAGATCCTGGCCACCCTTCCCACCTTCCGCAGCCCCTTCACATACTGCACCAGTGGTGCTGCCTCCCACAGCCGGCCCACACCCCAGACACAGCCAGCTGGCACCTGTGTTCTCATTACAGCCACCTGCTTGCATCAGCCTATCTATGACTGTTTTACCTTTCTAAATGAAAATGAACTACAGCTGCATAAGTAGCTGTAGTTCCCATCAAAATGTTACTTTGCTTGCATGGTTGAGTTGTTTCAGCAATAAAACTAACGGATGTAAGCAAGGCCTAAATACAGTAATTGTATAATAGCAAAAACTCTCATAAAAATAAATGCTATATTAAGACAAAAAAAAAAAAAAAAAAAAACAACTAGCTGATAGATGACAAAAAAACAAAATATACACAGGCACCTCAAATCTTGCACCAAAGCAAACATTTCATTCCTCATACTACAGAAATTACAGTGTGTTAAAACAGAGCAACTGTGCTCAGTCTTGATCCTTCAAACACTTACAAATGCGTCTAAATTTTGCATATATCAACCTGAAAGACAAAATCTTATTTGTTAAAGATTCCAGCATATCCAGCTAGTAACAATTGTAATGATCACTTGATATTTATAGGTAACTAAGAATAATATCAATATCTGCCCTGAATTATGACTCACTGTTTAGCACTGTTCCATTTATTTCCCTCCATAACAGAAAGGCTGATGAGAAAGGCTTAAAAGAACATCTCCGTCAGTAACCAATTCCAGACATTTTGTACAACATTTCATGGGAATACAAAGGAAAAAACAGAACAAAACAACAACAAAAAACTGAAAAAGAGACTAAATTCATTTGGGGCTTGTTCTCCAAGCTATGAGTGAATGAATCCCTGTTTGTGTCTCTGCTGCAGGCATGGAATATGCTAAAGTTGTGGGACTAACAGAAATTAGACATTCCTGTCTCAAAACTGAGAACTTTACTTAGAAATATTCAGAGGAGGAAGCATCAGTATGTAGGAAAAGTTTTGAAAAATATCATTCTGTAATTTAAATGTGTCTGTTGACTAAAAGCAGCTCTGGCAATTTTCAAAGAATGCTAGTAGGGATATTTACCATGGGCACATCTACATTAGATTTTATATAGACAGAACATTTTTTTCAGGTTTTTTGTTTGTTTGTTTGCTTGATTTAAGTTTTAATGTGGTTCTTCAGATATATTTTTGACCTGCACTAAATGAATGTAACAGAATGATTTCTAAAGCACAACAAATATGCACACATTTTATGCAATATAAATAAAATTCAGTTCTAAATAAGTACAGTAACACAAGACTGTGGAAGTAGAAATATCTGTTTAGAGACAGGTTTTTGAAGGACAATCAGCAAGTCATTACTTTTAAACCTCCAGAAAATACTGTTAATACCATATGCTGCAGAATACTGAATAGCATAAATGACACTACAGAGAACAAATAGTGGCATAAAAAGCCAGCATTTACCAATTAGTCTACAGAAAAACAATGCACTATGATATGGCAATTACAGGAGAAGTACTTACTATAAGGCATGTAAGAAGGATAAAACCAAACAAAAATATGGCACTAGAAATTACAAGAGAAACATTTAATATGTACACCTCCAGAGAGCAAAATGTATGCCAGAAGTATGTAATCAAACACTGTTTGCATAGGACAGCATACTGAAAAGACCAAGGAAGAAGAAAACCAGGAATTAGTATGTGAAATCTGACTATTTAAAAACATATTAACTCAAATCTCAATAGTATTTGAGATTTGCTGTTATTGCCTCCAATTTGCTAACCAGACTGTCTTTCATCTAACATGTTGTGTTATACTACACTGGAAATGCATAATATTCCTTTTAATGGATTTCTCGGAAGTTTCCTACAAAATCAAGAACCTGGATTTTAATTAATATACCATAGGTGTCTTTTCCTTCCTGCAGCCTCAGGCTCTAGTAGGAAATTCAAGAAGACATCTGGTTGAGTTGAATTTTTTTCAGTTCAAGCTCTGTACCACTAAAAATATTTGGATCACAGAAACCTTTTTTTTTTTTTCTGTGTAGCAAAGTATTTAATTTAAAAATACGTCTTTAATATCTTCCAAGTATTTCCAGCTAAGGAAAAACATGTTTTAGCCATGACTTTCACCAAGCTAAGCCATTTCAAATTCTGCAGTCTTGGTATGTCATTGGAAAGACACATTAGATTTGATTATGTTGTCGTGTTTCATCCCTCAGCAGTTCATTGACAGACTGCAGGCTCTTGATCCAGCTTTGTGCTTCTTTGTAAGTTTCTATTTGAAACATACAAGGCCAAACAGCTGTGGATACCAACAGCATTTATTTTCATGTGAATAAGCTCTTCATGATTTAAATCTGCTTTCGTGTTTTGTGGAAGACAGAGGACATGAAGAGTCAGCCTGTCAGTGCCCCACAGTGCTTATATTATTTTGTTTCACCAGCATTTGGATACATCAGTTCTGGATGCACAAAGTCTGACATAATGAAACATTGAGAACAAACTGTCATATCTCAGCTAAACCAGTAGTGTAAGAAGATCCTTAAGATAAGGATTTTCAATTCTATTTATACATACAGAAATCAACCCTTCAATATGTCTGTGTAGCCTATTTTAAATACTTTTGAAGTTACAGTCAGTTTACTGGCAATTAATTTTCAAATGCCTTTATATGAAAACAGTGAGGATCATCTCAACACCCACACTCATCTTTTCCTGAGACATCACCCTTAGTGAAGTGCAATCACATAGGCTTTCTTACCTTCCACCATCTGACTTACAAAAATAAAAACATGCCTAGATTTCAAAATGGATTTTAACACGGTCACCAATATGTTGCATGAGTCAGGGACAGGTAAGATTCTGTTAGCAATGCCTAAAATATTGAGGGCTGCAGCAAAAGTAATGCCTCCTATTTTATTTTAACGTCAGAGGCAGATGTTGGTGGGATGGCAGTAACTGCCAAACCTTCCCACCAATATTCTGTTATCTTTTGTTGCTATGTGACAGATGGGAGCTGAAGCAACAATCTGACAAAATGGTATCTGATATGGAAAAGCAGATGAAGCAAAAGTGTGTCATTGAATTCATCCATGTGGAAAAAGTGGCACATTAATGTGCCACATTAATGACATTAATGACATTAATTGATGTCTCCTGAACATTTATGAACACCAAACAGTGGATATGAGAACAATGAGAAGATGGGTGGTGCGTTTCAACAATGGAGACTATGACATGAAATATAGGCCTCCTTCTGTAGGGGCATACACAGCTGTCACACCATAAAATAAAGAACATCTCAATCAACTCATCCACATGAATTGGTGGACTACTGCCATAAAGTTGTAGGCTGAAAATCAGCTTCAATATGTTGCAACACTGAAACATAGCAAAGTTTGCACCAGGTGGGTCCCACAAATGCTCAGACAGGAACAGAAAGAACACCGTATGCAAGGCAGAATTTGATGACTTCAGACATCTTAGGGTGAATGAGCTATGGACTGCATGGGCAATATTTTCTTAGCAATATGAGCTGTGAAACAAGTGGGTCATCTCTACTGGTGCATATTTTTATGAGCATGGCATGCAGATTCTTGTTCATCACTAGCAAAAATGCATAGCTAATGGTGGGGGCTATGTTGAAAAATATTGTTTTTAAGTGAGAATTTGGTCACAAAACAGTGTCATTGTGTTCTTAGTATCTGTTGTAGTTTCCATGGAAATATAAATAGGAGGCATTACAGCCAGAGCAACCAACAATATTACATTGTTAAAATGAAATATACCCTGTGCTAATGTCTCATAGGTTATTCAACACAAATTAAGGTGTGGTATCTTCTATGTGTTTTATTTTGTTTTTCTAGGGAATACAGATGATGTAAATACATCTAGATTATTTTCAAAATTATTTCCATCAGAAAATGAACTGTATACCTCCCAAAGAACTTTTTGTCAACATATGCAGCAACTAAGATGCCAGAGTCTTCTTGCTTTTACTTAAATTTTGTATACATTTAATAAGTGTGGGATCCTCATCCAAACTTTCTCCATTGATTAGTAACAGTTCCCAGGGAGATTCTTCTTCAAAGGCACTTTCAGTTTTCCTACTATTTCTGAGTTTTAATCAGAATCTGAGAGTATGAGTGCAGCTATTAAATCCCTGCTATAGGGCTTTAATATACACTGCTTTAGCTAACAACATCACATTGCTATTACCTTTTGCAATTACGTAACAGGACAGGGTTCCTTGCTTATTAGACCTATTTACCTTTTAAAAATAATTTTACTTGATTAAATTTGCTTTACAACAAAACTAAACATGAGTGGAAGTTTCCTTGCTTTTTTAAATGCAATGCTGTCACTTAATTTTTAACATTCTGCAATTTGCATTTATTTCCTTTTATTCTATTATATTCTTTTTTTATCTATTATATCAATTTGAAGCCTTTAGTATTTGGGGTTAGCAATCAAAGAATATCCTGCAAAAAGTTAACTTACCAATCGAATGAAAATCTATGTTTTTTGTATGGAATCTTAAATTTTCATAAAGCTTTCTTAATGTCCTTATTTTATTTCAAAGTAAATAAGCTGATCACTCTCAAATTGAGTAATAAAGTTTTTAAAACAACCGTGTTTTTTTTTTGCAGGCAGAAGTAGAGGTAAACATGTTTTCTTCCTCAAGTCACAGATGTACTAGTCTTTTATTCATATAATAGGTATGGTAAATGAAGAAAAAAGTATTTGGAGGCCAAAAACCACAGCTGAACTAAATTCATCACTATTAAGAAAAAGTTTAGAAAGATCATATAATCTCCATCCTTTCCAGTGGAAAGATTTCATTCAAGTTGGAGATGGCATCCAGCTATGATATGACTGCAATTTCCAATGATTGAAAATGCCTACTCAAATTACATTTGCTAACAGCAGGTTTCATAGAGTTGACACCTGCTATATTTCACCAGCATCACTAGTATTTTTCTGCATCAACATGTTCTGCTTGCTCTGCTTTTACATACACTTCCAATTTTCCTTACCTTTAAGTTCAACAAATAAAATACATAACCTAAAAAAAATCACCTATCTTCAAAAGTTGTAGTAACATATGTGGAAGGGCTCAGGGAGCTCCTAGGCCTGTCTCCCTGTGGTCACATCGTCTAATCTCTTCAAAAAAATTCATCTTTTGCTTCTTCTTGAAATCAGTAAGCTTTCTTCCCCCACAGCTGTACTTTAGCCTGTTTCTCGAACATTTGATTGTTTGATTGTTCTAAGTGTCTTACTTTCCACATGCCCATGGCTTGTTTATGCATACTCATTCTTCTGCTAACATCATAGATCAGCTTAAAAATCTCTTTTCTACCCATAGTTTTATAGGTTTTTCCCTGTAAAATGCTCCTTATCTCTATCTCTACTGTTGTCTAATTGTGATTGTGCAGCTTATACTGACAATCTGTTCTTACATTGTCATGTTTCCTCAATTAGTCACTCATCAATTAGTCCACCAATTACTACATCTGTTTTTCAATATTTGGGAAGATGAAAGTCTCTTTCATGGTTCCTCTGACCTTTTTTTATGCAGACTATAATCACACTATCATACAAGTTAGTTCTGCAATTCTGAATGCAGGGAGTGTGAATATATTTGAATTCATATAGAAGAGAATTGTCTTGTAACTGTGAATTTGTTTGGGTAAATCATTGGTTTTCTTCTGACTTACACTGCTGTTTCAACTAGTGAGTATTTTTCAGTACCGTCTTTAAAATGTGCAATATCTGCTAACAGGAATAAAGTAAACTTTAGAAAACACTGTATGTGTACAGACATTTACATATAAATATGTGTATATATGCATATATGTGTACATTTATGTATGGAGCGAGATGTATACATAGACGTGTGTGTGAATCTATATGTATGTAGATATTGCCAACCATAAATACTGAGCTTGTAGGTTATAATTCCCAGATCTACATTATACAATGTTGTGTTAGCATGTGAAACACTTAGTACTTTGCAAGACCTGACAAATACAAGAAAGCATGTTTTCTTCCTGCTTCATTAGAGACACTAGTAGTTAATGTTTATAGAATATCAATAATGCAGTTTGCAGTTCTGCATAATTAAAGACACCCTATGTTAATAAAATAACTTGGAAAGAGGATGAAAAACATGAGACATAAATCCTCTGATGCCTTTGGCCTAATCACAGACAAGTTTAATTACAATGATGTTGCTGTACTGTAACCTACAAAAATATTTTTTTGTCACTTAAACCTATCAAGACATACTCCCATTTATGACATTTGTGAGGAAGAACAAACAATATAATGGCCCACAAGTGGATACTTACAGTTTATGGATTACTAGAATACACATTTGCAATAGATGCTCATGAAAATGGAGGAAGCTTTCTGATGCAAAGCAATATAATCCATTATTTTAAGAATCTACTGTTAAATGAAAGAAGCCAGGAAATTCAGACATAAAGTAAACTTGTCTTTATCCTACCTTATATTCTGCTGCCAATTGAGAGACAAATATTCCCGTGTGCTTTAAGTAGAAATTTCTATTAATTTCAAGAGGAAAGTTCATGTCCAGTAGAAAAGTGACTGGGTCTGCCCCAGGAACAATGAAATAAGGCAAGTTTCTGAGATTCTACAGTAAAGATAATCTATGGTAATTTCATGTGATGTTTTTTCATTTCCCTGCTACAGTATTATGCTATTGCAAAACATTATTATTACAGACAATTTAATGTAGTTTTCTGAAACATTAATTTAATTATACTTTGAAGGCTCACTCTTGCCTTTTGATTTTTTGGGGGGGAGAGTTAAAAAAAAGTAGGAATACAGACATGGTTTCTTCTCTGTCCTTCTTTCTACGTCTTTTAAAACAACAGCAAAAATTATCTTGACAAGTAGTGCACCTGGAAGCTGGTATTTATGATAGTACTTACAGTACGAAGTTTTACTTTGTTCTAGATCTCGCCTTGTAGACTCCACAAGTCACTAACAAATAACTGAACCTTACTGAGATGCTATCCCCTCAGTTCATCATATAACAGTAAATTCCTCTGCTCATGAAGAACTGTTCTCAATATCATAAAAAAATAGGACATTTTCATGCCAAAATGTGAACCTCTGAAGTTCATATTTCATACTAATGTATCTCAGAGATTATCAATATGCTATGAATGGCATATACGGAGACACAAAAATTAACTTGAGATATTTTCTGTCTTGGGATTTTTACCTATCATTGTTTATATGTATAAATTAATTAAACAGTCCACGCTTTCAATTGCATTTTAAAAATATCACTTTCAGTTCATGAAGTATGCTTTCTTCTTCATATCAATATCTCAATATTATTGGAAACTCTGTAAGACCTCTGTGTTCTGCTGTGCAAACAACACAGAATGAATCTAAAACAATTTGACTTGTTTATTGGAACTTCTGAGCTTGTTTTTTAAGCTTTCTCAGGGGGAATATGGGTAAACAGTTGTTTATATCCCATAGCTTTCTTGTTTTTCTCTTACAGCATAATCTCCTATCAAACACAAATCATGGCAATGTCCATTGGCACAGCAAGAAATTTTCAAGGATCATTCTCAACCATTTTCATCAATTACTGAAAAAAAAAAACAACAAAACACAAAAACCCATACCAGATCATGCAAGCCTTCAGGAATATTTGTATAAAAATAAGACTTATGTAAAGGAATTAAGTTCACAAACAGATGATAATGAGCAACAAAAAGAACAGAAGGGAGAAATTTGTTGTTGGAGAAATGGATAATACCCAGAGTATTTACCTTCATTAACATGCTTTTAGTTTACAAAGCTCAGTTACTTTATATCTTTATAGAAAAACACATGTTTAACAATAGAGTACTAAGAATTTATTGGTAAATGCACATCTACAATCAGATGTTATTTATATTCATTGCTGAAATGAATTTTTGAGGTAAATGTCCATAGGAAAAAAAAATTGCTTGAAGACCTAGAATCCTTTGACAGAAAAAAATGAGACTTATTTTGTGTTTGAGGATAAAATGTGAAATAGAAAATATTGCTAATGTAGAGGTTGGTGGTTTTTCTTGATGTTTCAAACACCTTCTTTCAACAAATGCAGAAAACCTGGTAGCTATTACAATGGTTCAAATTCTACATTTTTCTATATTATCAATGACCATTGTGTATTCATCAAAACAGAGAAGCAACTTGATTTCTTGGTGATGTGTACTATAAAGGAACATGCAGATAGACTGCTGAAGTTTTCTTCTGAGAAAAAAAAAAATATGAATTTTACAATACACAGAAAAATAGAGTGAAGAACAGAGACCTTTAGCAAATCATTTAACCCCATTCAATTTTCCAGTCTGTAAAGTATTGCTTTTCAGCTGCTCTTTCATTTCACAGTTTGTGAATTGCTGCAACAGTATAATATATTCTAGACTGTGGCATTAGTGATTAATGAAATTATATTTATCTGGTATGGCAAAATTTATTTTACATGTTATTTTGTCCCCCAAACATTTACTCTTTATTGCTGGAAAGCAACATTTATCATACTTCAGAGAGAGATGAGAGGGAAGAATTGAAAACTGCTGGAGTTGATTTACTGAAGCAAAACATATCAAAGCATCTGAAAAACACATTAAATGGTAAAGTCTGATCTAGCGAACTGCAAAACACTGAATGTTTTGTATGGGACAGAGATAATCTAATGAAATCACATCTTCGCAGTGTAACACAAGCTTAGAGATGGAATTATTCAGTCAGCAATGAATACCATGGCAAGCTTACCAAATCTACCCATCTCGTTCTTTGTTTTGTTTCTCTCTGTACTTTCAACTCTCTGCTTCACCCTCATAGCACTCTCTACATGCCTTCCAAATATGTTTCTTACAGAAACAAGGTGTGCCTTAAAGAAAATATTTCTGCTTTATGGCCATCACCATCACTAGCCTAAACTCAACTACATAGGGCCTTGTCCTGAACTTTGAAAAAGAAAATACCCCAAAAACAGTGCCAATTTCACTTAGTTTCTGACTATTATTGACAAAATTTGTCAAAGTGTTCTCATGTTCACAGAGTTCCTGTGGGAAATATAACCACCACACAACTCACACTGACTAAAAAATTATTTGCTCACTTGAGGTTTTCATTGAGTAAAATCATATCACATTGTGGAAATGTAGTATATTAAAAAGAGACTACACCCTCTAGATTTTATCTCTATTTGAAATCAAACTTTAGAAGGAGCTACTGAAATCATAGTATAATATAACTTATCATATAGTAACTTAATCCTTCAGGATTTTATCTGTGTTACATTGTCAGTACTTTTTTCCATAGTGAATTTCTTTCTCTTGATGAAGAATGAAGTGCAGCACTAGGGAATGCTTTTCCTCACATTAGAAGAACCTATAGTAGTGAAATAAAAAATGCAATTAAGAACTACACTCTTGACAGGCAGGAGAAAAAATGACCTTTTCACTGTATGAGCAGTCTTATTTTCTCTCAGTGCATCTATACAAACAGCAAAGGATTAAGAAGTTACAGTCTTTTAATTTAAAATGGGGAAAGTACAGTCAAATATACTCTATACCAGTCTGATGCTAAGCTATAATATCAGCTATGTCTTCTTACTGGAGAAAAAAATCAAATTTAGCTCAAATGAACAAGATAAACTATTCTGAAAAAGACTATGTTGCATAGCTCAAGGAGCATGCAGTCTCGTGCAAAAAATCTGCAGGTATCTTACTTACATTATAGTGCTATTTGCATCCCTCCCATAAATTCTCATGCAACTGTACACTCTTCTGTCCTAAAACTGTCAGGATAAAAATGCAGGCTCAGAATTCTTTCCAGGAGATTTCTCCAGGGTGGATCTCTTTTTTTTGTTTAAGCACTGCATTACCTGAAAGCTCAGGCCTGTGCTGATCTAAATACACAACACTGTATTGTTTGGAATTCTGTCACAAATCTGTAAAATTCTTTGCCAATTCTTGTTATTCTCCATGCACAGAATGTCAAGCTGATGAAGAAAGGCTTGCTTCCTGGGAAAAGATTTTAATTAATTGCAAGATTAAAGTATTGTCATGAAACAGATGAATAGTTCTCACGAGTCTTCGCTAGGCTTCCAAAGCAGCAGTGTCAAGCAGAAGCTTTTGGATCTTCAGTGCTTCTACTCAATTTCAGAGAAAACACAGCTCAGCAGTGCATCCTGCTTGTACTGTTACCAGCCAACATTCTGTAAAAACTGAGCACAGGCTGCAAGCCTGGACCTCTTCTACATAAGTTATGGACATGCAACAGTACAATATTTTCTATGTAGTCATATAATACACTTAAAAATACAAATCTGGTTACAAATAATATCCAGGCATATTGTATTACAGTGAGTTTACTGTAGCTATGTTACAATAATTCCCAGAAAACTTTATTGAATTTATAATATTTTTTTTATATATGCCCTCTTCTTTAAGATTGGTATTTTGGCCATGCATTTTTCACATCAACCTATTGTAGTTATTATATTACTGAAAGTGTAACTCAACTGGATAGCAAAAAAAAGGCAGAAAAGCATTTATTTTAAAGAAACCAAAATTGATTATATAAACTATATGACAATGGATGATGAGAATGAAGAACTTCTAGTGTTTTGATGGGGAACAGCAGAGATGGTAATTCACTACTTGGTATTATTATCAAGCATGTGGGGCAAACTGTTTCATCACACTCATTCAATATTTTGGGCATGATGAGTGATTTTAAATTCTTAGCTAACAAATTAATCATTTCTTCCCTTCCACATATAAGCTTAAAAAATCAAAGGCACCAAGGGAAGTTGTACTTAATTTTCAGTATCTTTAAAACTAGCAAGACTTTTATTTGTTTGACTTTTCTTTTTCTGCTGAACCCAAGGGTTTTGAAACAGTTAACAAAATTCCTCATGTTAGGCTTCCTAAGGAGACAGGACTCAGTGCAAAGAAGAGGCAGGACACAGTATCATTTTCTTGAAGCTACTGTTTCAAGCTGTCTGCAAATGCAGATAGACATCAACTCATCTGCTTAGGTTCATTTGACATTTTGAAGGTTATCTTTGTAATCATAAGGGCTAGAGGCTTAATTACTTCTGCAATGAAAGCTTTGTGTTGAAGCACAACTATGGCAAATGGAAAATGAACTATAACTCCATAGCAATTTATGAGGTTGCATGATCACATTATACGCTGGTACTTCAAAAGATGCTCAATATACATCTTAAGGTTGTAGGTAAAAAAATGGGTGTTGTCTTTATGTTTTGGTATGCATGTGTCCTTGCCCTTAGAAAAAGCTCTGGACCTTACAAATAAATACTAATGTTTTGCTGCACATACATATAAGTATACAGACCTACATTTGCAGATCTGGACACCGTCTGCATACTTTAACATGAAAGCTAAACTTTCTATTATTACAGCATTTCCTATGGTTTTTAATAGAAACTGCTTCTGAGATTAGCTCTTTGGAAACCTGGCAAGGCTCAAGAGGACTGTTCAGCTGTTTCATGACAATACTGTAATTGCTCAATTAATTAAAATCCTCTCCTCAAAATGAAACTTCTTCAGCATGTTTTTCAGCTGCTGTATTGAGAGAACACTGGAAGACTTGGTCTAGCTTCTTTGTTGGATCCCAAGTTCCTCAAGGAACATTTCTCGTCTTCAGAAGATTTTTGGGTTCTAAGCAACAATTTAATATCAATCAACATTAAGGAATGTAAATCCCACTTCAATAACTTCTGCATGCATTCCTTATCATCCTCCCCGAGGACCAGTGATGCATATCTCCTAAACATTCTCAAGACTTCACTGACACAGCAATTCCATAACTGACTAAAGTAGCAGTACCAGGTAAATTCACTAGTTTTCCATGTTTCTCCATTGTATCTAAAATCTGTAGACGCAACCATACATAAATTTGCATGAAAGCACACTTAACTGCTTCAGCTGTTTCTTTAGATCATCCATGTACAAACCTACTCAATGCACACTGCATATGATGCAACAGAACTCTTCACTCACTCTCTACCAGATTTTCTTTTTTTTTTTTTT
Source organism: Cyrtonyx montezumae (assembly GCF_038088225.1). Classification (NCBI taxonomy): domain Eukaryota; kingdom Metazoa; phylum Chordata; class Aves; order Galliformes; family Odontophoridae; genus Cyrtonyx; species Cyrtonyx montezumae. The sequence continues at coordinate 12,695,068 of NW_027071825.1, forward strand.
TTTATAATCTCCTTCAAATCCCTGCATAAAGCTCTTGGGTTTTGTATTTTCTGTGCGTGTGCGTGATTAAAAGAAAATTTACAATAAGTTGGGATGTAATCATTATTAAAGGGATCAATCCTGCCTCATTTGCACACCCTACATGCTCTCATATATTTGATCCCAATGGTGTAGTACTGTAGGACAAAATAAATGAATCTGCAGAGTGAAAGAGTTGTCAGCACTAGGTTGTCAACACATTAAACACAGGAGAAGAGGGTTACTTCACTGCACTTATATTTGTGCTGTGGGATGAATGATTATTAGTGGCTTGAGGGTACAAAGCTTACTTCTGGAATATATCCTGTGGTTTAGTTTCATTGAAAAGGAATCTGGTTCACACACTCTGAACTCTGTGATGTGAACCAAAGCACAGCAAGTATGGATAAGCAGGATAATCATAAACTGTCTGGACCAGTTTGAGGTGTTATGACTACATAGCACTCAGTATGATACAATTGTTCATGACCACAGTAGTACAAGTAACAGAATATTAGTAAGAAGAACAAATAAACTAAGTTATTGCAGGATAAAGACAGGCATAGTTTTACAATCAGTCCAAAGTAGCATCAATTACAAATTGCAGCCTTCAACTTTTTTTTTATTCTCGATATTAATCATGACCAATGTATAGATACTGTGTTTATGCTTTGAAAATGTTAAAGTGAAGCTGTTGACATTTTATACGCATGAAAAGAGGAATATAAAATCTAAACTGTCATACAACCTTATTCTGAGAAGTTTCTAGTGCTTTTGGTAGAAATAAGATAAAACACTACTGACTTAAAGCCATCCTCATGCTTCTTTAGAGTCACTCTATAAGTTCCATAAGAATTAATGTCTAATGTTAACAAGCCACACCTCCTGAGTAAGTTAAATGAATTAGTCAAATAAGCCATACATTTCTCATACAAATCTATGATCTATCAATTTATTTTTATATTAAGATAGTATTTTATGAAGTTAATAACTCTAGATGAGCATGCCTTCAAAAACTCTAAAAGAAGATGGTTTAATCTTGTTGAAATGCAAGACAGTGTGGAGCAAGAGATGTTATTTTAGTTCTTATACATACAACTTTAGTCTATGCAAACATGTCTCATTCCTACTATATTATACAGCAGTAATAAAATTACTACATTCATATACAAGATTTTAATAACTTACGGCTTTCAGTCTGTTTTTAATTAAACAAACACTAATCATAGAATGTCTTGGGTTGAAAGGAACCTTAAAGATCACCTAGTTCCAATACCTACTAACAAATGGTAGGGTTGGTCAGGGCTCCATCCAACATGGACTTCAACACCTTCTGCAATAAGACATCCACAATTTCTCTGGGCAGTCTGTCACAGCACCTCACCACACTTTAGTAAAAAATTTCCCCCCTAACATCTAACCTAAATCTCAATGCTTTTAGTTTTAAAGCACTCCCTCTTCTCCTATCACTATCAGACTATGTAAGAAGTTGATCTTGCACCTGTTTATACATTCCCTTTAAGTACTGGAAGATCACAATGACGTCTTCAACAAGCCTTTTCTTCTCCAGGCTGAACAAGTCCAGCTTCCTTTGCCTTTCCTTATAGGAAAGGTGCTCTAGACCTCTGATAATTTTCATGGCCTCCTCTGGACCCACTCCGACAGCTCCACATTGTCCTTGGACTGGGGGCCCTTGGCCTGGATTCAGAACTCCAGGTGGGGCCTCACGATGACAGAGTAGTATAAATGACATTAAGCATACAAATTACTTTCTTAAGGTGGATAATAATCTCTTTTTTATGTTGGATACATTTTTAATCCTTAACTTTTCATTTAGTCATAAAAAGAAATGCCTACAGAGATAGTCATACAAACTTCTCCTTAACCAATGACTGTTTAAGGTTCGACTCTCTTAAGTTGTACAAGCAATTTAACTTAATACCAATAAATTACTAAAGACTTACAATATTATACTTTTATAAAATATTAAATAGATATTCTAATTTTTGCACCCTACCACCTCCTGGCTGGAATTTGACTAATTCTTTCATTCTGCTACAATATTACAAGAACAATTATAATAGCACAAGAAGGCCATGTAAAAGACTGAGAGGCAAATCAAAGGAGACTCATATGTAAGATAAGATGGAAAGCTTCTAAGGTTTTGTGTGCTCTGATCATTCATTGCTATTCATAAATCCTTGCACATTTCTCAAATCTTTTTGATTGTGTGTATGCAGTTAATTTCAACAAAATGTATTCTAAACACTTCATAGGCATTAGCAAGGCACAGGATTACTGAGCCTGAAGCACCTTCAGGAAGTAGAACATTTCTTCAGGATGCTCAGTATGTGGGGGTAGAACTACCAGATTTCTTGTTGAAGACATAATAATACTTTTTGTTCTTATCATCATCTTTATTACAAATGTAATAGGATGCAAAAAAAAATTAAATTGCAATCACCTTACATTTCAGAAAACAATCATTTTCCAGTTGCAGTCGAAGGTGGGCTTTGCGGTAAATCCATGATTAAAACATTTAAATCAACTGATCATGTGATAAGCTATATAATCAATATTCTTTAATGTCCTTTTTGAGGGGTTGCTTTATGATTTTATTCTCAGTGGAAACTTTCCTCCAGACTTTCAATTTCAAATAGCTTAAACATCCTGACTATTCTGGGTGTTAAATTTCCTTTACTTCCATACATTCTTAATGACTAATATATGTCCGTTACATTCCTCACCATCAGTTCAAGTGCTTTCATTCCTCAAACAAGAGCCGATCTTATCTGAAATTCCATGTTTAAATCAGAACTAGTCATTTACAATTTTGTATTGATATTCCAATAGGTACTGTGTGGAATTCCTATGACATCAGCCACATACCTATGGTATGATTCTGTGAGATGCTGAGTGCTTCCTGTGAAATGCTAATTGAGTCCACAATCTTTTGAGTTAAGATATTCTCTGTTATTCTTGCAACACCATTAAATACTTTCTGTGCATCCTGTTCTTTGGTCATTGCTGAAAAATGCAATTTTTCTGTAGGATGGGGCCTCATCTCAAGACCTGAAGGGACCTGAAGAAAATTTCAAAAATCACTGATGTATATTATTTCTAGATTTCGTTAGTAATTAGGTAAATCCTTGATTCAGTGAGAGTAATTTTGTCCAGTAGTTCTCATGTCATGGAATCCACAAGAGCAGTCTCTCAAATCATGATTTGTTATCAGCACCTCAAGGGAGAATGGGAATTATACTGGGAAAAGTAAGAGAAATTACAAGATTTTGGTTTGATAAGAATTCTTCTATATCGTCTTTATTGATTATAAAAAGAATACATTTCCATATATAAAAGAATAAATCCAAACTAAGTCTGCTGACTTTTATGCAGCCTCTTAGACCATGGGAATTTATTTTCTTTTTCATGGAGGTGGAAGCAAGTGTTGCCTGTCAAGATTCCAACCTGGAATTACTAAGACCCTAGTGCATGTGACCTAATAAGAAGAAATAGCAGGTGGAGGAAAGTACCTCTACTGGGAATGAGAAATTAAGTAAAGCGCAGTTAGCCAAAACTAGATTAATACCTAGAGGAATTCCATAAGGCTGAAAATTGGCAGGTAAATACCACAGACAGGCTCAGAACAGATCATCTGTATGTTTTAGAGATGTAATTGTCTAAAACAATTGTTCCATTTCATTGGTAAAACAGCCATGAAGACCAGTGCTTTATTTTCTTTGCTAAATTAGGATGACATTTCAACCATCAAGGTAACACTAAATCTAATTTCAAGAAAAATACATTGTTAGAAAATAGCTTAAAAAAAACCTCTAGAAATTGATTACTTAGTTTAAGTGGAACATGAAATTATCAGATTTAAGGATTTGAGTTATGACTTAAAGCATACCTCTCAAATTACATAAGAATGAGGTTCTACCATGAGCATCTCTCCATTTCCATTAGGCTTTAGAACTGCTACCTAAGCAGGTGTCATAGAATCATGGAATCTCTGAGAATGGAAAAGATCTACAAGATCATCCAGTCCAACTGCCCACATATCATCAATAGTTCTCTCTAAACTATGCCCCTCAACACAACATCTAAATGTTCCTTGAACAACTCCACAGTTGGTGACTCCACCACCTCCCTAGGCAGCCTGATCACTCTTTCACAAAAGTAATATTACCTGACGTCCAGCCTGAATATCCCATGGAGCAACTTGAGGCCACATACTTTGAACATGAAACAGCAAATGAATTACTAGCTGGTCAAACAGTTCGAAATAGCAAGGAGCGCATGAGAATGAGGAAGTGTTTGTGCTGGTGATGGAAAAAGTCTTGCAAAGCCTTTTGGAGGCAAGGGAGTTCAGAACTTATCAACTAACTTTTGAGATAACATGTGGCACTAACTGCTACTGAACTAATGAAAGTACAAAGTAATTAAGTAAGAGAGAACAGACAAATAAAAAGTGTTTATGCTATAATGGGATGGAATAGATGTTGCTCTTATGAAGTTACACTCCTTTCCTCTTAGCAATTCAGGTTTGTATCAGCAATAACGTCTCAAAATTTGAAGAATATGACCTCTTCTGATATTCATCTGGAATTTGACATGAAAGAAAGCTGCCTTGGATGTAAGATGACACCCTTGTCCCAGGATATCCATTAACAGTCATGGTCTTTAAAGGTAAATCATTAAGAAACTGTTTTGTTCTGGCAGAACTATGTGATACTAGAATCAACATCTTTTGTGGTCCTTCTCAGTAACGTGGAAACTGCGGGAATTTGTATCAGCATTTAAGAGAGTCAAGGACCAGTGAATATCAAAAGCCTCTGTTAATGCCTCTGGAACTTGGAGCAAAATTCAAGGCAGTATACATGAGGAAGAAGACTTGCTGCAAATTCACACAAAGTGTTGCAGAATCTCATATTTTCCTATGAACTCTATCAGATGCCTATCCTTTAAATGGAGACTTTTCCCTTTGTCCTTCAAGCTGAAGGGTTAAAGATCACAAAGAATGTCCTTTTACCACTTCAGTAACTTATCCTAGAAAAGATTGTTATATTGTTCAATACCTGAAGAACTGAAAACAGATTAGAAGGCAGAAACCCCTAATACCTCTGACAATTCATGAATTAAGTGATAATATTTTTTCTACATTAACAGCCACATTGAACCTCTTTTGCAAAAGGATGGAGTAGTTTTTTAAAAAGAGGAACTGCCCAATACTAAACTTACGCTCAAGATAACAGAATTCAGGAATGCCTCTAAGTAATGACTTTCAATTCCCTGCAAAGTTGGAATGAAATATTTATTATTATACTTTTATTGCAACTACTTATTTGAAGTTTCATTGTTAAAAATTCCCTACAATGTAGTTTGTGCATATTTGGAGCAATGAAAACATATCAACAGTAATGAACTTGAGTCCTTCAGCTGAGTTCTCTCTATATAAAAACCTTGTGTTTTTTTAATTAATATGAGTAAATTTTTTATATTAGTTAAAAGGACAGCTAACATATATGACACTCTGTTCAGTGACACTGAACAAAGCAAACATACCTTTTAATGAAGATACAGAATTGACGAGTAAAGTGTCTCATCTACCAGTGTTCAGTGAACCAGAAAACATTGATTTGTTAACTGATGGATATCGACAATTTTACAAATGCCCATGACAATGTAGTTTAGTAGCAGCCAACATTTACACCATATTACTCTCTTGCAGCAGCATGCTCCATAACAGCCCTTTGTTTCCTCCTCTGCTCCCTTCAGTGAGCTGTAAATCATGTCATTAAGCAAGAGCTTCCAGAGCATAGTGATCTGTCATGATCCAGTGAAGGTACTAGCTAAAAAGTGGGAACTTTTATCTGTCAGAGCTTGTGGTGATGCACTCTATAGCATGGACCACCCTGTTTTGCTGTCTGTATGTATTAAATTACAGAAGTGAAATGATGATGTGAATTAATTCTTCATTCACAAGCATACACGTGAACATTACAGGGACTGCTCTGCCCAAATGAGAGGGTTGTTCTTAAACTTACAATATGGCAAGTATTTTTGATGTTTTTTTATTGTGCTCTATGAGAGCCAATGAAATAGAGAAAGGCAAAGATGAAAAAAATTATATTCAGTTCCTAGATCCAACTCATGTTAGGCATTTTCTGGATGAACACTTTTACCCCATTTCACTTCCCTATGTAAAGTTCTATACTTATTCTTTTTTTTTCCCTGTTTTCTGTTTTTTTGTTTGTTTTTTTTTTAATGTAGCAAATTATGATTAAGCCATCCATCTGCATAAACCTGAGTTGCAGTCCTAGCATTTGGAAACCAAAGAATATTTTTTAAAATCCTTTCTGCAAAAGCAAAATGTATGACGTACTGCGTATGTGTGGTGCTTTCTGCTTTGGTGCAGATTTACCTAAGGTAACATCAAACATATGAAAGTGAAGCAATTACTGTCAGCTAATTATTTAGATTTTATCTGTGAAAAGATGGAAAAGAATCTCTGGAGGATAAGGTAGGTGACAACAAAAGATAGACATGACTTCCCATCTTCATTGAACAGAAAATTTTTCCAGTAATAAACATGGATTTAATAGTGCCTTATGATGGCTGAAGACAGGTAAGGTGACTTGAAACATAGCATCTGAATCACAGCCACTGCAGGCACCAGCAGAATTTGGAAAGGTAACTGCAGAAGTTAAAATGTGACTTCAAAGCAGCTGGCATTCTCCTGAATCTTGTATAATGTTTCTGCATTTTTCATTCTGCCCATCCACAAATCAACAGTTATAATATATTTTAAAACATTTTAATATATATTTCCAAGGCTGCATGGTTTTTATTATATAGAATCAAAGACACTTCACTATTAGAATGGTTCAATTCCATTGTAATTGCCATGGCCATAGATTTATTTTCAACAAACAGGCCTTTGCCTTGTGTGAAACATTGGCATAGAGTACTTGAAATCTGCAACAAGCATCCACACATGCTGTTGATTTAGATAAAAGAAACCCACTGGCACAGTTTGGATGACTGCTAAGCAATATGTACCTCACATGATGCTTTTTAATGGAAAGAATACTCTATACTACATGCACACAGAGCAGGTATGAAATTAGGGACAGACCAGGCCTGAAACACTTGACTATGATCAGAGTCTACACAGCTTCAGACATCAAAACCCAACTTCAAAACCCTATCGTCTTCTCCAGTTCTCCATATATTTGCTTGACAATCCATACCCAATTATCAGAAAATCTCAGCAGTTACTGCAAGGAGTTGAGGCATAAATGCAGCTTCAGAATTTGATATATATTTTTGTACATATCAGTGAACAGTTCATCTGAACAAATCTGTTCTGTCTGATTTAACCACTTCAAATCTCTAATTTTTTTTTTCCAAACTATTCTTTTTATTATTCTTTTTTGGATCAACCACAGCCAGGAAGTACTAGGATACTTACATGTGACCTCACTCTGTGATTCAGTGAAACTCCACCATTCAGGTACAGTGGAAGGAAACAAAGACTTAGACAGAATAAAACCCTGGAAATTTTTAACTCAGCTATATCATGTCATCTGCAGAAGTATTTCCCCCAAATTCTGTCAAGCAAGTCTGACAGACAAGAACCATGCTGAAACTCCAGACTGACTACTTTAATTGGGCAAGGGATGTGACAGTTGGAAGTTAGGTTATGTAATTCACCATCTACTTATATTAGCTGCAGTGTGACATGAGATTAAAATCTGAAAGTTAAGAAGAATCTCTTAGATTTAGAACAAACTGCAGTAGTGCTCCTTGTCATCTACCAGCAAAGGACACACTCCAGTTTCTCCAGTTCATTCCATTATGATTTCTTCTGTCCAAGAAGGATAAATAGACAAAAACACTGCTCAGAAGTAATGCAGAAAAAGCATTCATTAGCTATCATTGCTATGCCTGAGGCTGCTCATAAGTGAAGTAAGACCTCATGAAATCAAAGCATCCATAAGGAATGGTTTTGCATATGATACATCCAACTAATTAACAAAGGGAGTAAGTTCTTGTTTGTTACTTAAAGCAGTTTTGTAACATAAAAGTGAAATTAGAAAGAATACTGTTGTTAGAGCTTTTGTTCTGTTTGAAGAAAGCTATTTTCAAAGTGAAGTTTTAGAGAAAAATCTGCCCTTCATTTCTTCCAGATGCAACTGTTAGCTCTTCGGGCTGCTATTGACAATTTTTCCTACCTCTGCCCTTCAGCTACTCACTTGGCATTTCTAAAGTCCTGCAAATATCCCTCACGAGAGCATTTCTTTCTATGTCTCAGGTTCTCCAAATAATTTCCCAAAAGTATTCGGTACTCCTGATGTTTCTCTGTTCACAAATAAGTGTAATAAGTACATTTTCCATTCTTTATCTTCCACTCATTGTACTTAGAGTTCATCTTGTTGCTAGTTCAGGGCTACATCTCCTGTACTTTGGCAGGCATAAACACCCAGCAAATATTGTAGATGAAAATCTGCTTTACTTCCACTATGTGTATTTCTGTCTTTTATATGCATCCAATAGGTCCATGTTTTTTGGCCCTCTTTTACTCTAGGTAATTGGGAATTTTGGTCTTTTCTTCCATGTTCACTGACTATTATTTTGAAATTCATTTTTTCTGTTCTTCTGCCTCACTGAGACTGTTTGCGTTTTGCAGAATTTTTTGTTAATTTTTTTCTTCACTTCCCTTCCATGGTATTTTTTTCCTTTATCTTTTGAGGCTCCTTCCATTTCTCATTCCGTTCTTGAATTTAGTTTCATTGTGATTCTTTCAATTCATCTCCAGTACTCCTTTCTGAATTAGCTCATGATCACAAAAAGAAATAATCAGAAAAAAAACAGAAAGTCTTAACTATACTGTTTTTAACCTTAACCTAGCATGTCAGCTAAATGTGGTTAAGTGATACAAAGATTCTTACTGAACATAACGCACAAATTCCTACATTATTATTTGAGGATCAAGCAGTACTGGCTGTCCAACTGAGTTTTCTTTAAAATGCTTTCCACTCAAGAAATACAGAACAGCATATGTTGGGACAGAAGATTATATTTGAAAATCAAGCAAGAACTGTATAAATACTTAGGAACTAGTTATCACGTGTGTGGATAAAAATTTAGAAACATTTATATGCATTAGTATGCTTCTTTTTTAGTAAGCATATAAACAGATTTAAACTATATTTTTTCAAAATGTACTTATTTTCTTGTGTGGTACAGCACCTGATTTATAGATTTTTCTGGCATAAAAGAGCCATTAAAAACTCAATCGCTTCTTGTAAATGTGTCCCACCTGTTGGGTTTGTTTTCTATATACCTATAATACGACTTTAGAATAACTGCTGTTAAGGCATAGCCATTTATTTTCTGCTTGGAATTCTAAGATTCCTATTCATTATTTCTCTGAAGATAAAAGGTAAAGCCATATTTAGCTTTTCATTCTTTTCCTTTCAGTAACAGTTTGCGTGGTAGTAAGTCCGGTGCACAGTCTGTGCCTCTTGTCAAGAAACAGTCTGTTAAGTACTCATCGCTCTGTCAGAGTCAGCTAGCCCCCAAATTACCTGTTCTGTGTAATTTCCTGATACCTTTTAAGCACTGACATATTCTAACTCTTTTTAAACTTAGAAGTGATTGTCTAGGGAAAAGTGCAATTTCTGGTGTCATTACAGATACTTGCAAACTAAACCTTAGGAGGGCCCTCTACCACTAGTGGTAAGATAAACAATGTGACCTTGGAAACATTTTTGTCAAGAGAGCCTTGAAGTTTAGTTCTTGAATCCTTAAGATCCAAATGATCCTGATAAGCTTTTTCAACATTTATTGCTATTTCAGGTTTCTGCTACAAGTGGGACATCTTAGTTTGTTATTCTGTCTTTTTATCTCTCACATGAATAAATTAAAGGGTTCTGCTTCTTATCACAGAAAACATTCCACTGATCATCTGGGGAACACAAAATATTTTTTTTTAGTCTATAAATTATTCTTAAAGAAATTCTCAGAACTAGTGAGAGAGTGGGTTGGTTTTGTTTTGGGTTTTCTGTGTCTTTTTGACAGCATTTGTCTAAAACAATCAGATGTGGTCAATCAAATTTTAGTTTTGTCATCATAGCTGTCAATCTTTCATAAAATATCATTTTAAAAACATATGCACACACGCAACAAACTCTCTACAGTATCTTGGCCAGAGAATGTGTAAGAAAAAATACACCTGGCTGCACTCTTATGGTGTTTTCTTAGTATTCATAGGTAGAGGAAGTGATTTCATGGTAAAAGGTTGGAAAATGACCCTTTGTAATAATGAAATTTGCATAAATAAATGCTGATTGCACAAAACGAATACTGTGCACTGAGCATCATAACAATAAGTTGTCTCCTACTGACACAGAGTCCAAGTTAGAACCATACAATTATGCAAATCAAACTAACGCCAGTTTCTCATTACTGTCATGGTGGTGGAGGCAAACACATATCCTCAATAGACAGCTTGATGCTGGGACACAAGCCAAAATGTTTGGTTTTGCTGACATAGTAACTGAGTCAACAAAAATAGGATATAATAGTAATATATCAGAGGAATCCATATCAAGGCAGACCTGAAACCTAATGGACTGTGAATCTTTTGTCTGCAGAGGGGCCTTTCACTGGTATTGACCCATTGTATGTCTGCTTCCACTTTTGCCCATTTTATGGAAATAGATTAGAGAAGCAATTGCTTTTTAGAGCTGAAATGTCTGCAAAACAGTCTATTAGATTCCCTTATAACAGATGAGGTGACATTTATAAATACTTAAATAATGTCATATATCCCACTTTTAAAAACTTCCCAGAATAATTCACAGGCTGCTTGAGCTTGCTCGATCTAATGTTTATGTGAAATCTCATTACAACACCACTGGAATTTTCAAACGCTGCCACTAGTCTTTTGTCATCTTAAAAATATTCAGACAAAAAGTTTTATTTTTCCTTAAAGAAAAAGATGCAGCTCAAATTACCATTAATATGAGGACCTGAATACAAAAAAGATGCTGATGCTTTCACTTATATTATGCAAATCTTTTAGGACATGTATTGTATATCCCTGAAAAAAAAAAAAAAAAGTCTAGTGTTATATCACTTCCATTGCTCACTCTTCTTACTCAAGTAATTACTACTTATCTGCATATTTACCTATATTAACCTATATCTCAATATGTACATTCAGAAATTACAGAATATTCAGAAATATCACAGAGACTGAGCTCAAAGTTGAAAATTAATACCATCTTTGCAGACCACCCAACTCATGCATAGTTCCAGTAGAGTAATTTGCCTCTCCAATTCTGCACTAAGGGCCACGTCAAAAATATGACTTTGATAATCAATAAAAAATAAATAAATTAGGAGATCCTTCATTTTACTTAAAAAACAAAAACAATGAAACAAAGATCCAGGCATGTAAAAAAACAGTGGTATCAACTAATATCCACTAAAATATGTTCATTCTGTGAAAACAGGCTCCATGCACTTCTTGGAAGAATTACACCTAGCCACTCTCTATGCATATAAATTTACCTTTAATTTCAGCTGTAGATAGTCTTTAGGACAGAGCAATTAATGCATCTATAAGGACTTAGAAATGAAATACTTCTGAAAGTCCTTCCGGGATAGGACTTGAACATTGCTATTACCACTCCTGTTGAACTTACAGTACCAGTAATTGAAAATAGGTTTGATAGAGATAAAGGAAACTCGGACATGTTATTTCAGGACCTCAGTCATTTTTTCTTTTCAAGGCACTGATTAAAAAAGAAACTATTAAGAACAAACACAAAAGATATAAAAATTAAAATAAAGTACGGAAAGATCTAGTACTTTCTATGACTTCTTTCTTCTCACAAAGAGAAATGCAAAACATAGGAGAAATCCAAATTAAAATCTGTTGATAAACCTGTGAAAGCATGAAAACTTTGTTCAGTGAGGGCCAGTAGCATGCATATTAGCACAGCTTTATCATATTTGTACGTATGTATTCCCTGTTAATCATTTTTTCTATCTGCTGCCAACTTCTAGCAGCCTAACAACCTCCAAGATGATTTTGTAGCCTGCGGTGCTGACAGTGATCTGCTTCTGTCTGTGCTTCTGCTCTCCTGTCCACATCAGAAAGTGGGGCCAGGTTATTTTCTTTTTCTGCTTGGCACTCTTTTAATAGAGATTTTATTATGGTAATTTCCACCCAACCTCACAAGTTGTGAAATCTCCTCACAAACCCATGAATCACTTTATATTCATGCATCAGCATAAAACTGGCAAGTTTTAACCTGGCTTATAATGCAGTTTATAATAGAACACATATACTGAGATTTTCTTGTGTTATGATATGGAACATTGTCAGCACTCCAATCTACCGCTTCTTTCTCCCGGCAAATAAGCTCTGTTCTCACTTTTCAAGTCTGTTTTCCTCAGTTCAGTGATGTTGAATGGCTAGAAGTATTACAAAATAAAGATATTCAGGAATGGGCTGATTGGAGAGAAACTAAAAGGCAATTTCAGGTTTAGACAACAGGGAAGTAGCATTTGTGGGTCTTCCAGAGGATGACAGATCCCTTCTATCCTGAAAAGGCTCTCTGAGGCTTCAAGCTTATAATAGACAAGTACAGCTAACTGACTTTTATCTTGCTTGTGTCATATTGATTTATCAGTAAATCCATAATAAAAGATAAGAGTATGAAACAGCAAAAAATAATAGCGACCGAGATGGATAGCCGCAGCTAAAACATTGTTTCATGGGGACACTTAGTGCAAAGAGCTGTAGGTAGAGCTTAAGTATCCCCTTCAAAGCTCACTGTTACAAGCATCCAGTGCACAGATGACCTGCCTTCAGAATATATGTTTCTATATTGATTTTCACAGTTTCAGAGCAACAGGAAAAGCCAAGTGAAAGTTTCTTTGCAGAACACTAAAAGTAATTTACCTTCTTCTTTTGACTCCATCTCTGTATTTTTGCCTTATGGTTCACAGTACAAGTGCTTATTTTAAAAATTCATTTGTGACTCAGAAAGAAAGCTGAGAGTTGAAGATCTTTGGTAGCGCAGAGCAAGAAATGAGCCACAAAATGAAATGAAACAAAACAAAACAAAAATGCATTAGGATTTAGTGGTAAGTCATTATACAACAAAATCTATATTTTAAACACAGAACCACTGCTTGTTCTGATAGCATATAATACTATAAACCTAGCAGCAATATGAAGAGGAAAATATGTTATGAAGATCCTGTTATTATGAACATAATAACATTGTTTTCTTGTACTCTATGCTGACAGAACATAACATGCTCCTGAAGCCTATCTAAAACACTTTTCCTGTATATAACTAAACCATGATTTTAAGGTTTTCCACGGCTACGGCCAAGGGTCTTTCTTAATCAATATAAATGCAAACTCCCTGCCCTGAGGCATTATGCTTCCATACATCTATGACAGTAAAGTCTCCTACTTTATTGTGTCAGTTTGAAATGTCAGAAGCAAATGTTGGTAGGATACGTAGATACATAGGTACATTAGGTTGGAAAGGACCTACAAGATCATCTAGTCCAACCATCCTCCTATCACCATCCCTACCCTCTAAGGATGGCAGTAGAGCATGAACCCTCCTACCAACATCATAGAATCATAAATCCTTAGAGTTGGAAGGGACCTTTAAAGGTTATCTAGTCCAACTTCCTTGCAATAAACAGGGAGTAATATTCCATTATGTTTTGTTGCTGTACAACAGATAGCAGCAGAGGGGAAGTCTGACAAAATGGCATCTGACTTGGATGTATGTATGAAGCGAAGGAGTGTCATTCAGTATTTCCATGTGCAAAAAATGGTACTCACTAGCATTCATCAGTGCTTGCTGAACATTTATGGAGACCAAATGTTAATGGATGTGAGCACTGTGAGGCAATGGGTGGCATGTTTCAGCAGTGGCAACAGCAACACAGAAGTCATGTTCCAGACAGCCACACATAGCTGTCACATCACAAAATGAAAAGCCTCTTGGTCAACTCCTCCTCACATATTGCCTAATGGTGGTGATATGTTGAAAAAACAGTGTCTTGTAGCTGAGAACTCGCTCTATCAAACAGTGTTATTTCTATAACAATATTTGTATTGCTCTTTGTATCTGTTGTAGTTTCCATGGAAATAAATAGGAGGTATTACTTTCGATGCATCCTACTTATTTGGAATAGTTAGTTTTCCCTCTCTTTTTAAAAATAGGTAGGACATAACCCAGCTGCTACTCATTGTGAAATGCCTGCACATGTCAGAAGACCCTGCCTGCCTCTGTCTCTCCACAGAAAGTCTCTGAAGATTCTCTGTGTAGAACAGAGACACTAAAGAAATGGGACTCTGAAATTGTGAGCTGCCCAGTTCAAACTCTGTCATTCAAGATTTCCATTTCAGGTTATTTAAAGAGCCAAGAAAATACAACCCGATTTGTTACTGTTGCATTACAGTTTCAACCAGTCTTTCACTTTCATAAAACTTAATTGTTGTATTTAACTATACTTCATTTTTTCCTTTTTTTCCATTGTTCCTTTTCCTTTTCTTTTCTTTTTTTAAAGAAAAAACACACTGTGAGTGTGATTAACCAGCAGAGTAACATCTCATGCCATGACAGCACTTGAGCACTATGTTAGGTGTTTACATGAACTACAATTACCCCAAAGGCTGAGACTCTATACACAAGCTTGAGTTTCGTGTGCATACTGCCAGACCCCTGATTTGTTGCAATAACTGAGATGGTTGTATTTCAGAACTAATGGAATGCCTGTCCTCCCTGAGAGGAAATCTGGCTTTTCAAATGATAAAATGTTTGAGGACAATTTCTCCTGGTACTTCTTGAAGGATTGCTCATTGTGGTTGGTCTGCCAGCACTTTTTGCCTTGTGAACCTTAAAGTACAAGCTAAAAGCTTCTGGGGATTTAAAGTGTGCAATTCCTCTTGAAGCTTTACAGAACCACTGTAAACAACAAATTGTGTTTTAAGGATTAAAAAAAGAAATTTTCCTTCAGTTCCTGCTAGCAATGGCATAGGACTATCTTTTAAGCTTCTTCAGGTCTTCACAGCCTAATACTTGTATAGCTCTTCTTTTTCTGGTGGCTTAGTCACTCATAACCATCCAAACCCTGCACTCCCACTTTCACTTGCCAGAATGGCCACTATGACATATCATTAACAGATGCTCATAGAAACTGAAACTCAATAACTGAGTTGGAAAAAATTCTCACAGACATGCAAATAGTTTTCCGTCACTTTTACCAAGGTGCCTCAGCTCAGACAAGTAGGTGACAAAGAAAGGCAAGGGCACAAGCCATCAGGGCAGAGCAGACCTGCCAGTGGCACAGCTGTAGCACCAACTGCCAATACTAGTCTGATAGCACTTCACTTGGAAGTTTCTCTCTCCATTTTTTAATCTGATGAAAAGTCCAAAGAAAATCTATTAACTTTCCTTGAAACTTATTTCTATGGAGTACTCCAAAACTCTTATTCTTCTAATAGCATGTAGTAGTTGAATAACTGTGAGGCATTAGCTGTTACAGCAAGTTCAATATCTGCTAGTAAGATGAGAAAGTATATGCTCACGTAAAAAACCTCCTGGATTAATTTGTGGGTTTATACATTTTTAAGACACACTGTGATGATTACAGTATGAGATGTTATTTTAACATCTTCTGAACTCTGTATGGAGAACAGCTTCCTCATGGTAATCATTTAAAAAACAATTCAGATATTTTGTGTCAAAGTGAATTCATACGATCAATAAAAATCTAATAAATCTAATTAAAAGCTAAAAGCAAGAAACTCTTTTCACCAAACAGCCACTCCCCAATGGCCTTTCATCCTTCAACTATACAGAAGATTTACAAAATACTTTCTAGAGCTAACTCAGGAACTCAGTAACTAATGGACACTAAAAATCATGAACTCAATAAAGACATTACTTTTATGGCCCATTACAACCTTCTTACTGTACATCCTACTGATCTGTCTTCATTCACTTGTGCTAAACAGCAGTTAGAGTCTCAAATCAACAGGAATTCTCCCCAGCTAACACACATCCATTCAAAAAACCCTTTCTCTCAAACTGTCAAATCAATTAATATAATTAAGTTGCGCTAAAAGCAATGGTTTCTATCCTTACCTCAAAGCAACCATATATCCATGGCTACTTTAACTTTACCAAAATAAATGTTGCACTGTAACAAGCTTTTTCATATTATTCCTCCTCATTTCCTTTCCACTTACACAACAAAATTTAATTGCTCTTGATAAAAGCTACACAAGAAGATGAAACAGCTAACATGGCACCTTTTAACTTGAGAAAGAATATAGACAGCAGACAGGTTGGCCCAGCTAGAGACTGCCCTAGATCAATAAGAGGAAACAAAGTTGAAAGCAAAAGCTGCAGTGATCAACAGGCAATGCAGTGGTCTCCCTCCACAGAAGCCTCTTTGCATGCTGAAGACATCAGCAAACCACACTGGCCTCCTCCTCTACTGCTTTCCTCTTTTCACTGACGCAACAGAAGTACTGCTGAGAAGGAATAGTTGACAGACTTGGAGACTTAATGTAATGCTTTCCATCTAAAAGAGAGATTATCATAAATCTTGATTAAATTTTATTTAGAATACTCACTCAATTTCAAGCTGTTCTATGCACATTTTTTCACTCTACAGTGCACCTTAGAAAAAAAAAATCCTAACTTTAACATAAACTGTCAGGTTGAAAAGTAAACCAAAAAAGCAAAAATGAGAAGGTAGGAAGGAAGAGAAGAAGGCAGTATAATGTTATAAGAATTCATCTTTGTATAGGGATGAAGATAAGTTAAACAAACATTTTAAGTAAAAGTTAAAGACATCATTTCTGCAGGTGAAACAATGAAAGAGATGAAACCATGACCGCAGCATATCAGATCAGAATATATTTGCAGAAACTGTAGTTAATCCAACAGGCAGGACCACCACGTAATCTGTAGTGGTAGTAAGATAAATCTCATAAAGGTCTAAATGTATTTTGCAAAAGTTACTGGACATCATCTGATACACCCTGAAAGATCCAACACAGATGAAGATACAATTATCATGGCTTCTCTTGCCACGTCTAAAATAACAATATTTTCAGGAATGGGGTCTAATAAAAGAACTTCAATAACATATCAATATATGTAGAAAAATAATATGTTGAAAACCATAATTTTGGTGATAAAATAACGTTAACGTCACCCTCTCTCTCCTACCCACATTGTTCTCCTCTAGGGAGGAAGCAGCAGACAGAGAAATACATATTTTTAACATTTTAACCACCTAGGGACAGGGATTTTTATCCTCAGTTTAGAACTTTGTCAGACATCATGTGCAAGAACAACTTCAGCATTTTCAGATGGAAATTAAGAAATTCCTCAAACATGGAAGCTTGACGAGCGCATTGCCTTGCGTCAGTTTGAAATGCCTCACAATATATTCAACATGTTATTACAAGAACTAGTGTTAAAAGAGCTTCAAGACTAGAGCTGGTGCCCCACCAATTATAAATATTTCTCTCCTGCTTCAGGAATCTGAATAAGCATCCAATCCTATCTATCAACACCTACACCCACGTGCTATCAGCATATTGCTGGGAGCACTGACTTCTTGACAGCAGTGCTGAGGAAAGCAACATCAGAATGACCTTTTGTAAAATAATATATTACTCCTTCATTGTCATCCTCACTGTTGGGATTTCTATCAGAAGATGCATCAAGGTAATGAACCTATGTCTCAACTCTGCAATGTTATTAAGCAAGATAGTTAAATTAATTAAAATAAAAATCTAATTTAAAATGTAGGAGGAAAAAAACAAACAAACAAACAAACAAAAAAAAAAAACAGACCAAAACTGTAATGCTGCTCAAAGAACTGAAACTGTCTATTTGTAAGATGTGTAGTGCATCATTATCAAAATAATATCCATACTGACCAAGCACTCTGAAGAGGAGGTAGTATCATCAGGGTAAGTTGGGCTGCTATTAATGAAGCAAGCCTTATACTAACTGCAAAATCCCAATGGGGAGACTAAGGCATACAAGAGAAAGGTACATACAGAAATTCCAAAAAAGAGAAAACATGAAAAAAGAATAGATATTACTTAAAAATTATTTCTTCAAAATAAATTTGGTTTTGGTCATCCAGCCATAATTTTCTCTCTTGAACTGTCCTGGTAGCCAGAACCTACAGTACAATTTGAAAGATAATAAATGAAGAGAGAACAACATCTCAGCCCAATGCTGTTTATCCTTTCCACAGTCCTCTTGCTCTTCTCTTTCTAAACGATTTCATGCAGTCACCTGATTTCTCCTTCTCAACTCATCCGATCATGCTTCAGTCCTAACTTCCATTAAATTAACTTCTTTTTGCTATTCACATGGTCCATTAGTGCCTGGTTCCTATGTAGTAATGATGAGACAGTGGGGGAAGAGAAAATAAGCAAACAAAATTAGAACAGCAGGCACATGATGAGCATAAGTAAGATCTCTCTTCTTCTTGCTTTCCTGACAATTCTCTGCTTTCATTTTCTTATTTTCTAATGCCACTTGATGATCAAAAAGATGCACATCTAGCTGATACTGAAGACCTGGAAAACTGTGACTCTATTAATATCAGTCCTTCATGAAATTCATACTACTTTCACCCATCTCCCTGCAAAGCTTGCCAATTGTGGAGGGAAGGAATTGAGGGAGGAAAGGGAAATGAGCTACCTCTTCCAGAAGTTATTCCATGTGCAAAATGAAGAACTAAAGAGCACTTATGTCTGGAAGGTAATAAGAAAGAGCACAGACTTTTTGTAGTTAGAATGGTTAATATGTTTTGCTCTGGAAGCTGAGATACTAGCTACCAGTCCACGCTCCAGAAATTACGTATGTTCGTCAACAGTCATATGGGACACATGAATAGACCACGGGGCAGCAAGTGAAACATGAATTTTCCCACTTTCTGGTGACTGTCACATCCCTAAGCTACAGAACTATGATATTTTCAATTCTTTCCTATCCAATCAGCCTTTAACCCTATTTTTCTACTTAGAGGACATCTCTTTAGAACAGTAGTCTGAAAGCTGGGTCAGTTTCCAGACACAAAAAGCTTTGGATGTGAACACGGATTCATATCCTGCATAACTGCATTAACCATTATTTAGAAATGATGTCTTATTTTTAAAGTGGGAAATACATAGGCATATAGATTAACGTCAATATACCAAGCCGGGAAAACTACATGAAAAGAAGTATTTGACATACAATCAGCCATGCTGGTTATTTTGCACAGCTTCATCATGGCTTCATGCCTTCTCTGTATCCTATTAGGACATGACTGGTGCTGCAGACATACGGAATTTCTGCCTCCTCATTGATACATCTATACCTAATTATTTTGTGATTTTCACTGGTAATTAACATTCTATATTTCTGGATGGTGTAATGTAAGAAAAAAAAAGACAGGCTCAAACCACTGCCTCAATGAAATCAATGCAAATTGCACCTAGGAAGCTTGAAAGCCAATAGCTCAGAAAAGATGTCAAAAGGATAAATCAATATTGTACAGGTTAATAAAGTGGATTTTTGAGCTGAGATTTCTGTTCCACAACTAATACAGCAGTACTTGAGTGCAATTCTTGATTTCAGTGTAGGAAAGATGAGGATAGCACTTTACAAATTTTTTTTCTGGGTGTTACTTCTAGGATCTGAAACTTTTTCAGGATTTCTCCTCATTAACCTCAGTTCTTGTAGAAGACCCTGTCAGTACTTCAGAAATATGAAATTATCTGTAACCTCTTGTATGTCTGTTTTTTAAAACAGACTGTCAGCTGCAGAAAGAGTGCTTATCCATTTGACACACTGCACGTAATGTTGGTCAGCTAAATATGTGAACCATGAAACACTGATGCCTGATAAAAGTACATGTTTCAGATTATTCAAATGAAACCTCAAATATGCTTCTTTATTATATTAACACTTTATAATAAACAAATACTATTTCTAGTTAATTCTACCACGCATCTAGAAAATATCATTAGCTACATTTTGGTAGTGTTCTTTGTCTAATTTCTACAGCTAAGGTGACAAAAAAGGTTATCACAAGTAATAGCAAATTTAAAGTTTTATTAGCAGTAAACTGCAAAAGCTAATGGTGATGCCAACACTAGATAAAATCATTGTCACAGTTAATTCTGAACTCCTTATTTCAAGCTTAATAATAGGAAACTCAATGGAGAGAATATTACACGGCCCATATCACTCATGAGTGCCGCAGGCCTGAGTAACTTGTTATTTTGCTCATGAGTGAAATAAAATGCAGATTATACTGCCTGCTATCAGGGGCACTGCATTAATTGAGGGTGCATGCACAGTAATGAAGGAGTACTGAGTAGGTTTCATTTTCCCAAACGTTATGGGAATGATCTTTGTGTTTCTAACTGTGACTTGTCAAATCACCTTCCTATTATTGTTGAGTTGTTAAAGTTCTCTCTGTTCCTTTTTAGAACTTGAAGAGTAACTGATTATGTTTCTATCTCTTTAGTCAGGGATTATGTGGAACTGCTTTTATGATATCCTAATCCCTGTACCTCTGCCATTCATATGCTTCAGAAGAAGAAAACAATGGAATATCTCTAGCTTTATCTGATTTACTCATGTATGCTGGCCTTCAACCTCCAAAACATTCCCAGTCAGAAATAAATAATACAAAATATACTCATTACCTTACATATATGCAGCAAATTGGTGTCTCCTAGAAGCGGTAGCACATGGCAGTTTCTGTTTCTTTTCTAAGGTAGGTTTCTTTTCATCCAGTTTTTTATACTAATGCATTGCATGACACAGATCATCCAGAAATTTCTCCCAGCCAATTGGATGTATTTATGGATAAACTTTTCCACAATGTTCTGTGTCTTAACTTGGGAAAGCTGTCATCATGAATACTCCAGCAGCAATTTGCTTCTTTTTTCATTCTGTACTAACAGTTTAATTTCTAATCAGACTACATTTTTCTAATCCTTGCTGAACCTTGCCACATCTTTTATTCAACCTCTGAAATGCAATCCATACACCAACTTATTACTGAAATAAACATGAAAACTTTTACCAACATTAGCAGCTATCAGGTGAGGCCTTTAAATATAAGGGTTATAAATTTCATTTATAAATATGTAACTGAAGAATACCCTGCATTTTAATCAACCACTGTCACAATTATCAATATTGCACCTCTCAGCACTTGCTGATGTCATTTTTGTAGGGATACTAAGTACTCATTTATCAGCATTTATTATCAACATCCAGTACAGAATTGCAGAGAAGTAAAAGCAACATCACTTGACTGAGAGTGACAAATAGAATTCCTGACGATAGACAATTGTATGCACAATGCACTGCCATGTAAAGATGCTCACAGAGGCTTGTTATAAGTGGAACATCTAGATTACTGTGGTGTTCAACTGAAAGAGAGATAGTAACTGCCATCTCTATCTAACACAGCATCACTCTGTATAGATGTATTTCAAGAAATAGCTTCTGTTCTGCTCAGACCAAGGTGTTGATCTAATGATTTTTGTTTGTTTCAGAGTTTGGACTCAAACTATTTCTGTAGTGAAACTGAAAGCAGAAAATTGTAAGCAAATCACACGCTTTTAGAAAGTTGCACAATGGCAATCTTGTAATAGCTACTTCTCAAACCTCTGGGATTATAAGTTGCTAAGGAATTAAGTGCAGTCAATTTTTGATAGATAAACTAGCCCTAAAATTACAATTTAGATTTGTCCAGCACTAACTAAAAAACTATTTTTATTGTGAAGACTATTTAAGACGCTGTAGTAAACAGACTATTATGGATATTCTGTAACTGAGCACTTGTGTGTTTACCAGACAGGTCACTCTATCTGTAAATGAATTCTTAATATTTCTAATTATATGAAGGAACACCTTCTGTAGCAGTGCTATTATAAATACCTGGTAAATGACCCACACACTCTACATATGTGCTCATAACTGAGTTCTCTCACTCTAATGTATATAAACAAGACAAAGAAGATGGTTCCTCTTAGAAGTGCCTTTATCCCAAAAGGAAACAACATGTTGACTGACTCGAAATAAAAATTTCTCCTCCTTCAAAAAGATGTAGAACTGAGTTTAAGAGGTCACCACAGTTTCATCCTTTGAAATTAATGAGAGAATCTACACTAGAAAAATGTATATAATAATCCATTGTTAAAATGTCATTCTGCTTTTCCTTAGAGACACATGCTGATATAGGGGCTTCATGCATTAGGTGTTTCACTTCTCTCAGGACCTAGTGCAGACTTCAAAAGATAAAAGAAAGCTGTTGTTCAGTAAGCCACTGAACATAAAATCACATAGTACAATAAGTTTGTTTGACATGTCGACCTCATGAACAGATTTTTGTTATTTCTTTCTGTTTTCTTTGCTGTGGCATTGGTGAATTAGGCTAGGATATTGATTTTGTGGCAACACTGAAATCATAATGGCATTTAATTTCAAAGATGCCATTTGTCTTACATTACATGTCTGTTTCTGAGCAGTTACATGAGAACTTAAGTATTACTACTCTTAAACTTTACATCTGCTTCCCACTTTGAGGTCTAATAAAGCCTTTAAATCTGGTTTTCCTTTCTTCCTTTTTCTTTTTTTTTAAAACAATCTCATCTAAACACGTGCTCAAGCAGAGGACTGCAGATCATTTTCTCTTAGTCCTGACTTGATTCAAAGCCCTTACCATATGCATTTATTCAACAAAGAACGTAGTCTTCTAACTTATATTTGTTAGAAACTCATCCTCAGAATTATTTCATTTACAGGTCTTGTGGTTT
Source organism: Cyrtonyx montezumae (assembly GCF_038088225.1). Classification (NCBI taxonomy): domain Eukaryota; kingdom Metazoa; phylum Chordata; class Aves; order Galliformes; family Odontophoridae; genus Cyrtonyx; species Cyrtonyx montezumae. The sequence continues at coordinate 12,717,998 of NW_027071825.1, forward strand.
ATTTGTTTGGGGTTTTTTTTGTTTGTTTGTTTGTTTGGGGTGGGGGGGGTTGGTTTGGTTTGTTACTATTTTTCCTGGATATGTTAAAACAGAATATTTTAGATATTCCAGATTGAAAAAAAAAAAAAAAGAGAAAAAAACAACAAAGAGGAGAACTGGTTATCATCCAATGAAAAGTTGTAAGCAAAGAGAAACCAGCTTTTTATAACACAGATTTGTAGAATATTGAACCATCTGAGCCTTCCATAAAAAGGTTCATAGTCTGGATCATGGAAATTCAGATTAAAGGCTTAAGTGAATTTTTCAGCCATCTTTGATCTCTATGTAACTTGGAAAATGGATGAGGGGGTAGAACTCAAAACAAATAACCAAGGCAGGATTTAGAAATACCAATAGGAAAAAAAATTCTGTGGGTAGTATTAATGTATTCTGTCTCAACATCAAAAGTAAAAGCAGAGAGAATTCTTTTTTTAAATTCCTCAAAGTTATTTATAGGAAACTTTATAAACTGAAAATTATGAATTGAAATCAAAGAAAATAGTTTGAATTAAATATCTAGCTTTCGCATCACATTTCCTCTTCTTTCTCGCATTAATTTACTCCCTTGCATGGCTTTATAATCACTATGCAGCTCAAATTCCAAAAAATGCTAGAAGTTGTGCTCTTCACAAGGAGAGTAATATGAAGCAGAAAAATTTTCAAAACAAGAGCATCCAAGAGTAGAAGAAGGAAAAAAAATACAGAGAGCAGAAAAATTAATAATTATGGAAGCCAGAAAAACAGCTCAGTGGTAAAAGCAAAGAAAGTGTTTTGAGTATTTACTTTCACAAAGTTGCTGAATTATTTTTTTCCTGTGCATGTAAATCAGCAGAGCAGAACAAAAAGACAAAAAAAAAAACAAAAAACAAAAAAAAACTTCATAAAGACCCAAATGTTAGGAGTAGAAGGAGAAAGAAATGAAGAGGATTTCAGTTTCACTAATGTAAAACAATTGTTTTCAAATATAAATAAAATCTTGTAAACGCATTTATAATTTTGACTATTTAATAACTCTAAGCGAAGAATAAAACCATTCTAATGCTCTAAGTTGTGCAGTTTACTTTGGAATGGACAAACCAGCCTCTTTTCCTTACATTTCTCTATTAAGAAGTAATAAAAAAATGAGGATAATTAAAATGTTTGAATTACTTATATTAGACAGTCTTGTCTTGAAAGTGTCTATCTGTCTTTATACTGCAAATAAAAGTTACTCCTAGTGGGCACTTAGGAGAAGAGACTGAAAAAAAAAAATGTTTTTTTTTCCATGTTTATATAAAAATAGTACAAAATTTCATAGCCTCCATCTTCAATCATCACCTAATTTATGAACTACAGTGAATATTTTATACCATTAAAAACAGGAAAATAGGTTTAAAGGTTTAGATCTATATTTCAGTTAAGTTCACTATATATTATAATAACATTTTTTGCCTGACGTACTTCCAATGCATAGGAAAAGAAAGTTTATTTTTATTTTTCAGTGTAGTTTCTCTGTATCTTTTTGCATTAATATTGAACACATCTGTCCCAGTTTTCTCTCTACTATTCTGTACTTGCCAGTTTCAGACTAATAACCCAGGATTTGGGGACTGCTAGAGGGTTATATGAGCATTCTACTGAATTTTAAGTCGTTAGTCATATGAATCTTAATTATTACGTGTAGGAAACTGAGACCTTCCTGTGAAATCCCTTGTGATAGAAACAAAAAGAAGTCAAAAGGAAATTTTAGCAGCTACAGTTCATAGTTCATCCAAGCTTTTCAGTTTTTGATAACATGTACTTTTCTCTTAACTGGTTACTTAGATCTTTTTTGAGTAAAATAAATATTTTAACAAGGTGTGAAAAAGATAGAATCATTATCTTGTCCGTTTCTAAGTTGAGAAACTGGGGTAGACAATTTGGGAGATCTTAGCAATAATGCAAGTGCACAGAAACAAGCTCAACTGTAAATTCCAGTTTATTAATTGATCTCAAATTTATTCTTATATTTAATTTTGGCCAAAACATCTTTGAAATTCTGAAAAATTATCAAAATTTGCAATGAAATCCAGAGGTTTGATTTAATCTCTGATTTCAGTGAACAATTAAGTGGCATTGGTTAAAACAAGCTGTGCCCAGATTCTAGCAACGCTTGACATTATGTGCTAGGGGATCAAGAAGCAGCTCACAAAAATGCTGTTGTTTTCCTGCATTCTCCTCACAAAATGTATTTTGTTATGCATTAATTTGTTGTTGTAATCTCCAGTATTAGAAATATGTTTACAGTCACTTCTAATATCCTTTGTGTTACAGAAGTTCAGCATTTTATTCTCTGATAGCTGATCAAATCGCTTTTTCGGTTTTCAAGATGCTGTGCCTTCAGAAAACTAGACATTGCTTAATTCCAGCCTTTCTTAGTCAAAGAACTATTTTTTATTCAATCACCAGCCCCCAGGTAGCATTTGCAGATTGGAATCCTAATGATTCAGGAGCTGATGGTTGTTATCCAGTTTGGTCATTATCACACCCTTGGTCAAGAGCCAAGAAATCACTGATTCATGCTCTGATTTTCAGGCAGGATTGGTTCTACTCAGACATCAACGATGTCTGTGGCAGTTTCAATCACAGGCAGCTATCTAATATCCAGCAAAAAAAAAAAAAAAGAAAAAGCAGTTCTGCTACTAACACAGACCTTAAGTGCTGCTCTCTGCAAGGTGTCCAGACCTGGATTCGTCTTCAAGTGACTCTCATCTGTGCTCAAATACATCAGCTGACTTCTTGGCAGTGAAATATCAGGGAGGCAGCATAAACAATACTCAAGACACTCACTTACTAAAAACTCAAATCACTTATGACAGTAAAGTCCTTGTGCATTGCTGCAACTTCCAGGTGATGCAGGGTCAAGCCCCATATCCTCACTGTCCAGCTCTGCTCCCCCTTGGATTTCAATGTACCATCTCCTCTTTTTCAAAAAACATTAGAGTTCTTTAAACTTTTAAGGATAATGGTAAAGTATTATTTAGATTTCTTACTTTATTAACAGTTCTGCCTGTTTTCTTTTGTCCACTGCAAGCATGTCCAATTTCTGAATGTCAACATTTAATAGCTACTATAACAATTATGATTCTCCCTAACCCTAGCTTGTCAATGCTAGTAATTTCCAAACCACATCTGAACCTTCAGTCTCTTTCTAGCTACCATACTAAGAAGCATAATGAGACTGAAAACATACAAGCTTTGGGTTTTGACAATCTGTGTTTGCAAGACAGCAGCTCCTGTTAGTTCCTTCATATCTAAGATGTCTGCACGAACATTTTGTTGGAATAAAATCCGGTTGATCAAAAATTTATTTGAGTTTTTATATCAAAATTAACACCTGTTCATGTACTCCAATAAAATAAGAGAAACCAAAAGATATCCTTGAGTTCAGGTGTAATGTGCTAGTGCCAACTAAAACTGATAACCACACAACCTCAATATCAATGGAGGACAGAGATTCCTGGAAGAAGAGATGTGAAGACATTCCCATAGCCCAGCCCTCCCACACTGCTGAGTGTGTGACTGCACTGCATGAGCACACAACCAAAGGACTCGACTTTAGAACACTGATCTCTCCAAGTGAATAATTATTTAAATTCTCAATCAATGTTCAGACAGCATGTACTGATGATGTTCAGCTTTCAGGCAACAAAATGACAGATATTTACTAGCAGAGTGAAATACAGTAGAATGTTCCAAACTTTTTGCCAAGAGGAGTGTCTGGAAAGATAAATATCTATCAGAGGTACTTCTTATCTACCCAGAAGCTCAATTACATGCGTTTCTTGGTAGAACAGAGATAACAGGTCAGAATTTTTCTTCCACAGAAGAATCTTCAAGGCAAACAAGTAATCACATTTAATGATCTCTTACAATCTCTCAAAAGATGAGGACTAAAAACTTCTTAAGAGTACTTCTACTCATTTTTTTTCTAATGTCAACAGCTCATGAATACCTTGTAACCAAAAGAAGCCAAGATATCTGCAAAGGAGTGATACACAATTGAAGTGATTTCTACTATGTTTTTTAAAAGAATGTTGTAAAGAATAATTTTCTATTTCAAAGCACTTTCCAAATCTGATTAAGGCAATGATTTCCAGAAAATACTCATACACCTACACCAACATTTAACTTTATAAAATCATTAATCCACCTTTATTGAAATAGACATTCAGTTTATTCATATATAATTGAATATATCCTCAAAGACCTGAAAGCCTCCATAAATTATTTATATAGCAGCTGTTCAACAGATAAGAAAAATTGATAAAGAACTTAAGAACATGGGGATAGCTGGAGGCAAGCACATATAGCAAAGAGGTAAAGACAGCCAAGAGAACAATCAGTAATAACATCTTCAGCAGACAAGAGATAAAGTCACCTTTTTTTAAAAAAAAAAAAGAGCTTCAAAGAGGCATCAAATACTAAATGCATACATTGGTAGACGAGAAAGAAAGGTCCAAAAAAAAAGAGTATTCAAAGAAATTAATTAAATCAAGCAATTTTGCACAAGTAATTATGGATGTGTTGAATTTAGCAATACTAAGTAACATGAAAATTTCTTTTCAAAAATTCAGCATTTCACCAATTTCTTAAAGACAAACTTTTTTTCCTCATTTCTCTTTCACTTTAAATAAACTAAACTTTACAGCAAACTTCAGACCACCCTCCCAAAAAAAAAAAAAGATTGATTAGAGTAAGGGAAACAACTCCACTTTTGATGTGATAGGACAGACTTAGAGGAACTAATAGCAGTGAAATTGCATTAGGAAATGTAAGGATAAAAATATTGATAAGTGGTTATTTACACTTCAATGCTATGCAAATATTTAGAGAAGCGATTGCATTACACTATAATCTTGACATTGCTGCGCTACTTGTATTCTACAAAATATGATGCAGCAGTATGAAGTGTTCAGTCCATATATGGAGAGCAGAGATTGCTGCACGAAGCTGGGAGCTAAAGGAGGAACTGACACTGAATAGCTAACATTAAAAAAAAAAAGGTCAACCAAGCAATAGCAGCTCATGCAACAGAAATATTACCCTACGATCCAATATTGGCATTAGCAACAATGAAGGACAAGCTCTTGCTCTTCAGGATAAAAGAACAGATTCAGCTGAACTATTAATCTCCATATTTAGAAACTGGGAGCTAAGAACTTGTTGATACTACAGGGAAAAAATGTGTCTATGCAGTGTTCCGGAGGAACACTGAATAATGTCAAAAACCTTTCTCACAGATGAAAGTGTTATTTTATTTTAAGCAATGTCATTGAGGTTACTTCTTGATTATTCAGACTGATGTCAGGATAGGACAGGAGTAAAAAGACAGTTTTAAGATTATGGATTGAAGCACAGAACATCCAATAAACCTTTGGGAACCCCATTGGACAGAAATAATATGAACAAATATAGATAGTAGGCTGTATAAAACTGAGACAACTCTGACTCCAACAGTTGAAGCCCAGAGTACACTGACAAAAACATGCCTTTCCCAACCTTCTCATGCATTTCTTTCTAATGATCATGATATATCACAAAGAGCCATACCATCATTCTGCTTTATAGGAGATGAGAGACAAGCTTGAATCCATTTTCAGTTGGATTGCTCCCTCAATACCCTTGAGATCAAGAATGCTTCTAATCCACCTTACTACACAGCAGAATGCCGTAACTTTAGTTTCACTCAAAAGTAAACTTTTGTACAAAGGAAAATCCTGAGTGAGCTTTCATCCTTCTCTCAAATACTAAGTACAGTGAAGACAGTAGATTTCTCTAGCAATAATATGTAGCCTACTGAGATTATTTTCACAACAAAATTCAGTCAACTCAAATGTAAAATATTTTTTAAAAAACAATAAACAAAAAACATACCCTTTCTTCATATGACAAAAAAGTTATGTGTTTATACAGAATAGAGATATAAACTTTAACTGGCAAAAACTATTTTGAAGCATTGTTTCCCAACTTGTCAAGGTATACCTAATGAGTATTTACAACATTAAAATATATATATATTTAAATCATAAAAGTTATAAGAATTATAAGAATACCTACTTTACACATCTATAAAATTTACAAAACCTATAAAAGTTATACAAATCACTGTCTCTTGCTGTATCTTTAAACAAGAGAGCTTCACCATCCAGTTTCTCCAACAGTTTTGAGAAACTAGAAAAATCCTAAACATCTTTCCTGACAGTTCTGTAAACACTTAGAACATCTGTTGATAAGCCATTGTACTTAATGCTAACAGTTCCTGCAGTTTTGTCTTTCTTCACACACTTTATATACTGCAGGCACAATTATTAGGAGAATTAAAAGCCATCTGGTAAGCAGACTTTGAGCCTCATGATATTGATTCCAAAACATGTGCCCTAATGTAAGCTTTCATTTTACAAGCAGACATAATAGTAAATCCTTTATGCTCTGCACATCTCTCCAAGCTGACAACAGTACCTTTTAGTCAATTTTAGGTCTTTCTTTTCCCTACACACATAGACAGAACATAGTCATAAGATCAATGTTTCTTCTGGTTTCTGTTATCAGTATATGTTAAGCAGTGTGACATACTGTTCTGATTGGACCTCAGAAAACACTATGCTTGTTCTCAAAAGAAAATGTATTCCAAATTGTGCAAATGTGAGCTCAAGACTATCTAAGAGTTGCAAGTATAGTGACTGAAAGATATTTCCTAGGTCAAGTGAGTTTTTCGGTTGGTCTTAGGTTTATTTAATAGTGGCCACTGAATAGGGATATTTTAAAATAAGCATATTTTAGATTCTTATGGCTAGTATTTTTGTGATGATCTCAATAATCGTGCTGAAATTGAAAAGCCTTTTGAAATTTGAAAGCCTACTTTGTGTCTGGAGAAGGTTTAGATGAAACACCAAAAATTTATAGATTCAAGAAACAGCTCATCAAACACAATAAACTGGAATCACTGGGATTCAGAGCTTTGCAGGATGGAACTAGAAATCTCAGATAATTGTTTCTTTTAAAGTATTTTTAGTACATCTTGATTTTAGGCTTGAAGCACAAATGTATTTTGTTTGTTCATTTTCTTAGAAATGTTTTGTTAAAAATGAAATGGAATCACTATTTTACTAATAGTCAAGGAGAGCAAACAGATCTCTTGAAAGAGCTTACCTGTTTTAAGTGCAGATATTGTCAAGGTAAAAGTACATTTTTTAAATAAATCTCTGAACATTTCCAACCTACAAAAAAACTATTTGGATCCACATCACAGTACAACATTCTGCAAGTTTATTTTGTCTCTTTGCCCAGAATAAACAATATTTGCATTGCCAGACTTCATTAGTCAACTCAGAACGGTCATACATTCATGGAATTGCACATTTAAAGATTCAGAAACCATTAACAAAAAACATTGTATTGGACAGAAAAAGATAAAGTTTTTGTACAGTAGCAGATGTTCCCCAAATATAAAATGGCTTCTAAATACAATCATGTCATTTCCACTACATTTCAAGGTTAAATGGAAATGGCTTTCAACATCCTTAGTAAGGATTGACTCTCCACAATTTTCCTCTCCATGTATCAGAATCTAATTCATATCATAGCCTAATATCAATTTTAAATCACGCAATTTCCGAAAGAACTATGATGAATACATATTTGGATAAAAGAAAAAAGTGGTAGAGCAATATAGTGCCTGGAATTTAACACTCTGTGGTCAGAAGGTCACATATGTTAAGTTTCTTATTTATATCCCTATTAAAGTTCTGATCTGTGGGAAGTAGGATGGAAGCAATGTGGCTCATTTTACAAATAAAGAATGTATTGTTGTACTGTACGTGTTTTGTTTCATGGTATTTAATGATAACACTGTATGAACTGCAGGTGACTATAATAACGGATTTTCATCAGAAGACATACATCTTTGTCCCTAGAATTCCTATGGTAAGTGCTCCAAAACATAATAAAATACATACTTTATGAATGACTCATGCAAATTAATATTCTTCATATTTTTTTTCTGACTTCTATGTATCTCTTGACATCAAATTACACAAAAGCTGACTGGGTATTTTGAGTGAAGTTATGCTGAACAACAAGCATATAAAGCAGGAAGGATAAGGAATTTATATACATTGCATGCTTCAAACCAAGACAGTGAAATATGCTCATGTAAAGATTAATCCAGGTTACTTGAAACCAACCTGGTAAGCCTTTATTCACCCCAGGAGCCTTCCCAAGTCTCTCAGCACAAACTATAATGGTGGCATACTGTTTGTCCCGACTATTCTGACATGCAGTATCAATGCTTCACTGCCGTACATCATGTAGGTACATTAGAAAATGACATGCTGACAGTTTTGCATCAGCAAAGTATTAATCTGCCATCTAAGATACTTTATTTAAGAAATAATCAAGTAAATACATGTTCTCAGTGAATCAGAAGATGGATAACAGAAACAAGTAACAGAGAGCAAAAGAAGAAGGGTAGAAAAATAAAATAATTTAGCTTTTTTCAATAAATATTCAGGTTAGATGTTTTTGTTTCTGTTTGAGAGTTTGATCTGAAGGATGTTCTGATTTTTCTTTTGTTTGGTCTTGGGTTGTTTGCTTTTATTTTTTTAATTTAAGTGAGCATTCTATGACTGACCTAGTATTGTGCAAAGGCCACTATTACCTGTATGTACCAATGCAGACTTGTCTGAGTTGAAACTCTTTCCACAGCACTTTTTCCAGCATAGTCTACACTGGTAACAGCTGCTAAATGTTAGTGGTTTTGTTTCCCTGCCTACCCCACACATTTTATGCCATACTTGTGAACATGCTTGGAAGTAACTTGATAGGACAGTACTACCTTGGTTGTGGCTTCTTCTTTCTGGCATAAGTATATTCCCCTTGAGCATATTCCTTTCTAGTTGCAATAAAACATGTGAGTTTCATGGCTTGCTTGTTTTCTTTAGGAGAAGCAGCTGCAAAGTCATAATTATGTTTACTTCCCACACTGGCAACAAGCAAGCTCCACAGCATTGCACATTTGAGATCATATGTAAGGAGGGGCTGAACCACTCCACCTAGGGACTTACAGTTTTCTTCATATCTGAAATGTGTTTCTATTAAAAAAAAAAAAAAGAGGTTTCCTTTCATTTTTAGTTATATTGTGAAAAGCTAATAAATCTGTAGGGAATATATTAAATAATTAAATTGCAGCATCAGTAGAAAGATCAGTTCAATTATTTTCATAAATTCAGACTTGGAATGCAGCACTTACAGTTGATGACTGTTTCCTTAACACAAGAAGCCAGGTAGCAATCCTCAGTGAATGGACTCCCAGAAAAAAAAAAAAATGGGGTGGAAAGCAAAGGAGAAGCTGTGAGGAAAAGGAAGGGAAGCACAGACTCCAGACAGTCAGAAAGGCTGCAAAATCTGCAGTGCTCACTCTGCTTGTACATTGTATACATCCTTCTGTTTATCTTGCCCATGTAAAACTGTTCTGGCACAGTGTCCACCTAGAAAAATCCTTAATCAATTTTACAACAAGTATACTATCATTAAAACAAAATGGTGTTACACCTTTGACCTATAAGTCTATCAAAACTTCAGGCTCTAATAACCATTTTTCTTAAGAGGAGGAACAGATGATGGAGTCTAGAATTTCTTTGGTGCAGTCTACAGAGAATGGTATGTTAAAGCCTGATTTCCTTGAACACAAGAGGAATTGAGCTGCAGGAGGCAGTTTCCTTGCTCCCAGCTTCATGACTCTTTTTAGCAAATGCTTTAGGTAAAACTCTCTCAGCTCTTTCTTAAGATCAGTGTAATTGCTTCTTTGCTGCACCTGTATTTTTCCCTGTTCCTTTCTTGTGTGCTCCCATAGCATCTGACCTCTCTCTCACACATACCGACATTCAGCTGCAGTCAAAGCCTTTCCCTTACTTCTGCACCCAACTTCCAGCCCACCAAGTAACTGTTCCAGCACAGTATTGAACAGCTTTATACACAGTCTTGTTCTTTAGGGTTTCTTTCAGTATTTTCAACTATCTCTAAACACATGTGCCTTTAACTGTTCCCTTAACCAACTTAAAGAGAAGGTGGCTGTTATATTTAGCAGCTGCACCAACACTTCTTCCCATCTCTAACACAACAATAATAATACCACTCCACCATTTCATTATTTGCTGGACCTTTTTATTTTCTGCTCAACAAAGGACACTTAGAATGTTCCTTTTATATTCATTTTCAGATGTGAAATAGTCTTTCAAAAATGACAAGTTTTTTCTTCTCATTCTTCTTTCTGTGTGAGGATAGCAGACACAGAGAAGCTGGAGACATTCACAGAGAAGCTAGAAATGGCTTGGCAGGAAATGGACCACCTTTTACACTGAAGACAAGATGTTGGCTATTTACACAATTTGTCCACCAAATGATTTTTTTAAATTTGACTACAATTAGACTATCACTCTCTGTGCTACCAAATCACACAGCTTCCTAGAGATACTCTCCAGATCACAACCACTACTGCTTTACATGCTTGTATAACCAGGTCCCACATCTCTGCTCTGATAGTCAATATCTTCACCTGCCAGGTAAGCTTCAACCCCTCTCAGTAACAGAATTTCTAAATTTAGAAATTCAGAATGGCTAAGTAACACTCTTGCAAAAAGGAATTAACCTTGTTCAAAATCCTTCAGCTTGTGGAAGCAGGCCAAAAATGCTATTAATGAACATCATTCAGTTTCATAGAGACTTTCAGAAAAGTCAGAATGGGTCTCCATTATTTATTTTATACAAGAAGATGCATTTCATGTTTGTAAATCTCTTTGGATAACAACAGCAACTTTAATGGGTCAATAGATTTATCTTCTAATGTACAGTTGTAACAATAATTATCTGCAGCCTATGAAAAATTTAAATTTTCCCTGTTCATTAGTCTTATTTACCTATGTTTTTTTTGTTACTTAACAAGTTTTTAAAAAAAAGACTTACAAACTCTCAATGAAATTCCACTGTTTTTCTTAAATGCGTTAACTACACATGGTTAGAGGACTTCCTGTTCAAACTTTAGGAACTCCATACATGAAATGGCTTATTCGGTTTTCTGGATTCTGAAATTTTTACTCTGAAAGGTCTCTGAAGAGAATGGATTTTTAGTCACTTCTAATAAAAACCAGGTCACTTTAAGCAGCAGCAGTTTTCAGAATTCTGTTATAGAAGGGAGGGCTCACGTTAATGACATGACACTAATACAAAAATTAGTGCTTTAAGTATTATGTAAAGACTCTGAGCCCTGTGAGATATGCACGTTCCATGGTCACAAAAGTCTGGTGAGCTGGCAAATCAGGAAGATAGTAATTTTACTGTTTTTTCTTTTTTTTTTTTTCCCCCCTCTATGATGGCTACTATTTTTAGAGGCACATCAAGGGCCCTTACAGTGCTAAAAACAGCACAATCTAAAGCTTGAGTGAAAAGATGTCGCTCTGTAGGCTGGGGTTGTAAATAAATAAATATATACATGCATACATACATAAAACCTCAATAGATAGACAACCAAGCAGAATACACTGCACACCAACAGATTACACTGCCTCCTGGGTGCTCATTAACTTTAATAGAAGAAGAAACTGTAATCTAAATCTCATAAAACTGCAAGGAAATATAAGACATCTTTATTTCAGACCTCAGTGGTGTTAATGGGTTTAAAAGGTCAACATGAGGGCCTTATGGGACTGATATTAGTGTTTTAGAAAATAAAGACGACAGATAAGGATCTTTAAATGCTGCATTAATAATATGACAGAATTTCAGAGGATTTAAATTCCTACCCATTTTGATATACAATTTATGTGGCACTATCGCAGAGTGCACAGAAGTACCTAACACAAAATGGAAATTACTGACAAAATCCACACTGGTAGGGATTATGAAATACTGAACTGAATATTCTCTCTTTTTTAAAGATAAAGAGAATAAACCCTACAGAATTTAGGGTGGAAATATATGCGGGAAGACAAAAGAAGATATTTCCATCAGAAGTGAAGCCTAGACAGAGACTTGGTCAGAAAATGTATAATCTCTGCTGTCATAACACAAAAATAATGGTGACAACCAATCTATACCAGAAAAGAAACACACGGAAATGCATGCTGTAAATATATGTCAGGAAGGATATAAACAAATCACAGTTTCAAAAAGAGGACCAAATCTCTGCAAAACAGTCCAAATTGTTTCTGTGCTAGAAGTGACCCTTTCTACATCTGCTAGCAGATCTGACAGCTCCAGTTGCCAGGATAATATATCTAGCATAAGGAAGGATTTTCAGAATCATAGTAATAATCTCTTCACAGCTATCAACACCCACAGAATTCACTCTCTGACATCCACAGAGACATACTTTAGGGGAATAGGATTTATTTAAAAGCAGAATGGTAACATCATTCATTATGATTAATTCTGTGCTTAAACATCCTGGACAAATTAAGGGAGTATCATTAAATACTTAAAAGAAAGGAAATATTAAGTTTCTTCTGTGATTTGATGGATCTTGGCCACAAATTTGCTGTTTAGTTACTAGGAAAGTAAACATAAATATAATGTTGCTCGCATGCGCTTAGACCTGAACTCAGAAGTTTTCAGTTGTCTGAGTCAGAATATGTTTTAACACTCTGTACAAATACTGATTCTCCATTTCTTCATAGCTTTCGTTATGGCAATTATCAATGGTACAATGAGTTGGCATTTCTTCAAAAATATATAGTGCATCTTCTTACATGTATTGCTATACTTAAATTGCCAGAAAAATTCTATTTCTCTCATGGCCCTTAAGCATATTTTGAGACTTCAAACAAAATCTTAATACCTGTGGTATATTTATAGTACATCTGTCACTTCCAACTTGTCTTAGAACCTGATTCCAACAGCTCATTACTTACAAACAAAATGTTACTTTCCTCTCTCATGTAGGCAGTCGCTGCTTATCACACGAAATAATTTGCCTCCATTTTCTAAACTGGTATCAGCATGGAAATGTAGTTATTTTCAAAGATGACAGCCACAAAATAACTACTATTATATTTATAAGGTGGACATAATTTTCTCAAAATTGTACTACCACATTAAAATTTATTGTCTGTACATAAAAGTATTAAAAATACCAGCAATTAACCACAAAAACACACACACAAACAGGTAATTGCTTGAAGTCTGGTATTTCTTCACGATCTGCAGTACAACTTGTACTGAAAATCCAAATGCACTTCCTCATATATATAAAGCCAACTTATTTCCAACAAGTCTCTCCTTTAAGACCATGTATTTTGTCTTACACCACCTAGTGTCCCAAAGAACGTCAAGGAGAAAAAAGCAGGAACTTTTCCTCTGTTCTTCCACCAAGCATCATGTGCCTCAAGACTTAAAAAACAAGAACAAAAGCAGCAACAACTAACAGATTCTGAAGTCCAGAATCAGGATTAATCTTACCTTAAATGACCTCTCTCTTAAGAATTTAAAGGGTGTGACCTCAAGAGAAAAAAAGAAGATCCCAAACAAGCACAAACTTTTGCCCATGACTGAAAATAAAACAGACTTAGAATATTCTGTTTCATAAAACAAGCAGTAAATGAACACAAGTCTCTAAAAGCAATTGACACTATGACACAGATCATGTAATTGTTTTACATGAGGCCAGGCTATAGCAATTTCAACCAATATCAGACTCTTCAAAATTAGGATTTTCAAAAAATAGTAGACAACACTTGATCTTTCTCAGTCTCACAGATGTTTTACTGATCTATCACAATTTATGAACCCATAAAGAACAATTTTATATTGTGTATCTTAAATGCTTCTTTCAGGACCAGAATCTACAGAGTCTAGATGGTTACTGAATCTGGATAGGTGAAGATCTAAACTTTTGATAACTACTATTCCATTAGATCATACTTTTCTTCAAAGAATGACATAGAAAAGACAGGAGAAGAAACAGCAGCACAGAGATATAAAAAGTTTTACGGTTATATGTAAGACTGAGAAAGGCTTGACAGTAGAGCAGACAAAAGAGATACCAGTGGAGAAAGCAAGGAAGATAGCAAAATTTCTTCCTTTTTTAGGAAACCCTTAAGTTCTCAGGGGAACTTCAAATTCTCTAATGAATTGTGTAATATTTCACTCATGAGACAGTACACCTTATTTTCACATGCCAGTTTGTTCAGAGTGCTGCTCTTGAAAAAAAGCATAACTGTGGACAAAAAGCAAAGGTGTGAGTACTCTCTTGCAATAAAATGCATAAAATTGAAGTTTAATAAAATATGTGAAGTCTTTTATATCATCTGTGGAAACAAGCATGTGGTATTCACCTCAAAAAACAGTGAATAATTGCAACAAAAAAAACCTTAACCATTTGGTACAAACGTGTCTGCTTCTGTTTTCATAACATGCTCTTGTGTTCTTAAAAAGAATGGCTCATGCCAGAACTATACAGTGACATTTAAAAAATGAAAACATTATCTATTCTGAGATTCTCCAAACAAAACAGAATTCTGAATTTTTACTCTTTTGGGGAGTAATTCACCTGGCTGAAGATTTAGAGCTAAAAATACAGCATGCGAATTGTTAAACAGTACTGAAATTTCAGTGAGAAGTGAAGCTGAAGTGAGACATTCACCTGAAAAGACAGAGATGGGCAACACGTATCTGACTGTTATCCGGCAAAAAAACATTCACACCACCAGTTCATTTCAATGTAAATGCATACGTGATTTTTGAGACCTTTGTCTGCAATTATCTATTAAATGGCTAAAATACACTATTATTCTTTCAATAGTATTCAAGAAGAAAATGAGTAATGTACAAAGAGGAAAATATATTACTAAGAGAAATACAAAGAATAAGCTATATTAGAAAGCTGTATCAGTGACCACCATGCAAAATCTGGACTAGCTAAAGTAAAAAAACAACTAAAGTACCCAAGTAAGTTCTAATGAGGAGCACCAAAAATTTGGAAACTACAGTTAAAAGTAAAATCAGATCCAATTACATCTAATTAGTACTGAATAATTATACAGATATGAGACTAATGAATTTAAAAGTAATTTAGATTTTTAAATCTTGACTAAGATAAAAGTGTTCAAATAATTTCAAGTGGTTCCATATAAAAACTCTGACAAACATGTTTGCAAAGCATGCAGTCAAAGAGAGACCAAGGAAGCTTTCTTATCTAAGCTTAAAAATATGTTTATTGTGATTCAAAGCTAGTGTTATTCATTATTCAGCCAACATATTAGTATAGACAATATTCTTTCACATCCTCTGGGGCTTCTTTAATCTTATCTGGATTTATTTTCTGTGCATTTCTGAGTAATCAAAAATTAGTGGCTTGATATCTCTTGAGTTAAAAACATCCCTAGCATTCCATTCCTGCTGTTTCTTTTGTATATGTTCTTTTATATATATATATATATATATATATATATATATGTATTGAATCTCTGAAACAAGGATTAAAAAAAATAAGTCTATTTCTATCAGAAAAAGAAAAAAGAGAATTTTATTTTTTTCCAGTGTATTAAATAAATATTCTTGTTAAGACATGATTGGCCTAAGTTGGTGTTAATAAGGCTAGCTGAAAATTTGATATTAGGCATTCTCTAGCAGACATGAACACTCAGAACGATGGTAATGAAGCAAAAGTTGAAAGCACATACCAATAAGTTAGTCAACAAAACCATCATCTGAATTACACACCAAGAAATACCTAAATATACACACAAGACATTCATAAATAGTACTTGCGAGGAATTTTCTGACTAAATTGAGAATGACAGTTTGTTAAAGTTGAAATGTTTTGCACAAATATCACTGATACAACAAACTTTCATCAGTGTGCTGGCAGAGTACCCACCAGGGCTTGCCCACTGCCTGGACAGGACCCAGACCTCTGCACCTGTGGACAGTTATACTATGTGGGGTTTTCTAAGAGTCAAGAGACTAAAAACCCTTGAAGTCCCATTAACAGGAGTGCTTCCTACAGGAAAGTGCCAATGCCTTGATGCAGATCTAAACAGAAGCTCCCAGTAACTCCAGATTCAATGTTTGAAGGCAGGAGCCTGGACAGGATGATGTTCCAACCTCAGAACCATCACAGCTCCTACACCTCAAACAATGCACAATGGAGCTCTAATAACCTCAGCTGAACTCTGCTGTCAGAGCTGTCATATTTCCTGCTCCAGAGTAGGCACGCCTGATCCGTGGTGCAGCACAGCTGGCAATGTGATTGCCCCCTTCCCCATGCTATAACAGTGGCAGGAGCAGTCCGACAAAATGGAGTCTGACATGAGAGTTCCTCTAATGCAAATGTACGTCATTCAGTTCCCTCATGGAACAAAATGACACCCATTGACATTCATCAATTCTTGCTACATGTTTATGGACAAAGAACAGTGGATGTGAGCACAGTGAGGCAGTGTGTAGAGCATTTCAACAGTGGTGACAGTGAATCACCTCCTCTGGTGCAGGTTTTTATGACTGCAGCATGATGTTTCTTGTTCATTGCTGGAGAAAATGCATAGCTAATGGTGGTGACTATGTTGAAAAATAGGGTTTTGTAGCTTTATGTGGCCCAAGGTAATTCCTCTTTACTCAGCGCAGTCCAGGCAAGCCAACACTTCCTTTAGAGCCTTGGTTTTCAGGGTGTGCTTATAGCCCAGGCTGTACCAGAATAGATATTCACTGGGAAACACCATGACTTTTTTTGAGATATGTTTAGCAGCATAAGTCATGTCTTTGAATATTTCACACATCTGTAGCATAGTCTAAGAATATTTAAGCCAGATTCCAACTTTCTACCTCAGGAATTGATAATAACACGGCCATAGTACCTTTGGCTGACCTTTCATGGTAACTATCATCTTCCTATATCAGTTTACATTCTGCTGCAAAACCATGAAATATAAGCACAAATTTGACCAAATAAATGATAAGAAAATGACAAACTGTTTCATCTTGACTGGAAGTGTATCTCTTACCGATTTACTCAAAATGACTAAACCATGAACACCCCACACTTCCCCATAAAGACACAACCTGGAAGCGAAAAGGTAAGGCAGTTTTTCTAGCCATAACAAAATACATATGGCAAAAGCATGGAATTTACAGGCAGGTGTGAGAGGAAATGAATGGTAGCTGCATTATTCAGTGCAGAGAAAATATATATGATGTGTCAACACATGGTAAAGTGTGAAGAATGTATGCCTGTGTGTATAAAAGAATATATATCTATATATTTATGGTGCTAAGCAATTTGTACGTTAGGGATTGGCTGTCACAGTATCTGCTGAATCCATACCAAAACCCCTGAGTGTTGTAAGGTTTGGTTAAATTTAAACTTCAGATTAATCTGTAAAGATGCTCCTACTCTAACAACTTCCTTGTGGTAAAAAAGAGAGCTGACAGCCCTATGATTATGTCCTATGAGACCCATCTTTGCGCTGTAAGCACTTTTTGGTTTCTGAGCAGAGCAATTTTCAGGTTTTTCTTAAGACTTCAACTCAGTTGTTATCAGTGAGATAGAAGATAGACACAAGCAAATTCCTGAAAATTTCCATTAACTCATCTTTTGAAAAAGGATGCTGTTGAAAAAAAGACAGATGGAATTTCTTGTCTTATGCTATTTCTATACATCTTCCACAAATCATACATTTGAATGTTTTTTATCATTGACTTATAGAAATACAAAACTTCACATCTCATTCAGATTGGAAAGTTGGAAACATTATATTACTCTCTGGGATTTAAATTTATATTGTTATTTTAGTTGGACAAATTTTGGAATTTGTTTCGATAAGTTGTTTTGTTCATTTTTTCTTTTTATTATTTCTTGGGACCTGAAAAGAGTGACTGCTTGACAGAGACACTTGGTTTTGGGCACTTGCTTTCCCTCATTACCTCCAAAGAGGAAAAAATACCTCTTTTGTTCCTCTTATCGCTTCACTAAATTATCCAAATATTCATTTCTCTTCTAAGAAGAAAAAGACAATCGAAATCATCCAGAAACTATGCTTTATATATTAAGAAAAACATTATCATTCAGGCAAACTGCTAAAAGCTCAGATAATAAAACAGAATAATTCTATTTCTAGGGTTTTCCATCTCATGTTTTTTTCACTTTCAGCTTAACTTGAGCAATTTAAGACAGACTTCGTGTGATATAAAAGAAATATTTTCTGCACCAAACGTTGGGATTATATTACCAATAATTTATCTGCATTCAGTGGTGACATTTTTATACAACATCATTAGTAAAGAATAAAATAAATGGTGACATGTCAGATGGTGTGAACTGGCAAAGCTCTTCTGACTCCAGTGGAGTTCTGCCAATTTCCACACTGGCTGAGACTTTGACCTTAAACTTTTCTTATAAAATTAATAAGGAATAAATTGCAAATTCTCCCACTCTGAATCATGCAGTTTCAAAGAAAATAAAAGTTTTCTACCCAAATAAATTTAAAATAATATGACAAAGTATATTTAACAGCAACTCTACCTGAGGTACATTATTGGCAAGGTATCAGTGTCAGAGGTGAAAAATTCACATTACAGTAAAGGCAATGAGGCTTTCTCAGTTTGAGAAAGATTTTTGAGAAATCTGATTACATGATTAATTTTTAATTTCTTTTTGTCCAGAATGAAGTGAAAAATTTACACTTCAATGAAACACACATAATTGTTTTCTTTTCTCATCTATATCCATATGGTACAACAAGTTCAGCTCCAAAACATTTTCACATGAGTGAAGGTAAATGCCTAATCATTACTCTGAGCATATGGTAACATTTGAAATTGTTCTCCTCTCTATAAATACTTAATTATCATTTATTAAATGATATAGAACATATATTCAGCCTGGTACATAGCAGGCAGGCACTGTCTATGCCCTTTTTCACCAAAATGCACAGGTAAAATAGCCATTAGAGTAATCCACTGTAACTATATATGAATTTTTAAAAATAAGTTGTATTATGCAACCTTAATTCCTTATTAAGTTTTATAACTGGCCATACAATAATCTCGATTTCCAGTTCTAAAATACCCAAACATAAAGCAAACTCTCTATTTGTTTTCAATGTGCAATACTCAAAGAAACTCTCTTGAGATTTCACTCCACACCACTTTTCCCTTCAGAACTCAGCACTTCTCACTGCCCTTCTTCATCTACTACTAAACAAATAAAAGGTTGAAAAGAAAATTTACTTATGAGCTAAATCTCATCCACCCTTCTTCATCAGATGCAGAAAATGAGCAAAACAGTAATGTATTCATACATTTATTTTTATAGATCTCGTGTAAGTAACATATCAAAAATTGCAAACACAAAAAGTTCCTCTACTGGATGACTAAACTACATCAGAGCAGAAAGATCACAGTAAGTAAAATGTATTAATCAGGTAACATTAGTTAACACAAAGAAACTAACAAATTGCCCCCCTTACCCCAAAACCTCACCCACCCAATACAAGAAAGCAATGGCATAGTATCAAAGTAAGTAACCCAGAATGCTATCTTCCATCTCTAACGTTTTATTTTATTTTTAAGTTAAAATTTTGCCTGTTGGAAGTATTTTTCCATTCCTAATAAAAATAATTTCTGGAGGTACATTACTGATAAGCAATAGAAAAGCTCGCAATCATCTCTAATCACAAAATTACTTAGCTGTTGGAAATACTTTTAAAAACAAATAAAACAGAATCAGTTAATTTTTTCTAAAGGCCTACAGCAATTTCAGGGTAGCTGCTGTCAGAAAGAGTAAGACAGGCTGTCAGAAAGCAAATGTACCTTCTGGCTGTGAAGAATGCTGTCCCTAAACAAGCAGTGTTTACAAAATTATTCAAATCTCAGACAGAAGTTCTTTTTTATTATGTTGTTGTGGTTTTCTGTAACTTTTTCTTTTCTGATCTTTCATTAGAACAGTAATGTATCATCACAACATAACTGTGGAAGTCCTTAGTGGTAATAACTCATGCTACTGAACCTCTGAAGCAGAAAAGCTCCAGGTATCAAGGCAAGTTTTATAGGGTGGATTTCTCAAGGGTTTAGTTCACTGGTTTGATATCTGCAAGCCAGAGCTATTTAGGTTTACACTCAATGTCTGACATGTTGAAGATTTTATTGCATTCAGAAACTGGCAGAGAACGTATTGAGAAAAATATGTAAGAGAAAAGTAGAAAGGGTGTTGTCAGATTCTAAGTTCATTTAAGGTTACAAGAAAAGTACTCAAACATCTCAGTCAAGTATGCAGAATTCTTAACTTATAGTTTAGGCTTGTGTTAGTAATGTTCAAGTTGCCATTAATGATGACACAAAGTAAAAGGTCTTAAAACCTTTTTTTCTCTTTTTAAATACAGATTTTTTTATTCTATTTAATTTTAATTGAATCTTCATTCCTTTTTATAGTCCACTCATTTATATAAATCCTAAATACATAAAATAATGCTCGTAATGATGTTAGCAGCTGGCAAGGGAAAGAAGGGGAACTTGATGTAAGCAATTTTCTAAAATTATAAACAATCACTGTTATTACTAAAATATTACCTAATCCTTTTGATTTTTCCCAAAATTGTCCAGCATTCCAACAAGGACATGTTTCCCTTGAGTTCTGTGGGAATTCTTTTCTTATATGCATGCCAAAATATACCACAGAAATATTGCCCCTTCTTGGTGCAGAATTCTGGCAATGCGTAGCTCACTTCTTGGCCAGAAGTGGAAATGCAGAACAGCGTGTAAATGAAAAGTAATGAGGGTGGAGAGGAAAGAGCATTCCAAACTTGTCAAGCCTCAAGAAATGTTAAGTTTGGGTCCAGTTCAAGTTTTGGGCGAAGATTTAATTCATTTTTTATTTTCTTCAAGATGCCTTAGTACCCTCAGGGAGTATTCACTTCCTAGAGAGCTCTTAGAAAAGCATATTTTTTAACTGACAAAAGGATCAGCAAATGGACCCTGATGCCAAAAGTTTGAAGTTAAAGCAGTTACTGTGACAAGTCTCAATTGCATGTTTGTTCCTTAGAAAGGATTTTTTTTCCTTAGAAAGGATTTTAAAAGATTATGCAGAACTGCGTATTTAGAGATTTTTCATATTTCCAATTGAGACAGAGACAGTTGTCTATTATACTACATGCAATGAAACAGAAATGACTGCTTTGTGCTTTAGTTTCAAAGTATCCTACAAACTGAAGTTGTTCCTTTAAAACATATTTTCTAAAGACACTTACAGCTAGAGATGTGCTGCTGATCCAAAACATCAAGAAAAGGAACAGAGGAAGAGGGAGGATCTCTGAATAATTTAAAGCAGCCTCCTCATTCAAAAGTAGTTCTCTTTTTAATCTCTTACACTTTGTAGCCAGAGACTTTATGCCAGGCTCTGGCAGAAAGTCAGGAAACAATGTATCTGAAGCTTTAGAGCAGGATGAAAAGAAACAACAGAATGTACAGGAGACCCACTAGAAATTCTACTTGTACATGAAGTTTGTTTACCAGGTGTTTTGTTTCCACAGGTGAAGCCCACAGCCTGATGACAGAATCTCTGCCACTCACTTGCCCTCTACCTATGCCAGACATGAGCACAAATGTACGTGTGCATGAGTATACATAAATTGTTCTACTGGAACAGAAATCTGCAATTAATCATTGATGTTTATGTTACTTTTCATAATAACTGTCCTCATTATCAGAAATTTGAATGAAAATATATATATATATATATATATACCTGTATTACTAACAAAAACAATTAAACAATTGAGCCCAAAGTTAACAATTAACAATTAAAAAATGAGCCCAAAGTTCTCCTATCTAGCTTTTATGAAGAAAAGACTTAAATAAACAGTAATACTTTTTTTTGGTATAATCACTTTTCAAAAGACCAAACATGCTTTTATAAAGGTTCTCTCAGTGGATTTGATAAGGGAATAGAGGACATCTGTCTTGTACGAGTACTTTGCAAGAAGATTCAAAGACTTTACAAATTAGCTCTACCTGTCTTGAAGGAACACTTTATAAAGATACAATTCCTTATGAAATCCAACAACTTTGATATAAAAAAATAAAAGTTTCTGATACATCATCTACTCAGAACACCTACAGTTTGAATAGTGTACTGCTTACCTATTCCCAAGTAATTATTTGTTCTCATCTCCTACCCCCTCTATTCACAAAAAGATTCTCTTCTCCCATGATAACTTTAAATAAAATGTACATGAAGAGAAGCAATACTAAAAACACAAATTATTTTGCTTTCAAGTAGCACTTACAATACAGCAAATATCCTAACATACTCTCCTGAAGTCATGACAGAATCTAGTCCAGACAAAAATAGATAGTAACACCCTCCCGCCACACTATTCCAGAGGATCTTAGTTTATTCACTGCCAAATAGGTAATCCTATAAGTAGCACAGAGGAAGGCATGAAAAAACACAATTGTACTCCCAAAGACAGAATATTTTCAAGTTTAGATGCAAAAGCTGTGTTGCAATCATACTTTTCTTCTCAATTCAGAACCAGATCAATGTAAGCCTGAAAGTTCTCTTAAGAGCTTTGCCAAACAGCACCAGGAACAACCATATGCACTCATAGATTCCCATGTGGAGTTCAGGTAGAACCAAAACAGGCTAACAGAAACCTTAAAGAATGGCAGATGTCTTCATAGTGAATGATCATTACAGCAACAGTAGCCTTTATTTGAACCCAACCACTGTGCACATTCAGGGTACAAAGGATCATTTCCTGGAACCCTGTAATGTCCTTAGGATTCACTTGAGCATGGAGAAAGACCTCTTTTTAGATTTTTACGAAAAATATTTAGAATTGGTATCCTAAGAAGCAGAAAGTATGTAATGCAGTATATGAGAATATGATTAAGTATCTCATTGGATTCTAATATTACCATTCAACAAGTCCTTATATTAAATATTTATCTTTCAAAGATTTTTTTCTTACCCATGTATATTAAAATCATTAAATATCTTTTTATTCTTCTTCTTATCTATACTGTATACTTTAGAGATTCCAAACAAGATTATTCAGAGTAGAGGGTAAGTATTCCTTTTACTTTGTCATTTAGTTGAAAAATCTTTACTTCAATAGTGCTCCATTTCCTCTAAAGATTTTGAATCTCTTTTCCCTGTTTAACTGTTGACACAGTTTACCCATGCCTATATAATTTTATCAGTTAAGAGTTTAACATTAATGTGAATAGCACTGTGTTTTCAAGCCTAATAGAATTTTTATGAGCTTCACTTTTTCAATAGTCATGCAATAGGAAATAACGTGGTATGAACAGCTGAACTATTTACCTCATTATAACATCCGGCATGTTATAACTGATGGGCAACAAAGATCTTTAGTTTATCACTGATACTTCAAAACTGATATTTAATAAAACTGAGTTCTGAAGGGAGTCCTTTCTAAATCTCAGCATTTGGACTGAATACTTTAGTGGACAAAATACTTCATAAAAGAGGAACTTGAAGACAAAAATGAATAAATAAATAAAGCACAAGCATTTTAAAATTAATCGTATGAAATGCATAGCTTTATATAAGCAAAGCAGTTAAGACACAAGGAGACTTCACTCAAAGGCACTAGAGGGAAATATTATGCTTAAAGCATTTTGTTAGCTTTGCTAAATATGCAACCAAGGGCCTGTGCTCTACTAAAAGCACCAGAAAGAAAGGCACAAATACAAGATTATCTCCCCTGTCTTTAAGAAATAAGTAAACAATCTTGGAAACAGCATATAACTCAACATTAGTTTTAAAAGTGATCAAAATACTAGTAACATATTATCACCTTTGCTACCTAGAATATTTGTAAATAGCACCAGTAAGATAATAGTTAACTGTGGGAGCAACTTTAATTTCAAGTATGAAAGGAAGGTAAATGTTAATACTATTTTTCAAATATGGAATCAAAACAATTTGAAGCATAACAAATAGCATATCATGGGAAGGGAACCTTATAGCAAGTGCAGCAATACAAGCATAAAATAGTCTAAGTATCTTGTTAGCTTTGTCTGATATTTTATAACAATCTGATGATACTTAATAGTAATAAAAAATTCTTCAAAGAGATCTCGAAGTAGTAGATTTTCAACATGTAATTAATGCAACTGAAACTGTTGCATTTACTGGACTGGTATGTGTGGGTATACAACTAGTATACAGAAAATTAGGAGTTATATACAGTATTTTTACTAGGAGAATAGTTTCAGTCCTGGAAAAAAAGTTTTTGTTGTGGTGGTGGCCTTTATTAATGTCAAATTTCATAAAAAATTTAATATATTCAAGGTTTAACAACATAGACTGCAGAGAGAACAGAATCTAAGCTGCGGATCATATATGGTCATCAAGCATCATGCAGTACTACCAAATATCGAGAGGACATTACATAGACAGACAGTAATGATGAAAGAGGGGTAGACAGAAGTATAAATTTCAGCTGAAGTTTTCAAGTAACAGATTACCTTTCAAGCTGCAAGTGACAGATAGTCTAATGTGAAGGGTAGTTTTTCCAGGCGCGTAACATGGCTGCAAAATTGTACAGCTGAGGACTGTATCTCCACCATTCTCTGAAAATAAATAAATAAACAAATAAATAGACAGACATTTAAGGAATTTTAGTATGAAAAATTTTGAAAGGAGCTTGTAATCTAAAACTCAAAATGCCTTTGAGCACTTTTGAAAGGTTTCACATCATGCACATACTTCCCAAAGATGTTCTAGACATCAGAACGGTGCTTAAGTGTTCACACCATTAGAAAACTGTAACTAAAGTAGTTGATAAAGACTTAACAAAAGGATTCAGAGCAGCAAGCACAGAAGCTTATAAGCTTTACAGGACATTAACACAATGAAGTGTAATAGCTCCTTCACTCTAAAACTTTACATTTGACCAGACAACTGTATGTTCTACTAATCTAAAAGCACACAACTGGCTTTTCCAACCGCCTTTGTTTTATCAAAATCCAAATGGGGTCTTTCTTAAGTAGAAGAATATATATATTTTTTTAAACTGTAAAAACATACATGGAACTTCACTAAATCTGTGTAACAAAACTTTAGCATTGTTTATCAGTTCTGTATTTCTACATTATAAATATAAAAAGAAATAAATTTTAAAACTGAAATCCAATTTGACTCCCATAACTTATTGAACAAAAACAGCAGATCCTTTTCTTTCCACTAAATTTATGACTACCCAACATTGTTACCAGTTTCAAGAGCTAAAAAGTAAATATCTGAAGGAAAAGAATAATCAAAACAAACAAACAAAAACCTTGAAACACCTAAAACATGCAACTAGTGGAAGGAAGAACTATGAAAGTGATGAAAGTGACATTTATTTTTATTTTATTCTGAAAATTCGCAAGTTCTAAAGAAGTCCAAATCTGTGTTCAGTAGATTTACAACTGTACGCACTGTGAGCAAAGATTACCTTTATTAAGTTTCCAAGTAATTTTTTTTTTTTTCGGCCACTGGAAAAATCCCTGAAAATGCTCAATGGATTACCAATGCTTCAACTGTTTAAGTTATTACATTTGCAATGTTGAAATTAGAAAGCTGAAATTAGAGATTGTTGTTTTTTCTCCAATATATATTTTTCTACAAGCATCACTTTACAACATACAGATATAGAATATAGAACAATGAGCATCAAAGTCTCTACTTTAATATTGTTATAAAAATCTATTTGCAAAACATTCTTTGTATATTCTTTGGGAATCTGTGGCCTCTATGAATACTCAGGGGACTATAGTGAATAAGAGTGTTACGCAGATGCCCTATCCAGAGAAGTAGTTGACTAAATTAATACAAAGACAAATGAAACATTTAGCCTTGTGCTTTCCTCTGGAAATGCTATCCACCTACCCTGACTGAACGTGCTGTTCAGAACACACTGAGAAATCACCGTTCATAGTCTCTATGGAGATAACCCTATTTCTTCCCAAGACAGCTTACTATCTCAAAACATTCTCACTTTTGCCAGATACATAGTAGGACAACAGGTGAAGTTTATCTAAATTTAATCTTCATGGAGCTTTGAGAACGTGATTCATCAGAAGGTTG
The DNA here is from genome assembly GCF_038088225.1 of Cyrtonyx montezumae. Classification (NCBI taxonomy): domain Eukaryota; kingdom Metazoa; phylum Chordata; class Aves; order Galliformes; family Odontophoridae; genus Cyrtonyx; species Cyrtonyx montezumae. The sequence continues at coordinate 12,744,141 of NW_027071825.1, forward strand.
TTGTCACTGCCACTTGCTTAATGCATCAGCTGGCCACTGTGATCAAGTGTAAATTTGCCCCCAAACTGCCATCAGAGAAACAGATATTTTTCCTCTGAAAAACGTCATTAGACATATACTGTCCAAATGTGTATTATTATTCATTAGACTGAAAGATCATCAGATGATGTACATTCCTTAAGATTTACTTTTTGGAGACCATGTAGATCGGTTCAAATGCAGATGAAAATTCTTTCACAGTCCTGTAAGTCAACCAATTGCAAATAATGCACAGCAGCATAAATACTCAAGAATAACTTTCCTGTTACATGCCTGAATTGCAAAAAATCTCATCAATATTTTAAAATGTTAGCAACTTTGTATTTTCTGGGGAAAAAAAATTCTTCAATTTTGTCTCTAAGATGCAACTTTTTCATACTGTTAACAGTCCATCATTTTAATACAATTAATACGAGGACAGAATATAGATTATGTTATGATTATAGTATACTGTTGTATGAAGACACACATTTAGAATTCAGCTGTGACTCCGATGGGTCCTTGATTTCTATATGACATATCTGAATAATTTTCACCATTTTTTAAGTAGACAATTATTCTGTAAAAATAAAAATTATCATAGCAAAAACAATAAGAGGAGTGCTACTTAGCAAAAAGTCTTGTTGATTTATCACACTTTGTTTAGCAGGAAAAACAAAACAAAACAAAAAAACCACCTTGTTATTGAGGTCTAAATCAATAAGCAGTGGTACATCCAAACAAGATGACTATTAGGAAACATCATACAGAGACAAATTCCCCAGAATTCATAGCCAATAAAGGCCCTAAAACCTTTTACAAAGACAAAAGATGTACTTTGGTAGATTCAGTTATATCAATGTGCCTACAGCATTTCCGCATTAAACCTACTAATGACAGCTCAAGTCCACTCAGATAGGTTCAAGCGAAAAGTGGTATGTATGTGAAGAGAACTATCATCTGTGCTGGGGGGGATGGAATTCATGATCTCCAGAGGTCTCTTCCAAGCCCTGCAATTCTGTGTCAGTAAAATACAATCTCTGACACGATTTAGATGACCATTTCCTGTCCTGAGTTACATATAGGTGCTTGAACTGAAAAAAAATTCAAGTTGCTTACATCTAATTGCAGCATTTTATTGAAACTCGTATCATCTGGAATCCATATGGGTCACACTGCCTTAATAAGCAACAACACATTTTATTTTGGTTTACTGAAAATTAACAGGGCTTTGGGGAAAATACTATTATTATAAAAGCCTGCTTCACATTTGTTTGGGAATACTAGAGCTATATAAGTGGAAAAAAGAGAACCATTCTTTTTTCTCTGTTGTTGATATTAGAAGAAAACAATGCATCTGGTAATGTTAATGATACCCTATATCCTCAACAAAGATGAAAGACAACAAGCCAAGTTGTAATATGCTTAACCATATGAAACAACCATACTGGATAGATTAGTTTAGCATCCAGACACAGTAACGCTGCCCCCTCCCCTCCCTTTTATTTTTTTTTTCCAAACAATATTCCATACCACAGTCTAGTAGGTCTGCAGTGTCTCAAAGCTTTGTACAGGACAGCTTTCTCAATATAGTAAGCACTACGGTAAAATGCAATCAAGGGCAATTTCTGTTTGGGCCAGCCTTGTGGGAGAGGGAGATCAAACAGGGAGCAGAGAAAGCAGAACAAATCATGTAGTATCTATCACAGTTCCACACTGGTTCCTCTGTTGCAAGAGACTGCAACCTTGCAGTCCTGTTTTCAGAAGTTTACAATTAAAACACCATTATAAAAATGTCATCTTGGCAAAAAAATGTAGCAAACAAGCTCATTCCAAGAAGGATTTATATTTTAATTAGAGAAAAATCAGTTCAGCTGTAGAGAGTCAGAGGGTTTGGCTAAGGAAGACAAACAAAAACATATTTTTTGTGGTTTCTGTAGCTCTTTTGTTCTTCTTGAGGAATCAGTACTATGTCAATGTAATAACCAGTGTAATAAGATCCATACCAAGAAATAAGGATTTCATTTGACAACTGATCAACACTGCCTTTAAATACAGTTAAGACTATTCCTCTGTAACCCTGTAATCCAGACTCCTGCCTGTGATTATTTGCATTTAACAAGAACAGCAATCAAAACTGACCATCCTGGAACTTGGGTTTTTTGTTCTCTTGACCATTCTAAGATGTTCTTGTCCTCCCTGTTCTCACCACTACCCTGGTCATCATTCTACTTCAAATGCTAAAAGATGTGGAAACTCAGTTAACTTTTCCTTTAAAACCACAGGATTCCTTAATGTTAGGCCATTACACTGCAGTTGAGTGCACGACTGATCAACTAACTTGAAGATGACTTAAAAAAGAGAAATATTCAATACAGTAATAAAACAATATAGAAGAGCAAAGGATTTTTCAATATACTGTAAAATACTGAAAAGAACTTTATCCAGCTCTACTCTTGAGAGACTTCCCCTTATCCTGCAAGAGCTAACTACACTGATGTCAGCAGGGCTGATATTAAAAAAAAAATCTACCTATATTATATATATACCTGTATCTATCTACCTATATTTCCACTCATTCAGAGACCCTCTTCTGAGACTACTATGAAGAATAGCATGAATCCATATAAGAAATATAATGGCATTCAACCAACTAGTGCATATAGGCTCCACAACCACTTCAAATGGCGCAATGGTCCGAAAGGAATCTGTCATTACAAGGTTCCCTAAGGAAATCAGAGGTTACCAATGGAAACTTTTCAGTAGCCACCAATTCACACCTCTCTTGCTCACAATGCTTCTTTAGTGTCCTTTTCTATGTTATTTTGTTTGGCAAAAAATAACTTTTCTTCCAGATAATGTAACATGCATGTCAGAAATAAAGACATTGAGAGTGAGCAGAAAGGAAGCTTTTCTCCATCTCAAAAGGAAGATAAGAAAAGAACTTCTAATAAAGACATAATATCTATTGGCATTAAACAAATAACAAAACACAGTACCTCAAAAAATTAAGGTATCAGTGACCCAGGATTCTATGTCCACTAGTCAGAATTTGTGAAGAAAAAAAAAAAGGCTTTTTTTCCCTTAATTTTCTATAATGTAGAGGCAAGACAAAAAAAAAAAAAAAAAAAAAAAAAGGACTAGCAAGAAAAAACTCATATCCCCTTCCTTTCACACAAACCTGTGAGAAATAGTAGGTTTTTCTTGGGGCTTTCCTTGTTCAGAAAACAACAACAACAAATAATAAAAAATAATAAAAAATAATAAAAAATAATAAAAAATAAATAAAAATAAAAATAATAAAAAATAAAAATAAAAATAAAATAAAATAAAATAAAATAAAATAAAATAAAATAAAATAAAAATAATAAAATAAAATAAAAGAAAGCTGAGGAAGCATCCTTGGAGCAGCACAGCCACCCTCAGTGAGCTTGGTCTGGGTGTGTACCTCCCTGAGTGAGCTCTCCTGCGGGAAGATGAATGGAATTTACCTCAGCTGCTACATGGTCCACAGCTGACTGCACAGAAGTGTCTCTGAACACCAGAGCAGAGGCAAGACAAAAGCTGTTTGAAATAATGAGGCACCACCACTAGCAATCCACTCCCTTTTTGTGATTATTTCACTTTTACATTACAGGAGTCCTCATGCACTCTAACCAGGTTCCCATTCTGGTTCCCCCATGCAAACAATCTAACTCCTATTTTGAATGGAAGAGGTATCACAAGAACAAACTGAAAAAGAAAACCTGACAGAGTGTTGACAAAGCAGAGATCAGGAACATGGTATTATGTCTAAAAGTCATTGATGTCCAAAGGGCAGGTCAGAACCACAAAGTCTGGTAGAGAAGGAATGAGAGATGCATCAGGAAATATTTTATTGAGTAATCTCATACTGCATATTACAGTAGATTCTAAGACTTTCCAGTCTGCATTCACACTAAGACTCAGGATGAATCCAGGTTGGATTACCAGAGAGGAGGTTGAGACTCTGAACAGTAATCACAACAGAGAAAGAACAGTTGTAAGTGATATGATTGAAGGTTGTCTTTTTTTTTTTTTTTAATTCAGGAGAGTAGGCTGTGCCTACTTTATGATCACGAATAATCCAAAATCAAGCAAGGGCTCTGGAGGAAGAAGGCTTTGCAAGACTGGGGTAAAATTGATTAGAAGGTAAGCATGAATGGAATCTAAGCCTGGAAAATAAACTACAAATGAATATATAAATTAAAAACAGAAAAATCTCAAAATTTGTGGTAAGGTGGAAGAAAAAGGGGCAGCAAAAAAAAAAAATATACAGACTAGTTATAGCCAGAATACTTTAAAAAGCTACACATTGTATTAACTATAGTTGAACAGTAGGGAAGATAACAATAAGCAAAGGGATACTAAATCTCAAAAACAGCAAAAACAGAGAAGATAAAATTTACTTTTAATTAAAATGGATTCATAGTGCCACTAAATAACTTGCTCTTTAATCTTTACCAGCCATGTAATAATAAGCTGCAATAATATCAACGTGTCTACTGTTCTTCCAGGCTTTACTCGCCTTGCTCATCATTGGAAGCTGAAAGAGATCTTGAAACAGATCATTATCATTGAAAAATTTCTCTTTAAAAATATTTACCCCTAAATGAGAACATAGACAGAATGTCTGTAACACATGTATTCTCCTTGCTGATGAACAAAGCTGAATATTTTCTCACTTTCAGCTTGTACAACTTTGTCTCTAGCTCTTATTTTTTCCCTGAAGTAACATTAGCTTTGTCTGCATTCATCTACCAGACAAACCTTGAATTCTCAGAACCACCTTCTCAGGCAACAGTTTACACTATGTCTTTTACAGCACCACAGCATTAACATGTTTTTGCTTCTTGGACAAATAAACACTGGAGTTTATTTGGAGAATGCTGATTCAGAAATCTGCTCTGAGCAACTTCCTGAGGTTCCTAATTATCTATGTTGAAGAAGTTACAGAAAGTCTGAACATGTAAGTCCCAGAGTAAAATCCACACACATTTCCGTCCCCTGGAACGCATCTCTCATGAAGTTCAACATAAACATCCCATCAGAAAGCAGTTTTTTAGTTACAACTGAAATACATAGTTTAGCTTGTTTAATACTGCTGAAGAATAAGATCAAATGATTCTGCTGAGTTTAGACTGGCAACTTTCACAGTTCTCTATCAGTGTTACAGAAGCTATCACAAAGTGGCACTAGGAATAATCGCATATGTTCCACATAAAATAAAAAAGAACAATAGAAACATGATTCATTTTGCAAGTAGAAATTTCCTGAATAAAAGGAGTCGTTAGACTAGGGAAACAAGGTATATGAAAAGTCAAAGATCCAAGAGTGGTGACAAAATGGCACAAAGGGCTATAATAAATAAAAAGAAAATTGTAAAGTAAGCTGCTAAAATGCAGTCAATTCTGTCAGAGAGATAGTGCAAGCGCAGTTAATCTACTGAAAAAGACTCCTCCCCTTGAGAATAATGAAAATTGCAAAACTGGCATTTACTATGAAAAGCAGCCACGTCAGGTGAATGCTGAAGTTATTCCTCAAGATCTCTTTTTTTCCCATCATCACTAAGGAAACCATAGGATTTCCCTGTGCCTGCTAACACAGCACCTTTATAATCTTGCTGTTCATTCCATTTTTCCCTGTAAACAAAGCAAGTCTTTATACTCTCAGACACATTGGTAGGGATCCTATTTCACTCTACAAGAACCTTGTAGGCTAAAGACAAAGCTTCTAAATTGGTCTTGGATGAACTGTATTTCTTAGATGTTGCTAATACTTTCTGAACCTCTGATTAATCTTCCTTGAGCAAAACTGTAGTCAGCACTTGTACCTCAAGGGCAGCAAACTCTGTTAATGCACTCTTTCAAGAGACCTATTATCAATTGGAAATCTCAAATGGCAGACCTTCACCCTGAGTAGCTCACATTACTTTTGGCCTTTCAGACTCTTAAGGTGTGGTTTGATGATCAATTTAAATTGATCTAACTATGGACCACTGCCAAACAGACAATTCTACATCTGTGCCTAGCAAGCTATGTAATGAGTTAGTACAGCTGACTGTCTTGTTTTCTGGAAGAGCTTTTAGTTAGATCATTTACCAGACCAAGTCACAGCATGACAACAAGCAGAATAGCAGTAGAGGCAGGAACAGATAGCTGGCAGTGAGGCCAGCACATGCAGTTCTGACTTGAATCTGCTTGAACTTATCACCAAACAGCACCCTAAACTGGACATCTGGGTGGATTATCAATATGAAATGGAATGAAACATATTATAAACAGTAGGATCTGCGTCTTCATCCCCAAGGGATCCTTAACAATTTCATAGAAGCTTTGCGAAAAACAGAACTGGCTTTCATTATACACTTTTTAGGTCACTATGCAAAATGTTTTAAGAATCTCTCTTCCATGACAGTCCTAGAGAGAGTCTCTTTTCACAGTGCACAATCTCATCACAAATCATAAAAAATGGTACTCAAAAGGTCAGCTGTTTAAAATCTGTTTTGAGAGTTTCTTTATTCATTCAACCTCTTCTTTTAGCACTATACTTTTTTTTCTTATTTTACCATAAAACAAAGTCAGTGACATACAAAAGCTTCATTTCATCTCTTTCTTGGGATAGAATCAGACAAAGATAGCATAAAAGTTTTTGGATTAGCTCTTCTATCAATTCTTTTTCTTTCAAAAATTTTATAACATCATTATTTTTAAGGAAATCAATAAAACATAATAGAAATATGTCTGCTTTACTCAGTAACTAGATCCTAGCTGTGTATCTGTTATTTACATGAAAGTGAAATCTATCTGTACTTTCTATTACTTGTTTAGGATATTGTAAGGATTTTTCCCCTAATGCAGCAAAAGATATGATAACACCATGTCTTTACATATGGAGTTAGCACACTGCTTGACTAGTCATCAAACAGAAACAAGTAATAAAGCTCCAAGTGTTTAGTTAAATTTAATTTACAACTAAGCAAAACAGTGTTTATTGGAACAAAAAAGGTCATTAGTGTCTTACTAGGAAGCAATTAAAATAACAGATCAAACCCATTCATCAAATCACAAAACAGATGCTGAGCTTTACTGTAAGAAATCCAGAAGTAATGGTGTATGTAACTACATAAGTCTACAAGCCATGTTGCACCTTCTGTGTCCACAGAGAAGTTGCTGAAAAACAAGATTTATCACATAGTGGATTTAACTGTAATTCTCCAGCTTCAGATGTGCTCATCTTACTCATGTGGAGACTCAAAGTGAAGGCAATGAACCAGCTGAGGCTTAGCTTCTGATACACAAAAATAATTCTAACCCAAAGAAAATATTTAACATGGTCTTGGTAAACTATACTCCAATTTCCATACTGAGTTCTGCTCCAACAATACAATGGAAATATTTACTGTCACAAAAAAAGGACTGAATTGGGAAAAAAAATCCATAATTTCATGTTTAGACCAAAAAACCCTGTACTTTACATTGTCTATTCAGTAGTGTGATTAACTGAAACTCTAAATCTTAGCTTCCTCAAATTCAAGCACTATGGATACTGTTTAATTAAGTTGTGAAAATTAGTTGCGAATTAAAAACTGATGCAAGGTTGATATTAGAATTCTCTTTCCCTCTTTTAGAGCCTCACTGTTTCATAGAGGAGTTACAATCCATTGTTGAAAATTTCTGCCAATTTACAGATATTCTTGTGTCATGTGTTTGGGAAATTGACAAAAAAAAAAAAGTTAAAATCTCTTATTAGAATAACACAGTTGCTATATACAAGGGCTGCTCCAAAGGTAATGCCTCCTATTTTATTGTGTTGGCCTACAACATCAGAGTTGGTTGTTGCTGGGATGGCATGAGAGGCTGAACCTTCCCAACCATAACCTTTTACATCTCATTGCCATATGACAGATGGCAGCAGAGGGGCAGTCTGACAGAATGGGATCTGATATGGAAGTGTGTATGAAGCAAAGGAGTGTCACCAAGTTCCTCCATGCAGCAAAAATGGCACACACTGATATTCATCAATCCTTGCTGAACGTTTATGGGAACCAAACAGCAGATACAAGCACAGTAAGGTCATGAGTGATGCATTTCAGCAGCGCTGACTGTAATGTGAAAGACAAGCCACATTATGGATGGCCATGCAGATTTCTACAAGCGTGGCATGCAGGCTCTTGCTCATTGCTGATGAAATTGCACAGGTAATGGTGGTGACTATGCTGAAAAGTAATGTTGCTGAAGACTTACTCTATCTAGTGGGGTTTTTTTTTTGCCAGTCCAAATACACCGATTCAGATACGGTTTGGTTCAAGTCCCATTAATAAAGCTTTTTAAAGAAGTTTCTGAATTGCTTTATAGGCATCTGGCAAAACCAGTAACAGACATTATAGAATAGGACTTAGTTCATTAAAAGCCTCTGAAGATTTATTTTCCACCTTTGTTTTTTTGTGGATTCCTCCATTATTTAGTGTATCTGAGGTTTCCCACTATTCTGAGAAAGAGGAGCCTACAGGAAAGTATAGAGATCCCAAAGAAGCAGTGTTTACACTGAGGGAAAGTGGAAACTTTTAGTCACTGAGATGATCAGTGCACATTCTAAAGCAAGTTATTAGATTACCCCTGCATTTCTCATGCAAAGTGTAGATATTACTAATGGTCATGAAGTTATGTGATAGCAGCTGTCATTTCTACCCTTAGGGCATCTCCTCTGTACAATGATTTCAAGTCCCGCCTAGTGAAGATTCCCCGCTGTTTTTCACAAATTTTTAAAAATGAGTTGGGAGTTTGTTGAAGAATGCCCCTGAGCACATTAAATGGAGATTCTCATTAGCAAGTATCAAAGGGAAACTCCATCTCCTCTTCAAGTATCATTTCACCAAGCATAGGATTAGTTACTGACTCAGAGAGTAGAAGCTACCCAAATCCTAACATTAGTACAACTTCATCTCAATTTTCTCAGAGTAATCACATCTATATTCTAACCCTGCAGGAATGAGATTAACCAACAGGGCTGCTTACACAACACACTTCAGTGTAAGAGAAGGACACTTGACCTGGTATTGGATATCTGTGGGAATTAACTTGTGCATCAAAAGTAATCTAAACATGACAGTGTAAGTTCCATATGGGCTAAAGTATTTGATTTCATGGAAAAATTGATTAGATGATGCTAAGCTCTATGCTGTCACAGACAGACTGCTTCTGATATCCAGTTTGGCCTGTTTAAAATTAACTTGGGTATCTCTATACTAAATTGTGCCATGTAGCAAGATGAAGAGATAATCTCATAGTTGAAGTGCTATCACTGTAATGGGAGATTGAACTTTTGCATCACTGCTTCTCACTAACCTCTTGAATAATGGTTGTAGTATTTTATTTTCATTTTGAAATGCCAGAAATTAATTTTGGTCAGCATTAATGTAACTTATATACAGAAGATATTCTTACCAGTGTATTTTGTTACCTCTGGAGAGAAGATGAGACAACAGAAGAAATGCCTTGCGATAACCTAAATTGGGTAACGAGCTTCTCAAATGAATGCAAGTGAAGAAGGGAAATGCTGGGTGAAAATTCAGCCATATAACTGCTTCATACAGAGCTTGTTTTTGACAATATGCACGGAAAGAAGGATTTTTTCCACATATTTCCTGATTTTCATATTCAACCTCAAATCCTTTCCATATAGGACTATCCAGGTATTCACGTAATTCCTGTAACCAACACACTCCATAAATGGTAACAAAAGTTGAATAGAGAAGAACAGAAAATTAATAATGCAGGACCTCCAGACAGTTCACTGCTGCCCTTAAAAGTAACTGGTTACCTGGTTGCAGTGCCAGTCACTGATCAGACAAGGTAAAACTAGCCAGACATGAATAGTAACAATGTAAAGACAGATGCAGCATTTCTTTGCATGGAAGGTTTTTTATATTAGTTCTCTGATATTTTTCTTTAAAAGCAGACTGGAGAAAGAATGAATGGAAGAAAAAAAAAAGAAAAGGGAGGAGAGTACAGAAGAAAGGTATATGACAGCTGTGCAGATTTGTATGCACTTGTTTTTCCATGACTGTGCAAACCTTCACCACTCCTTAAACTTTAGAGATTCTAAATATAAATTTATTCTTAAGCATAACATTTTAGTTGTTCATGAATGAGCGACACTCCTGTAGAAATGGCAGAATTCAGACTTAGCATTTACACATTAACTTTTAAAGGCTAACCCATTCTACCATCTTTTACCTTCTACTTCTATGGTATTTTAACAACAGCCTACAGGCCTTCAGTGGCCTTTTGATACTTCAGCTGGAGTTCAACTTCAGGTGACCTCTATCTATTAGGATGTCTAACTCAGTTATCACTTATTAAAGTTTTGCAACCTTACTCAAGTATAAAAATAACAAAGAAATAGCTTTGAAGGTGAGAAAAAGACTTTTCTTGCTCAAATGCACCTTCCTTAATAACAAAAGGGAATGTATATAAAAAGGTGTGAAGTCCTTGTGGCAGAATTCTTAATGCCTCTTGATTAAAAGTAATCTTTCCCCTGAAAGCTGGACATAGGGACTTTGCTTTACACTAATTGACATATATGGCGGTTGTTCAGTTAGGTTTATTAACATATTTGACCAAATGAAATCGCACAAAAATTGTAAGGCAGAGAGGTGCTCACTGCATCCATCCATCATAGACATCAACTACAGCATGTCAAATCCTATAGCTAAAAGAGATTGCTTTTTTGGTGCTTTTGTACTAATTCATAGCATTTTTTGCTTCTACCACAGCAAAAAATTAGTAGCAATACAAAATTACTTTTTTTTTTTAATTACAGACTCATTGTAACTACCAGTATAACTGCAGTTAGTACAGAGCTCAGCATGAATTCATAAATTCCCTGAGATATTCACAAGTGTCTCCTCAAGAATGCAATATGAAATTCATTCTAGGCAACCTAAATATAATATTTTCTCTTATCTTGTATTATCTGTTGCAGTAGTGACACATTCTGCAGCTGTATAGCTCTACAGTGCAGTGTCACAATGTCACTTGCTGGGTTTATTCAAACATCAGAGTTCAGATGTAGCTCTGACATCTCAAGAGTCTGGGGTGCCTCACCAGGGAGTGAGAGCTCATGTTAAAATTAACCATCCTTAGAGGAAAAAGACTTACAGTGGGAAGCTGAAGCACACGTAAAAAGAAATACTGAAAGCAAAAAGAGGAACACTGATAACAATTAATACAAATTAGGAGCCAGGAGACTGCTAGAGTGCTCTAGGCTAACATCAATGAGAAATCAATGGCCAGCACAATTAAGAACAATAAGGATTTTTCAAAGTACATTAGCAACAAAATGCATTCCAACAGTAGTATTAGTACAGTAACAGATTGATATAGTAGAACAATCATTAAAATGCAAGCAACACAAAGGGTCTCCTAGTAGCTTTTTTTCTGAATTTGGGAAAATTTCAATCTGATACTGTCAGGAAAACACACTATGATCCAAAAGCAATTTAAGTAAATAATACAGGGTAGTTACTGTGCTGAGGAGAAAAAAGAAAAACAGAAGAAAAAAAAATTAAAAAAGGAAAAAACAAAAGAAAAATCCAACAGCATAGACAGAAAACTCAAATCCAAGACAGAGAGAATAGTTTGTCTGTGAGTGGATACAACTTCAGTGAGAGGCAATGCTAGAGCCACTTGTGTGTCATTTAATAAAGATTTAGGAAAGTTTGGCAGAAGATTCCAAATTTGTTAACTAAAAGGTCTCAAAATACAATTTGCAAATGGCAAATACAAGTACATGTATTCTTAGTGAGCAAGAAATCAAAGAACAAATAGTTATAATGATATCTCTGTCTATTACTGTCTATCAGAAAGAGGTATAACATAATCCAAAAGTCAGAAACTAAAAAGCTTTGACAAGTATAAACAGACAATTACCCCCCATTGCAATATTTGTATTCTGAGGGTCTGAGATGGGAAACACAAACTGACTCAAGAAAGCAAATTTTTCTTTATTTGCAGGAAGGTACATTATTCAATTAAAATCAGCCTTCAGGGTAAAAACACTCTTTGGTGATGCAAAGTTGAGAAACCACTGTTACTATTAGGGAACTCTGAAGAGAATCAGGTGGCAAATGATGGAATCAAAATATTGTATACTCTACAGAAGTCATCTGGTAAGTTTCTTAATTCTAATTTTCTGTCTTTCCACATAATCATGAAGCATATCTAATGCTCTCTAATGAAGAGCCAGCATTTCTATCATTCATCTTTCAAACTCTGTTTAACACCTTGACATTACATGGTAACTATGGGTATGTGCCAATGAAAATCACAACATGGGAATAGATAAACCAAAAGTAAAAAATATTCATAATCCTTATTACTGTAATTACTGTTGTAATTGTACTAACAGACATAAAAAAAAGAGAAACAGTAAAAGCTGTAAGAGTAATAAAGGGATTAGATTTCACAGCCATATTCATAAGCCTTAAATAACAAGGAGAACAAAGGAGCGGGTGACAGAAAAAATGAGAGAAGAAAGGTCCTAAATCCTCAGTGAATGAGGAAAGTCACCAGGAGAGCCATTTACAGCTTATTCGTTCATGCCACTGAATTTTCATTCATCTTGAATTCCCCTTGACCTCCTCAAAAGTATGTCATTGCTACCATTAATGGATTCTGGTCAACTGAAGAAAGGTGGAAACAGTAAGCAAAAGACTTTTCCAAGCATTCTCCTTTCTTCAACAAGCATGAAGGACTCTTCAAAACTACTGCAACATTCACACTGGCTTTTGTAACAACACATTTAATTCTCCACAGTTCTTAAACAACGTGTTTAAGACTCACGCAAGCAAGGAATGTTAAAAAGAGAAGTTCTTTTCCAACAAAAGGAAAGCTAAACCGTGAAGACCTTTGAAGGAAACGCTGCACCCCTGTGCTAGTATCTTTGATCTGCTATTGGTACCTCTAACAGAGGTACACTTGACACTTTAAATATTGATGAGATATTTGCTGAGCTGCCATTAAAAGCCAAGGCTTCACTTTCTAGTGAAAGAAAAACCACAAACTTCAAAGTCTCTGTAGGGGTCCTGATCTCAAGAGCCTTTAAAGTAGTTGAAAGTATATCAAAACCAAGGGATGGGGAATCACCCCATCTTGGTTTGATATGCTTTAATATCAGTTGTTATATACAATTGTTAAGAAAGATTATAAAGTGTAAAGACTCTTTTGTAGCCACCATTTTACTACCTAGGGGGAAGGAAAAGAAAATCATAAAAATATCTTTTTATCAAGATATAGTATGTTAACAGGTAGTATTTCTACTACAAATGCCTTCATATGGTTTTGTTCTTTGATTGTGTGGATAAATGACATGCTTTACTCTTTATGATTCACAAGAAAAATGCATCTGAAAACTTCTGAAAGATTAAAGTCCAGCAACTAGACAACTTTATGTTCAAAGAATTCAGTAGAAGTTGAAATTTCACAGTCATACATAAGCATATTCCATGGAGATGGAATAAAAGTGAGAATCAGAAGCCAATAAAGCATACAGCTGACTTTTCTTGCTTATTCTACTATGATTTCATCTATGTATGTCCAACAATGCTTCATTGTTATTAATGATACTACTGGGACACAAGCTTTGTATGCAAATAACTACTAGCAATCATTTTGTTACATGGAAGCAGAGCAGTACGAAGTGCTCTCCCTACATGTGAGCTGAGCAAGGCAGAGTTAGAAATGAGAACTTAGCTGACTAAGGAGAAGACTATTCCAGCTTATTTCTCCATTAAGTACAGGTGAACTGCAACTTATAGCTCTTTGAGTTGTTCAACTGCATGCTGCTGCTAAACTGAGAGCATTGCAAGGTGCTCATCAAGGTCTTTCTAAATAACACTCAAAGAAGTGACAATAGAGGCAATCTCTTAATATCAAATAAAAAGTTGCAAAGAAAAATTCATGTCTTCAGTTTTGAAATTAATTACAAAAAGAAAAAAAATCTTTTCAAAGTTGGTAATATTTGTGAAACTTTTTTTTTCAGCTTCACAAAATATGGTTGGTTAGGAGATTTCTAATTATGAGGAAAAGAAAACAGAAAAGTCATTAATTCAAAAAGTTTAATTTTGCATACTGTTTTTTCCTGCTCAATTTAAAAGGCTAAGAAAAACAATCAGACAAAAAAAACCAAAACAGTGACATCCAATAAATGTAGAGACTCAGCATTTCATTTATTACTATGACTTCAGGAAAAAGACTTATGGAATAAATTCTGAAAATAAGATATATCTAAGCAATCACAGATGATATTCCTAAGACTTTCATCCAGTGCTGTACATGCAAGTGACTGCCCCTGCTGGCAGGAATTTGCCTAAGAGCTTACACATAGCACTGTGAGTATAGTGTAGTCATGTTAAGACATTAGATCTTAAAATAAAAGCACTGGCTTCAGTATTAGCATGTGCTAGAAGTTAAAAGCAAGAAAATTAAATCATCCTCTTGACTGACATTAAATTAGAAATGAACAGAGGAAAAAAGAATGAGTTCAATTAATAATTTACTTTATGACATTTTAATTTGGATGTAGAAATTGAAAAGATTAAAAATTATTTAAAACCATACCAAACAAGAGACAATAATACTATCTGCACTTAATATCACAGTGCTACAAGAAGTTACCTAAAAAAGGACCATTTCAGTTAATTTTCTGTATTAAACACGAGAAAATTATAGATGTAGTACAATTACACCAATATATTATGAATCTTTTTACATTCAGAATTGAAACTTGCTATTTTGCTTTCATACTCACTATATTCCTAATAATACTTTCTTCAAAGCAATCTCAGTTTACACTTTATGAGAGTAGATCTGCATTTAGAAGTGGAAGGAAATGTATGTGTATTTTACAGACCAGTCTGGAAATATCACGTATGTTTTCTTTATCACCTAAACCAGCTGCTTTTTATACTGAATCACACTCTGAAGATGGCTGTTCACACACACACGCACACACTAAATAAGTTGCAGGAGAGACATTTTTCGAAATTTTCAAAGGGTTTTTTCAAAGGGCATTCATAAAATTAACTTTTCAATTCCAATTATACTAATAAAACAAAGAGCCTTGGTGCCAGATACTCAGCAGACAAGTAGGCAAAAGTTACTATAATGTGCTTATCTTATAAGCTTATAAGAGAATCTTATTCCAACAGAAGACCATGTGTTTTGATAAAAATTTGGAGGTAAAAACACTGGAAAACTAACTTCATCACTTCTGCTTAGTAGAGATTCAAAAATTGGATCCCATGAAATAGATATCAACCATTAAGTGAATATTAGACAATATGTGCTCAGCAGTCCTCCAATCTAATAGCTGCCCCAGCTGATTCTCTATATGTTTCCTTTTCACTGCCTTATCTCTTTAGTAATATTACATTATTACTGCCAGATCATCAAATGGTGGAAACTGGCAGAGAACTATTGATTTCAGGAGAGCTATACTAACTTGCAACAGCTGAGATCCTGGCTTCCTTAACATAAATGCATTATAAACTTAAAGCCACAGCCAGAATTTTGTGGATAAGCTACATCTAAGACAGCACACAAAATGCCAAAGCAACTGCAGGAGGTATTATATAAAGAACAAATGATTAGGCTTACACTGAAGAACAGACAAAGCAGATCAGGAATTTGTTGCTTTAAATATGGGGGCATAGTTGGAATGGCTGAATGTTGTTTCAGATTGCTTAAAAAAAATGCTGTTCAAATAAAGACTGATACAATTGAAAGTCAGAGCCACCTGCAGCAGTGAATTACAAAGCGAGCAGCAAGCACCATTGAAGCAGATCATTCAAACAATAAATACAACTAAAATTATCTGAATACCTTTCAAAGACAGAAAACAAGCAGCAATTCTGTTGACATGGAACAATTTAAATACAGACATTCAAAAAGAACAGTTACAAACTTTTTTTCTATAACAAAGGTGAAAGGCACACACACTGCATTTTCAGAGGATGTCTCCTTTTGCACACTCTAGTTACATGAATTTGGAGTGATTTGATGGAAATCAAACAGTTGCAATACCATTTAGATAGTATAGAGTACTCAGACATTTACAGAAATAAACAATATTGTTCAGTTTCCCCTGTACTGTACTCTAGCACCCATCAAGTAATAATCAATTTTGAAGAAGTTATTTTTGTAGTGTCCTAAACTGAGGCCTTACATACACCAATAGGCTAATGCACAAATCACTAGACCTTTAAAGTACAGATAAGCTGTGTGTGATAGGTGGACAAGTTTCCAGTCCTCTAAATTAACTGATTTATCATGAAATGTTTCACTTGCAGCACACGTTTTGTAACACAGTACTATTCACTGGTTTTAAACAAGCTTCATATTTGGATGCCACAATATGATGGTTGACTTAAAAATATGCTACACATCACAAATATAATTTGCAATGGAAAATTCATAATTGTAACTATTAGGTCTCCAAGTTCATATTTAAAAACAAACAACTGATTCACTTGTTCCTTGGTGACAGGGTAATTCTTACAGCTGTTTAGAACCCCTCTAATACAGTAAAGTTGCAGGACATATTTTACACAACTTTTAACATGGCATGACTAGAGCATGAGATGTGGCAGTAAGCCAACAATGGATCAAAACAGCAAGAACAAGCCCAGCAGAGGCACAGTCATATATTTAGTAAACATTGAAAGGATCTATGTATAAAAATTACTGGAAACACTGAAAGAGAAACTTTCAAATGTTTAACTGAAATTATAACTTGAAAACACAAAGCATACACATACATACAAACTGAGGAAATATTATCCCAAAAAAGTTCAGAAGATGACACAATTATGATCTTTCATCTTTCTACAGACAGAGCAGCATCAACTAATGTCACTTACAAGTTAAACTCTACTGTTAGTGCTCCTAAGAGGTACAGTAGCTGCTGACAGAAGTTAAAATGGATCATAATTACATGCAGGAAATACATATGCATTTCCATGAGGAAACAAAAAGAGAATTTTACTTAATTCAATTTTTTTAAATTTAATAAATAAATATTTGTTATGTACCCAAAGAAATAACTATAAAACATATAAAACCATTTTGAAGTACCCTATCAAACTGATCAGAAAAATAGCATGTGGGAGGCACTGTGTGTTTACTTGCCCATATAAAGATAGCTGTCTCACAATATGGCATATTCCATATTCTACGCATTAAATAAAGCTGATCATTAAGGTCCCTCAGTTGCAGTACTTCAAGTACTCCTGATCACCACTCATTTATGACTCAGTTGGTCAAAAGTTAGAAGATTCTAAGGCCAAACAAGCTGTCCTACTACTTCATAAGAAACTACAGAACTCGTTAAATTGCTTCAAATTGATCCATGTAATGCAAGTACACATATTGCCAGAAAATTTCATGATGGTATAAGTAATGTGCTTGTGAAACCTTGCTAACCAGCACTGCACTTACTTTCTGTTGAGGTGAGGAAAAATAATGTACTATTCCTCTCTGTACCCAATCTAAAGACAAATAAACTTTCTAAATTCCAATGAAGGAAAGCAAGTATGAAAAATCTGTTTTTTGTTTTTGTTTTTTTACAAATTCTGATTGAGAGTAGGTCAAATCAAAGCACAATAGACCAAATTGAAGTATTCAGAATCTCTGCTTACTGGTTTTCAAACATAGAGCAATTATTTCTCTGACAGTATTCTTAACAGGACATCACATTGTAGCTAGTTGATATAAATATTACTGCTTGACAGAAATAGAATAATTATCCATTCTTCCAATTTACATGATATTTATAGGCTCCAAAAGTTCTGCAGATGGATTTTTAAACTTTTTTATTAAGTACAAAGGTTAATAATTAAAAACTGAAATAAAAGGTAATGAATGTCACACAGCTATCTAAATAATTAATTAAAAATATAATTTTCTTATATAATATATACAATATATTATATATATTAATAATACATATAATATAATTATAATAAACGGTTATAATAATATAATATATTAATATATAATATTAATGTATTATATTATAATATATAATGTATTATATATGTATATTATATATATATATGTATAATTTTTATAATTGAAAAAATAATTTTCTCTGCTTAATTTTCCTTCTTAGTAAAACTTCAGAAACTACTAAACAAACAGTTCCCCAGACTATTGAAATACATATATAAGGACATTTTTCATTTATGACCATACAGATTCTGGGGAAAGTCCTTTTCTTCTTGATAAAATACACAGCATAGGGGTGGGGGGAGAAAGGTGTAGGTGAAGTGTCTCTTTCTGTATGCCCCATTTATTTCCTATAACAGAAGACTGCAGAGCTGTAGCTCAATTTGGGACCATGCTGCAAGTTATCTTCAAGAACATAATGATAAGGAAAAGGCATGATAAGGAAAAGGCTGAGGTTCTCAATGCCTTCTTCACATCTGTCTTTAATAAACAGGACAGTTATCCAAATGGTACTTGCCCTGACCTGGAAGTCTGGGACGGGGTGCATAATGCACCCCCTGTGATTCAAGCAGAGACGGTCAGAGATCTTCTCCTCCATCTGAACTCCCACAAGTCCATGGGGCCAGATGGGATCCACCCAAGGGTGCTGAGGGAGCTAGCAGAGGTGATTGCCGAGCCACTTTCTGCCATCTATCAGCATTCCTGGTTATCTGGAGAGGTCCCACAAGATTGGAGGCTTGCCGATGTGACTCCCATCTTCAAGAAAGGCCGTAAGGAAGACCCGGGGAACTACAGGCCTGTCAGCCTGACCTCGGTATCAGGGAAAGTTATGGAACAGATGTTATTGAGGGAGATCACACGACACGTGCATGGCAATAAAGGGATCAGACCCAGCCAGCACGGGTTCACCAGGGGCAGGTCGTGCTTGTCCAACCTCATCTCCTTCTATGACTGGGTGACCAGACAGGTAGATGAGGGAAAGGCTGTTGATGTAGTCTACCTGGACTTCAGCAAGGCCTTTGACACGGTCTCCCACAGTATTCTCCTAAGGAAACTGGCAGCCCGTGGTGTGGACAGGTTCACTCTTCTCTGGGTGGAGAACTGGCTGGAGGGCCGTGCCCAGAGGGTAGTGGTTAATGGAGTTAAGTCCAGCTGGCGTCCTGTTACGAGTGGTGTCCCCCAAGGGTCAGTTTTGGGGCCCATCTTGTTTAATATCTTTATTGATGACCTAGACGAGGGAATTGAGTGTACCCTCAGTAAGTTTGCAGATGACACAAAGCTGGGAGGATGTGTCAAACTGCCTGAGGGTAGGGAGGCCCTTCAGAGGGATTTGGATAGGCTGAACAGCTGGGCTGAGCAAAATGGGATGAGGTTCAATAAGACCAAGTGCCGGGTCCTGCACTTTGGCCACAATAACCCCATGCAATGCTATAGGCTTGGGGCAGAATGGCTTGAAGAATGTGGAGAGGAAAAGGACCTGGGGGTGTTGGTTGATGCTCGGCTCAACATGAGCCGGCAGTGTGCCCAGGTGGCTAAGAAGGCCAACAGCATCCTGGCCTGTATTAGAAATAGTGTAGCCAGCAGGAGCAGGGAGGTGATCATCCCCCTGTACTCAGCTCTGGTACGGCCGCACCTCGAGTACTGTGTTCAGTTTTGGGCCCCTCACTACAAGAAGGACATTGAGGCCCTGGAGCGTGTTCAGAGAAGGGCAACAAAACTGGTGAGGGGCCTGGAGCACAAGTCTTATGAGGAGCGGCTGAGGGAGCTGGGATTGTTTAGTCTGGAGAAGAGGAGGCTCAGAGGAGACCTTATTGCACTCTACCACTTCCTGAAGGGGGGTTGTGGTGAGGAGGGGGTAGGCCTCTTCTCCCTGATAAGTAATGACAGGACGAGAGGGAATGGCCACAAGTTGCGCCAGGGAAGATTTAGATTAGACCTCAGGAAGCATTTCTTTTCTGAAAGAGTGGTCAGGCACTGGAATGGCCTGCCTAGGGAGGTGGTTGAGGCACCATCCCTAGCGCTGTTCAAGAAGCGTTTAGATGAGGTGCTAAAGGACTTAATTTAGTAGTTGGGTAGAGATAGTGATAGGAGGATGGTTGGACTAGATGATCTTATAGGTCCTTTCCAACCTTATGAACTTATGAACTTATGAACTTATGAACAACACAGTAGTGCCTCATACACGGAGGCTGGCCATGCTCAACCAGAACTGCATTGAACTGGATGAAAGATATAAAATTCAGTGAAGTTCAGATGTTGATAAAGAAACTCCAAAACTTCTCCCCAGTCCAAAAGGGTACGGGCTGATTTAATCTTCCATGTCCTCTCCAACATACAGGGACAAGGCCTTTACTACAGCTACACAGATTAATTTAATATACGTGAGGAGATGGCAGGATGTGGAAAGAAGTATCTCCCCTTTTTGCCAATAACCGTGATGTCAGCACAGCAGAAGACACTTCTGTGTCCCCTCTCAAAGGAGCTATTACAGACTGCCTGTAATAAAATTCTCATTTGATGCTTAGAGATTATTTTTTGTATGACAAATAAATGTCCCCTTCCCAGACTGTTATGAATCAAATCATGTAATATACAACCAAGGTTGGAGGTGACTAAGACCTATTAGGTCATCTACAGACTGTTTCTCTGCCTATGCAAGATCGCTCCCTGGAGTCTTCTAGTACCTTCATTAATTTACTTTTAAAAACTACAGCACTGAAGCATTTGCCTCCTCTTTGGTCTCTTTTAGTACTGTAGAAATTTCCCCAGGTATATCTCATTTTATTTTTTTCCTGCATAATTCTGCTTTCATTAGGATGATTTAAATTATTCTTCCACTCAAAGTGTTGCTAGCAACTATCACTAATTCAGTATCATCTGCAAATTTCATTAACAGGCTCTTTGCCTCCCCTAGATCAATTCTGCAACAATGAATTCACAGGGTAATATTTTCAATTCATTACTGTAAATTTGTACTCAGATGCTTTGATCAGTTGAGAGAGTGCATAATTTTCTTCACAGTGTTTTCTAATTCTGTTCAAGTTACCTGACAGGTCAGCATAGCTGCTTTAATAAAAAAAAAAATGTTTACAAGAAACTAACTTAAAATGCTTATTTGCATGCATGTGCCAACAAACATCTGATATCTTTATTTTGCATGTGTAAATAAGCAACTGCTTTTGTATAGTTGGTTGTTTTTTGTCTTGAATTTCAAAGCAGAAAGTTCCACACACAGACTTATTATTACCAGAGTGGATATTTGTCAACATCCAAGACTTTTCAAAAGTAGCAATGAAGTTTTGTGTTTTTCTTCATGTTTTTATTTTACTCCCAAACTAGGCTTCTGCAATAATTTTAAATTTAAGCTTACTTAACATCAAAAGACATTCCTATTCCTATCTTCAAAAAAGTGACCACACTGACCATTTTTATTCAATTGGAAAACCTAATATTACTAAGAAAGACTGAGAAAAGGAATTTCTTATTAGCATTTTTGTCGCTGCAGCTTATCAGTTGTATTTAGGAGATTATCATCAGTGTGTTCAGGACATGAGAACTAGTATATGGCTCAGTAACAAACAACACACAAGAATTAAGTATCAGAGCACTGAGTGACTTGGATCAACTTTCAAAATGGATTCATGTTGATCCTCTTCAACATACTAGAACTAAACAGAATTATGTTGAATCTGCAGTAC
The DNA here is from genome assembly GCF_038088225.1 of Cyrtonyx montezumae. NCBI lineage: Eukaryota > Metazoa > Chordata > Aves > Galliformes > Odontophoridae > Cyrtonyx > Cyrtonyx montezumae. The sequence continues at coordinate 12,765,883 of NW_027071825.1, forward strand.
TCTGGTCTGCTTTACTGCAAGTGGCGTATTTCAAAAAAGCAGATAAGCAACTCTTATTTCCTGGGTAGAAACTTCTAGTGATTTCATACTGATGACATTTATGGAAGAATGAAGGCAAGAGAAGAGTCAACATTATAGTGGTTAAACCTTGGACTGATATCCAGGCAAGGCCAGTGTCAGTTTTCAATTCCAGTGCAGGGCAAGAAAGCTGTTAATGAGCTACTCAACAGTTTTGTATCCTCACACATCACTACTGAGCTCCAAAGGGCTCCTATAATGAATATTCTTACCAGCTTCACCTAAGCAAGGATTCACGGCCTTTGAGGCGTCCTTTGGGAACCATGTTAAAAACAAGGCCATCACAGCATGCAGCTCTTTTGTTGGTTTATTCATGCTCTTACCCCAACACTGATCACACAGAGAACCTTTGAAGCTGGATGCACCTGACCTTTGTGGTTCCATTACTGACTACACAACACCTTTGCTAATGGACTGTTCTACTTTAAAAGAGCATCTATATTCAGCCTGGCTATCTGCTAACATCCCCTTCCCGAAATGCTCAAAGGCTTGTCCTGAGTCTTTATCCTGCCTGGAAGTCCTGTAATCTAAATTAAACCTATTCCCACCTCTTCACCTTTCCCAGCCTCTGAATTACTTTAAGCCTTATCTTTAGCCCACAGAACCCTTAATTGCTTTCCCTTTTCTCACAGCCTCAGTCAAGCTCACATCCATTTCCCACAGCCTCCAGCCTCTATTTTAAGAAATTTCTCACTGAAAGACAGAGAAAAAGGGGAAATTAAAACAGATGCTCAAGCAAATGTTATTTATACTTCCTTTATCCCCACACAAATCATCATGCAGAACCTCTAAACAGAATATGAACATCAAACAGCTTGATTCTTCTCAGCAATCCCTATCTCATGACATTCTAACAGGTTCTGCACAGTAGGACTCAATGCTGCTGTTGGTGTTTCTGCTCAGCATGGAGGAGTGCTCCTGTTCCACAGACTGCATGTTCAAAATAGGTAGCAAAAAAAAAAAGAACTAAATTATCCTTATTTTAGAGGAGACTAAAGCAGTGAACCATCTAAGAAAAAAAACAACAACACATTTTATGCCTGAAAATACAACATTCCCTCTTTAAAAAATACCTTGCAAGGCTAACGTGATTCTTTACTTTTGTTTGCTGCTGTTCAATATCAGCTTTTAATTTAAGACTTTTTAGATGTTGAAATGAAAAATGTTAAGCAACAAACAAAAGCACCGAGAGAACATGCCCTAAAACATTGAATGAGGGACAATTGACTTCAAGTACTTAATAAGATTTATTTGAAAATATCCTGAAACAAGAACAAGCATATGATTTATGACATGAGGCAGATGACCTCAAAAGATACTTTTGTTATTACTATTGTGATCAATGAAGCAGCAACAATACCTGCTAGTCCCCAGGTAGCTGAAAGGCACGCTGAAACAGCTGTTTTTGGCCACTAAAAGGTGACCCAAAATCTACCACTTTACAGACAAGAGCAGAGAACCCCTCTCACCACTAACAGCAGGAGGGAATGCCCAGCTTTAGATATGTCACAATGCCACTAGCAGTTGCCTTCTCAAGAATACTGCACCTGGAAAGAGGCATGGAACAAATGGGTTAACAAGCTCATTGGTCGTACGCTGTAGCTCAGGCTGAACACAAAATCCTGTTGAGTAATTGCCAAGGGGAGAAGAAAATTACCTTTAATGCTGTGAATGGTCCAGCAGTGGCAGCTGTATTTTGTTTTCATGCAAATTTAAACACAGCATAAAATGACACATATCAGGAGAGACAAATTACAGACAACTCTTGATTTATTCTAGCCAATTCATTAACCACAATCGCACTAGAATTTAACTGTGTCCCCACACCAGGCAATGCAAGTAGATCCAGATATATTTTTAAGACCAACAAAATAAAAGCTAGTTGTTTTGTGCTTAATCATTTAGCAAAAATTAATAATGCATTTCTTAATAGAGATGGTGATAAATATGGACAAAGTTTCCAAGATGCATTTATGTTTCATAATTTTAGTTTAAGAAGAAAATGATACTGAGTTATGTACTACAGTATAACCCAGACTCTAAATTGCTTCTGGATGACCAAAGCATTCTGTTCTTACTGCTGCTGCATAATGCTAAACACAAACCAACAATGCCTTTTATAATTAAGTCCATTAATACTGACTCCCCTGCAGTTACAGGAAAATGAAAGAAAATTTCCTGATATTGTCCTCACATGAGAAAGATCCATGTCTCTTTTCAGACAGTCTGTCTACCAATATCTTGTGGCAAGCGAAGTTGCAAGTACATTTATCTGAAACTAAGTAGTCAGTTTCACATAAAACAGTATATTTTACCTAGATCCACTATTACTATTGCTAGTCAGAAAGCCATGACTGCAGAGTACACAAACTTTAATTTCAGTCAATACATGCGCACCATTTGAAATCAATATCTATAGAAGATATATTAAAGTTTGCTAGAAAAATACCAGTAAATAGAGCCAATTATCAGATTAATTTTTTTTATATTCTTGAAACAGGAATAGTCACTGTCAGGATAAGCAATCCATAAAATGAATGACTGATTTGTCTAGTAGCTGGAAAATTTTAATCTTTAGAGCACGAGAAATCTATAATCGTTGTGAAATCAGCAATATATGCTGACCACAGAGATTCATTACTTTTAGGGAGACAGCTATTCTGTAAAGTGAGCAGCCTCCCAGCAAGCATCTCTGTTCAATTTATAAACATAAATTACACAATTTTAGCATGAGATGTTTATGATATTCCTGAAGTATGTTCTAAAATAGGAGGAAAAGTAACTGGCTATGAAAAGCTAACGATTCCTCTTTGTGAAGTGGTGAATTTATGGAGCTTGAATTTCTGGTGGGGGTAGCTAGGTCTCCTAATTTTAGTTTATTACTTTTGCTTCTTTTGCTATTTTGTGACAAAACCATTGAGTTAGTGAATAAAGTGCCAGCGACAACAGCAGAGAGAGAACACAAGGCAGGAGCTACAGTAATCATTACTCAAAATAACATTCCAAACTCCTCTAGTCAGCACAGAAGACTACCTACAGTAGAACTTCAGTATAGTGGAGTTGAATTACAAACATTTTTTGCCCACATCAAAGACAGAGAAGTGAATGAGATTTTTCTTCTAGTTTCTCAAAGTGATCAGCTGTTAACCACTTCTGATATTGATTCACCAGATGCAACCAAGCAGCACTTAGCCAGCATTATAAAATGTGGTTCTCAAGAAAGACACTTCATATATGCTTTAAATAGTTTTTAGGGCTCTCATCACTACAAAAGAGCAACCATGCTGCTTGCTAGGGAGGCCATTAGAGTGACTGAAGCATGAAGAGTGGGCTCTTGCATCTAAATGAGTTATTCTGTACCAGCAATATCAACTAAATCTAAGTAGTCTGTGAGCATGAGGACAAAGGGTAGGTAAGACAAGCTCTCCTCTTCTGCACAGTGTTAAGCCTGATTCATGCTGGGAAAAGTGCCAGTATTTCCAACTACACCCATCTGCAGCAAGGACTGAAAACTGCAATTTGCTGAGAAAGCAGAGCTGCCTCTGACTCACACAGCACAAAGGGTGCTTTAGCATCCTAGAAAATCAAGACCTAGCCTGCTTTAAGAAGTGCAGAGTACCTGCACATTGTCTTGGACCACCTTTAAGAAACCATACATTAAGATTAAAAACCTTAGAAGCTACACATGCAATACGCACCAACATAGCAGACAGACTGGTTTTCAGAGATACTAAGAAATGATTATAATACAAGTCCAGAATGCTGAACTAGAATCTCCAGAGATCACCGATACCTCATATTGAATTTCAGAATCAGGTATCACTTCTGAAAGATGGAGTCACAAACACTATAACAGCATCCTATAAAGAACATTTTAGTTCAACTTTCTTTAAGAATTCTCTCCAGAACCCTCATCTGCTGCATCACACTATGAGCAGTGACTGGTTTCTAAAGGCAGTTTCAGGAAAGAAGTGGTTAATATCCTACATAAAGAGAATGCCTGATACCAGTTTCTAAAGAGAGTCTCATCTTCACAGCTGGATCTAAGCACTTCTTTGGGTGAATTAAAGAGAGTTGGAAATAAGTGTATTCATAAATAGAAATAAAATTAGATGAAAGCTGATCGTTACTTGTCAGGTTGGGTTTTTGATTCAATAGAAGATGGTTCATGTTACGTATAAAATGGGTTGCTTCAGATTTTACCAATACCTTGAAATAGCTTTATAAATACTACACATTTTGTTACCTGTGGGAAAAGCCACTTTTGTATTTCACATAATCAGCAAAACTCTTGCTAGAAAGTCAAAACAAACACTATATACACAACTTTTTCCAAAAATTAATACGCTTTGTGCTGATTTATGAAGCACTATGGATCTGGTGTCAGAAGATAAATATTTATTGTTACTATGTACATTTTAGTTCTTAGATACCAGACAGTACTAAGGAATTATGCCTTAATGAATAAATTCTAATTTTCCTCAAAATAAACTAAATATGAGAACATTCCCCATATTCTCATGTAGTAACTTTTCCTGCTGGTACAGGTTTATGCATAAAAACAGTTTGCCACCAATATGAGTTCTGTCTATATTACTCTTTTACAGGGAAATTACATATTAGAATTGTTTATGACAAGTATAAAAAATTTTTATAAATCAAAATATTTTAAATGAGTATTTGGAGATATTGCTACACTATAAATATCTACCATCCTTGGTGAAAGGCAGATAAAACCTGATCAGACCTATTAATTCAGCTTTTACATTAAAATAGGAAAAAAACTAGGCAAAAAAGTTACTCGTCTGAAGCACCCAAAATTTCAACTCTGAAAAGCATATGACAAGCCTCTTGAAAGGAAAATGGAATATGAGCTCCTTATTCCCTCACAGCAAAGGTAATTGAACATATCAAGTGAAAGCAGACACTGCAATGGCCATTATTAGCTCAACATTTTAAAACCTCTGAAAAACAACACAATGACAGTCTTACTCTTTTTATGTCAAAGACTAATGTTTTAGCTAGTCCTTATTCTATTTGACCCACTCTGACGTGCATATATTGATATAGGACACAGCAAAAGCAGCATTAGACAAGCATTAAAGTTCACTTCTTGCTGCTTATCACTGTTTGACATGGCCAGTTTTCCCTTTATGAAAGCATTACACAATTACAACAGACTTGTGTAATGCAGAATTATGAACAGCTAAAGACAGCACTTTCCAATGGATTCCAAAGAGTATCATATTTTCTTTGTGAAACTGTAACTGAATATATACAGAAAGAGCCAAAAGTATTAAGTGAAACATGAACCCAAAGTACAATAATGGTTTTATTTGCAAATTATATGCAGGTTTCAAACACGAGCTTTTATAATAATTAAGGCTTGAAAATGTTCAACTTGTACATTCTCTCAACTACACAGGTCACTTTGAAAGTAATGTCTCCTATTTATATCCACAGAAACTACAACAGTAGTTTCTGCTGCTTATCTGGCACTTGTGAAGATGCGATATCTTGGGATCATCCACACCTACACCTGTTTTGCTTGTTTGCACTCATTTGCTAAAAAATTTTCAACTCTCTACCTCAATAAATTTTACTCTGTGACTTAACTTGAAATAAATTCATCGATCAAAAATAGCAGTTACTAAGTGAAATTTCTACAGCCTGTTTAGCTTTCAAGAAATTTTCCCCTGTCCAATACAAAAGTCTGCAGTGGAGAACCAAATACTCACCAAATGAACAACTTCTGAGAACAGAGTTGAAATAACAACCATTTCTAACCAGAGATATGCAAGTATTGGTATACAGCTCTCTCCACAGACACAACCCTTGACACTGAGTTCACAGGTTGTCCTTTAACATCTGTATTTGTTATATTCAGTATCTTGTGTAAAGCCTTTCCTAGAACTTGGCAGACTATAGACCCACAATGCAAAAATTCCCAGTGAAAACATCAAAAACTTCTGCCAAACAGGACTCATGCCTACTATACACTACTCTTGGATTCCTCTTGCTGAACTGCTCTGCAGACCAACTATACCAGATAGCAGTGCTTCCTTCCCATTGCCAGCCAGTGCCAAGATATAAAGTATGCCAGCTTCAGGTACACTGATTAGATTCAGCAAAGGATTCATTACTTTACTCAAGCTTGCTTAGTAAGTCTAAGCAAACTTTTAGAGCAACAAAAGCCACCTTTGACTACATAAAAAAAAAAGTTTTTACTGCAAGCACTGTTTATTTTTTAATAATGCTCAATATCCAGCACTTTACACAAGATCTCAAGGTTAAAAATAAGAACAAGGATGCAAGGAAGCTAATGTGAAAAGGCTGTATATTACTCTATGCCAGACACTTTACTTAATGCAATATATTGTGTGGCATCAAGGCCAGTGTCTGCTAAAATTCAAATACTAAATAGTGCTACCATACCTATGTGCATGAAATTATATCACAGAAGTAGCAATTCTTTGAGTGTCTTTTGACAGACAGATGAAGTTTCTTTGTTTTAGCAGCTCTATAATATCTAACTTCTGATTTCTTTTCCCTCTGATTCATTGAGTATTGACTTAGAAAAAAATTTAATTGTAAAATCCCAACTGAAAAAAATCATTGTTTTAGCAGATCAGTTTTGAGTGTAGTGTTGCTTAAACACTACGACAAATCATTCCAGATTTCTGTATAGGTTCAGCCTCCCCTCAAAAGAAAAAAGAAAAAAGAATAAAGAAAAAAGAGAAAAAAAGAGAAAAAGAGAAAAGAGAAAAGAAAAAAAAAAAAAAAAAAAAGAGAAAGAGAGAGAAAAGAGGATATTTTTTTCCCATTCATGGCTGCTACATTCTCAACTATTTATGGAGAAATTTCAGAGTTGCACTATCAATATCTTGATGATGTGCTTATGTAACACATTCTTTCCTTCTCTGACAGGCAGAATAGAGAATTTAAAAAAAATAAAAAACAATTTAGAAATACAGAAAACAAGAGACAGCAGAATCTAGTTGCTCATATATTTAAGTATTTAAAAAGTGCTTTTTAATAACTCCACTGCAAAAGGAAAGCAACTCTTCTCTCACACAATTGCAGATTAAGTTACTGTTTTCCAGCAAGTAATGCCCTTCGCTCCTGAAACAGAACATAATATGTGCACTGCTTTTGACTTCTAAAATTCCTAGTCACTGACTATCAATCTTTTAAATGTTGACTCTTGAGGGTTAATAAGCCTTTTTACTGTCTTTGGGTTTGTACTTCCCTGAGTCCATCATCTTATTCACACTGGACATCAGCTTTTTGCTTGTCTCCATGATTTCCCTTCTCAGCCATGAAGGACATTAAAACTACAACAACAGCAAATGCTGAATTATCTATATTTCTCAAAACGTTCCAACTGAAAGAAAAAAAAAAACATAAAAAACTTGTTGGTAAGAAACTACTTGCAGAGGGTAAGGACAAGTTTTTCAAAGAGAACTCTCCAGTTCTGGGATTCCAGCAGGAGAGGGTGAGCAAATCCGAAAACACAAACAAGTAATGCTGAAGCAGAAATTACAAGTACTTGGACAACTAGAGGTTTGTTCATGAAGACACAGAGCTGAAAGAGGTTACTGACGACCTGCTTTTCTCACATAAAAGCTTAGATAGTTGCTCAGATGCAAGTCAAGAATGGAAAGCAAAACTCAGATGCTATGTTTTTGGACCAAATCATCAGCATAGCAGAGGTAGAGAGCATCCACAGAAATGCCAACATCAGTTTCTTTGCAAAGCTGCTGTACAAAGGCAAAGTAAATCACATAAGTACGCTGCTTCGTCCTGGTGATATTATCTGGCACAAGACATGGCAATACTGGTCAAAACCCCAATGGGTTTTGCTTTGATGTGCAATAGGATCCAGTGGGTCCTCTTGCCAGATGTAAACTTCTAAAAGTACATGACCACAGCTGCCTTATCCCTCAATTCCTGAGTGACATTTGTGGTGGTTTAACCCAGCGCTCAAAGCCATAACCCTTCCCTCTTGCTTTTTCTTTCATTTTAGGCAAAAAGCATGTTTTAACAACAACACACACCTTCCTTTCCCATCCATCTGCCTCTGCTACACCCCAGAAGGTAATGGAATATAAAGGACAAGGGAAGGGGATTACAGATTTTCTTATTTGTTTGGCAACGCTTAAAACCCTTCAAAAATTCCCCAACTTTATTTTTCTAACCCTTTTTGCCATTCACTGTTTACATGCCAGATTGGCTTTCCCCAAGCTCTCATACAAGTAAGAATGCTGGAGCATTTTTCTGGTTAATTTATCACCGTATTAAAATATAAGAAGTGAACCATACACAGATAAAATGAATTATACGTACACCTCCCATACATTCCAAACGTCATGCTAAGCAAAAGCAGCATTGTATTAACTATCAAGCTGAGAAATAGCTAACATTTGTTATTTTAATTAATAGTTTACTTTCCTGAAGTAGGCTTCTATGAGAAACTATGACTTGTATTAAATCTTCACTACAGCATTATTTCCACAGATTGGGAGGAAAAGTTAATTTTCAAAACCACTTCACCCTACAAGGTCACCACCAACAGCTTGAATGAACATGTCAGGGAGACATCTGCTTCAGAAGTACATTACTAAAAAATTTAAGATAATTTCCCTGGAAAAAATAAAAAAAAGAATTATTCAGTAACTATGCCGTTTTTAAACTGGTATTTAATTGAAAGGATTTTTTCCCCCCTTGGATTTATTTATTTTTTTCTGCCACACTGAATTCTTAGATGTCAGCATTTGCTTTAGAAATTACAGGAAAGCATTGCCACTGATGAGCTCAGACAAGGTGTCTGTCACTGATGTAAATCATTATACAGTTAGACAGTCAGTTTATGCCATTCTTTGTTAAAATATCTAAGGTCACTGATAAGACCAGTAATTTTTCATTTCTCTCCTTTGTAAAATGGACAACCTGATTTTCAGCTAGGCAAGTTTATTTTATTTCAAACTGATACAAATACGCGTGGCAAGAGAGAAAATTTCTTGGTACACTGACACAGTGATTCTCTGGATGCAGTGCTTAATTTAGTAGTTTTATAGACTGTACTGCCACTGATTTTGGAATAGCTTCATGTGTAAAGAAGACAAAATGCAAGACATTTCTTCTGTTTCTTCATCCATCTGAAACTGTATAGCAAAATACTGCTAAAAACACCACATTCTTAGGTTTTGCCATCAGCATATGAAGATCAATGCATCGATTGATTTCTATAAATTACATTTCACATTTCTTTGTTATTGTTGTTTACATCTAGCCTTACAAAAATTCTGTTCTCAGGATTGATCTCTCACTTCATATTAATGGAAAGATTCCTGTTGTTTCTAGCACTGAGTGCCTGAAGACAAGTTTGACTGTATATGAGTGCACATCATAACCACAGAGAGGTGAGAGCTCATTCTGCCTGCAATCTGAAGTGATTAAAACTTTCATTGTCACAGCTAAAACACCACTGAACCCAACCTAATATTTTAGCTACAAGCTTGGACTCAGTACAGCTTACTCCAGTTCAAAGCCACCTCTACTAGGAGTTGTCCTTTAGAGAACCACAGTGAAGAAAACAGCATATCTCACAACAGCTGTTAACAATGAACCTGGTGAGTCTGCTGTGACTTAGTTTGCATGCAGCGTTTGGTTTGCCCTCTGCATCGTTGTCCAAATAGTGTGTGCTTAGTGAATCAATCTTAGCTCTGCTGGGGGGACATCACCTTAGAAGAAATCCCACACTTTCATGGAAGGACAGCAGCACATCCAGGGATGTGATAAGGGTCTGTACACATCTACACTCTTCCTGAGCCACTACTTTATAGGTAGCTGGTTATTCCTCCGTGCAACTTAGATCACTTTTTCATCTGGATTTAATCTGCGATTCTGTTTGCATGCTATCTCCCTTGCCCCAATGTCAAGAACTGGCCTTGTCTATTCAGAAAGAGCTGGGAGTTTTTTTCTGCTTGTGGGGATTCATCTCTTGTGATTTGAACTTGAGAAGATGGAAAGTTCTGCTTACCTCTCTCTGTTTTATTTTTTAAAGAAAGGACCATTTACCTGCTGTTTGAAAGAGTACCGGTAAAGATGTTATAACCAATATTGATTATAAGGATACAAGAGTGGCATTACAGAGAGAAAGAAAATAATTACTAGACCAATATTTGACAAATGGGCAAGGTCTTGGGCTAACAACCTTCTACCAGGAGAAGGTGCATAAGGGGAATATATATATATATTGGCTTGAATATAGATTCTCTTAAAGGCTGATGCAAATAATTGTTTCTTTGATACTTTTTCTCATGAGCAACTAATTCTGCTAATCCTGTGTGCTTTCACCTCCCATGCTCCTCAGATTTTACAATTAATCCAGCGGGAGCAACTCACCACCCAACAGCAACAGGTAAGCAGGATTGACATATGTAGTACACCTGTGTTTACACTTTCTTTCCTTATACAAATCTCTCACATTCCACAAATTCAAATTTAAAACCCCTTTAAATCATGAAATATTTGATTTCATAATGCACTTTCCAATAAACATATTTAGGGCTCAGGTTTTACCCAATTCGTGTTTCTTGGAGAATTCTTGGTTTCAGGAGCAAGCTGGGTGTCACAGATTATATAGCTGACCTGTAACAGTGAAGCTGCACTTGGCATTCACAGCCCTACAGTGGCAATCAACCACAGCCAAGCAGCACTGGAAACAGGCCTGGTGCTCCTCCAGGAGCCAGCCCTGCTGCCCTGCCCCAGGCCTGGACGTGCTGCAGCTAAGCCAACTATACTGAGCCCCTGACTGCAACTTGCTGCTGCCGCCTTCATCTTGCATTTGCTAACTGCCTGGTGCCACCTGGCTACCTCACACAGTATGTTAATAGAGCCCAGGTCCACTCCACCACACAGAAAACTGGAATACAATTTCCCTCACAGTGTGTTTATAGCCACGCTGCTTCAACAGTGAGATGCTTCCTCGTGGAGCTAAAGAAGCACTGCAACAAACCTCTCAGGGCCCAAATGGAACAGCTTTAATTCAAGCATCTTCAGAAGGTAGAAAGATCGGTCTTGCAGCATATTAGGAGAGAGTCAAAAAGCAGAGTTACATGCATCCCACTGACAACTGTGCTGTGGGACTTCATTCCTGACAAAACCGTGACAATTTTATAATCCTTCAGTGTAACTCTGGTTATCAAAGGTTGTATTTATTGCTTAGCAACAACACACAAAGGGATCTTCAGAAGAAAGTATGATCAGGATGCAGACTTACTGAGACTCATCTGTGCTGCACCAAGGGAAGCCCAGGAACTGCCCAAACCACAGTTTCCAGGAACAGAAATGCAGTCCGTATTTCTGATTAGTTATTATTTTACACAGTCTAATATTTTCCAACACTACCACTTAGTAAAACCTAAACTATAACAAAAACATGAGATTATTTGTTATGTTTGATTTTGTTGAGTTTTTTTTCATTGGCTTTAAGCAAAAAATAAATCAGGATTCCTTTATATAAACAAAATCAAATATTCCTTCATCTAAACTTCTGCATTATATCAAAATATTGTTATAGCTTATACACAAGCACAACATTACTGTCTATACTCACATATAAAATATAAAGTAAGAATAGAAAAAATAATAAAAATTAAAAATATAAAAATCAGTATTTCAGTGACTTCTACTGACTTCATATCTAAATCTGGAATTTGGGGGTATGTTCTTTTCCTTTGTTTTGTTGCTGTTTGTTTTTAGCAAACAAGAGGAATTGAAAGAGATTATAATGGAGTAAAACAGTTATATCCATCTTATCTTTGCCTGTGAACAATGGCCCATATTTACAGTCTATTAAAATCTGCGAACAAGAAAATTAGATGATATCAAGAATTTTTATTATCTGCATAAATATATTTAGTGGACTCATGTCACTTTGTAACTTTTGGAAGTTCATTTTCAGTTTCTCATAGTTCACAAAAACTCAAATTTTGCTGGGAAACAAACATTACTAACCAGCATTAAAGGAAAAAATAAGTCTAACAAGCAGTTCAGACACTGAATAGTTTTTGTGTGTATGCAATTGCTATGTACTTTCCAATGCAGAAAAGAAGTGGGTGTTGACTATAGACAGTTTTGAATAAAGAAGGTCAACCATCTCTTAAGCTTTCCTAAGAAATAAAAGAGTGATAACTAGCATATATATAGATACAAAGTAGATGCTCAGAAGACAACACTGAGATTTAAAGCAGGGAAATGAGCAGCATTTGGATAGTTTTTCTCATTCATCATTAAAGAAAAATTATTTACTGGTTTTATTTTTTCCAGTTCTATCATCAGTTATGCAATTCTGCTTTGTTTATGTATTCCTTACATGTCACAGGAGGTTTATTTTTCTGTCCTACACCTTTCCATCCTACATATCTAAACCTCATTTATTTTGGAATAAATAAATAAATAAATAAATAAATGTTTATAGGGTAAAAAAAAACCCAAACCCTCCAATCTTAAGTCTGAGAACAATTAGGATGAACCCTAACAGACATTAAACATAGGGAAGTTGTTAAAAATGAGCTAATGGAAGAGAAATCAAAAAAACCTAAGGAATGTGAGTAGCATATAAAATTTCTTTACACATGTCCTTCAAAAAAGTTTAATACATAGTCAGGTCACATTATTGCACATCAAATTCTCTAGGTCTCTAGCTGCCAGTAGCAATTATCTGTAAGAGAACATATTTTCCCTCGTGACCAGCTTTCGGGAATTTTTGAGTATACCTAAGCATAGCCTTGAGCAAAACTCCTACAGGGCATATTTGGAATAGAGTATTTCATTTGGATGAAATATTAAGGTTTCTGTGCAATATGTCTGTCTATATATTTTTACATCTGTTTCAACATATTGATCTGTTTATCTGTTTACTTTAATTATATGACATATTTGTATGAAAATGTAAATCATTCTGAATTTCCATATATCTACAAAGGGTTTTAAACATTTTCCTGGACACTGAGGCTGCCACATGTAATAGCACAGGCACACCAGCTGGGCAGGACCACAGGCCCCGGCTGCGCAGTCTCACCACTTGATCCTTGCCCCTACAACATACCGCTCATTCTGCTTAGCCTAATGGCAATGGGATGTGCTGCTGCCTGGTAGGGGGCAGCTGACGTTCATGCACACAATCATTAAAATAATAAGGAAAAGAAGCAAATTCTATGACTTCCAAGAGGAATTTGAAACCCTATTTAATAAATATAATTTTCTTAATTATGAGGCAATTCACCTCACTTGAGGACTTTGAACAGTGCCTACTGTGGTGCATGGCGTGCCACAGTGTCAAGTTTGCTATCATGAGTTTTCAAAAAAGTTTCTATTTTCATGATTTTCTAAATGGAAGGATGTTTTTGTGAAGTTTTTGGGAAAGAAAGCAGCTGTACAAAGGACAAGAGAAGGAAACTGTAGCTGGCGGGGATAGTCCCAAAGCATACAAGAACCACTGGACTCCACTAATAATTTATACAATGCAAATGTGTAGTAAGCCTCCTAATGAATGAGATTAATGTAATTTCCATCTTATGAACACAGGTGTGAACAGCTGTTTTCAAATGAGATTATGTTGGTTTCATATTGATATGGACTGGATCTCAACTATACATTAACTGCAAGAACAATTATTTGGTCTCATAACATGCCCTCTGGAGCCTACAACAATCTATCCATTGATTTTAACAGCAGGCAAAACAATCCCTTACGTTTATGCATTATGCCTATGCATTATGCATTATATAGCCACATTTAACTATATGACAGTATAACTGCAAAAATTAAGAGATTGTTATTCAAACAGAGGGAAAATAAACTTTACCAGGGGGGTAGTAATTTCTTAAAAATACATTTCTAACGGCAATATACAATCACTAATTTTCATTAATGCATTAGTTTAAATGCAAAAGCAAGAATAGAAAAGACTTTGATAGCTTTTTTGAGCACTTCTGTTATTGCAAAAGAAAACAACATTACAAATTTGACAAATGAAATGAGCCCTTATAACTCTGGTAGAATAAGAGGTGATACTTTCCAGTTTTCAAATGATTATGAAATGTATGAAAAAACAAAAATTTTCATCTCTCCTCTTAATAATACTTTCACAGCCTTAAATGGTACTCCTCCTTACTGAATTTTCCCAAATCTATCCTACTTATCCGATTGGATTTCTGTCCCATCTTTCCACATATTACAGCTAATTAGTACCCCCTGATGAGAAACAGTCCACTGATGGAAAAAGCAGTAGGATAAGATCTACATTAACAAATGTAGTTCATTTAATATCATTTGTACTGCTGCATTATTAATAATATATAATTACCCTGTGCAGGCTGCAAGGGGGAAGAATAAAATCATTCATTAATTTCTTGGCCTTTACAAAAGGAAGAGTATATGTGCCAGGAAAAAAATAAATAAATATATTGGGCTAACAGGCTGCCATTCATCAATGCTGTGACATTACTGCGGCATATTAACAAAAGTTAATATGAAAAGCATATTAACTTTTCAGCATGAGAAGCACTGCTACTACTTTGTAAGAGTTTAAAATAAATCCTTACAGTAGCCCAAGATACAGCATGCCATCCCACCAGATGTCACCATCCTGAAAACATCACCAAGCAGCAGAACAGGTCAAGGAAAAAAAGTTGAGATTTCAAGGCAGCTACTGGAGGATTACTTATCTCATAATCAATTTGGTGTTTTGTCATTTACATGTAGAAGTTATAATATATTTCACATATTACAAGAAGAAAATACCATTAAACCCCAGTAACCACAATAACATTTTACAACAGCTGAATACCGGATGGCTAAATTTCAGGATAAAAGTACCTTTTAAGATGTAGGATAAATTCAGAAAATAGGAACCTCAGTGTTGTTCTCGCTCCAGCAGTTATCTCAGTGGTATTGTGTAAGTTCTACCTGGACAGGTGCTAACCATATTTTGGACTTTCTGATCCTTGTTGTAATACTATCAGACATACTGATCTACTCTGCATAATGAAATGAAAAAAGAAAAGAGCCTGCTTGTGTCTGGTCAGGGGTGGGAAATATGAACCATCTGACTTCTTTTCAAGATTTTGCATCATTGTCCAATTTGCTTTCAGAAAGGTTTAGCTCAGCTTAGTTGCTCAGGAATGTTGCAGAGTAAGGCCTTCCTGTAATAGACTGTGGTTTACAGCCACCATTCAGCTGCATCAGAGTAACCTTCTGTAGGACAGCAGGTCCATATTTAAGTAAGGCTGTCAAGACTGGAAATACTAGGCACTAAAGGATGTCTGCAGGTCTAAGGCATTATCTGCAACCACCAGAAATGAGTAAGACACTTAAGTCTCTTCCCATTCCTTTTCTTCTACCTGATTTCAATACTTTTCTGCCATATTTCCTAAATGTGTTTCAAGAATGACTCCAACACAAAAAATACTGGAAAGCTTACCTAGTAACATTCAAATTGACCTACGTAGGTAGGGCACGCACATCTCCACCACTGAACTCAGTTCTACAAGGCTGCTACATCAAAACCGAAAGATGTTTCCCTTTTGTTCCATAAAACAGGTGGTTAACAGCTGCACTGAACATCCAAAATATTATACACCAAATATACCGAACCAGCCCGGTGAACTGTTGACACTACCCCAATTAAATTTTGTTCACATCAGGAACATAAATGAAAATATCCAAAAAAAATCACTGCTGGATCAAAACATGGTGGTATTATAGGACTAGCATAAACCAATCACGAGAGAACTCTGAAATAAAGATGGAACTATAAAGAGATGAGAAGAGAAAAATGTTTTTAAATAAAATCAATCAAAGGCTGTGTATGAGAAGGGCAAGAATATTATCTATGAAAGAAAACCATGTTAAAAAAAAAAAAGAAAACAATAAAATGAATGTATGAGACAGAAAGCAGGGTATGACAGGAATCACTAAAATCAGAGATTTTCCAGGTAGCTAGACAGGCTGAATAATAGGCTGAGTTCATAAGGCAGAGATGAGCTCCTCCCGGGAAGGGAGAAAAGCTCATTCTATGTGAACTGAATTAACATGCCTATGTGACAGAGCATGCGAGAGAAGGAGGCAGCTCAATTAGAGATCAGTAGTGATGAAACAGAACAGTGAATACTGCTTGTCGCACACCCTTAACCACAAACAACAACAACCAAAAAATCCAGGTTACAGGGTCTGCACCACTATAACTGAGAGGAAAATCCAGGTGTAAGTTGGTAAATATCACAGGATGTTTAGCAAAATGCTTAGAAACACCGTGCCAAGGAAAATGATGCAGCAAATTAAAGCTGTTTTTTTAAAGGGATGACGATATACTGGACACAAGTTTGCCTGAAACTCTTGGTAAAATCCAGACCAAAAATTCATGAATGAGTTTGAAAAGAGAAGTGCAAAATGGAAGAACACAATAACAGAAACGAGTTAGATCCATATATATCCACAAAATGTTCTTCAGCCAAAAATTTAAAAGGTTAGAACCAAAGTTAAAACCAGCAGCCATCTGGCAGACCGTGCTGAGGAGGGAAAGCCAACCCATCTTCGGGGCACACTGCAACCCCTGAGACACATGCATCCTTTTCAAGTTTCCTGCCTCAGCCCTAAGGATAAAAACAAAACCCAGAAACCCCCATGTACCTCACAGAAAGGTAACAACAGAACTGTCTCAGAAACTAGGAAAGAAACTAGAAAGATCAGATTAAAGGACATAAAGACACCTTTCCAATTGATGAAACATACAGAAGCACAGCAGCACAGACTAGCATAAAGTCTGGGCTAAGAAACTCCCACTAGAAATGCAGGATATATCTTAAATGTTGAAATAATTTTTGTTGGTTTTGACTTCTCAGTCTACTTATTTTAATTATACAGATGTGAACCATCCTTACAGTTCCAAGCAACTATTACATTTATTTTCTCTAAAAACACCACCTACTAGCATCAAGCAGAACTTATAGATCTTTCAAATTGCTGCATTTTTATAGTAGTTTTGGGTTTTTTTTCTAATAATTAATATAATAAACTTGTTCTTCCTCATTGTTTTTCACAGAAAGTGACACAGTGATGTGCGTGCCTATAGCTCTGCTTTAAAATAATGAAGTTATAGGATATTAAATTACCGAATTAAAAGATACCTTATGCACAAAGCTTATGAACATTTAATTATTTTAATTCCACTATGTGACTGATATAACAAATTGAAATGGTATATTTTATTAAATAACATAGGAATCAGTGGTGTGTATTTCATTCTTAATTAGTGAGAGCTCACAAAGTGTCATTTCCCCAACTATGTTCCCAGAAGGTATTAAATTAAATATTCATACTGAACATACAAAGTTTAACATATATATTTACATACATCAAAACATCATACTTCTATAGTAAGAGACATGTAATTCTAAAGGTCCAGAGAAGACTTCTAATCCGTTTTACATCATTCAGTACAACTGAACTAAAGGCTCACAACTGCATTCTAAGTAGCATTCTCAAGTCTCAGTTTCACTGTATTTACTACAGGATGCCACAAGTGATGATGTATTACAATATAAAACAGATAGTAACAAATAGAAAAAGCTTGAAAAAGAAGATAACTAATGCAGAATGAAGGAAAAGCAACACACAACCATACATGTAAACTTGCCTTCCTTCAGCTTTCACTGATTTCCATAAATGTTGCAGCAGGAGGGATGAGACACTACCACAACCAAAGCAAGCTGCCTGCTCACAATAAGAAGAAGAGCCTCCTGGCAGCAGAGTCTGCTTTACCTCATTAGAAGAGGCCCAACATAGGTGGATATTTCTTCCTAGTTTGTTTCAAGGTTGGAGACCCTCACTCTGCTCAACTTAGGTGTTGTAAATGATGGTCAAGAATTCTTGGAGAGAGGAAACTCTCAGGATAAGTGTAGAGAAGCTGAACTTAACAAATTTCTATCTAGTTAAGTATTCTGGAAGAATATTCAATGGATGGAACTATAAAATTATTATCTATTCCCTAATGATCAGAGCTGCTTTGGAAGTAATTCAGAGGAAAAAAAAAAAAAAAGTTACCAGGTTACTACAATCCAGGAGTTTTCTCCACTCCCCCTTAATCAAGAATGGATAGAAATACAAAGCCAGAATTTCATTTAGCCTTTTGTTATTCTTTCTCTTCTCCTGATAGCAGTCTGTGTAGAACACCTTAATTTGTTTATTTATCCCCACAATATTTAGTTCTGTACAGAATATGTGAGAAACAAAGTAGAGAGATAACATAGAAGCTCGTGATTCAGCAGCTCATGAACTAAAAATTGAGTATGTCTATTTTTGCAAAAAGTATACTAGCATCCAGAGTTTAACACAGGCAGTTTCAATAAAGAAATGTGAAATGTAAGATTCATTAACAAATTATGTGTCTTTTCCACACTTCTCCCTCAGATAACACCAAGCACTGCACTACATTCTGCCTCACTGTTCAGCCTTTATTTCTTGTAAAAAGAAACAGAGAGACCAAAAAAATTGACAGGAAATCTTTGATTTGATTTTAGCCATCTATGCCAAATCTCTCAGCAGAGGCTATTCTACAGTACTATGAAACACTCCTTCCAATAAGAGGAAAAATTTGTTTAATGTATTACAGCTGTATTAGTAACACACACCAGTAGTAATACACTGGAGAAGACACTTAAGGGTGTAATGGAGCAAAATGTCCTACATGGATGCGTTACATGGATCAGCTGTTGTTGCAATAGAGATGTTCTCTGAACAGCCTTCTAAATGCCTCTAATGAGTTTCTTTGCTCTTCCTCTCTGAGATGCTAAATGCTAGATTTATTGACAGAATACATGAATCCACTTTACACCCAAGTTGTCACTTTCGAAAATCAGAAGAAAGAAAAGGAACATGAGAACTAAAAGTAAGTTAATAAAATTAAATCCCCTACTACACACTCCAGTGCGTTTACGCTGTGAAGTCATAAGGTTTTGCACACTTGGTCACATTTTTTATTTCTTACTTTAGACAACTGGGATTCTAATGCCCTCAAAGTGAAAACATATTTTTACTCAAAATTTCTAATGTTGTCACATACCACAAGCAGAAGAGATGCTTGGTTAATCGAGAGCTTTACTCTTCCGCCCCTCCAAAGGAAGTGGCTGTGCTCTACCTACCTCCAGCAGCTCCATACTAACATCTTTCGTAGCTCATCAACACCTGTGAGCATTGAGTTTCCTATTATCTAAAGCTTAAGAACAAAGGCTTGTAATTCTACCCTATTAAGATACATTATCATTTCAACTGGCAAACTATTACATGGAAATTTTCAAAATATAGAAAAAAATATTGAAAGAGAGGCAAAAATTCAGTGAAGTTTGCATTTAATGAAAATATTTTAACAAGTGAAGCATAACAATGCAATATTAAGTCTAATATTGGTGACATTTCACAGATCTTGTTAGAAACTAGAGAGCAGGCTTTATTTGAACTTTGTTGCCCTTATATTAGATTTTCTTTTTTAGAATTAATTTATTTCCTTGTAGTTCTCATTATGTTTTTATTGCATTCATGGAATAGTGGAGCATTTCTCTAACTAATTTAACACCTGTAAATTCCCATAGCTGCTAATGAAAGACTGTGTAGACTACCAGATAAATTTCTAATTCATATTTCAGAGGTTGGGAGTTCAAATCCTATTAAGGTTGTACTTCTTAATGTTTCAATTAACTCTTTTCTATCTCCAAAGTTAAAAGATTGAATTAATACTTCCAGTTTTTCCTAAAGAAACAAAACATTTCCTCCAAAATGTCACACAAACTGGGGATAAGGAAGAAGGAAACAAACTTAGTAAAAGGACAGTTCAGATGTTGGCATTTTTCAAAGGGATTATGCCATTATTTTAATTAAAGGCAAAACCTCCGAACTACAGGTCTTGAATCCCTCAAGTACAGAAAAATTCTGATGTATACAAAACAGGGCAAATCCATAACATTTTCATCTAGTGCAACTGCATTATGGAAGCTTTGAATTCTATTTCTATCTTTCTAAACCTTTCTCTTATGACATTTATCACTTAACCTCCTACTGCCTCAGTTTACTCATCTGTAAAACGGATGCAATATTTATTGACCTCCTAGTTTAATAATCCTGAATCCTTTGCACCCCTATAGGTATTTCCATTAGAATTTTAAAGCTAATAAAGTAAATGCAACTCCAATGGGATTTTGTCAGATTTAATTCAGTAGTTAGATTTTTAATGGAAAGATATAGCAGTGCAAAGGATTAATTATAGTTAAAAAACAAGCACTTAGAAAATAATTTATCTATTTCAGAAAGGATGTGTCTCTAGAAATAACCCTGTCCAATGAGACTGGGAGCCAAGCAACCTTTCATATTGCCCTTGACTGACATAACTTTAAATGCAGCAGCACTCTGAAACAATGTTTTAATTTATGTAGATAAAGTATCTACATCTGCTATCAGAAGTAATTACGCAAAAGGTTTGAAGATTTTTTTTAATACATTGTTTTGCATATTTGATAACATCTGAGAAGATGTTTTTTTCACAGGCATTAAAGAAAATAATTTGAGTGGTGTACAAATATGAAGTACTTGATTAGTAAGCAGTATACTATATTCCCTTCTCACTTCTTGAATAGTAATTACTTTTTTCAAAAACAATTTATCAGAATAACATTGTTTTTTTCCACCTGTATTTGCAATTTACAGGTGTTAACTCTTCTTACACTGACCTCCAAGTCATAAGGATAAAAAACAAGGTTGTAAATTTCCTTTGTTTGTTTTACTTTTCTTCTCAATTATTTCTTAATTCTTAATATACCATATACTTCCAATTAAGGCATAATAAAATTCTATTCAAAATAGAATTCTACTGGAAAATAGAATCCATTTGGACACATGAATCTATAATTTATACATTTTCACAAAAAAAAAAAAAAAGAAAAAAAAAAAGGAAGGAAAAGAAAATGAAATACCCATAAAAAAACATACGAATTATAGAGAAAAAAAAAACTTTAACCAATTCAAGAAGAAGGAAATGTGTAGTTCCTGAAATACCTTTATTTGTCTGGAAATTTAAAATCTAGATTGTTATATCATTTGGTTTTCTCCTTAAATCAATGTAAACCTGTGGAAATACAACAGACCCTGATTGAGAGACAAAAATACCTATTTTCCCACAGATGTGACAATAGTAAAAAGTCACCAAGGCATAGAGCCCCTTTTGGAAAGGTTAGCAAGCAGTACACGACAGCTGAGCACAGGCATACATCCTGATTCAAGGAAGCCACTGTTCAGGGTCAGAAAGCTTTTGACCAACACCTTGCATTCATTTGAGCCCTGCTTTACAGTGTGCCTCACGTTTGGGCCATATTTATACCTTTAGCCCAGTGACAGCTACAGAATGCATCTTCCCTGCCAGAATTAGCTTTCAAAAAGACTGACTGACAAGATCATCTTTGTTCACTTTCTGGGAAAAAAAAATATCCCAAGGTCACACTCTTCGTATTTTCAGAGTTCTAAAAACTGTAGAGACATAAAGGAGACAGAACTGACTTCTTGCTGTTGATCACAAACTCCATGGCAAGGAGAAAGGAGATTGAGGCCTTGATGTAGGCTGTCAGGATTTATACAGAGGGGGGTTGTCTTCAAAAGAAGTCTGAGGGTAAATGAAAAGCTGGATGCCAGGCTTTCAGATAGAGCGTTAGAGTCAAGGTGCACAGGGCTGAAGAGTGCCATCAATAGTGGTTCTGCAACAACAACCTGCCAAGAAAGCTAGGGAGGCTCTGAAAAATGAGCGAACAGGGAAAGAGAGAATGTTTAGCCATATGGTAACAACATTCACATGGCTCCTAGTAACACACAGTATGTAGTAATACACTTGAGAGGAAATCATTTTAAAATATACTGTCTCCAAATTCTTGTGATTCATACTTGCTCCAAAAATCCTTAGGGCCAAATACTGCAGTCCCTCCTCAGTCCTTATTCAAGTAAAATCTGCTCGAAATCAATAGGAGTTTGCTTATATAAGGAAAAAGTGAAAACTAAGGATAAAATAGGGATATGATTCACAGTATGCGCAGATATTATTTTGGTTGCTCACACATTCAGACTATACATCATAATAAAAAGATGCTGTCCCACTGATGACCTAGTTTTCAAAACCTCTATACACGTATTAATATAGTTGAACACAATATTCAGCATACACAGAAAAGCAGACTGTGTCACCTGGCTGGCAGCTCACAGCCACATCTGACTTTCCTGGTCACTTCTGGTAAGTGTTCAAAAATTTAAGCCCCCCTCTATGATGCGAAAACTTTCTTCTTCACACAATAATACACCAGTACCGTGAAAAGAAAACACACAGAGACTGTATGCAATTAGGATGGGAGAACGTTCTACTTTTCCTATGGTTTCACTGCATAAAAGTAACAGTCCTAGCCATTTTTTCATTTTACCTCATAATAACACATTCCAGGATTTGAGCTCCTCAGAATAATTCATCTCTCACAAAAAGAGATTACCATGACAAATATTCAGCTATTATGCTGGTCATGTTTAATTCATTTTACTAAGTAAGAATGTTATTAATACAGACGCTTATGAAAATAAGTAGGATTGTTTTATTATTTGTAAATAATTTGTACTGAAGTTTTCCAAACAAACCTGAAAAGGACATTTCACAAAATATAGAAATCCAAAACCAAGTTATTATTCGTTTGTCTTTCTTACTTTTTTTTTTCTTTTTTTAATGTTTAAAAATAGAGAATTCAGTCAAGTATCAAAGACATTGATACAACTTTTAGGGTTCTTCTGGTTTTTTTTTTTGTTTTTTTTTTTTTGTTTTTTTTTTGAAGAGTGAGACAGCAGTCTCCTGGATTTCAACCAGTTCTACAACACTTCTCTCATCAATTTTTCCATTTCCTTAATTCATCTTAACTTACTATTAATTTTATCAGGTTCTTGCTTTAGGCTAAGAAATACAGGTGATACAATAAAATCAAAACTGCCTGAATTCTAGTAGTAAGTGCACTACTGCTATTCCCTTTTCAGTAATTTCCTTTTACTTTGTATTCATTTTTCACTCCTCCCCTACATGATCATTTTCTGCTCAAATCACAACCCCTACCCACCCACCCATTTTCATACTTTTCATTCCTTTATGCTCTGTTTCTCCTCCCAGCACATCGTTTTTCCAAACTATTTCATGATACTTCATGTCCTCCTCCCCCCTTCTACTATCTTTTCTCTTTTCCTCTTTTTGTCTGTGATAGCCTTTACATTTTCACCATTCACACATATTCAACACAACACACTTAGGAATTTCCCTTTTTCCCCCCTTTCTTATCTCTCTTTCACAATACATTTTTTCTCTCCCGCACCTTTATCCCTTCCCAGCTGAAAATTTCTCTATGAAGTAATATTTTTCTCACCCTCTCTCTAAGATGCTTTCTGAAGACAAAGCAAGACTTCAGCTTCTGTACTGACACGTTAGTGTCACTGTCTCACTGCGCAGCAGAACAGCCTGTGTGTGCATACTGGGCTGTATATTCCAGCAAATTGCAAGGGTGGCGAGGGCTAAAATGCATGGATGTGTGTATGTGGCTGCTTGTGTGTGCACGTATAGATGCCAATTGCCATCTACATTCCTAATCACCGTGAATAACTGCATCATGCACCAGAACTGCATCCTTATTAAATTCCTAATCATACGGTAAAAATATTTTGCCTTAAGCAAGTTAAACAGATGCAGAAGCTTAGAATAAAATGGGAAATATCTCCACCTGATATAATTTAAAGTATGTGAACTCAAGCCAGAACATGAGGACAGTACAAGTGACAGAATTACTACATTTTTAAATGGAAAATAATTCAGAACTGCTGAGTTTCATGATCCAATATTCAAAGGAATAAGGGAGCCTGATACTGAACTGCAGAAGTTATAGAAGTGCTGTCTATTGACTTGTGGCAGCTGTGAATGGAGGGGACAAGGATCCATGGGGAATAACACAGACTGGGTAAGGGTAGAGGAGAATAAGAATATTCAGCTGAGGCAAGAATAAGCACAGAAACATTGAATTCCTCTCCTGAACAAAAGCAAGTTTATAAACTGTGGAACCCCCATGGGTCTGATAATGGCATGTGTTTTCTTCAGATGAATGGAATATGTTTTAAATTTTTAACTCTTTCCTGGAAAAAGAAACTGAGATATCATTGTGTGGCACTGGCACAGGCTGCCCAGAGAATCTGTGGATGCCCATCCCTGGAAGTGCTCAAGACTAGGTTGGCTGGATGGGGACTCAGGCAATCTAATCTGGTGGGTGGCAATCCTGCCTAATACAGGGGGTTGGAGCTTAATGATCTTTAAGGTCCCTTCCAACCTAAACCACTCTATGATTCTATAATAGATTCTATAATATGTATGTACAATTTGTCAGCTCCCAGTGCACACCCCCCCCCAAAAGAAAAAAAACGCTCCTTTAAGTAAACTGTAATGAGACAAGAATCTGTCATTTTGTAGATTCCAGAAGTTCACACATAAAACTCAAATCACACTCATTATCTCACTTTTACAAATGAAATATAATGAAATGTAAACTCTGATAAATTTGATATATCTGGTGTATCTGTTTTTCAGAAGGCTACACTTTACATGCAATTTCTTGGCAGGGAAACACCATAACTTGGGAGAGTACCTGCTGCTAAATTCTAACCTCCAAATATTGTTGTTGCCTCTTTACTCTTCATTTACATCTGCTATTTTTCCGTAAAGATTTACAACTCAGTAGCAGCACTAAGCTTCAAATATCAAGTCAACTACATTTTATCTGAGTTCTTAATAAACAAGGCACTTGAGTGCCACTGCACCTCTCAGAGCAGAACCTGGAAACAAATCTGCAAAAGGCTGCATTTCCTGCCTCTGTTCATTAGAAGGTTAAGAGTATACACAAAGGTATTTTGTTTGTTTGTTTGTTTGTTTCCCAGATGAAATATGAGATGTGCTGTTATACCAAATATTAGGCTAATAATACTTAACTTTAATATGCTGATCCCATCCAGTGCTGAACTCTTAACAATTCGCTTCCCAATTGCTTAATAAAATGAGTTTCTTTCTGAGCATATTTTGATTTTAAAAACAGCAAAATACTCACTTTTTGAGTGCTCTGAGACTTAGTGGCAAAACATCTGTACTGTTTTACAGTTAAGATACTCTCTAACAAACTGATTGTAATCTGCAACTCTGGTGCACCCCAACTTCTAGAAAAATCACTTAATCCCTTGTGTGACACATTTAGAAAAACAGAGTCCTTCTCCTTCTTTTCTGTTTCCCTGAATCCTCTCTTACTGAAGACGTTCTTCAAGAAGGGAGATTAACCAGAATTAAATAAATATTCAGAAAATTGGGAGGAATTATGCCAGAGAAAGGAATAATTTCACAAATCATCTCACATTCACCAACTCATCAGTTCTACAAACTGGAAGTTCAAGCTATTCTGTCTTTTTTGAAAAAGTAGGTCTTTGTTTCAAAAAGGTAAATATACATAGAAAGGTCTGAATTTACTCAGGACTTATATCTCAAGAATTATATTTCTACATCAATAATGTTTGGCGGCACTTTTTTTTTTCAGAACTGCATCTATCGGTTGACCACACTCAATTTAGTCTCCTGTCACCCTACTTCAGTTCCACAAACATATAATTGTTATTACATTCTCATCAATACCCAATTTACTTCTAAAACATAACAATAACAATCTTTGTCCATCTCTAGAAAGGAAATTATTTTTGATTCTTATCCACCACTGCTGCAATAATGACATATCTCCAGAACAATTGTTATGTTGCTTCTTTTTTTAAATGACATTATACAGGGTCCCACAACAATCAGATATGAAAAAAGAATAAGTTTTCCCATGTCACATTTCTCAATCAACAAGATAACTTATAACTGTGTAACTGTAATCAGTCAGATGGACATCAAAGTGATTGTATTTCATAAGGTTCAAGAATACTATCAGCCACAAGTTGTGTCATATACATACAGAAAAAAATACTAGAAATATAAATTTTGCTTCTGTTTTTTGTAATGTAGTTGAACACTGACTCCACTGAGTAGAGCATTATGAGAAGACTTTTGATTAATAGAACACTAGTGTGTTCAATATGTGCAAAGTCAATCAGAATAGTGAATCTTTGTCATTTTCAGCACTAAGGAGACTCCTTACTTTTCACTTGCCAATTTTGCCAGCTTCATCAGAATTGAACAGCAGTTCAGACCTCACTGATGTGCTTCCTCAATTCTTCAAACCATCAGCAGTATGTCACAGTTCAAGCAGATGTAGAGGATGGGCAAAATGCAATATGCAATATGCAAAAATAATTGGAATTACTCTGTAATGTCACCATTACAACCGCTGTAAATTATGGTGGCTCAAGTCAAGCTAGCTGTTGCATGTAAAAGAAGGAAATGTTACATCCACTATTCCCACATACTGGTTGGAATGAATCTTGTCAGTTTGAGGTACTCATCCACAACAGATATTTTGTAAGTTACTTCACCTAAGATACGAGTAGTTACAAACACTCTATGAAATAAAAGACTTAACATAAGTAATGGCTAATAACTCAATCAAGATGATGTTATTTTGATGGAAGTCTTCATCCTTTCCAGAAGTTTATCTTGCGTACTCTGAGCCTTTAAAAGGGATTGATAGCCTATTCACTACAAAGAGCTGGTAGAAAGCGTCAGTAATCTGAAACAAAGCATTGCATGGTCAAATTCCTACACTCCCTGGACTTCACTCATACTATATTGTTCATTCACTGAAGTCTCTAGAAGAAACAATATCTGTCATTTTCTTTCACATAGCACATTTAGACTATGCAGAACAAATTGACAGGATTTTTTTCTGAAACATGCCATCATTTTAAAAGGAGCAGAGTATTAAAAAAAAACAAAAAAACAAACAAACAAACAAAAAACAACCCTGGAAACCATGAACGGAACTGGTACAGTAGAAAGAGCTTTGCATATTCAATGCCATAAACAGGAAGATCTCCTCGATTTGCTCATCAGAGGTGTCATAGCTGATTGGTGCCTATTCATTTCTTCCATACTAAGAAATCAGCAATTAGAAGAAATAATTTTAAAAGGATAAATAACTTAACTGTTTAAAAAAAAGAATTATTTTCTCTTGTAATCCACGATTGGATTTTCTGCAGAAAATGAATACAGAGGATGTCTAATACATTTATTTGAAAACTAGATTTTCTTTTTCCTTTTTTTTTTCTTCATAGAAGTTAATTTTTTTCCTTTATCTTGTGCTTATCTAACTTACTGCCATGAAGCTTGCAGACAACAAGTGTTCCATCTTTTTCTCTAATTATAGGAAAGAAAACTTATACTGCTTCAGCACTGTTTTGAAAGCTTCCCTTCTGATGTGTCATCAAAGCAGTCCTGAACAGGCTTTAAAATGTGGGGGTTAAATGAACTGCAGTTGTGCTTCGTTCTCCCACCTGTTGAATCCCATGACCCAAAAGTAAAAAGCCACAGAGATCAATATCTGTCAGGTCAGACTGTTTCACGTGATAACTGAAAAGGCATTTAGGATGCAGCAGTGTGACACAGAAGGACAGAAAATAATGATGAGACAATAGCACTACTAAGCAAGTTAAAAAAGAACATAACTGGGGGGGCAAAGTTTCTGCCAGCTGGGCAGCCAGAACTATCCTTTCTCAATACACTTCACTGTAAGTGACACACCGCAATTACAATCCTGTCCTCCTGGCATTTAATTTTATTGGAATATTACTGTTCTTAAATTAAACTGCAAGGACCTCAAACCTGTAATTTTTTCCCCACTCAAAAGCATACTACTGTTTTGGAAAACCTCCCCACCTCCAAAGAATATTATGAGAAATCCCATCACGTTAATACTTTTACTTAAGAGTTAATTTCATCTGTATGTAAGTAAGTCTATAAAAGGGTTCTTACATGGAGGTCAATAGAGTTGAACTAAAGCTGTGCAAAATGTTCAAAGGGCCACATGAAACTATATAAAACTCACCAGGTCTAAGGTGTGTGCTAATAATTTGAACCAGCTTTGCTCTAAATTTTATTGAGCCAGAGTACCTATCATTAAAACCAGAAAGTTAATTTTTAGCACTATCTGGAATTGTACACGTTTCTAGAGGCTAATTATTTCACTTTTCACCCCTCCCCCTCCACAGGTTGAATGCTGTGGCTGTTGCACAGTCACTGGTATAGGTTTCATGGTAGACTTCTGGAAGCCTAATTGGCTCAGTATGATCAGCATGACGCCGGCTGTAGCTAAGCAGAGGCTCTCTGTAGCTGACTTACATAATTCCCATTTCCAAAAGTAAAAATTCAAAAAGAAACGCTTTTAAACACTAACATATTGTGTTCCTGTTTCCTGCTGAGGCTGACCCAAAGAGAAGAACCAACTGTTAGTGTTCACAGTGAGGAGATCAGTCTTTTGGCTCAGCAGCAGAGGTCTGGGCCTTGGAGCAAGAAGTCTAAGGTTCAGTCTCCATGAAAAAGCAATTACGTCGCTACAAATCTCTACCAGTTTCCACAGAAAGTTTCACTACCAATTTGTGTAACCACAGATAAAGAAGTGAATTGGTGTTAACCCTTTAACAGAGCTCTTCAAAAAACCCTAGAACTGTCATTCAAATTCGAAACGTAAGGTATCACTCAAATGATACATTCAGCATACTTCCTCACTACTTCATTCAGGATCGAAGCACACAAGAAATGCATCAGCAGAGAGCTAAGAAATGCCTTTTGCCTCAGTAACTCTTTTGTTAATAGCTCTACCTTTATGTATATACTCTACTAGGCAAGATGAAATACACACTTTACTCTTATGATTACACATGCAGCGGGAGCAACTTAACAGACAAAAAAAATGTTTAAAAATATTCATGAGTCCCAGATTCACTCATACTTAACAAAAAAAAAAAAAAAAAAGAGTATTTGAATACTATATTTCTTTGAAGGAACTGAAGCTTCATGCATTTTCATCTTAGGCTCACCTGATTTCCATAGCACTTGCATAAAAAGATGTATGAAACAACAGTAGCAAAAGCAACTCTTTTTATACACAAAACTAAAATTAAATAAAAATGGAATAAGCTCCTTTGGAAGGGAAGAACTTTTACAAAAATACTAGCCAAACCAGATAAGGTATAAAAGTCAGAGGCTGAGCTCCATATATTACTTTCATCACTGTAATTTTTATTTAAGTAGTACTAATTCAAATTGTTAGACAGTTATTCCATTTAAGTGAAAGTTGAATTCAAAGTGTTGATAATAATCAAGATTTTAATATAAAATAGGATCAAGGAGATGAAAACATTGGTATTGATTTTAGTGAGAACAAAATCAGATATTGCTGAAATAGATGAGGGCAATCAAAGCAAAAAAGATGCAAGACATGAAAAAATTAGAAGATGAAAATTTAATAAGAACTGGATGACCTTAAGATCTCAAGTAGCAAGAGAGATGAAATTGGATAATAAGATGTTATTAAGGTAAAAGCTTAAAAATAATAATTAAAAATGACCATAACAAACAGCTGACCCATGGTAACATTAAGCAAGCATGCTGTGCTGCAGAACTGAAGAGTCTTATACTTCCAATATTCACGCATCAGTGTAAGGTTTGCAAAAAACAAAAAGTTGGCAAGATCCAAATAATGGAAATAATTGCTTTCTTTGAGTATGGCCTAGAAAAGCATATATAGCATTATGTCTTATTCCTGAACATTTGGAAGTAGCTGACATTAAAATTTACTTTGCTTATACTAGTAAATAGTTTGTGATCAAAATACATGTTGTACTGTGAAATCCATTGTGAAAATGACTTCGAGGTTCTCCAAGGAGAAATACATAATTATGGAGAAAAATTCAATTTCTTTATTTTTGTTAGCATTTGGAAACTACTTTTTCCTCACAGGTAACCATAATATTGATATTCATTTTCAGTCATTGTCAAGGTTTGGGGTTTTTTTTCTTTGTTTTCTGTTTTGTTTCTTTTCTCTTGTTGTTGCTTTTCAAATGAAGACTTTGACTTGAGCTTACGTCTTTCTTCAGAACACTAGAATTTTGATCCTTTGCATACCCTGCACTCTCCTGAGACATCATAAAAAGTACCATTGAGAATTGGGCACAGCATATGTGCTAATCATCTTGTTTTCCTTTCCCTTTATTCCAGAAGCAGACTTTCAGTGTAAACCACAGAAAAGCAAATGCTACTATGCCTTCTTTCCTTCCACCAACGTTTTCATTTCAAGTCTCAACTCACAAAATATCTTGCAGAAAAAAATTTAATTTTTCCCAGTGCATTTTTTTTCTAGCTATTCCTTGGAAGCCATTACAAGTAATGGCTTCACAGCCAAACCAAAGCAACACAGGCATCAAAATTACAGTCCCTACATTCTTGAGTAATCATAGAGGCCACATGTTAAGTAGTAAAGATGAGGCAGATATTAGCCTAACATGCCAACAAGCAATACGCCTGTAGTTTTCCCAAGTCCAGGCAGCCTGGATTGTCAGAACGTACATTTCTGATAAACAGCTTCACTGCCAGTTGGTTAAAGAACTACAAACTCAGGAGACAGTGCAAAATGGCCGACAAAAGGGAACTGCAGTTCCTGCCATACAACAGATATAAGCATGTAATAAACTTGCTGCCCAGCTGGAGTGAGGCTCCTCTGATGGCTGGACAATGGTGACTGAAGTGATGGAAAGCCAAGGCCATTCTCAGTGCATCTGCTTAATGACATGAGACACTAAACAGCTCTCTGTAGAAGCCCCATTGTAGAAATTTGCAGTCTCGGTATCATGATTCACACCTTGATTCCTCACTGTGATCTTTGGTCCTGCTTCCTATGTGCTCAGCCCTCATCGATCTTGCATTTTCTTATTCCTGTCCTCTCCTGTCCCTGCACCACAGCTTGCCTGACTAGCTCTGACTAGCTCCACCACCACCTACTGACTCCTGCCTCACTTGCTCGTAGTCCTTGGCAGGCCCTCTGGCTTAAATGATTCCCTCAGCACAGAGTTGATGAATTTTTTATTTACTCTAGGTTCCTAATTATGAAATCAGCACTGATTTGCTATTGTGTCATCTTCCTGGTCTACCCCAGAAGACAAATCATCCTATCCAGGTCATGGAAGGATTTAGTTCATCAGGGCAGAATTTCTTTGAATTCCACGGGAAGTCAACACCAAAGCATAGAGGGTCTCCTCACATCCCTACCGCTTGCAAGCTTTGAAGGTTTGAACAAAGGATGGCTTCATTAAGCTTGACTCAGTCTCCTGTATGGTGCTTGCTCCTGCATGGTCAGGTTTCACTAATAAGTGCCACAGAAGGAGAAAAAAAGAAACCTGATAAAGCTAGATACACGTAGTGAAGAGAGCTGCTCAGATCACCTTCAAACTACATCGTGCCATCTATTGGCAAGTGCTCTGACTTCAGCAGCTGCAGACCAATACAAACTCACCATAGAATCACTGTTTCCCAAAAAAGAAACCTCTTATTTATTTCCCCATTTCACACTAGCAGACATGGGTACCACCAGCATTACTTACCCAGTTTACATGTACATCTTCTTAAAATCCTTCCCTAAAATTTAGAGAGAAATTTACAAATACCTGTCAAAGACTCAAGTCCACTGACCAGCTCCCTGATTAGCACTGCAGGATAACGATCCAGAAAGCCTAATGCAAATATGCCTTTGTTTATCTTGTAACAGAGGGGAAAACATGGGCTAAAGCACTTGCCCAATGTCATGCAGAAAATCATAGTAAAGACTGACGGTACTCTAGAATTAACTCCTCCTTCAGAGATTAGTAATTTGTAAAAGGCACTCTGGCATCCTTTGTAAACCAGCTGTATTAAATTACTGCCACTCTTTCTTGTTCTACAGTTCATCATAAGATACACTTAGATGTATTTTAAACATTCATATCATTTGACAATGAAAATTCCCGTAAATGCAGAAATCGTAAGCAGTAACCAAAGTGATACTTTCTTTTAGGAGTCCCTCATTTCTTACAGTAACATGCAAAACTACAAAACAACCAAACTAACAAACAGTACCTCATCACTTTTCTTTCATTTTCAATAATTCATAGCTCTAATATTTACTCTATTACCTGTTCAGCATAAATATTAATGACGTGCCACTGCAAACTTCAGAATACTTTCCAGTGGATCAACAAGGAAATTTTGCCCTTGGCCTAAACAGAAAAGACTACCAGTACAATTAATGACAAATAACAAAATTCTGTAACTAAAATTATGAAACATATTATTCTACGCAAATATTTCACTAGTCTTTAAATACATATCACAAAGGTTTGAAATATGTTTTAAAGAGTATGTCAGAAAGCTCACCCTGCAGTTATTGTATCACACAGATCTCCAGTAATTTTACTGCATTACAATGTTCTGAAAGATCTACACCTTGCATTTAAAAGGCTTTCCATTTCATATGCTTAACGTTACAATGCATTACTAGAAATGACAGACTGATTACTTTCACTTTAGTTTTAGAGAAACCCTAGATTATATTTATGTGGATTAATAGAAGGCACCGTGCCTCCAAACTATCCACCTGTAAACAAATAAATTAAACTGGACTTTTTCCTCCAATTTTCCCTGAAGTAAAAACAGCACTCATCTGTGATTTCATTGAGTTAATCTACTCAGCATCTAGAAACTTCTGATGAAACAAATCTGCTAACATGCATTCAAAAGTCTTGCATTTCCCTAATACTACTATTAAGGATTTATCTTTAATGCACAAAGCTGTAGTCTGTGCAGTTCAACACCTTGATGTTTAGCATTTGCACAGCACTGACACAGAAGTAGTTAATGAAAATAGAAATGTGCAACTCTCTTTTCTTAAAGAGTCTAAGAGTCCTAAAGAATCTGGTCAGAGCTAGTCATCTTACACAGTCAAAGAAAATTTGGTTCTCCCCAATCCCTCCAACTCTCCCATTTTACTAATGGAAGGTTGATTTTTTGTTATTTTTACTTTTTATCCTGTGAAGCTGTAAATCTATCAATGGTTTTCTAACATTTTCTCAATTATTGGCAGCCTCCTAACTGGGGACTGCCTGAGATGGGCAAATGCTCTCAGGTATTAGCTACCCCTTTACAGCCATCAGGAAGAACTAGAAAACCAAGTCAGATATTTAGTTAGCAGAGGAGGTAAATGTAGCATTTTTGCAACCTTAGGCAGTCTTTGTTCTTTGATTATGTTCAGCTCTTCTAAGTTTGGCTTGCTGATCAAAGTCCCAACCATTAAGTCTACAATATGCCTATTTTATTATGCAAATACAAAGATCAAAAGCAGCTCTCCTTTATATGAACACACACAGACTCTCCTGGTCAACAACCACATACGCCCCACTCCAGTTTATGCCACAAGGAACATGAGATCTAAAGTAGATTTAGAAGTGCCACGTCATCGCCACTTTTTCCAGCACTTAGGCACAGGTTGTGACATGAATAGTACTGTTTATATCACAAGGATTCAAAGAATAACAGTGAGTCAACATGAGATTCCAAGCACACTGCTGTGAGGTGAGGTTTGGGTAGCACAGCAGTGCCTGCTCTTCTGCAGCGTGCAAGTACCCTTTTGGAGATTCTGAATCAGTCACTGCTTTTAAAGAGTGATGCAAGAAAAGATTTTATTAGAAAAACTAGAGATTCAACATTATTTTAATCTTGTTGTAAAATAGCAAGAGCTGCTCAATTTATTCAGAAAAAAGAAAAAAAAAAAAAGACAGCCTTAGTCTAGTGTACCATTTGGTGAATTCCTGAATGGGTAAATAAAAGGATTGGATCATTAGGGGTGGGAACATAGACAGTTCCTATAGATCCTCCCAAGGCCATTCAATTATTTATAATTTTCTTGGTTACAGGTGAAAGGAGTCAAATCACTTTTGTAACATATAAGGTCTTTGTGTCGCTTTTCAGCTGGTGAGGTAAATGATTATTGCTATTTTTCCCTTTAGCTCCAAATGGGCTATTGTTTTTAATGTCTGTTATGTTAACGCAGTGTGCAATATTTAGGAATATAAGATATTTATAACTAGTTATAACAGAGCTATGACCCAAACAAATTAGATATAAAATTTTAATGAATTGGTCCCTGAGTCTATTAATTTGGTTATAGGGTACAAAACTAGCAAATATATTTTCTCTCTTTCAGCACTAAAATGGATGAATAACATTAGCCAGGGTCAAATGTATAAAATGTGTTGCTCACAACTAAAAGGAAAGAATATAAAAAGGTCTTTCTTTTCCTTAGAAAAAGATCTTCTGGAAAAAGCCAATGGAAATTAAAAGTGATTTAAAAATGCATTCTATCATCCACACTGTAAACTCAAAACTATTTTCTGTAGCTTTATTAAACTACAGATAGAATTCAATACCAAGCATGAGACTTTTTTTTCTGATAAAAAATCATGGAACATGCCACAGTAGCAACATCACCACCGTGTTACAGGCAGCTCTGAGGGGCTCATTCCAGACCGGCAGCTGCTCGAACAGCGATGACTTTGAGAAGGTCTCTAGGTAGCTGCCACAAAACAAAATATTTGGCACTGCAAGAACTCCTGCAGGCTCTAGGTCAGCATAAGTCTGTACAGATAGTGTTGCGGGTGAGTCTGTTTCATCATTATTTTAAGAAACCACGTGCATCAAACAGGCAACTTACAGAGCATCACATCCATGCCAATATGGTCTTTGCCTGCTTTTCAGTATATTCTAGAAATATTCTCAATTATACATTATGCCCTAACATATCTGTTGTCCTTTGTGATTCTTGGCAGTCTCCAGCATTATTTTTTTGGTGTTTCAACTGCCCTATAAGCCATTAAAACTTCCATAAACACAAATATTGTTGTACTAATAATGGTCTTCTACTCTGCTGAATGAATTACTCTTACGACAGTACTACTTCGTATAGGGTGCTATAAAAACAGCATCTTGGCATTTTACGTTCACGTTATCTCAATTACTTTAATAGCATTAATTAAGTTCTAAGTTTACAAGTTAAATGTTGTTTATTTTTTTGCCTGCCAACATGCAAATACAATTTCAAATCTGAGAGTCAAGCTAGGTCATCTCCTATTTCATGAACAACAATCAGCAGAAGTTCACTCTGTGAGTTAACTCCTTGCTTTGTGTTATCTGTGAAAATCCCTAGAGCACTTCCCTGTTGGGGCACACTAGAAACCTTGAAAGACTGGAGAAAAAAAATATATATACTAGCAGCTTGTTTCTTATTTTGTCTGAGAGATACGAAATAAATGGCACACTGAGATTTAACCCTCAGAAGCCTTGATTCATGACTGCTTTCCATGAAATAACTGCTCATTTTGATCTCTGTGCTCTTTGAGTAGTTTCCCCATACACTAAAAAGCACATGAATTTATCCCCAGCAGAAGCAAATAACTTGAATTTTCTCCTGAGAAATATTTTAAAACCATCTCTCATTGTCATAAAACATGAAGAACCTAATTCACCAGAAAGAAAAAATAAAATAAAATTAAAAATCTCTGTTCTCATTTAATGACGTTTATTGGTATTTTCACACCATAGTATTTGAAAAACATGGTATCAAGAGGGATTTCCAGGAGAACTAAGAATCAAGCTTGTTGTCTGGATTCATTGTCTCAAAACCAAGGTAACCAACCTTAGTTTATTTCAGGACACAACAAAGTGTAAGGGCTCTGGTTGAAATTTTAACAACTACATTTGCTATATAGCAAATAAGTATCCTTTGCAGAAACTTATGACAGTTGCAACAAAATGGAAACATAATACCAATTATGCTCAGTTTCTCCACTCACTTTCCCATGGTTGACACAGCCAGTGCCAGAGCACTGAAGTTGGTTCCACTCAAAGAGCAAGCAAGCAGTCACTTTCACTGCTGAAAAGTTTGCCATGAATGACATGAGCACGTTCCACATGACAAAATTAAAGAACTTCATCTCATTTTATAGTTAAATTGATAACATTTTACATCCTATGATATGTGGAAGGAATTTTAAAGCATCTCCTAAGTTAATTTCTCACTAACAAGTACTCTGGAATTCAAAACATTGCCTAAATTTCACAGACAGTTTACAGAAAAGGCAAATATTTAACTGTTGTAAGATTATTCAGCATACATTCTTCACTATTCCAAGCAAGTCATTTTACAAGGAAACCCCCAAAGTATTGTGAATGATGAAACAGCAAAAACAACTAATTGCATTAAGTATCTCATTGAAAACATTTATGGCATAATAAAGCATCACAAAGGGAAGACATGTGGATGACAATTTAATTACCAACTGCTTTTCATCCATTAATGTTGAAGTTTGAAATGCTACAGATTTCTTCTACTGATTGCAAACGTCATAATGGTCATTTTGCCAAGAGGTAAATTTAGCTAGAAGGTAAACTAATAGGATAAGAGAGAGTTTCTTTAAGTCTCAAATGTCTAAAAAAAAAAAAACACAACCAAGAAGAAAAATGAGAACGTGATCACCAAATGAGAATGAGATCAGCAGTTTCTGTTCTCTTATCTATCACAGATTATTTCTGTCAGCAATATCCGAATAAATGAATACTTGAAATTATCCTCATTAGGTCACAGAGTACAGAAGAAGTAACAGAATAAGCAAAGCAGATCTTTCTATCACTGTTACTCAGCCTCCAACCTCTAGGGTGTCACAAAGCCTGTTCTCTTCAGATTTCATAGGTTATCAGCTTATTATAGCACAAGCACAGCTACTATTTCCTTATATCACATGTTAGTAGACCAAATACCTGTTTTAAGAAGTGGAAGAAATAAATAGCCAGAAAGCAAAAAGAAGGCTCTACCCCTAGTGGAGGCATAGGGATGCCAAACTGTAGAGCTGGCATTGGTCAGTCATGATCTCTGCAATTGCAGATTGGATTGGTTCCCAGGTCCTTCAGCTGGAAAAGTAAAAAGAGGCAAAAGAAGTCATCACTGGCACCATGACACACAGATCATTTACAATGTGAGATACTCATTATGGAAATATGACTTTTTCTCACTTCCCTCCAGTGGAACTGAACTGCAGAAGTCAGAAACTCTGGAAAGGATCGAAGTGGTGAAGAAACACAGCATAGACTTCAAAGTTCAGCTTTTAGAAAATAACTTCCCTTTTTGTTCTCAGGCTTCACTGTATCAGGAGGATGAGAGAAACTCTGCAGAGGCAGTGCTGCAAATATCTCCCCACACCATTCAATTGGGAGATAGCCCTGGGCACATGGCCTTCAACCATTCCCACCCTATGACTTCTGGAGTACAGAAAACAGAGATTAAAAAAAAGTTATTTTCTCCACATAGCACTGTCACTCACATAATCGCTATCCACTACATTTATGTTTAATCCTGATTATAAGCAAACAAGCATTTATAATCTCAAAAAGCAACTTTTGCATATTAAAGCCTATAAACTATTAATGCCTGTTAAAGTCCATTTTATTTCTTCCAAATATCATTTAGCCCACAGATTATGAGTTTTATTAAGTTACTTTTACAGGCATTCCTATGGCAAGAGTATAATAGTATAGAATTTTTACCATGAGAGCAACAAACTACTAAAAAAAAAAGATATTTCATGGAAAATTGTAAATAAGTTCTATATTAAAGCAGCAGGGAAAAGGATTTAGAAGCTGTATGACAGCTGTTTCAAATAACAATCATTTGCAACTAGACTACAGATTTTTGGGTTTATCTTGATAAAGTAACACAAATCTTTATGAACTCTATACTGTTGAATTTTGGATTATAGCATTACTGTGAGGGCTGTTTATTTCAGATACAGAAGACAGTAAAGCTCATTTTTAGATAAACTTATCAAACTATCAGAAAGCTATGCAGAGATGAAAGAGTACTAGATAGAAATTCACAGTAGAAGAAAATTAAATATTGCCTTGTTTATGTACTGGTTGAGAACAGAACAGTTGAACAAATGGCTTCGTGGATGGTGTTATGTTTGGGGTTTTGTGCACTATGATATTGGACACATCTTCAACAGACCGAGCATGCTGACATCACTAATTCTGATTCAACTAACCAGGAGTTGCAAGAATATATTTGGCAGCAAACTGATTGGGCTCATCATCAGAGCTCTA
Source organism: Cyrtonyx montezumae (assembly GCF_038088225.1). NCBI lineage: Eukaryota > Metazoa > Chordata > Aves > Galliformes > Odontophoridae > Cyrtonyx > Cyrtonyx montezumae. The sequence goes on from NW_027071825.1 coordinate 12,804,215, forward strand.
AACTCGATTTGATGGGGGAAGGACATGTACATCTGAGTGAAAAGAGCAGAGGAACACTGTCACTCTAGGAAGGATGAGGGGAAAACATTAGATTTGCCCCAGAAGACTTCGGGAGGGCTCCTCCAAGAAATTAATGTGGAAAATAGCCCAGCTGAAGTGCCTCTACACAAATACTTTCAGCATGGGAGATAAGTAGGAGATAAGATACCATGGCCTGTAAAAAAGCTTGTATTATGCCTTTGATGTAGTCAGGCAACACATTCTTATCTCTAAATTGGAGAAAAATGGATGTGAAGGTTGAACGATTCGTGGATAAAGAGTGGGCTGTACGATCACAGGCAGAATGTTGTGGTCAGTGGCTCTATAACCATGTGGAGGCCAGTAATGAATGTTCCCCAAGGTTCAGTTTTGGGGCCAATGCTCTTCAATATCATCAGTGACATAGACAGTGGGGTCAAGAGCCCTCATCAAGTCTGTGGATGACACCAAGCTGAGCGGTGCCCTTCATACAACAGAAGAAAGAGATGCCATGCAGAGCAACCTGGACAAGCTTGAAAAAAGTGGCCCTTCAGTAACCTAATAAAATTCAGCACAATGAAGTGCAACAGCTTGCAAACCCAGCACAGCAATTCCAGATACGTTTACAGACTAAAAGAATTCACTGAGACCAGCCCTGTGGAAAACAACATGGGAGTCTTAATGGATGAAAACTTGGACATGAACCAGTAGTGTGTCCATGAAGTTCAGAAGGCCAGCAGTGTTCTGGACTGCATCAATAGAAGGATGGTTAGAAGGGAGAAGGAGGTGATTGTCCTCCCCTGCCATCATATGGCCCCATCTGGAGTACTGAGTCTAGGACTGGGGCTCCACAACACAAGAAAGATTGTATCCAGAGGAGAACCACAAAGACAATCAGAGGGCTGGAGCATCTCTTACAAAGAAAGTTTGAGGGAGCTGGGCATGTTTACCCTGGAGAAGAGAAAGCTCCAGGAATATCCCACTGTGGTACTTGAGGGGAACTTATGAACAGGTCAGAAACTGACTTTTCACATGGTCTAATACTGATAATGGGGAATGCCTTTAAACTAGAATAGGGGAGATTTAGGTTTGACATTAGCTGGAAATTTTTTACTCAGAGGGTGAGGCACTAGAACAGAGTGCCCAGAGAAACTCTGGATGCCCCATCCCTGGAAGTATTTAAAACCAGGCTGAAGGGAGCCCTATGCAGTATGACCTAGTAGCTCACAATCCTGCCTATGGCAGGGGGGGTGGAAATAAACAATCTTTAAGTTTCCTTCCAATCTAAGTCATTCCATGATTCCATGATTCTATGATTGCATATAGCTTAGCACAGCACAGGATTGCAGATACAGCATGGATTTTGTAGTTATAGATCATCATTAAGTTTTTTGGGAGCATTTAATAGTGCTGTTAAAATGCAGGTCTTTTTTCTGACTAAAAGGAAACACTCCTTTTCCTTCCACACACATTGCTTTGTTCATTTTTGAAACGTTGCAGGTTATCATGAAGGTACTCTATAACTGGATATAAAGTGTTTGCTTTAATTTCTCTTATTTACAGTGATAAGGCAATATTTTTTTAAAAGGGTTGGCTCACATTTTACACCTCTCTTAATTAGCTCATCTTGCTCCTTTAGGTTATCCTAACTATTAATCTCCAAGAATTACACGTGAAAGTGGATCCAAAAATCATCTGACTTGTTGCTTTATCACACTTGCACAGCTTCCACCAGCAGCAGAGGACTTTCACAGTTAAGTGGGCGAGGAGGGGAAAGGCTCAGTTCTGGTTTTATTCACATCATTATCTCTAATCTGTACAGGAAGCATCAAGTATTTTTAAGTCATTTGTCTGTTTGCAAGTGACTTAGGCACACATGACAAAGTTGCAAAAAGGATATCTAAAGCAATAGTTGTAGAACTTCCACCTGAAGCTTCCATGGGGCACCACTACAAAAAGGTGAAGTTAGTGAAGTCAGGGGCAGCACTGCCCAAGCTTCTGTAGAGTTGGGCTGTGGGGAAAGGGAACAGATGAGCTGCAGGGCCGGGAGTCTGGCCCCATCCCTCCAGCTGGCACAGCCAGTGCTATACCATGAACATCCCAGTATGAACAAGACAAAACCTTCTGAAGCTCTCTCCATCTTAATGCACTTCACTGAATGTAAAGCTGCCTCAGGCCACCTGGGGCTCTGCAAAAACTGTATTTGTGCTCAGTTCTTTGAACGCAGGTCATAAAACACTCAAACTGCCCACACACATTTCATTTCTTCCTTGTAAATGGGATATCTGACACCTGCTCTGCTAACCCACATGACTTCACATTTCTCCAAGACAGTTTTTGTTTTTGAAATGCCCAGCCTTTTCTTCCCAAGGTCTACCTTTAATACAGAAAATGGGTTTTTAATGTCCTTTGTGCCACAGTTTATCTGTTACAAAGACAAAATATTTCAGGCAACACTGTGACTGGCATTAAGAGAAAACATAAGACACCGTACCACGGATGGCTTCCAGACTATTTGTCAGGCAGCAGAAGTACACATTTGTGAAAGCAGAAATGTCTAACGAATATTAAAGTATCTTTGGCACCAATGTTAATAAATAATGTGCATTTGACTTTTGTCAACAAGCTGTATTTTTCCCTTTTAAACTTTTATAGCATCCAAAAGGCATCTTAAAACTTAAGATAAAATAAATAATGGTCAAAGGAAAATAGTGAACATAGGCAATCTGATGACTTGAAGCTCATCAGGGATGATTACTGCCTGAATGCAATAGTTTAAAATTCAAGTGTTCTTTAATCGTTGCAGATTTTTCACACTTCCAACAGCATACATTTTTAATGCAACGTTTAAAAATGTTTATAACTACTAAAAGTGTTTAGTGGTTATGTAGGAATCAGAAACATAATTGAAGTTTATGGGATAAGTTAATTTGCATCAAAGTAACTACAGTTTTCCACAGAGCTTACTCCCTCCTACCCCAACAAAGTTAATACTGTTTTGTGATAACATTTGTGAATACAAAACCATGCAAATAGAAGGAAGTAAAGGAAGGAGCAAGGCATCACTTGCTGAGTTTGTACAGTCCCTATAAGTGCACTCCACATCTACACAGTGCTCACTTTGGAGCCTACAACTGCCAAATTCATATTTCTCCTCATAGGACAAGCACTTCCAAACAAAAATGGATTAAATGTGGTGCTTACATTTCCAAGAGCTGTAACAGCTACATTAATAGTGACCATATTTAGGGAAAAACACAGAGAAAAAGTTAAGGAAACTTGGAGTCAAGATCAAAGGGCACTATGATTTTTCTGAAAGCTGTAAATGATCCACTTCCAGATTTTATAAAGTTAGTGTGCAATCTGTGAATACTTGTGCCATAGTCGAGAAGTAAGGTTCTTCCACATATCAATGCTGTAAACATGAAATCTGGAAAATGTTTTCCAAGCAGGCAGCCTTGTGTAAAATTTACAGAACCTGCCATGAAAGAACTGCAGCTGCAGAAGTGCAAACTTCTTGCTACATCTTGAATAATCCAGATGGGAAATGTGAGATTTTTCTTTCCTGCATGGAGAGTTCCAGCTGGACTGAGTTGGTGGTGCCATCAACTTCTAAAGTAACACTTCACTCAGTAATGAAACACTGATTACCCAATCACAACCAGCAGAAGAGAGGAACCTCTCTAAAAATAAAATTCTAAATATCTTAAGTTAATCACATCAGTCTCAAACAGTTTGCTAATTTATGGCCACTTTGCAACATACCCAGATGTCACTGTTGAGATCACCAAAGTTATGAGGGGAAAAATATATATAAATATCTATCAATATATAACTGAACAACAGTTTAGAGATACTGTTGAAAAGCATAGATATGCAACTGAGTTCTGAAATATATGCATTGCTATTGTGCATGTGTATGTCTACATAGACACACATACATCTTAGACTCATATTTTGCAATCTGAGGTGGAACAAAGCTTTGACCACCACTTCAAGTAAGCCTCTGCTGCTGAGAAATGGGAGAGTGCTGTTCCTCCCTTACCAGCCCTGTGTGGCTGTTACTCGTACCCTACTCAACTTCTGCTGCCTGCAGCACACAGAACATAGAAAGAGGAAGAACATATTCCACCCCCACTATTTCCCTGCATACTATCTACGTTCCAGCTCATCCCTTTTGAAGATGCCAGGAAAAACAGGGACTGATATGCCGCAAAAATCTTTGCTGATGTTTTTTTAGCATAATTATACTGTACAGTACACCACACCTAAGTGCAGTTGAGAGCTTAGTGATCATTTTTTAATAGGATAAAGAAGGCCCAGTTTGCTCTTAAGTTCTCACATTCACATTGATACTTTACATAAGTGTGAGGGTAGGTGAAACAACATTGGACAGTCTTAAACCAAAATCCTTATTAAATTTCAGACCTTAAAAGATACAATTTGCAAATCTATATCCCTGGCCCTCCTTATATTGGTTCACAAAGGCCTAATCCTTTGGTTTAAAGTTGACACCTTGACACTGAAGCCACTTCTGGGAGATCTGTGTCAGCTAGAACCGTGCAAGATTTTCTTTCTTTTTATACTTATATTAAAAATCTCTTAGGATATATTTAAAAACGATGTGTATAGACTAACAGATGGCACAGGAAACAACAATTCAACAAATACAGAAATCATCACAACTATTTCTAACATCAATAATATGTAATATTTGTGATACGTAATATTCTGCTATAATACACACCATTTCAAAATGAAATCTGCACTTAAATGCCAATATCCTCTCCTTCTGGCTTCTCACTTTATGACACTAACATAGGATCTCATTCACCAAGCCAATTGAAATTTTAATAAAAGAAAGCTGGAGTTTCTAATAAACTCCCACAGCGAGCGGATAATACTAAACATCTTTAGCAGCATGGTGTTTTTTATTATTATTTTAGCTGTATATTAATATGCTAGTATTTGTAAACTCTCCAGTGTCACCAGATTTATTTCAAAAGGCTTCTCTGTATTCCTCTTTTGTGAAAAGTTTATGTGACAATGAAATAATAATTTCAGTGGTTCTTTGCTGTATAGCTGTCTAAACCAAAAAGAAAAGATACATCTTACCTTAAAAAGGAAAGTACTGATATTATTTATTTGCCATTTGGGAAGACGGTATATTGAATTTTCTTGTTGAGGTTAAAATTACAACAGCAAGACTGGCAGCGTTCACTATGTGAAGATTTACTCCAGAACACGGTACAGAGAAATGCACCCACTGCTTCCCACCTTGGTCCTGCACACAGGGCCAAGGGAAATGTGCACAGTGCATTCTCCTCAGGCTAAGCCAAAGCCTGCCCCTGCTCACAGCCACAAGCAGGCTCTGCGGCCACAGCTGGAGAGATTGCATCTGGTATTCTGCAGAAGTCATCCACACTACTCACACTCCCACTGCCATCCACCCACTGGAGACAGAGCTGGGACCCAGGTCTTTGCTTTCCGCCCTAACAAAGAACTTCATCCCAAGGGACCCCTCCTGCTTCTGACCCGCTAAATCTATGCTTTCTTCCAGACTTGCATGATTTTAACACCACTGGCATCAGGGCTTGCAAGAGACCCAATAAAGCCTTGGAAATCAATCCCAAAATGGCCCTTTGTCTTTAGCACAGATGAGGTAAGACATGTAGGAATCAAGCTCCCCTCTTTTGAGCACAAAATCCTGTCTGCAGTGTTTAATTCAAGCAGGTTACTCCCAGTATTTGTACAGCGAATCAATTAGCAGCATGTTTAACAACACAGACAAAAACCCTTGTGCTAATTTTCATAGATATTAAATTTAGCTTTCTGTTTTAGACTACACACGAACACAACTTTCTTATCTCGTTTCATGATAATAACTGTGATTGTCAATGACAAAAATTACTTCTTTGATTCCTGAGCTGCCTGTACACTACCATTAATTCGTTATCTCTTTCATCTTATTAGTTACGTGCTCAAACTTCATGCTGTGCAAACATTAATTTGAACAGTCGCCTGCCCTTAAAATGCAGAAGTTTGTATTAGTTGTATTTGGCAACTTTAAAACAAAATGCATTCGTTGGCTTGCAAATGAAATATATTCACAGAAAAAAAAAATTCCTCCCATAAGCTGAAGCAGCTCATCATTAACATTCAAGGAATGTGAACACAGCCTTCATAGAAAACCATTAAAATATAAGGCAGCTTTCAGCCTATTTTAAGAATTTCAGAGAAATTTTGCATTTTCTTTCCCATGATGCCATGGGGATGTCAGGCTGCATTTCAAATAAAATGACAATGAAATCATTTCAATTCCATGCAATGTACAAAAAAAAAGTCAAATTTTCTCTTGGCAAACTGAAGTCTAAAGTAATTAAGCACTGCTGTGTGGGTGGCAGCTTCCTCCTCTGAAGTCAGCCTGAGAAAATTACCATATTAAAGTCAAAACATCATGTGCTGTGCTGATAGATAGATGGATGGAGAGATTGGGCATCTATTAAATGATCCATTTTGTTATGCTCCCTGGGAAATGTGCCATTGATGCCAATTAAAAATATATATTCCAAGTGAGTATTTCTATGTGACAAAACTTCAGTAAATTGAATTTATTATTTACTGATCATGAAGTACTTAAAGACATTAAAAAAAAAAAAAGTACTTGAAGACATAAAAATCCAGATAGACAAGAACCCAGGAGGAGAATTACATATTTTACTAAGTTTACAAATCCCTCATTACCCAATTGCCACAGTCACAATTTTTAGCTAAGGTGAGAGACTATTTCCTTCTATCCTGAAATCCTTAACTAAAACAGAAATATGGTACAGCATACAAACCAACGTATTCTAAAACTTCCAAATTCACAAATGCTCCATTATAGTAAGGGTCATTTTCAATTTTAATAATAAACATCCCTCACTTCATATTTATAATTAAATGTCTTTAAGTCTACATTTTTAGTAACAGAAAAGTAAATGGACCAAAACTAAGGCATAGCAGCGATGATTAATTGGTACTATTTGTTGCGATGTATCACAGCAAGACTTGGAATGATGTTAAAAATTCTGTACGTAATTGGTATTAATAAACATTACTAACACTGCCTTTGCTGCCTAAAACTGGCAATTCAACATTAAAACTTCTCCACTATTACGATGTGAAGAAAATGCTTCCACTGAAATTTAAACGGAGCACTAATTTTTATACATCTGATTTGGATTTCATTTGCAGTGACTTCAGAGCATGGCCACTTGCATCAATCCTGACTTAGTCTGGTTTGGGATAACATTTATGTTGTACTTCAATAACAAAGGGATAAACTCAAGTTTTGCTATCAGAAGCATTACAAACAGAGCAGAGTCTCCATTCTATCTACTCTGCAGCTTATGTTTGATCTCATTTAAATGCTTTGAATGAGATTTACTCTTCAATGTTTCTGTAATAAAGGTCACAGAACTAAAACTATATATCTTTAAGAATAGGAATGTCTGAGGCTCGGAAGAAGGGCATTTTCATATTGACCAAACATAAATTAATAGAATGTCATATGAAAATACACATGCACTGATATTAAAATGCTAATGAGTTTTCCCAGCAAGAAATCTAAACAATCAATATTTTATATTTAATATTAGATTCAGCTGTTGCTATGAAGCACCTTGCTCAAGGTACTTCGATTCCAGTGAGGCCAACATTTGAGTAAGCCCAGTACTTACGTTACTATCTACAGAAAACTGACAGACGGTCTTAAGACCTTTCTGTTTAACAGATTTAAGCTAAAATCCTAGGCTGAGTGGAGCTTAAAATTATCCTGAGGAAAGTTTAAGAATCTGTAAGGGCTCAGTCACACAGTGAGTGTAATCCAAATGTATGATTTGTAGCAGCAGAATTTATCCAGAGTTTGCATTATATTTTCAATATAAATTTTTTTTAAACTAGTATGACGATTTCCAATACATAGTATAAAAAGTATGCAAACTTGGTATACTAGCATCCTTGTACCTTTAATGTCCCTTGTGAGGAAATTAGCACAATGATAAAAAGCCATTAGGATGAAAAAAATCTACACATTGAAAAAAAAAAAATAAAAGGGGGCAGAACAGTCCTGTTGGGCTGAGAAAAGGCACAGCAAACAGAATGTGTTGGAGTACACTTGTTGTCCCCGAATTACAAATCAATGGACTTATTCCAGATTTACTTGTTGTTAGAATTTTTTTCACTGCAGTAAACTCAAATCCTTCCAAAACTAATGATTAATTTATAGCACTAGTAGTGAAAGATTTATAAATAAAAAAGGTGAAAAACAATCATGATCTGGCTTTAAAAACTTGTATTTAAGCAAAACTTATGTGTAGCTTGTTTTGCATGCCTCCCTGTTCTGAGTGTTTTTCAAGGTTCATTTTTCTCTTTTGAATACCATTTTTCAAGCTTTCCTTCATAAACGAGAAATTTTCTTTGCATAGATAACAATTTTAAGTTCTCTAATAGCGACATGAACTCAAGAGGTGAAATTCTAAAAAAAATGAGGCATAATGAAGCAAGCGATCAGGCAGCGGAAGTGCATTTCTGTTGGAAAAAAAAAAAAGCCAGCCTTTAATTAAAATGGGGATCACTTCTGATAGCTTCCCACACACACTAACTTTCCTAGTCATCTCTGACAACCAATTTGTTTTTCAATTCTCTGGTGCTGCCACTCAGCTACTGTTTAAAAAACTTTAAATCTTTTACAAGTTACACATTTTCTTCTTATTTAAATTGGATTTTTGATGGCAGTTTTTGACGCTTCCTATCACTGTAGTTACAAGTGTACATGTGTAAATAACTTTTGATGATCAAAATCTAGAATCTGTGGAAAAAAAAAAAAGCAAGTTTACTTAATCTCCATTCCTCTCACCCATCTCAAATGTTATACAGTCAGAGCATTCAACTTTAAAAATTAGGAAACCCTAAGAAGATTTTTTTCTCCAATTAAATGTAATAAAGTGCACTTGATCTCAAATTCTAAGGAGAATTCTATCTCAGTATAACTCTTCAATCCAGCATGACACCACGTTCCACAGAAAACAAAGCCAATTACAAAGCTGTGGGTATTCCAGATCCTAAAAATCTCACTTCAGTTTGTGTTATTACAGCTGCATTACTTATGAAGCCCTCATGCAGACAGGTTTTCTGATTTAACACGCGCAGACAGTGACCATGTCAGGGCAGTCTGGTGGTAGAATTTTTGGAGGACTTTGAAATCTGAAGTTCAAAGTTCTGACTTCCTCACACATGAACTGGCTCAAGCAAAGTCATTTCTGACTTACATCAACACCAGACAACTGTCATTTTTTCTTTTTGCTCATGTAAGACCTCAGACTTAACAAGGCTGTATATATAACAGTCTTGACATTGGAGCTCTGGAAAAAACACCCTGTAGCATATGAGAAATGTAACATATGAATGTTGCCCTATTCTCTTCCAAAGAATACCACCTTGTGTCTAACACCTGAACTAGGACTTCACACGCTCTCTGCTTGTCCTTCAAGTGATTCTGAAGGAACAGCAACCATCAAAATAGCAGTGGGGACTTAGACCTGACAGGGCAAGCCTTCCCAGTGCAGCACAGAGATACAACTTCCTGAGGCTGGAGAACTGGATAGTTCTAAACTGGAGAACAGCTCTCTTGAGAAGGTCCTTTTTCTTTAACAAAGAAAGCTATTCCTTAATTACTTGATGGGTTATATTTGTATACAATGAATATATATTACATATGTAATAGAAGTGTAAGTCTTCGCAACAACTAATCTGAGGATATTTTCAGTGTCTTAAAAGTCTTCATGTTCCCACAATGTTTTGACAGAGATGCATTTTTTTTTAATTGAGAAGTATTTTCTGTCTACAAAGACACCAAGGCTGAAAGATGTCAGGTAATTTGTCAACTCTTACATAAGAAATGTCAGTGAAGAAGTTAGGCAGACAGCAGAGGGGTCCTAAATGCCAGTCCTCATGACCTCTTCTAATCTTAGGTCATGACTCCTTCCATCATTTACCAACCTGGAGCCCCTCACAGCAGAGCACAAAGTCGCTCTGAGTATCTTTTTGCCAGCATGTTGCAGAGCAGGTAGATGGATGACCTTCTCAGCTGCCAAAGGCGCATTCTATTTTACATGCTCCATTCTATCTCACAAAGTCCAGCACTCTTCTATGGAGTGAGACTTAAAAAACAAAATTTTAATTTTAATTTTTTTATTTTATTTTACAAAATATAAAACGTGAAAGTGAAAAATCAGGACAAGTACCAGGCTAGCAAGAGTGCCTAGCACATGTTATTAACTGTTTCAGTGTTGAGCAACAAATCAGGAAAGTGAGGTAACAGACATTGCCCTTCAGGACTGAAGGCTGGAGGAATTTTCCTGCAAAGAGAAGCAGAAGAGGAACAGCAGCAATTTCATAGCAAGAAAACGAGACCTTCAGATCTATGCGCTCTCACAATAGTCAGAATGAGATGTTAGTTATACTATTTATAATAGCAACAATACAGGTGCTCATGAGACTGTTGCTTTGTTATGTTACTTGCAATTATGTTTTGTGTAACCCATAAATCTGTCAAAATGAAGAAAGCAATTAGGAATTTCCACATGAATAGACAAGGTTTCTCCTTCCCACACAAATGGTGCAAGTAAACACCTTAACCAGTGTGCCTTATGGGGATTAGGAGCAGAAACCTCTGCCTGTCTAGAGCTGCCAAGTTCTGTGCAGTTCCATGTGTACGTAACACTCATGCCAGTTATTAAATGGACTGATTAGCAGTTACAAATAATCTGCATATTAACTAAGAACTTCAGTTTACAAATTAAGTAAAAAGATGAACAAAAAAACAACACAGAAGTAATGAGAGCACACACTACAGAAATTCTTGGGGTATGGGTAGCTGGAAAAAACGAAAAAAAGAAAAAAGTATTGGGGGGAAGCCAAAGTACACCTGAAGGTCTCTTGCCATTACTGTCCCTCTCCTGAAGAAAATCTGTTTGTTCTTGGTGTCAGCAGCTGGTCCTTCTCCTCTTGCAACTTTCAGGGGAGCAGAAAGAGGAAGAGCAGAAAGAAGCAGCCATATGGCTTCTGGCACATCAGGCACCAGCAAGATGCCGATGGCAAGCCACAGCGACAGCAAAATGGCCAGCCCGAGGCTCCTCCACCACGTAAGCAAAACACAATTTTCTGGCAGCCCAGCTGCAGGAAACAGAAAAGTAATCATTCTGCTATTCATAAAAAGTACATACGAAAGGGTGTGCAAATTCTTTAAACTCAGGAGCTTGGAAGAGTGGAGGGATGACACTTCCAAGCTGTACAAGGCCAAGTACGGAGGAATAAGTGGCAAAACACTGTGCTACACCCATTTTCCAGGTACTTTTTTTTAATTGCAGTCATCAAATAGAAATACACAGCCAGGTAGAACTGATAAGTTTCACGCAGTTTAGAAAGATCCAAATTACTTCTGACAGTTTAACTTTACAATTAAAAAAATGTATTAATAGTTAAAAAGAACCGGACTTAGTACATTTCTATTTGTTACAATTAGCTGTGTTAAAATTCTCAATTAATAAAGCACTTTCCTTTCAAGACTATAATTTAATTTGTCCCTTTTCATATATAGGGTAAGTCCTCAGAAAAATTTATAAGAACTGTATCTTTTGTATTGCTCAAGACACAGTGTTTGTATTCTTGAAGACAGAGTGACATCTAAAGGGATTTTGAAATACTCAAATCTTACACACTGAATCCAAACTGACAAAGTCAAGGGCATGTCATATTTTTGAAAACTGATGAGTTTTCAGGTTTGCTGTGGTTGATTGTCCCAAGTAACCATGAAAAGAGGATCAAATTCCAATTTTAATGACATGCCTCAGGGTGCCCTGAGGACAACTGCCATTTTTATCTTAGATTCTGCAGGTCCTCAGTGAACAAAAGGGAGAAATCAGCTTTGAATGGATTCCTTGCACTGTTGTCAAAAGTAATCCAAATTCTCTAAATATCTGTATCCTAAAATATTTTCTTACAACAGTTTGTATTAAACTGAAGCATTAACAGCACAGAATATTTAAATGGTGTTTTTAGCTACCAACTCTCCAAGCAGATCTGAGATTCTCTAACCTGTAGGTATTATAACCAGATTCTTTTAAAACCGGAGTCTCTCTCTCTCCTATACACTAACGCACAAAGTAAAAAACAAAACCCAGTATCTAATGGCTAGATTTAGGATCAAAGGTGGTATTTGCATTCAAATAATTCCACCATATTAGAAATATTTTTTAAATTATACAGTTCCAGACATACTTCTGAATATAAAAAGCCAGTTGGAGAAAAAAATAAAATAAATGGAGTTTATAACATAAAATAGTACAATTGAAATAGTAGCACATATTTTGTGACCAGCATGCACGTGGTACTGATGAGCTAGTTACCTTTACTATCAACTTTATTTCATTCTACAGTGGAGTACCTCCCTAAAGTCACAAGAAAAAAGATCCTAAATTAAAAATATATTTTCCCCTCTTTGGCTGAAATCATAGTAAACTCAAGTGAATTTCTTTCTAGGGACAAGTAGTGGGGAGGCACTATCTTTAAACTGTCTACTCCTTAGAAGTAGAATGTCCTGTGATGCAGTTTTATTTATTTATGAAAAAAAAAATCATGAACAGTTGTCAGGATGCTATATCTCATTTACAGTCACAATGCCCCAATGAACTACTTAAATGCAGCTCAACAGTGAAGTGCTGGCAAGCAGAGTTAACTCCTTCTGGCTGAAGAGACAGCACAGCTCAGAACTAAAAACGGATTTATTAGAGGAAAGAAAACCAGACATTTCATCAGCAAAATGATACTCATGGCAAAACAGTAGTAAGAGAAGAGCATGGAAAACAGCTCTGAAAAGTTGCTCAAATTAACATTTATAGTATATCTACTGTAGTGGTAAAAAGGTGCTTTTCTCTCTCAAGATAGTATTTAGCCATGCATCTGAATTTCTGTTTGCTGCTTTTGGTTTTTTTTTAGAGAACATCAATCCTACTAAACTTTACAGAAACAACAATATTTCCTTTTGAACTCAAAAGAGATATTGGCATAGCTGATGTAAAACAAAAAGAGGGACCTGAGGCACTCAGACAATAAATAGTGACAGAACCTTTCAGCAAGTCTTAATCAAGGAGATTAAAGCAACATGTAACTCTAGATGCATGTTAATAAAACAAATGGTGAAAAATAATAAATGGAACACAAAGAAAGAAATCTCTCTCTTCACTTCAATTAGTCTCTGTGAACATTATCTTTTTTTTCCCTCCTTCTTCCACCACTTTCAAATACACTGTAACTGTCTAAATTGTTTGATGATTTTCAAAAGAAGAGCTCACATAAAGAAGAATGTTTGAGTTCTCATATAATATTATTCTTTAATCCACCACATTTCTGGTAGGCTATCTGCAGCGGGCTGTGATTAGTCTCTTTCTGGGCTCTGTTCACATCCTGATCAACTTCCCAGGGCGGTCTGTGTTCTCACCCGTCTGCTTCGATTCTGATAAGGGTTCCCATACAGACAGGCAGGGCTATAAAGTCTTGAAGAAATGAAAGAATTAGAATAGTCTTTATTAGACCACGGATGAGTGTCTATGGCTGCAGAGAAATTCATTTGCACTATATCTACAATGCAGTTTGAACTTTTCCTTTGTTTGGCAAAGCACATCAAGTCTGATTTAACAATTCTCTTTGTGGCTTCACTTTTCTCTGCACAGCTTCATATATTTACAAAAGGATAGATGTATGAAGATTTCTGATAAAGTATAAAAAAATAGCAATTACTACACATCCTTGTATACAACTGGAAGTCATCAACTTACGAAAAAAAAACCAGCATTAATAAAAGGTATGAGTATTAGAAATCTCTCTACACATCAAAGTCCTGACAATGTCAGCTGCTAACATGTTATAAGCCAGAGTCGTTTACTGCAAATGCAGAACAAGGTTTGTGTCTTAAGGAAGAGAGTGCTCAGCTCTTCAACAAAAAATGCAAAAATAAAAGCTGGTACTCAAAGGCTGAGTGCTTCATGCATTCACTACTTAAACTGCATCGTAGATATGATTTTATGTCCTTTCAGTATGTTACATTTTATTTTTGAATCATAATTCATCGGATCATCAAGGTAGAAAAAGACCTCTAAGATCACTCACAGTCCAAACCATCCATCTATCACCAATCACCATCTACCAGCAAACAAAAAGTTGTATTCTGTACAGCAATAGCAACCTGGAGTCTTGATAGAGAACAGCACTCTGCTGTGAGAGATCCTTACAGAGAACAAGCAAGGGACAGTCCTTGTGATGAACACTTCACCGGAAGGTGGTCAAGAGAGAGCAAGGAAGGCAAGCAGACTGTAGGGATTTGCCCAAGGTCACAAAGAGGGGTGTCCTGACTTCCAGACCAAGTGCAGTGCAGCAGGTCACAGCCTCACCTTGAATCTACAAAGGTAGACTTCCACAAAAAGACTTCTCTGATGGTCAGAAAGAAAATGTAGCCCTGAGGCACTGGAAAATATAAACACATACTGACTGAGAATACTTTTTCAGAACTGAAAGTTTGCGTATTTATTTTATATCTGTACTGTTTGTTATTTTTTCCCTTTGCTTTTGCTACAGAGTAAATTGTGGGGGGGCTCTGAATTAGTTTTTCAGGAAATGTGTACAGAATTATTTCCTTTTATATCAGCAATTCACAGAAACTATCAATTTTTGAAATATTAAAAATACACCAAAAGATATTTTTAAACATGCATGAAAAAGAGCTGGGGTTTTCTCATGTAAAGGAATGTGAATATGTATCTCAATGCTTTTCTACAGGGTAAAGATGGTAAGAAAATAATGTATTCAGTTCACAGTAGAATGAGTCACAGATTCAAAATCTCAAATATTCAGCTTTCTTTGCTACAGCTCATGCACATATCAGTTTCAGCAGACAAAAATCGAGCAAGCTCAAATAACAAGAAGATTGATCAGGCAACAAAGGAACACAGAAAATGAGACAATAGCAAAAAAATTAATTAAGTAAATATATCTGAGTACATCTCTTGTGTGCATAGAAGCAGAAACAGACAGACTTCATTAGTTCACAAATGTCCAGTTGTCTCTTCTGAGTAGTTATCATACTGTCACAATGCCCCCCCCCCCCCCCCATATAAATATTCAGTTTATAAATCACCTAGAGCCAGGAGGAGCTTTTCAGTTTCTTTCAACTGCTCATCCCTGAGTTATGATGTGCAGACATAATGGGCAGCAAGGACTGACATACAAAACTACTGCACATTTCAGCAAATGTTTTGAGAAATGGGATAGAAACTCCCTTAGGACAATTTCCTTTCATTTTTTGTGGATCCCGATGTGATCCTGGAGCACAAAGGAATAGGAAACAGAGACTATTTACACATTCACACCACACACCATCAGCCAAGCACCATCAGGCAGAACCTTCCTGCCCTGTCACCTCATTCAGGGCAAGGAGCAGAACACAGGGAAAGCCAACAGTTTGTTCCTTTCAGAGCCACATACCTTCCTCCCAAACACCCAAATATTTCTCCTGTCTTGTTTCATCTCAACTCCATGAAGCAATCTCATTCCTGTTGGTTTCAGTTCCTTCAGGATGTTCAACATATGATTGCTTTCAGTCACATATGCCAAGGAGCAATTCTTCAAAGGGCCAACACGTTTGTGCCCAATGTTTCTGCCCCAGTGCACAGAATAAGAATGCCTTCATATCCAACAGCAGGCATCATTCAATTTTATACGTCACAGATATAACATTCATTCATTAACACCTCAGCTTTGCAGAAATTCAACATTTTTCCAACCACACTCGCAAGAATATTTTTTTCCACAAATTTTGGGGTAAGCTCCCTATGCCAACATTCTGACATCCTTCTTTCATCCACTAAATAACACCTACAGCACTCATCCAGTAGAGAAAACATTAATTTCAGTTACATCCCATGTACAAGAAAACACATGTCCACAAGTGATAATATTCCAAATATATACAGGGATATCCCATGCAGATAAGCATGAAGCTTCACCCATTTTATTGACATGCTTAAATAACTTGTACAGAGAAGTCTGAACTACCACAACTGAGAAGCACTTTTTTTCTTCATTATCTCAGTGCATAATTAAGTAAAAGGACTATGTAAAATAGAAACATACAATAATGACAAATAAAGGTCATCATGGAAAGTCTCTGTAAAGCTATAATTTGATGAAAAGTATAGCAATAATAATGGGGTGGCAAAGCCCTCAGCTACAGCAAACGAAGAGAAGCCCAAATGCAGCAGCCATAGACACAGAAACAAAGGAAAAAAGCTGCTTACCTTTGGAAGCCTCAGGTAGGCAGGGATATCCAGCAAGATACCCTTGCCCCCACTGCCGAACCTTAAATGGGGTGGATCCTGGCTCCATCCCTTCCAGTCACTCAGGTGCATTGCATGCACTCTGGGCTGGTCCTGCCTTTCCACCAGGTGCTCAATCATAATTAGCAATTCTGCTAGTTTCCAGAAACATCCCAGTTAGGCAAGGAAAATGTTTCTAAAACATGCAAAATGGTGCAGTTTCCCCCAGCTTCTGTAGGGAGCTTGGTTAAGTTCATATACACATTCCACATGAAACACAAGCACCAATGATAATTTAAAGCAATCTACAGCCCACTGGGGAAACTTCAAAAATATTCACTTAAAATTAATGGCCTCACTATATATTTAAAAAAAAAAATTAATTTGCTAATGCTCCATTTTTTTTGGAATTGCCTTGAATCTGAAGTACAAATCACATGTATCTAGCTTCTCAATTAAATAGAAGAAGTAATCAGTAAGACATGACCAATAATTTATGTATGATATTTTTTCCAGCATTTTTGCTGCTTTTTAGTAGAATCAATACCTTTGGTGTTTACAGATCAAGAGGAAAGCTAACCAAAACAAGCTATTCAGAAATCTCTAATCCTACAGCTTGATTTAAGTTATGTGTTCCAAATCACATACTCATTATTTGAAAACTAGATCTCAAAACATTATTCTGACATTTTATCCCAATCCAAGAAAACTACATGAACACATATGCAAGAACACATCACCATAGGAAATATACTGGAAAGGACCTCTTAGATTATATAGTAACGGGTATACCACCATATGGCTTCTACCACCATATGGATACATGCATTCACAAGTGATGGCGTATGATGCTTAGAAACCTTTTCATTTCCAATTTAATTGCAGGCCTTTCATATCTATTTGTTGGCATTCTAACTTCATATTTCTCCTTCCACATTTCTTTTCCTCCGTATTGTTTGCCATAAAATAGGCTATTCACTGCCCTCTAGAAGACTTTTAGCACTCTAGAAGACTTTTCTCACCTGTCCTAGGCAAAATTTATTATTCTTGAATAGGGATGATCAAAGTTGTACAGTAATTATGAAACTTTGCTGTCTTTACTGGAAACACAATGCCTCTTAAATACCATGACCATATCTACTGTTTTCAGTATTGATATCCCATAGTCATACCTCCAATCTATTCACTCCTTTTTCCCCTTTCTGTTATCTCCTACTTTGCTGCCTCTATTATAGCAAACAAGCCAACTTCAACTCAAAAGCATTTTACATTGCAACCCAAACTCAAGGTCAGGGCATAGGAAGTAAAATCTGTGTCCAAATGAAGACAAATGTTAACTGAATAAAATAAAAATAAAAGCATTACATAAAAAAATATCAGTAACGCCATAAGGAGGTCAGTTAAGAAATCATTTTGAATATTGGAAGCTTTCCAGTTTTGCTATATATAGTACAGTGCCGGACTGGCTGGGCTGCTTTATGAATGCTTTGCTTTCATAAGCCAGCACAGATCTTTAGAATCACAGTATCCTTTAACCCAAATTCCTCATATTAACTACCTAGTAGTAACCAGAGCCTTTCTATGTTAATAAAGGTTATTTCTGTTCACTGCCCATATCTGCTTGCATGCTTTATGACATTATTTTTGTCCCTGATGAAAAATAAATCAATAGGAACACTCCAAATCTCTCCCGCCACCCTCTGATCTCTTTCACAATACTAAGAATTGAGAAAATCACTTTATGTAAGAAATCTGAAGTATTCAGTCTTGTAGAGAAAAGCAGAACATAGGTAAAAGTTCATCTGACATAAAAAAGAAGGATGGTCAAGACAAAGTGCACTTTGTGAGCGGAAAGCATCTATGGCCGTCTGAATGGAGAACGGTCCTTCCTAAGGTTAGAAGGCATCTTTTTTCACTGTAGGCGATCCATGATTAATCTCAGGTAAAGTAGTAATGATTACAAATTACAGACAAATTTCTATCTTGCCTGCTGTGACAAAGATTACTGAAAAATTGGTTCACTCACTGACGATGAGCTCTCCAACATGGAACACAGTAAAATTGTACAGAACTATCATCCAGATTTTTGGCCCCTGATGGAATCCTAATTCCCTGGAAGCATGACCAATAGTTTCTCCTGCACAAAGATCGACAGATTTTTGGGTCTGTAGTCATAAATACATAAACCTTGGGAATATTTACTTGTAGGTTGTTTGGTTTTTTTCCTAAATTTGTGCCAATACATTCTAACTATGAGATTTACTGGTGAGTGTTCTCAAATTTGGGGGCTAGTCCTCTATGGGTAGTTCAGTTTATTTCTTCAGAATGCTCAGGTGGATCTGGGGAAAACAAAACAACAGATATTTTAATTCATGTTTAAATTCCCACAGGTATATTGCTTGTAACAGCTAGGCCTACAACCCTAAGCAGAACCATCTTTTTTCTGCAAATAGACATTACTGTATCAGAAAAGATGGACACTATTTCTAACCCCAAGGAGAGGGGATGGAAAAGATTATGCTTTTCTGGGATATACTATAACTTTAACATGAAAAAAACCTGAAAGCGTGCCTCTTTGGAACAAGTTTTAATAGGCTGAAAAAGGTGCTGCCTCTCCCCATGCACAGGTCTCTATTTACTCCAGTTGGTCTATAAATTTTTACACTTAGATGCTTTATATTTAGCCATTTTACAACCATAGAAGATGCGGAAGGGCAATATTCTTCCAGAGGGGTATTTCACTCAGTATAGTGCAGAAAACATGCACTCCAGGAAACAATCAAAGCTTGCTCTTTCACAGCATAGGGTATTTCTGGGTTGGGTAAAAACAAGAACAAGATCCTCCCAATGCTATGAGGATGAGGTTTGGGATGGGGGCAGAGGTCTGGGCATTAACGTATCTTTACCATAAAGCATCTTCCAATTGAGAATACTAAAGCATGTTTAAAAGGGCAGGATAAAGCATTATTCTCACCAGTTTATGGATAAGGAAAATGAAGAATGGAAAGGCAGATTACTCAGCATCACACAATGAGAAAAGAAAGGCAGACACAGACCTCGGGTCTCTTGATCTCAAAATCTCTCCATACAGTTTAATGAACTTGCCTCCCAGATGTAGAAAGATATTATAATGCTTCAGGGCAAATCCAGATTTTCATAAATAAGCAGAATATGAATCTAAATGGATAAGGAATTTCATTGCAGGTAGAAGTCTTGCTTAAGTTGTAAAAATGCAAAAAATGGAATTTAAAATGTTCAGTAGTTTAGAAAAAGACCCGTACACAGGAAAATGGGAGCACAGGTAGGTTGAGGGTGAGGAAGCAAATAAATAAAAGGCTGAATATTCATGCAGCTGGAGAGATGTTCACCAATAGCACAATGCACTGGGCAGGTGTATCCCACCTTGGGAATGTGTTCCAGTTTTAAGCAACTCCAGCCTAAGAACCTCAGGGACCACAGGAGCCCCAACGCAGCCCAGCCTGGAGCTGCCAATTTAAACAAAAGTACTGTTTGCTGCTTCCTTCACTATAACTGTGGAAAAAGTTGTAGGACAACAATTTCTAACTCATGTTTCATGGGGAGCCAATACTTGCTTGAGCCCTCAGCACAGCTAATAGTCGTGAGAAATGAAGGTGACAGTCAGCACAGGAGAACACAAGGCAAAGCAAGATGCTGTCCTCAGCACAGCACTTCTTCAGTACTGTCACCAATGGACCAGCAAAGATTGAAAAAATGCTGCTCTAATTTCATTTATCCCATTTAAGACTTAAAGGAAACAGAGATACAGCTTTATTTAATGTTCTAAACCTTGGCCTATGTGGAGATTGGGCAGCCATGCCAGTTTGTGTTCAGACTACACATTATGTTTATGTGAGCTTATATCTTTTTAATGCAGCACGGTTACACTTACAGCAGTTTGCAGCTTCCCCAGGAAACCATTGTAAATGGGACCTGTGCCCAATTGTTTTTATCCCAGTTAAGTAAATAAATGAAATATGCTAATTAGCACCCTATTAGCTCACAGCAGGGAGTAATCCAGAGCTCTTTGATTGGAAATTATTCTGTCATCCAGGAAGCTGCTCTGTAACAGAATGTAAACTGGCCCAATTTTCTCTTTTTACCAACTGTGGATGTCATCCAAACAACTGAGACACCGCTGAGCACAATCTATAGGACACAGTGATGTTTCAATGGAACCCCCTTTCAGTCTCCCATGAGTCTGGCCTAGAGATATGCTGGCAAATCTCAGGACTAGAGACGCTGTCTGCATTTAGATTTGGGGACCATTTTGTAAAAATTGCATTCAAACACAAAGTATACTTTCTTCTAGTAT
This sequence comes from Cyrtonyx montezumae, assembly GCF_038088225.1. Lineage (NCBI taxonomy): Eukaryota > Metazoa > Chordata > Aves > Galliformes > Odontophoridae > Cyrtonyx > Cyrtonyx montezumae. The sequence goes on from NW_027071825.1 coordinate 12,824,975, forward strand.
TACAAATAGTGCTCCAGAATACTTTCTGAATTTATCACAAATCCATAATAATGTTACCTCTTCTTTTTAATGCCAGAAATGTTAAAGCTGGGGCACATCAGTATAGGATTCATACCCTGACAGAAGAAGAAAATGTGGGATAAAATAGCCCTAAATTCACAATTTCAATATTTTAAAATTATAAAGTATTATATTTCTATATATTGTATTTCTATATATAAAGTATTATATTTCTATATAATTTATATGAAATATATAATTTAACTATATATACTATACTACGTATAACGTAGTCATATCTATATTATCTCTTTGCTAGCAAAGCAGAACTGCCAGACTAGTTAGTGCACAGCTATGCAGTCAGCTTGCCAACAAGAGGACACTGGAAGTAATACAGGTACTGAGAGAAAAAGCTTAATAAAAATGCAGCATGTTTTCCAATCTGGTCTTTCAGAAACACCCATTTTCAAAGAGCTTTGGGGCTTTGGGGGATTAGACACTATGACACATCTGTCAGATTGCCACTGAGCATGTCAAAATCTCCATCATGGTTTGAGTTATGCAATGAAGCTTAGTTATGTTATAGAGATGCTAGTAGCATACTTTCTTTCGTTATCAAATTTATATGAAAAGTTACAGGGATTACCTGTGGATTTACTGCCTGCCATTTAAACTACAGAAGGACCTTGATTTTTAATCTGCTGAACAGAGAGGCAGTTTGGAGTGAGTTTTCTATAAAACTTCTACTTCTTCTAAAATGACCAACACTGAAGCATTACCATATTGTATAATTTAATCACCCTCCTCCCCCCGCCCCCCCCTGAAAAAAACTAAATGAAACAAAAAAAAAATCATACTAAAATGTAATCAGCAATTACATGAAATTTCACCTGTATTTAAAGGAGTAGAATCTTTCAATTTACATAACATATTTTGTTTTGTTTTGCAACTAATTATGGTCTTACCTCATTGATAAAACTGTTCTACTTATGTTCACTATAGATTCTGCCACAGTCATTTAATTTTGATATCCATTTACTCAATAACTTCAGCACTTATGTTAATGCTAGCCAGTGAAAACTGTATTCCAAAATTCAAAAGTTTTATTTTCAAACTGGGAAATTCAAATTAAGAAAAAGGAACATGAACTTAAGTAGCACACTATAGTCCTTTACTGCTACAAGCCTACACTGTTCACCTTTTCAGAACGGATTTTTTTTTAATGGAAAGGAATAAAAGATCATACTATCAAGCTGCTAATGCAACATAGGTTTTCTGCCTCCAGATTAGCAATGCCAGCTAGGTCACCTGAGGATCTGAACTCGCTCATGCTCTCGGGGAGGACAGTTTTATTCTGCATGCTCACAGAACCTGACAGAATATAACTCTGTTTCTCTGGAATCCTCTCCTTTAATAAGCAAGAATATTGTGTGCTGTGTATCCAGGACTGCTCTGAAACATGCCCAATGGGTTTGTTCACAATGGATTATTTAATTTTTATTTTTCCTTTACAACAGAGATGCTAGGGTCTTCTCTGAAAACTAAATAGGAAACATCAGTGACTCACAGTGTGATGTGAACAGACTCAAAGGACTGTTTATAGATCTGTAGAGAATATATAATGCACATACCACTCTGTCTCTCTTTTGGGAATAACCACTTTTATCATTGTAATATATGCTTTCCCTCATGAAGAATAGGATCTTGGTTTTTTAATGCAGAGCAAAATCACACAGTCCTCTGGAATCTCACAAGAAAGGAAGTATTTAGGCAAATGAAGCAATTAAGAGAACTGCAGCCCTCTGACCCACCAGCGCTCCCAAACACAGTAATAGGAGTACCCACAGAGCCAGCCACGATGCAGAACCTGCTGGTGGAAAGCCTGCCTTTGGAGTCCCCTGTAAATACGCACATGCCACATCTGGTCTTAGAGCAGATCTGAGCCCATCTGTTCATTCACTACTGGCAAATGTTGACTGAGGGGAGACTAAAAGCTACATGTGTCTCACCAGCAGTTGACATCATTGAGTCAACATCAGAGAACACGAGAGCATCCCCAAAGAAGCCAAAAGGGATGAAATGCTGTGCTATTGGCGAGGAGACACCATGGTCAGCTTGGCATTTATCTGCTCCAGTAAATGAGGTTCATATCTGTGAGTATTCCTTTGCTACATACATTTTTTTTAACCTGTTGAAAAGTCATGTGGAAAAGAGAACAAGCTCTGAATGCTTTTACACGCTTACAGTTGCTGGGAAATACATTTCCTTGAAATCCACATGTTCAATATATCCATCTCACTTTGAGTCTGGCCTTCTGAAAGGAAAATTCACTGCCTGGCATCAGGAATGAAAAAACAGGCAGAAAAATCCCTATTGACACATTAAATTAGACATGTTTGCAGGGCCGCCAGAGATAGCAATTACCATGCTGCAGCTCCTGTGGATGGATTACAGGGAAAAACACTGACTGCTACCAGGTAATTCTACCTGCTAATTACTTGGGAAGATTCAAGTACTAAACTGACCTGAATGTTTTCAGGGGTCCTGGGACCTATTAAAGATAAGAACTTTAAAAAGCCAAAGTGATGTTGACAGAAACTCTGGAGCTGTTGAAAATCTATCAAAAATATTATTGCAGTATAATGACTGGAGTTTCAGCCAGCAGCAATCTGTGCAGACACTCGCATTTACCAGCAGTTAGAACAAAACGAAATGTATTAATGGAGTGGTGATTTTTTATTTTTTTCCGATGATGACTATAAAAAGCACCCACTGAGCTATTTCGGGTGTCTGCCAAGTGGTAAGTGCACAGCAAATTTTAGCAGAGGAGAGGTTAGGCAGTCTTGAAACCCTTCTATTTTGAAACAGAGTGGTTAAATTTGCTCTGTGAAACTGATAAGTGTGTGTGTGTGTGTGTGTGTGTGTGTGTGGAAGGGGAGTGGGGGGGGGGGAATAAGGAAAATAATAGGAAAGAAAAAGAGGCATGAAAGAAGCAAGAAGTGCTGACAGCTTTGGGGTGCCGCCTGCTGTGGCACACAGCTGGTGCCATGCAGTCCCTGCAGTGGCCTAACTCCAGCTCTGCAGAATAGCCCCCCCCAGAATGTATTCTGCTTTGCTGTGATATCCTGTAAGGTAAAGCCCATAGGGTGCAGAGCTCTGCGTGTAACTGATGTGAGCCACCAGAACTCAGCGGGATGCAGCACACCACACCCGCGCTGCAATGCCAGCACTGCTCTCATCGCCTTGTTTTGGGGGATAAAAGAAATCGTCAGATCCACACCATTAACTCTCCCAAGTGGTGATGTAAACATCCACCTCGTAATTTTTTGGTGCCATGCTGAGACTGTACAAGAAAAGCTCAGAACTGGGGTCCCAAGTCACAAAGAACTTTTCTGCTGTGGCAAAAAGCTGCTGCTACACTGCTGCTGAGGTCAGCAAACCCTTGTCCTTCAGCAGCTGTCTGCAAAAAGGACCCTTGGCTGTGTGATGTCCAAAAAGAAACCCAGCTTTCACCATTATGAGGAGAGTTCTGCATACATTCACTAAGACAGAGAAAAGAACAAAAGGAATGATGAAGCTTCCTGCAAATAAATATGTATCTACACCACTTTCCCCCCAGCATGCTCCCCTTCAGTGCTCAGGCATTGCCCACTGCCAGGAAGTGAGTCAGGCTGCACTGTCAGTCAGCAGTATCACACAGACGTTACAGACACACTGCCAACTTCCCGTCTCTGCTCAGCATTTCTTTTGGTGCCTTCTAGGGTACAAAAGAAAGTGAAAACTCTGACAGAGATCCAATATATAAGCAAAGCCCAGATAATCCAGGACCCACATCATCTGCATTTCACAACTAAAAATTCAAACCTTCTACCACTGAGACAAACTGCCATTTGTCATTCTGTAAGAATTTGGGTATAATTAAATACTGCCAGGGATGCAAGGAAAGCTGTGTTATTTCCTATGAGGAGAAAAGGTGACTTGGAGATTTTTAATATTATAGTTATTGCTTTTCAAAAACTCTCCTCAGGAAATGTTGGAAAATCCCTTCTCTCCAAATAGACAAGCCTAAAATTACAGATTCATTAAATCAGTGTGTGGGTAAGAAGTTTCTTCATGTAGTATCACTAGGTTTAAAACAGAGGAAAAACACATCCTCCTTTCATCTGCCAAGGAAGAGAAATCTATAACAAAAAGGGAATATATAAACAAAGTACAGCGCTCCTTGGCAAGGTCTTTACTGTCAAAAATTCTTCCTGCTAAAGGTCTTCTTTCCCGTCCTGCCTATATTTAAATTGCCACTGTCCCAAACTGTTATTTTAAGTTGGCATTAAGCACTTTACTTGCTTCCTGAGCAGTGATGTCACCAACCCTTCAGCATGACACCATAAACTCCCAATCAAAGCTCTGCAACAGCATTTAATCCACTAGACAACTGCCTAAAGTGAGAAAATATTCCCTATGCAGTGTTTCTCACATACTTATGAATAAAAACATTCTCTTTATCATGACCAACAAAGAGTCCAATAATATTTTTATGTGATCACAGCATACGTAAAATTATTAATAGTGCAAAAAGCCCATTAAATAAACAAGACCTAGGGATCAAACCAGTTGAAAATTCCAACTTCCTGCAGTTTAGGAGCTAACCAGATTGGCCTAATGAGCATAATGAGTGTAACTAAACAAAATGAGCAGGGAGCAAATACTTTCCTAAACTTAAGTGCTTTGAGCTGCACTAGTTTATCTATTCCATCATACTAATCTGAGTCAGAAAACAGGAATAAAGAGAAAAAAAGCTGTTTACATTTTCCCACAAATAATATCCCATCACGTCGTTTGTGGCTAAGACAACTCTCAGCCACATTCCACCAGACTTTCATAAACACTGCCAATAGGAATTATTTTTTCTTTTCCAGGCTTCTCCTCTTAGCAACTATTACTGACATGCTAGCTCTCCAGCTAGAAAGGGAACCAGGTGGCCAAATCAGGGCTCAGTGGAAGCTGATAATTACGTAAGTCTACAGATTCTCTAGTTTAGCGGATCTGTGCTGCCTCCTGAGCCAACACACAATTCTTGATAATGAGGCGCAGAGGTAGCAGCTGCCCTCTGGCCCTGTACTTCTGCAGAGGTGCAAGCCTCTTTATAGCAACTTTGTTAGAGCTGGATTTTTAAAGTTTCTTTCCTATGACTGTACCTTTCTTCAACAAGGTGCATAGATCTGTAAGCAATTTGACACAGGGCAACAGTCCCACCAAAAACAAAGGTCGGGGACTTGATAAACACTTGAGGACCCTGTACAGTGGTGCTTGTTTTTGCAGTTCTCCAGATCTGTGCCAAGGATAAGAACCAGGACAGCTATCTGCAGAGTTGCAGGATGTTGCATGTACAGTAAGCTGGATTTATGCTACAAAAATTCAGTGACAAAAATCTTGGAAGGATCATCCTGATGTATTTGTGAATGCAGAGCAGGGAAACAGCATCCCATAAGAATTTCTCCTGGCTCCAGAAATGATTTTCTTCATGATTATGAAAAAATCATTTTGTTTCTAGATTCTATTGCCTGTACATAAAGGGGATTAATACTTGCACAACAACACACACTAACTTACAAAATATTTCAGACGTGAAATATTTCAAACATTAATGTCCATAAAGCACAATGAGCAAGAGCCTGGTAAGACTTACTCTTCCTACTCCTAGATCGCCCCCAGTGGCTCATTAGCAGCTGACTTTACAGTTATATATGCAATTTTCCACATGGGCCACCTTCTAGGGAAAACAGATGGTGAGAAAGAACATTCCTTCCCCTTATCATCACCCCTCCCAAAGAAGTAGCTCTCCATTTTGACAGATATTTTCCCACCATTAACATTTAACTTCACAAAATGAAAAGCATTGGTGTGTGCTGGACAAATAAATAGCTATACACAGGAGAAATTAACACATTATGAAAAGGGAAATTTCTGAAATAAGATAATTATGTATGTCTGTACTTCCTTTTGGTTTTGTTTGTCCTTCTGGGAAGCCTACTAATGTTAGAGACATATCTGGTCTTCTACTGGATTTTTATGCACTCATTACCATGACAGATGACAGACTGAATGGTCTTTCATATATAGCTGTCATAGATACATTCTGGAATTTCCCAGTCTTGCTCTCAAACATTGATATTCAAGAACATTAAGGAATTAGAATTCCTGTCTAGTTCCAACAACCATCCTGGCTCTTACATTCCACTCAAGGAAAGCTGTGTCATATGCAGCTGTTTCACTCAGTCCATGGAGAACTTCCTCTGGTCCACATCATGGTATTAGTCTAAATGCCAAGAAGGCCAAATAAAGTTTATGAACCTTTGCTCTACTCTCTCACAATGCAGTAATATTTACCTATGAGGAACATCTAAAATGAATCACTGGTTTCTATTTTCTCTTGACATCAGGTTGTTGACATAGATAAAGCCACAGAGAAAAATTCCTTCTTTATCACTGACACAAAATGTTCCATAGACATCAAAGGGGAAAATAATTTATTTATGAAAGGTGGAAATGTTTTCCCCAGGTCACCAGCTTTAGTATCTGTTTCTTCACTTGTGCTGTAACTGACTGAAAGTTAAAGAAAATATAGGTTCGTTTTATTTGCAAAACATATGCATGACTTTGCAGCTTTCTGTTGGTACCTCCAAGTGGTGTAAGATGCCAGGAGACCACCACAGGTCTCATACTTCTATAACTGCCTCCCTCCAGAAGCCCAGCAAACCATGTTCATATGCAGAAACACACTAATGAACTGGCTAGCTCTTCAATAACAGCTGATTTATATAAACTACAATGGTTTCTACTGAGTTTAATGTATTTATAACACATTGCAACATATAAATATGCAGCAGGAGGGGACCTCATGCTTTGCATATCTTTTGATCAGGCACTGTGTTTATTGTCACTCATTTTGAAATTAGATTCCAAAATAGAAGAGACTTCAATCACAGTAACCCTATCTCATGGTGGTTTCAGAGAGCACCCTCCAGCAAAATGCCTAATTAGCAGCATTTTTTGAAGATTTGGGGCACCCAACTTGAGACAATCTGTGTCTGATTTCCAGAACTGCTGAACACTCACAGCTCACATTGACACCAGCACAAGCAGCGCAGCCTGAAGGCCAGGCACAGTTGTGCCAGGAGACCGGGCACCACGATGCACACAGTGGGTGGTCACTTCAGTCTACACACATGCCCAGTTATCAACAGAAAATGCTGCATATTACCTAATTCCATCAGCATAAAATTAAGCTTTTCATTTACAGACAAGCAGAACAAAAACAAAGTCCCTGTTTTGCATTGGAACTAGTTTTTGTAGATCACGGCATCCATCAGTACATGCCAGTTACAGAGCTAACTGGGAGCATCATCCTATGCACTAATTCATTTATCTAGATTCTCTTCACTTCAAATTGCTCTAAATGTCTACTACTTTCCTCAGAATTTCTTAAGTACAGAACTGCCATTTTGCTATCATAAGCACATCCAGAAACCACTTACAAAACACCTTGATAAAGCTAGAATTGAAGGGACTGGGGAAGAGAATTGCCTATGCCTTCAGCACTTAGAGGAAATTGATGTTTTAATTTCCTTTTTAATAAGAAAAAGAGCAAACAAGGCATTAAGAAGACTTCAGTGGATCAGAGAACAAAAATGCCCATTTTTCTCTTACTTATTGAGTGTCACAGGATAGATAGAATAGTTGTATCACCAACATTTCTAGACTTAGACAAGCGAAGAACAACGTGCTTTCTTTAGAGTGTGTGGGGAAATATTCCAGCTAAGGAGATATTTTTTGTTTTTTGAAAGACGTGAATTATATTTTTGCTTTACAGCTTCTTTTGAAGCTGTTGTGACTGTCACTGATGGGAAGATTTTTGCACTAATTTATATTAATAACAGCAACAAAGCATCAAATGGCTGACCCAAACAAAAAGATGCAATGGCTGCAAAGATTGGCATTCATTACTGCATGTAAATGCTTGTAATTTTTGTAATGCTTCTTTTTGCCACATATTAACACAGGCACAACATAAAAATTGAACCACTTCATGTGGAGGGAAACACTAAGTCCACTAACAGGAGTCTCCAAGTAAGGACTACTTGAACTGTCCCAGCCATTTACCACGTGAAAGAGAACTGTGACCCCAAATTAAGACAACTGTTACTATAAGAGCTACTATTAATCTAACAGAATAACTGCTTTAAAGGCAAGTATTTCCAATCTGTTCAAGGAAACAGACATGAAGGTAATAGAAGGGATAGTTCTCAACTTCTCTGGGCAAAACAAAGTAGACCAGTTGAAATTTTTGTACAGACAAATTGAGACTTACTAGTTCCATCCCTTGATCAACCCCATGAGTAATCACTATCCTCCCAGTATGCTGTTACCAGGTAAACTTGCTTACTCTCTGTGAAGAGGTACAGGAAGGATGAGAAACACAGCAGTCCAGTAAATAAAAACAAAGAATCTGCTAGCACACACAAGTGTTATTCTCTTCCACTCAAGAGTTATGAAAGTAACACGCTGTAAATTGTGCAGCCAGCCCGGGAAGCTCAGTTCAGTTGCACTCCATGTCACTTGTGTGCCTGCGGTGCAACTTGTTTGCAGCTTTTATGGGATTCTTGGGTCAGGATGAGAAGAACAAATTCTCCAGGCAATTCACAGTCCCAGAGGCATATCACAGCTTCACACAGCCCATATTACACAGAGGGTTTATAAACATACAAATCCAGTCGTAAGTATTTTTCTCACTAGTTGCCAAGTATTTGATAAAGACTGACCCTTGTTTAGAGAGGAGGAGTGCACTGAAGGCATCTACTGCACTCTATTGCCATAGCATAGCTGTGGATTCAGTCACACACAAGTTGAGAAAAAAAAAGCAGAAAGGGCAACGTTCAGAAGTCGAGGATCTCCAACCAGGAATCTCCCTCTGACAGACAACAGCAAATGCAATTGTTGTGGAAGCCTAAAGCAATTTGAGAGGTACCCAGTAAGCTTCTCTCTCTACTTGCTCATGGAGAAATATACATACGGCTGCATCTTTGGATTAATTCACCTGCTAGAGCAAATGGACCTCAACTTGAATTCTTCTTGCCTTGCAAAATTTTGCTCTATATTACTCTGCTAAAAATGAGCAGTATCATGTTGCTCCAGAATTTCAGAGGACAAAACTCTGTCCTAGGACAGGGTCTTCAGGTTCATATTTGGCAGAAATGCAGACTGTCAAATTCTGCTGCTGCTGCATTGCTGTTCTGGGCTAGTGCTGGCCCTTGTCTTGAGAACTGATCCAAATCAAGGGATGAACACGATACTACTGTGCAACCTTATACAGATTAAAGAAGCAGGTCAATTTTCACTGTGAGGGAGCAAAATATTCTCTATGTTACCATTACAATTGGTAAAATGAGAGCTTGAATTTCACGTTAATGACTATTATCTGAAACAAAAAAAAAAAAAAAAGCAAAGGCTGAGCAGCATCACCCTCCATACTGCACATCCAGGAATGGTGAAGAGAAGAGAAAATCCAGTCTGCATTGCTGGGGAGAGATATTAAAAATTCAGAAGTATTGAATAATTTAAACAGTCAGACCACTGACCTTAAAAGTTGTGTTAAAAATTAAGAACCTCAAAGAAAACTTATTCAAAATACAGACTGCACTTTAAATAGATTATTAGTTCCCCAAAAATATTACATATGACTAAATTTAATAACAAATTATGCACGAACACAATTACAAGTAAATGTGATAAAATCTGAGAACTTTAGAGCACAGCAATGCAGCATCAAGCTGAGGCAGTGAGTGAGTGTGACACCTGCAGAAAAAGCCTGGCTGAGGCACTAACAACTCCAATCTGTGCTCAGCTGATGGCTGGCATAGCACCGAGGACATTTGCAGCCTGGCAAAATATTTGTTGTGAAACTCATCTCGATTTAGATTTCATTTTAAGCGAGACAACAATTCCTTTCTCTATCATACCTCATGAAAAACTGCCCCCAACAGTCGCATTCTTTTCCCTGCATTTTACTACCCCTAATCTATTTATCATGAAGAAATAAAGCATCACTTGAACAGTGATTTAAGAAATATAGATATTATCTGAAACCTGGAATAAACAAGGATGTGCTGTCACTAGCATGGATTCAGTAGACTAAGTGCTTGAAAAGTGCTTCAGAGAAAAAAACTGAAGATTATATTTTGCCAGCCTAAAATCTGATTAATAACTAAAAGTGAAGAAGATATAAAGAATATCTCACGAAAAATGATTTACAGTAGTACAGAATACCAGTAATTTGGATGGTTGAACAGTGAATAAACCCAAGATATACATTCTGTACAGTTCTTACTTTGTACAATTATGAAATTGGCTCTGGACTATTATTTTACTGTATGTATGAAAATAACAAGTCCTTCTCTTGAAAAATAACACCTTTTTGGGCTTTGATTAAAAAATAGAAAGCATTGTTCAGCTGTGTGCATGAGAAGTTGAGAAGTGCATCTTTGATTGTCAAGTGCTGAAATAACTTGCTCCATTTGCATTGACTCAGGAAGTGATCTCTGATCTCAAAATTGTTGATGCTAAAAAAGGAACATTGTCTTAAAAGAGCAAAGCAGACAATACTATAAAAATAATGAGCTGGGAAGACTCTTAAGCCTTTTACATAATAGAACTGCTCACTGCACTGATGAAGATTCCCTCAAGGCCCAGTGTGTAGAGCTTTACTTTTATTTTGGCTTATACAGGCAAACACCACAGCATCAATTAAAGAGGCCACTTATTTACTAAGCATTCAAAGTCTACAGCAGTTAAGAGGATTAATTGTCCTCATGCACATAAAATTTAAACATAAGAGAATAAAGACAAACCAACCTGGTCACACACAACTAACTTCAATTAACCTATCTGCACTTGCTAAGTGTATTTGTTAATAAGCACAGACCACTGGTTCCAGTTCAGATCCTGAAGCAAGTTTTTTCCAAGCAAACTGTGAGGGAGGGAGCACAGTCAGAATATAACTTCAGAAAATAATAACAACTCTTGAAATAAAGTGTAAAGGCACAGCAGAAACTGAAACATTGTTGAAAATGTATGTGAAAACATCCCCTTTCAGAAACAAATAGCATTTGAATTTCCAAGCAGCATTAACAGCATTGACACAGACTGAAATTAGAAAACAGAGCTGATAATAATGGGACAGAAAGGCCTTTTCCACAGTCCAGTGCTAACTTCAAGTCATCCTACGCTGTTAACCTGCAAGGCTTTTCCACAATCCAGTGCTACCTTCAAGTCACCCCATGCTGTGAACCTGCTGTCTCTCCTATGGACGAGGGTGCTGGAAGAACAGGGAGGGCAAAGGTTCAAGCAAGTCTAAGCACTGGCACCTACTGCCACTGGATCCTCTGAACCCACCTTGGCTACCAAGCACAGTGACAACAATTCAGAGCCCTCCCCACAGCCAACAGCTCCATACCTCACCTGAGCTTGGGAGTTTCCACACAACTCAGCTTCTAATACACATTATCCCTTCTGATTTCAAGCTACTGCTCATCATCAAACAGCCCCTCCAAATTGTCATAATGTAAGTCCCCCATTCAACACAGGGCATGAACACTTTAATTATATTGTTTTTAAAGAAATAGATGCTACTGATAGCTGTCATACCGTGTGCCTTCCCAATAAACAGCAGGCTAATTACATGACAATTAGGTAACAACAAAGAGTCACACAGCAAAACTTACACTAGTATTTCTGGTTTTCCTGATTAATATTTCACTTGAAGCAGTCTTGAGAGAGTATACTTCTTAACGAATAGCTTCATTTGTGAACTTTTTCCTACTCTCACTCCCATTAGCCCTGTGCAAGTAATCACCTCAGTTAGGCGCACAAAATAGTTTGTTTTATTCCTTCATCTGAATTGCCAGCAGAATTGCTGACTAATTCTGCTAATTTCCAATCCACTACACCTGCAAAAGCCCACAGGCTCTTCACAGAAGATATAAGAATTTGGCCTGATGAACCTCCATATGAGCACTGCCAGCTCAGAAGGTTACATCTGCCTGCTGCTCCTTTCCACTCTGGAGACAGTCTTTCCAGTTGCAGAGCTTCTCTACTAGCCAGCCATCTTGTTTAATTACCTGGAGGAATCCATAGCTCTGGATTAGGAATATAAGCCTTATCTCTTTTAATTAACTATTTTTAAGAGCAGAAATATATCTCTTCCTTTTCTAGACAGTTGCTCAAGCAGCTCAACTCAAGTCTCCCTTTTTGGCTATAGGAACAATTTGTTTGTTAAAAGATGAATAATTTCAACGTGGAAATAGCACACATGCTCTCCTAAAATATTTGTAGCCAGCCATCTAACTGCATCATTTCCAAGCATCTAAATTTTGGATTTAGAAAGATAATAGTGAAACTAATTGTAGCAACATGTGCCATGGCACATTTCAGCTGTTGTTTGGTGTTGTAACCTTTTTAACCAATAAATAAACGTGGTGAGCCTGTGAAGATTCTTAAAAATATAAGTGGTTATATATTCATGTGGAATCCTGGCTTAAGGAAGAAAAGCAGCCTATGTACACCTTGTCTAAAATTTTCTTAAAAGGTCAAATAGGCACAGTGCGTTTTGTGCTCCATTTTCAGGAGAACAGGATAATGCATTTTCTGAAAGGCATCTCCTACCCATCTTCATGTCCTTCAGTTTTCATCTGTTCTAGAAACCTTTGTTTTATGCCTTCTTCTCTTTGCCCCTTCACTATACCAAGCCATGAAAAACAAGGCATAGCTTCACTGTAAAATGTTACATGAGCAAACATCTGGAAGTGCTGTAATAGGATTGTAGAATCAGGGGACTGTGTTTTAATTTTTAACTGTAGAGAATCAACAGTGTAGCAAACAGCCACAAAAACATAAATAATACTCAATTACAATAATTCTCTTTCCTACTTGCAAACTGATATAATTTGGTAAACGTATCACTAACAAAGTTAAAATAAATAAAATTTTAAAAAAGACAAAAAAAAACAAAAACAAACAACAACAACAAAAAAAACCCAGCAACCAAATAAACACAGGACACAGAACCTAAAAGAACCTAAGTCCTGATTTTTCCACAATTTAAGCCCTTAATCACAAAGGCAAAATATTTCATGTTACATACATGATTTCATAAAACATGTATCAAAGTTAAAAGCAGAATATCTTTTAAAATTGGTAATTATATCATACTTATAGGATATTATATTTCTAAGCCTTATGTTAACTGAGCCATCAGCTTATCCTCAATATACACACAGTAATAATTAATAGTTCTGCATAAGATAAACAGAGGAAGTACAGAAGAGGTCTGACTCAGGAAGAAGGGATGTTCCCATAAAGTAAGATATGCCACTTAAATAACAAAGTCTTTTTCTTAACCTTGTATTTCACATTTGCTAGTCTGGTAGAATCACTTTAACCTAGAAGTCTTTGTGCGTAATCTTCATTTCTTGTCTATCCTCTTGTTTTTATCTTGCATTTAATGTGTATACAGCTGGTACACAAAGAACCTTAGCCAGAACAGAACTAAAAATCACTGAGAAATCCTCACTGAAAAAGGAATCACTGCATTATAGGATTAGTCTGTTGAAAAATGCTTTTTCTGAAAGCTTCAAAAAAGGTAGAAACTGACCATGTATAAAGTCAAGGTCAGTTGCTGCAGTCATGAAGAAGAAAGAGTGTTTTGTATCATCAAAGAAGAGATGATTAGTTTCTCAGCCTCAGAGTGTCATTTCACAACTCTTTGATAACCTCATCAGGTGATATATCTCAAGTCAGTTCACATTTCAATGAACTAGCCCTAAATAATTGTCCTCCTAAAAGCAATACAGATTATAACTAGAAAGATATGATTTTATCAATACAGAAATTAACAACATTTTTTGAAAGAATCTTGTCTACCCTGTAACACAATATTGCAAATGTCAAAAATCCTCAACAAATCAGCTTTTATTTCCTCTTTTAAGTTTGGATACGAGTTCAGATCCAACTCTCTTGTGACAGGATATGATAAGATTTTTAAAATATTGTGACATTGATTATCCAAACCTCAAATATCTAGAACTCCTTCTCACTGAAATAAGGCTGTATGTTGCAGTACCTAACTATCAGGGGAACTTATTTAACACAATTAACTGAAACTCTGATCATCTGAATTCATGTTCAACATTTCATGTGACATTGGGATTATTAAAGCTTTAAGCGCCCTGAAAATGAAAATGAGCTAGGAGGCAAAGACTGCCCTGATGACTTGGTTATTTTTTAAAGTACACCAGGTGCTTAGCTGGACAAAATAGAGGAGTCACCAATGTGGAATGGCCCTTGGTATACTCACAGATACAGCACACTATGGAACAGAAATACCTGAGAAGAAAGAGTACAAGAGTTACAGCAATATGATTACATGGTCGCATAGTTAAGGAATGTGAAAATCTCGATGGCTCAGTTGCAAGTCTGCTGGTCATTTTGTGTGTGTAATTATTATTGATTTACTTCTTGATAGAATCTCAGAGAAAGCACGGAAGAGAGATCTGAATGAGAAGATCCAGGTCTGAATGCAGATTTGAAATGATGTTCTCATTTGGCTTTAATTATTTGAATGACATTTTTTACTCTGTTCTTTAACATACATGTTTTTTCTCTTGACTTCAAGTTATCATGTACTCTGCTTTAGCAGAATAAAGCAATCAAATGGGGAATGGGCACTGAAGGCAAAGACTCAATAAAAGAGCAGCATGCTTTTCAATCTGGCCTTTTAAAACATCCACTATCAGAGGGCTTTGGAGGTTTAAGGGATTAGATACCATGACACATCTGTCAGATTATTATGTAAGGAAACTCTCCTGCTGTTTTCTGCGGATAGAATGTCTGCTGCAAAATACTTTAAAACAGTTTTAAAAACAAAAACACACAAAATAGGCGATATTTTAGTTGCTTCAAGGTGTGTTTTTGTGAGAAAATAACAACTTATTTTTCTTGGCCTAAAACCAATCTATATTTAGTGCCCTGACTGCACACTTGTGTCTGAATATGGATTAGTGGAATACACATGCTCTTACTGTTCACAACAGAGATTGTGCAAAAACATCAGGATCTGTGGGCTGGAGTAACTTAGCTATAATTTACAGACCCAGGAAACACTGGCAGCATGTAAACAAGCACAGTGAAATAGGATATGATAATTCACATTATATTTCACGTATATGCTTATAAGATTTTAAATAACTGCTAATCCTACAAAACCTTTCAGGGTAAAACAGAAGCCAGTGTAATTTCAAGAAAAAAATATCTAATATCTTTTTATTACTCCTACCCTTTATTTTGGCAACACAGTTACACCTTTCACCCTTCAGTAGAAGAAATGTGTTTTGCCAGTCATGAGGCAGAAGCATCCACATCCTGTCGCTGAGAGCACTGCAGAGCAACGGCTGCTCTCTGGATTCACATCAGACATGACTAAAAGCTGCAGCTTTGTTAAAATAATTATGAGAAGCAGAAGTCTGAAGCCATCATCCACCAGTTGGATACTACAGATTTAAACAATTACTGTAACTTCTGTATTGGTCAATTCTGATCTCCAAGTTCTGTAATTTTCATGCCCTGCTGTGCTTTTAGACATCTCACCCTTACAGCAGGAGACCAGATGATGCAGGGCTGTTTAGGTGGTAAAAGCTACAGCACTGCGTTATACAAACAAATCACAGAAGCACACACAGCAAGACTTGAATTGGAACTTTCTCCCATTCCAATAATTCCTCTCTCTCAGCAGCTGCAATTTAGCTCTTCCAGAAATTCCACTACCAACTGCATAAAGAATTTTGGGCACTGCTTTGCATAGGTGGATGAGCAGAAAATAGTTGTCAATAGATGGAAACTAGAAAGAAGCAAACTAAACTCTGCAAAGCTCGGGAACATCTCTATAAGTTTTGATCACTAATCGACGTGGCCAAAATATGGGGAGGAAGATTGCAGAATATTTGTTGGGGTTTGTTTTTTTTGTGGGTTTTTTTTTTGTTTGGTTGGTTGGTTGGGTTTTTTTGTTTGTTTGTTTGTTTTCTTTTAAAATAAACATATACAATATATTTGTCTCCCAAATCTGACTTCCACAGGAGCGCAGTATGAGTTTTAAGTGCTCTCTGTTGAAGGTTCAACAGTTACTTTGTTGACAATGTCACAGTTTCGAGCAGCTGGGCACTGGCCTCATGGCTCTTGAAGGCTGCAGTCTAGAGCAAGAAACTTCTGCGTAGCTATGGGGTCTGTTAGGGAACTGGCTGAGCACATAAGGCTGAAAGTGTAGGCACACTCAGTTGAGTACCACTTCAGAAGCTAATCCCACCTGCATGCACAGTAACCCCCATGCTTCAGGTTCCCCTGCTTTCAGACTCTGAGAGCCTAACAGCCACCCTAACTCATTTGGCCAGAACTTCGCAAAATTCTTTGTATAGGGCTGGTAGTTTCACTGCAATCCTGCAAATCAGAGCACCAGGAGTGGAAGATTTCTGTAAGAGAACAAATAAGGCAATAGAGCAGCAGCAGTTGTGAAAAATACAGATCTCAGCCAGAGAAGGGCTCCATAACAGCACTGCAGTTTACACTGACCAATATTTGTAAAAGATAGGCACCTTTCATTCACAGGTATTGTACAAACTTGGTCTGGAAATGTAAATCCTATTTAACCTGTGCATATACAACTGGCATTCACACTGAGATCTGTTTAATTCACACTGAAAAATTCACACGACTTAATAGTTAAAATACCACTCATGACTGTACACAGAGAATGAGCCAAAAGAACAATGTAGCTCAACAATTCAACATTTTCCACACAAGAAGAAAAAGAAAACCAAAAACAAGTAAATCACTTTCTTTTGGTCAAGAATTATGTACAAAACCATAAAGCAAAAAATCCATGGGTTCTCTTATTTGGATGCTTCCTGTGCAGACTCCTCCCCGGTTTGTATAATGCATAATAAACCTCCATAGAAAGAGGGAAACTCTTGCTACACACTGAGTGCCGATATTAGGTAAGTGAGTTTGATCTACAGAGAGAAGCAATAGACAAGGTCCTGCAGCTGTCTTCCTGAATTAAACTTTCTAGCTACACAGAGCACCTCACATTTGGACAGAATGAGCATCCCCCACTCTGCTGAGTACCAGCCAACATTCTTATACAAGAGCTCACACCTTTGAAGCAGCAGTTTCAGACATGCTCTATTTCCACCTCAGATGTGAAACAACCACATTCTAAATCATGAAAGTTTAGGCAGCCTCAGAATGCTATCTTAGATACTTCTTTCACCTGAAAATGTTTGGAAAAGGGATGAGATCTTGGCTAGCAGTGTGAGAAACACATTTATATTTAACAATCGATTCTTTCAGAATTCTGGATTGAAAGATCTTGAGTAAAATTTGTCCACAAGCATGCCAGTTGATTGCTAAATATATACACATCTTGTCTTATATACATCCTGTCTCCATTCGGGCCCTACATGTAGACTTTGGGCAGCTGAAGCAGCCAGCTCTGCTAGGAAAGGAGACCTGGGCTGGATGCTTACCCACAGCTGGCAGGGAGCTGTGCAGGCAGCCCTTCAGGGGCAGCACCCACATGGCACACTCAGGGTCACTCTCTGAGCACGGAGGTCTCAGATGAAGAGCTGCTTTTTCCTACAGACACACCACAACAAACAAACACAGGCTCAAAGCCTCAGGCACAGCAGAATCTACTTGCTCTATCTTTGCTTAGCCCTCCAGAGCCCAAACCTGCTCTCACTCCCACAACAAGCATCTGACAGAGCTGGCCTTTTGTTCTTCACAGGGAACTGTCACAGAATACTGAACTCAGAAATTAAGTATTTATTTTAAATAGGAGTAAACAGAGGCACACACGTGGAAAGTCCAGGCTACGGAAGGAAATTATTTCCCTCCCAGTAACCCCCACACCAGAACTTCCTGCCTGCAGCACTGAAGTATGTTTTATCCCTATTACAAACACACTGCTATTTACACTGCCTCTGGTCACATTTAGATTCAAACTCACTCCCATTTTACACACACTTTGCGTTTCATTTCTGTTGCTATGAACCATCCACATTCCCAAATAAACATGACAGCACCTGTCTAGTTCCCTATTCCCTCTGCTTTGCACTCCCCAGCTGTCCCCAGCCAGCAAAGGGTCACAGAACAAATGCATGCTCCATCCTCCCCTGCACTGGAAGTTGCCATTCAGCTGATATTTCCCTGAAGCAAATCCCAGTGCAGCCGTTCAGACTGCGGGATCTTTTCAAGAGCCTTTCAGAAGCCGGGGCCTTGCCCGAGGGCACTGAGTGCTGAGAGCCCTGGACACCACCAGGACATGCGTGGGACCTTCGGCAGGGCACAGCCCGAGGGCCCTGGCTCATGGAGTCCTTGCAAGCAGAGCTGTTGCATTCAGTTGGTCCCACTGCCCTGGAGAAATGTCTGTTATTGGGATGTTGGAAATGACTGGAAAGTTTACAGCACTTCATTTGTACTGCTTGGTAGAAGAGTAGCAAAGAACTATTATCCCAACTTGCTTTATTCCAAACTCCAGACTACACAGGAGAAAGGAGTCAGATCCATTTATCCTGTGCCCTGTTTACACAAGGAGGGAGAAAACCCTCCTTCTCAGCCTGGCACAGGACAGTTTTTGTCCCTTTGCCCTCTCCCTGTGCCCAGTGCAGCAAGAGCTGTCCTTGTCCCAGCCAGCACAGGTAGAAGGAGCTCCCACACTGAAATGAGTGACAAGACACCATCTGAGGACGGCAGGGCAGAGTAATAGCTGAAAACCATGAAAACAGCCCACTTGCAAGATAATTCCACATTCAAAACATTCCACATGCATGATAAGAGAAATTAAATAGGTTTGGGACACTGTACATCAAAAATTTCTTGTCTGAAATCAACCTTGTGCATTATAAATCTGTTGTATTTCAAGGGACACTTCTTTGTTTCAAAAATTCACAGGTAGTAACTAATGCTCAATATAGTACTTCAGCAATGAGATTTCAGGCACTGCAATACATCTAGCTAAAGAAAAACAAAAACAAACAAACAAACAAAAACAACCAAAACATCCTGAGAAATCTGAGTGTATTTATTAGCCTGAGAAATCTGAGTGTATTTATTAGCCTTGGGGCTAAGAGGAGTATTCAGTAGAATGAAACTAAACCTATAATGGAACAGTCTACATGCTCAGGATGTTGAAGATCATTAATACTAAAATAAACAAACAAAAAATATATCTAAGTTTTTGAGATCATTTTTTCAAATCAATCAAAAATATAGCTGATATCATTCCAAAGTGTTTAATAAAACTGTGGACATTCGGTATATTTTAATGGTTTCAGCTAAAGAAAATTGATGAGTGCAAAGTCTGTTGCTGAAAAAAGTTTAGAACAGGAAAAACGGCAGCAATACTTCAGCAAACATATAAACATCTACACTAAATGAAATCATAATGAATGAGGAAATATATTATACATAAACAGCTGAAAGATAAAAGTATGATCCATAAAGCATAAGCCATCAATAGCCATAAACCCAACTAATAATTGCACCACATCCATCACGTTCAGAGAAAGGTAAAATACAGACTCTGAGGCAGAGGACAATGCGTTCCTGCTTACAAGTTAAAATGGCTCTGTGCCGGCAGCACGAACCACAGGCCGATGTTGCTCTCTTTTGGCGAACAGGCAGTACTGACACCAATTCCTCTGTGCAGCAATTCCAGCACTTAAAAAATATTTTTTCAACACTACTACTGAAACTGATCTTATGAATAGCACTTAGCCTCTGATTTTAAATACTTTAAAAGGCTAGGGGTTTTTTAAATCACTATCGCAGGTAAGAGAAGGGTGAAAACACACACACACACACACACACACACACACAAATACACTGGTTTTGGCTCAGTTCCATCATCAAGCACATCCTATATTTATTAGGATTTTTTATTATTTATATAATATTTATTATTTATAATTTATATATTAACATTCATCATCAAATTAATCAATATCATATTTAAATGCACAAAAATTTCAATAAAAAAATAGGTATGCTGAGAGGGGTATGTAATTTTAGAAAAAAGATTATGATAAATAGCATTTATTTATTTTTTTTCCCACTAGGGAACAGCAGTTGTACTTCACTAATCTTGAGGTCAAAGCAAGAACAACAAAGACCAGTAAATAGTAAAGCATCTGCTGTACATTTCAGTGTAAACACAGCTATTTAAGTGCAGCAACAGAATAAACAGGACATCACCTTGTAGCATATCCTGCATCTTGCTCTCACTGGGCCTTTCTACTCTCCCAAAGCACCTGGATTAAATTCTGCCTCACCAGGGATATCACTACATCCTTGCTTTCCTCCACTGCTGTCCTCTTTTGTCTCCTTTCTGTTAGGCTGTTTGCATGTGCATCTGTTGTGCTATAAAATGTTTAATAATAATCCCTGTCCTTTCCACCTGGGCTGCACAGAGCTGCAGCAATAATGTTTATAACCAACTCCATGTGGTAGGTGAGTGGGGCCAAATAACCTTCGGGCTATTTCTCATTTGGGGCAAGAAATCTAAATTAAAGACATTAATCCTCAGGGTACACATGGGCTTAAAAGTACTAAAGGAGGGCAAATACTTCCCTCCATTTATGTTTGTGGGAAAGTCTAATCAACATTGGACAATTTTGTAAAAATAAGCACCTAAAATAAAGTATTCAGACCAAAATGCAAAGCCAGATGAGA
The DNA here is from genome assembly GCF_038088225.1 of Cyrtonyx montezumae. NCBI lineage: Eukaryota > Metazoa > Chordata > Aves > Galliformes > Odontophoridae > Cyrtonyx > Cyrtonyx montezumae. Next base: position 12,845,807 of record NW_027071825.1, read on the forward strand.
CATTTCTCATTAACGTAGAAGAATACTTGTACTTCTCTTGGGTGTCATTGACAATTTCAAAATGCTCAGCAGCTTTAAATCCTTTCTCTTTTAATGGAGATGTGTCCGTATGTTTTTGGCTCTAACTTCAGCCACAACAGTTTGAAAGCTTAGTCCTTCTTCCGAGAGCAACAAATAAGGAAGAAGAATACATGTTGCATAAGCACACAAAAAGTATCTTTCAGGCAGCCATCTACCTGGTGATACAGATGTATCTGTATGATCTCTAAAACAAAGGAAAATCCATGAAATTAGAGAGTCAAATCAAATGAGAACTTATGAATGTCTTCCCTAAATAATTATGATGGAACTATTAGAGCTAAATTTCTGCACCCATGCAACAGAACCAAGTAATCATAATACCATGATTGTACCATTGGATTAGTGTTCCTACTATACACGCCGAACCAGATGTTTTACTTAAAGCACTTATCCCAGTGAGGGAAATTTAAACTAACAATCATATATAGAGAAGAGAGAGTAATGGGGTCATACTTCAAACAATTCTACCAAAGTTCAGAATGGTGTGAACATAAACTGAGAAACTTATTACCAGCACCACACCTCACCAGCAAAGATTTAGTTGCTATATGTACCTTAACAACATAAATAATAAGAATAAATAGATAAATAGCATATTTCAGGAAAAAACAATATAAGATAAATTTTAATAATGGAAACAGACTGTACAATAGATACCAAGAGCACCAGAATACTAAATTCAGGACAGAAGGAATTATCACACCACCAAAAAAAAAAAAAAAAAAAGGAAGAAAAAAAGGAAACAGAGATCTAACTCCTCTGTATATAAAATACTATATGCTTTCAATAAAAGTAACAAAATAAATTACTGACAATTCCAGTTTTAAATAAGTCTGTAACAAGCACATCTAACATGAAGGTTAAGTCTGGCCCCAAACCAATTATCTCCACAGTGCTGCATTGTAGGACCACCCGCCTGTTGCAGCTCCCAATCTCTCAGCTGTCTCAGTCATCCTCTGCAGCATCTGTCTGTCCGCAAGGACGCAGCTGTAGAACATCTTGGATGGCAAAACAGAGGGGAAACACTTGACTCAGCTCTAGTGTAAGCTCACTGCTTTCAGACAGAGGACATCAGGGCAAAAACCAAAGAGACATATGGGAACAGGTTACAGCAAGGATGAACCTTGAGGGTCACAGCTGAGAGTTTGCTATGCAGCTTCACTGTGCTCTCTCTGGGTACTCCTGCAATCTCCTATCAGGTTGTAACTGTTCTCACTTGAATGCTGCCTGCCAGCAGCTGGACTAGGCTTGTGCCCAGCCAGGAGTCGGGCAGAACATGAGTGCTACTCTAAACAATTCCTGCTATTTGCAGATCAAACATTTGTGGCTTTTGGCTACCCTCAGATACAGACTTATCATCTGCAGAATCAACCACAAACCAAGCAAGCACGTTCCAAAACTGCACTGCATGTAAGAGCTGGATCATTCAAAAACTTGCTACAGGTTTAGGTCTCCCACTTGCAGAAAAGAGAACAGTTCACAATTACACCAGGTCGTCCTGCCCCACACTTGAAAGATGACAGCACTCCACCACCGCTGTACCCCTCTGGAAACCAGTCCCCAGAAATTGCAAGGTTATTTTCAACTTTCTACATCATCAGTTGTTCTGTGATCCCCTCAGTGAGCCCCTGCACCGTGCTGTGCAGCAGCCCTAGCCCTGCACAAGTCTCCATGAGATGGAGGGAAGCAGAGCAGCAGGAGAACCAGGGAAGGGCAAAGTAGGCTGTACCTGTGCAAGCCAAGGTCTGTGCATCCCGCTGGGTCTGCCAGGACAAGCTGCAGGCACAGCTACTGACCTGAGCCACACCTGAACTTAAGCTATTTCAGTTACAGTTGAGTCCAAACATGAACTGAAGGCAGAAACTCCCTGCTTCCAGACCTGATGGATCAGAGAGCAACTTTTTCCCACTAAGTCTTTTTAGAGGTCACATCCATTATTTAGCCTTTTAATTTAGAGATTACCCAATAAATGCAAGGTTAAATACCAAATCCTAATAACCCAAATAAGCACTGGGAGGGGGAATCCTGAAATGCCAAGCTTAAAAACAAACAAACAAACAAGCAAACAAAAACATAAGAATATAAATAATTAAATAGTCAGTCATTGTTTTCTTAATTATTTTGACTTTGATCTTTTAAATCTCTACGTTTATATATTTCCTATTGCTAAGGAAATCAAATAATATTTATAGTTGATAAACACCCAAGTTTAGTAGTTAATTAAGCCCTTTTGAGATTCATTTTCCTCTTTCAATTCTGAGAAAAAGTTAAAGCTTTGAATAGCAAAATGGAGAGACATTATATAATTCCTTTACTTGAAGTTCTTAATTGCAATTATCAGTTTAAACTAGAGAATTCCTCTGGGGGAGAGTATGGGTTTTTCTTCCTTAACTACCCCAGTAATTAGAATACTTGGCTATTCTATACATCTGACAATCCACCACTTTCTCTTCCAAACAACTGCAGGTTTCCCAGATCCCAGAGTTACATGAATTACATATGCGAGCTAATCCCATTCATACAAACATTTCCCACATCAGTGACATTTCAGACTCCTCAGTAACACCGATATTTTATGTTGTCTTATTAAGAGATACTCAAAAATTGAATTTTCATGTGATGCCATGCAATTCAAAAAACGTAGGTAAACCAAATCCCATAAAAATAAGTAAATTCTAGGATGTCATCAATGAGCTGAATTTGTTGTATGTGACAGTTAGAGACTTGATCCTGAAAAGCATTGTCTATCGCATGAAGAAAGGATGCCCCACATCAGCAACCACTCAGCCTGAGAAACGTTATAGCCATGTAGAGCCCATGGTTTTTCCAGTAAGCATCACCTTGCACCCTCCCAGACTAATGCTGATACTCCCACCATCCTCTGCCACTGCTCAAACCGTAGTTCACAAGGCCACTGGGGTCCTGTAAAGGCACACAGGGACAGACCTGCAACAGGGCTCCTGTGCCCCCGTGTGCCCCTGTAGGAAGGGACTGCCAGACCACAGACCTGCTGGATGTTGGGTGTGCCTGCATCTCATATTTCCCATAGGCAAATGCTTCTTGAAATACAGCCTGACAGTATCTGATTGCAGGAATAGTGCCATCTCTTGTATTCCACCTGCTAAAAGCGTAAGATAGAAAAGCAGATACTTGATGTTAATTTGTAGAAAAGAAAACTACTGTTAGCTTAAGAGCCATTCCCTAGTTACACAGGGGTAGGGCAGTTTGCACTACTTGATTAAAAAGAACGTCCACAGGAATTCAGAAAAAAATTAAAAATCCCACTAACTAATAATTTGCAGCACAAAAAGGCAGGGGCAATTATTCACAGACCATGCACTCACTCAACTTTGGCAACAAGAAAATGTTCAGCTGTGAAAAATCTCCCTCCCTTCCCCAGCAGTTTTGCAGAAAACTGTTCTAATAATTATAATAATTCAGAAAAATCATCATCAGTAGTGCTGAAATAATTCCTTGATTGCTGTGGCAGAAAACCTCAGTCCTTTATGCTGATTTACGATTATTTGGCCGTGTTTTGAACAAGCATGTCCTGCAGGCTGAGCTACACCTCACTTGTCATAATGGAGAAGTGCTGTTTGTAAGATTACTCGCAGTCACAGAACTGAAGCACAAATGAACCCAGCTCCAGGGGCCACAGGCAGGGACTTCTTGCAAGTGAAAAATATCTCCAGACTGACAACAGAGACTGCATGCTTAAGGGCCCACCAGGCAGTCCCTGGGTCTGTCCCTGGTTCTGCTTAGGTTCTGGCTGGAGTGCTGCTGTTGTATGTTTCATAAGTTTAATCACTATAACAACAACAAAACAAAAAAAAAAGTACATATGATTGTGGCTGGAGAAAAAGAAAAAAGAAAAAAAAAGAGAGAAAAAGTAGCTCTGTTTCCATTAAGATACCCATAGATTTTTCTGTTTTAAATGACAGTACTTTTGGCTAGACATCTGTTCAGTGGGTGAGCTGCCGCATTGCCAGGCACAGTGTTACCTTCCTCACTGAAAACAACACAGACCTGGGCCAGGCTGGCTCTAAGGAAACAGGATGGAACCTCAAGGGCACAAATGCTACACTGCCTGTAGTGCTCTCTGGGTAGTGCTGGAAGCACTCGGGTAACAGACACATTTGCTCTCTAGAAACTGCATCAGAGAAACAACTATCCTCTCAGCAGACAGCAGCTGGGAGCGTCAGTGCCCGGCCCTTAGGCCGCTGCCCTCACCTTCCTCAATAAGAATCACTTATTCAGCTTCAAAAATAACTAGTGTTAGTTTTCCTCAAAAGATAAAAATGAGCAGGCTGAACCATCAGCAAGGCAAAACGGGAAAAAATGCATGAACACCTTCTCTTGACATTAACACAAGGACAACACAGGAGAGAACACCCTGCAGCTGAAAATTCTGCTTGCTGCAGACCCTGTTATCAACACCTTCACTATTGTAAATGCTGATTACTGACTTCACTGCAACTGGTGACATTACCAAAGTCTGCTGAGGAGCTGCGATGCCACGGAACGCTGCATATTAAGCACGACAGCACACGATCTGCAGTGTCTCTGCAGTATATCTGCTTCGTCATATGGCTCAGTCACTTTCAGATTCCCACACACACTTCCCAGAGCTAGAAATATTCTTAGCTCTCACTTGCCTACAACAGGCACAACCAACCTGTGAAACCATTTCTCTCTGCAGAATAACAGAACTTGATAGTAAATTTTGTAGAGGTATGGATGCACAAAGGGAGCATTGCAAGAGACCAATTACGGGGCTACTCTGAAGAGTGATGGTTCACCAGCAGATGTGCAATGAAAGAAAAGTTGCTTCCAAATGATATATTTTCTTTAAAAAAACAAGGCACATTGGCACAACACAGGAAAGTACAATTTATTGTTGATTAAATAATTACAGTATGGTGTTATATTTCCTGCAGAGGCTCTGCAAGCTAAACTGCAATCCAAGTGAGATACAAATTCCCAAATAATGAAAATGCTGACATGACAATATGCATATTAGCATTACTGGATGTTATCGTTGTTGATACAAAAGAAGATATACAATTGTCCTCCTACAATGTGAGAACAGGTTATACGGCAGCCAACTAAAACAAAAGCATATAGCAATTTTATCTACTTGACTTGACTGTAATAGCCAGTAAAGCTATCCCCATCGTGTTGTTGCAATCTGTACAGGAGAAGAAAATTACTGTGAAATAGACCCCATCGTTCCAAAAGCTTGATTGAGAGCCAAGCTTCTTCGAAATTTGGGTGCTTCTAAAGGAAGAGTAACCATCCAATTACTTCAGCTTTCTAATCCTAAATAGGTTTTCTATTACCACTAATAATACATGTATTTGTGTACTTGAATGAAGATTCCCATGCATATATAACATCCAGGGATGTTACAAAGTACATTAATTGGATAGTGTTTGGACAATTCAAACGCATTTCGTATAGGAACATTTGTATTCAAATGCAGATTAGAACACATACTGGGATGGTTTGAACACTGATTCACATTAGCTGTTAATTGATATAGCTATTAAACCTTTGCTTCGAGTCCAGATTTGTTAGGGTTTGGAAGCTGTAATATGTACAGTACTTACTGTTTCCTTAACCTGATTGGGGGGCGGGCTGGAGGGGAGAAGGGGAAAGTAGGGAGGAATAACTGCTAAATTTTCCACTTCAGAAGGAACACTGAGTGTTAGCAGTGCCTTCCCCTATCACACTGAACAGCCACACTACTCTGAAAGCTTTAATAATGTGAGCAAGAGAGATACCAACATCTTGGAAACATGTGAGTATGAAACTGCTGCACTGTACACCACTTTCCCCCCCAAATTCTATTACAATCCATGTTTCCATTATTCAGCAATTGTGACCAGCACTGTCAGACTCAGTGGCATATCGGTGGAGCAAAGCATTCCATTTCTCGGTATGCCAAAAGGCTGAAGGAAGGAAGAGAGCTGTCTCTGGTTTATGTCACACATTTCAAAACAAAACCAGGGGATGCAGTGACAGGCGAGGAACACATCCTCCAATATAACTGCATACAAAACTCAAGACATACACAAAGCCCGTGCCTGGTGTGCAATACAATGAACTTCAGTGCACCCTGAGTACAACCCAACCGCACAGCTACAGGAATTCATGCTGGGCATTCTGACAGATCTTCCCACAAGTTAAGTAAATTAACTACTGGAAAAGGCTGTCAGGCCTAGCTCACCAACACTTGTAGAAATTATTTTAAGTGTCAGAAGAACTTATTTTTCACAACGCTGATAAGCTTTCTCTGTTGCCTCTGGTGGCATAACATACTGAACACCGAAGCAATCGACAATGATGTGACTGTACTTAAACTGCCCTGTAGCTTATTTTCTAGTTCTGTGTCATCTCGATGCAGGTACTTTATTCATTCTCTGAATTAGAATAAAAGAAATCAGATGGCTGGAGTCCTATATGATTGTGTAAAAGAAGGGATTACTCCTATTAGCAGCACAAACCCTGCAAGCAGAGGTTGTAATTCCCAATTATCCTGCTTAGTAGAAAGCCAGCAATCACCTAATGGGCCTGAAAGGGAAAGGGTAGCTGCAGCTGCTGCAGCTCTTTCCCACCTGACATACATTTGAGATTGCTAGCCATTTACCCAGGGCATTTGTTACTAAAAATACATCACGCTGCATGTCACCTACTAATTCAGGTTCCAGAGAAAGTACAGATCTCTGCATAATCCATCCTGCTTCTCATTAGCAATGCCTAGTTGCTTGATTTACTGCATTTGAAAAGGCTATTAAATATTGGTTATTTTACCAAACACAATCTTGTACCAACAAAGCCCACAGTTGTCTGTGGCACACAGCAAGTCCCCAGCACAGTGAGCAATGACAGAGCCACAGGGAAGTGACCTCAGTGAAAGCTGAGAACATTCAGCACTCAGCAGTGGCTTCGGTGGTGCAGATGCTGCAGGTGCATCCTCATGAAAACACATATAGCATTTTCACCTCTGTCCAGTCTCGTACCAGACTGCTGAGTCCACACAGGTATCCTCAGCTGTATTTCCCTTCTCAAAGCAAATTACTCCCATGGCAAATCCTTACACAATGACAATCGGGCGGTGTCTGATATCTGAGTCAGATTAAGAAATGCTCAGAAATACACAGAAACATTCAATACTGTGACATTTTCTCCCTTTGTCTTCTCATGGAATAAAATAGGACTGTATTCTCTCTTCTGAGAAACTTCTACAAAGTGGATTGTGGGGAATTATGGCAGGAACAACCAGGAGCATAAATAGTCAGATGACACCATTCCATCAGTGAAAATTCAGATAGCATTTAACGAAGCAATCTTTTGTTCTGCTGCAACAGAGCAAATCATTTCCACAAGAACGGGCACAAGGAAAACCTTCAATGCAAAACTAGCTCCAGGATAATGAATTTTCCTACCAGATGTCCTGACTCCTCTTAGCCCTTCTGGGCTTCACTGTACTTCATGACCACAACTCGCAGCTTTCAAATTCAGACCTTAGCAGCAAGCGAGCTGCGCATCCCTTCACCCTGCTGCAGCAAGCTGTGTAACAGCACTTGGCAGAACTGCCTTCCAGCAGCCACGAGCAGTTGTTTGATCACTGTGCAGCAGTCAAGGCAAGCACGGGTCACTTCCCTGCACTCTGCCGCCCCCTGTGACGAGGCTGATAACTCCTGACAGCGGTAGGTGCAGAGGTGACCGACCGCTGTGCAGCTGATGTGGAATATAAAGCAGGTTCTGGAGCTCGGTGTCAACCACCATTTCAGCCAGAAGCAGGCTCCATTTTGCTCTGTGTCACTAAGAACAGATAGACTCATTCACAGGGCATTTAAAGGGCATACAAATCAGTTTTAAGTGCTTAATTTTGTAGAATGGTCACTATCACTCATTGTGAGAGAAGGGGAGTTCTAAGTGCAGTGATAAGAGTTCTCTTTGCTAAGCAAAGGCTGCCTTTTGTTTTAAAAGAAGAAACAAGGACGCATACACACACAAAAAAAAATATATATATATATACACAACACTAAGAATATGTCTTGCTCCCCCACAAGTATAATCTGCTCTTGCTCCATACACATAAATGGTAAAATTACTGCTGGTTTCCTTGAAAGTCCTAAGTGCTACAGCTATTTACATACCAACAAAGACTCTTCTGCATTAACAAAACATTTGAACAACGTAGGAAATTGCACAGAGGTGGCTGACAGAGAACAAAGAACACAGAGGAGGAATAACAACTAATGCATGGGAATTTCACCACATGCAGAAAAAAAAAAAAAAGAAAAAAAAAAACACATTACAAACGTTTTCAGCAAATGCCAGAGTGAAAGATTTTCCAACAGCTACATGATTTAACAGCAAATGATCTTCTCCTGAAAATGGGAATAAATGCAGCAGCTCCAAGTTAACCATTTTAACACTGCATACAAAGCTAACTTGCAAACGCTCACATTTGCAAACACCTAAATTGGATGTTACATAACTGTCAATGTCATTCAAACCTTCCACTTGAAGATTCAAGGAAAAGCGAAAAAAAGTAAATTTGTGTTTGTATGTTAAAAAAATGAATGTACTCTACAGCAACTAGTCCAGTGAAAAGTCATTCAGATGTAGATTTAAAAGACAATGTGAATTTGTTTAATTTCCTGGACAGAGAATCAGCAATTAGCAGCTGGCATTCCCACAGAGAACGAAACCCTACAGGCCAAGGCCAGCCCGAGGCCGAGGCCCACAGAATGGGCACTACTACGCAACAGTGTTTTCTTGAAAGTTACTTTGCCAAACCAATCCTTCCAAAGATACACTTTCTTCGCTGCTCTGATTGCATATTTGGAATCCCAAGCTTCTTACCACCAACCAAAGTAGCAAATTTATACGCTCTTTCTTTTGCCAGAAAACGAAGCTCCTGTGCCCGGCAGCACAGAACAGACCTGTACCAGCCCTGCAGCAGCAGCTTCCTGCCATGCCTTCCGCCATGCCCTCCGCTCATCCCCCAGGTGCCCTGCTCACAGCACGCACCTACACAGCTCTCACCTTGGACTGGACACCCAGCTAGCAGGACAGGCTATTTTTCGGTGTTTTTTCGGTGCTTTTACGGCGACCGCACTTCGCTCCGCGCCGCCGCCCCCCCGGCCCGCACTCGCTCCTCACCCGCTGCCGCCCTCAGCCGCCCCTCGCTTCCCGGGCAGGCTGCTGCCTCGTGCAGCGCCGCGCGGCGGCTCCGGAGGGGCAGCGCGAGGCCGGGCGGGTGATGCTGCCCCTGCTGCCGGGCAGCCCCGAGGGAAGCGTAATACCAGGCAAGGGTTTTTTGAATAAGTGTCAGAGGGTTTCTGGAGATGAGGTCCTTAATGGAGTTTAGCTAGGGAAGCCACTCGTTGCCCAGCGTTCCCCAGGACCTGGCAGCAGCCCAGCCCGCGGCTCAGCCGTGAGCCACAGAGAGCCCCTCTCGTGCCACAGGGACTTTTTTTTTAGTTACCGAGGTTGTCGTGCAGCTACAAACGAGCCCAGGGTCAGAACCGCGTGCAGGAGGAAGAGAGCAGCGCTTCCCCACTTCGCGCCGTCTGACTGGACTGCAGGTGCAGCCAGCCTGCTCTCCCATGAGGGCTGTGCACGCTCGCTCTCAGAAGCTGGCAAGAAAAGCTGAGATGACACTTATTTTATGTATGGATTCCTACATTGTTAGGAACACAGTACCGCATTAGGAAAGGTTATCAGAAACAAATTAACATCAAACATAAACCAAGTATCCGGCCCAATTTTGTACATACAAAGTGTGTTATTTTTTCTAGATCTGCCCATAGGAGTTCTCTTTCCACTATCAGAGCACTCTGTACAAATTGACCTGTCCCAGCAGCAGCCGCTGAGAATATTGATCAAAAGAGGTTTAAAACAAAACAACAAAATGAAAATTAAAAAATAATAAAGAGTCGTGAGCCTGTTGTCACAGGGCTCTGTCTGAGCATGGCGAGCTTGGCTGGAAGCTGGTTTTCCTATTGTGACCAACAGCAGAATACAGTGGAAGCCTCCTCCAGGAAGAGAGAATGTACAGCTTTTATTGTGTTACAGATAACCATAGTAAGCTTTATCAATAGTCACTGCATGGATCTTAAGAAATATACAATTATTGTGAATAAGCTAAATTACTAAACTAGTATTACCATGAAAATGAAAGATTTTTTTTTACCAGACTAGACTACATATATCTGGTTTATCTCAGAGGTTTGTTAATTGTTTACAAATAGTTTTGCTATATTGTATCCTGCAGTTCAAGAACTGATGGACAACACCACAGGCATCAAAAATCTTACCAAAATTGCCAACCTGACATACATGCTATGACTAGGTTTAAAACATTAAATTCCAGGCAACTTTAAGTCTCAAATTTCTTAAGTCTCTTAAATCTCTGGATATACAAAAAGCTCTAATACACTTGCTCCTGAGGACAGCTTCCACCATTAATTATTTTTTAGTATACACATATGAGGGCTGTTCCAAATGTAATGCCTCCTATTTTATGATGTTGGCCATGATATCAGAGTTGGGTGGTGATGGGATGGCAGTAGATGTTGAACCTTCCCAGTAGGTATCCCATTACATTTTGTTGCTGTCTGACAGAATGGCATCTGACATGGAAGTGCTGATGATGGAAAGGTGTGTCACTGAATTGACTTCCACTGACATTTGCTGATACTTGGTGAACCTTTATGGACACCAGACAGAGGATATGAGAAGAGCAAAGCAGTGAGTGGCACATTTCAGCAATGGTGACAGCAACATGAAAGACAAGCCACTTTCTGCACAGCCATGCAGCCTTCTATGAGTGTGACATGCAGGCTCATGTTCATCACCAGTGAAAGTGATTAACTAATGGTGGTGACTACACTGAAAAAAAAGTGTTTTGTAGCTGAAAATTTGCTCTATCTATAGCATTTATTGTGCTCTTTGTATCTGTTGCAGTTTCCATGGAAATAAATAGGAGGCATTACTTTCAGAGCAACCTACATAACATTCATTGGCAATTTACAAACACATTTGCAGTTTATATTATTGGAAAGTAAACATATCTTTGGTAAATACCTATTTGTTCTTTACTTAGTTAAAAAACTTAATTCATTTTTAAATCTAGATTAACTCATTTTAAATAATTACTTATATAATGAATAAGGCTTATATGGCACAATGCTGCATGAGATGAATGGGTCTACATAGAAAACTTGAATGATGCTTCCAGGTTACATGCCCTGTTAATTCTACATCCATGCTCTGGTTCAGTTTCTTTCAGTGCCCTTCAGCCAGGCCCAGGAACCCGAATCTGAATGAGAGCTTTCTAATGAATTATATTTCCAACATGTAAAGGTGTCACAAGTCTAGAAAATACTGTCTAGATAAACAATACATTCTGCAGTATGTATTGGATTGTATGCTAAAAACTACAGCAAACCAATTAATATAAGATTGAAACAATATATTATAGCTGCAGTATTTCCTAAAAATGTCTGCTTTACCACTTGTGCAGTAAAACAGAAAAAATACACACTATGCATGCTTGTACAAGTTGTAGGTAGCTGCTTGCTCCCAAAGGCACAGGCCACAGTTAATATGAATGAAAGCCTGATAACAAATATCGGCTTCTGTATTATTACAAAAATCCAATTAGAAACAGAATGCCCGAGCTGGTATTCTTACTGTTTGCATACAGAAATTTTTCGCTTTTTGTAAAAGATGCTTTTCTTAAAGAACATGGCATAGTAACAGCTTTAAGCAGAGCCTGTAATTTCAGAGGAGAAACATTTGGCTTACAGAGTTTTGGGGATTATTTTAAACATGTCCAAGAAATGGTAAGGTTATTTTTAATAATAATTAGTTTTATTGTTCGACTACAGTTTCTTTATTCTTCTGTCTTTTTAAAGGATCTTGTCTTACATCTGAAACAATAAATAGTATAACTTTACAATAAATAATATTCAACTCAAAAGTATTGTACGTAGAAAATAATATAACACCATAATAGGATATCAACTCCATCTTATATATTCTGCAGCAAAAATAACATTTCTAGTAGGAAGGAATTACTTATAAACCTAGCAAGATCTACACATTCGCATGTGTGTAAAAAACTTAACAAGGTTTATGATGCTTTCAGAAAAGCTTTGCTTTTACAGTAAGTTTTAAGCTAAATGCTATCGTAATACAGTATATTATATGTAACAGTGCTGTATTTAGCTCCATCACAAATCTAATTTGAAAAAAAAAAAAGGAGTGCCATTATTTACAATGAAAAGTAACTTTTCTTTCCCTTCACAAGTGACTGTATCTGCGTGTGAACAAAATGTTAGGGCGAGGAGGCATTCCAGATGGACTGCAGCTGAGGTTGGACGAGGATGATTTCAGGATGAACTGTGATGGTCCTGGCAATAAACACCTAGAAATGATATGAAAAAATATGGCAGAATTTAGAGGTAAAACTCCCATTCAAGACTGAAACAATTAGTTGTTCATTTGCTTAATTTACAATCGTAACAACCAGGAAAACACATACAGTAAGCACTATTTATAAAACGAAAGGAGCACTAGGCAATAAGTAACTCATGAAACAGATCCTTAGATCAGGGACAATTTACCAATGAAAATAAAACATTTTGCCAGTTCTTTACGTTTAAAGCAAAAAGGTAAATAAAAACAATGGCATCCTGCAACACTGCCATCCAAATTTAACATTTCACTCATTGTTTCTGTTATTATAGTACTACTTGTTCAATAGTAAACTGGGTAAAAACTACAGTTCATGTTAAATAGATTATTAATTTTCTAGTTTTGAAAAAGGTTTACTATGGAAAAAAGAAAAAAAATAACAATTTCTCAGCTTTGATTTCCATCTCTCCTTCCCTAAAAATTGGCATGCTATCATCACAATTCTATAAAGTAAGGAACAGTGATGCTACAACATTGTAAGACACATGAGTGACTATACCCTTTTAAATTCATACTGCTAAATTGTTTGTATTTTATATAATGCTATAAAAATGATTTATCATGTCTAATACTCATTCTTAAATCTGTTTGATTTTATCATTTACTAATAGCTGCAGAAATAATTAGATGAGCACAGTAACTGAAGAAACAACATCCACACTAAATCAGAGTTTGGTAATGAATTATGTCAGTGTTAGGATGGATTAACACAACATTATATAAATTATTTCTTAAAAATCATTGCATCATTCTACTGAATCATACTGATGATTAATGATGAATAAGTTAAAGGATTGATCTTATGAATTACATTATTATCAAAATCTTATTTTCAATTTGCAGAAAAAAAAAACCCAACTGATTTCTAGACTGATTTGGTGTGGGCTGGTGATGTGTTTCACAGCTCACTACCACACCAGACTAAGTTCTATGTTTTCTCGTTGATACAGAGAACAGCTCTAATGCCTGTCAGAAAGCATGTCATAATGCCACTTAGCAAGCTGTAAGGATCTAGCAATAGTTAGTATTCGTCACATTTCTTAAATATTTTAACATCTGTGATTTTATCAAAATCTAAAACATCTGGCACTATATGCAGTTTATTTCCTAGCTATTATCTGAGGAGGATTTGGTATAGCTTTTGAGTATTCTTATTTTCTTTACACTTAATTTTGTGAGGAAAAAAAGGCATTAATGCCCATTTGCATTAGTACTCTTATTCATTCTGTTCATCACACAGAGTGGATATAGAGTTAGAAGCTGTGATGGAAATGTAAAAATGAATACAAATGTAAAAATGGAAAGAAGAATCCTTCCTGTTTTCATTACACCTTTTTTCTCAATGTAGAAGTAGATTTTATGAAATAAAGGAGTATTTGCTAACTTGGAAAGCTTTGGTCATCAACACAAAACAAAAAATAGCTTTCTGGTCAGAAAAAATAAGACAAAGAAAGTTCTTCAAGTTAGATTTTTTAGAATCTTGTAACAATGAACTTGATGTACATTATTAAATTAAGCTCTGATCTCTTGCACCTTCAAAATTTAACTATTAATAAAAAATTATTAGCGGTAGTACAGCTTCTTACATAATTTAAAAACAGAAACTTAGATGAACAGTGAAATAGTACTGTGTTTCTAGAAATAATAGTTCATTGCTTTACATGTTGTGGGGCATAATGGGCAAGAGCATTTGTTCCCATACGTATCTTCCATTTCACAGACATAGAATATTACAGCTAACTAGCATATTGCTTTAAAAGATCCTAGATTCCTCTAGCTTGCAAAAATTTATTCAAAACTTTCATCCAGTGTCAAGGAAACCTGAGATGAAAAAAGTTCTCTTGGGTCATCCATCCCATGTCTTTCCAACTGCAAGACTGTTAGATGCAGTACATCAGAGTAATCCGATCAGTTTGAATAGTTCGTGATTGGTTACGATGAAAAATTTTCTGCGGTATTAACAGTAAAAGCAATAAAAACTTCAAGCCTGAACATTTTCTACTCTGAACTAAACCAAATTATTTTACCATACTCCGGCTGCAGCTCAGTAGATGTTAGTATTGAATATGATTTGTTTTGTGGCTAAGATACTTCTACTTTTGCCGTGACCAAACAAATTTAGTTTTTAGTTGGTTTTGAATTGTTAGATCGTGTCTAGATTTATACGACAATAACAAATGAGTTTAGTGTATTGAATAACTGGCCTTAGACGTACCAAGTACACAATTAAGTCATAAAATACATTTAACAGAAAATACATCAAACATTTGCTTTTCACATGATATTTAACTCATAAAGCCCTTCTACAACATAGTGTTTGTAATGTTTCCTATAAACAAAGTGAGGTTTTTTGTTGTTTTAAGATTCTATACATAATAATTCAAATTGCCATTATGGATAGAATTTGGAACCTAAGTAATTTGAAACTTATGTTTAATTTTCCATCTAAGGTTGTTAAATTACAGATCATTGAATCCCACATTGGAAGTATTTTCAGTGATCCCCATACTGACAATATGATCCTTATTGTATCCAGTTGGAAAACTAAACCAGCCAATGGAGAATCGGGTAAGTGCCAAAGAGGGTTTTGTTTTGTTTTATTTTATATTTTTTTTACGGATTTTTTTACTTTTTTTAATGATGCTGTTTTGCAAGGTTTGAAAATATATTTATGTTCTGCGAGATGAAATAATAAAACTTGAAATCTGTAGGCTTTGGATATCAACTTTGCCAAACTATGCAATACAGTAAATCAGGTGGCACTTACCTGACCCTTGGCTGGAGCTGAGCCCCTATAGCATCCCACTGCGGATGTCAAGCCAGAAGTATCATACATGTTAGGATACCTCTAGGAATGCAAATCTGGAATCAGTGACTTTGAGGGATCTGAGAAGGGGAAGAAATGAAATTTTCAGTTCACTTTGCAGAAAGCCTTGCTGCAACTACTTGAGCAGTAGGCAACCCAGACTTTAATAAGTGTAGTTTCATACAAAATCTAAATACCTAACTTTTTTTGAAGCAATTCATGAGTGAGCTAGAGAGCTTAGAATGATGGAAAAATCAAGATCAATGGAACTGGATTTTTTTTTTTGTTTTTGGCCTTTTGTTTTGTTTTGTTTTTATTTTAATATTTAGTGAACTAGGTTTAAAAGGAAGTGAGGCAGTAGTGGCATAATATTAAATCTGTCCCAGTGTTATCTTTGATCATTATAGTTTAGGAAGAGAATACTGAAATACATACCTCGTATCATCCCAGCTAGGACTAATTCCAGTCAGGGATCCTCTCGAGTCTGATGAATATTTGTACACCACTAGCAGGCAGTGCTTACAAAGCTGTACTATTCGCTGGCAACACTGAAGCTGCTCAGGAGTCACCACCTCTGTGCTTTTACTGAATATGGTTTCCCAAGAGTTCCTGTTAGGGAAACAGATATGACTTCATGTTTTCTGTTATCTGAGAGCTTTATTCCTTTATAGCAGATTTAACAGTAGGGGAACAAGAGAAAGTGTGTTAACTTATCTGTTTACAGAAAAGTTCTATACTATTTAACAAATAATTCAGATGCTGAGAGTCCAAATCTTACATTAAAAAGGTAATTTTCATACGTGAAATCTCCCAAATCTATTTTTCATTTAGTATGTTCCTCAAGCATTTGTAGGGCTATTACTTAGGTTTAGCACATAAAGATTCACTGTCAGTAATTGTAGATGATGTCTTATGGCAGGAATAAGAAAAATTGCTATTGCTTAGGCTACCAGCTGAATGCAGATCTGTTGTGAAATTAATAAAAGCAATATGTTATTTCTAAATCTCTACATGGCATAATAATACTTTAAGTTCATTATACTATGAAATAAACACTAAAAGAACATTAGCATATGTTCTGCTTTCTTGTCCAAATAAGAAAGTTTATTAGTCATTAAAATACTACTTATCCCATCTGGCCACATGGAGGTGGTCTGCTGCAATTAAGTTCAACTGATGAGGTGTATGTACAGAAGCTTCCTTTTTTAAATGCAGACCATCCTGCTTTTGTTTTCTTAAGAAAGACATTTGTCTTTCAAAAATAATAACAAAAATAATAAACATATATGCTTTATCGCAGAAGATGACAGCTTTTGTACATACATTAATACTTGTGTTTGTTATGCTCCATGCAAAAATGTGATTGGATTACAGACCATTAAGTATACTCTAAAGGTGATGTGGTCGCTATTGAGGCCACTTTTTCATCAAAATATCTCCCAGTACCACAGATGGCTTTCTAAGTTTGATGTTTTTTTTAACTTGGTTATTAAATAAGCACTTCAGAGCGTGAGGAAAATTTGCTGCATCTATTTCTGTGGATCAATGTGGCATTCAGGATGATTTAGCCTTGTCCCACTGAGATCAGTAGTAGACTTCACATCCCTAAGGTAAGATGCTTGTTCTTAAAACAATGAATTTTAGTACAAATCAAAGAGACAGCATGCCTACTTCAGCCTAATGAGATTATTATTTTTTAATTGCACTGTATTAGGATGCAATTATGAATATTAATGAGTAAAACAAACTACGTATACCTGACTTTTCAGCCTGGATTCACAGTCTAAATGATGTGTGCAAGCTGAAACCATTCAGTCCTACACATTTTCTACTACACATGTAATTTTCAAGTGACATTAGTATTTCTCTCATGAATTCTTATCCATATAATGAATTAAGAAACATGGTTTTCAAGGCAAAGTTGTTTATTTAATAAGCAGAATCATTACACTCTTTGAAGAACTGCTTTTCTTAATGTACCTTTCTCAATATGGCTTCCTGACCATGAAATTTTTACATTTACCAATGCAAGAAAATTAATCTAGCTGTGTTTATTATTTCCTCTACCATGTGACATCTGGTGAAAAGGAGCAAAACAAAGTTCTAAGTATTAGGAATTAGTTATAAGGAAAAAAAATCATAAAATATTTTTCATGCATATTAGAAGATTTGCAAAGGGGCATACTAAAAGATTCAAAATAACACTGAATTACTGAAAGGGAACAATCATAATATTTTACTGACAGCAAAAATTGAGTTTTGACTCAAAAATTTGCACACCTCTACTGCCATTAAGAAGGGACTCTTTAGCTGTTGAAGATTATGCAAAAGAAGTCTTTTAGGTTGGAAAAACAAGAGAAAGAAAAGGCTTCTGTGTTAACTTCTTGAGTGTCCTAAATTCCCAACAGCTACTTATAACAAGTCTTAAGACTGTAAAAAAAAAAAAAAAAAAAAGATAACAGCTCACACAACAAACCTTCAGCAATGAGAAGATAATTGTATGACAACAACAAAACTGATGACCTTTTGGATTCTCTTAGATCCCTCATTCTTGTTAGCATATTCTTCAATTGTTAGGAAATAATTAACAAGTGCAGTACATGTGTTCTCTACATACAACAAATAACTGTAAGAGAAGAATATGTTGTGCTGATTCTTTTGTACACACAGTATCTATTAGCATACTACATTTGTTGTTCATTTTCAGTATACCACTTAAAACATCTTACATAATCTACAGAAATCCCTTTTTTTTCAACATTATATACTTATAGAGAAAATGTATTTCTGTATGCAGTGTATCTCATACTTGCACATTTTCATTTTATTAAGAAGTTTGGAGGATCAGACCACAGATATAAAGCAATCCTCACACGAATGCCATTAATTTCAGGAATGTAGATTTTGAAGTATAGGATATCGAACTCTTAAAATATGGCCTGACTGCTCTTCCTCCTCTAGAATTTTTTTATTTGAAATCCAAACATATCTGCTTACCTCAGTGTGCACATTTCCTATTCTACACATACTTGCGTGTGAACCAGCAAACATAATCAAGCACTAAAACTTTGACCCATTATATGTATGTGACAGAACAGAGATTGTTTTTGGCAAGAGATAGTTGCACCTGTGATTGAATTCTTCTCTTGCAAATCTTGGGACAGCAAAGACATTTAGAGAGTAAATCCACGCTCCCCACAGTGGCCTGGCCTAAAAATCATGGATTATCCAAATAAAAGAATGAACAAAAGCTCAGCAATTTTGAAAATTAGATTATTTCCTTAGATTATTATATTTGTAAAAATCTTAATGTCTGAAACAGTTGGTCTAGATTATTAGATTTCTAATTACGCTATATCTTTACATTGTTTTAAAGTGAGTTCAATGTATTAAAACATTTTCTTGAACGAAAATGAGCAACGAAGTATGCCTGCATTGGTTGTGAAGTTATTAAGAAGATTAAGATAATAAGTAAATGGGCTTACCCTGAATTACAGAAACAGTTCCACAGACCTTGACCGTGGCTCCAAAGTAAACGATTAAATACACGGTTAAAGAGACGGTACAGGTGTAGATTTTCAACGTCTGGAGCCTTCCAGACATGCTGGAGGACAGCACGAACACTTGTCTTGACGATATCCAAAATCTAGGCAAGAGTATTTGAAGCAAATCAAAGAAAGGCATATTGCAAAATCTAAAAACAACTGTTCTCTGATTCACTGCACACACAGATGACTGCATAGCTATAAATTCCCACAGATGTCTACATTTTATTTCTGTGCATTCAGCAGCAAACTTTTATGAGATGCTTTTTCTGTCAATAAAATTTTGCTAAACTAAATCAAAATATTTTATTTTTATTACAGAAACGTTCTTTCCCCTTTTTTCAGTCTATTGAATACTAGCTAATTAAATGACAAAAAGCATTCAAAGAGAAAGAAAATGAATGCAATTAGAGACTAGAAGCAACATAATTAACAACCCAAATATTATATACTTGAAGATTCTCTCTTCTTTTTCCCCTCCCTTTTAAAATGCCATATACTTTAGAAAGAAATTGAATGTCTGAAAAAAAACTAAAAAAATCTGCTTTTTGTTTAAAATTTGTTAAAATTCAGCATTACACTAATCAAACTATTTTAATTTATCTTTCAGTTGAGAAATAGGCTAGTGAATAAGAAAATAGGAAATATTTAAAGGAGCAATGTTTGTAGCAATGAAAGAGATTTATTTTACATAGATATTATATTATTTTATAAACATATATAAGTGGGATTCATTGTGACTGTTTCTACATATGTAAGTTCTTTCAGGTCAGTTGTCTAAGTTCCCTCTATACACACCAGAGGGAAACAAGCTGAAGAACGTCATGACATCTGTTTATTTAGATACTGTCAATAAAACCAGGAATAGGAAGCAGTAAACTTCCAGAGTACTGAAGTAGTATCTTGGCCCCTCATTGAAGCTGTAAACAGTGCTTAAAAGAGCCTATGGTACATTAAAAAAAAAAAATCACACACATGTAATTTTCCATAATGTAGGCACCCTCATTGCCTCTTCATAAAAATATCATGTCCAAAAAACACATCACTTTCAAGTCGGTAGTGAACTGATGGAGGTATTCTTTCAGTATAAGATGTTGCAAATTTGAAATTTAGAAGATACAATACTCTCTCAGGCAACTTTCAAACATGTATGAGAGACTGATGTGTATGTCTAAATATCTGGGTCTCAAAAAGTGAAGGAGATTTAATAAAGACAAAATATGGAAGCACAGTGTAGAATTTCAGTTTTTTAGATCTGCATAACAAAATATTGTTTATAGTCTTACCAGACTTGACAAACAAACAAAAATACTTATGGATGTCTGACAAAAACAACCTGGAAAAAAATGTGTCACTTACATGTTACTTGAGCTCTTTTTTGAAGATCTAGGATTGTGTGTAAAGGTGTTGTGTTAATCCAGTGCACAGTTACCCAATGGGAACACAATGCTGTCCTATCTGCTCAGAATCTTTACAAACGCATTTGGAAAAACCACACTGCATTCACTCAGAGACGCTCCCCAAGAGCGAAATAGAAAGATGAGATGCCACTCCATAACCTTTTCTTTAGCATCTGGAGTTAAACTAAGGATAGAGCCTTGCATCTTATAGCAAGCTACAGACTTACAGGTACTAAGGAGAAAAAAAAAAAAACAAACACAAAACCTGTTCTGTTTTTGCTGTGTAGACATTGCCAAAACGCCAGAGTGGAAAATATCACAGTTAATTGTCCTTAATTTGCAAACACAGTCTCAATCATCCACTTAAGAAAAGGAGACAAGGCATTGCACAAGGGCTGGAACTTTGTGGAGCATACATCTCCATTTTTCTAAGCTAATTTCCCTTCCCTAGATTGCCTTCATCTTTCTGTTTACATCAATTTACATCATCAGCATAGCCAATTATCTAAGAGTAACAGAACAAGATGTTTTGAATATATTCTTTTATAACAAGACAAACAGACCCTCTGGTAACCATCAAAACAGTTTTTAAAGAAATTTTGTAAAGTGATGTAACACAAAGCAGTCACAACTCCTGTCATACAGAAGTCTCTTTTTTCCTAAAAGTGTTGGGAGATTAAATTTCATTTTAGTGCATATTGATTTCATAACTTCTAAACGCCTCCTTTAACTCTGCTGTAGTGTTGTAATGTTAGAAGGCAAGAATATGAGCAAGAGGTTAATTTTTCTACATTATATAGAATAATATTTAAGAAAATACATCTGTCAGGGACAAGCATAGTGAAATCTAGTACATTGCCCAGGTATTTTCCTCTCATAATTCTTAAAACTTCCCAGTAATTCTGAAGTATAGTTAAGAGGACTGAGTTTCTGTTTTGTATTTCACAAAGTTGTAGAAAGTACCTTTGAGACAGATTCCTTACTTGCATAAATATGCTTCACCTTGAGCTCTCTTCTGCTTTACCCACCCCACTGGAATATAAAACACACTTCTTTCAAATCAACAAAAGCTTACATTTGGCAGTCCTGAGCTGCAATGTCATTGTCAAAGTTAATCCATTTTTATGAACTACCCTTCCAAGAATAACTATCTGATAGCTTGAAGGGATTGAGGCTAAAAGCAGTAAAGAAAAAAAAAATTATTTCCAGTGCAACCAAAGATGAAAGGCCCACTTGTGCTTCAGGAATCATTAGCCTCCCAAGTAGCAAATGATGTCCCCAAAAGAACAGCAAAGACATACACATTTCTGGTTGTGCAGTTTTACCAATAACGACCTAGCACATCAACCTGTATCATTCTGACGTAGTAAATGTGCCCTTGGCTTTACATGACTGCCAGCCAAATAAAGGGCATAACTAACTTTCATTGTAGGCTTTCAGAAATGATTCTAATAACGCTTCTGAAAAGGAGAAGGAAAAAACGAGAATGGGGGGGTGTTGAAGATAGAAAAGGAGGTGGGTAAGGAGGAGAAAAAAATAAGCAGAGGGGATGAGGAAAAAAACAAATCACCTTAACTAGTCCATTGTGAAAGCCCTGTATCTCAGTTGCAGTTATGGGCCCCTGACAACCCCTATCCATACTCATAGCTGCATAGACTAAAGGAAGCAATTCTGGCCAAACAATCCCCACTATCGCCAACTGCCCCCTGGAATTCTGCTGCAAATGTGATCTTTGATGCAGCAGCAACAGCTTGAATTTAGGATATTGTTGCCTATATATCTGTCCATCCCCCCATCCTCCCAGCAACTCTTCCTCCATATCACTACAAGTCCACACCAAGCCTCTCTCTAGATTTGCACGAAAGGCTACAGCTACCAAATGCATACAGTGGAGAAGACCTATGTGAAAGTCTATTGGCATTGCAATACTTACTCCTGTAGCGGGAAAGAAATTAGATGATTTAAGACAAATGAATATTCAGCAGAAAAAGTCTATGTATAAAAAAAGTTACACAATTTCAGCAAATGAAGATGGTTGCTCTACTGATTTCTGACAACGGCACAAGAAGTCTGCTAAGTTATAGTGTTGGCATTTGACATGGTTAAAGAAGAATTCTAGTAACATTATAGCTTCCTATGTTGTAAAGTCTGTTACGTCTAATTTAATTTTTAAAAGCTGTATGGATGCACATTCAATTTAATATCTGAACTTTATAATTTGACTTGAATAGTCAATAGATATTTCTGACAAATTATATCACATTAAGTTCACGTTTCTTTGGTCCAGTACAAAAAACAAGCATTTATTGGAATGTTCAATAAAATACAGTTTGAAAGCCTGAGAATCATAGGGCTGATTTTATAAAAGTTGAGAAGAGGATCAGAAATTGTTCTTCTGTTCCTCCATAACAATCAACCAAGCTTTTCCAATGATAATATTTATCATCTGTGCAGCATTTTTATTAAGTTGCTTACTTTTATGGTCCATAAAAATAGATGTGAAACTGAGAAATACAGAAATTAAATGTCTGGAACAAATATGCCAATCCACATATCGTGTCAGTGACTGAAACTAAGACCCAAATACTGCTTTAGGGTCACCTAAATACCAACAATACTCTCAAAAAAAATTTCTTCTACGTTAAGTTAAATAAATATTGTATGGGAAGATGACTATGACATATGTTATGACACTCAGATATGACTGGTATCCTATACTGTGTCAGATTATTAAAAGATTAAAATTCTTCAGGAGCTATGTAAAGCAATATTGCCTAAGCAGAAGATGAGTGAAGACAGAATGGCAAATAAATCTATTTATTCATTTCTAAGACTAAAGTAGACAGCTGAACATCATAACGATGTTAATAATCCTTGCTTGGCAGGCTTATTTTTTCTTTAACGTGATCTGTTGTAACACTGTGGGTCAAAGACTCAACTAACCAAAGTGCAATATCACTAACTCTAATGGAGTTTTAACATGCCTAGCCCGAAACTGACTAACTTATCCTTATCAATCAAATCTGCTGAATCGATACAATTCTCAGAACAGTTGCTAAAATGATAGGTGTGCTATTTTTTTTTTGCTTTTCTTTCAGCAGCTTAGCTTAAGAAATTGTTTTTGCAATTACATTTAAGATTAATTACACTTGTCTAAATACAAAGCATCATCATTACCTGTAGTAGAATTAATAAATATGTATAAGGGAAATTAGCCAGTATTTTAACATCTCAAGTCACTTTCAAAAACTTCTAACCAACAGCAGGCACACTGCCATTTGTCTACACCTGATGATCTTGAGAGAATGAGATCTATATCACTCACTTTTCGTTGCTTTACAGAATCCAGTTTTACTAACCAATACGATGCCAGTTTTGTTTTATGGTGCTTCCAATTATCCATTATCTGTAGTTGAAGAAAAATAAAAGAAAAAAGAAATGTATGTAAAAATAATCAAAATCTGACATTTCATTCACAAATATTCACAATTTTAGTATGTGGACTATATTAAAGATTTTGTGCATGTAAAAAGGTTCTCTCTAAAATAAATAGAAAGTATATTCAAATTTATGTTGGGAGACATTTGCAGGGATACCTGTTCAGTTTAATCCTTCCATCTTTAGTACCAGGATTTTGACAGCCCTACACTACAAAGCAGATAGAAGCCTGTCTTGACTGACACAGTTGTGATTCCTTCAAAACAACATTATGAGTTCCACAATACGTAACAGTTTTTGTTTCATAAAAAACATTAGATACACGTTCCCTATAAATGAACACTGTGGGTGAGCAGTATTCTCCTTTTAAGACATCTATTAACAAAATAGCTTAAACTGAATGTTTTTACTATTCTATCTTTGTGTTCTATTCCAGACTTATGACCAGTTCTGCTTGACAACTAATATACAATTACTTATTCACCTCCATAATGAAATATTTACCAACAGAAATTGATTAAAGCCAGATGAATTTTTAAGAGAACTCTGCAATAAGCAGCAGCATTACAATCATGCCAGTGCTCCATTAGAATACACCACTAGATGGAGTACATTTACAAACACACACATGTAGATAAATACACATGTGCTCTTGCATTTCTGAGAGAGGAAATTCAATGAAGGATTTTATTTCTACTTCTGAGAAAAGAATCCAAACATGCTACTTATGAATGCTGTCTTCTAGAATCACCGGAATCAATCATCAATACAGGACAATTCCTTTCTACTGTGTGTTTGCACAGATGATTGGAGACTTAATCAACATATTTCTAAGATTATAAAAGCTCACAGAACAAGAACAAAGGACATTTCCAACTGGATAATGAATTAGTCTGATGAATACCAACAGACCATGGATTGCTTACTTGCATCAGAACATAGGGGTTAATTTAAGTAACCACACCCCTCTATTAGATTCCTATTAGATTGGAGAAAACGTATCCATTTTTTTCTTCTCCAAGCTTATGTTAATTTCTTTGCAGTAGGTATTTATAAGAGATTTAAGCACCATATATTTTTTCTCGTATAGCTGAATATTAGAGGCTGCTTTTTAATTCGCCTTTAAATCAATTTTAAATCAAGATTGTTTCATATATCAAGTGGTAAGGCTCAGAACAACACTGGATGTGAGAAAATGCAAGATAGCAAGCTACAGGAGCCAAAAAAAGAGCATGAATTCTGATCGTTATGACTAGCAACCTCCCAGCATACCTCTCTGAGTTCTCCAGTAAGCATATTCAAATTAAACACGTCAAGATCTGCACTAACAATCACAGATAAATTATAAACTGTTAATTAAACAAAACATTCTTCTTAATTTCAAAGTCTGAACTTCCTCCACGATGAAAAACTGATTTTTCCTAACCTTTCTGATAGTTTCTCTTATCTTTATAAAGGCATAAGACTGTTTTCAGTGCTGCTCTTTTAAAGTCAGAAAGTATGCAAACCTGTGAGCTTTGAAATCTTTGAATTATCCTGAGTTATGAGCTCCTGTGGCCTTAGAACTTCGATGAATCGTAAATTTAACTATCTACTTTCAGCCTGTAATTCTTCTTTCATATTTAGAGATACTTACTTCTTCAATAATTAATTCTGATTCTTCATCTGTTTTTCCTGGGAACTTCATTCTCATGTCATTGAAAACGAGTAGAGTCTCTTTTGTCAGTGCAATTTCTTGCTCTTTAGTTTTCTGCTGCAGTAAGGATTCGCTCTAAAAACAATATTAATTAGAGGAAAAAATGCAGCATATTAGATTGTCTGATGGTAATAAAGATATTTCCTTGATAAAAATAATTCTAAACAAGAAGACATGATATACTTCAGAAGTGTATAGATCTAATGTCTGATACATATCTGACACCTTGTACATTAACCCATCAAGGTTATTTTAGCTGTTGAGAGATGCTAGAAAAGCCAAGTTTGTCACAAGATAAGAAAATATATGATATTCATCATGATTATCACTTAGAATATAAACTTGAAATGTAAGATAATGGATTTGGAAATTAAATTCAATATAATTCTTATAAAACTTCATTTTAGGTCTGCACAGCAACAAATTTGAATTAATATTCAACAGAAACTGCCAATTATGACTTTGTGCCAAGTTTTCAAGGAAACATCAAGAAGCAAGAACATTTTAATCACATTCTGGTCTCAGGGTTTCTAGGATATTGCTTAAAATTTACAAATCCACTTTTCATAGTAACTGCTTTAATAACATGTCTGTAATTCCCAACGTAAATCACAGAACACAGGGTTGGAAGGAACCTTGAAGATCATCTGTTTCCAACCCCTTAGAACAGGCTGCCCAGAGCCCCATCCAACCCAGCCTTGAACACATCCCACCAGGGATGGGGCACCCAGAGCTTCTCCAAGCAGGCTGTGCTGTATCTCACCACCATCCTTGTGAAGAACTTTTTTTTGCTAATGTCTAGTCTAAATCACCACTCTAATTTCAAGTCATTACCCTCCTCCTATCACTGTTAAAGATTCCCATCTTTCCCTTTAAGTACTGGAAGACTGCTATAACGTCTCCCTACAGCCTTCCCTTCTCCAGGCTGAACAAGTCCAGCTCTCTCAGTCTGTCTTTTTAGGAGAAGTGCTCCAGCCCTCTGATCATCTTTGTGGCCCTCCTCTGAACCTACTCCAACAGGTCCATGTCTTTATTACACTGAGGCCCCAGAGTTGAATGCAGGACTCCAGATGGCTCATTCTAAACTTATGTTTCCATGTTTAGTACTACTGAATCTTACCAGCCTCCAAAAATGACATTGTACTCCCTTTTCTTGCATGAAGGATCAATAAACTAATTTAACATGGACAAATGATTTATTCTTACTAAGTTCTAGTTTATCAATTTCATTTTTACTATAGCTGTAATATATAGTATATTATTCTTAGTTGTAAAAATAATTATGGTTAGAGTTCCATTCACAATATAGTGCTAAATCATCAGTAGTTCTTATCCATTTTGTAAGTAATTTTATTCACATTATTATAGGAAACATGACCTAAGCTCTATCACCTCACATAATTGATCTGCATATCAAGATCATTTCTGTACAAGAGCTTTCTCAGTGAAAAAGTATAGTTTCCTGCTAATGTTAAGTGAGCAACCCGTTTTTTACATAATATGGCAACAGACTAGTTTTAATCTTTCATTAATTTGTATTTGGTATAGAGTTAATGCGAGTAGAAAAATCTATATCAGGCCTGTCTCACTTAGCTTTCAGAATACATCTTGATGATAAAAGAGTACATTTTAAACTTGAGATAGCTAATGTGATAAAACAATACCTTTAACACGCTGTGGTGAAGACACAGTCTTAATGCCTTTCCAATTCTATTAGCTGACTTTAAAAGATAGAAAACCATGCTAAAGAGTATTTCATGAGGTGCCAGCACACTATTTTAAAAGGATCCTTTTTCATAATTTAGACAAAGCCTCACAGGAAAAACAGACAATGTGTATTCTGTCAGATGCATCTCTACCAGAGATAGTAAATACTGTGAAGCAACTTAATTAGCATTACAAAAGGATTTCTTCGTATCAAAGCTCACCACGGGAGAGAAAGGCCGCAAATCTGGGTTAGAAGTGCCAATTTGTATTGCCCCATCTCCAGATTATTTAGGTGATGAAGCGTACAGACCAGGCACTAAAGTATAAGTTGAAACAAAAAATTCCCCCAAAAATGTATGGTTCAGAAATACACTTACATTACAGCTACACATATTCTACTGAGCAGTTAAAATTTTTCAATCTATTTTTTTCTATTCATGACTTAGTTGGACCACCTGAGTAAACGTTTTGTTTGCCTAACTAGGGACAGGCTTCAAAATGAAAGACATACACAAGTTTAGAGATCTTATACTCATGAGTATCTGTCAAAATAGAACTGACTACAATGCATCATGATTTTTGACACTGTAAAAATTAGTGACGTATTTATTGAATTTTGGAGAAATCGAACATTTTTAGAATGTTATCTCACCCCTGAAG
This sequence comes from Cyrtonyx montezumae, assembly GCF_038088225.1. NCBI lineage: Eukaryota > Metazoa > Chordata > Aves > Galliformes > Odontophoridae > Cyrtonyx > Cyrtonyx montezumae. The sequence continues at coordinate 12,873,638 of NW_027071825.1, forward strand.
AGTTCACAGTTCCCAAGCTGGATGTCTGACAGACTCTTGATGATGATGGGCTGCAATTTAAAGAACGAGATCTATTCACTGAGGATGCACGCTGGATTTGCAGAGATGCTTTGGCAGAGAAGGGACGCTGCTCAGCTGCATGTGACTGCATAGACAATATTGATATTGAACGAGGGCAGCTTACTGAACGCCTTATTGGACCTGCAGATGAGGCTGGGGATGAACACGATGGAGATTTTGTATTTTTAATTGAAGGTTTCCAGTTCATTCTACCTGTAGACAAATTAAAAATTTAAGTAATTGCATCATTTAATATTCATTTTTCCACCAGTAATTAACATACAACTAACAGATGTGCACACCCGCTAAAGTGTCACATACTTTATATGTAGTAGTCATTCACATCAGATCTCCTAATAATGCATACTTTATAAACTATTAGAACATTTATTTCTTCCTCCTAGTCAGCTTTCATCGGGTTGACTCAGCCCTTAATAAACTGCATCAGATTTAATATGGAGCACATATTCTTTACAGGTTAAAAATTGTGTGAGGCTGCTACTTCAGGATTCCTGAATGGAATAATGTGAAAAAGAGAATTCGGCTGCTGGAGGACACATCTGTAGACCCAGTTTCCCTCATCTGGTCTTACATAACTGTAAAGCTTTTTAATTCAGTCTAAATAAAGAATGCTTCTATGAAAATTTTTAGAAATACTTGTGTAAGTACGTGATGAAATTCTTCTCAAGGCAATCTAACAGTAAAGAGGAGCAATTACAACATTTCCAAGTCTAACTCAGGCATATCTTTCCATTTAGCAATCTTGTAATTAAAAAAATTACAAAAGAAGATGACATAATAAAACATTTTCACTAATTTAGAAAAGATTCTAAAGATGACATGAAAAAAACAGCAGTACTTAAGTGTGAGTTATGAATGCTAATATATTCTGAAATAACTGAAGTGTTTTATATAATTTCTCATGTATGCCAGACTTGCTTAGAAACATGATAATTTAACTTACCTGATCGTTCTGAGGGTTTATATTTATTTTCTTCAAGATCATATGATACTTTTTTCTCTTTTTTCTCATTGTGATCTTCCTTTTCAGTTTCATCTCCTGACCCTGACATACTGCTACCACTATCACAGCTGCTATCACTATTGTAGTTCTTACATTTTCTTAAGGGCTGTGCAATTTCTGGCATAGAACACAAGGGCTAAAGCAAAACAACACATACACAGAAGAAAAAAAAAGAAATTAATTTTCTTCATAATCCAAGAAGAGAAGAAGAACACTGCACTATAACTCCAGATTTGTGAGAGAGGGAGGTTCATTTGTACATATTTAAACTCTCCCTAATTTGACTGAAAGTTTTTCCTTAATTTTTAAGTGAAAGTTTAAGTAGCTCATTAAACTAATGACAACAATCTCAAACGTCCCCACACAAATAGCAACATAATACAGTAAGGTGAAAATTTCATTTTATTTTATTTCAAGTATAATTTTTACTACCCAACACATTGAATTATAGTTCAAAATCACAAATCAAATGATACAGAATGCCATTTACAATCAGTTGCAATCCCTTACTGGTATTTGCAATAAATGAAGAAATATTTTAACTACAATTGCTCTGAGGTAATGAAGTACATCAGGGAACTTCAGCTGGTATGCTTCTGAAAGTTAAAGTGATTAAACACCCTATAGAAAGCAGAATCTGCAGGGATATACTATGGCTATGTTAGGCATCTTTAGAATCCCATATGTATATGGGATTCAGTGTCATTAGGTAATTAATCTCATGCTATTACCAAGGGTAACGTGTGATAAAGAGCAAGAAGTAGGAGAGTCAATCATGGGGCAGTCAACAGAAGTGTAAACGTCCTCTGTTATATCTATCAACCTAAAAAGTCTCATATGATCCCTTTTTTCCTCTCTCTCCATGCTGTCTGTCCATTAACTTCTATCTGTAAGAAGCTATGCTGGTGGCTTCATCTTCCCAGTTGCCTAATGGACAACAATTACATCTCACGTTAAAAAATAGTGTAATTTCCAAATATAGTTTCGATCAGCATAAAGTAGAAAAGCTCCCAGGATTAATTTAAGTTTGAATATAATGTAATGCACCGATATCAACTATGAAGGGGGATATCTAATATCTAAACACAAGCTACCTAAACTTCTACTCCCGACAAAGAGGGAAAGAGATTTCTGCCACTAACATAATAGCGACAATATGTTAGTGCAAGCTTAATCTGTGTGGACAGATAAGGAAGAGTTAAAGAAATATTAAGTATAAAGTGGTATATTCCACTGGCAAATGCTACTGGCAACTGTTTAGACTACACAGGAGTATTATGATGTCTATCTACCTGCCAAAAAGATAAATTAAGGTGTCTCAACACCTACTGATTTCTCAGAAATAGCTATCCTAATAGTGAAATAATATGCATCATGGAAAGATATTCCTTGTTTATTATTAAATATTCCTGATGTTATATATTTTCAATCAAAAAATCACATGGGTTTTAAAGTAGATCTTACTTGCACTTACTTGCATATGCATATTCCTAATACTTTCTATACAAAAAATAGTTAAGAACAGCCTGGACAGGACTTCACATCAATTAACTAAGAAGAATAAAAAGAAAGGTCAAAGAAATTACAAAAAGAAGTAATGACAAATAAAATCCAGATCTGAGTTTAAAGCAACCTCTTAAAAGAAATAGTAAATTGCTTAGCAATTCTTACCACCTTGAATTTCCCCTAACCACATTGTTTGATTGAAGTCACTTGATTTTATATCAGAAGAACTAAAATAAAATGTCCTCTAAAATATCTGCATATATTTTACTTCCTTAGGTCTTTTTCAAATGCAACAGTTGCAGTGTATTAAGTATTACAGCAGCATAAACCTCACAGTATGCAAGTCTAAGGTGCCCTCTAGAGGACAAAAATCAACCAGACATTTCCAAATAATATTTCTCAATTTAAGTAGAATTTAATAACATTTTAATTGCAGACAAAATTGCCTTTGCTCTGGGAAATTCTCAGTTTGATTTCTAGCATGAGCTCCTAATTGCATTCAAATAAAAAAAAAGACACAAATTCTTAGTAAATATGGTTTTGTTTTTACATGCAAAGATTATTTATTAAACACAAAACTTCCATTCCTAAGCTTTTTGTATGTATATGGAGGAAGATGAGGAGGAATATGCTTCTCTCTCTCCTAATTATTTCAGCTGTTTAGAGTCCTAATTGCATCTTTCTTCAAGGAAGGGAGTGTGCCCAAGGCAAAGTGCCTAATTTCCTGAGCACTAAAGGCTTAGGGAAGTCATGTCTTTCAAGAATCTCTGCCAGTTTGCAGAGATACAGAATGTGTTTAAGGCAAAGGCTCAGTTGAACTGTGAGCACAACCAGAAAGTATTAAGCTAAAAATAACATACATTCACTTTAAAGTCAGATTTTGGCTCCAAGATGTATCGCATGATGTTTTTAGCAAGTAAGCAAGCTGCAGATACATCATAATCATAAATAATCCTTTGAGCTTCCATAGTGCCCTTTATCCCATGATCTCAAAAATCCTCAGTGGCATTAATTGACTAAAGATCAAAGCATTCTTTTGAGATAAACTATGGATATAAAAGATTATTTCACACACTGAAATCAAGCAGTCTCTTGTAGAACAGTTGTTGCCATGCCCAACAATTCCTCAAAACAGCTTAGAGAGAAAAAGAATACCACAGAGTTAAAAATTTTAAATGAGATTCAGTTGGACAAAAGGTAATTATCATTCTCTTTATTTATCCTATATACACACACACACACACACACAAAAAAAAATGGCAAAATACACAGGCCTACGGGAGCATAAAAAAGAAAGCATCCACCAGGATCAGCTAAGTAAAATCCCCAGATTACTTCTCTATAGAGAGCAATAGAAAAAAGGCATCTAAAAGTCAAATACCTTAGGTCCTCGCTGCCTGGTACATTTTCCCATTAGTTTTTCATCATCTATTTCACACTGCTCCAGAAGATCCAAAATGTCCTCCTCCTACAAATGGGAATTTCCCTGATTAATTCAAAGCATGACATATCCTATTCATCCAAAATTCATGTGCCAGCTGATAGGAATTTGAAGGTACTTTGATTACTAATTTCTGAAATAAGACAATGAATGCCTCCAGAGTAGGATTCTCCTACTGTTAATCTCTGACTGGGTAAGTAGATAGTGAAGATGAGTTTTGGGATGCCTTGAAGTAGCAGAGCTGGTTTTATGATATCACTTTTTCTAGTCTGTACAAATGTACAATAGGCTGGGGACATTACTGGAGGAAGAAAGATGCAGTGACCAGCTCATAAGCAGCTTCTGCCAACCTCTGATTTGACCAAGAATAAAGACTGGGGAAATGGAAAAGCAGCTTTAAGTCAGTGAGCCTGTCCCCACCCTGGGTCCACTACAGTTCATCCAAATTCAAGGATCTAGCCCATCAGCTATACAAAGAATAATAATAAGATGGTAGAAACGTTATCAAATGTTATTTTATACCCACCACACATCATATAATGAAAGTAATCTGTAAGGATGTGAATTCAAGAAAAATAACTTTCAAGACAAGACTTCTGTGCATCAGTACCTTCATCCGTTTTAAAGGGTTATTCATTTCCCGCTGAAGTGAAGCAGCTCTCCCAGCAAGAAATGTCTGGAAAGCAGTGGCTAACAAACCCTCATACTTTTCAAGTAATGATTTATCATCAGGAGGATAAATTCGCCTGAAATAGGAAAAAAAAAAGATTTTAAATAGTATCTTCTACTGATAAGCATGCTATCTTCTGAGCTACTTATCAGACTAGGAACAAAAGTCATGCAGCTAATTCGAACTCTGTGGTAATGCACATGTATCCCACCTGTAATTATTATAATACTATATCATGAAACATATGCCCCTAGCAATGCTCTCCAAATCTAATTTTAACTTAGTAAACACTTACATGTTTTTAAACCAGGAATTAGCCAGTCAAAAAAAAAAAAAAATCCCATGCAATTAATTCTAGAGACATACAAAAACACAGCTTTGCAATACTCTCCAAAATTTCAGTCGGTCTGAATACATCCAGGTGTAAAAGGTTCACGAAGTATTAACAAAGTATCACAGGTAAAATTCAGTGACACAAAATAATTTGCATTAGCAACAGAAGTACACTAAAAAGTGAAAATCTGAACAATTATTTGAGATAATGGACATGACATAAACATTGAACATGTACTTCACCTGAATGTTACATCTTCTAAAATAAAAGACAGGAGGAAATACATATTGTAAGGATTTTTTTCTGGTATAAATATATAAAAATTTAAAGATTTTTCAATACAGCAGCTACACCACTATTCTCTACTACCATAGGGAAGGAGACTGTCACAGTCTAAGAAAGAGGGCTTAGTAGTTTATCCACGCTCATCAAGCAACAACAGCTTTTGAAAAAAAACCATTCCAATTCATGTTATGAATGCCTGAAACATGAACAGAAACAATGAAGATGGGAGACTAACTTATAACATATTGCAATTAATAACTCAAATTAATGCTTTGCACAGTGCAGGCAGAATAACTACTACTTATATATTCATTGTCAATGTGTGAGTTGTGTGTTTTGGTGGATTTTTCATGGAATTTCTACAATGCTCTCTCTCCTTTTGCTTTACAAACGTATTGAAAAGGAGTTTTACAGTATGATTTTGTAGCAATGGTAAAAGACTGTTCTCATTAGACAACCTGAAGGTGGCTCCAGTTTCCATAAGATAACACAAACTATACGAACTCTAATCTAGTTGTAGTCAACATTTTAATGATGTTGATTCCACTGCTGAAAAAGTAGCATAGAACAATTGTGTAGGTCTCTCCAAAAGTAACACCTCCTATTTATTTCCATGCATTTATTTTCCATTCTACACCAGAAACAAAGACACAGTAACACTATTTGAAAGGGAAAATTCTCAGCTACAAAACACTATTTTTATTACAAGTCTTATGAGGAGCGGCTGAGGGAGCTGGGATTGTTTAGTCTGGAGAAGAGGAGGCTCAGAGGAGACCTTATTGCACTCTACCACTTCCTGAAGGGGGGTTGTGGTGAGGAGGGAGTGGGCCTCTTCTCCCTGATAAATAACGACAGGACGAGAGGGAATGGCCACAAGTTGTGCCGGGGAAGATTTAGATTAGACCTGAGGAAGCATTTCTTTTCTGAAAGAGTGGTCAGGCACTGGAATGGCCTGCCTAGGGAGGTGGTTGAGGCACCATCCCTAGCGCTGTTCAAGAAGCGTTTAGATGAGGTGCTAAAGGATTTAATTTAGTAGTTGGGTAGAGATAGTGATAGGAGGATGGTTGGACTAGATGATCTTGTAGGTCCTTTCCAACCTTATGAACTTATGAACTTATGAAGTAGATGCATGCAAAAATACAGAATCAGAAAAAAGACCTCAAAAAAACTAACAAAAAAACTTTACCACCTGGTCTAATCTATGTGTTTTCAATCAAAGCCTACACATCTTTGTCATAAAATTACCATCTACCACAAATACTTGTTCCCACTATTCCCAACAATGAATGCATCAAGTCTTCCAACTGATACAGTTCACGCAGTTACCTGTAGTTCCCCATGTGCCTATTTTCATGCTCTTCTTTGGAAATCTGTTTGCGTACTTGTGCAAGTCTTTCCTTCTATAAATTAAGAACATAAGATAATTAAACAGAGAGAAGGTAAGTCATGAGCAAGAAACATCATTTTTCTTTCCTACCAGTTCCTCTTTTCTCCTTTCCAGTGAGTGACGTTGTTTTTCCCAATCTGAAGAACCTGGCAACAGTCTTTTCATTGAGCCTTGACCATACAGTCTTTTTTGAGCTTCAGCCTTCTGTTGGGCCAAATTTCTCCTCTTATCACTTGTCCTGAAACACAAGTGATATTAAGGTATGTCAATCCAAAAACAATACTTCAATAAGAATGAGAAAAAGGTTTATTCTCTCTTCTGAGAACATTAAAGACCTTCTATAACAAAATACATTGCAGAATATATCCAGCACATTCAATTAAATATGAGGAAAAAAAAAAACAACAGAAAGAGAGCCAGACTGAAGAAGACAAGATTACCTTATGTTGAGAAGCTTTAATGCATTTAACAGAACACCCTTTTTTACATCATAGTCTATTTTTTGGTCAGTTCCAAAGCTTGGTGCACGATTAATCTGGGAAAAGAAAAACAAAAAGAGAAAAAAAGGAATGTTCAGCTTTAATAGTGACTTGTCTGTTGTAACAAGAAAAAACATTCTTTCAAATGTCACAGAAAATAAGAGAATACATGTTGAAATATTCATCTTGGTTTGTATTTCTTCAGTAATTAGAGAATCAAGTATCATCACAGACACCAGGAGCCAGGAGATGCACCCCTCAGACACCAACTTATCTGGACACTCAGAATGAACCTGATTCAAATTCTGGCAATGTAAATTCAAGTTTAATGCATTCTTGGTTGCTATGCCTAGAAATCTACCACAGGAAGTGCTGTTAAGCACATTATAACGATGTGCCATGCTACAGGAGTCTAGTACAAAAAAACTCTTTCCTAGTTCCTAGTCTGGAAAAAACTTGGAATACAGTTCTCTGAAAATTAAGTTGTAAAAACAGATATCAGTACATGGTATGAAAATGTAAAATAAGTAACAGGATAAGTGCAGAGCATGACATCATCAACATTACTATAAATACAGAGGAAGAAAGGAAACAAAATGAGGAGACTCCACCAAGCATCATCTAATCAAAGCCAAGCTTTGGAGCCCCTGCAGAAGAATAGCTTTCAGGAGAAACTGATGGAGAACAAAGTAAACACGTGAATGTCTCTAGGAATACCTTCCAGGCTTTTATAAAAAAGTATACAGGAGCAATGGGTGCTAATAAGAGGCAGGAATCATCCTGACTGTCAGTGAGCAGTGCTGGTGAGGGAAGGAACAGACAAACCACTTCAGAAGTGAAAATGAATGCCTTGTATCCCATACAACATGGAGTGCTATGATTCGGATTCAGTCCAACAAATTCCTAAATACACAAGTAGTTCACTGAAATGAAACCAGAAATGCAAAAATCAAGCCCCAACTTCTTATTCAATTATTAGATATTTTATCATATGATATTCTGTATTGAATTTTTGTCCCCATAGTAACATATAGCAACCAGAAAGATTTGGATTTGAAATACCTTTTTCACACATCAAAAGCAAGTAAGCAGACAGAAATACAGCTATTAAAACTGCCTACCAGTTAATTTCTAATATTTTACTAGAATTAGCACTCTGAATCCTTAAGTTATAATACAGTTAGATATGAGAAATTATTTGAAACATGTAAAATGCTGAGTTAGTCTAATACTGAACCCACAGAGCTGCTAGATACACACTTACACAGACCTGAAATGTACAAAAATTGTTGTAGGTGATAAAAGTTAACTCTGAAAAGTACTCTGAAGTACACTCTGAAAAGTATAAAATTTAGTCTCTTTCCTGTGGACTGAATGTTGCCAAAAATCAGCTATTCTGAACAAAACCGTGTTGTCTGTGTTTATTAAGCAGAAAATTAAGGTAGGGGTTGGAAAGATGTAAGAAGACACTTAAAATGCTGTTATGAAACCAAATACTATTGGGAAGCATTACACTATCACTCCAATTAAGAAGCTGAAATGCTACTGTACTCACAGTTAGAACTGGAGCACTAATCTGTGACTTGCTGAGAATTTGTTGTGTTTGTTTTTTTAAACATGCAATTCATGACGAAAGATTGAAATCCTGACCCTACTGTAACCTCAGTCCTAAAGTGTAACCAGGACAGTAAAAACTGATCCAGTTCTGGATGGCTGCTGCAAACTCGCCTTAGTGCAGCAGGAGATGCTTGGATTTTTATTTGTGTTGGGCTGCATCTGAGTATATTAGAAAGTTAATACAGAGAAAGCAGGTGTGAATTTAAAGTTCACTGGCTATCCCATGCTCACAATGTCTGTGGATATTTGAACTACCTCTTGATTTAGTACATCTACATGCAAGGATGCTGTACTAACAAACCTCTTAGCTTTCTTCGCCCGTTCACTACGCCTCCATTCTCACATCAGAAAACTTCAGAAGGCAGTCTTGACAGCTGACCTTAAGTAAAAAGCCTGCTCATCACCCAGTGTAGATAGAAGATGAGACATTTCTAAGATCAAATGATTTCTGCTAGGCTCTTCCAGAGGGACCCAAGCACGCACACCCAGCGACTATAATCTGAATACTTCATGCAGCTTCCATACAGGTTAAATAAGTCTCTAAGGCCAAGATTCTGAACATGCTGCAGTATAAAAACAAGATATTCCTATTCTGCATCATGTATTAAGTTTATACCATGTTTATTGGATAAACTATCATCAAAACTTCAAAATCTCTAATCTGTTGCATGTAACAATACACAAGGGAAAAAAAAATTAAAAAAAATCACCTGCCTTGTAACCACAGTATCCCTTGGTATAGACTACTGAATAAAATGTTTCTCATACATTTTTTATAATGTCACAGTTTTAGCTCCCAGATCTTTCAGTAGTATTAATAGTAGAATTAAGTACACAACAAGTTTTATAACTCCCAACTGATATCTTCAACTTTTGCTTTACAATTAAATAGAACTGCTGATTAATCTGCAAGACATGAGCGATATAAGTGATGTAAAAACCGTGATGATTTGACAGTGATTCAATCACAGTATATCTTCAAAATAACTAGCTGCCAAGGCATTGTACATTCATCTTCTAAAAGATTATTATCTAGTGCCTAATGACCCAAGAACCAGGACATATACATGATTAGGTTGTGTTAATAAAACACTAGCAATTTTATCAGGAAGCCACATCTTGAAGCTATTGGGGAAAAAGAAAAACAACAAAAAAAAAACCAAACAAAAACAAACAAACAAAAAACACAGGACTGTATAAGGGGCACCAAAATTACAAGCAAATGATTAAAAAGTGGAGGAAAAAAACCTTGAAAAATACAGAGACATAGATATATGCAAATATACATATCAATTGTTGCAGCCAAGTAGTGTTCACTATGAAACCTTGTGAACTAGATAACGCTGAATTTAGAGACAGAAAAAGAACAGAGCAGAAACTGTAAAACATAAAGCAAACTAGTTACAGTAAAACTGGGAAATAATGTGAACAGCTGGCCAGTCAATGAAAAATAAGTAGATGACATCAGGAATATTACAAGTAGTGTATTCTTCCTGGTGGAAAAACCCACTATATGACATTTTGCCATAACAACTAACCCCACCTTTTTATGGAAATTAGACCCCCTCTGTCAGTTTCGGGTTTTGTTTTCTTTTTTGGGGGGAGGCCTTTGGGTCTCCAGGGGAAGATGCATGCAAAAGAAAAAACATCATAAAACTTGGAATGTGAACTTTAACTACTTTTTAATAGAAATTACTAATCATTGCTTTATTTAGCCTAGACATCCAAGGACATTTGAACTGGACTGAAACTGATAAGTTCTGAGAAGTTTTTGCTAGTAGATTAGTCTTGCTAAATAATAACTGTACAGATACGTATACCAGGCAAGTTTCTCTCACCTATATAGATCACAAATGGGATTTGGTACCCTGCACTCAAGTTGTAGTATGGATGCAAGACCAAAAAGAAAAGCCAGAGGCTTGATCTTCATTTAGGGAGTAACATTAAAATCCAAGAATGTAAAAAGTATCACCTTGTCAGTTACACAAAATAACCTGGATTAAGAAATTCTGGTCAAGTTTAGTAAAACTTAAGTTTTCTAGGAGAAGAGGGCCGCTCTGAAAGTAATGCCTCCCATTTCACTACAATGGCCCATAACCCAAAGGTAGATGTTGATGGAATGGCAGTAGAGGTTGAAACTTCCCATCAGTGCTCCATTAAACACTGCTGCCATGTGACAGATGGCAGCAGAGGGGTGATCTGGCAGAATGGAGCGCAGACAAAGCAAACGGGTGTCACTGAATTGCTCCACACCGAAAAAAAGGCGCCCATTGGCATTCATCAGTGCGCGCTGTGGAGATGGAACAGCGGATGGAACGCGCGGAGGGGCGGCAGCCGCGGGCGGCACACGGCCGGCCGGCGCCAGCAGATGGCAGCGGTGCGTTTCCCTCCGCTCACTGCTGTGGAAGGTTCCGGAAGTTCGGCAGCATCAGGGGGCGGCAGTGCTATGGGAATAACGGCGAACCTGAGCAGGGGTCGCCCCAGGAAAGCCGTCGTCGTTGCGCTGCACAGTTTGTTTCATTTAATAATCGAGCTAACTTCGCAACAGAACAGCTCCGTGAGCTACGAAAAGCAGACAGCGGACTGGCCGTCCTGATCTTGTCCTGGCAGTTTTCCCACTCACTGGGAACGTTCAGAGCCTTATGAGTAGTGCACGTTCCCACTGCTAGGAAGAGCACATCTCCTGGGGGAGTTTTGGCAATAGGGAAATGGTCGAACGAGGTAAGAGGGGAAGGATGGAAAAGCCAGAACTGTTCTAGAAAAACATACTACATATAAATACTATCACACTTATTATATATGTATCATGCATACACTGAGTATACATTATTATATCTACTACATACATATTCAGTGCACCTTTGTTCTATACTACACCGTACATTTTGTATATATGGCAAATGTTATGTGCATATATATATATATATATATATATATATATATATATACAGATACACACACCTGCACACGAAACAGACATGCAGGATGTATGCATGTGTGCTGCAAAAAACAAAGGCCATGAAAATTTGTGGATGAGTGCAGAAACGGACTACATCTCAAATTTCAGAATTTCTTTTAGTTCAGATCAACACCTGGCAAAATAAGTTAAAGGTTTCCATTGGGTTATCAAAAGTAAATAATCAATGAACTCCTATATTTTAAAAAATAATAGCAACCAAGTACACTTTACAAGTCCTGGAGCATTCTACAGCAATCCAAAATGAAAAAGCAGCATTTATTATTTTGCCAGATCCCTCCTTTACAAACAAGGAGTCCAGGAATTCTCCTGAGACTGCCCTATAACATAATCAGTAAATCCAAAACCCCCAAATGTTGATACTACATGTAGACATCCAAGGAAATAGAAGAGTCTCCTTCATAATGGATTTACCAAAGTTCGATTCATCATCTCTCCTAGAAGAGAGATTTGCTGCAAGGTTAGATGAAATGAGCAACTTGAGTCTGCATTTAAACAAGTGCCTAATCTATAAAATGTAGAGTTAAATCAAAGGCATTGCTTGACAAAAAGAGAAGTAGAGGAAGTTCATGCAATGTGTTGATTTTAGCTAGTACATCAAAGCCATCAAATATTTCTGTATCTGCATGGCAGACAGTGAATTTATATTATACTGAAATTTTAAGAAATAATCATGACAACTGTTGACAGTATTAACGACCTGAGAAAGTTATAATTCAGTATATTAATTGTGCACACTTTGCTCATCAGTATCCAGTCATATTCATTATTTATTTCATTATTTATTGCCAATAAACACATTTTGGTTTTGTTTTTTTTCCACCAGCTGTATAGCATTTCCAGCCAGTTAACATAATTAACTTGCTTGAAATAGGTAGTGAACTAGTTTCCTCTGAAGGCATTTTTTTAAAGCCAAAGGAAAACAAAAGAACTGATACTTAAAAAAGGAGATTAGGACCAAACAGTCAGAGAAGTTGCCAGAGCCATTCTTACAAAGGAAATTTATGAAGTTCAGCTACAGTGCACCCAGTACAATTGGACAACCCATTTCTCATAAAAATGTTCAGAAAGATTTAAAATACAACATTTCTCCAGGAAAACAACCTTACCTGAGTCACCTAAATCACTCCAAAACAGTGTTCTCATACAGCTGTTGCAGAAAAAAAGCATGATGTATTCACTTAGAACCAGTATGTTCTGCAAGGCACAGATTTTCTCTGGAAGCTTTACATAGACATAATTCAGCTGGGGCTTGCTTAAGTTTGCTTTACATTTGTTTAAAGGAGTTTACCTCTAGAAGCCATGGTTTTAGTTTTCTGTCCAGCAGAATATCAAATCCCAGGACTTCAAAGCAGACACTGTCACTTCCTGGTGCTTGTCCCGGCCTGCACATGCGATAAGCATGAAGAACATGTGGCTCTGCAACTATGAGAGTCTTCACTACTAACTCCTGTAGGGGTTTTGAGAGAAGTTTATCAAAGATGCAACACCAGTATATAGTGCATTTACATATTTTACACTTTTATAGATGCTTTAGTACAATGTAGAAGATTTTTATTACCAAATAAATGTTCATACTGAATAGCAGATACTTTTGATAGCTAGAAAATACGTTGGTATACTTTCCATAGTACAACTTCTTTTTACGTTAAGCAGTAGTTTGAATGGTTAAGCCACGTTGGGGATAAGGCATAGCGTAGCCAAACTTATTTCACTTCACGATTTACTTTCCAATAAATATTCTCAGAATCATATTTACAGATAAGTACCCTAAACTCTCAGTCTCAGTCCAGTTCTTTACTTAAAATGTCTGTAACACACCCACCAATCTGAACGGTGCAGGTTCCAATCTACTGATATATGCAATGCTCAGTACAGTTTTGCACATTCTCTCACATAAAATTTACTTTAGGAGATAGGAAAACCTTTGAGAATTTCAATAGGACTGTTTGTATGTATGATATTATTTACGTGAATAACTGCTTGAAAGGACTTTTGTCCCTCCAACATAAGAAGTCCAATATTAACTTAATGAAGATTAAATACAGAATTTTATTATAAACAGCATGCCATTTGTGGTGTCTTTTGTTTAATATTAGGGTCAGGGTTAACAATGTTTCAAAAATAACACTGGATTCTGAGTAAAGCCATGGTAGAAGCAATACATTTTCTAAGAATTATCCTTAAACAAAATATCAAAAAGTGTATTAGTTCTATCTTACTGAAATATCACTCCAGAATTTGGAGACATCAAGATTATTTGTTTCTAGAAACTCGGTAAACCATTTTATGGAGCGTTTACTTCCTTTGTCTTCTGTTTCATCCCGTTCAAAGTGTTCATTATGTTTATTCACAGAGTAGTTGGTCAGATGCATGTACAGTTGGCTCTAAGAATACAGAGAAAAGAAAAAACTTAAAATGATTCAGAATTGTCCATTCTAGAATAATATTAAAAGAAAAGTTAACAACAGTCCAACAGTTCAAATCTGGAAATACAGAACGTGCAGATTTAGTGTTTCCTGTTCTCAAAGATTTCATATACTAACAGTTGTATCCTTGTTATAACAAAACCTGGGCTTACACTTAAGCCAATAACAGTAGTAGTAGATGTGCAATTCAACATCTGGTTAGACAACATATCCAGCATTTTTACAGGTGTGTATGTAAACAACTCCATAAAAATGTGAAAAATTACACTCTGCAAAAAGCAAAGAATAAAGACGGTACTTTGAAGCACTAAAAACACTCTAGCATCTGTTTCATAGACAATCCCACATTTAATTTTTCTCTGTAGTTTAGTTATGAGAAGTGTTCTCATTATGGTAATGGTTTAAAATATCTTTTACATATAAATTCATCTGTCATGTTGCTGTCTGCCAGAACTGCTCATTTTTGAGCAGCTTGCAGCCATACATTAGAGGGGAATAAATTTCAAAACATACATTACATAAACATTGTGGTTTCTTTATGTAAGAAAATTTAATCAGCGATTGATTCATTGCTACATTAAGAAACACAACCTTTTAAAGTCAATTTATAAATCATTATTTATACATTCACATCTTTTACTGTGCCTGTATTAACTCAGCTTTCCACGTACACTATCATGATGACAGTCCACTGTTGTCTATCATATTTCATTCCTTGTTTGAGTAATAGTTGATATTATAATCTGGCCATAAGCTTTCTGTTTCAATTCCTTTTTGACCAGACAGACAATAGGCAACACAAGCCTTCCTGCTGACGTTTATCTCACTATATGTACATTTAAGAAAAATGAATGAAATTAACAAAATCAAGCAATATAGGTGCAGGCTAGTTAACAACAGCACTACAAGCAATGTATTTCTCACACAGCTTCCAATTTCTGCTTTTAGAATAACTCTGAAACCTATTATGGTTTTCAGTAGCCTTTCCACGTAGCTAAATTTCAGAAAATTAAATTCTTTTCTGGAGTCCAAAAAAAAAAAAAGAAAAAGTAAAGCGTTTTTAGAACATTAATTAAATATATAAACTACTCTGTAGCCTGCATTTATCTAGAACAGGTGGAACAATAACCTGGCTTATTGCTAATGACATTCCATACAATAGACAGATATGAACAGTTGTAAGATCACAGAGAAAAGTGCTTGTTCTGCCACTCTGTTTATAGACTTGGAGCATATTTCAGTGCCAATAATACTGAGACTAGTAACAATAAAAACCATTAAAAGCAAACTGTTCCGAATATAGTGTTGGAACTTCTCCAAATGGAACATTTCTACTGGGATTCAGATTATATCTGCACTATTCAGAAGAACATTGTTTTAAGTGACAAGCAAAGTAAAAGGCTCACCATACATTTTCTATCATATAATCACACTAGATCAGTTCTAAAAATCTATCATTCTGGAAAAGGAAAGATAAAGAAGCAATAGAGTACATAGGGAGGTATGAAAAATTTAAATCCACTTATGCCTGGATGCATAAAATCTGAGTCCTCTCTTTACTGCCATCTGTACTTTGGTCGGTGCCAGAAGGAAAGGTTGCACCTCCCAATAGCACAGGATTAAAGCATTTTTCAGCACATCCCTTACTATTTTCTTGGTTCTCTGCAAGATTATAGGCAGCTCTGCTGCATCATCCTAAAATTAGCAAGTGTACTGCATAAACATTAAGCGGGTGATGTAATTTCATGCTTCTTTCCCTGCAGAAGCAGCGGTCACTTACAAATATCAGCAGATTATCTGATGTTTGGGGATTTTAGTAACCACTCTCATGGCATGATCATCACGTCTCTGACTGTTTTGTTTTGGGTTTTTTTTGCCCTATTTCCTGAATAGGCTCCTAGAACAATGGCTGAAACCTTGTGGGATCCTCAGGAGAAGCTTTACACTTCAGGGACTTGAAAAACAATCATGGTATAAGGCGTAACTCCTCCTGCATCTTGCTAAACTGAGAACAACATAACTTGTTCCTGAAGTTACTTTCATAAATCCATTTGTTGAGTTGAATGTTAATAATGGACTTTTCGTTGCTTTCAGGAAAAATCTAAACTCTAGCCTATATATAAGTCAGAAGAGTGTTTTTATATTCATAAGCAACATATTCTTTATGAAAGTCACAAGTACAGATGTTAGTTAAATACTATTTTCTTCATCTTCAGTGAGGATCCAAAAATTCTGTCACATAAATACAGTAATGCTATAATGGGATGGAAAGTACTGCAACAACAGTGGGGTGGCAGAATCCTTGGCTACAGCAAGTGAGAATGAGCCCAAGCACAGCCAACACAGATGCAGAAATGAAAGGAAGGAGCTGCTTAAATACAGAAGGCCTCAGGTAAGCAGGGATCTCCATCAAGATATACCCTCCCCTTCACTGCCAACCCTTAAATGAGGTCTGGGAAGGGGAGGATCCTGGCTCCACCCCTTCCAGTCACTCAGGTACATTGCATGCACCTGAGCTCCCCTGGATTTGCCCTGCCTTCCCACCAGGTGCTCAGTCACTGTTTCAGGCTGTGACTTAACATTTCCACTGCAAATACCAAGTGAAAATTTTATGCCACCACTTTATTTTTTAATCCTCCAAACATTACTCAGATACAATCCCACATACATAAGCAATAAACTGGAATTAACACCAACTTACCAAATTTGAGTCACTGGGAGGATGATACTTTTCTGTGCCCATTCTCACCAGTCCATCATGATACAAAAATACTTTCAATGGATCGCAGGAGGTTACAAGAATATATACACGTAAATCAAACTTGTAGCCTTCCATGAGAAATGGTTTGTCAAGATATTCCTGAACAATCAAGTGATCCTGAGCTTGTAACTTTTCTCCATTTCTTATTAAAGAGATCCTAGTTAAAAAACAGAAGTTATTTATAAAGTGTAGGACTTAGACAAAACTCTTTGAAATGCATTACTATGGTCACCCAGTCCAGTAATCAGACTAAAGACTATGGGGAGAAAGACCTTACAGAGCTGATTTGTAGGGTATAGAAAAAGTGCCATTTACTTAGATGGCTTTCAGTTCCCTGTCTTGTAGCTGGTACCTGACCTATTTGGGGATTTTTGGTTTGTATGTTTTTGGGTTTTTTTGTAAACAACAGATGGAAAGAACACCAGCCCAAAGGACATGAAAAAGCTTAACAAATCAGCCTACATAAACCAAATGAGGTTCAATAATGGTCCAGTGCAAGGAG
The DNA here is from genome assembly GCF_038088225.1 of Cyrtonyx montezumae. Classification (NCBI taxonomy): domain Eukaryota; kingdom Metazoa; phylum Chordata; class Aves; order Galliformes; family Odontophoridae; genus Cyrtonyx; species Cyrtonyx montezumae. The sequence goes on from NW_027071825.1 coordinate 12,891,110, forward strand.
TTGTACTTTGATTTAAAAAAAAAAGTAATCATCAATTCCCTCTGCACTTACAAATCATTTGGCAGAATCCACTGTCTCTAGCTTCCACGATTTTTCTTCACCATATTTTCCATGAAATACCTGCTACTTTTCATCTTTGTCCTTATTAAGAGGAATAAAAACTTAGGACAAGGAGAAACTCTATACTATATAGTACCAAATTGATATTAAAGCAATAAAATCTGTGATTCAAATAGGTAAAAGTAAGAACAGAGTTAAGAATAAATTGAGATATTTAATATCATCTCATTTTTCTCTGTGCAGACCTATCACAGGCAGAACAGTTTCAACCCAGCTGCTGCTCTTTTCAAGGGTGCCCCCCCCTCCTCTGGAATGCATCAGATCCTTCCAAAACCATACCTCAAACTGCATCCCTACAGCGTCTCCTCCATTCCTCCTATACCTTGAGGCTGCTGCTCTAAAATACTTCTGTGTAGCAATTTTGGCATGCAGTAGGGTACTTGGAATGGTTTCAGAGCTAAAGGACAATCCTGGTCGTCTTCCACACAAACAGCCCTGCAACCACTTGAAGCCCTGCCATTTGTGCCCAGTATGATCTCACTCTCTAAGTTTAAGCATAATAGATTAATAAATATGTTGTTTGAGTAATTTAAAAATAGTCTTGATCTTAAGAATTACATGAACATCATCAGAAAATGCATTTCCTAATTAAGCCACATTCAGAGCGACATGAAAATACCACATCTATTTAGTTTTATATTTTAGCTGTTTCTTGTTGTTAAGCATTTTTCCAATAGGTGACCTTTTTATGCTGATATACAACTTGAACAACAAACTTCTTTCTAATAAAGAACTTCAATTAACGACTTAAATAGAACTAGATTTCACTTTTTCTGGGTAAGAAGACTGAAATTAGCATGCAACTTACCCATGCCCCATTGCACCATTAGCTGGCTTGACTATAAAAGTTTTCTGTCTACGTTTCTTCTTCAGTTCTTTTACATAGTTCTGAAACTGTGTGTATTCTGCAGGGAAAATCCACGTTCGAGGAATAAAAGTATACTCCTGAGGCTGACACTTAATCATTCTGCAAAAAAGTTGAAAGTTGCTGAGTTGAAAAAAAAATTAACTACTTTGATGGATGCAAGCCTCCTCATTTAACAGCATTTACAATAACCTGACAAGGAAATTTTATTAGCAAAATACTTTAAAAGGAAATAAAATGTTGGAATATCAATATTGGACATGGAATTGATCTGGAATATCAATAACAAAAATTATAAAACCATGATGATGTATGTCACAAAACTCTACTCTTAACCAACTGCAGGAATGTATACTTTAAGAGCAATGGTTTGATGAATGGTTCTAGGTCTGGGTGGACCTGTCACAAGTGTCATCCCCCAAGGGTCAGTCTTGGGTCTGGTGCTCTTCAGCATCTTTATAAATGACACAGACAATGGAAACAAGTGCATTCTCAGCAAGTTTGCAGACGACACCAAGCTAAGCAGTGCACTCAACACACTGGAGGGAAGGGAAGCTATCCAGAGGGACCTGGGCAGGCTGGAGAAGTGGGCCCACGTGAACCTAATGAGGTTCAACAAGACTAAGAGCGAGGTGTTGCACTGGGGCTGGGGCAATCACAGGCATTTATACAGACTAGGGGAAGAACTTCAGGAGAGCAGCCCCTATGGAGAAGGACTTGAGGGTCTTAGTGGATGAGAAAGCAGTACATACTTGCAGCCTGGAAGGCCAGCTGTACCCCAGGCTGCATTAAAAAAGGAGTGGCCAGCAGGGAGAAAGAGGTAACTGTCCCCCTCTACTCAGCTCTTGTGAGGCCCCATCTGGAGTAACGCATCCAGGCCTGGGGTCCCCAGCACAAGAGGGACATGATCATGTCTGACTTCATTCCTTTGCTGTCTGAATGCAAAGAGAAATCGAAGAGGAAGAACAGTTGAGAATTCATTTAGAATCACAAAATCATAGGGGAATCATAGCTAAAGCAGGTTCTCTAAAGCAGGTTGCACAGGGAAGCACCCAGGTGGGTAAACACATCTAAAATACAAATATCCACAGATCACTTTTTTTTTTTTTTTAAGCATCCAGCTTCCAGCTGAAGTGATAAAGCAAACTGCCTAGTCTTTAGTTTTTAAAAATGGCACTATGGTGAATTTTAATACCTTTTAATTAGTTACAGATTTAACTATACTTATTCTTTTCTAATACAAGCTAACAGCATCAGTATAATTTTAGTGGTAAGGAGACTTACAATATAGTTTCAATATTTCATTTCTACTATGAACCTACTCAATAATCCTCCACTTTCTCTTTAAGTGACTCAAATACTAGCAAGAAGAAATAGAACAGCCAACTGCATCTGTAAGACTAGGACTGTAGCCAAGACCTACTGGTATAATAGATAGACTGTCACCAACTTATTCAGCTAACAACCCAACAAAAGCGCTGCAGAAACCACAATAGCTAAAGTAGTCCTGAAGTACTGCATGAGATTCAGTGCTCCTGCAGCTTCAATGTAACAATCATTTTTTTAAATCTAACCTGATGAAAGCCAATAAATATTCAGAAAAAAATATTATAATCATTATTCATGCATACTTTAATTATCCTATATTTAGGCAAAAAGCCACTTCTGCATCTGTTCACATTCCTCTGCAAATTTCTTATATTCATCCTGAAGTTACATTACAAAAACTTGCTACTTTATTAATACACATAATTCAATACTAAATGAATGTAACTTGATGGTATTATAGATTACTTTCTGACTGCAATTACATGACTTCTATATGCTTTTTTTTTTTTGTAATCTTACACATCTGGGTAGACTACAAACACTTCATAACATGAAGCTGAATACTCATCATTGTTTACAAGTTCTGGTGCTCACTGGAACCTTTGACAGAAGAATTCAGCTCTGTTCTTTCCTGCCTGGCCCTGTTTGCAAACGACATAGGAACATCAAGTAGTTTTCCAAACAAAGACCTATCTTCTTACAATAGCTCTATTTTTTAGCACATCCGTTATCTACTACTGTTGCTAACCGTTTCCTCACTGTGCTATTCTGTCCTTCAGCCTTGCAGTCCTTACTAGGAGGTCTGAGAATTAAAAAGCCAGTATTGTTCTTTTGAGTGCTGTTTAACTCACAGATCTGATCAGACCCTGCTCGTTTCTCCAGGTGCCTTCTATGCAAAAGAAAAGGTGCTCTGTACAAAATGTAGGTTACTTATCAATCAAATAATACAAGTTCTACTGCCAGTGTTTCAAGATCTTCCCACTTTTCAAGTCTGAAAGAAAGTTAGACTGAGAAAGTCCTTTGTCCACAACCAGTTCACAAGCCATTTAAATGTAAACATGTAAACAAAAGAAGTGTTGCATAAAAGGATATCTCATACATGGCTCTAATCCCTTTTCCATCCCACCTGCGCACCTCTTCCCACACTTAATGCATCCACTCAATTAGCACACTCATCACTCAAATGAGTAAATTGCATCTGATACAGCTTATAGAAAAAAGATTTAGTCTGAAGAAAATGAAAACCTCATCTCTAGTATGTGCAATGTGTAATTTTAAACTGTTTCAAACTCTGAATTCAGTAGGTTGAGAGACACATAATGAGACTGTATTAGAAAACAACATATGCATGATAGCATCAACCTTTTGCCCATTTTGCATGTTTTAAACCACAGAAGTGTGGCAATACACAAGGATAGTGCTGTCTTTCAAGCTGAACAAAACTGTTCAATTGCTTCAAAGAAGTCTTCAAACATCTGCTTGCATCCATGATCTATCTGTATGTTTTTACTTGAAGTCTGGAAGGGGCAGTGAGAAGTGCTTCAGCAGCAGGTACTGATCAACCAGAACAAGGAGATCCTGGTCTGTAAGCACCATAGCAATGCACGTGCTATCTGCATACATTCTATATCAGATATGTACCATTTACAAAACAGAAAGGGAAAGAGAGGACAAAAGAAAGGAGATATCTCATTAAATACATTAATAAAATAAAGGGATTCTAAGAGCAAATATAGAGAGGGAAAATTTGGGCCAAAAAGATTAACTTTTTAAAATTGTTTTTATTTAGGTAAGAATAATGAAAATATTTCTCTCTAAACTCTTTCTAATTACTAAGATGATGAATCATCATTTACTATTGTTTTCTCACAGGTCTTACAGATTTTAATCTAATGTAATTCTCAGTTATTTCACTAGAGGAAGGGAAATGTATAAACAAGACAAATTAGTTTATCTAACTTATTTCTTATATTAAAGATACGAAGTGTTTTACTGTTAATGTTAAATACACAAAAATATAATCATTGGTTACTTTGAAACAAGTAATATCTATTCACATACTTGTCATTCATCCTTTTCTAGCATTACATGAACCTTTTCTGGGTGTAACATGCATAGCATGTATTACATAATAATTCCAAGCTGCCTCAGGCATTCTGCAGCATGTAGACACAAAACTGAACCAAATTGTTTTCCACTCAGGCCAACTGGAGAGATACAATATAGCCCAGACAGATACAACATATCAAAAAGCCAAAGGAACTTCAGAGTTTACTCTTGGTCCTCTCAGAGCCTCTTCTTAAAGATAACAAACCTTGCAATAATTCAGCATTTTACTGCATTATATCACTGAGAAACTTCTTAATATTAAAAGAAAAATTACTTAGTCATGTTTCTTGCCAGAAAATCCTTTCTGCAGATCTCTCCCATTCCTGGAAAATGGTTGATTCTCTGATGGAGAAGTAAGAAGAGAAAGTAAACAAGTACATTTTAGTTTTTCCAGTAAAACCAATACCAATAATCACTTAAAACATTCAACTCCACGCTCAGGCAAATGTAATCACTATTACACATGAATCATTCAAGAAAATCTTCTATTAACCATGACCATTCATGGACAGACTGAAAGAATAGCCCCCCCAAACATTTAAAAAACAGATTTCAAATGGTATGAACAAGTAACTACAGAAAAGAGATATATTTTAAAAATATATAGTGGTGTAGCCTTGTTACAGTCTGCCTAGTATTGCTTTGCTGTCCCTTATTTTGTTAGGTTTTTTTTTACTCTCTATACACATGCTGTTGACCAAAAGTGATGTATTACTGAAGGACTCTGAGTAAAGTGCTTTACTGAAACACATCTGAAGTATCAACTATGGCTCTACCTGATAGTTCCGAAGTTCAGCAATCTTTTCCTGCTGCACAGCAGAATCACTCCAAATGAGATTAGCTGTTTCATCTTCATCACGTGTTTTCACAAATCCCATTTCTTGTATCACAATGCGTACTACAGGGAAATCACATATTCATGGAATGTTTTGGTTATCTAAAACACGTTAATTTTCAAAGCTTGAAGAAAATAATCAAGATTTTGAACATTTGTAATATTCAACCCTTTGTCTGAAAACAATATTAGAATGCAAGCTCTTATTTAACTTGAAATATTTTCATTAGTTTACTTCAGATCTGTAATTACAACATTACAGAATTCTGTGCTAGTGCTTAAATCAGAGAGCAATCACTGTTGGAAAACTGCAAATAACTTAAAGGTATTCCACAATGATCTAGTGAAAGCCCACTTACACAGCTCTTAGACATCATCTTGACCATCATATATGTTAATTTAAAACTATGGTGAGTATAAGCATCACTGCAGACAGGACAAGGCCTCTTTAGTCAAGGATACTGCAGTTACAAAAGCACATGCGCTCATTATTTGAAGATTAAAAAAAAAAGAAAAACCTGATTATGTGCCAGGCATAACACAGGTTCTAAGAGAAAAGATTTTTCTGAAAAACTTACAAAACAAAACAATTAGAAAGAGATATTTTTCTGCCTTAAGTTAGTCATTCAGCTATCTGTGTAACAAGTTTGTTCCAATATCACCACTCTAGTGAAGTCACTCCAGGTTTTACATTTTCCCCACATGGTAAGAATCAGCAATTCTATTTGAGCACCCTGTGAGTTCGTAGTTTGAAAGTTTGTCACTACTGGTTCAAAACTTGAAGCTGTGAGAAATTCTCCTCTGGCTTCCCACCTAGATAGTTCATTTTGAAGCTTCACATATGCCACTGAAAGTCTCTGAAATAATTATTAGCCCCGCAGTCTCTGAAAAATTTGTTGAAATATTTACACAGTAGGAAGGAGACAAGGCTAGAAGTGTCTTCAGTCGCTAATAATTATCCTTTTGAGAAGAATAAGCAACACATCTTCACTCTTTGCCATTAGGGGTTTTTGTTCTTATTTTTGTTTTGTTTTTTGGACAACTACCAGAGCAAAATCATTGTGCTTATATTTAGTGTTATAATTTGCTCTTAATCAAAAATCAGCATTAGTGCTGCTTCCCAGATTCTCTTTTGCTATTCCACTAAAAGCTAAAAAAACAATGTTGATCCTACAAACATACTATTTAAAAGCCTCAGGCCAAATTACATTATTCTGTATTCCACTTTTTTTTCCTTCTACAGCAGAATACAAACTATAAACTTAGTGTGATAGTAGCCCCAAGCATTAAAATGTAAAACATTATTAGAGTTATTGAGAAGCCTCTGTATAATAATAAGGGTATTCAACATTGCATTTACACTGTTCATCTTCCAAGGCTTTAAGTACACCTCTGAACATATATCTGATTCATAATTAAAATGTTTTTTTCCACAACCACTTTGATTAATTAGGTTTTCCGCATTTCAAAGCACTTCCATGAGTAATAGATATACAGTATTCAAAGCCATCCATTCAATGTTACAAAAAACTTACAAAAAAAAAGAAATAAGGTTTCTTAGAAAATAAAATCCTTTGGACTTGACTCACTGTCAATCTACTAAGTCCATTAATTTATCCCATTAGTTAGCAATTCATTCACATCAATGGCTATTATATTGAAAACAAGATATGTAGCTTCCTACCAATTTCATATTTTGTGCCAGCAACATTTGCAGTGATGACTCCATTCTTCTTCTTTCTGACTTTTCTTTTAATTGTGCTTTGATAGGGTAGTTCCGGCCGCAAACTCACAGGAGCGGTTCCATGGTTATCTTTGAAAAATAATGTTTCAACTATCAACATTACATTCACATCTTAAATAATGCATACAAATGAACTAAAATCAAGTAACATCTAAGCTAGTTGGTCACAGCTTCACTGCAACTTTATAGGTACAAACCAAGAGAAATAATTAATAGACAAAATATATAAAACCTGCATACCTCCCTCATTAGGCAAGGATGGCATTATAATCTAAGAGTGCAGAAGCAGAGCCCAAATTCTGTTCCAGGTTCTCAGAAAATGATGGAGTTGTCAAAATGATGTGATGTTAACGCTCTAGTCGTACCATTTTGGTCTCTGGCTGTAGTAAATATTAGTTCTGGAATGGATAGTTATTTGTGTTAAAAGTTACAAGAAACTTTCTTTTATATAAATCCTGAAAAAAAAAATGTAAACAGTGGAAAACTATGGAACTGTTTGTAATATGTCTAAAGTAACACTGTAGGGATAAAGTAAGCTACTGCAGATATACAACTTTAATGTAGTTCAATGATTCTGTTCTTGGGAAAAATAATGTTGCAGTACTCATTTACAAAACAAAATCATACCATCTCACTGTCTTATTTTCATCTATATATGGAAGACTGGGGATGAAAATAAGCAATACTGAGTTCAACTGAGACTGCACATTTTTGTCTCTTCAAATCTCAATGAATTTATCAGAATTTAAAACCATTTTTAAATTAAAAAAAAAAGAAATCAGACACCATGCATTATAAATCTTAAGATATATAAAAAAAAATTAAATTATTTTCATAATCTTTTTCCATGTTCTCTTTTTTCACCATTTTTAGAAATGATATTTCAGTAATCACTCTGTAATATCACAGTTTCAGGACACTTCATAACATAAGTGATGAAATTTAAAAGACAGTTTGGGTTGTCAAGGCTATGAACAGTTAGTCTCTAAATCATTTGTATGAAATGCTATTTTCCCACATCTACTCTACTGATGAAAATATTCACATTTTTTAACTCAGAATACACTTCAGCATGTGAAAACCCCATGCACATGACAACAACAAACTAGAACATCAGAAAAACACTCAGGAATGAAACACTGGCCTAAACACAGAGCTGCGGTTAAAGTTTCTTATCCAAGCTTTAGATGAGTTCACACTACTGCATGCAGTGTTGGCAAAACTTACTTAGAATAACTTCATACAGAGCATGAGGATTTTTTTTCTGCTATATATAGTGAAAATTGCTGTAAAAAAAAATCAAATTTAGCCATGACTTATGATGTGAAATGAATTTTGTCATAAGTTTGGGCAAGACATACTTTGGAAAAATTATCAAAGAATTACTTACATGCATATTTATCTGAGAGAAAGAGAGAATAACAATTATATTCTGGACAAGTCACATCTGTGGTATGAAAATGTAGAAGCAGATACTCTGAGCTACAAGATCTTTCTTCATTTCAAGACAGAAGCTATCCTTAAAAGCTAACTAATGCAATACATAATGGTTCTTTTATGATTTCTGCTTTAAAAGAAGACAAAAAACATCACCTTCATCTCTGTTCAGAGTTGTGAAAATTAACCCTGAAACCTGCATTTATCCAACAGGTAAGAACAGACTGAATCTTAGAGGTAGATACAGCGTTTGAGAACAAATTGAACTAAAACTGGCAGGTTTTAATGTTTCAGACATCCTCAGCTGAGAAGGTGCCCTGAAAGTCCTCCTGCTAAAATTAGATACAAAGATGGTGAAAGTGAAGCACCTGTCCTCTTTACCAGCACTGCTAAGGAAGAGCAGCACTGGACACAATGACTCACTGGATGCTGCACATTATCTGTTTCTCAAGCTAAGAATGCCACAAGAGTACAAGACGTGTTTAGCTCCTGGAAATAACACTGAAGTATGTCTGTTTGACAATTAAGGACTTGTATGCATATATACAGTTTCCTAGCAGTTGTCCCACAGCTGTATGGGCTAAAAACTTTTCAATTTGGAAAAAATGTCAAAATGACTAAAATTTCCCTGTTAGAAATAGCAGCCTTTACTACAATTTACAAGCTATGATACAGCAATAAAAATCAAGCAGCTTGCAGAGCTGATGCAACTTAGAGGAAAATATCTGCCCAGAGTTTCTATAAGATCAAGATACTCTGAAACTAGTCCATACCAACTGCTCAAATGTACACTTCGTTGTTAACTTGTTCTTTTATATGTTATACTCTTTAGAGTAGATTGTTCTTCAGATTGTTTAATAGGGACCAGAAACAGCCAGGCAAGAATGTTTAATCTACAGACTCAACGTTCAATACCATAATAGAAACTCTCAGCTCCCACCCTTACTGACTACCAGCCAACCAACTTGTTGGCACATATACACAAGTGGATGGAAAAGATTTATGGTGACCTTTGGAGTACTTGGAGGACAATTATTTAGGCCATTTGTAAAAGAAAGTGACTGGATTGAGCAATTCTCAGAAAAATCTCTGCAAACTGATCTTTGAAGTAGCTGCTCTTCTATTGACAGGACTATGAATGAGATAGTTTTAATCATCACAGCTGAATGCTCCCCTAATAGATGTCAAAACTTCTTTTAGAGATACATCTCTTTGTTAAATCCTAATTTAAACTTAAAGAACAAGAGCAAAACTTAGCCTACTCCATATTCAAACACTCCAAGATTTTGACTTTTCGCAAGCACCACCTTATGTTGGTTCTCCAGGAAAGTTGAACTGAGGAGTTACAGATAGAAGGAGGAGATGGTTGCCCACAGACAGAGCACTGAGATGCAACAGTGCATTTCTGTAGGGACTGAAAGCCTAGAACTCTTTTTTTACTTTTATACATAGGAAATCACATCCAAGTTACTTCATTCTCTGTTCCAGGTCACCCCAGGCACCTTGTTCTAAATGCATCTCTGGATATGTAATTATTGCCCAGTTGCACCCCTGGTTCTAGCCCAGAGAGTAGCCAGCCCAGATGTGCTGAGGGAGGAAGGCCCAAGTGGCACTGCTGTGGGCAGCCACCACCACCACTCCAAGCCAAATTCCCAGTTACTGCGTAAAATATTTAATGGGACCCACCAGTTCACACACAGGTAACTGTTGCACACTGTTGGACTATGATTACATTAAAATCTGAGTCAATTCCTGTAATTATGCTTGTAGTAATAAAATATTGTAGTAATAAAATAAATAGAAGCTCTAACTTGTATTCAGTCACAACAATGCAGAAGCATATCTCTCTAGTAACCTACCTGAGAGTCTTCTTTTAATATGATGGAATAAAATATTCTGTTTCCAAACCAGGACAGACAGAGATCACTTAACCCTTGTAACTTACCTATCTGAGCATTTGTGCTCAGACAGAAAAGGACTGTAATTCGTACCATATACGATTTCCCTTCTGAAATCATGATACACAAAAATCGGTGAAGGCTTGTGGCTCACTTGTGTTGATTTAGAAATAGCTGAATGAAAATGATTAACCTATAAATGGACAAAGTCTCGTGAAGAAGAAATTAATACATCTGCATCAGGTTAGCACATTCTTATACAAATGGGTACTCATTCTAAAAGATGAGATGTTATCTTTATAATTGCTTGGCAGTGTGTGAGAAAGCCAGCAAGAGAGCCAGGCTGCCCACAGCCCTGTCCTAGAAAGAGGCAGAAGAATATATATACATATACACACATACAAACATATAAGACATGTACAAAGGCTGCTCCAAAAGCAATGCCTATTTGATTACACAGTGCCAGAGAAAGGCAAGTATTTGTACAGCAGTAGAGGTTGAACTTTGCCATCAATATCCTATTAACATTTTGTTGCCGTGGGACAGATGGCAACAGAGGCGCAGTGTGTCATGGAAGTGCAGATGAAGTAATGCATCACTGAATTTCTCTGTGCAGAAAAAAAACTTCACTCACTGCTATTCAGCAATGCTTGTTGAACACTTTATGGAGACCAAGCAGTGGATATGAGCACAGTGAGGTGGTAGGTCATGCATTTCAGCAGTGGCGACAAAAACAGTGGGTTACCTCCACTGGTGCAAATAGTTAAGAGTGCAGCATGCAGACTCTTGTTCATTCCTGGCAAAAATGCACAGCTAACAGTCGTGACTGTTTTGAAAAACTGTGTTTTGTAGCTGAGAATTTGCTCTGTCAAACAGTGCTATTGTGCTCTTCGTAGCTACTGTAATTGCTACAGAAATAAATAGGAGGCATTAGTTTTGGACCAACCTACATACATACATAGAGAGAGAGAGAGAATACTTATACTAATATAAAAATACACACACACACAAAAAAAAAAAAAAGCCAACAAACAAGAGAGCAAGGCCAGGGAATTAAGGAGGTCCTTCCCTGAGGCCAGGTACTCTTGCTAGAGGGGTAATAATGTTGCACTTAGACAGGGACCAGAACAGATGCTTGAGTCCATCAAAGGGAACAGTTTGAAGAACATACAGAGAAGAAACTGGACAAAGGTAATAGTGACAGAGGCTAGGAGGATGCCAGGGTGCAAACCCGGGTACAGTGGGAAGACCAGGTTTTATAGTTTATGGAATACTGCATGTTTCCTAGGTTAAAATTTGTAATCCACTGTAGAAAAAAAAAAAGGGAGAGAGAGAGAGAGAGAGAAAAGGATCTTTTTTGCTACTACAAAAAAAAAAAAAAAAACAAAACAACAAAAAAAAAAAACAGTTACTAAGCTCCCCAAAAGATATTCTTCTAGTCTAGATTACACAAAAGCACTTTTGAACAAACCACTCTTTCATTTCCCAAGTTATTTGTTCCACAGTGCTTCCACATGACATCTGCCTTTCATGATCCTTCTTTTTCAGTCCTGATGCAGTATGGAGATGAAAAGGTTATTTTTCCATCTCTAAATAGTATCTTGCACATCATCAAGCCCCTTTTTTTCCAAAAGAGCAAGCATCCCAGGAAACTGTTGACTTAATCAGATCAAAATAGAGATTGGGGAATCAAATTCAAACTTAAAATAAAACAGTGCAACTTGAGAATCTATTCCAAAAAGCACTCAAAATCGGTGATATTCTGCAAGGAAATGAAGATCCTATCACTATCAAACCACTACTGTGTGCCCAAATAAAAAGAGTGTAGTTTGCATATGCACACTTAAAATAGATGCAGTTTAATAGATTTAATAAGCACTAAGAATGGTAGAATCATTTACTAACAAATCATTCCATGTTTGGTAACCAGTTTGAAAAGCTACAAGGCCATGCATGCGCCTGGCTTTACACATAAAAAATGAAACCTTGACTTCAGAGCTCAAGTTGTGGTACATGTGACAATAACTCAAATACAACTGGCATTTCTCAAGTTTCTCACTGTTCTATCTTTTCCTATATTTACTGAGGTGAAGCACTACAAAAATTGGATTGTCAGTTTTATTTGAATTTACTGGGCTCCCTACATAAAATAATCACTCACCAACAGTTGGATATTTTTATACAGATTTTGAAACTATCAGACTGCTTTCATCTGAGTCCATCACTGCAGTTTACCCAGTGTTGTCAAAAGCACCTGGAAATACACAGTATCTCAGAAGAAATCCCCTAAGGTCCTGACACAAGGAGCTTCCACCCTGCAATGGAGATGCACTTCAGATGCAATTACACCACTTGGCAGATGACCACAGATACGGAAGGACAAAGCACAGTGCTCCCCTCCCTGCTCCCCAGTTACATGGGAAATTGAAATAACAAAAATTTCACAGAAACGTGAAAAGAATAAGTGAAAGCAGACTGCTGAGCATAAAACAAGGAAGTATCAGAGTTCTTTATTTTCAGTTCGACCTAAATAACTAAGATTTTTCGCTCCCTTGGATCTGTATTCACCATAGTACTGAGAGGTTTTCCTACTTATTACGTATTTGCTTCAAGTTGGTGCTGTTGGCTTAGTAGGAAATTGGCCTCAGGTTCAGACACACGGCATTTCTACAGACCTCTGTGTATTTCGACAGCCACACCTTAACCCCACATGAAGTCTGCCCTATTGCATCTCACATTTTCCAGGCCCACATATCATCAACCTATTTCAGCATTTATGAAGGCAGACTGCAATCATCACACACAGCCCACAAATACTCTGACAAACTGTCACAAAAGAATGTTTAGCAACAAGGATGATACTCCCACAGCAGTCTGAAATATAAATTGGTAGACATCTGCCTGCAATTTCAGCACCTAATGTCAAAAATTGGGACTTGAATACGTTGCCAAGAGTACTCAGAAGAGGCATCTATTCAAAGCTCTCTTCAACCATGAAAGTACGAGAAATGTGCTCTTACATGATCGCTGACTTATCATTTTACACTATCACTTCCTACTATTGTTCAGTTTCCTCAGCTTCACTGGCAGTACCAAGATGCCTGTATGAGGACTGGTAACTGACCTCCAGTAATGAACATGATACACGAAAAATACCTGAGGTTGGCCAACAACCTCACTAAGACTACTGCAACAGCAGTCAGTGGAAGTGATACTTTTCAAACAGCTGATAAACTGGTGAGAAACTCCATAAGCTACAAAACAATAAGCAAAAACAAGATTTCTTCCCCACAGTTGAATATTTGGGCCTTAATGTGGTACCACTAATTTGATTTTTTATTTTTATTTTTTTTATAAATGAAAGAGGGAGAAATACACCAGTTGGGAATGGATGTGAATCCTCAGAAGCTTCTCTAACCACAATGGATCTGATTTATAAAAATTCCTTTCAAGGCAGAATTGTTTACAAACCCCATGTTATGCTACTTTAATTCATTGTAGGTGATCTAAAAAGAATTCATGTCTTTATCAATAATGAGATGTGACTCCAATATCCTATTATAGGAATGTTTTGCATCTGTATTGCTCACCTACAGAGAAATAAAGCTTGAAGTCAGAAAGCCTAGAATAACAGGCCTTAAATTTCAAACATAAAGTGAGTATTTGGAATGACCAGAAGAAAAACCACATGCACCAGATGTCCCACACAGTACCTTTAATTTTTTGCCTAGGAAAAAATAAATAAATAAACCAACTATGAGATTTGTCGACCAAAAAGTAGTTTTCCAAGACATTCAGAATAATATACCTTCTGAATCATAACCTCAACCCTACTTTAAGTACTGAACAATTTATTTATCAAACAGGGGCTGTATTAGCAATGGTATTATAGGTTTTATTGTAGTTTAAAATACCTAAAAATCCGACGAGGTAGGTAACTAAAGCACACATCCATTTCCCTTCACAACTTGAATCACAGCAGCAGCACAGATCCAAGATTAGAACAATATCACAGTTAGCCCTGTCCTCATCCATCTTTGTCAGCTCCCAAAAGAAACACTTAAAAGCAATTGGCTCTGGAGTGTTGTTTAAGCAGCAAAAAAGCCATTGTGTATTGGTTAAGAGCTACACTCAAGAAATGTACTGAAATAACAATTCTCAGTCAGAGGCTAGAGCCATGGGGTATTAAATACATTTGCAAGGTTCAACTTGATTTTTCATTGCTTTAATCTTAAATTTGAAAGCCATAGTCTTAGTGAAGCAGAAGGGTATAAATTTACACAGGCAAATACATGTTTGCTTCAAAGTTAGCTGGTTTTCAAATACTCAAAATGAAGAATTTTAGTCATTTCTTATTATGCTATAATAAAACTCCCAATGAATTAAAACGTTTGAAAAGTGCTCTAGTTTTTTTATTCAGCATACAATCTTCGGCTGAAAATTACAATGTTTATTCTTCTGTGCCTATGACAATATTTGTCTCAAGTCCAGTGTGTAAATGAAAATAAGCTACATGTTACAGGATATTGCCCAATAAAGTAAATGCAGGCATTTCTATTGAATGCTGTGGGCTTAAAAATCAGTGTTTCAATTCCAGAACTGCCCTGAAAGCACAGTTCAAGTATATAACTAAAGGAAAAATCAACACTGTCACCCACCATGGAGTGGCTTGGGTTGGAAGTGACCTTAAAGGCCATTCAGCACCAACCTCCCTGCCACGGGCAGGGTTGTCACCCACCAGCTCAGGCTGACGAGGGCCTCACCCAGCCTTGAGCACCTCCAGGGATAGGGCATCCACAGCTCCTCTGGGCAACCTGTTCCAGTGCCTCACCAGCCTCCAAGTAAAGGATTTCCTTCTAACATACAGATATACAGGAAAAGCCATAGAGGTGTGTAGGAAAAGCTTCATGATGCTGTCCAGAAAGATAATTTTCATAGTTAATGGTTAAAATTTCACTGTATTCAGAAGACAATCATGGATTTATCTCTTTATTGTAAAGAAAGATAAACTACAGCTATTAGATGTATGAGGAATTGAGAAAAAAGAATAAAGAGCACCTGAAAAGAACAAGAATCCTAGAAGTGAACTGAAACCAAAATACGTACAAAACACATTCAGTAGCTTCAGTTTGAATGCTTATGTCACCTAACATAGCCTGCAATAGAAAGCAATAGTGGGAAAAAAACCATAGCAGCCCTTGCAGCCCTTTGTGTGCACACAAATTACTGATAGGAACAAAAAATATTTACTTATAATGAATTTAACCAACAAGATTACATCCTGCAAATAAAGCCATACCTGGACCTCCCACTGAAATGGTAAATGATTTAAAATAATACTACAATAGAAGTAGCAAAATGTAATCACTTACCTGTTCGTGTTTCATTATTGAGGCTGTTGTT
The DNA here is from genome assembly GCF_038088225.1 of Cyrtonyx montezumae. Classification (NCBI taxonomy): domain Eukaryota; kingdom Metazoa; phylum Chordata; class Aves; order Galliformes; family Odontophoridae; genus Cyrtonyx; species Cyrtonyx montezumae. The sequence goes on from NW_027071825.1 coordinate 12,906,850, forward strand.
AGAGTCAACCCTGCGGAAACAGATTTTTCTATCAATAACTGACAGATGATACAGTTTCAGTCAGTGCTCATACACCAGGGAAAAACATGCTGCAGTAGCAGCTCCTTCCCATTTAGCCTCACCCTAGCACTTCTGGGATGTATTTCTTAACCCTTTTTAGGTATTATCTCTCTGTTTTGAGAGAAAAGAGAAAGGCTGATACACGTTCTAAGAAAAGAATGCAATATTTTTCCACTTCACCTAGAGTGTGACAAGAGCTGTGGGAAGCAAGTCAGTAGGATTTAATCATAACAATAAGCTAAAGTGAAGTTAAATCTAAAAACAGAAAATGACTCACTGATCGGGAAGGAGTTATAGCAAAGACACGAGGAACAAGAACAATGACTTCTCCAAATGTAGAATTAAGAGGTCAAGAGCACAGTAACACAAAACAGCAGCAGAGAAGCAAGCTAACACAAATAGCCCATATGCTAAAAGAAAAACAGTTACTTCTCTTCCTGCTTCATACTGACAGATTTCTAAAGTTACCAAAAGAACAACTGACAATTTCCCAAATGTTAGGATTATCCACGTTGGCAGTGTACTTATATTAACACACAATAAACTACAGCTTTCACAAAGGACCTTTCAGTGAGAAAATCCCAAGCAGTAACATAGACAATTTGGAAACAGTGCCATTTCTCCACATGACATGATGTTTGAGCCAGTTTTAGAGCATTCAAGTCCCTTATGACAGACTGCTGGACCAGACAAGGCCAACACTCTGCCATATCTGTTCCACAAAGACAGAGAATTGCAGAGTCAGATTCTAGTGTGATTGAGAGGGGCATACACATAAAGAGCTTGTAGTCCTGGTTGTTGTGCCATCCTATATGCTATGCATGCAGAACAAAGCTGGGAACAGCTTCCATGCAGTTTATGAACTCTAAAAGTAGATGTTCTCTCTAAAACAAAGAGAATTTCTTTCTTCTTGCACATTCAAGTGATACAGAAAATCAAACAAGTATGCATATTTTCACCACAGGAACAAAGAAATAAGGCTCTGAAAATTTAATGGCTCTATCACAGTTTGTTGCTATTTTCCCCAGTTCAAAAGGAACATGGTTCTCTCCTTCACGTGAGGTAAAAACACTGTAATGAAGCCCCACAGGTTATACTGCAATAACATTTATTTCTTAAATATGAAGGCAGAATGGTGGACTTATCTGTGTAACTGCTGATCCCTACAGTGTAGATGTTTGATCTAATTCCTCTGGGCTGCCTTCGCAAGCAGCTTACTGGATGGCCAGTGCTGGAATCCCATCCAAGTTGCTCAGTATGAAAATGTTTCTCTGCTTGGGGGGAAAAAATAAACGGAGAGAAGGAGAATAATTAAGGCCTCTACTTACGATTGAACAGGTACATCTTCCAAAATTGAAGTGCTGAATTCAGTGGCTGAAGCCCTAGGCTGGGCCTCTGCAGAGCCCCTAGATACATGAGCAGAGACATGGCAGGTGCCTCAGGGATACCTCTGAGTGTCAGAAAGGCCTCTGAGTACAATTTCCTATTCGGGAATCTTTCCTGAAGTTCCTTTACAGAGAGGACTTCTCCCAGTGGCTTCACATACTGTCACAGTGCCCAGTTTCTTACAGCTAGCTGATACAGACAGCCAGCCTCAATGAGACTGAGGATCTCACATGTTCCAATAGCTGCAACAACACTGCATGTGTGTGACCCATGACTGACTGGAATCTGAATCTTCTTTATCAATGAAACTAAATGGCACGCAGGCTATCTGCATCAGACATTCCAAAAGACCTGTTCAAGATAATATATATTTCTTATTTTCATTTCTCATATATCTTTCTTCATTTTCTCAGAAAACATCGAAAACTTGCTTTCTATGTTTTTGCATTTTTGCTGCATATCCTTTCATTTTCTCTTTAGACCTAAAAACAACAGTGGAAATTAATACACACAGAGGTTAAGAGACTGGGGTCATTAACTGCATCATCTTTCAGCAGGTATACAAAATGTCAAATCTAAATCTGTATTCTTATTTTATTTTTCTTCTATTTCTTTACTTGCAGGATATAGACATAGAGCAATATATGAATGCTCCACTTTAATAAAGTCCTTGCAACAGCCCAAAAATAGCAGCGATTCCTGTCTCCTCATGCAGTAACACTTCTACTCACTGAATATATATAAATATATCCTCTCCATCCCTAGAAATATGCTTTTCAGCATATGCTTCTTTTTTGAAAATGGTACAAAATGTACCAAACTAAGTCATGTTCTCAAATAACTCTGATTTTTTTTAATTCAAATTAATGCACAGTTGCTAATGCTTGCTAGTATTTCATAATCTTTTGAAGACTGGCAAAAAGATAAAAATTACAGTAACGTTATGTCCCTCAAAAAAGCCACACAAAATAAAACGTTATTTAGAAAGGTGTTTTTTCCTGGGTGAAAAAACCAGCATATTTTTAAGACCTCTTCAATCAATAATTAATGTCATGCATTTTAGAACATACCTTCTCAGCCCAGAAAAGCTTCAAAGGATGAAGCAACAGAAATTTCACATTCAGTCAACACACGGTAACTACCCATAAAAATCAAAGAAAGCACACACACCTCCATCACATAGCTCTGCTATACATTTTAGACCACTTTAGGCAAATAACAAAGAACAATTTTCCCAACAAATTTCAGAATCTTCTGCTCTGCTAGTCCACTCTTTTTTGTGTTCATAACTAGTACCTAGATCCTTGCTTCTTGACCCACACAAATTCAGTATGAAGCATCTGATTTCATTTCCTTCTGACATACTCCAATGCTTTCATTGCACCCTATAGGGATATTACCATGCTGGTTTTCATGTGCTAAAAATAATACAAACACATGTCAACCCAAGGACAAAGTTGGAAGGAAAATACTTTAATGTAACTAAAGAAGAATATATTTAGCATTTTGCTACTAAGCAAGGATGAAAATAAACTTGTCAACACATAGCTGTGTCTAACTGTGAAGCCCACACCCCACTCAATTCTGTAGCATTTATTATAAGCAAAAGGCAGATTTAGTTTTTCTTTCTTCTTAAAAGCAACTGTTAGTAATGCTGAACCAGGAAGAACATTCTGAATTGCAGTGTGAAGCACAGCATCCAGGATCCATTTTTCTATCAACTAACAGTACTGCAACCATCCAAAGTACATTTGAGCAGCGGTGCATATGAGGATTCTTTCTGGAATGCTTTCAAAACAATACACAAGCATAAATGAGAACTGCCATGCCACTAACTCCACAGAAAGAAAAGTGTGGAAAAAATAGTCCTAAATAAGAAAGGTGTTTTCTTTTTTATTTCTCTCAATATTATTGCTCATTTGGGCTCACTGTAAAAAAAGTACTGTTCCTGTGTTCCCAGGGATGAAAAAAAACATGTAGATATATTCTTATTATTATTATTACCTTTGAAGCAAAGCTGTTTAAAAAGTATACCTATGTTTTTAATGTTTTAAGCTATTTGAACTTATACCATTAGAATGTGAAAAGTTACAACTATGAACATTCATCTTGATTTTGAGGATCCCGTATCCGGATTAAAACTGAGATTGAAAGCAAGTATCACTATGCCTGTCCTTTAAAAGACTACCAAAAAATTATTTTATTATGCAACAGCTTGTTTCCTGTTGTAAAGAATTTAAGGCAAGAGGAAAAGTATCTATAAATTGGTCTAAATTAATGTGGTAGTTGGCACACTGCTTTTTAGCATGTAAATGAACAGCAGGCAATTTAGACTCTTGCAAGCAGTAACTTAGGGGACAAGTGAAAAGCAAAGATTTTAGATCCTTCAGAATCTCTGGGTTCCTGCATATACCACCAGAGAGATAAGCATTTGGTAGATGGCAGAGGCGAACCTCCTGATCTTAAAAAAACTTTCAGCTCTAAGAAGGGTAACTGCTGTAGAACAGGAAGATCTGCTCAAATATCCAATACAGAGGTTGCCCATTCAGTACGTCAGTGTTTTTCTCCCACATCCACTCTCAATTATTAATTTCTCTTATCCACCACTGTAGTCAAGATTAAAGAATTCAGTTCCAAATTTCAAATACATTAATACTTTAAATATTTAATGTTAGAAAGGTTCTAATAATCTTTAAAGGAAAGCCATAATGCCTGCAAAAGGAACAGTTGTGAAGTTGTCCCATTCTGGCAGGGTTTTAGGTGAGCATCAATGGAGCTGTGAAGAGCTTCCTCCTACTTCATAAAGTGCAATTTGCAGAAATATGCAGAATGTGCAGAAAATAAAAGGGATAAATAGCTCACAGGAGGAAAAAAAAACCAACAACCTAATATCCTCTGAAAATACCTATGTATAAACAGTCAAAGTTAAGAAAATCCTTTGCATCTTTCCAAACACAAGGAACTCCCACTGGCTACATTATTCTTCAGGGACCAATACAAACCCTATCAATATAATTTCAGTGTCTCCAGTAATTTAAGAATGAAAATTAAATCCATAACATGTTCTTAATTTATGTTAATATATATATGGAATTATCTATTAATACTTATTATTATATGTAGGAGAAAAAAAGGAAAACATTGAACATTAGAGAACATGGATGTACAAGAAATTACTCATTTGCCATATGTATCCTACGGACATTTTTAAACAGATAATAAATATTCACAGATGGAGATTTAAAGACAATGAAAATTTTAGTCCTTTGATGCTGACAGTTCAAAGCAGGGTCCTTCCTTAGGCACGTTCGTCTGCCATGTTTCATCTTCAAAAATATATTTATGGCTTTCATGGTAAACAAGGAGATATAAAGATCTTAGGAAAAAAATCACAGTTATAAAAAAGACTACAGGATGGTGTAGCACCTATCTGCTCACTGACCACTCTGTTTCCCAGTTCTTCAAGCTTGATCTGTGCTGCCTGTGTGCCACCATTCACTTTGAAAGAGAGGAAGAACAAACCATCGCTTGGGCACAAACCTGAGCCTCCGATGACTGAGTTGCTTCCGGGCTCAGTGGAATGATGGCCATGTAAAAGTGCTGACAACCCCATCTCCCGACCTCCTTAGCACTCCCAAGGTGATGGGCAGTGTGTGACAGGTATCCCAACTCCCCGAATTACAGAATGGGGATATTTTTTTAAAAAAAGAATTCCCATCTTCTGTGTGATGCAGTTTTCTCAACCATTGTAATTTGCCTTCAGGCAATCTGGCTTCAAAGGCAGTAGTTTCCTAGGCTGGCATAGAGGGTGGGTTTACTTGTCTTCTAGGAAAAGCCCCTGGTAATCTAACTGTTTTTATCTCACTTTTGTTTAAGAAAGCATTGATATATCTCCTATTCCTATGAAAAATGACACCTTAGTACTTGAATCAATGGCAAAGCCTTCTACTAAAGCCAAGGAACTCGGAGATAACTTCACAGAGCCCAGGGGACCACCATCACTCACACAGAACAGCACTTCTCACCTTCCAGATACAAAAAATCTGATTTCTCCAATTACTATTAACATGAGTAACAACATCCAGTTATGTAAATCAGCTAAGCTTCTAAGCAGAAAACAATGCTGTATCGGGATTTTCTTGCTCAGCTGGTTTGCGTTTTTAAGTAATAACCAAGTAACACATTCTACTTTCAGTACTCAAACTGCAAATACATCGTAAGACAAAACTGCAGTCAGAGCCGAGGCCTTTCACCAGTTTCAGAGTCGGTAACGCATCCACATCTCTGTGCAGAACACTCACCAAGTGTGCTCCCCGGTGCATACACTTACACCTCATTTCAACACCAGAAACAGACAGAAAGCCGGCAGATAGCAGCTTTCAGCTAACAGCAGAAGCACGAGAGGACATTTGAAGTTCACATCCCGAGATTTAATTCGGTCTACGTTTTGGGCTCTGCTGGGTACCACTGTCAGCAGATTTCAACGGCACCGTTTTAACCTTCTCTGGCTCTGAAGGGGCCCGGCCACACACCCGAGATAAATGACGCTGCACGCGAACTCCGAGCGAGAAAACCGAACGCCCGTAAATGGGAAGCGCCTGCCGGCTCTCTGCGCTCCGCGTGCCCTGCCGGGACACGGGGATGCCGAGCAGCACGGCAGCCCACTCTGAGCCGAGCAGCGAGGAGCCGGTGCTCCCCTTCCTGCCACGGAGACCCCCGGGCCGAGCAACGCCTCCGTCCGTAGCCCCGGGCCGCCCTTCCCCGCCGCCCTCCTCCTCAGCGGCGGTGCTGAATCACGGCGGGCAGCCGCTCCGCCGCCTCTCCCCGGAGCGGCAGCGAGGGCGGCCGTCCCGCACTGCCCCACCGTTACCTGCCGGGCGGGGGGGCACGGCGCTCGGCGGTCCTCCCAGGGGACGTCGCGGGCAGTGCAGCGGCGCCCCACCGGAACGAAGCATCCGCCCCAGCACCCGCCGAGCCGGGCACTAGCGGGAGGAGGAGCGGGAGCGTACGGCTGCGAGGCCGGGAGAAACCATTCCCCGCGAGGGGGCGGCGCCTGGAGCGGACGGTGCAGGGCCGGATCAGAGCCCGCAGCGCACCGCCCGCTCCCACCCCCCACTCGGAGTGGGAGCGACCCTCGCTGGCTCTGCCCGGGGTCGCGAACGGGACGGAGCGACGGTAGCGGCGTTACGGAAACGCTCATGTCCGTGCTCCGCTAAGCTGATTTCCAGCAGTTGTCAGACATTAATTTTTTTCCTTCCTATTTGGCTTGATAACCCACGTGTGCGGGATGGCGGTTGGCCACTCTGAAAGTCAGTCATTTTCTAAGACGTTGTGCATCCTAGCATAAGACACGCACCTAGGGAGATAAATGCTTCATTAAGGATCAGTAAAATGGAGGAGCATTCGTCACACGAGGATTTTGAAGAATAATGTGTTTAATACCCAGCAACAATAGAAATTTGCTAAAACGATGCAAAGCAAGTAAAGTTGGTTAAAAATGTGAGTTATCAGTTTTATATTTTCTCTCTACTTTAACATCCTGTAAAGGAAGCTGATGAGTGAACAGAAACAGATTGTAGACTTCTGGTACACACCAGGCTGTACAAACAGAAGGCCCCAAAACAAACCCTCCAGGGAACACTGGGGAGATGTCACACATCTCCTGCAGTGTGAAAGTGCAGACTGTGCAGTTGCAGCAACACTCACTTATCATAGATACAGTCTTTTTAATTGGGTTTAATTAGAGCTTATATTGTGGCTTTAATAATATGCAGAAAAATATCATTTATCTGCTGCTGAAACTATTGCTAGGCTTATCAAAAAACAAACGAGTACTATTCCTGCTCACAAATGTGCAATCTCATTGAAATCCATATAGTTTTTTGTCTTGGTCACTGTTTGTAGGGGCAGGCTTACATTTTACTGAAAGAAATCTCACATAGAAGCAGAGGCAACACAATCCCAGTCTGTCTCCAGGAAAGTATTCTCAGTTTTTCTCACAGCCATTACAGGACACTTGTAGGAAAGGTTTGGCTCTCTTTCCATTCAAGCTGTTTGGATGTTGCCATGGGCTGCAGATGAAGCAATCTGAAAGGCTTGCATGCACTGTATGTAATCTCCAGATCAGAGCTTGCTTTAGATCTACATCAGGTCCTGTCTTTGTTTCAGGTGTATGCTCCCATTCTGTACCCTAAGCCAGGTCTCCCTACCTCAAACTGAAGGCATACCTTTGCTACATTATATAAGCAGGGGCAGTGTGTAACAGGAAGCTGTACCCAGCTGTCAGTTATACCTTCTGGGCAAACCTGGAGCCCTTCAGTATAACCATGCCCCCCCAGGAGGCAGCTCCAGCTGCCTCACTTCCAAGGTACAGCTCATCCTTCTGATTCCTGGGAGGGCTGGTGCAAACAGATGCTGCTTTCAGCTGAAAAATCACCACCTATGGCACAACTTCTCAGCAAATACCAGAGTATTTAGTACCATAGTAATGTTTTTTTCTCATCTCCAGAGTCTCTTCCAGAATGGGCTTTTAGTTGTTTCTCAGAAGCAGATCATATTCACTTCTTAAAATGTGAACTAAATTGTAAATCACTCAGAGTAGGCAGTGCTCCCCACCTCTGAGCTGAAATATTAGAGCTAACAGAATTTAGCATGCAATTCCACTGGGGTATGAAATACCCATATGCTTGGTTAAGAACATTAAATAGAGTTGCAGCTTAAATATTGAGCTAGTTCAAATACTGAACATTGATGCCCTTTAGATGACACGTGCCGGAATAATTACTGTAAATAGAACTAGCACTAAGAAATACCTATTAGGGCATGGAGAACATCTTACAAATTTCAAAAATGAATAGGCAAAACAAACAGAATAACTAGAGATAGGAAAGAATGTGCTGTCCCGAAAATCTACCTATTTCTATGAATATTTATTTTTCCTACAGTCATTCAATGTAGGGATACTATGTACTTTTACAACCTCAGTGTTATAGCAAAAGAATCAGATCAATCCTATCTTTTACCAAAATACTATTGAGCACAATTCCCATTTCATTTTTCTGGTTACTAGTAATGTACTCCCTGGATAATCATGGGCATCGTAATGCTTAATATGTAATCCATGTCAAAGTTGGAAAATGTAATTTCTTCATATTACGAAGGGGATAATTAAGCACTTCAAAGACCATTTGTATTTGAACACTTCCAAAATACACTTGGAAATGAAAACATTTCTCCTGTCCACTCAACCATCAGCTTACAGAAATGCAGTAGGATGCAGTCTGCCATGGGTCTAGAAGACCTGGAGTTGCATTTTGGCCCTGCAGGTGATACAGGTTGTATCTTCATGCAGTTAGTGCTGGGGAATGCCAGAAAGCCGGAGTTCCAAACAATTGGAGATAACAATCATGAAGTTCAAAAGCTTTGAAACAGATCCAGCATGTAAATATAAAATCAGCAGTTTAACAATTCCAAGCGTTTTCTTCTGTTTGCACAACATTTATCTCTGAATATATTTACTTAAATTTGCTTTTCTGAACAGGTGCATTTCCAGCTTGCTATAAAACTATGTCCAAACAGTCCATGTGGTCTAAAATGACCTGTTTCCTTGAGTCTGACTCCAAAAAGCATTGCCAATCAAGAAACAAGGTTCAGCTAAGTCCTCATTCTACACCTTATTATACCCTCAGGATTCTCAGTACAGGACTTGTCGACCCACATGTATTGTTTGCTTTGAAGAACACCTCTCATTTCTTTTATGATAAACCACCTGCTTGATGTGTTAGCAAAATCCACCCAACAAACTCCCAGTAGTACCAGCACTGGCTAACAGGGCATGGTCTTCCAGGCAGATGCTGCCAGCCTGTCACAGTTTCTTGTCTCCTATCTCTCTAATTTTCAGAGCACTGTCTGGGATTATCTCCTAGAATCAATTCTTAGCAAGATGGCTATTTTCTTATATATTTTTTAAACCATGGATCACCAAACACATGCCATGTGCTTGATTGTGTTCATTGCAGCTATAAACATATTATATAATACAAATCAATGTGAATTTACAAGCTGTAGCAATACAATATTGACACAGTATTTCATACAATAACTTTTTATAGTCCTCATCACTCCAAACACATGGTGGTGAAATTCAGTACTGACGTAAGCTGATACCGTAGCACCAAAGGTGTCCATAGACTGCAGCCAACAGCCCAATCTCCAGGAGAAAACAGGTATTAGATAAACCTTTAATCTCATTTCTAAAACATTATCTGGAGAGAGGTGGGTGGAAACAACCAACAAACACTTTAAGTTCTAAAATACTAGGGCTGGAGGCTCTTCTTTTTCAGCTCTGTGAAATTGTGTGCTGTTCTATATCAGTAAGAAAAAAACTTGAAAATATTTACCAACTAGCTAATACTTGATTTGCTCAATTGTCTAATTGGCAACTTAATACTGAGAAGAGAAACTCATTCATTTTAACTTCTATCAGAAGCAATAGTTTTAATTACTTATTTGATAGACTCTTCGCCTTTTTAAAACCATTGCTTCAAAAGGCACAATGAAAACACATCAAATTAAAATGATAAGTATGGTTGTTGCATCTGTATAGCCAACTTTTTTATCTTATTTTATTATATGTAAATATTCAATCAGTAAATACTCTTCACCATAGAAAAGTAATACAGAGCACAGGAGGAAAAGCTATTATCAGAAAATATTTTCATTTGTAATATATGGCCAAAAATAAGCAAATATAGACCACAAAAGTATAAAGCTTTCCAAGAAAACATGCAGAAACATGTCCCCTCCTTGCAGGTAGGTACAGAAGCACAGGATCTGACTGTTCTACCATTAACTATTCTTTTCCTGCAAGGTCTGCAGCTTTTTGAAGACCACATGTTGTTCACCTGATGTTTACTGGGCTTGTCCCAAGCAGCCAGATAAAACAGAGACATTTAAAGGGGCCTATCCTGTTTGTGATATAGCCTCTGAAACACAAAAAGAAAATAAACTTCATGGAGTGTCCTGCTTACAGAGAAATGCACAGCCTGATGTAGGAAAATACTTAGAATTCTTCACAACTACTTTTTGTAGCAAAGAAACAAGACTGCTATAACTATGCATAATCATGATGATTTTTTGCTTTGGTTCAGACAGTGGAATGTATTTGCTTTGAATACAACAAATAATATTAACTTAGTTTAAATTTCTTTATAATTTCATGGGAAAATATCCTATGGAATTAGAAGACTAATTGTCCAAGAAGCAACAGGGACTGTTACTGAGTGATTATGAGTTATTATTTCAGTTATGGTAGAAAACAGAGACCCCATTAAAAATCAGGATCACCTTCTGATGCAGATGTACAAATATATATGAAAACACTAAGTCCAGACCAGAGGTCTGCAAATTATCCTACTCAGAATGATTGGAAAGTGACCTGAGAGCTCTGCAATGGCAGCCACACACAAGGATGAGCCTGTATTGCTTACCTGTTGCCAAGAATGTAACAAAAGTACAGGTTTTGTCAGCATAAACCATGCTTTTTGTCTCCAAACAAAATCTGATACCTTCCATTCTCTTTCCTGTCTTAAAAGACTGTAATATATGTTTTCCTGCTGAATGAGGCAAGTTCTACAAGTTCCTTTCTGTTATGATTTCACCGTTTTGCTTTCTCTGCAGTACAAACTCCAGCTCTTGTGGCTTCTTTGTTCTCTCAGTTTACCATTTTCAAAAACTCTTCTGTACTATTTTAGCCCTTTACCATGGTTACTGTGTTCTCCTCAGCAAGGTTAAGATGCCCTTCACAAGAGGTTCTGCTGCCCTCCTAGCGCTTCCCCCAGCCCCCAGAAGTTCCCAGCTGCCAGGGGGCTGCCACTCTCAAACAACACCAGAACTTTCAGAAGCTTTTGACTTTCTTGCTATGAGACTTAGGGATGAAAAAATACATTAAAGGATCATTATCCAAAGCATTTAGCTCCCCCTTCCAACAGGTATCAGAAAGAAAAGAAATATCCTCCCCGATCCTTCATAAAGAAAGTGTTTTTAAGGCAAGAACAAAGTAACCTACAACTTCTTAGGAATAATAAATGCAGGAATAAATTATCTACCCAGGAGAAGCATTTCTAATGTGACTTTTGTGCCCATTCAGATCCTATCCTGTGCCAAACTCGAAGGAATGGCTAATTATACTCTTTTCTTTGCATTAAATCTGTGCAATCTTGTGGCAGCACGTAAACAAAGTGTTTTCTTCAAGACAGTTAAATGTAGTAATAGCTTTAAAAATAAGACAACAACCCAGACCCAGTAACACTGATGGCAAAACCTCTTTTGAGTGTGAAGTAGAACTTCATTTCAGACTTTACAACAATATTTTCCTCCTCAGCAAAGGCTTTATGGCCTTTGCCCCTGAGTGTGTATAAGCAGGGGATTAGAAATCTTAACTGTGGTTGGCCTGGGGCCCAGCTAGGGTCCCAGCCGATTTAAACATGCCCATGTTTAAGTCCAACTCTATTAGCAAAAATGAGCTCTAATGTCTCAGTTATTTGGATACAGCAGGGGATGTTAGCCATCACCAAAGTGTGCTTCTGAACTGTATTAGCTTTGTGAATTGGTCTTAAGTGTGAACTATAACAAAAGAGCGAGTAAATAGAATGGGGTGGGAGAGGTGATGAAAGGAGGCAAAAAATGATAGAACAGGAATAAAGGCACATTGAGAGCAAAGGTATATTTTGTTTAAATCATAGAATAATTCTTATTCAGTTAAAAAATAAAGTAGCCAGAAGGTAAGAATTATGGGGGAAAGAAATCAGAAGACAAATAAGCATCTGTATCAAGTGATCTACACAAAAAATTGCATCACTCTCAAAATGTTGTACATGGCCATAACACAACTAAGCACAAATGTTATCCCTAACAGGGTCAGATATCTGTATGGCTATATATTTTCTACTATAGGCCTTGATTAATTGTCTTTGCCAAAAATAATTGGAGAGGAATTACAGCACTGAGAAACAAAAGAAATGCTTGAAAGTAATATTCATATGTAAACATTTGTTGGTTCATATATTAATTGGCAATAGATCTGTCCTTTGCACAAAGTGGAATGAATGAAAATCTTTCATGCAAATGTGATGATTAACATGGTGCATGGGGACTACTGAGTCACAGTCTGAACCACTGGTAGAGCACCTGAAGGAAAGATCCAGTCAGACCTGGGAGCACAGGTGAAGGCAATTCACCTGTGAGACTGAAAGGAGTGGCACCATCCGTCTTAGATCTCATTTAAGGGCTGACTCCCACTGAGGAAGGTTCTCTTGCTGGAAAATCCTCCTTTTGGAGTTCTTTCCCTGAAAGTCTTAATCCTCAGAGACAGGTGAGCGTTCTTTTTCCTTTCTTTTGTAACATCTCCTTGTTTGTGCTGTTGCTTTGCCTTTACATGTGGTAATGTCAAGTACCAATTAGCCTTGTTTTTCCCATTTCTGAGAGAAAACTGTGTTTCACATGGATGCAATCTTTTAAGATGCATCTGAATAGCTTCACTGGAAGCAGTATATTTATTTTAACTTTTATTGGAAAATTAACTCAATGTTTCAGATATCAAACTGAGTGTATGTCTATGTTAAAAAAAAAGTAGATGAAATTTAAAGATCTGCAATGAAAACAAATTACTTAAAAGCGTTCAGTTTCTCTTGGTGAATTGATGATGCAGCTATCAAAAATACTAAACATCCACTAATATCAAAGTATGTTCTGCCAATGGCATCTCAGATTATGTAGCTGAGATGCAAAAGCTTTCATGTTGATATTTGCATTACAGCCACTTGGAATAGCCACTTCTTTATATTCCTGGGGATTAGTACATTTTTCTTGGCAAGTACCATAGATATTTCTTCTTGTATACTTGGCAGGCAAGCATAAGCCAAAAAAAGAACTGCAAAAAAAAAAAATTGTTGTTTTTCTTTCTTCAGAAGCCAAGTAGTTTTACTATTTATTACATTTTTTAAAGTATATTTTCATTTATAAATACAATACTATAGTTTTCTTTTACTAGAATTTGTTGTAATGAAAGGTTACTGGCAAATCATTTCCTTGGAGGTTTAGCTTTCACTTTTAAGTGTGAGAAAAAGGCACTGTGGATACACATAGTCAAAGAACATCTACTGCAATCCTCTGAGACCAGAATAATTCCTTATTTATGGCACTGATAATGAAAGACTGAGAAGAAGTCATAGCACTTAAAGGCTCCAACTCTGGGAAATACCAGAAACTACTGATAAAGAACACTGGTGTACACCTGGAAGTGCTGCTATTTAAAAGCAAGTCCACTAGAAGACTTTCCTTCTGAAAATACTAAGTGCTGATGCATTTGGTGTATTTAAAAGTTGTCAGCAATCCAAACAAAGCAGGATTGTCGTGAAACTGTTGTACTGCATTCTAAATAAAATGAAACTTGTGAAGGTCAAATACTTTCAACTTGAAGGTTTAGGAGTATTCTGTAGTTTAGACAGCTGAGGAGACAAATTTTAGCTAGAATATTTGTCTTTTACAAGGTGTTACAATAAAGCATGTTCTTAGGATAAGAACAACAAAAACATTTATATTTTGAAAAACTGATTTTTAGAAAGCTTCTGGTTTGCAATTGAACAAAGAGGAATTAAAAGGGAAATGAAGTCCTGGGAGAAATAGACTCCAGACAGAATCTGCTGTGGAACTGGTATTTGAATTGTGTTGGGCTGGGCAGTGCTCCGACACCTTGGATATCACCAAGAGCTCAAAATATAAGATGATTGAGATATTAGATGTAGAGAAGAAGGCAGAGCTTAACCATAACAATGCAAATAAAGCAAACAAACTGAAAGTTAAGCACAAATTTGTATTAGTGCAACAAACCCTGCGAGCACCAGGAGTTAGAGCCACAAGCAAACTGTGTGAGGTTAACACCTCCAGCTGACATGGCTGTTCTTGCATGAAGGAAGTTCACAGAAACAATAACAGTATATATAACCATGAGAGCAAATGGATGTTTTATATTCAATTAAACATGGTTTTTTTTAGGAACTTAATAAAAATCAAGTGGTTGTAGAAGGTTGTAGAAAGATGAGTAAAGACACATGAGTAAAATTCAGTTATTTCCCCAGAAAACTGTAACTGGGCTGTATTTCTGTTAAAAAAAAAAAGTATCTAGGTATGAATAGTAAACCAGGAAAAACATCCTAGTATGTTGCTCTATTTTTAGATAACACTACAGTTGAAGAGCTGATTATGCATTTAAAAGCTTTTTAGTGAGACGCTTTTACCCAGTGCAGTGACGTGCAACTGGGTAACACAGTTTAGAGGACATACATTGTAGCAGAACACAGTGAAGCTTCACTGCTACAGATGAATCTGACCTGGTCTAGTACCAGATGTGGAGGTTGGTGGCTGTGCCTGTGACAGGGGGGCTGGAACTTGATGATCTATGGGGTCCCTTATAACCTAAGCCATTCTGTGACTGATTTCCCTCTCTGTTCTTTGGGATCCTAGAAGCTGTTGTCAGCCAGGAGTGAATACAATCCAATCTGGATATATGATGCAAATCAGCACAAATCATACTGACTCTTAGGAGTCAGACTAATGTTTGCTGAGCATGAGTAGTCTGTGTATTTGTACCTTATAAAATACAGTTTGGAAAAGCAAAACAAAAGCAATTTAAACAATTTAAAAGACAGAAAGGAGGTGGAAAGGGACAAAGACTCACTTGTTGCACTTGAAGACAGTGCACTTAGAAGCATAGAAAGCTAAAAACATTATACTTTTCACTTATTCATTAAGCACTATGTCCAGTTTTCTGCCTCCAGCGGAAATTCCACTGATATTTCATGCAGATTTGAAAGTTTTTACATTTTCAATGACTATTATTTTTATTCTTTATCCTGTAAAAAGTGAAGCAATCTCAATATACATTAGGAACAAACATTAACATACTGTAATTTGAATGTGCTCATATTAAGTATGCAAAAAATGAAGATTCAAATACATAGAAAATGCTTTAATATAGTTTGTTCATCAGCTATGCAGTTGAATAGCTTTGGCTACCCAAGTAGTATTTCTCTTCAAACTCTTTTGGTGAGTCTGGAGCTACATCAGACATCTGTACAATCAATTTTATTTTAAGTTTCAGTCTTTCTGTAATTCATGTACAGCAACCAAATCTTGCTGACCTACTAACAATGTAAAAACAATGTGTAGTTATTTGTATGTCGGCTCTAGTCTGTAGAACACAAGTGTTCAGAAGTGCAACATATCAAGATAATCCAAAATATCTTGTTTTACTTGGCTAGGGGATCTATTGCAGGTGCAAAATTTTTTGAATACCAGTGTAGAAAAGTGAAGGACTTCTCTTGATGTGGATGAGGAAAAATGTGAAATGAGCCCGATGGCACATCAGGACTGAGTCAGTTACAGAGGCCAATCAGTAAGAAGTTTCTTCAACTGTTGCTAGTAATTCACTCAATCATAAACTTTCAGGCAGTGTCTTCTACAAAGAAGAATCTGTGGAACAATAATAAGCAACTGAAAAGGTGCTGCTTTACTGACAGGGAGAGACTATGCCCCTTCTCCCAAACAATTTGATGAGATAAAGAACAGAAACAGAGCAGCTGGGCTTACCCTTCATTAAGTATATAATTTGTCTCTGTATAAAAACATGCCTGCTATGTGGGACACTGTTCACAAGGCAGTACCCAGCACACAGTTACTATCCATAGAGTAATAGGCAAATACTAACTTGTCAGTATGTGCATAACTCCAACATATCTGCTTTGTTAAACTGTTTAAAATACCAGGGGAAATAAATAAATCACCACCTTGCAACTTCATGACTCTTGAGAGGTTTCTGGTGAAACATGTCTAGCTAAAAAATCAGTGTGAGAATATATAAACACTGCTGTGTGTAAATGTTTTCTCTGGGGCTGTCTTGGGAAATACCTAATGTCAAGAAGGGAGGGTTGCAGCAGTGGCTGATAGTGTAACTGTCCTTTGGCGCACCTTCCTTTCAGTTTGCCTCTTTACAGTGAATGAGCTTCAGTTAAAAATCCCTCCCTCCTTGAACTAAAATATTTTTCATAATTGCAACAGCTGCAGGCAGACAGCACACTAATTTCCTGAGGCTTGGATTCCTTCTGGACTCATGGGGTACATTGAGGAGCACTTTCCAGGACATTTGACAGCAAGTTGCTGGACAAGTTGCGCTGGTTTCATTGTGAATTCAGGTGCTGGCAACCTCACATATTGTAGAAACATAGTGTAAGACTTTTCTTCTGCTCCTCTCTGTGAGGACAGGTCCTCAAATAGGAATGAATTGGGCACCAGTAGATTTGATCTTGCACAAGGATGTATGTTGTCATTCTCTGCATAACTACTGCATTGGAAGAGGAAATTGCTGTATTCAGCTTTCATCCTTTCCCTTAGCATATCTACATGACATAATTGATATTTTCTTGGCACATCTGAAATTATGCTGCAGTTTCTGGGTCAGGAGCTGTAAAACTTGGAAAATAGCTTTTATATTCACTGAGATACACATGCTTCTTGACACTTGAGCAACCTGCTAGAAAAACATCCCACACTGTTAGCTGGTAGCAGAAAATGTGCCAGCAGCCTGGAACAGCCTGAAAGGACAGCAAGAATGAACTAACAAATATCACCTTGTTTAGAAGTAGAAAAGGAGGCTGCCGATGGTATTCAGAGAAGCACAAGTGTGGGATTTAGGCAACAGCAGGCAAAAATGGGTGTTTATGGGCACTGGTGCAATCCAGAGGCCATATGAGTAACGACTAAGGCAGGTACATATCCACAGCCTGAGCAGGTAAGAATTATTGATACAGATGGACAAAGCTATCAGTTTCCATATGCCCGCCCCTTGCAATGCAGGCACACCTTGCATGCACTTAATGAAAGCTAAGATGTCACAATTTATACTTAGTGATTGTTTCAAATCTGTATTAAACTTAACTGTTGCTACAGAAATACTGCTGTCTCTTCTGGAAATTGGTGTGATTACTGAGAGAAGTGATATGTGGCTGCAGAAGTAATTACTGTGTGAAAAAGTGATTTCCATTAAAGCACATGAGAGCTTTCAGTCTGCTAGAATTGTATCTTCTCTGTCCTGAAATGGCTCTCTAATTTTCAGTTCTGTGCCTATGTGGAGCGCAGTATACAAGTTCCATCAGGGAACTATATGTCTCCTATGAGCTCTGGTAACAGAGGGGAAAAAATTGGTCTTGCTAGGATACTTGCAACCAATAGTAGCCAATTAATATGTAGAAACACAGACTAAAACCCACTGTGAGTCACTGAAACACCATCATTAAATGTGTATAGTGCTGAGCAGAACCTCTTAGAATATAGCTATTTTCTAAGCCTTACACAGATCAGCAAAGCAAATGAAATTTACAGGTTTTTGGGTCACACCATTACTGAGTTATTCTAAAATATGCAAATATGAAATATGATCTGTAAAACTTGACTGTTTAACAAATTACACTGAAAGAAACATGAAGATTACTTTTTGAGATCAGTGATATGAGGCACTTCTGCAGCAAAGGATTAGTTAAGGAAGGCAAACTGAGAATTAGGGCTGAGGGCCAGAATTAGATGTGATGTTCTGGATGCTAATAATACAGATACTAATATAGTACAATGCAGGTTCTGCAATTAATTCATGTGTTAACCTGTTACTACAGCACAGGTTGTATATGTAGTGTGAATGTTCAGCTCTGAGTCCTCATATCTACTATCTTCATTTAGACACTTAATACTGCGATTGTGGAAGTAGCCCGTTTAATATTTCACAGCACTATTGACATATGCTATAAATGTTATGTTTCAGATCATAACAGTGCTTGGGTACAAACATCTACACAAATGCACAAGCACAGGGTGAAGAAGCACAAAGCATGTGCTTATTTGAGAACTTGCATAATACATAATATATATGCATGTTGTCTGTACATATAGAATTTTGCTGGGATACATGCAGTGCACCAGCAGGCCCTTGTCCAGCAATTCCCAAAGGGCAGCAATGGCCATCAGACCTTGGTAGATCCTTATGTACATAAGTCTATGCTGCACAATTTGTCAGTGAAGGGATGAGCTCTAATGCCAAGAATAGGCTATGGGTGCTGCAGCAGATCTCATTTGTTAGTGATGCAGCTGTTCTCAGAGATATCAAAATGCCTGTCAGCACCTGGATGAAAATCAGCTGACTCAGATTTGATTTGAAAATGAAAATTATGGTGGCAGGAGTGGGGAAAACATTTAAGAGCAGAGTAATGTCTTCACCTATCCGAAACAGTATCTTAAGACATTTATCTCAGTGTTACGGTACCTCATGTTTTGTTTAGCTTTGTTTTTTCCCCCTCTCCGTTGTCTGAGTGATCATGATGGTCAGTGGGGCACGATACTCTTTTCTTCCCTCAAGCTTAACTTCTGGCCCAGAAGAACTGGGAGACTAGCTACAACAAAATACAACCGCCCTTCTCAGTAAGTTTGCCTGCTCGTGGTTGGCAAGGTTGCTTCCCCACTACACTTACATCTTGTTTCTTATCTCCAAATCTATATGGACCTAACTTCAGTAATCGTAAAAGCATAGACACATTGTCTGAACAGCAACGTTGCACAAGCCAGGACAATGAAAGTGGAAGGGTGAAAATGTAGAAGAAAATTCCCTAATGGAAGAGTTTGATGGTAGAATGTCAGTATACAAGCATTGAATTAAGTCAGGCAGATGTTCCCAGAAGTGTGCAGCTGGACAGTACTGGTAGCAGGTACCTTGATAAGGCAGAGCTGCATGAAGGCTGCATCTGTCTCCTCTGCATGTGTGGTGTACTCTGCTGCACAGGCTCAGATCTGAACTTTCCTAAAGGTATCTGGTTTAATTGCATGTTCTCATGTACATAAAACCCATTTTACAAAGAAAGAGGGAAACTGGCTTTGACTGTATATGCTGCACAAGTAGGCATCCCTAAGGTTGAAGGGTGAATTCTGACAAATTCTGACAGACCCTGTGAAAGGTGGGAGCAGGGGTGCTACCTCCAGAATGATTTGTGCAGCCTCAGGCAAAGCATGCTACCAGAGGAGGGTGAGCATTGTGTACATGGTCCTGGAAAAATGGAGATGGTCTGCGATCCATAGGATTACTGCTGCTGCTCTCCATTCTCACCACGTTAAGACACAATAAGTCAGAGCCTTCTTTTCGTTGTTTTCTTCCACCGCTAGAATACCCCAAACATGTCACACGATAAATATATATATTTAAAGAACTATCATCAACTTGGAAGTCACAGTATCATTTGAAAAGGCGTAGCTGCAGCTATTTATGTTATGAGTGGCAGCAAGACAGAAAAAGACATTATTTCCTGGCAGCTCTCTTCCTTTCTAACTGTTTTGGAAGAGCTGTGTAAATACAGTCGTGAGCAGACGGGCCAGTCGCAGGGCTGTGAGCGCCGGCAGGGCCGCTGTGGCGGGGATGCTGCCCGTGGGGAGGACGGAGGAGGAGGGCGGGCCCCGAGCGCACCCGGCCCACGGGGTCACCTTGGGCGCGGCGGCCCCGGGCAGCGCTCCCGCACCGCGCCGCAGCGGCCGCCGGCCGGGCCGGGCCGGGCCACCAGGCGTTCGTTTGCACCTCCGCTGCAGAGGCCGAGGACGGGCGGCCCCGGGGCGGAGGCGGCGGCGCTGAGCGGGAGGGGACGGCCGCCCGGGCCCGGTTCCCTCGGCCCGGCCGCGGCGCGGTGCCGCTGAGTGGAGGCAGCGGACGCCGGCGTCCCGCGCCCCGCGCGCCCCCGGCCGCCCGTCGGGCGGCGTAGCACGGCGGAGGCGCCGCCCCGGCCGTCATTTCCGCCGTGTGTCGGGGTGGGGGAGGGGGGCAGAGCGCTCGCCTCCTCCTCCGCGGCGGCCGGAGACACAGAGACCCAGCGCGGGCCCGGGCAGCTCAGCCGCCGCCGCGCCCGCGGGCCGCGCCGCGCCGCCTCACGAGCCCTGCCCCCGCCCGCCGCCCGGCATCCCGCCCGCCCCGCGCCGCCCCGCCTCGGCCATGGGGAACGCCGCTACCGCCAAGAAGGGCAACGAGATCGAGAGCGGTGAGTGAGGGGGAGCCGCCCCCCCCCCTTTCCCCCCGCCCGGCGCCTGGCTCCGCTCCCCGAGGAGGAGCCGCGGGCCGGGCACAGCGTACCGCCCTGCGCCGCCGCAGGCCCCGCGGCCTAGCGCCGAGCCCCCCGCACCGCCCCGCGCAGGCCCCGCCGCCGGCCTGCTGGGCCCGGCCCGCACCGCCGCGTCCCTCCCTCCCCGGGGCTTACCGTCGCAGGCAGTAAGCGAGTCGGCTCCGGCGGCCGTCCCCGGCAGGTGTCTGTCACCGCGACTCCGCGCGCGCCGCTCCCGCCGGAGGAGGAGCCCCGCGGGCAGGTGTCAGCGCGGCCCCGAGCCCCGCCGAGCCGGGCAGGCCGCGGGCCGCCCCGGGAATGTAGGTCAGCGGGCGGCGGGAGCGGCTCGGCGCGGCCGCTGTGCGCGGAGGACAAAAGCGCCGGTGGGGGCTCGCCGGCAGCGTGCTGCTTTCGTTCTCTTTTGCTGTCCGAGTATCTCGACGTCATCTATAAAACCCTGCTCCGTGGTTGTGAAAAAATAACGGGTTTTATTCAAGTGGTCGTACCGGCTGCTTTTCCAGTTGAAAAGTTTGGGCGTGTTGTGGATAAGACGAGATGTAAGAGCGGCCCAGTGCGTTGCTCTCTGCAACAATACCCTTTGTTACTGGAAATGCCGTGGGCATTATGAAGGGAGAGAACGTTAAATGTCCGGGTTGCTCCACGTTATTTTTTGCAGTTTGTTTACTGTGGTGTATGCAGTTGGTACCGAGGGCCAGGGTAGAGCCGGGTGACCCTGTTCCCAGGTCAGCACCTGCCCATGCTGGCTCCATTCAACCCTCAGCACTGGGGTCCCCAGATGGCCTCCCCTGTCCTGCTGTGGTTCTCCCTGTGCTTCTCACACATTGTCTCGTTGTTACAGATTTCACAATCCACATATTTTATGCACATTTGAGCACTGGTTTTGTTTCTGTTTAGCCGAATGCATACATTTCTCTCAGGAAGCATGTTAGCCTACCTGTGAATATTGAGGGGACAAGAGAGGATGGATTTACTTCAAGTGCTTCAGATGATGACAGAGCGTTGTAATTTATGTTTAACAGGAGCTGCATCACCATATTTGCAGGGAAACAATATTATACCACGGAGAGCTCTTCCTTTCATTTTAATGAGTTCTTTTTCTCGTATTACCAAACACAGGGATTTGAGGCTGCAGAACAGTTGTCTTCAGAACTCCTCTCTCTCCCTTGTTAAAGAGCTGTTCTTCAAAAACATGATGCTGCCCACAATGTATTGCTCAGGTGTTCCAGTTCTGAGTGCATTGAGCAGCCAGGGGCTCTGTAATGATACAAGTCCTGTTAGAGGGAGAGGATGTTGATAGTCACTGATGTTCTGCTGGGAAAGACCAGGATTCATTTACTATGAGGATCAATAGTATATGAGTACTATACACAGAATAAATCATTAGAAGCAACATTTGGTTTACTGGCAGTGGAATCTGATTTATAATCCATTCATACAGTGTATGATGTGAAAGCTAGAGAAATGCAAAGTGTGATGGAGCTTTGATATTTCTAATGCCCATTCACACTGACAGGACAGTCAGTGTCCTGTTAGGTGTCCTTAATAGCACACATGCCAAAATTCAGGGCACTTAAAATTTGAAGTGATGACAGGAAAAATAAACTGGGTATGAATGGTCCTAGTGATGTTCTATACTTGATTCACATGCAGAGCTTATGGTGTTGTGTGCATCAAGGGCATGCCGAGGTCCCACAGAGAACAATGCAGGGTAACAGCTTCCCCTGATAACTACACTTAACTTGTTCATCAAGTGTAATTTGAGAGCTCTTTCTCTATCTGCTCAGAGCAACAAAATGCTGCTAACCTAACTGTGGCTCTTATATTCTTGTTTGTTTGAGCTTCCGCATATTTTTAATATCCTCAGTACTTGTTTCTTCATTCAGGCTGCCTGAAACAACAGTAGTGGAATGGAGCAAATATTTCACAGTGTTTCTAGGCAGAAGGTGAAGGAGATCTGAGTGCTGGTCAACTTCCTTAAGTGTAGCTCCCAAAACTCCAGTTGGGCCTACATGGACAGAGGGCAAGGTGTGTGTGTGTGTGTATGGAGAAGGTGGAATACCTTAGTGTAGTCTCTTGGTTTTTTTTTCCTATGCCCTCCCCAGGCTCTGCTGATATGTTGTAGACTTCGATCTGAATAATCAAGGTTGGAGGAGATCCTTTGCTAAGGCGAAACACGAGGTTCTCTTAAAAGTTTCTCTAAATTTGGTCCTTGATCCTAATATTTACTGTATTACTCACTTCATTGTTCTGCTTATACGTAGTGTTTTTTTCTTTAGCTGCTCAGTTTACTGTAGCTGAGATTCATTCCTTTGCAAGCCATAAGTTTGTTTGCTTGTTTTTAAAAAAGTCAACATATAGTAAATTGCATTAAAAAAAAAAAGGCATTGAGGACTTACCTTAACTTGTTGCAGTTAATGTAGGAAGATGCTGGCTTTAATAGGATTCATTATCTTGGAATCATTTCTTGCAGTATTGCAGTAGAAACATAGCTACAACACATCTCTGGGTTTTAAAAAGTTCATGGAGTATTCTTTAATCCACTAATTGGTTCCTTTTAAAGATTGTCATTGATTTTATCTAAAACAGAAATATTTTAACTGCACTAGGACAATTTTCAAAACAGGAATGAATGTCAGACCTGCAAATTGTCAGGTTTATCAAAAGTGTGTATATATATTTATGTGTGGCTCTGACTTATTTCCCATTTTGATGCCTAAGGTGATACAATGCATGACAGCAGGGAATTTGTTTACAACCTAATGGTGATCTCTTTTACAGTCCTCACTTGGCAAGTATTTTGTTGTTGTTGAAGAAGAATTAGTGTTGATAGTGTTTGTTTTAATTTTTATTCACCAAAGTGGATTAGAAGCCTAGTAGCCAGAACAGACTCTTTGCTGACTGAAGATTTGTAAACTTTCTTTTCTTTCAGCAGCTCTGGAAGCTGCACAGTTTTGGCTTCTGAGCTGCATTAGGCAGGCTTCTTATGACCCTTGCCACTTGTTTCTCTGTAGCAGTATGTCACAGTAAATTGCTCTTAAAATGTGTATTTAAAGTAAAGTTATACATGATTTGCAAAGCACAAACCTGTACATGTTTGTTCTTACCTGCTAGCCAGACCTGCAGCTTCCAGTGCACAAGGATTTTATTAATCTAATGTTGTTAGTAGCCTTGCCTTCTGTGGTCTTTAAGTAGCCACATACTATGTGTGTGATGTGGTTGTCTTCTCTGCGTGTGAGATTTATGTTCATTCACTCCTCCTCCTCAAAGTGCTCCCACTACTGTATCTTCATTCTGACAGAGTTCCTATTATAGTCAATTCTTCCCTTTTTAGCTCTCATAATTATTCTGTAAGTGTTCCTTTGAAGCATGCTTGAAGGGAACATGCAGCCACCTTAATTCTCCTTTGCCAGTAGATCTTAACTGCCTCTTGTTCTTATTTTTCATGTGTGTTCAGTGCTGGGTCACTGCTGTATTTACTCACTGAGTACTAAAGGAGAGCACAAGTTCATTTCACATAAAGGCTGGATGAGGCAAAGCTCTCACACTGCTGACCTTGATTGGATTAAAGTCAGTGAACTAGAGGTAAAAAGCTGCATGGCCATTGCTATTGCAGGCTTGCTGATTCCTTGTGCTTCTCCAGATACCTTATTTTCAGTGTTCTTAGTTTGGCCGTAGTTTTGTTCATCAGCTGTTGTCTTTCTTTCTTTAGCCCATTGTTATGCTTTCTGATTTTGAAACAGGCAGTTTTTGGAGCCTTGTTTGCCTATTTTAGAACATAAGCTATAGTAGTTATTGTATGAATGGGCAATTAAAATACATATATTGTAGTAGGATTCTATGGATAACATTACTAAACATTGTTTTTAAAACTACTTTTCTCATCTTCTTGGACTTGTATTGTTTCACCACTGATCACTTGGCTTCAGCAGTATGGGATCTCATCGTCAGAATATCAGAGCTACAACTTGTTGAACATAATATCCAAGAATTCTTTGGATGGAATCGCCAATGTGTAAGAACATCAGTACACACAGTCATTGTAATAGTGATAATAATGTGCCTAAAGAGGCATGTTATTATTTCAAAATTCTTAATTAAAAGCAAAATGCTTATTCAAAGCTAGACCTTGCAAGGAGTAAGGCTGCTATTCAGTAACTGATTGCCACCTTGCCACCTGCAACAGAAGGTCGGAAGTACCCCCAGTGATAAATCAGTGTATGTATTTAGCTGTTGTCTTTAGGCTTTCAGACAAAATATTTTAAATTACTTGCTGCTAGATTTATGTAGCATTCATTCATTTATGTATGTATCTACATTCAGATAAATGAAAAATTTGGTGAAATATCTTGAAAAATGTTCAGAGTTCTCTTCGTCTGGGGAAGGATTGCATTTCTGGGTGTAAGTAAGGCTGTGTCTGTTCTTTGAAAGTTAACTACCTTATGATGTTCCTTACTGTAATTAAGGCCATGTCTATGCTGCAAAAATTAACTACCTTGTTGGTATAGGGAGCAAAATATGACTAGAGCAGTTAAGTGGGAAAACCTTAAGGACAACACTGGAAGTTCAGTTTCATGGCTCCCCTGCTGCTGTCTGGTGTGTGCCCCACTGTGTGTGAGGTTGTCTGGGATTCTTTTCCAGTTAGTTCAGCTCTTCCATAACTGACACATCTCTCCTTTGGACAGAGCTGTGGAAAGGGCTCTTTGGACGACTGTCAGATGTGGTGTGTTTAGCCTGCATCTTTGCTGTAGTTATCATGAAGAGCTTCTTTGCCCAGAAGCCTTTCTGTAGTTATTTTAATAAAGGCTGATGTCCATGCTGCACAGCAGGTGGGTCCAGATCAGACCCAAACATAGTGTATTTTTTAATCAGTTTTTCTGGTTATTTAAGCTTGAAGTGTTTTCAGTGTTTGGAACTTTGAGTCTGCAGGGATTTTTCTTATAAACTTGTGAAATTTCAGGCTGGAACTTGTCAGTGAATCTGCTCTGCAGTGTTGCTCTCAGTCTGTGCCTTTGTTACAGGTATAAGGTGTTATTTTTTTAAGCATGCCTTTTGATTGCAGTTCTGCTTTTCTGTCCCTTGCTGCTGCTTATCTGCCTCTGTGCCCTCGAGTGTACTGGAACACTATTTATGAGACAACAAGGCAAACTGAATTTGAGATTGATCTAGGTTAAAAATAACCCTGCAAAAAAGGAAAAGCAGAAGGGCTTTGGTTAACCTGGCTTAGCTGCCTGATCCAGCACTGAAGCAGCACAAGCACTGCGCCAGTGCAGAGGTGGCACAGAGGGGAGAGCGGGGACGAAGCAGGAACTGCACCACGAGCTGCGGCTTCTGGAGAGCTGCGGTGCCACGGGCCTCATCCTCGCATCCTGAGCCGGGGATGTTGCCTGGGGAATGGGGCAGAGGACAGAGTGGCAGTGGAGATGTCAGCAGGTAAGTGAAGTGAGAGATGTGTTGTCTGAGGAACTGCGGACTGAAGATACATTCACCTTCTTTTGTGTTAATGTTTTTTTGGTGGGTTTTTTTTCCCCTTTATTTTTTTCCTGATATGGTTGGGAAAGGCTTGTGCTCGTTCTTGTGTAATTTTATTTATTTGCATTGTCCCTGTGTTCAGGAGGGCTGGCTGTGTGTCAGGGTCCCGCTTTGTTTGCATGAGAACACTAAATAGACATTTTATTTTCCAGGGTACACATGGTCTGATTTGGACAGTAAGGTCAACACAGACAGATAGGAAATACAAGATAAAAGTGAGACAAGCAGTCTGTGTAACAGGAGAATCAGGGCAGAGTGATCTGAGAGTGTGTGTGCACATTGCTCTACAGAAACTAAAAGGAAGGTACTGAGCTAGCTCTGTGTGCTGTGCTAGGGATCAGCAGAAGTGGATGACAAACCTCAGCTTTACTGAGCCAGTTGTTTGGCATCCTGCTCACTGTTTCTTCAGCGTCACAGCAGAACAATGTCCACTGAGGGTAGGGTTACACAAAACAGCTGAACCCATCTGGTGGCTCACACTGGTGGAAAGTATGTTTTTATTCCTAGTCCTTCACTTGTCGCAATTCTAGTGTTTTTCCAATCCGTTGTTTAGCTGTGTTACATAGCAAAAAAAAAGTGTGGCTTTTATCCCTTTGATATATTTGCAATTATTTTGCAAGCCAAATGAGTTTGCTGAGGTGTTAGGTGACAGCAGACATTCAGATGAAGCAGCAAAAGCACTGCTGGCAATGAAATGGTGAGGTGGCAAGTAAAAGGACGTTCTTTTCTCAGTGCTGAGCTCTTAACAGTCACCTAAGGTGTCACCCCACTAACTGCTTGGACAAGTGATTACTCCAAACCACCACTTTTCACTCTGCCTGTGCTCATATGAATTACTTTGTCTCACAGTTTAGCTCTTAGTGAAAAGTGTTAGCACCTAGCAGTTGGACTTCATTTATTCAAGCATTTAGAGTTATAAAGGTTGAGAAGATATAGTAAAGCTTGTCTTCTTTCTGACTCTGCACATTGTGCAGACCTATAAGAAGATAATATTTTAGTCTGTTGAACTTGTTTTATTTAATTCAGTTCTCTTTGTTTTCTTTTTGATGCTCAAACCAAGAAGCTTATCAAAGTTTTTTATTTCATTCATTCATTTGCTCATTCATTAAACTATTTTATACTGGTCCCTAATAAGAGTTTCTTGTGTAATCATAGATGGCTTTGTAGCTTGTAGTGTAATGAGTTCTGGTGTATGTTCTTAGATATGCATCTATGTGTACATTTACATAGACACTCAGTAAGGGTGTCTGCGTGTGTGTTGCACACCTTTTTAAAATGTAATAAAGGTTTGGAAGCACTTTGGTTTTGTTTGTTTGTTTTTCCTTTTCAAACAAAAGCCAGTCACAGTGTTTATAAGATGAGGACAGACAGAAACTGTTCTCAGCATGTTTCTGTACAATGGTATAGCCATAGTTCTGACAGTTTCAGAAAGTCTTTCAGAGAACCATCGGGTTAAATAAATGTGCTCTAAATGTTAGAGATGACTGCGTCTTCAGACTATGAGAAGGTAAAAGCCTTTTCCATGACATGGCTCAAAATGCTTATCACACTTTCACTGGCAGAGAGCACCCGAGTTCTCTCGGTAGGAGTAGCAGAGAGTTACTATTGCCTTGCACTGACTGCTGGATGAAGACAGTATCTTCTTGTCAGACAGAAAGAAACAGTAAAGTCTCTTTCCTGTAATGTTAAAAGGAGAACCCTAGGAAATCCTCCTTCAAGGTGATAATCTAATGGGTCTCATCTGGGTGGTGTGTAAAGGTGTTACTTTTGTTATCCATCTGCGTAGTTACCTTGTATCTGTTTGTTAAAACAGTCATATTTAAACAGAGGATATGAGGAAATTTTGTTTATCTCATTCAACTTAACTTGCTTCCAGCAAAGCTGTCCTTGTTAACCTCCAGCACTTGCTGTTAGTGCTGATGTGTAAACCCACAGCTGCAGTGCGATTCAAGAAATTAAAACAAAGGAAGGTGTGCTTTTGGCACAAGAAAAAAAAAAAAAAAGAAGAAGAAAAAAATTAAAGATATAAGAGACCATTAATTCCTATACCTGGAATCTAATTGCTCTTCCCTCATATGAAGTGACATAATTAAAGGTGTATGTACTAAGACAAATCAGCAGATACATTGCAATAGTAATTAAGGTTAGTTTTGATTAATGTGGTGTTAGACAGTTTGAAATGCTTTGTCTTACAGCAGATAACAGTGCTAGGTTTATTGTATATTTAAACTCTGATCATTAAGCACATGATAATCTGCCCTTACTTTTAACAGGGAGAAATGTGCCTTCACTGCACTAAAGTCTATTATTAAGATACAGTTTTTAATGCAAATTACCTGTATTCAAGCATTCTATCTTTAACTGATCCGCAAATTAATTAATATGGAACTTGGAGTTTTTAATCATGATTTCTCATCTAAAAACAGAATATGTGGTGAGAGAGAGAAAACATTATGTAGCTAAATTCATGCCATGCTGATTTAAAAGATCCTGATATATCTTAATAAGCAGTGCCATTACAGTGAATGGGGATGTAGTCTCCCATGAGCCAAGGGAAATGCTTTGTATTGTTTTTTTCCAGTGGAGCCTTCAGTTGTAGGTTTGGTCCCTATGAAAAGTAGTGTGAGAAGGGGATCTTGCTGAAGGAAGGAGTGAGCATGCTCTGCAGGGCCCAGTGCTGGGGCTCCACTTTGTATGTTACATAGTCCTAATGGATTGCACTGTTGCAGTGCATCTTGTGTTCAAGCTGATTTCTCTGCATTTGTGTAAAGCCTGTATTGTAATAATAGTATTTGTTTATGGGAACTGAGCTTAGAGTAAAATGAAGTGCTGGGCAACTGGATGGCCTGCATAAATATGGACTTAACAAAACTTGTTTTGAGTTAGCTCAAGTCTACAACAGCTTTGTGTGATCTGGGGTTAACTGGGAAGCCTGGGGTACATAGTGCTTTTTAATGATTCTCAGGGTGTCTTAGGTTTCTGTTACAAATTAGCAGATGTTTTTTCTTTGAATTTCCTTTTGGTCTAAGGATTAAAAGCACAAAACTGACACAAAACTGAAGTTAGCTTCAGTTTCTCATGCACACAGACTGTGCTGATTTTAGTTTAGTTTAGTTTCTATCTTTGCCTGTTATTACACACTTTTTGCCAAATAATTACTCTTCCGATTCTACTGACATAATTATTGCACATTCAGTATTCAGATACAGAATTTATTTTCATAATAACTTATTGTTTTTTTTTAATTATTAACTCTGTGCTAGAACATTCTTGAATTTTGTGTGAATTAGTCCATGTATTTTTTTCTCCACTTTGCTGAGTAACATTTCTTCCCATTCATACTTCTCCCTTTTAATATAATAAATTTGTTGACTCTTCAGTGAATTGTATCAGACACCTTGGATCCAAGCTGAATGCCTAGGAATATGTTCACAGAAAAGCAGCAAAGATGTTAAAAGGTTTCCCTGTGACAGCTTGTCAATCTAGAATAGAAACAACCGAAAGGGGACGTGATATGTAAAATTTGGTGTGCCACAGGAAGTGAGAATTGCCGTGTGCTTGCCCCTCTTGCCTTTCATAAGTATCCACTTTGAGACACTGTTTGTACTGGCTTTTTCCTGTAGGTCCAAAAACCAGTTTATCCCTACTAAAACATTAGAGCTCTCCTTGAGAGCAAGTAACTAAGGGAAAAGAGAATGGAAAGATATCAGATGAATTGCAGGACAACAGCTGGTAAGAGGAGAAGTGTGGGTCAGGAAATGTAAGAATAGGAAAGCAAAGGGAGCACTAAGCAGAGCATGGACTTGTCCATGTGAAGAGCTGATGTACACTGGCCATAGGTGCTCTTCCTGAGGAAATAAAAACAGATTCCAGGGGTGTTAGGGTCACTCGGTGATGCTTTTTCCTCCTGGATGATCCAGGAGTCCATGAAGTTGATGAGGAAATCCTGCATCAGGTAGAGCCACAGAGGGGCAATGTATAAGGGAGAATATAGGTTTGAGAATCTTAGCAAGAGTTAGTTTTTAGAGAAGTGGAACAAGAAGGGCGGCTGCTTGTTTCAATAGGGCTGTGACACGTGCTCTCCCCCTTATCCTTGAAGGAGCAGAACTCTCAGGACACTTATGAAAAACATTCTGGATAATGCTGTTCCTGGCTAGGTTTGGATTTAGCTTGGAATACAAGCTGTCTACCTGTCATCTTACCTGTCTGTTGATAAGAGATCCTATCTCCTGCTGTCTGGGCAGAGCAAAAGGTGAAAAAGTGAGGTATGAGAGCATAGGAGAATTTTCCAAGATGAGGTTTGAAGATGAATTGACTAGATGACATGAGACTTACAAATTATATGGGAAGTATGCGTGTATCACAGGAACAACAGAATCTGCTACTCCGTTTGTCATCAGAAGTCTGGTGATGGTGTAGAGATAACATTGCAGATCAGGTCACCTTTGCAGAATCCCAGGATGGCTGAGATTGGAAAGGACCTCTGGAAGTCATCATGTCCAACCCCTGTTCATGCAGAGCCACTCTGAGCAGGATGCCCAGGACCATGTCCAGGCAGCTTGTGAACATCACCAAGGAGACTCCACAGCCTTTCTGGACAATTTGCATCAGTACTCTGGCACCCACAGAGCACAGAAGTGCTTCCTGACAGTCAGAGGGAACCTCCTGCATTCCAGTTTGTGCCCATTGCCTCTTGCCTGACACTGGACATCAGTTAGAAGATCCTCTGTGCAGCCACCTTTCAGGTATTTACTACATATATTGATGAGTTTACCCCTGAGCTTCCCCTCCCACCTGAACAATCCCAGCACTCTCAGGATTGCTGCTCCAGTCCCTTGACCATCGTGGTGGCCCTCTGCTGGACTCTTCCTTTCTTCAGAGTATGTCTGAGTCTCTCTTGCACTGAGGGTGTCCACAACTGGACACAGGACTCCAGGTCACAGTACAGCTACAGTACCCAAGGCAGACAGTCACTTTAGTGACTATGGATTTATGCAGGAGCGAGATAAATATTTTTTAACTAGTGAGCACAAATTGCAATACATAGATGGTATCATATTTAGTGCACTTCAGTGACTGTCTTCACGCCAAATACTCAAAGACAGTATACTTATTTATCTCTGCCATAAAAGGAAAGTGTACTTGTCATGTTGCAGAGTTTCAGCTATCTTTTAGCATTTTCATTTGATACTCGTTGAGTCCCTTATTCATCGATGTTCCTAAGCTTCTTTATGTGCTTACCTGTGTTTTTAACAGACCTGGGCAATTTTCCTTCAGGCTGACATCAGACAGGTTTCTCTTGCACTGAAGGAGTCCATTGTTTGCAGTACCAGAGCAGTACTTCTGGTCTGATCTTTTATCCTGGTAATTATTGGTGCTACTTGGAACATTTCTTTAAGAGATAGTGTCTCTTTTGGAGTTGCTATTTTCAGACATTGAACTGCTGTTGTAAAGTTGTATCCTTCAGAAGAGAGCTTTCATTTGGTTATAACAGATGTTTGAAACAACACCATTTATTAAAGAAAAGTGTTTACCAAGTAGCTTACAGCAGAAATACAGAACATAATTTGGCCAATAAACTGTTGTGCTTTTCAACCTTAGGACAATATCATATGACAATTTGATTCTATTTCTAAATCAGGTGAAACCACAAATACTTGTTGGTATTGCTTGAAATGCTTTTGCAGAAGGCCTTTGGAGCAGTTTCAGGTGGGCAAGAGTTGTGTTTTCTGAGTAGATCCTGTGTTTTGCTGTTACGGTGACTTTTCAAAAAACAAACAACAGAAAAAGCCCAGCACGTTTGTACAGCCTCCAGCTTGAGGTTTCAGACTCTTGACTATGAAGTATTCTTCAACTTGCTGCTTACAGAGTAATTACGTGACCAATTTTGTTTGGCAGTAAAGCTATTTTGAAAAATTCCTGCACTGATCACCCCTGGTGTTCTGCTCCAGGCAGCAGCTTGCTGAAATAGCTGCTGTGAAGGCTGCTCAGAAGTCACTGAAGTCGTCTGGGTTACCCCTTTGCTTCCTTCCCTAGCTTTCCTGTTTAACCCATTAATTTCAAGGACTTATTTGTCCTTTTGTTGTACTGACATGGGTGGGAGGGGGAGACATAGAAAAAGAGGGGAGACAAGTGAGTCACCAAAAGTTGTCCCATTTTTTTGTTTCAACTGTGATTAAAATGGTACTTAATTCTCTTAAATATGATGGTTCTTGTCATCACCAGAGCACACTCTATTTTGATCAAGTTGGCAAAGAGATCACCAGCTTTCCTCCTTTTATTTTTAATTGTTCTAGTATATGCTCAAGTATTTTTTAGGACAAATAAAACTGGAAGATGACTAATACATAGACAGTCATTTTAGGTACAACATGTGAGTAGGGAGTGAGAGGAGGAAGAGACATGCAGGTCTGTGTTTTGTACAATGTGCTTGTAAAGGGACATGGAGAAGCCTGATGCTGAAACTAGCCTAAGTGACACAGTAGGACTGGAGGTATAAGCATTGTGAATTTAATATAATCTTTGACAAGAAAGTTAAGAATCTCCTGCAATTGCTTTTTCAGTAGATGAGTTTTCCACTTAATGGCAAAGATACTGATTTCCTTCAGGGTTGTTTTCTGTTTGCTTGTTGTTTGTTTTCATTTAAAGCAAAAATGAAATCTGGTCTTTCTTTCAAAGATAACTTGAGGTAGTTCTGCCTTTCTCTGTGTGAAAACAACAAACAGAAAATAGTGGTTGGCTGCTTTTCCACAGTTACATTCAGAACATGATAATTTTCTCCACCAACTAAACTACTCATTCATTTCCACTGATACATACAAACTTGTTTGTTCCACTGCCGGTTTGCTAGGTGAGAGGACTAGCCTGAAATGCAGGGGCTGGGCAACCAGCAGAGCAGTACCTGCTTGGTATGGTAAGTGCTTAAATACATGCCATTCTCATACAGCCCTTCAGCCACTGCTCAGAGAACCTGAGGAAGTCTGCTCCTAAGATTCTGCTTGTTTCTTGTGCAACACATGAGTGATTTACGGAAGCTGATTCCAAGTTGTGGGATGAGAACAGAGATCAGGCATGACAGAATCTGAATTTCTCTCAAATGATATGTTGTTGCTTGAATGAACTGAAGAGGGAAAGATATTTCTTGTTGGATGCACATTTAATTATGAGGAAGTGACATCTAGTGGGTTTGGGGCAAATGTGTGCGTTAGCTGCAGGAGATGGGATTTACTCAGCATTATCGGCGTAAGGTACAGTAGTGGCATTTTTCTGAGAATCAAAGTAGTAGTAAGCACATAAGAAGGAATATGCAAGACATTCTACAACCTGAAAATCTTGAAGTAAACTTTGTTCCACTCGTTCATAGATTTTCCTTCAGTTATTAAGTGAATTCCATCTATGTGTACATACTTCAGTAAAAAGAAGCTGTAAATATTAGGATACTGTATGGCTAGATGTTTGCTTGCTTAAGTTGTAAAAATGTGGGGCACCGGATTTATATCTGCTTGTAGGTCATCTCTCATAGCTATTTTAATTTTGTTGTCCCTTTTTAAATACTGTCACCACTTAAGTCCTTCAGAGGAACTATTGGGCAGAAGGACTTTTTAATAGCAACACTGTCTAATTCTAACACAGTATTTTGATACTTCACGTAGCAGCCTTCCTTTAAGCTCTGAACTGCTGGATACTGTGACAATTAAAGCTGTGTTTAGACCACAAAATGGGGCCAGCAAGAGCAGACAGTAGGAAACATGAATACTGTTTCTGTTTGTGGTTCAAGAATTGTCTCCTATCAATGGGCACTGCAAAGTTGTTGCTGAAGCAGACAATTAAATACAATTCAGATAACCTCTGTCAAAATGCAGAAAGAAGCAGGAACCTTACAGAGAGAAACAGATGTTATCAACACCTCCTGTTTAATCTTTCATGAGAGAACATACTCTGACATTTTATGTAACAACAGGAAAAACCATCTAATGCTGGTTTTTATTCAGCAGCTCTTGAGTATGCACAAATATGGGGATTTCTTATCTGGTCATGTTCTTGGAGCATGAGTTAAGGTGCGATGGCCTTGGGTCAGTGAGGAAGCATGAGTCCCAAAGTAACCCCTCCTGTTTTATTAGGAAGGCCCACAACATCAGTCAGATGTTGGTGGGATGGCAGTAAAGGTTGAATCCTCCCATCATTACATGTTATTGCCATGTGACAGATGGCAGCAGAGGGGAAATTTGACAGAATAGAGTCTGACATCAAAGTGTGGATGAGGCAAATGGGTGTCATTGAATTCCTCCATGTGAAAAAAGTGGCACCCATTGATGTTCATCGCCTTTTGCTGAATGTTTAAGGACACCAGATTGTAGATGTGAGCACAGTGAGGAGGTGTGAGGTGCATCTTAGCAGTGGTGGCAGTGACAGTGGTCACCTTCGCTAGTACAATTCATTACAAGTGCAGCATGGAGGTTCTTCATCACTGACAAAAATGCATAGCTAGTGGTGGTGTCTGTGCTAAAAAATAGTGTCTTGTAGCTGACAATGTGCTCTATTAAATAGTGTTCTTTTGCTCTTTGTATCTGGTGTAGTTTCTGTAGAAATAAGTAGGTGTTGCTTTTGTGACTTACATAATATTTAATGAAATTATATGAAATATTATAAGAAATCAGAGGTCAGCCTCCTTTTTTGCAGAATCATGGACGTAATGGCCAATTATTCTAGTGACATCTTAGAATTTACATTTGTTTATTATTTTTTAAGCCAAAGTGACCAAAATAAGGATGTTTCCATGGAAAATATTTTAATGTTTCCATATTGGATATTTGTTTTATTCCCTTAAACACACTTTTTTTTAATAAATGGTCATATTCCTGTGGAAATGCTTTCCATTATTTATTTATAGCTCAGACTGTATAGACAATACTACTGTTCAAAACAGTAGTAATTTTCATCAGAAGATAAAGGTATACATATAACCTCCTTGAAAATAAGCCTTAAGTCATTGGCATTCTAAGAGTGATGGAGATTGACATGGTGTGATTTGTTTGTCTGGTTATGAATAGGGCACAAAATAGGGTTTGTATATTCAGAGTTAAATATCTGAAACTATTTTCATTAACTGTCTGCTTTTCATTGCTTTATTTGTACCAGTATAGTGCATTTGATCTAATAACTTGTATGAATTCAGTGAGCTTTGTTAGCCTCTTAAAAGGCATTTTTGACGTTTTTGGTTTTTTGTTTGTTTGTTTTTTCACTTTAAGAAACTTTGAAAAGATTTTTACAGTGAGATCAGATATTCTGGTATTCTGTCAGAAAAATTAAATAAAAAAATTCCATTAACTGACATTGCGTGATGTGTTATTACTTGGTTATTTATTAAGAAAGAGTCTAACAAAACAGATTGGTTTATGAGTACCAGGACAGTTTGTCTTAATTCAATGTTTCTGTTTTAGTGCATGTAGCAACATAAAAAATGTGGAAATATTCATTAGAAGATACTTTCTTTAAGTAGTTTTAATCGCAAGCATTATTAGTACTTTCACTAGAAGAATGTGCATTGGAGTTGTGCCTTTCTTGCAAACAGGTGTTTGTACACTGTGTCTCTTTCTGTTTTATCTTGTGTCCTCTAAAACTAAGTGACTGATGAGAAGGCAGGTTTCTTTTGCCCCTTCTTGCTATTCCATTTGTGATGATATGAGTTGGGTGCATTTGTAATGAAACGAAGGGACAGAAATGAAACTTTTCTTCATAATCAAAATCAAAAACTCTTCTCACACCAAAACTCATACCAGTGAAAGGAGTGTTAGAAATCCAAACACAGGCCTTGGTCAGAGCTGTAGAGCTGAAGGAGTGTACCTGCCCTTGGAGGGATGAGTTCAGAGAGCAAAATGAGAATCACAGCCATGCAGCCTCAGTTATGGTTAGGCAAACTGTTCTGCCCAGAAAGAGAAAGCATAACTTTTCAGTTGCTACATGGATTGCCTTTCACTGCTGGTACCACTATATGCTATCTGTACAGAAAGAGCTTCCAAGAGTCTGTGATTGCACACCACCAGCTACACACTGCGTCATTGATGTTGCCAAGTTGGTGCTTTCTTGCTGCTTGGAAAGTTTACAGTTCTTATATAAATTAAGAGGCTTTTAAAATAAATTCTGGTTTATTTCTTCCCGTTCTGTTAAGCCTTTGTGGGTCATAAAGAGTTGGTTTAAACTGTTAGGCCAGGGCTGTAAACTGAAGAGCAACTGTTGTGCTCTTAGAACTCTGCTAACAATCAGATGATTCCTTCTCTGGGCAATTTAAAATAAGCATTATCATGGTGAGAATGAATAAATGTTATTTGGTAAGGAATTGAACTTATTGCTCTTATTACTATGCATTGTTCATGCAGTTCCTCTTGGACCTTTAGATCTACTCAGCATATGCACAGACATCTTTTTTGGGTGCCTTTTTCCCTGAAACTGTCTTTCCATTTTTTTTCCATTTGAGCCAGACAGATTTTGTGTCTCCATGATGTTTTTTTCAGATCAAAACATTTTCTTCATTATTATTATTATTACTGTTATTATTAATTAATTGATTATTATCAATCAATTATAATTAATTAATTAATTATTGTAATTGTTATTATAATTACAAACAATTTTCTGTTTAAAGTTCTATGTGAAAGATACTTGATCTGATATGCTACCAAAGCATAGCCATAAAACACAGGGAATAAAATAAATTATTGTTTCCTCCTTGCTTGTGTTTTTCATTCATAATCGCACAGTGGAGCAAGAAAATAATTCCCAATGTAATATTGCACCAATTTTATCCATTGTATTGTAAATCATAATGTTTAAGTAGCCTTAAAATATCAACTGTTTGATGTTATGGAGTTCCTAAGTTAGAGTACTACAACTTCATTCTGAAAGTAATGCCTCCTATTTTATTATGTTGACCCACGATGTCAGAAGCAGATGATAGGGGAACAGCAGTGGAGGTTGAGCCTTATCACCAGTATCCCATTACATGTTGTTGCTATGTGGTAGATAGCAGCAGAGGAGTAGTTTGACAGAGTGGTGTCTGACATGGAAGTGTGTATAAAGCAAAGGAGTATCATATAATTTCTTCATGCAGAGAAACAGTCTAAAAGTCTGTCGCTTTGAGAGTCACCCTCCTTCACAGCCAGTGTAATAGGTTCAAGGGAGTGATCTTCTGATGAATGACCTATTGGTCTAGATGATGCCACAAGGTGATAGTTGGCTCTTAGATTTCTTTTCCAAAAACTTTTAAGTTTCTGCAACCAAAATAAGGAAAAATTGGTAATGTTGCAAAATCAGTTTTAAAAGAACAGGATGAGCAGAATCAAAATTGTCTGAATGACATTTGAGCATTTGATGCATTTGAGTTCCTTTACATTTATGGTATTATAAAAAAAGAAAAAATACCATGTCCTATGTTTCTTCTCCCAAAACCTCATCTCTCCAAAGGATTTTGCTAATTTTGGTGCATAAGACATTAATTGCTGCTTACTGAACAAGTTTTATTTTTTTCCTTGTCACTTTCTGTGCATATATGTCTGACTTATTTACTGCATGTTATTCTTCTCCTTGTGAGCTTTTCACAAAGAAAATCATTTTAGAATATAGATACTGTGGAAATATTTCACTTTTAGAATGCTTGTACGTTATCTCTTTAAATAATTTCTGTTTTACTAATGCAGAGAGATGTTTCCCTTTATTTAGGGAGCTTGAATTTCTCAGGGCATGTACTACATGAAATGCTCTGCAACACTTTGGTCCTGATTCTATAGCTTTCTGAGGCAGTTACAAATGCTCATTCTTCTTTGTGGAACAGATGCCCAAATACTCTTTGGTCATCATATTGGGGATAGAAAAGCAGCAGTACCTGCAGCTGTAAGGTCCAAGGAACTTGCCATGGAGCAGAGAGAGCTTTGGCTTTTTAAGGGCTGCATTCAATAGCCTTCACCATCAGTGTCTTGCTGCTTCCTAGAGATTTTTTTCACTTTCCACTATGGAATCTTACAGAAAAATTTCCTTCAGTGCATAGTCATGAACGATCGCCAGAGCAGCTCAGTACACTGTATTGTGTGAGATACCATCTGTAGAAAAAGCCGTATGTTATTTTATCTGTTATAATGAATGTGTAAAAGAAGCAGAGGATATTAAAACAATAGTAATTCAACCTTTCTTTTGCTTGTCAGCTGCATGTATTTGTAAATTATTTGATTGCTGAGTTGGATAGTTGTTTAGTGCAGTGTATCCACAGATGATTGTTTACTGAATATACTGTGAAGCTAGGATGTCATAGGGAACCTTTTCCAATGGCAGTGTTTGTAGCTTGTGTGTTTTTATGCTCAAGTTGAAGAAAGGTACTAAAAAATTTGCAAACTTGACATTGGTTTGTATAGCTGCTACCTCAAGGAAAATGTAGGTTTGTGAGAAGAGTAGATTCTAGTGGTAAGCTTTTGTTCACCAAAGACATTAGAATGCTCTTTTGTTGTATCTCCACTGAAAGCACACACTTCTGTGTTCTGTAAGAATAACGTAAAACGTGCCTGGTGATGGCACTACAGTATGAAAAGTGTTTGTAGATACAATTTGGCTCTTAACTGAGGTCAAGCCACAGTATTTGTTGATCTTTGTACGTAGGTTTGATGTACTGAAAATCTGGGCTGTTAAACTTGGGAAATCATGTGGTTGTCTAAATCCTTACTTCTCAGTCGCGATGTTCCAGAAAAACAGGGCAGAGGCATTGCAATCAGGCTTAGCAGTGCTGCTGCTTTTAACCATTTCTGAATTACTAGTGGGGAAAGAATGTCTTCTAGGAAAAATCTTACCTTTTAAAAATTAGTTGGCGCTATTAAGCACCTTTTGTCTGAAAACTGGCAACTGACTGCAAGTATTATTTAACAGTTAACATTTTAGAAGACGTAGGCCTACAGAAATACACAGTGTCCTCATAATTATTGGAGGTTTGTAGTAACAGTTTTGGTACCTTAAATTAATGTGTTTCTTCATTTTTCACCAATCACGCATTTGAATTTGAAAGTCTGTTTCACAGAGCAAGCTATACTTTATTTTTATGGCAATTAGTATATCAATTTACTTCACGTTCTTGAAGCGCTCATTAATTTTAGCTCAAAATAGATCAAATGTACCACATGTGACTGCTGTATCATAATACTGCTTATCTATTTTTAAGTCTAAATGGACTCTGGGAAAGTACTTTGCAAACTTTTGGCTTCCATTGCAGAGCAGGTTTCCCATGTGTTTCTGGGTAAAGTGCCTCCTAATGGGATTGTGTATTATCCATTGGTCTTTCTGGCCACATTTCAAGGCTTTTATGTTTATTAATCATAAAAAGCTGAAATAAAACTAGAGTGAATTGTGCAAATCCTCTTTAAAAACGAGAACACCAGGGAGAGTCAATCTTCTTTTCAGC
This sequence comes from Cyrtonyx montezumae, assembly GCF_038088225.1. Lineage (NCBI taxonomy): Eukaryota > Metazoa > Chordata > Aves > Galliformes > Odontophoridae > Cyrtonyx > Cyrtonyx montezumae. The sequence continues at coordinate 12,946,456 of NW_027071825.1, forward strand.
CTTGAGAATGTTCTGATATTGTAAAGGAAAATGAGATGTATACTGTAAGTCATGAGCTCAGTATTGCATTATGCTATTTTGTCATGTAAATATTTTCTCTGTAAATGTAGATCAATATCAAATAAACAATTGTTTGCATTTGTGTATAAGTTTTTCAAAATGTATCAACTGTCTCAAGTATCTCTGTGAAAAATAGATTGACTGATGGAGAGGAAAATCTTTGCCCTTCTTACTCTGTGACTAGAGTCAGGGGAAAAACAAATCAGAAGTTATGTAGAAGTTAGTATTTGTTTTATAACAATCAGCTGGGGTCTCTTATCTCCTCAGCACGCAAGTGCCATTGGATAGCATCTCACTGAATTACAGTCATGAAACTGAATAAATTTCTAAGGCAGTCAAGAATTTTAGCTTTGTCTAGGTTGAAGGAGCTCTAAATTGAGGCAAATGAATCTAAGGAATGCAGATGAGGTGTTACTGGAATGGTTGGTTCCACAGTTGCATCTGGCTGTGCAGTTGTTTCATACACTAATCGTAGTTTGAGCGGCTTACTGGCATAAATCTGTGTAATTACCATTTGTAGAAGTTCAGTCAGTTACAAAGACAAAAATACCACCACCAAGCTCCAGTACAGAGAAGATACCAGCATTTAGCAAAACGTGAGAAAGGGGCATTAATGCTCTTTTCAATCCAAGCTACATCATCATTTTGGAACCAGGAGAGTGCCCCTAAGTGACAAAAATTGACAGACATAATCCACAACTGACTGGGTGTTTTCATTGCTCAGACTGTGTGCCAAATAGTATTCATGCTATGCAAATTTTTATTTTGACTGAAATCTCAGATATAGCTGGAGAGAGTGCACCTTGAGGTCAGAAGACATGTTTTACTATTACACAGAGGTCAGCATGCTAGTGGTGCTGCCGTCGGTTTTGTAACTTAAGTATCTCAACCAGCATCCTTAGTATCACCAGACAAATTAAGAAGGGCAGCAAAAAAGGCTTAAGAATGAGTGTTTGATGTCTGCCCAAGGTGTGTCTGTATTCACACCCTGAGCCAGTTACTGCTAAGTCTGAAGGAACTAGAATATTGAAAATATTCAGGTGTGAGTTTTGTTTTTCATTTATGCACAGTTGGCAGTCAGTAACTAAATTTGGTTTAGGAACTAAAATGAAAAGAGCTGATATAATGAGATTGTATTGTGTCAGTCTTGGGCTACAGCCATCACAAATTATTGTCTAAGACAGAAGTATGGATGAGTTGTATTATATAGGCGTGGAGTGTTTTAAGTTCGGGTGACTGAAAAATTATGGCAGGGATAGGTTAGTTATTTTTTGCCCTTCTCCATGACCAGTGGTAGGACAGAATTTTACTTGTATGGAGGAGCTTTGGCTGCACTTTTAGAATAGTCTGTACAGCATCTCTTGCTTTTCGTCTTTCTGTTTTGGGGGCTGTTTTTTTTGTTTTGGCTTGGTTGGTTTTTTGTTTTTTGATTTTTGGTTTTTTTGTTAGTGTATTTTTGAAGCTGTAGTTGATTTTTTTTCATTTTTTTACAGTTCTGTTGCAATATTTTCACTGTGACAGAGCTATTCTGATATATTCTAATATTGCACGTTCCCTCCGATTGTGCTGTTTGTTCCTGAGGTGGACAGTTAATTACAGAGAATAGGAAAATATTTTTACTTGATACTGTGTGTTAACAGCTTGGTTACTTGTGAGCAGGGAGGAGAGCAGTTTCCTTTAACTTCGTATTTCAGCCCATTACCTCAGTAACTGATCTCTGTGTTGCTGGCGTAAATGTTGCTCTTATATTTTCGTAAGACCTTTTTATGTGTTTTGAATCAACATGTTATCTCGAGAGGCCATAAATTTGGGTTTATTTGATTTAGGACAAAAAAACAGACCTTGCCAAATGTGGAGTTTATGCTATTATTTATCATTTTATTTATTAACAACGGCATTGGGATTTGAGGATGCTGATTCGAGCATATTGAATGCTGGGTTATTTTAGATTTAAATGAAAGCAGTGAAATCTGTTTGAAAATTTCCCATTTTTAAACATTAGTTTTATTTTTTCAGGCCACCAGTTATTTTAGATTTCACTTATAAATTGATGAAAACAGAGAAATACATGGTAAAAAATTTCAGCATATTGAGCAGTCGGACTGAAATGAAAACTATTTGAATATGTGGGGCAAAATTCTATCAAAGAGCTATTTGACTGCAAAGAGATGCTTTAGGGGCGGGGCAGAGGGGACATCTGAGCCTGACCCCTTTGTGCTCTGTGCAGGGTGTGATTATGTGACTTCTCGTCTTCCCGCAGGGGTGTGACTGTCACATGACTCTGTCCTCCTGTCTCTAGATGTACATTCATTCCCTTGAGGGAATGAAACAAATAACTTAAATAAAAGCTGTCCAAATGACATAAGTACATTCCTGTTTTCAAAAGCGTTGCTTAGCATATATTCATATATAGTGTTGCTTATAATTTAGTGCTCAAAATTTTATACTTGAAATTACCAAGAAGCGTGAGCTGTGTTGTTTGATAACATTGAGAAGAGTCTGTAGGCAAGGAAAAAAGGAAAGATTCACTCCACGTTTGTTGCCTTGCTATTTTTGTATCTGTTCTAGGTGCCTGCTAGCATCTTATCAGTACTGTTAGTTATGGGTTTGTTTGAAACATTACTGAAAATAAACTTATCTGTATTTGCTGAGCTGGTTACTTTAAGTAGAACAATATTTGTACTCAGGCTATCAGCTTTTCTTGCCTTTTTCTTCGGGAGAATAAGTAGGTAGCCATTCTTTTCTTGGGGGGAAAGAGGAAGAAAAGCTGTCTCAATGTGAGTAGCTACGAGACCACAAATTTTCCAGTGACCTATAAAGCTCTGCAGTTCTAGTTGAAGCTCTTTTAATTAAAGAGTAAGATGAGCTTATTTTAGTCTCTTCTGTATAGCCTGGGTGGAGTGTTATGGAGTAACTTAAGTTACATGCAAGTGTACGATTGTGCAGCAAACCTAAGAGAAGGTGGAATCAAATTTGGTGCTCTGAGTTTTGTTTTGAAAATTATAACCATGGGTTTTTTTTGTTCATTAATCCATTGTTTTCCAGAATTAACTATTACAATATTAAATCTACAGTCTCAGGAGAGGGTGATGGGCATTAATGCAATGCTTTTGATATCAACTGTTCTTGAATCTGATCTACTGATTTAACTTTGCAGATAAGAGAGTGGAGTATGCTACTCAGTTCCCAGAGTTTGTGAGAAGTGTAAGATACCTTCAGAGCTTAAAATCCACATGGTATATCTTTATTGTTTTGGAACACTGTTCTCCAATGGGGCTGGTGCTGGGTGTAGGCTGGACCAAAATGCTGGTGCTGGGCATAGTTGTGAGTTATTGAAGCTGTCACAGTTAATGTGGTATGGGCTTACAATTATATTTGTTTTGATGTTAACCAGCTCATGGTTAGACGTCTTAATGAACAATTACCCAAAGATAATAAGGAGATATAATTAGTCTAGTAGTTGTGACAAGTGAATCTCCAGAATGATCGAAGGGACCAGTTTCTAAGCTGTCATCAAAATTTGGATGACTAATGAAGTTTCTAATATTTCTCCTGTTTTAACTGCGGAAAAAAAAGGAAGTGTAAAACCCTCTGAAAAGTTCCAAAAGAAATTGTATTCAGTACAGTGAAGTATTATTTTTATTTTCATGAGTATAATAGGGGTTGCACTTGAGGTAAGACTTACTTGAAAAGGTTATTCAAATGTAGATTCCAAGCTGAGTAGAACTTAAAAGCACATTCAGCTTGGGGTCTCCAGAGCCATTTCTCTTCAGAACTTGCTCCTATTTGACATCCTGTTTGCCCAGAAACCCACTGGTAACTAAGCACAAATGCATTAGACAGCATATTAGCATTGTTAACCTTTTTCTTCTGAATATGTTTTCTTTACATAGGCAAATGGACAGAAATGTGTAGAGGTTTATTTACTAACACATAAGCAGTTCACTTCAGGATAATTATTTTCATTTTCATTTCTGTATAATTGAAGTATTATTTCTTCTGTCGTAATAAGAAGGTGAGGAGAGGGCCCAGTGAGTGCCATTACTCAGTAAGTAACTCCATTATATTGATAGTTCACTTAAATAGGTTACTATATGGTACTATATTTCCTCCAATTTTTGCTGCCCAAGACGTAAGGAATGTCTCTCTTATTGTGGAAATAAATTTTAAAATGCTCATAATGTATTGCAACTGATATTTCATTTTGGCAGTTTTCTTGGGTAGAGTTTAACTTGAGTAGAATTGGAAGAAAACCAGAATCTTCCCACTTGCCATGTGACTCCCAGAAATAAAAACTCTGTGTTGAGGTTGTTAGGAAGAGTTATGAGCAGCTGAGACTGGCTTTAAGTGAAACACGTTTGTTCTTCCAGGAGAAAGAAAAGAAACCTCTAGCTAGTTAAAAAATTTTAGTCACAATTTTACTCAAAATGATTCAAATACGTTTAAAGTAATAAATTCAAGATAGTAAGTCTTCCTGGTCTGCCAAGTGAGAGGAAGAGCCCATGTGATGCTATCATAAGGTAGATCTTGCCTCTTCAAAATAGGGATGCACAAAGCATGATTTGTTGTTATTGCGGTGATGTGAGCAGCAACATGGATATGATGGCTGTATCACTGCAAGGTTAAGAATAGCATACACAGTTATTAGCAAGAATCCCCCACGTTGCTAAAGGCTTGTTTAGTCAAAGTCTTTGTTGCCTTCATTACAGTTCAGCTTGCAGTTGAGGTGTGCACTGAAGCAGTTGGTTATTTCAGGTATGCACGTTTCTGCAGCTTCAGCCTTTGTGGCAGAGATCTCTCATTCAAGGATGAAAGTAATTAAGCATCTGCAATTTGTGTGGCAGCAAATTCTGTGTATGTTTCCTGTGTTTAGTTTGTGGTGTTTTCATAGTAGCAGGAGAAATGAAATGGAATACCAGTGGCATCTTGTAAAAACCATTAGAATACTTGTTGTTGGCCAGTTACTGGGTTTTCTTGCTTTATTTGCATATGTAGTCATAACAATAAGCTCATTTTGTAATTAATCTGTAGAACGCCAGACCAAGGCTTTTTGGCTTGAAATTGTTAGATCTTGGATCTATCTCAAGTAGTTTCTCATCTTGTAGGTCTCTTGGCTTTTGAGGGTTGGGTGAGAATAGAGTTAAAATTGTGCAAAACTTGAGATGACTTCCATTGCTGTAAGCATCGTATATCTGTGAATATCAAAAATAGAAACTAGTGGGGAAAAAGTTGTAGAGTGAACTTTGATAGCTAATATTAGTCAATATCAAGTAGGTTGTATCTACACCACGAAAAAAATCTCTACATTTAGGAATATTCGTTAGCTTAGAGGGCAAAGGGAAGAATAGCTGCAGGATCAAATTTCTCTTGAATATAAAAACTAGCTTGGGCAATTCTTTGAACAACAGTGATACAGAAAAGTCTTACTATTTCCTTTTTAGTACAGCATGGAGTTTGTCAATACTGTGAGATGTGCTATTCCAAGAAACTGCTCTTGCTGTGATATCACAGTGTGAAATAAAGTGATTTGCAGGATGGATTCTTAATTATTGCTTGCTCCTATTTTCTCTTGAAAGCAAATTAAAGATAAATACAATTGCTGAGTGTCCCTGTATCTACTTTTACAGGGAGAATAAAAATACAATTGCAAAGCTGTGGTTTCTCAAGGACGCTGTTGTAAGAAACTGTTTTTCCTGCTGTCAGGTAAACTGACACACAGTACAAGTTGCTTGATTTTGGGAGAGAGAATTAGAGGTAATGGTGTTTTTTATCCATGCTCACTTCTAAAGATTTTTTCCAAGTTCTGCATTGTCTTGTGAATTCTTAATAATTGTTCTTAAAATTCTACTATGTATTGTAAATATTCTGTAAAGAACAAGTGAAACAGTGTCTTGTCAAACTTAGAGAAAGAAACAGGTATAAGCTTAGAAAATTTCCATCTTGAAAGGTGTCTTCTGCCTCCCTGTGTTTTATTAGAGTATTGGAGTAAGTTAAAAGTATTTGTTGTAATCTGTTTATTTCATTCTTACTAAGTATAAAAGTGAAAGCTGGCTGTTTCTCCTTCTGGCTGGTGCATCTTAAAATAAAAAATGACTTGAATTTCAAGATACCTGTCTAAACTTTAGTTCTTTTGGCCTTTGTTATGGAAAGGATAGTAATTACTGAGAAATAAAATGCCTCTTTGCTTGCTGGTAGCCGGAACATTTCATAAACAGCAACAGGGAATGGTTTTCTTTAAGTGATTATTTTTTGGATGGTAACTGATTTCTGTTATATTCAAATACATATGCTATTTAGGGATATTTCTGGACTACTAATAAAGAAATTCACCTTGCACAAACCCAACTGGTTATAAATTATGATTTATAAATGAATATATATCACAGCTGGAGCAAAATATCTGTGGACTTATTTGCCACCTCACTAATAAAAATAGCCTTTAATTAGAAAGATGATGGTGTGGATTTTATTTACCTTCTGAAAAATCAGAGTTATTTAATTGTTTATGCAACACATGAATGATTGAGTACTTTTAAAATGTATGGTTTAGCAGCCCAGTTTCAGTCCTTCACATTTGGTTTGATCCTACTCCCACAAAGAACATTTGATTCTGAGCTTAAATGCAGACACATGAAATTTCACAAGCCCAGCATTAGTAATTGAAAAATACAGAGAAATCCTGGTGTCTGAGCTACATTTGTGATGTCTGTGTATTAATTTGTGTTCTTGTAACTTAACACAAGGATGTGTTAAGAACATTTAACAAATTTTATATATCTTCTAGCACATTCTGCAGCCTCTTGCATAGAGTCCTGCAGCATCCCCTCTACTTGTAGGGAATGTAGTGTTGGTTGTTCACTTCAGCTGATTTGGAGGTTAGTGGCAGACGTATAGTGGTTCACTCTTTCCTTTCTTCTGTAGAATATCTGACATTGAGCAGGCTAGTGGGAGTGGAAGAGCCAGACAACTGCAGTGGCATCTGTAGGCTAGCTGTCAGGCAGAGGAATACAGGATATGTTTCTAATATGAGTAAAGGTGTTTGTCTCTCCACATCACATGACAAAATGTTTTGTACTTCAGACCACACTTTATGAAGGACACTATCATGTTTGCATTTGCATTCAGTACTCTCACTTTATGAAGAAGTCTTATTCCTCCTGATGAAGTAACTTTTAGGTATTTAGCTCAAAATGGAATCTGTGGGGTTCTTTTTTGTTTTGTTTTCCTTCAGAAAATGATCTAAAATGTAGATAAGCTTTCTGAAAGAGATACTAAAATGAGGTAGTTCCTCTAGTATCTATTATTGGTAGATAGTAGATGGGTAGAAACAAAGATTAGTAAAGATCTATTATAAAGTTGTGTCATCTTTATTCATATTCTGAAACTGTCTAGCGATGTGACTGCTACTGATGAGTGCAGACCATAAGCACCAGTGACCACGTCAACTCAAGGGAAGCTGTCAGGAGAGCAAGAGCCACATTAGAAAGAGAGGAATATGACTCTCTTTGGCACTAGTGGCCATCTATTACCATAGATTGGTTGGTTTTGTCTAAGAATGGCTTTTGATGTGAGAGGACTAGATTTGGAATTATGACTATGAGGTATTTGACTTCAAGATAACACACGTATGTGCTGGTAAAAAAGAGGAAGCTTGGTCAGTTGGCGTGGTATATACCAGAGGAAAATTTTGCTGACTTGGATGATGAATTTGTCAAATTTTGACAAGAAAACTAACAGAGGGAGAATTTAATGATAATAAGATGCTAAATACAAGTAGTGTTTGACTTTTTTTTCCTTTTCATTTAGTTCGTGTCGTTCATTTTTGTTAACATTTTTCTTCCTTTTGTATTGTTGTAGAAAAAAGAGTAAATGGTATCAGTCAGTCATGCAACCCTTAATTTATGCTTCCTGGTGAGAGATGAAAGTAAAAGGTGTCTGCTGCAATTAAGTTTGTGTACAGTAGATGCCAGCAGAGGTCTACTGAGTCAAAATAGAAATATGACCAGCATTTCCATAGCAACAACTTCCTCTTGGCAGTCCTATTTATAGAAGTGCTGCAGTCCCAGCTTTGATACTGCTTACAGAGGGACTTTCTAATAGGGGGTTAATTTTATTTAGAAAAAATGTGCATGTGAACCTACACTAAAACTGCATGGGTGTATTTTCACATTTGTTTAGCAGTTATTACTTGTGTTTATTTTGCTGATATACATTTTGATAAATCTGTTTCAAAGTGGCAAGCCATTAAATCTGCAGTATATTAGCAAATAGTGTACTTCTTTTCATGCATTTAAAAAGAAATGCAAGCTAGTGACATAGCACTGGACGTACAGTGAAAATCAAAATACATCTGCTTTTTCAGGAAGCCCTTTTTTTGCCTCATATATACCCATAATTCATTTTTTAAATATGCATGAAATAAGCTCGTATGAATTGCATTCAATAACATAATTCCTGATAAATTTCTTGCAGTTTTTAGTTACTGAATGACTGTATACTTTGTTTGATGTCCTCTTCTTTTAAGCTTTGTATAACAACTGGAGAAAGATCATACATATTTCCTCGTGCTTATAGCACAAAACACTCCTGTTTCTTTACTACATATCCTTTAACAAATTGCAGAGCTATTCAATAAATACAAAATCTTGTATTTTGAAATTATAAATGAGACAATAAAATATTTTTTCTTTTTAAAATATATTGGCCCTATCAACTTATAAATAATGTATTGGTCAGCAGGAGAGCTGTAAAATTCAGCAGAATCCACAAGGTCTTATAATGGAGGCTCCCTCACGAACGGTGTGTCAAATAATTGTTAATAATAAAGTTGGACTTTGAGCGGTAGAAATAACTGATGCATAAAGCAAAAGATATACTTTAAGATATACTTTATCGAGCAAACTATTTTATAAGCAAATAAACTGTTTTTGACATCTAGAAAAAAAATCAGTATTTGTTCATGAGGTTTCATTGAGCTGCTTTTCTATAATTATGAACAGAGTAAATAAGCAAGAAATGACACTGTCTTTTTTTTCTTGTGGTTGAAGGCCAGTACTGAAAAGGAGAATGATTTATTTTAAATATTTTTAAAGGAAGCTAGGTAAGAATATCTTCTTAAGAAGTAGTAGAATGTGCTTAAACAGGCAGGTGAACTTAGTTTTGCAGATAACCAGGAAAACATTAAATTAAACAATGAGAAAGTGTTTCAGTTCTGATACAGTGTAAGGGAGTTTCAGTTCTGTGGCATTGGTTACCAGGACTAAAATAGAAACGTCTTGAAGGCATGTAATTATGCTGTAGTGTTTAATATTATTCCATTTTGTGCTACCTTAAAATTCAGACATTTCACAGTAAGTTTACTTGAGGAACATGTTAAACATTTTAAAATTACGATGTGTTTTTCTGTATCCACTTAAAGCCAGAATTTACATATAATGGTGTTACTCTTCCATTTCTAGGTTCTTGGGGGAAAAGAGGATGCCCTTCCCTAACAGTTAATTTTTAAGGCTTGTTGGTAGGGTGGAATTGCTTCCTAAAAACTTAGGAATGATGTGGTAACAGAGATTATTAAAAAACAAATAGTCAATCTAGCTATGTTGTTGACTCATTTTCAGTGAAAAATTGGAAGTCTGTGCTTTTTTACCTGTGGAAGAAATATGTACTCTGGGCATCACCTGCTGGGAAGTGCATGCTAGCTTTATGAGTTGACCATCAGGAAAAGTGCAAATGATTATGTTGCCTTTTTCACATTACAGCACTACAGTCTCAGTCTGTTTCTATGACCATCCTTGTGTTGGGAGAGTACCTTAAGAACTTTTTCTGAAGCATTATTTATCAAAGTACTGTATTTCACACACATAATATTTATATTTGTAGCTGCATCTTTCTTAAAAAATGTGTTTCAAAATATTGCCAAAGTGTAGTGGCTAGAGAGAAGTGAAAATAAAATTTCTATCTAAAAGAAATTCTTAATATGTCAGCATTGATTTTGGCTGCAAGGAGGAGAGAAGTGAGACTTTAAAATTCTGGCAAATCCACATTTTCTCCGAGGTATCTTTTAATAATCCCTTGCTGGTAACCCGTTTCACTTAAACCAGTTCACTCCTGTAGTCTCAGAGGATTGTGATTTCTGTTCTGTGTTTTTGGCACCTCATTCACTTGTCCAGGTTAGCCATTTGGGTGCATTCAAAATGCTGAACTTCAGTGGGCAGAGATGCTCTCAGGCAGCTCTTGGGTATGCCCATTTGATGCCAGAGGGTTGGCAGACCTGTGGCATACAAAATGTGAAGTAATGTGAATTTTCTAAGTCACATTTTCTGTGATCAGGGAAACTAAATGTGTGAAAGATACAGCTGCAGTGCTGTGAAAAAAGAGGCACAGAATCAGGAGAGGGGAAAAAGACAAAATGAACACACCTCCATGACAGGTGGCTTAATTTACTGGAGAAAATAGCAAAGATGGGAGAAAACAAGGATGACTCTTGGAAGGATTCCCTGGATGTGCAGAGACTTGCTGCGAGCTTCTTGGAGTGAATGGCTGGACTGTTTCGTTGGGTTTCTTTCCTATCCAGTTTTGCAAATTTGTATGAAATGTGTCTGCACTTAAGGCAGTTGCTTGTTAGTTTAGAATGGATGCTGGAGAAAAAAGTATAAAAATCCAGAGCTTGGAAGCAAAGGCATTTCTGTGTTTTGTGCCATCTTGAAATGTAAGCTGCTCTGCTGAGGTGACAACTCTGCGAGCGACTATTATAAGGAAGGCAGCCAAATCTGTGAAGTCTATCCTTCAGCATTTTTGCTGTTTTATCATTGTTATAAGTGGCTTTGTCGTCCTATCTGAAAACACAGAGCTGTTATGAAATAGTTATGTAATGTCCAAGGATGGGTATCAGCTGACACTTGAAACTAGTTAGTGAGAAGTATAGTGGTGAAAAATAAGCTCTATCATCAGAACATGTTGACTACAAGAGAAGACAGATTGTGAAAAGGTATTTCAATCTTATTCAAGAATAGGCCTAAATTCTTAAGAAACCTCCTATCTGTGCTGAAGGTATACTGAGAAACCTGCCCAATGTATGTTTCCACTTTCACAACACAGATTTTGAGTATTACTCATTGTAAGCATGCAAAATTACATAAATTAAATATAAATATAACATTTAATGCCACTTTCAGTTTATCTCCTCAGTGCTCTGAACCAGTAAAATGATGCTTCCTAGACTTATGCTACAGTTGAAAATATTCAAATTTCTTATGTCTGAAAAATCCTCCATATGTAATACCACAAGACGTGCACTCTGACGTAATGTCAGGAGCCAGTGGTTGTGACTTTGGGACTCCTTCCAGCTGCCTCTGGGGCTGGGAGAGTGAATGAGCTATGAGATAAGGGTCTGTCGATGCAGTGTGTTCTGATAGCTTATTACTAAAAAGTTTAAATAATTTGGTTGATTCTTGGAGTAATTAGAGCCCAGTATGAACAAATGTCACGGAGTTACAGTGGTTGAAAGGATCGTCAAGTCCAGCCCCCATACTAAAGCACACTTGTTTATATGTTATAATAGAATTCAACTTCAAAATTATTTTTATCCAAGCGGGTAATTTATTTTCAGTGATAATGGTTTCTTCAGTAGTTTTTGCAACAACCCCCTTGCTTAGGAAGTTAGTCAAAAGCATGAGATTGTTAATGGTTAGATTACAGCTGGTTGTGTTTGCGGTGCTGGTGTCAGTACTCCATCTTCCTGAATGGGAAGGACTGCAGGGTAGTCACTTTTCTTTTTTCAGGCGTGGCTGTGGTAAGTTAAAAATATGTATACATATCTGGCTTCATATCTTCTGAACACATTGTTTATGGTATTTTAGTATAAAACTTTTAATGTAGTGTGAAATACGTGTTGTGTTAAAAAGCAGTGCAAAGAAACTACAGCAATTATTGTTCATGTTTTCTTAGAGAATTCCTTTTGGTTATTGGGAAAAAAAGGCTTTTTAACAGTATAAAACAATACATTATAGAGCTTTTCTTAACAGGAAGTAGAACAGAGCAGTGGTTAGAAAACACTGCATACAGGAAGTTCGACACATGCATAGCTCTTAGGGCTTGTGACTTGTCCTTTCAGATATTTTGTGTTTGGACTTTCTGAAAGTTGCTGGTGTGTGTAGATGGCAGCTCAGAAGGAGGCACCTTGTGCCCAGTGCACAGGGACAGCCACCGCGCTGCAGAGACTGGAAGGTTTCGCTAATCGCCTTTTCCATAGGCATTCAAAGGGCGGTGCACATGAACAGAGGGTGGCTTTGGAAAATGAGAGCCATCACTTCTCTGAACTTGCTGTCCTGTGGGACAAATCAAGTGAGTAGCACTTCTTTTTTGTTGTCTATTTTAGAGAGATTCTCTCTTCGACATGTGTGACAGTTGAAGAACTTGCATGTTTATGATCTGAGCTGCATTCCAGGGGCAATATTACAATTTGCTGCCATAAGTTATTAATTTGAAGACTCAGAAATTGTATCACGCGCAAGGAAGTGGGGAGTGGTTCCTTAGGCTGGGTGGCTGGCAGAAGAATTTGACTGGTCCTGTTCTGTTAAAGCACATGTGACTTGTTTTAGCAAGCCCTCACTCCAAAGTATACTGCTAAATTACTTCCTTTCATTTCAAATTTAATCTACTAGTTCAGATGAAAGAGAAACCTTGTTGAAAATGGCAGTATTTAAATTTTGGAGTGTGCGGACACAGATGTACAGATTCAATTTCGAATTATGGGGCTTTTTGTCATTTGTCATTTTATTTTGCACAGTATATCAGAAAGGTCTGTACAGTGGTAAACAATATAAAATTGTGTTTATTTTCAATTGTAATGTGTTAGTAAGGGAATGTGGATGTCGTTAGCTTTAATTTCTTAAATTAGTGAACAGTTGACAATATGTATTTATATGGACTAAAACTTTTCATGATTGTGTCTTGGTTAAAAGAAGGGAGAATTCAGAAACAGCACAATGGAAGTGAATTTTTTTTAAAGCAATGAAATCTATCTTTCAAAGCAATTATTACCCCGGTGGTTAAATACTCATTTTAAAATGTTGCATATGTAATTGATGATAATTTTGTTCCAGATTTCAGGTTCATTGATAGATTTAGGATAACACAGTTGTTTCAGTTGAAAATAGGCCTTATTTGAAATGCTTAGCACCAGTGTTAGCATGAAGAAAGTCAGCATTTGCACATATCCCTGCTTTCGCTTTAAAACAGGGTACGAGCTGGGAGTGAATCTGTTCTCAGAGGATAGGCAGTAAACATGGAAACAAAAAGTGTTAATGCGTCGACCTAAAATAGATTAAATCTAGGTCTCCAAAATGAGATGGAAGAGGCTGGAATAGTTTAGTTAGGAAGGTAAACGATGAAACTGCATAAATTCTGAGTTTCCGCTTCTCCAAAGTATTTTCCCCTTGTTACAAATAGATGCTTACTTCTGTTTATGTAGAAGCTATTTTTTATGTAAATAACTGTTTGAGAAAAAATAAATTAAAAAAAAAACACTGAAGCACTTCTGTTTATGTAACATGGATTGAAAGAAAAATGTTACTGACCTACTGACATTTGCAAATGGTGACCTGTTCGTACAAAGCCTCTATTTTTTTCCCTCTATTTAAGGCTAGCTTCCTTGTCTGACATGCTCAGTGAGGAAGTGGACTGTCATGTATGCAGATGATAAACAGTGAAAGGCCGTTATGTGAATGCCATCTTAAGTTATAGAGGACGGAGGTGGGATGTAATTTTTCTGAGGAAAACAGAAAGCTGAGTATTGGTTGGTTATGTAGCTCTGGTTTCGGGGTGAAGTTCTGAGTATTTATCCTGCATCTTTGCTGTCAGTGTGTACATGGCTGAAAAATTAAAGATACTCTTGGTGGATATGGCCTACGTGTGCACATCAGGATTCTGACTTTGCTGCTGCTGCATGCACAGGGCGTGATAGAGAAGCAAGAGCAGAGAGAGGTGGCCTTTCTGTCTGCTGCTGGCTCTACTGACTTGTAACTGTATCTTCAGGAAAATGTATCATCCGTGAAAGTTCTTTGCAACATTGCAAAAATGAAAAATGGAAGAGAGAAGGCGTTGAAGAGTTGCACTGGCTCTCTGAATTCAGGCTGTAGATTAATTTCACAAAGCTTAATGAATAAGCAGTTTTAGAAATGTGATGTTTGTTTTATATGGATATTTGAATGTTCTCAACTCTCCTATTGATATAACTGCAACTTACAGAATTTTAAGTTTGGGGTAAAATTAAATAGCAGTATTTAGTGTGAATTAATGCTAAATTTAATATTAAAATACTCTTGCATTCCTAAAAAAAAAAAAAAAAGCTTGTAAACGAACCTCTCAGATTTTTGTTGTAGTTCTAGGTTTGAAGTTGAATTGATAAAAAAAGAAAATTGCTGTATTAATGCCTTCTGTAATGCAGTATAACAGGTCTGTTTCTGTGTATGTCCTTGTACAAGCAGCTACTGCTGACACTGTGTTTACTGAAGGAGAAGGAGCTGCTTGCTGTCAGGTGCGTTCCTTGCTAATACACTGCCAGGCAGCTGCTGCTGTGGCTTAGACCACCTTGATGTGTGCTTGTGGCCTCAGGGGTTTTCAGTGATTGATTTTGAAATGTATTTAATACCTTGGTTTTGTTACGTTATCTGTAGAACATGATATTTCCAATATGTCTTGGAATCTTAGTTAATGTACAAAGACTGCTCTGAAAGTGATGCCTCCTATTTTATTGTGTTGGCCCACAATGTCAGAGGCGGATGTCAATGGGATGGTAGCAGAGGTCAATCCTTCCCACCAATATCTGGTTACATGTTGTTGCCATATGACAGATGGCAGCAGAGAGGCAGTCTGACAGAATAGCGTAACACGGCAGTGCACATGAAGCAAAAGGGTGTCATTGAATTCCTCCATGAGGAAAAAAAGGCACCCATTGACATACACTGACACTTGCTCGGTGTTTATGGAGGCCAAACACTGGATGTGAGCACAGTGAGGTGGTGGGTGGTGTGTTTCAGCAGTGGTGCCAGCAGCAGTGGGTGCCTTTGCTGGCACAGATTGTTAGGAGTGCAGCATGCAGGTTCCTTGTTTATTGCTGATGAAAATGCCTAACTAATGAGGTGTCTGTGCTGAAAAATAGTGTTTTGTAGCTGAGAATTTTCTTTGTCAAACAGTATTATTATGGTCTTTGCATCTACTGTAGTTTCCATGGAAATAAATAGGAGGCATTACTTTCAGAGTGACCTACATATGAAATGAATTTGACATGTAAAATCTTTAGAATCCAGTAGGCACAGAGGTTGCTCTGGATACCACAGGCCTTCGAATTTCTTCTAAAAAGTTAGCTGAGTGCGTATGTAAATAAATACACACATTGCACACGCAGGAGTGGGGTCAGGTGTGCTGCAATGAGGAAAAGGGATGTGATGGTAAACAGGAGAATGCCACACTTCTTTCTGAGTTTCGGATGTCTGGAATGTGACTGGTTGTACCTGTGTGGAACCCAAGTTTTGCTTTTTTTGTGGATTGTTTTGTTTTGTTTTCTTAATAGTTTGTTCCTTTGAAAGACTGAAGTGAAAACAGAAAGGAGAATGAGACTGCTTGGTGTTGATTGTAGAGAAAGGTATCAGTGAGAATCTCTTAAGCTGCTACAAACGTTTTTCAAATCTGTGCAAAATAAGAGATGTGTTAACAACTTGGAATAATGGACGTGGTCAGAAGAGGCATCACTTGCATGTTTTTGTTACCTCCAGATTCTCATAGTCTGCACATTGCAAATGGACGGATGATGAATAGGAATTCTATTTGGTCTCTAACTGATTCAACATGTCAATGTATTTCAAATACTGTGAAATTTCTTATCGAAATTTAGCTGAATAATTGCTAGATATATGTAACAGAGAATACAACTGAAATATGAAATAATGTGCAGAATACATTGTGCAAATTGATTAAAGCTTTAGAATAACTACTAGTTGGGTACAAGTCAACAGATAATTCTGGTCTAAGGTTGCCATGGAAACAACCAGTGCTTGATATAATTGAGAACATCTTAAAAACCTCCTGGTGTTTGCATGCTTTTTTTGCCCTGCCATTTTGAGTCGCTTTAAACATGAATAGGTAGCATTGGTCGGAGCAGAAGTAGTTAATGAGCAAAACCAAATATCCGTGTGCTGAATATTGATTTTGGTTTACTACTGCTATCTTGTGCTTCACAGATTTTTTACATCACAAGGAGCTCGTAAGGAAGAGAAGCTCTCTGGATTCTGTGTGCTTTCTCTTTCCAGTTAGTGTATAGTTGTGTTTCGAGATTGAAGCACTGATTTTTGTAGAGATTAGCATACTTCAGCAGTTGTTGGATTAATACTAGGAGCAATATGTTTCTGAAAATAAGCTTTTCAGCATGAATGGTAAGTCTTTTCTATTACCTTTGACACTATTTTTCGTTCTGTCTTCACCGTCAGGAAAAATCTACCAGGTCTCCCTTTCTTGTCTGCAGAACTACATTGACTACAGAGCCCTTTGTTTCTGTAATCGACTTACTGTGGATTCTAAAAATGACCTGTCTTAAAGATCAGCAGTTTTATTAAACCCTTTGCTTTGCATATTTGGTATTTAGCATTTGAAATTCTATTTTGAAGCTTTATTTTAGAAATAACTGTTCCAAATCATTGAATAGGGCATAGAATCCGATATGGAGAATTTTATAATTGTATGCTCTATGTGTCGCTTCATTTATTTTTTTGTGCCATTCACAATAAATCATTTTCTGTGAGTAGGTACGAATCAAAAAGGCCTTCTGAAATCATTATAATTATCAAGTCTGAACTGCCTTTTGTTGTTTTTCATCTGAACCAGTTTATCCTTCTTTGGTCTTTATTCCTTCTAATTGATGGGAGAACAGAATAGTTCAGGTCATACGTGCAAGTAGGGGAGGAGAGTGTCCTTTAAATGAGATATTATGATGGGTGCAATGAACTTATCAGGCAGGTGGTTGCTTTCCAAAAACACTGTGACTGCTTGTTGTAAAGCTCTTCAAATTAATTGGATTATGAAGTACTTTATTCTTCCTTCAGATATTATCCAAAGTTATACCTAAATGTTTGAACTATGTACATTCATTTGTTTAGAAAAAGATGCTGTTTTAAATTGTTTTTTAGAAAGCACAAATATAATGCTTTCTGCAGTGGTGCCGTATCATTTCAAGCAGATAATCTAAAGATTTGGAAAATGAGTTGAGAGGGTTAAAGACTGCTTATAAAGAAAAAACAGACAATAATGTGTACAGTATCTGTTTGTGTATCTGCATGCTTTTGCTTTGTCCTACAAATTCAAAGGTCTGTTTTTACAAAAATTTCTCTTTTGTAGAAGGCATGAGACAAAAAGTGGGAGGAGCCATCCCACAGCCTTACCTAATATCAGTTTGCATGTGCTTATCTCATACAGATGTTTTGAGGTCATAATCCCCGAAAAGGAAAGCGTTGCCGTCATTTCCTCAGTGTATGGATTACAACAATATGCAGTATTTTTACATAGAACAATATACAGTTATGGCTGTAGGACAATCTATCAGAACTTTACCCATGAATTATGGAGACGCATGTTTCATCATCATGGCCTCTGAAGCCTAGCTTAGAGCTTGCCAATCTGGAGGGGTGCTCCAGCTTCCACCCGTGGTTCAGGGATGTGGAGCAGAGAGCTTGCTGAGGGTCTGCATCACCTCCCTGCTGGCAGCTGCCCCTATGGAGCTGCTCCTCTGAGCAAGGGTGAGCCTGCAGCCCTGCTGTGTTGCTGGCATCACATGGCTGCATTGTTCTGTGGATGAAGAGGACTCAAATTATGAGTTGGAAAGTCTCTGGTCACCATCAAGAGTGCTGGATTTTTCCTAACTTTTTCTGTTTCTCCTTACAGTTGTGTGTTAGCTTCCGTAGGGATTAAGACTTGTGGAAGTCAGCTATATCAATTTCAAATTTTGCTGCTTAGGCATTTACTTTTTTTTCCCCCTTCTTTTATTGTCTTAAGACTGAGTGATTTTAAGGGAATACATTTCTCACTGAAACTAGGTGAAAAAGAAGTTACAGTTGTGGGGTTTTTTTTTGTGGGCTTGTGGTTTTTTTGTTTGTTTGTTTGTTTGTTTTTTACCATGGGGCTTTATTCCACAATTTGCATCTGTACATTACATTCACCTTGACATCCAGGCTCCCGTCCATTGAAAATAAAAAAAAAATTAATGCAGCTTGTATCAAGTGTCAGATCCCAATCAAAATAGTCTGCAATTGAAGAAGATTAATTTTGAATAGTGAAAGGCAAATGTCTTGTGCTTCCTGTCAGGAGGATTAGATTCAGTCTTTGCTGTAAACGTTTCCCCATTGAAGGTACTTCTGCTGTTCTATGCACTTTTGCTGTTGTCTTTGCTGCTGCAGCTCTACACCCTTTAAGTGGATAAAATCAGAAGCTGTCTTTGTAAAAGGTGGTCGAGATGAGCTGAAACTGATGAAATGGTGGTATGTTTTCTTCAAATGGAAATACAATTGACTTATTATTTTTTTTCTCACTCTAGGAAAGTTCCAGAGAGATTATTTTTTTCTGTAAAGAATGGAAAAATTGTTTACCTTTGAGTCCTTGTTTTTCATTTTCTTTGGTTTAGGGTTTGTTTCGTTTTTAACAGCAGAACATTCTTTAACGGATAAAACTGGCAGGAAAGATGCTGTTGTGGTGTTTTGCTGGCAAGAGGCTTAATCCTCCTAGTAGCACCAAATCCACAGTTGAGTTAGTGCTTTCAATACTGAAAATAAAGAAGTATTTGCTGATCCTGAAATTTACACTCTTAATATAGTAGTCCCCATATGTGTGTACAGATGGAGCAGTATGAGGAGTGTGAGCAGTGCTGATAGCCTTTGCTGAGTTATTGTCAAGATTGGAGGCATTGGAGAACAGGAGTGTTTCAGGAGTAAGAGTGAAGGGACAGAGTATAAATACCTTATCTTTGTGTATTCTGACAGTCTTCTAAGAGCAGGGGACAGCCGGTTCACAGAAGTATATTCAAAACTTGAGTAACTGAAAAATAGAGAGTTATATCAGAGCAAAGCTGAGTTTACTGAAGGTTCCCATTGTGAAGTAACAGAATGTGTAATGAAGGGGTCTTGAAGCTGAAGACCTCCTGTATATTTGGGCTGACTGCACTTAGAAGCCTATTATGTAGAGAAAGTGACAGGGCTGCATTTATCATGACCAGATAATACTTGTTTGCAAGATAAGAAGGAAGTGATAAGATAGGTGAGAAACCTAGAGGCATGTCAGTGCTGCTACTGAGCATGGCATGTGTTTTCCTCTCAATACACATGGTTGTGAAGAAAGACCTGATGAAGTGATTATTCCTACTGCTGAAGAGACTGTAAAGAAAAAAAAAAAAAAAAAAAAGAGTGGAATGCTTAGGTGCTAGAAACGTATGTGTTTATACATGTGTCTTGTTGGTTTGAAGGCGTCTTCCTTACAAAAATATTCTGTTATCAGTTTGCTACTGACAATGGAATAAGGTGACTTCTTAGGTGTTGAGCTGGGTTCATGTTGGTTCTGACTCTCCTATGAAGTGTCTGAAGAAAGAAGCAGCAGCATGAGTTGCTGCTTAGACACAATTTTTAAAATGCCTCCATCCTGAGAACAGTCCCTCAGGGTGCTTAGTTTGAAGCAAAAAAATAGCTTAATAAAATTTGGTTTGCTTCCAGAGAAAAGGGTGTTTTGTTTGTTGCAATCTTGTATCTCTGTTGAACTATGGCTTACTTTACTTTCTGATATGATTCTCATATATATATTTGTATTACCAGTAAAATTTTCTTCTCCTTGTCTTTCAGCTTACATCTCAAATTGTTTATATAATTCTTAGTTGTTAGCTCTTCTAAGAGCTGCTGCTGATATTGGTGTTGCTGACCAAAGTGTGCGGCATAAACGTCACATTTTTTGACTGCTGAGATTATTAAGGGCAGTTTTATAACCTGCCTAATGGTTTTGGTGCCTTCCTTTATTCGTTGTAGTTGCTGTCACGTACTACAGCTCATTAGGAACTCTTTATTTTGTGTGGGTTTGTGTGCTTTTTTTTTTAAGTTGCACTGTGCAAATATTACGTCTACTTTTTCATCAAAAGAAGCACTGACTATAACCAGGTTTCCTCTGCAGTCCCATTCATTGTCAGAATGGATATCACTCTTACCTACTTCTTCCTACCCTAATTACAGAATCACAGAATTGTATGGGTTGGAAGGAACCTCTGGAGATCATCAAGTGCAACAGGCTGCACAGGTAGATGTCCAGGTGGGTCTTGAATATCTCCTGCGATGGAGAATCTACCTCCCTGGGCCCTGGGCAGCCTGTTCCAGTGCTCCATCACCCTCACTGTGAAGAAATTCCTTTGCATGTTGGTGTGAAACTTCCTATGCTCAAGTTTATGGTCATTTCCCCTTGTCCTCTCCCCACAGACTGCTGAAAAGAGGTTGGCCACGTCCCTTTGACTCTCATACTTAAGATATTTATAAACATTAATTAGATCACTTCTGAGTCGTCTTCTTTTCTCAGGACTGAACGGGCTCTGGTCACTCAGCCTTTCCTCAGAGGGGAAATGCCTCCAGGCCCTTTGTCATCTTTGTAGCCCCCTGTTGGACTCTCTCCAGGAAGTACCTGTTGTTTGTTTGTTTTTTTGTACCGGGAAGCCCAGAACTGGACACAGTACTCCAGGTGAGGCTTGACCAGGGCAGAGTAGAGTGGGAGGATGACTTCCCTTGACCTGCTGGCCATGGTCCTTTTAATGCACCTCAGGATCCTGCTGGCCTTCTTGGCCTTCAGGGCACACTGCAGGCTCATGTCAGGCTCATGTCAACCTGTCAGCCACCGGGACCCCCAGGTCCTTCTCCACAGAGCTCCACTCCAGCAGGTCATGTCCCATCCTGTGCTAATACTTGCTGTTATTCCTTCGCAGCTGCAAGACATTACACTTGCTTTTGTTAAACCGCATCTGGTTTCTCACTGCTCAGCTCTCCAGTGTGTCCAGGTCTGTCTGAGTGGTAGAATCCTAAGGCAAACAAAAACTTGCTTGCTTGATGTACTGAATTGTGAAATGTATTTATTTATGGAAGACTTTCTTATGTAGAAAGTTGGTTTCTGCTATTTGAGGTTATAAATGAACCTCTACTGCTTGGATAGGAAAGTCAACCCCTGCCTCTAAATCCTGAAAATTAATATTGAAATATGTTCTGTGGGAGACATGTCAGTGTTGTGATAAGTCGGATTCTCAACTCTTGCAAAGAGATGAGCTATTTTGCTGATTTACTCTGACAGCCGTGAAGTTACTGATTCCAAAGCGAGTACGTGAGCTCGTGTATGGTTTCATTAGTGTAAGGGCTGGGACAAAGTACTTTTGTAGATAGTGGACTTAGAAATGAGTGCAGTTAAAATAAGATTGGTGTATCTACTATTATTTTGATGCTTTGAAATACTTCAGGGGGAAAAAACTGGAAGAGCAACACAAGAGCTACTCTTTTTGAGTAACTTACATCCATATGCATCCATATAGAATGCAACAGCCCCTGAAGAGCCTTTATTTTAGATAGAAGTGAAAAATGAATTTAATAAAACCTCAGTTACTTCTAAAGAAAAGATTATTTGTGCATGAATATATATATAGTGTCATGAAGGATGTTGCCTGGTTGCTGGAAAGTTGTTGGTCAACATACAGATCAGTTACCTGCAGGTCTTTGTTTGCTATTTCTAACGCTGTAACCATAAAACATACTTGCAGTGACAGCTGCTCAGTAAATGGTTATCCTCTTCAGTCAGTGAATTTTCACTAAAGGGGAAGGGGGCAGTAATACAGAGAGGAAAGTTGATGTCAATCAGTTGGCCAGTACTTGTAGTGCAGAGGGTTAAACTGGAGTAAAATGTAGCAGATAATGTAAAATTTTGGCTTGGTGTGAGTTTTTGACAGTAAGAGGAAAATCTGATTCTTTTATTTATTCACATGTAACTAGAAGAATGTGAACCTTTACTCAGGAATATAGACAGTTACACAATGTTTTTCAGTAGTGCCCTAGAAAATTTTGTTCTTGGAACTCATTCTTAAAATTTATTCATTTTTTTTTCTGCTTGGTAACCATGGAAATTTGTGCACCATAGAAACAGAGGTGTTTGAAATTTCACAATTTGCCCACAGTTTTCAGTTTTCTTTATAAAATGGTACCTGTTACATTTCACAGAGGCAGGAGGTCTTTGCACTACAGATTCTGTGGTATTTGCTATACAGATTACATGCTGGGTGAGGTTCAGCTACAACTGTTGAGAATGGTACTGCATTGATGATACTTAATTCCTAATTTCTCACAAAAGATATCAACGTATAATAGTTAAGGGTTTTATCAGTTAACAATTCTTCACATAACCTTTTGTATGTAATCCAATTTTATATGTGGGGAGTGTTAAGTACTGCATTTGAAAGTTGTTTTATTAAATTTTCTATTAAATTAAAATTTTAAGCTAATATTTCTAACTTACAAAGTAATTGAAGATGAATAACTTAAAATTAGAATTGCAACTCAGAAACCTTTTCAGTAGTCCAGTTCTTCTAGGCTGTGTTAGTCTAGCATAAGGTGACTCTCGGTTAGAGAAGGAGCAGTTCTCTCTGCCAAGCATATTTGCCTCTTCCAAGCCCACTGCCTTTCCCTCAGGTATTTATGTCATGAATACAGCTGGGAGTTGCTTTGGATTAAAATTAGCATCCTTTGTTCTTTCCTGCCTCCTGTCCATTACTTTTTAATCTGGCCTAGTTCCCCAACCTGGCTTGGCAGGAAGCCACAGGCTGCTTTTGCTCTTTCAAGGAAGGTCATGATACAGAGGCACGAACAAAACACTGTGCAAGACTGGGATTGAGGTTTTTGGACAATGAACACTGAACTGCAGCCTTGCAAATTCAGTTTTGAGCATCCACTCCTTGGACTTTCAAACCAAAAATTGTGTGGATTGATGCAAGAAAGGAAACATAAACATGAATGTTCTCTCTTGGCAGACTGGAATTATTCCCACCAGTGAGCACTTGAAGGACGGGAAAAAGGTACATGAGAACCTCTTTATTTTAGGCTAAGGCTTAGTTGTAGTGTATTCTGGAAATAACTGCACACTTGTTCTAACTGATGTTTTTAGTGAACTGGGAGAAAGAAAAAAAAAAAGACAACATCCACTTCAGTCAATCATAGATGGGTTACTAGGATGCCCTCTTTGGTAGGGGAACTTGGGCAGGAAAGAGAGGTGCCACTATGAGGGACCAAAAGACCCAAAAGCGTGAGATGCACATTGCGTTCAGCAGGGATCAGCCAAAGGTATGTTTGGTCATGCTCCATCCTTGGATGTTCAGATGAAGTAATTCTGCTCCTCTGCTTTGAGATCTTACATATAATTAACAGTTTAGGATTTGACTAATAAATTCTAGTGTGCTTAATGGGTTTTGTGTGATTGGTTTTGGCAGAGAGGAAGTGATGCTTTGGTATAACTGGAAAATGCAGCAGTATCTGTGTGCGCCTTCAGGGAGGAGTCACTTCTTTTTTCTTAGTGAAGTTTATTCAGCTGTGAATTTTAATGATGTTTGGTTTTGAATTCTTTTTTAAATTGAGAAGGCGTTTTTTTTTCTTTTCACCAATGTTTTCTTTTTGTTAGGAAATGATTTATTCTGATCAGATAGACCTGTACAACTCTGCTGAGCAGAGTGAGTTCAAGACTCAGTTGTGGTTTTGACTGAATAAGTACTGATTTACATTACACATTTTTAAGCAATACTTCAGGGATTCATGTTTAAAGTGATTCGGTGTTAGCTGGATTTGATCCTGTCTCCTCGGATTGTCTTCTGTTGTGCTGTTCTTCTTGACATTAGTAGAGTTTGCTGCCTCTGCTTGGACCAGTACTTTATCATTTAATATGATGACAAAGGGGAAAAGACTTAAAATTAAATCTGGAAATAAGAGGGTTTTTTTCTCTAATAAAAATAGAAGAAGGAAGAAGAAAGTCGGTCTGTGGCAGTTGCGTGCAGTAGAGTTTCATCCACTCAGAATTCAACAAAGATAGGCATCATAGAATCATAGAATGATAGCTGAAAATCCAGCTCCTTTGGTTTGCCTAAATCTGTCACATCTCTTGAACAGGCTGTTTCCTTCAAGCCAGCCAAGTCAAGAGATAAACAGAAAGTGGGAATTCAGCTTTGTTTAGTTTATAGCTTAAAATTTTAGCCAGCAGCCCTGAATGGGGACAAAACAAGACAAAACAAAAAGTTGGATTAATTTTCTTTTATAGGACTGACAGAATACTGTCTAGCTCAAGACTTTAAGATAATAAAATAAGATTTTACCTGTGTGCCATATTTTGTGTTGTAAAATGCAAATTATCCTTCTTATCTGTCAATTTACAATGTATCATAATGGTAATTCCCGTATGCACTCCCCCAGAGTCAGATCCCAGTGCTCTCCTGGTCTTCAGTCACTGCAGCTGCAGTTGCTCTTTAGTGTTTATTCTGTTCCCCTCGCTTTTTTTTTCCATCGCTTCTCCATGCTTGTTTATTCTCCACTTTTTCCCACTCCTTCCTAGTATTCCCTAGAAATGTTTAAAGTATATAGTTAGATTAATTAAGTGTACTTTTATTTTTCAGAGCAAACTTGTATGAAATTAGTAGTTCTCGTGATCTTTCATTTCTTTAGAACTTCTAGTTCTTGTGTTTCAGAGGTGTTCGTTGTATGTAAAATTGAAGAAAAAAATATTTTTTGTCACTGTTAATTTAATAGTTTGCTCTGCATCACCAGTTTTAATGCTAATTAAAATGTAAACAACTGAAGTACAAGATTAAAACTTTGCTCTTGAAATCAAAAAGTTGATAGATGAGAGTTGATTAATCTAGCTTTGGTGACTTTGCAGCTCTTTGAGCAGAAGCAGTACGGAGTTATCAGTGGTCAGTTTGACATAAGAGAGCCAGTAAGTGCTCATGGCAGTGTTACAAAGGGAATTACTTTACCCCTGTGTTGCAGCCTTAATGTTGCATTGGACTTCTTTTCCACGTCCTTTTCACCTTGTAAGAAACTGAGCCTTTTGTTTTGTTGATGGTTTGTTTCAGTGATGCAGCTTTAGCTTCTGTTGCAAAGTGTGTTCTAGTTACTGAAATGTGAATTGGATACTTCAAATCTACAGTTTTTAATACATAGTTATGTTCATTTTTAAAGAATTACCTAAGTAACAATATCTTGTTATATACCTTGCTACTGAAAGGTACAAAAGAAATTTAAGAGTTAATGGTATAAGAGAGAGGCTTGAAATTCTTGACTCAGATGCTTCCCTCTTCTTTCTGAAATGTGAATGTATCCACTGAGTCATCTGCTTACACCTCAATAATGTTTAAGGCTATAAACAAAGTTTTTATAAAAATGAAATATACAAGTCTATTTACCAGCACCTCTTCACTTACTCATTGTTTCATTAAATGAAATTGGGGTACTTTAATTAAATATCCTGTTCAATTCCAGACTTAAACTGGAAAATATTACAGTTTTGGACAGAAATTGAATTGTATTTTGATAAAGGGCATTCTAAATACCAAGCAGAGATTGGCATTTAGCACAGCATATGAGGGTTTGCAGTGGTGCCCGGTGTTTAGTCTTAATCAGTTTAGCTCTTGCTTTTTTTGCTACAGATCCTGTCCAAATACTTTTTTTTTTTTTCCCCCAAAATAATTCTGGCTTGCTGTCTACTGTGGGAGATGTGCTTGAGCATAACAAATACAGTGCACGTGGGAGGTGGGAGAAAGGCAAAGTAATTCATGCTAACTCTTCAGGACCTTTCCATCTGTGACCCCTTCCCCCTCTGCCATAACCTGTAGCTGACGCATCCCAGACTGCTGAAGTTTTTCAGGAGCTTTCCTAGTATTCATTTGCTTTTAAACTGTTTCAGATCAGAGAACTTATTTTATAATATTCATTTACCCTTTGTTATTTCTTTTTAAATCTGCTAACTTTTCATACAAAATTTCATCCATAAAATAATAAAACAAAAATATTCTGTACTGTGTTAACATACTGTTTAAAAAAGAACAAATCCATTTGCCACATCTTCCTATAATTTAGAGAGCTGGAGGGTGGCAGTGTCCATTTCTTTGTTTTGGGGGGAGTTTATTTTTGGTTTTGTTTTGTAGGATTAGTTTGATTTTGTTTGCTTGTTTTTAAATAACTCATTGTATGGCAGTATTACCTGGGAACCTCTGAATCTTGAGCTGAAGTTCTGAATACACAGGTAGTTCCTGGCAGAGAGCAGGTGAGAAGTGTCCTCTCCAAACCAAAAGAGCTATTTGTGGGTTTCCCTGTGGTGCTCTGAGCAAGCACCTTTTCATCCCATTGGGACCAGATGGTTTTTGTCATTTGAAAACAAAGCTTGTTTGAACAGGAAGCTCTTGCATTCATTATGACTGTGTTAGTTAAGAACTAACTGGTGACTGTCATTGTCTGGTGCTGTGTATGGAAGTGGCTGTGTTTTATTATGAACTTGATCTCTGTCCTGCCCTCTGCTTCCCTTTAGTAGGTTTTCCCACTTGTCACCATTTTTCCTTTGTTGTGAGCACAGATGTCCCTGGGCCTAGTCTCAACATCATCTGCAACACACAAGTGGCAGTATATATAATTCTTGGTGTATAATTCAGCCCTGTGTGTACCTGTAAGATTCCCTCTGACCAGATTTTCAACTGGAGGAAGTAGAAGTTATAAAACTTGTGTTTCAGTTTTATAATAAACTTTTGTCTTCACTCTTTTGTCAATACTCCATTTCTTAACTATGTTTTTCTGAATTTCCCCTGATTTCCTACTGTGGCTTTGGGTGTTTGCCTTGCATGAAACTTGCTTCTGCTAAGGGCTTGGACTGCCTATGAGAACTAGGTCAGTGGGGCCTGTTCATGCTCACCAGGCCTTGTGCATCCATCTGCTTCCAGCTGGTTCCTTACTGGTGCTTCCAGAATTTTTGGTTGTATCCATGGCTCTCTTGTGCCTGTCTCATAAAACTAAACTGTATTTGTACAGCTACCGCAGAGGATTCAAATATGTATTGCGCTTTGGGTATGGTAACTTCATCTGTGTAGTTCAGGCTTCTTAGATGGTTTTGTTGCTGCTATTGGGTAATGGGATTGAAATGCAGTTGTGAATTTTTTGGAGACTGTTTTCCATTTCTGTGCTGCCCACCACATGGTGTGCAATTCACACATGCTGTCTTTTGGAGCGAAGTGCTAAGTAGTGGGAAGATCACTGGATTCCAGGTTTTATAGTGGTCCAGCATGCTGTGATGAAGATAGATGCACTTTTATTAGCAACAGTTCCTTGGATGTGTGTATGTCTTGTAATAGGTTAATTATTAAAGATGGAAAGATGCCAACTTTATCTCCTGAAATTTTTTAAGCTGTGCTTATTTCTGTAATGCATCATTTTTTCATACTGAATTTAGCTGCCTTTGGTGTGTTGTTTTTCTTTTCTTTTTTTTTTTTTTTCATTTGTTAATCTTTGCTCAAACATTCTGTGGTGTAGCATGAGTCATTCTGTCTGTGTCGGAAAGGGCTGGTTTATTTCAGGGTCCGACCCTGAGTGGGGAGGGGAAAGGGTGGAATGTATTTGTGTTTTCTATGTGTTTGTTGTGGAAATGCATAAAACATTTTTTTTTCTCTTTCTTTCCTCTCTTCATCATCTCATCTGTGTGGGTGAATGTTCCTGCAAACCCTTTGGGGACCTATAGAGACCTTTGGTATGCTCATTCTTTCATTAGTGCCCAAAGTCAGATGCTGTGAACAATTTAAAGATGAGAAAATGGGGTGGGGGGGGAGGGTCACGTTGTGGCAATGTGAAGTGGCTAAAAATGTGCACTTGAGGAAAATTTCAGTCATCATTTATTAAATGTTTGTTTGCACCATCAAAATAATACCAATGGCTACAAACAATAACTAGTTAGCATATATTTTGATTTGGCATTAGAAATACAGAAATAATGTGAGTTCTGTAGCAAGAGGTAAAGTTTCATGATCAAGATTCATTTTTTAAAAGTATCTGTCTGTTTTCAGAAGTGACTCAAGTGTGTGCATTTCAGTTGCCTAAATTATTTTTGGAAATCACCTCCTGAATTTTGGTGTGGTGTAGAAATGCAGATGACCTCTAATTAAAATTTTTTCATAAGCATTCTTTATTCCATAAGAAGAGCTGAGATGGAGATGATTACATGAAAATGTCATGGTATATTTTTATAAATTCTGAAAATTGTATTTCACTGCAAGAAATATGGAAACCTGAAGTATTACTTTATGTTAACAGTGGAAATTTCCCAAGAGATATTTAAGACATGCTGTACCATAATTACATGAACAAATTAAAACTTCATGCTTTGTCCATGCTTTGTATTGTTAAAACAAATTTAATGTTAATTAATTATCTACAGCAGCTTAGAATCACAGAATTATTAAGGTTTGAAAAGACCACTAAGATCATCTAGTCCAACTGCCAGCGCATCATCTCCATGCCCACTAAACCATGTCCCTAAAAATTTGAAGGCCCACAAGTCTGCAGGCTTGGCTCTTTGGTAATTATAGTGATGATCTTAATTTTTATTCTTGTCATGAAGAAAAAAAAAAAAGTCATATTACTTTGGCATCAACTTATGTTAAAAAAAAATTCAGGTAGTCATCAATGTAATCAGTAGTCATCTCAAATCTCCTAGTGGAAGGAGGGATCATTAAACGTGAACTTGGACCTTGCTATATTCCCTTTTTGTGTTGAGAATTTCACATTACTTTCTCAAATGAGAATCTTTATAATATAGTCGTTAAATAAGAAGCCCAAAAAATTTCAAAACTGTGAAGATATTTTCCCCCACTTGGGATAACTGCCAAATATTTTATTGGCTCCCCGCTAAAATACGTTTAACTCACAGTCAGTTTAAATGCCTATTTAATGTAATTCCTTTGACATAAAATGTTTTCCTGTTCTACTTACACATAAATATGTTCCTTCTCTCTGCTACTTTAAATTTATTATTACTTATTTTTTTAAGATAAAATTGCTGAGCAGATCTCATGTTTTAAACAGTTTTCTAACTTTGCGGTCCGCCAGATCTTTTGTCATTTTGTCTGAAATTTCCTGTGCATTGATGTTATTCTATAGGAGCTAGTAAAGGTGGGAGCTGTAAACCCCCTTTCTTGAGTATTTTGCTACAGTTGAGTCATAGTACAGCTGAGAGGGAAAGAAAAAAACAAAATTCATGATCAGTCAATTTCAGGGCTGCCATTGTTTTTACCGCTGCTGACACTGCACCAGTAATAGAAGTATGGCAAGAGAAGAGGTCTCTGTGTAGACATTAGTTTACTCTGGAAGGAAAAGGGCAAAAATATACTGATGCATCAGGTGATTGTTTATGACCACTCATAAAACTAATTTTCTGTTAGTATCAGAAAGGAAAGTATAGATCCAAAACTGTATAATTCCAGATATTGGCCAGAATAATCTCTACACGTTACTGAGTATTTTTAGAAGTTGCTTATGACAGAACATTATAATACAGACAATCCACTGTTATTAACATTTTGTTATGTGAAGTGACTCAGAAAACACAAAAACAGTATGATGTTTTCTTCTGAATCCTATGACTTTTTCTGAATCACAGCAATGTCTGAAATGCCTCTTATTTATGGCTTTGCATTAAGTAATATACCTTGATCTGGTTGATAATTGATATTCAAGAAATACAACAAGTGAAAGATTATCTGAACAAAATATGTTGGTGCACATTTTAAATGGTCATCTAGAATTTTGCATTTATTCATTGCTTGTATCTCACAGCAAAATTAGGAATACTTTCTCTCTGACTGTGGGCACATCTGATGTGCAGTGTTGTAGCCCTGTGCTTTGTCTTTGCTTGCAGTAATGCTGTGCTTTTGGTGCTGGAGCTTGCAAACAGCCTTTTTTTAGAGGTGATGAGGGTGGAAGGGAAGCAATGAGTCTGACGTGCTCAATAAGTTGAAAGAAAAGAAAAAAAATATTTTTAAATTATCCTTGTGGAATGGCTATTTATACATCAGGTGTTTGTGTTTTTTTCCAGTTAAAGTTTTGCATCACCTTAAAGCCTGCTTGCTTATACAGTATTTTGAGCTACCAGAGCTGGTGTAGTTTAAGTAACGTGTGTGGAATAATGTAGTTACTCCAGAAATCTTAGAGATCACCTGGAGATAATTGTAGGAGTCTGAGACATTCCTGCACACCATATGAGATAGAAAATAGTACCTTAAGAATTGAAGAGTGGAGTTGATAATGAAGATCATATATTTTGTGAACAGAGCTTCTCTCTTGCACCCATGATGACTTACAATAATAAACATGTTATTTTTGTGTATGTTTTCAGTGAAAGAGTTCCTAGCCAAAGCCAAAGAAGACTTTTTAAGAAAATGGGAAAGCCCCCCTCAGGTATCGATTGTTTAAGAATTCAATAATTTTCTCTATTGCATTTTTCATAATGTGCTGCAAGTTGTGTTATCAGTAAAGAAAACTGAAATAAGTTCAATGCATTTTTCAAAAGAGTTTCCACTTTGATTGTCAATTTTGTCACTGAAGTTCATTGGGACTCTCAGATCTTCTGTAGGCTGAGCTGACGAAATGGTCATACTGAGCGACTGCTTCCTCTTGCAGTGAATTATGTTTACTATTAACATGACAAAACTCAAAATCTATGGTCGCATTTTACCTAGCTCTTTGTAGCAGTAAGCACTGGCAAATCCATAATTGACCTTGCTGTTATTTTGTTATGTTATTAAGAAAAAATATGCTGCATGAAGCTTGTGGGCACTAAGGAGCTTGAGGGAATAATCTTTTAGAAGTTAAACTGTGAAGGGAGCGGGCTTTTTGTGGAGGGGAGGGATAGGGGAGAGTGGAAAGGGTGGTGGTATTTTATTGAAGCACCATTTGAAGTGCTTTGGTAATAAATAGCTGAGGAAATTTGGTCAGTTATATGTTTTCCAGACAATATGCATGTGGTTTGGTTCTAGGATTTTGCTCTAATTTTCTGCTTTGCTGAGCATCGGGGCTTTGTTTGTCTGTGCCTTAAATTCATGATCTACTTACTGCTAATTTTTTCTTATTAAGCATTTGTCATCTGTATAGACAAATTATATAAATGTTGATATAATTCAGTTAAGTCTTTATATTTTTGTTTTAATGATTCCAATGTAAAATATCTTACTAAAATTTGATAGGCAAGACAACATAAAACAGCACTAAGTTGCCTATATTTTGTTGCCTAGGGATATTAGATTGTAAATAATACCATTGTATTCTTGTACGCATAGAATACTGCTGGCCTAGATGATTTTGAGAGGCAAAAAACTCTTGGAACAGGGTCATTCGGGAGAGTTATGATGGTGAAGCATAAAGCCACAGAACAGTATTATGCCATGAAGATACTGGACAAACAGAAGGTTGGTGCAATTTGTAGTGCATTTTTGTGGTTCAGAAGGGTTTGATATAGACAGAATCTGGTAACTGTAACTAAACTGTGTTTCTTTTATTTGTACAGTTGCAGAAATTTGAACCTTGATATGTAATTTAATAAAGAACACTAAACTAAACTTTCTAGCATGAATTCTAATTTTTCTTTTTGAGAGAGCTCTTCTTTTTTTTTTTTTTTTTTCAACTTTAGCATTCTCCTGTAATAGTTTTCTAACATTTATTTTTAAAGGCAGAAAATATCCATTTAAATTAAAAAGACTTCCCAATGCAGTACAACTGAAAGGCAGCATTTCAACACTTCATTCCCTTACTATGGCTGATGAAATTCTGCAAGAAGTCTCCCTGTAAAGCAGAGTGTGATGGGTATGAGAGTCCTATGCCTGTGGGTAGAGCTGGTTATCTGACTTCTTCAGAAAACTGCCAAAAAATAGTCTGAAGATTTCAGAAGTAATAATAATAATAGTTAAACTCATTGCTACCAACTTGGACTCAAATAAACTGGAAAGCTGTAACTATAAAATTATCTGGAAAAAAAATCACATTTTTAATAATTGTAGTGGATTTAACAGTAAAAAATTCACAGATACAAATTCAAAATATCTTTAAAGATATTTGCAGCTAGTTCTATTGGTTCTCCATTAGAAAGCTAGATGGCTTTTTGTCTGCTAGCAGAAGGCTGAAGTGTTCCATGAAGTATGCAAGCCAATTATCAGGTCAGTTTTCTTCCAGTGCTTGGGCTGGGAGCAGCCCTTAGGCATTTGCACATCCTTGTGTGCAAGCCTTGGTGTCAGCACCTGGTCCCATGGTGCTATGTGCTGTGTTGGCACTGTACAGCCATACAAAGCTGTTGGTCCCAAGGGAAGCTCTTCACAAGCTGGTCTTGTCTAGCTCCTTTAGAACTAGGGAGCCCTCTTGCAAAGAAGCATTATCGCAGCGCTCCACTCTCTTCTGATTCCCGTATGTAATGGGATATTGATGGGAAGGTTTAGCCTCTACTTCTGTGCCACCACCATCCACCTCTGACTTTGTGGGCCAGCATAAATAAATAGGGCATATCACATTCAGAGCAGAGCTCATAACAATGCATAGTTTCTTCACAGAATTGCTTCTGGAAAGGAGGCATTGTTAACAGAAGCTCAGCCTCAAGCATGTTATGGGTTTCTTTTGTTTGACATTTCTTTAAAATTGAAAATGTAAAAAGATGTCTTCCTTACAGATTCTTATACTCAGCAGGTACTAAGAAACTACTGTTTCTCAAGTTATCTGCAGACAATATTACTTGAATATTACTCTTTAGAATGGTTGTACTTCTCATTCCTTTCTCATTACTTTTACTCCACCAGTAATCTGTTAGGTTTTTGGCTTTATATGAAGATATGTGCTTGTTTTCAAGTGACTGTGTTACACTGAAAATGTATTGACAATTATAAAATGTCAGAGACCAGAGATATTTGTTTGTTTTCTTCTCTACTAGGTTGTCAAACTGAAGCAGATAGAACACACACTGAACGAAAAGAGAATATTACAAGCAGTGAACTTTCCTTTCCTTGTAAAACTGGAGTATTCTTTTAAGGTAATCATTACTTTGAAAGTAATCATTTGAGTTTATGGAAAGTACATGATCAAACTTAAGAAAAGATTGTAGTTGTTATGCAGGTTATTAGCATGAGGTTGATACCTGGGG
Organism: Cyrtonyx montezumae; assembly: GCF_038088225.1. NCBI lineage: Eukaryota > Metazoa > Chordata > Aves > Galliformes > Odontophoridae > Cyrtonyx > Cyrtonyx montezumae. Next base: position 12,979,747 of record NW_027071825.1, read on the forward strand.
CAGGTCGTAGTGACAACTTTAGCCAGAACTTTGAAATTGACTTCTAACTGAGGCAACATGTGCTTGTTGGTGTGTAAAGAAATTGAGTATTTTGGTAATGGTGATATGTGTCCTGTGAATATTTAATGATTTTTATTTTTATTACAGCATTTTAAATGAACAGACATTCTAACAGTGATAATGGCTTTGAGGTTTGGGGATGGGGCTATGGGAGATGACACTATTCTAGGCTGTTGATTACAGACTTTTAAGAGTGCAAGTTCATAGCTTGTGGTCAGCATGTCTCCCTTTGCTCCTTCATACCATTCTGTACCATTCTGTGTCAGGAGCTCACTAATTATCTTTATTAAAATTGATACTAATATATAGATTTCTTGACATTCTGATGCTTCCTTTTGTCATGTCAGCATTTTTCCAAGATTTTTTTTTTTTACGTGTGTTGGTTTTTATTCATTGACGTCATTGGATGGCTACAATTTTTCATTTTCATTCTTTAATAAAATACACTGTACCTGGAAATTGTAAGCATTGTAAGATGCCTAGTATGTATTTATTTATATTTACTTGCTTTCTTAGGACAATTCTAATTTATACATGGTAATGGAGTATGTTCCTGGTGGTGAAATGTTCTCACATCTAAGAAGAATCGGAAGGTTCAGGTAAGACTCTTAGTGAAACTATTCCTTCAGAAATAGTTACGCTGTTTATAATTAATTATATTAATTATAATTAACTTTTACTTTTTTAGTAATCTAGGCATATTTGTATCTAGTAACTGATTTTTTTTCCTTTTTTTTTTTCCAATTTCCCAATTTCTAGAATTAGGAATTGATATGCACTGAAACTGATTATGATTTCTAAAAGTAAAATCAAAAATCTAAGTTTTCCTAATTTCTCTGTAGCACAGTATAATCATCTTGATTTGCAAATGTATGTTAAATGCAAAACCTAAGAAATTAAATTTAAGGTATGGAAGCATCAGTTCTAAAATATTTGTTAGTTGTTTTTGTGTTGGTTTGTGGAGTTTGTGTTTAATTTGTTTTTTTGTTTGGTTTTTCTTTTTGTTGTTATTATACAATAAAAGAACTAATTAAAAGATTACATCATCTTTTGCTGGCAATCTGGTGGTTGTTTCAGTATCTTAGCATAGCATTGTTTTACTTAATATTCTTTTAATTCTTCACAGTGAACCACATGCACGATTTTATGCAGCTCAGATAGTGCTAACATTTGAGTACCTCCATTCGTTAGACCTCATCTACAGAGATCTAAAGCCTGAAAATCTTTTAATTGATCAGCAAGGATACATCCAGGTATGATAGTCTTCATGTATTTGGGGGACTCTCGTTTCACAGTAAGAGTTAGGTAATTCTAGGAAATATGTTTAGAATAAATGAGCTGATCAGTATGTTAGCATATACTTAGGGGCATTAAAATTCTTTACTTCTAAATAACAGTTAAAATCACCAGACTGAACTTCCTTTGACTAAAACAATGTATGTACACATTTACTGACTGCACTTGACCAAGTTGTCAGGATTTCTCTTGGTGTCTGTGGTGAGGAGAAGGTGATTATATTGCTGTGTACATCTGAGCTATATTATACATCTGCCCTAGACTGAGAAAAAAGGTGCTGTACGGTGTCTGATTCTTTTCATTGTCTATACAAGCAGTTGATGCTTAGATGTCAACATCTGCAGGATAGTACTTAATTTCAAGGAGTACTCAAGCTTTGGAGAGCCCACAACCTTCTCAGCAATTCACATCAGAACTGCAGTGCTGCGGATGACTTCTTTTGTTTTACAGCAGTTTCTCAACACTTCTTCAGCTTCTTTTTAGTTTCTGTGCTTGTGATCAAAAGGATAAATGGAAAGGTGATATATAGCAACAAGCGTTCTGCAATACCTTGCAGTTCTTATATTGTGGAAGCTTCTCTTTCCTCACTGTCCACCACTAGCCATGTCTAAGTCTAACAGGAAAATAATTAATAAAAACATTTATTGTGAGTATTGGAAAGAGCTCTTACCTTGAGCTTTTTAACTGTACAGTACTGCTGCATGGAGAACAAACTAATGCTGTAGGGAGAAGAGAAATATGAATTTCATTAATGTGGTCGAAGAGAACCGTGAACATAAAGCTGTGAATGTCTTCTGTAGAATTGCTGACTCTCTGTACTGAGCAATACATTTTTATGATGGTGGGCAAACTGCAAATGGTAGCAGACCCAGCTGTCAGTCTTCCCGTGGCAGGTTCCTTAGTTTTTGCTTCTAAACAAGGGGAGTTTGGTGTTCGTATGTTCATGTTGCATCTCCAACTAAATCTTGTTTAGAAACTCCATTCTTTTTCTTTCTGAATTTTGAAACAGTTACTTGTTTGTCCCATGCCTACAGTATGTTCCTACACAGATTAATATGCATCCATGAACACAGCAGGAATTCTTTGCTGACAGAAGCACGTCTGCTTGTCAGCATGTTGCACTCTGCCTTCAGTTGCAGGTGCAATTGCTGTTGTTTTTACGAAAAATGAAGCAAAAGGTGCCTTGATAGTTTGGCATTTAGCTTGTTCAACAATTTCTGTGTGAATTTACTGTATCACAAACATTGACACAAGTTGTTGTGTAATTAGCAATATGAAGGAGGAAATAAAAGGAATGGATACTCAAACAAGCATAGACTTGATAGGTTGAAACTGGTCCCAGAATTTCAAAAGTACCCTGCTGTCTTCCGTATGTATTCCGCAATATGGTCCAGGAAAAATCCCAGAGAGAAAGATGAAATAGCTTACAAAGCACTGAGAACTTACTGCAGAAAACATTACAAGTGGAATGAAGAACCTTTAATAGCCAAGAACTTGTCATTTGTGACTACAGTTACAGCTACGTTTTCCCCACGTACACAATTTTCAGATAAGTAAGCTGGGTTCTGGTGATACTTTCAAAGATATTCAGAACCAAAAGGTACTGAAAGACTTCTTCTACATTGTCATATTCCCATGCTATTTTTTTCTATGTAATCTTTATACAGTTGTGCAATAAAAACTTCCCCAAGATTCTCTGATATCTTGACCCTTTTTGTCATTTGTTTGTCAGCTAAAGGAAAAGATAACTATCTTGTTTATATTCACATTCTTAGAACTTTTAGCTGTGTAAACAGTCTGATGTGAAAAGTATGAGAAAATATATTAATATTTACAGTATGTACAGATGAGGGAGTTGTAATTCTTACTGATATTAAAATTCTAAATGGAAGATTTTTAGTGAGGGAGTATTTATTTTTGTGTTGTTTATTTTATCGTGAGGAAAAAAAAAAGTGAATTAAAATTATCAGAAAAAAGTTGCCACGTAAGGTGCATGTGACTATGTGATAGTATGTGATCTGACACATCAATTTTTCCAATGTATAAAATTCCTGTCCAAAATATTTCAGAGGTACTTAATTTTAAATTCTGATGCCAGGTCACGGACTTTGGCTTTGCAAAAAGAGTAAAAGGAAGAACTTGGACGTTATGTGGGACTCCAGAATACCTGGCACCTGAAATAATTCTCAGCAAGGTACTTCAGTTCTATGAATGATAATTGTCAGCCATACATTTGATGTAATTGAAAGCTATCACGTAGTTATTGATCTCTGAGGGATGAACAGCTGCTGGTAGTTGAAAATTTGAATTATTGGCAAGTCTTAGTGGAGTATACAAAATGCAAGGTTTGCATCATATGTGTTAACAGGCTAGGAGAAGAGCTCCAGGACTACATAGTGGTTGAATCAGTAGTCATTGAAAAACTGCTTGCAGTGTTTCATGTTTAAGCACTACACATGAATCAAACATGAAAAAACACTGGTCTTGCATGTAAAGAACATGCAGTCTAATACTTGCACTCTGAACAAAATTGAAGAAATTTCTACTTGAAGAAAGCTTATTTAGAATAGCTATTGTATCTTTTCATATTTTGCAGAAGAAAAATTCTTGTACTTCATGGAACTGTTCATGATACCCATAATCATGTTAAATTATGTATTTTATATTTTAATTAAATACCCTTGGCAGGTTTTAAACTTACAGAAAAAATATTTTTACTTTAGGAGAAAGTGTTGGACATTTTTGGCTTTTATGACCTTAGACAGCTAAAGCAGCAAAGGAAGTTGCAATGCCTCTAATACAAATTCTCCATAGTTGATTTTTCAAGAGCAACTGAGTCTTGACCTTGAGCTTCTGTCATAACATCACATGATGTTATAATGTTGAATATCAATAATATAACAAAAATCATAAAACCATGACAGCTTCATAAAAGATCTCAGAGGGAGCACATGAAATTGATTGGGTTAGAAGTTGGGTTCTGTATTTATATATTCTATGTATCCCATCCATATAAAGATATCACTGGTAATAAACACAAGAATGTGTGCAAAGTGTTTTGCTTTCATCACAGTATTGCTATTAGAATCTGAGAGCTTCAATTTATTTTGAACTAGGGTGTACATTCTGTAAAAAAAGCAAAAACATATATATTTTTATATTTTCTTTCTTTACATAGATATCTGTATAGCAAATCTTAAACTATTTTAGAAATGGTACTTACAGTGGTATTTCTGGTTTTATCCAGGGTTACAACAAGGCAGTGGACTGGTGGGCATTAGGAGTGTTAATCTATGAAATGGCAGCTGGATATCCCCCATTTTTCGCAGATCAACCCATTCAAATTTATGAGAAAATTGTGTCTGGCAAGGTAAGTAAAGGCTCTGTACGTTTTCACAAGCATGGTTTGTTTTTCCCTGTGTTTACAAAACCTGATTTTTATGTGGAGTTGAAGCAGAATTCTCTGGATACTATAGACAGTGAGCAATTTGGAACAAACATAGCAAGGGGTTGGAACTGGATGACCTTAAAGGTCCCTTCCAATCTAAACCTTTCTATGATATGATTCTATGAATATGGGAAGAATTTGTAATGAGTACGTCTTAGGTACAGGTGTTGTGACAGTGATAATAATCAAAGCTTTGAAAATCTAAATGTTTGCAGCCTATACACTTCCCTGCCATCAAATTTAAAATGCATCTTCTTAAATTTACAGGCACAGTGATATTCCATTATACCGTTCTATGCCTGGATAAAAATGATCCAGTAACTATTAACAACCGCTTACCAGTATGTTGTTTGCCTAGCTATTTTCTTTATAGAAATATCATTGTAGCTGTTGAAGAACTCTGAAGCGTTTCCATAATTCATAGTAGTTTTCTTCTGCAGCAACTAAGTGCTGTAGCTCGGATGGGGTTTCTTTGTTTGCTTTTGGGTTTTTTTTTCTAGTTGTTACTGTTTTATCAGCTAATCTGTTGTTAAATCCATGAATGGATGTCTGGGGAAACAGCACTGACTTGAGCACTGGAAACTCTAGTATTCTGTTCTCAGCTAGCCCTATATTTTCTTTATAACCTTAAGTTAATAGTTTAATTTGCCATATGCTAAGTTCATTACTTAGAAAACTGGGTATTTGTACATGTATGTTATTACTATACATATAGTGTCTATAAATACACACACAATGTGTATATATATCTATAAATTGCATATAGTGTGTTTATGCATGTAACCTAAAACTTTGGTCCTGAAAATTAGTTGAGAATGCCTTGAAATGTGGTTGTGTTGTTGTGAAACTGGTTGATTAAATTTAGATTGAGCTTTCAGGTCATTGTTATATTAAATTAATATTCCCCCCCCAACTCAATGAAATCTAGAAACTTCCAGATCATAAAAAACACTATTAGTAAAGGTTCTCTGAAACAGAAATACATGTGCAACAATAATAATCTCTGTTCCTATGTTAGTATTTGATTTGTGGTTAAAAGTGGAACAGATGATGGCACCAATGCTTCTTTTTCTGTGAACATTGTTTTAAGCTCATACAAAGGAAGAATCAAATTTGTATATTAATGTTGTGGATGTATATTTCAGGTAAGGTTCCCATCACACTTCAGTTCAGACCTAAAGGATCTTCTAAGAAATTTACTCCAGGTAGATTTGACCAAACGATATGGAAATCTGAAGAATGGTGTAAATGACATAAAGAACCACAAGTGGTTTGCAACTACAGATTGGATTGCCATTTATCAGAGAAAGGTAAGATGCTTCCCGAATCAAATTATTACTGATCTATGAGGAGTTGAGGTCAAATTTCTAATTGTTTACTTTTGCCTTAGTGAATCTGTGATTTTTTAAATGAAAAAATGTTAAAGTAGTTGAATTATTTAATACAGAGAAGAATACATTGATTGAATTATGTTTGTTTCTTGTTGCCATTTTATCCTGGACCTCTATATTCATGTTGTCTTAACATGTGTTTGTGCTTTAGTCTATTTCTGGAGTATCTCAGAATGAGCCATCTCCTGCCTCACTTGCTTTTTATTTAATCCCTTCTATAATGGCATCTATAAATACTCCTCCACAGCAGAGGAATCTGTTTTCCTTTCCAACTACTTCTTAGCAATCAGGCTGTGCTTTACTGGGGAGAAAGCTGTAGCCAAAGCTGAAGTACCACTCTTTCTGCTGAAGTGGTATTCTCCCTCCTTGCTTTTGCTCTTGTCTTACCTGTGACTGGAACAGGTTCAGATGTAGAGTGTATCTACTGGAGATATTTTCATTCTGACACTACATTGCAATTGACTGCAGTTTCATAAGTTGCAGCAATGGTAAGAGCCTTCCTGAATCCTGTTTCATTATATTTTTAGAGTGGCTCTCCAGACTTGCGTGGCCAATGTGAATTCTTATGTGGCATTTAAATGTCAGTGCCCGTGCCCAGTATGCACTATGAACTTGCTTAAGAATGAAAGTAAACAGAGAACTGGGGGTATTTTCAGAGTATGGGGAGCCATTAGCAAACCAGAGGAGTGCAGTAGTGCTTTCTAGGATAAGCAAAGCAGTGCTGGGAAAGGATACTGGGGAAAAGGGGGAGGATTACTGCAGTTCAGTGTAGGTCTGTTTTTCCAGTAGCTCCCAAAGCTCCCTCTCTAATAGAAGCCTGTTGAAGTTATATTCTAGTATTCTCAGTCAAAGTTGAATGTCTGTAGGTCAGTGAGTTAGCAGAAACAGATTGCTTACTAATTATTTGTTTTGAGGCAACGTCTGAGGGGTTTTTTTTGTGGGTTTTTTTCAATGAATGACAGAAAAGACTAAAATAATTCTGTTAGTGCTGTCCCCAAAGAATCACGTGGAGGAATTGTTTAGTGTTCAGAATTTGGTAAAAAGGTTACAATCAAGCAATAACAAACACTTGGAGGAACTGCTTACCATCACTGAAACACAAGCAGTCTTGACTACAGAGGCATGAACTTGCTGCTGTAACAGAAGTATTGTAAAGGACAAACCTAGATGCAAACAATAGTTTATAAAAAGAAACTTGGCTACACAAACTGACAATACAGTTGTTATGGTATTCACTTATATATTAATTACTAGAAGACAGGATACAATTAAGACGTGATATTCTTTGTATTAAGTATGGATGTATTAAGAGAAATTTCCCTTTGAAGAATTGTAATTATCTGCTCTCTGCTTTCTTAGTGCCTGTTTACAAGATGGTTTTAAATGCAATGAGTTTCATTCCATAGTACGCTCTTCTGGGACACCCAGGCTCCATTATATTGAAGCATTATAAATCATGTAATTTATGATATAACGTTATGTTATTGAAGTTGGCATTTCCAGTGCAGTGCTGTAGGAAACTACTTTTACAGAAACATTTTTAAAAGATGAACTAGTACTATAGGCAGAACAGCTGTTACTAGTTCTGAAGGTCTGTGAAACGTGATATGAAAGAACTTTGAAGCCTCTAATTCTACAAAATAAACACAGTAATATTAAAAGTCTGAAACAATAGCGTATATTGTAGTCTCATTTAAACAATAATTGAAATACAGCAAAAAAAATTAAGCTTTATGCCAGCTTTTCACAGTGGATGTTAACACAGCATGGATTTTCCTGAATAAACCTAGTGTTGGCAGCTAACAAAATAGGCATAATTTTGTTATGCTGCAGTCATAAGTGACATATTCAGTTACTTGATATTTCAGATGAGATCAAATTGTGTTTTCTTTGTGTGCTTGCATGGCTGTTTATTAATATACTGCCTGATAATATGATTGTACTTAGGGCTAAATGGGCATTTTCACTGTGAAACAGTATTATCTACTGCAATCACTTTTTAGCTATTTCCTCAGTGAAGATAGTAGAAGTGTTGTGAAATATAAACACAGATAGCTGTCTGATGCATCTCATTTGAACACACTCTATAATTCCAGCAGTAAAGAAGATATTTCTTGTTCTCTGAGCTTTATTGTAAGACAGCAATTCAAAATTAATTTGAGAAGGCATAAAAATAGAATTTGGATAATTGTAAACATATGGCTTAGCTAGTTATTTATGCGGATGGATACATCACCTAAACAGATACGTTGTTTTAGGAACAGTATGGTATGCACCTGACAATTGTAGCATGGTCCATAAATTTGGAAAGCTAGTGTTATCTTCTGGCACACACTCTTCTTGGGAAGTTCCCGAGATCACTCTGCATTTCATAATTTTTACAGGTTTAAATTTGCATTGTATCAAGTAATATTTTTTTTCTACATAAAGGTGGATAAATTTTCTATAGTCAACATTAAAAAGTGAAGGTTCTGTCAGCTTTGAGAAGCAGCAGTATTGAGAGTCCTGGAAAACAACTGGGTCTAATATGTAAATGTGAATTGATTACTACCATACAGTTGGCATAAGATGCACAGAATTTCAAAGCTAACAATGTGTTTGTGGATTTCAGACTGTGTGCTGCCTGTGTTTACCAGGAGGATTTTTACTTTCCAGTAAGAGAAGAGGTTTAAGTTACGCATGCTTGGAAGTAGGAAGCAGGAGGGAAAGAATTAAATTCTGTTCTGAAGTGGAAATATTTTTAAATTTGTATTCGTCAGTGAGATAATAGGGTTTTTTTTAACATATACTCATTCATCCAGGCCTACATGTTCTTAGGCTGGTTTTGTTTGCCACAACTTTTAGCTGGTTTCCTATAATATCTGCTGTCTTGGAAGGCCTTGAGAAGTTATGGGAACATTGTTATGCCTCTTATCACAGTGCTAAATCTAAAGGTATTAGGCTGATAACATTTCATGTGCTTTTTCTTTATTTGTAAACACAGGTAGAAGCTCCATTCATACCAAAGTGCAGAGGCCCTGGAGATACCAGCAACTTTGATGACTACGAAGAAGAAGATATTCGTGCGTCTCTAACAGAAAAATGTGCAAAAGAATTTGCTGATTTTTAGTAGGAGTAAGAGGACAAGATGACATCAGGGCTCACATTGGGATCTTTGCACTCTGTTAACAGATGAGGTGGAGCTGAGACCATCATATGTCAAAACAGTTACCTAGTTACTTCATTCCACAAAGCTGACTGAGGTCTTTATTGCCATCTTCCATGTGTGCGGTTTGCACCAACCCTTCTAACTAGGCACAATTAAGCAAGCACTGTTTGTGCAGTAACACAGAATAATAGACCACTTTCCTACTTAACTTTGGTTTCTGTCGTTCTTTGTTTCTGTGTATTGTTCATTTTTCCCCTTTAAAATGAAGTAGTTTTTTACCCAAGAACGCTCCATTTTATTTTGAATAATGTATTATTTGTGTGAGTGAAATGGAAGGTGTTGAGGCTAGTGTGATTTAGACTGAAGTGAAAGGTAAATGTTGCTTCTAGTCTGTGCCAGCCAATAATTCTTGTCTGTCTCGTGTCTGATGCTACAATTTATAATAATAATTTTTTAGTAGCTCAGACTAAACCTAGCCAACATTTTTAGCGTTTTTGAAGGTAGTATTTATCGCCATATAAATGTCTGCTAAATTAACTTAAAAATATTTCTTCCTGGAGACTGACCAAAATTCAGTAGAATCAATTGGATGGCTTAAGTAGGAGACAGTAGCTAGACCCCGTGCCTTGGTTTTCTACATCCCTGCGATTTTCATCACTGCCTCCTTCCTTTGTATTTCCATCCAGGCAGTAGGTCAATTGCCATAACCAGACTGTACCATGAAAGGCTTACAGTCTCAAGAGAGGGAGTAATTCCACCTGGTCTGGATTTTGGACCATATTTAACCAAGTCAACTTACCAGCATTTCAGTTGGCCGTATGAAATGACTTTTTTAATAACATTAACCCTAAATTCTTAAAGGAAGGTTTGGTCAGTATTGTAGAGAATGACTCATTTTTATTTTATTTATTTTGTTGGGTTCTTTTTAGCCAATATTTGTGCTCCCAAAGTATCCCTTGTTTCAAGCCTTTTTTGATTTATTTTTTTAAAGGCATCCTTTAAAAAAAAGTAAATAGAAAATGATGATAAAGCAAAGCAACACAAAAAGTAAAATGCACTCTGCCATTGGCTTATGAAAAGCAGATGGTTTAGCAAATGCAAAATAATGTTCTAGATGCATTGCTGGATGAACACGGTTATTTTTTGTTAGCAGTTAAGAATAAGAGGTTATTGCCAAGTTTTATTCTGGTATACTATATTAGTAAACTGAGGATGGAGTACTGCTACAATCACTTTCTTTTTAATTACAGCACTTCATTCATGAAGAAGAGAGATGAAGTTTAAAATTGAGACAGCTGGTTTTATTTTAGTTGCATTGTGTCTTCATTTCTAACCTACTTTCTTTCAGTCAACCAGAATGTATGGTCACACAGATATAAGCATTTGGGCTTAATTATGTTTTGTATACTCTCACCAACTGACTTAAAAGATTGCTATCATGTGCTAGCTTTGGGCACTTTTACACATTTATTTCAATGTTAATAATCAGTGGCTCAGCACTTTTTTGAGGGTTGCTTTTAAACTTATTCATAGTAGTTTTATTTTTACACTTGATTCTGTCTCTCTCAATGACCTGTCTTAAAACAGCGCATCAAAACAGTTTAAACTAGACTCATACTTCATGGTAAATTTACCTGCATACAAGGATGAATTGTTTTTAATAAAACTGAGCTCTGTTGATACATAGCCATTGTATTTGTTTGAATGTCAGTGCAGATAAACCACTGACACTCCTTCCTTTTAAACTGTATGACACTCCTTTAAGAAATGCCTTTGTAGACATTTTACAAAAGAGTATGAAGTGTACCATCAGACATTCTCTGTTTAGGTTGTTGAGCATTTTTGCACAACATCATTAGGAGGCTGACACTGAACGCAGTCTTTATCCACCCATATTTACATATTTGCAAGAAAAGTATAAGATACTTTGCTGTAGCAAATTTTATGTAACAAAGATATATCGTCACATTAATAAATTTAAAGAAATCCTTTGTATGAAAATGTTACAATCTTTTGTATTTCATTTAGACCAAGGACATGCTGCTGTATGCTAGCTGTTTGCGATAAATTCTACAGTAACTTTGTTGTCGTTTATGAACTTTAAAAGATTTTAATAAATGTTGGAGATCACAATTCGATTCTGTTATGATTTTAATTTTTAGTCATTACATAATTCTAATAAGATTCAGATATTTTCTGTTTTGTAAAATACTGTAATCATTCATCTTGCGTGTACAATAAGACAAAAGTCTAGGAAATTGTTCTGACATGTCTGTCTGATATCCAGATTCAATCTACGTGGGCATAAGTGGGAAAGTCATCTTAATGCCATGATATTATGCTATTTTTTAATTTTATGAAAATCCTGTTGGAAAGTAAAGTACTTTTCCAGTATGGCATAATAGACTTCAGTATGGAAATGAGATTCTATTTTGGAAAAGGAGGGGAAGTGTGCAATTTCCAAGGCATTAGTGAGTACATTTGACAATGTGAGTATTATACAACCCTCTCATTTAAACACAGTCATGAAGTATAACTGCAGAATATTATGTTACCTGTATTTAATTTGAAAAATCATTTTCACAATATGGAAAAATTGTATATCTATGACAGTAGAAGCTTGTTAATTTTACACATTTGAGGAATTAAGTGTTGAACTATATGGTATATTTTAATTGTACTCTAGTTGTATGTAACTTTCATTTCCAACATAAAGGATTGTATCTCATTGAGTAAATTGCTTTTTTATTATCTTGTCAGTTGCATTAAAACCCTTATTTTTAAATCCTTTAAAGTATTTTACTAATTTTTGCAAATAATTAGATGTTTTTAAGTGCTGCGATAGTGTGCAATATAGTAAACATTTATATACAGAAGTGCAAATTAAATTATGTACAACTCTCACGCTGCTTCCTTGTGAATCAAAATGTATGATGAGTCGTTGCATCTCACCACACACTGCAACTAGTGTTTGAAACAAGATGAGAAGGCTAGGACCCATACTGCACATACTAGCTGGGACCTGTTAAGCTTTGCACTAGTTAGGATGTTTGGAGAACATGGTATGGATCAAACGCACTATGGGAAGCCAATGAGTTGGACTTGTTAGACAATCAAAAGAAAATAAGGTGATCATTATCAGCAATATTGTTTGTCTTCATATTTTCACATTCAGACTCGATACTTTTTAGTGAAGATAATTGCCTGTTTTTAAATTGTCTGCAGATCCCGCTGTACAAACTTGTGCTGTGTCTCATTGTGCTGTGAAACAACTGATAGAAGTAAAGACTGTTAATGGTCTTGGCATTGTCTGTCTGGAGGCTTTTTCTGCAAATGTTGTTCTGAGAGGCTCTGATACCTCCATCAGTAATGCAGTTCCTCTTCTTCTCGCTTACAATCAGAGCTTCAACTCTTTTCCTGTAGTACGCCTACTGCTGTGGTTTTGTGGGTTTGTTTGTTTGTTTGTTTCATAGTCTAAACCAATATTGCATTTTAACGATGTCTACTTTTTCTAAAGGTAATCGTTTTGCAGTTCCTTAGATGATCTGTTTTTACTAAAACTCCCATGCAAACGCAGCACGTCCAGCAGTATTTTGAAGGTATCATTGAAATCTATTCTTCTAATTTGCTGTTCTTAAAGGGGAATTATCCCAGATGAGAATTTGGGAAGATCCAGTCCATAGGAAACTGGTAAAAGTATGATTTTGATCTGGAAATGGGGTGTGTATAGTTAATCTGTATGAACAAAAAAAAGAGAAAAAATCATTTCTATTATGACCACAGCAAAAAGGTTCCACAAAGATGGTTATATATCTATAAAAGACATATATAATGTCTTCTTACATGGGAATTACAGAAAGATTTTCTTAGAAAGATAAGACAGGTATCTCAGAAGATCTCAAGACAGCTTATTTTCCTAGCTTTTGATGTTGATGATGATTGATTAAATTTGAGTCTAGTCACATTTTTACCTTTTCTTGGTATTTGGGGTTTGCTTTGTTTTGTGTTGTGTTGTGTATTTTTTTCTGGACTACAAAAACTGATGGATGGATGCCTGCCTGAAAGAAACTGGTAGTTTACTTTGATAATTCTCTACTATATATAAAGTCCATACCTAAGGTGGATAGCAGCCATTTGAGGCTTCCATGACATTATTTGGATGAGCTGTCAATACACTATTTCAAAGTTGGAAGAATTTCCCTTAGAAGCCTTACAGTCTGGCCAAATACAAATGTTTCTGGGAAAAAAAAAAAAAAAAAGACAAGAAAAAACAGTTTTCAAAAATTGTCTCTTTATTTTAAAATTTAAAAGTGATGTATTGCATTAGCTCCTGGTCAGTGAATCATGTAAAAAAACCCAGAGGTGTACTTGCACATTCCTTATTAGTGCTCAGGTTGCAATGTTTCAGATTTTATAGATAATATGACAGCAATTCATTATCTAATTGCAAATTCTCTTCTTTGTGTTGAGAAGTAACTTGTATAAGAATGAGATGTCTTTGTTAAGGACGGTGCAGATAAAACAATTCACCCAATAGAAGAAATGCTCTTAGGAAGGAGCTTGATGACAGAGAACTGTATTAGCAGTTTTCCTGTGCTAGGAGATAGAAGTTAATCTTCCTTTGCTCCCAAAATGCTGGGAAGATGAAAGGACACTGTCAGGGTGTATTTACCCACATGGAGTGAGGTCTCAGCAGCCCAGTGTGTGGTGTGGTGCATTCTGAGTCCATCTGGTCAGTTTGAAAACTCCAAGAAAAATCACTGGTGAGAGAGACCTGTGATTTCTCCATGCTCCCTTCAAGATCATTCCTGGGACAGTGTGGTTGCCATCAAGCCCTTGGCAATATAAAATCAGTCTGTAAATTTGTCCTTAGACAATATTCTTTAAAATGGTGATAGATTGAAATGGAGGGTGTGTTCTACCTCTATACACCTTGTCAGAATCACACTCAGCCAAGTGTGAAATCTGTTTGTGATAGCTTGGTTTTGATCTCGATTACTTGATTATGGCACTCTTTTGTTCATATGTATGAAAAGCATTACAGATGCTTGGTGGTTTGTTTTTGCTTATTCTGTTGCTTTTTTTTTTCTTTGCAATATGTTCATAGACAGTGAAAAGGAGTGAAGAGAAAGCATTTGTATTATGTAAATGACTTGTAAATATAAAATATTTAAATGGATTACAAATTACCTATATCCTATATAAATTACCTATATATTATATACCTATATAATACCTAATATATCCTACAGTTATATGTCTCTGCACTCAGTGATTAACCATTATGGAAAGAAATTTTCCATAACAAACCAGTAATCCAACTCCTGCCAGCTTGTGAGTTCTCTGGATGCTTCTTCAGAAAGACACTGACAAGGTGGTCTTTTTTTTTCACTTACTTCATATCACTAAGAAAATAGAAACTCATTCTTTCTCTCTGCTCTTCAATTTGGTTAATTAATTTTTTGAAATTCTTCTGTCATCTGAAGATCCTGGTGGCAGAAAAAGCCTAACAGCTATTTGATGTGGTATCTGTATAACATTAAAAAAAAATGTTAACATTAGCACATTGTTTTGCACCAGGAGTGTGGCTCTGAGGTAAATTTCACAATTGGTCCCAGTTACTATGGCATAGTCTGTGATCACAAACTGGAATTGTTTGGATAAATTGGAACACATACTTCAGAAGCACGTTTTAAGATGCTTCAGCTGCTACTAGACAGTTATGGGTCAGGCTAATGCCAATAAAACCCTTAAAATCTGTGTTGTGTAGACATGAGGGTGTTTGCTGTTCTGCTTTGTAACTTCAGACCTACGGGACTGTACTGCTTACTAATGAACAGAGCCCTGGTGGCTATATCCCTGCTTGCCCATTTGTCCTTGGCAAGCATTAAGCCAAAAGCAGAGGGGCAGGCAGTAGGATAGAAGCCTTGGGTCTGGCTGCCTACCCATGGGCCAGGCCCTGCTCGGTGCCAAGGCTCCCAGAGCTGCTGTTGTCCTGTTGCTGCAGCAGGTGTACAGAACTGCCTGAGAGAGCCACCTCACTGAGGGGCAGCTGGAAGTAGCCCATGTTGGTGGGCCTGTAGGCAGCAGGCCCGAGATAGCAGCCCTACAGATCCACCTAGAGCAGATGTGGCAAAGATAGGCCTGGAGGATTGCAGTCTGCTTCAGAGTTAAAAGGAGCTGGTATCTGCCTGAGGGATTTGTTTCAGCTCCATCCTTACCAGGAAAGTTTTGCTGGGAAATCTGGCTTTTCTTTTATGCTCCAGATTACAACGAAAATCTGTAAATTAAAATGGATCCCAATTCTACTTTAACGTGACTTCTCAATTCCAAAATGCTCTATTTGCATTCATTTGCTAGTATGTGGAAGTGATGCGGATCCGGATGTGTGAGAAGTGCCAGCTGCAGTGTATAGGAAGAACAGGCAGCTTGCAATGTGCCCGTTGACGAGTGGTAGCAAACGAGAAATTTGCATAGGAGCATTCAGATAACAAGGAGGTAATGTATGCGATACCAACCATGAGGATTTGTTGCTTATGTATCATGCTTTGCCTTAAAATCCTTTATGAATTAATTAGTAACTAATGCTTGCAGTGTTTTTAACTGGGTTTTATATCAGTAAAAAATGTTTTTGACATTAACTTGAACAAAAGTGCTCTTCTATATTATATGTCTGCACCATCTGCAGGAAAATTCTCCAAAAAACCAGGACTGTTTAATTCTATTCTGATTAGAAGCTAGGGTTAGAGTGTTTTCTGTTTAAATAGCACCCAGTCCTAAGGGACAATTAAATAAATAATAAATTAGTATTTTTAGAAACGGAGGAGGTGTTTGGGATTGCCTCTACAGAAAATATTTTCCAGCTTATCTATTTGTCTATGATGGATGTTTCCTGGAACTGAGTATGGATCTCTTCTGTCTTTGAGCAGGTGTTCTGCGAGACCTGCAAGGACCTGTAGGTATGCAAATTGCCCTGTCACCACTGGTTGATAAGCCAGGCACTGGGACTGCAAGGTACCAGCATTAGGCTTTTGTTATTTTCCCAGTTATAGGTGGACTTCTTGCTCCTGGAGCAAAAAAAAAAGAAAAAAAAAAAAAAAGAAAAAAAAAAGACTCCTGGTAAGTAGCAGGCAAACTAGCCATCAAACTCCTATTCTAGTGCTGATTCCTTCACACAGTATTTAAAATATAGCTTCAGTTTCTGCTTGTATCTTATTGACACTTTTCTGCCTATAACTGATTTTTTTCCATTCTTGTGTTCGGAAGCGTGTTTGTTGTTCTTCTTCATTGGTCTCATTTTATACAACCAAACTGCAGCCATTCAGATCTCCCGTAGATGTAACTGCTATTTCACTGAGATACCTGAGCTATTCTTCTTCAAAATATCTTTATTAAGATGGATTTTGTAATGCTGGTCTTTCAATGGAATAATGTTTAGAAGCAGCTTGCTACATTATCACTAGCCAGGCAGTTACATGACATGGGGTTGTGTTTTATACAATGATTTCTCGATATAAAGTACATGCTTAATTAGCAAGTACTTATGTCCAGATAGTAGCTTTGTTAAATATAGAACAGTTACCAGAATAAGAAGGAGCACAACAGAACAAGTAGGGCAGGAAATTCTAAGTGAAGTGGATATAATTCACGTGCAAGGAGATTTGCTTAAGCAATTCAGCTTTGCAAACCACAGGAAACACAATCAGAAAGGTGCCGCTGGCCTTGCAGTGTGGTGAGATTTCTTCTGTATCCATGTGTGAGGAAGGTGCAGTTCCAGTCATCTTGCTGGAGATTTATATGTTTACAAAACAAGACTGAATAATGTTTGCAGTATAAAGAGGATCCTGGCATAGTAACTGAGCATTTGGAGAATGTGTCCCTAAACAGTACCAATGGAGTTAAAAAGCCATTACTCGAGGAATGAGTGTGCTTTCTACTCAGGATGCATCACAGAGCATCACTCCCTCAGAAGTCGGCTGTGGAACCCCCCAGGGTGCAGCCAGTGCATGCATGAGGCCCTTTTTGGAAAGCACAGATTCCTGGTAGTCCCTATCCGTCTCTAAAAGTGCTGCAGCTTACAGCAGTGACAAATGCAGTGTAAAACAGGAAAAGCAGGGAATGTGATTGAACATAATGCTCTAATTGAGCCTTTCCCTATCATATTTTTCTTTTCTGATGTTAAGAAGCTATTAAAAAAGGAGGTTCATAGTGACTCTTGCTCAGCTTTGTTCCTATTGAAATTCATGCTGGTTTGTTAGAAATTCATAGGTTTGTTAGAAACCAGTCCTGGGTTGGCATACTTCTCTCTGCTGAATTCTTGGCACAGGGTTTCTGCCTTTCTTCTCACATCTGTCTGACAGTAGTGCCAGTTTTGCGCTTTCTTTGGGCTTTGTGCAGGACTTCAGAGCAATGTGTGAAGGCTTGACCATGCAGAGAGCTCTGGCGGGTCAGAAGTGGCAGTGAGGAAGACATCATAGCAGAGTTTTTAGATGGCCTTCCTGGCCACCACTGGAGTAGCAGAGAGAAAATCTACAATTGGACTTGGTGAGCAGACTGGAACTGGGAACTATCCCTCATACGTCCCCTCTGTGCCTGAGGAGGGCAGAGCAGGACGGGGACCCAGCAATTGGTGCTGAGGATCAAGATAAGTGATGATGCTCCATTAAAGCAAGCCAGAAAGAGAGCAGACTGGAGTGGAAAAGACCTCGTGTATAACTGAGGAAAGAAATTTTCAATCAAATGAAAGCTTTTATCAAATGAAGTGTTGGAAAGGTACAACCAGGGCTGGTAATGGAGATTTCTCCTTTTTCTGGATGCACAGCACTTGCTGGTGACTATACAAAGGATTCTGAGATATTTTAAAATCCCAGGATGACGTGAAGCAACAATGTTATGTGAGTGTGGTGAGTATGTGATAGAAGTGTAAATGCAGTATGAACCTGGGGTATTTAGGGCGCATAGGGATTGTGGAAAGTAATATCAAGATCCTACTGCACCCACGGGAGCAGCTCCACATGTCTGCCCCTGTGAGGTGAATAGACCTTGGGAGGGAAGGACAATGAGCTCAGAAATTGGAGAGTTTATTTCAGGGAGATTGAAATGGCCTGGTCGTGCAGATAGTAAATTAGAAGTTCCTGACCAGCAATGGAGAGGAGTGCAGCCCAGGCCTTCTGGCTGGATGCAGGCTGAGATGCAGTGCTGGGCTGTGTGGGGCCCCCCTCTTGGACAGGGCAGCCCCCATGGCTTGAAGGTCCCTTCCTCATCCTGCACTGCTCAGAAGGAAGTTATGCAAAAGGGATTTTATACTATTTTTAGACTGCTGGTTTTAGTAGGCTAGGAATAATGACAAGTTTGAACAGCAAACAGCCACTATCAACCTGTGCAATTTCCACACCTGTGACAAGAACTGCTTAAAGTGACCCAACCCTCCCCACACCCAAATTCTTGGCAATGTCTCTGCCTGAATCCGCACTGCAAGCTCTTTGCAGAAGGTGCTAGTTGTCCTTGCAATCAATCTGACCAGCCTGGCTGCCCTTTCAGTGTTGGTGTGATGTCAGCTCCCAGCAGCCCCACAGATGCCATCCCAGAGGCAGTTGTCAGGGCATGCATGGGCAGTAATGGCAGGACTGGCCTGCTCCCTCATCCCAGGCAGAGGGGCTGCTTCACTACTGGGCCAGTGCAGCACTGAGTTCATGCTGCCTGGTTTTCACTGAGTATGTCCAAAGGAGAGGTTTTTTTACGGACAGAGATGTGTGACCTGTTCTGCTCCATGTAAGGCTGATTTGTCTAGTAGAGTACTCCTGGTTTTCCTCCAGCTGAAAGCACAGAACTCCTTCACTGTTTTCTGACCAAACTTTCCCAAAGAATATGTTTAGTCATGTTTTTATACAGGAAGAAGGAGGATCTAAAGGGGACCCTTCCTTCAGCTCTGGGAGAGCTGGAGTTTGGAGCTCGGTGCTGTCCCATTTCAGCTGTGCAGTGTGTTTGCACACCAGTGCTGGGCTTTCAGCAAAAAACAGACACTCCCCAATACCCAGAAGACACTCCCCAATACCCAGAAGATAAGGTCACTGTGTACAATAATCCACACTGACTTCCACGTTTGAGAAATGGGAGAAATTCAGACAGGCAGAGCTGACCCCCAGCCCGGCTCAGCCAGCACTGCTCCTGCTTCAGTTTCACATGGCCTAGAAACTTTATTGCCAGAAGCGGGATGCAAGTAGTCAAACAAAATCCTTAATTCATTTTCCTGCATTGCCTCCCTCCAGACCTAATCTTGCTTTAATTAAATTACCCTAATGAATGAAAATGCAAGCTGCAGATCATATTCCACACTGAATTCTTCCACAGCCTGTTTCCTTAAACTTCCTCTCTTTGCTGCTCAAGGTCTTCTATGCTGTGTGCCTCATGCCGAATGCTACAAAGAGTAATTGAGAACATGATGGAAGAAGGCACGGGAGAGCATGAGTAAAGAACTGGTCTATATTTGTATGTGTATATGTGTATGTATGTGTATATGTATATGTGAATTTGTATATATATATGTATATGTGATATTTGCTTCAAATGTTAGCTGATTTATGACTTTGGTAATGAACTGATGCGGAAAACTCGTTATGGCCTCATTTAGAGCACTTAATTCTCAAGAAACAAAAAAGAATTGCCTTGTGTGAGTTGTCCAATGGAAATATGTTATAGTGTATGCACCAGGATGTGAGGTAAAGAGGGTTTTCTTTAGGGTGCAGTGTGTTTAATAGTTTGTCTTCACAGGGAGGACTCTCGCTGCTGTTTGTTTTCAGCAATCTTATCAATACTCATCATGTTATTTGCATAGTTTTTGTATGCTCTGGTTGTCTGGTTAAAGCAAAAGGAAAAGCTGAGGGGGGATCATGTCTTACAGGCTGTGGGCTCAGCTATGCCTTTCCTGCAGGTACTGCGCTGTGTCTGGTACGCAGTTTTGGGGCTTGGATTGCTGTCTGTAAATATAGGATGCACTCAGCTGTTCCTGGGGGTGATACCGAAATGACTTCGGTACTTGATAGCAAATTGGTACTGTTAAGGGTGTTGGGGGCAGTTGCTGGGGCACTGTGCAGGTGCAGGGAGGGCTCTGTCAAGCTCATGCTAATAGTGTGTCATCCGTGGGAACTTTCCAATGCTGCTAGAAAACCTCTTGAATCTGGGAAAGCTCATAAGAAGAAATAACCAAAGAGCGTGACAGAGTAAAACGATTTAAAAGTGCAATTGCAAGAGAATGGCTGCTTGCCATGCTCTGGTTTCTGGTTTCAGGAGCAGCCCACGACAAACTCATTTCAGAAAGCGGTTTGATGCAACTTCCGAAGTCTGGTTATTCCTATTTCCCATCTATTTTTCCGAGGCCCTTTTCCAAAGCTATCAGCGGAGCTGCTCGCCACCCCCGGCACAGCGTTACGGGTCGAGACAGTCGAGCAGGCGCGGCGCCTTTAAATCGGCCGCCATGACGCGGGCGGCGGCGTCACGCGGGCCGGGAGCCAGGCGGGGCCGCTGCCCGCAGCCACACGGAGCCGCCTCCGAGCGCCCCGCTGCCGGCGGGCGGCTGGCGGCCGGGGCTCCGCCGCGCCGGAGCAGCGCGTAGCCATGCTTCGGTGTAGTTGCCCGTAGGTAGGTCCGTCCGTCCGTCTTGCTTTCCCCTCCTCCTCCCGCACGAAAGAATAACGGCGGTGTGCTGCCACGCTGCCTGCTGAGATGCTCGTAAGATGGTGCACGCGTGTCACGCAGCGCCCGCCGGGAGCCCCCAGGTGCGGGCGGGGCCGCGGGCAGCTCCGTCCCGGCCCGGAGCCCGTGCCCGTCCGCGTGCCCTCACCCGGGCCGCGCCGGGTGCTGCGGGCTCGGCGAGGAGAGAGCATCCTCGTCGCCAGTTTGGTGCTGGTAACTGCCGAATAAAGGAGCCTTTCTTTCCTTTGGTTTTGTAAGCGGAGGCATTAATTGCTATCGTGTTTTTGCAAAGTTTGAGCCGGAGAGCGCGGTTTCCCTGTTCTGTAGTTCTCCACGCGCTGTGACACAGCGCCGGCGTCCATTAACGCTACGAACATCCCGAGCCCGTGGGTAGTTACGGTGCTCCTCGGCATAGAAACGCCTTTGAGAGCAGCAGGAGGAGGCTGGGCTGCTTTCCGTGCCTTCCTCGGGGCGGCGAGAGCAGCCAGCGGGATGGCTTTCCTCCCGTGTCCTTTGTACGGTCCTTTCCCCCTCCGAGCTCAGCGTGTACACACGAAGCAGCGAGAAGCGCAGGAAGGATGGGTTACGGAGAAGGTGCAGAATTAGGCCTCGGGAGTTTGGGGCTCGTTCAGTGCCTCGGCTTGTCAGCTTGTGTGTGACTGCGGGAGAAATCGCACTCCTCATTGGTGTTTCAGATCCCCATTTGTAAAACGAGGACGTGGATTTCCAAGCCTCACTGGGAGTAGGGCTGTGCTTTTCCTTGGGATCCTCAGCACAGCAGGGTGGCTGGAGGCACCGTGAGATGCTTGGTACCTAGCCAGACTGCAGGCTGGTCTTTCTCTATGTAGTTTAGATAAAAATCTTATTATTTAAAAGAGGACCGTTTGTGATGCTGTGTGTCTGAAAATCAAGGACAGTGCTATTTCCTGCGTTTAAAGCACAGGCAAACTTTTCCTAATTCATTTGGTGTTACTGGCTTTGCCAAGGTTTTGAGAGAAGTGGTCTTTGACAACACTTTTGCTCTCGGGTGGAAACAGTTGCATTTCTATGGAATACTTGTTTCTGTTGTGTGACGTTGTTGCTGTTTTTGTTTTGTTTTGTTTCATACAGCCAGTAACTAAACGCATCTTTTTTTCCCCTGTTGATAGCTGCTGAGAACATCTCTCTATGCTAACTGTTGACATGGAAAACAAGGAAAATGGTTCTCTGGATGTCAAAAAGTAAGTGATTAGGGTTTGGTTTATGAAAACAGCATGTGAATTTTGATTGTATTTTTCTATTGGCTTAATATGGTTGGCAAGGGTGGGGACCTCCATCTTTGCTCATTTCTACCATTCTGTGTTCTTGATGAGTTTTATTGCATTTCTACTTCTAAATAAAAGAGTCTAGGGCACTGAAGTGATTTGAAGTGGTATGCAGGAGGACAGTACAGCAGTGGAGCAGTGCAGAAACTCATAAGTTGGTAGTATTCCTTTTTCCATCAATTTCTCATCTCAGATAGAGACCAGAGCAAGTGATAGCACAGCCACCAATACTGTGCCCACATTCATCTGTCTGCTGTTGTGGGGAAAGCTCCTCTCACCGTCCTTTTGACTGACGAGGTGAAACTCCTGAGGAAGAACTTGCGAGTGTCAAAGCAGCAAATGGTTCCTGAGGTGTCTGTGTGCTTTCCAGATCCAATGCCTGAGAGGGAGAAGTATCCCTCCTCTCATTCTTTTTGAAGGAGATGTGTGCATCTCTCTGCTGGCTGCCCAGTCATCCTGAGCTGAGAAGCAGCATGTGTCCCTTCTGAAGTAGATATTTTAAGCTGTTTGCTGAAGTAGCCCTAAACAGGCAGATTCTCTCTTCAGACCTGTGGTGGGAATAAGGGAAAGAAAGACCATGTGCACCACTCTGCAGTTTTCTTCAGTGTGGTGGGCTGCAGACTAAGGGATAGGAACTGTTTTAGAGGCATTTTCTTATACTTGAAGGTCACCAGTTCTTCAGTTGGGATTGCTAGTCCTAATCAAACTTACTGTCTGAAAAGTGAACTTCTGTGTGGAAAAACAGCCATGTTGTGTTAGGCTTATAGATGCTCTGGTGGTAAATAACACAAAGAAAGGAACTAGAGAGAGTTTGTCACCTGTCCTCTCAGGCTGCAGCACTTCTACGAAGCTGTACCTCATTCTTGTCCTTGAGATCTCTTTGCTGGGAGCTGTCCATGAAAATATGACAATGTTTAGGTTCCTTGGCACGAAGTAATATAAATGATAATAGCAATAATAATAGTCTCTTCTGGATACTGTTAAAACACCTGATTATGATACAACATCAAAAGATCTGATGGTAGCCAATAAAATTTGTCTTCCCCTTTATCTCAAGACTCTGGCTTCACCACACCAATATAGGAAGTGTTTCCCTGTTTACTGACATGTACTGATTATGCTCTGTATGTCCCCCAGAAGCCACCTTCAGTTACCCTTTTTTCTTCTACACCTGAGACTCCATGGCAGGGGCAAGAAGGGAAGCAGTCAGAGCAAGGACAGCTTACATTTAATCATTTTCCCCCAAGGCTTAGGTAAAGACTCAACTACTAATTGCGATGGTTGCTTTTTAAAACTGGTAGTGATTATGATTAAACAGAGCATAAGCTGTAGTTTCTAAAGAAAAGTATACAGTTTGTATGTTTGTTTGCCTATCTACTAGGGATGCGTTCAGCACTTTCTTGAAGTGGTTATAAATAGCTTGGATAAAATCTGTTCACAGCTACATCATTCTAGGCCTCGCTGCTTCAGCCACATGATGGCAATAAAGGCACAGGGACAGTGGCAAACAGGAGACAAGTCAAATCTTTATTCATTGTTAGCACACCTAGCACCTGATTATAATGCCTAACATACTAGCTCTCTTAAGGCTTTAGTGTGTCTAGGTTTGTCTCGCATAAACTGGTGTACAGTTAAACAGTGGCTCATATATTCCCTCTCCTTGTCTGAAGAGTAGAGCTGTGTGCAACAACAGGGCAAGGAGAAGGCTGTCTAGAAGCCAAATGAGCATCTGTGTGGGTAGATGAGTTAAAATCCAGCCAGCCCTCAACAGTATGCCACATGCCTATGAATTTTCTGCAGCTGTATCTGTGGAAATTGGCTCTCCTTGGAGTCCAGCACAATGCTATTCCATGACATAGGAACTTGCCATTATTTTGGGGGCTAGGAACGACTAAGGTGGAATCCTTGAAGCCATTGCAGTTGGGCCTGGGATGGGGCTAGACCAAACTCTACATTCTCTAGCAGTAAAAGAAGAACAGTATGAAGAACCAATACACTTGGGCTGAAATACAACACTGTGGGAGGATCACAGTTTGAAATGAAAATGCTTTGGGAAGTAAGCAAAATACAGTTAGGTATTTTTACAGATTGAGTCTTTCATTTACTGTTTAGGAATAATTTAATTGTTATTCTAGCACTTCTTTTAATACTAAGTTTTTGGGGCTTAGTTTGTTTATTTTTAATTTTTAGTTGAAGACTTGTCATTGGAAGTATCTATGTATCAGGTGAAAAAGGAAAGATAAAAATATTAGATCTTTCTTCTACAAATATACATAGGTTTTGTACAGTGCTCTTCACAGCATTTTACTTCTTATGCCTCAGAGTGTGCACAACACCAAAAAAAAATTCAGGTGCAGCTCTGATAAGGTCAGGTAGTCTCATTTAAAATTTTGCCAAGTGTTGCCTTTCCCTGCAATCCCAATCAGCAAAGTAATTCATGAAGTTGTTACTTCATGAGCAAGTAAGAAACTCTGGCCTTTGTTCCTTGCACCGAAATATGTATATATTCTTTGTTCCTTGCACCGAAATATGTATATATTCTATGTAATAAATGGAAGAAACTGCTTTTAAAAGGCTGACTACAGCATACAATGTGATACTGAGGCTGGGCTGCTAGGGCCAGAATACTGTTGCCATATTGGCAAGTGTGTTCCAAGAGTTAAGGGAGAAGTAAAAATCAGTGCTCACCACGTTCATGTGGTCGTAGAAATAGGAATGTTGTAGAAACAGTGATCTAAAGCACCTTGTGTGATTCTACTTGTTTCTCTTCATGGCTGGTATTAAAAAATGGTTGGCCCTTGATTCACCCAGTGAGTTTGCTGAAAGACATACAAGTCGAGCAGGAGCAGAGGTGGTGAAAACTGGAATAGGAAAATTTGAAGGACCGAGTAAAAACCTTGCCAGAGGAGTATAATCTAAGTTTGCTGTGATACTCTGATCTGTATGATTTTGTTATTTCTTCATTAACACTGTGGTTAAGTATGCAGGACAGTGGAAAATGTCTGGCCTGTAAGCATGGGATGTCTACCTGGAGAAGCATGCTGTAGAAGTTTATTTTCTACTGACTGACGTTTTGTTTTTCATCCTCCTACACTGCTGTAGGACAGGCATTCAAGCTCATCATGTGTTTCACCAAGAGTTTGCAGATACATGAAGGTTATCTGAGATAACATGATGGCAGGCTAAGGATAAGAAATGCAGGGTAAGAGTAGCAACATGAATGATTGTCTTGCTACCATGGAAAGTAAATGATTGAGGTCAATCACAGAAGGAGTCTGTTCTGATTGTGTTGAACAGGTTTTTTCTTGTTTTTTTTTTAATTATTCTGAGCTGTTTAGATAGTCTCTAAAGATAAGTCAAAAAGAAATTCTGGAAGAGACTCTATATCGAGCAATTAATGCAATCACTGGTGCCTCTATTTTCTTTTTTTACAAGGTAGTTTCCAGTAGTGCCTACCCACGTTACAGTATAGTACAGTCTCATCTTGGAAAAGAGTAATCTGCATTCTGCAGTTCTATATAAATGCTTGATAGCTGAAAACAAACCACAGTCTTGAGAGACCACGTACCACAGGCATGGTAGCCTCTGTTCTGCAAAGGCAGCACACCCACAGGAAAAGGTCCTGACTGACTGCCTTTGGCTGACGTGAATATTCATACACTTCTTTTCTGAAGGGAGAAGTATGTCGTTTGTCCCTGGTATCAGGTCTTTGAAATGGAACAGCAAAGCAGTGATTCTTCTCTATTGTAGTGGTGACAGGTGTGCTGAAGGGTACTTTTCCTGGAGGAACAGAGAAGGGAATGTATGTGGGTTGTCTACAAAGAAGCAGCAGGTACTCTATGGAAATGTAGTGATTGTTTGTCTGGGTTTGTATTTTGCAGTTCAGTAGAAAATGGGAGACCTCCAGATCCTGCTGACTGGGCTGTTATAGATGTTGTGAATTATTTCAGGACAGCTGGATTTGAAGAGCAAGCCAGCGCTTTTCAAGAACAGGTAAATCTGCTAGGAAACACTTTGACTGCCACCACCTTCTCCCATTGCACGTTTTTGCCATGGACCTGGTGATACAACGTTAAATGGTGTTTGCTATGTTATTGGGTGAAAACCAATGGGAGTATCATGTTACAGGATGTGGATAATGAGATGGACTATGTTTGAAATGTCATCTGAAAGGTGAGGATTCTAAACAAGTTTTTTCGCTTGGACTGTTTTGAAATGTGAATGGTAATTTCCTTCTTCATATGTATTCTGTGCAAATACTCTCACGAGTACTCATGAAATCCAGGGTTCCTAACACACTAATTGCTTTTGGGAATGAAAAGGGTTTCTGTGTTCCACTGAACTTGACAGTGCAAATGAACAGGGAAGGAGTGAATTGGCAATTAAGGGGAATAATCTTTTCAGGCACAGGAGCAGCATGTTTTTAGGACTTCCAGTCTGTTGAAGAGGTTGGGTCTTCATTTCTGGGGCTTGTGGAAGGGAGGTTGTAAGCATCAGGAAGACCTGGAGAGTTTAGATCCCTTTAAGAGAGACCTGGAGAGTTTAGATCCCATACCCTTTATCTGAGTAAAAGCTATGAACTGGAGAATTTTCCATCTGCCTTTATATGACAAGAAAAGGCTACTGGAATAAAATCAGTTAAAAGAACAGCCAGGGACTGCTTTCCACAGAAATACAACTGTGGGAGTATGCAACAAGCCTCACAAGTCATTGTTACAACTTTAGCCTTTGCAATATTGCCGCCAGAGTTAGCTTCAACTAGTTAGTATAACAAGTTTCTACATTGTACACACACATTCTGGTGCTAATGAATGGTTTCTTTTGTCAGTTCTGCAAAGAGCATAGCTGTCGTGTAGCTCCTTGGTAACTCAGTTATCAGCTCATTGGTAAAGTATTTCAGAGAGGAAGGATAGGGGTGTTTGCTTACTTGGCTTGTGGTTCACTTCTTCCATAGAGAAGGATTTTACCCCTGCAGATTGACAGTTCAGCACATTCTGTAATAAATCTGTAGGTCTGTGTGCAAGAACCAGGAAATTAATCATAGAGATAGTTTGGATGGGGCTTTGGGCAGCTTGGTCTAGTGGAAGGTTACACTGCCCACAGCTGAGGGGCTAGAATTCCAGGTGATCTTGTAAGGTCTCTTCCAACCCAAACCCTTCTGTGATTCATTCCACGAACATTTGTGTTTAGTTGTTAAAATGGATGGCTTGACTTTCCAAGGCCTGAGCAAGAGCAAGATATGGCCAACTTTGCTGGAGAGCAGTACATCTAAACTGAACTAGAGTTAATGTTGATTAGAATAATCTTGCTGACCTTCTGCACCTGGGCAGTGAAGTCCCATCTGATTGGAACTGATGAGTATAAGGAATTATCTAAATTTAGCTCTTTGTTCTGGGAGGTGAAAAGCCTGGTGCTGAGTAATTCTCTGGCAGGAGGCAGAGATGTTTTTTCTGCAGCTGCTAATAATTTTTGATTATTTGAAGGTAGGCTTTTTTTGTTTGTTTACCTAAATTTATCAGTTCCTTAATACCAGCATTCGTGTCTTCTCAACAACCCTGGAAATATGACTTAAGAAAAACACAAGCCAAGTAATTGCAGCCCCTGGGTTTTTTCCTTATTCCAACAGACACCTCACTTTCATCACATGCCTTAACCTCTCTACACCCCAGCTGGCTTGTCAATAATACTGCAGTAATTACTACTGATCTTGCAGCAGCAAGGTGAGGCTAGCTCAGGAGTTTTGGCAAAGCAATTTGCAACAGCCTGATGGAAAATAGCATGTAGAAGTGACATGTACAGGTTTTGTTAGTATTCTGCAGTGAAGGCAAGTGGCTTCAGGAGGAAAGCTGAAGTAAGCTTATTTTTAGCAATATATTCCCAGGGCTCTGCTAGGTTAGACAGGCAGTAAGCTGCCATGGGCAGAAATATGGTTTTGGTTCTGCTGCTAACTCCATTTTATGACAAAGCTTTGGAGAGAAGCTGGCAGGTGCCACCAAGATACAGCCAGGAGATGTGAGATGGACATTTGTGGTGGAAATCATTGCCACTCCCTTCCACCTCTATTCACTTAGCAGCATAAGGAGCAGCAAGTGCCTGGTTCTCCACACAAGAACCAGATCTACCTGACCATTCCCTGTCTGCTCCAGGAACAACCCTGACTCTAACCTCTTAACAGCAGTGTTGTTTTGTTTCCTCTGCACTGTTTAGAAGACACTAATTTTAACTCTGTATACTTATGGTGTTTGTTATCAGGAACTTACAGGCTCTCCAGGTATGGCAGTCACACGGTGTGCAGCTGAAACTGTGGCCATCTCTGATTTTAAATGCCATTTGTTCTGCAGCTTGTTTGAGTCCTAAAATCTGAAATTTGTTTGATCTGCCACTGCCATGGATATGTACTGGAAGGGGAACGAGGCTGTAAGTGGTGATGGGAAGTATCCTGATTCACCTACAGCACTGAGAAGTTGTTTCCACTGAACCATTTCAGAAGGGTTAGTGCAATGGTTTTCTTGCAAGACATCCATATTTCAAAATGTAACCTCAAGAAATATGAATACATTTGGCTTCTACATAACAGTAACTGAGTCCACACTTTTAATGAATCTAAATACATCCGGACTTGTATGACACAAGTGACTCAAAGGATTTTGTAAGATATGGGTTTTTTTCTTACACATTTTGAGGAAGATGAAAAAAACATTTCAAAGACTACAGAATGTTTTTAATAACTCTAGTAAGTGCTGGTAGGACGTGATGATTGTATGATGGTTATACGTTGTTCTCTCTTGGAGTTTCTCTGATGTCAGCAAACTGTAAAGATTCAACTAGAAGATGTTGCCCAATAACCAAAACCATAACATCAAGCCAAGAAGTTGGGCACATAGGATAACTAAAGAGAGGCAGACCAGATGTTGGTAAGAGTGTGAACATCTTCAAAAAACTGTTATCTGCAAGTACATAGCTGAGGTTTCTCTAGGAGCCTTGGGAGCACAGGGGGCTTTGGCTTGCTTGAAGATGGAATCTTTTTGACAGTGCTTTACCTTCACTGCTACCCATGCAGCTTCTTATCATTAGGATTGTGTTATGCAGATGAGCCTAAGGAACCCAAAGATAGTTTAGTGCTTCTCACTGCAATCCTTTACTAGAAGGGAAACTGCAATTTGACATTAGCTGGTAGCTGCTGCCATCTTCCAGCAGATCCATGGCATGGAGGAGCATGTGGGCATGCTGGCTGCTATACTTCTGTGTCAGCTGTGATGTAAAACATTGCAGTTCTCAGTCACTTGGAGAAAAAGCAGACCTGACTCTTGACTGGTCATGCAGGGATTTGCTGAAGACAGTACATAGACTATTGCAGCTGAGGTCATCATGAAGCTACTATTAGCTCTAGATGTACAGAAGGATGCTTCTCTAGATGGCATACAAAAAAAAAAGGGCATACAAAAAGCTGGCACTGAAGTTGCATCCTGAAAAATATCCAGAAAATAGTGGAGTAGCAGAGAAGAAATTCATAGAAGTCTCCAAAGCATACAAAGTCTTACCTGGTGCCAAAAAGTGGAACGGCAATCGTGAATCTGTGGAAGCAGTTTTAAGGGGAAAGAAAACAAAAAGAGTTGGAAGTAAACCATGAAGTAGACATAGAGATGTAACGCACCAGAATTTTAATACATATTTACTCATTTCTACTCAGATATGCTTAGAGGATCAGTTTTTTATTCAATGAAATCCTTAGATGATCTACTTCCCAGCATTTCTTGAATCCTTGGGAAACCCTGTGGAAGAAGAAGGAAAAGGAAATAAATTCTCTGTACCTATTCATGGAGTTTCTCCTGTTCCAGGTACTGGATTTTCTTCATTCGGATCCCTCCAAGCTGGAGGCTGTTCTTACTCCATAGCATCATTGAACGGCAGTGAAAAAGGCAACTTCAGATCAGTTGTATCAATGAGCAAAGTACTCAGTGGTGTCAGAATTTCCAAAGGAAGGATTGAGACAAATGGAAATGAGGAAAATATCAACTGTTTTTAACTATTAACATTCTGAACAGAAGTTGGAAGGAGGTACCTGTTGTAATTGGGTAAAAAGTTACTGGAAATGTGATATTTTCAGAAACACTGTGACACTGTGGTCTTCTGGAGGGGTTAACAGTTATCTCTTTGTGAGGTTTTAAAGAAATTCCACTTTCAGCAGATGCTTGACTTTATTATGCTTTTTCTATCTATCTTGTATTTTTAACTTTATCAAATCATGAGCGAGATCAGTCTAGACAATTTACTGTTAACTCTAATGTGTCATCTTTGTCTTTTTGTGTGTGTGTTAAATTGTAACCGAAGATATAATCAGTAACATCTCCAAAACAATATTTAATGTTTGTAAGAAAGATACTGCAGTGGGATTGTTTTATGTGTGGTATTTATCTATGGTATTTATAAAAATACGAAATTGTGGTAATATATGGTAACGGACAACAATATTTGCAGGCGTTTGAACTTCTTGGCTATTGATGCCAAATTCAAATTTATTTTTTAATTAAAAGTAGAAAAGAATGCAACAAAGTGAAGTCCAGTGCAAGAGAACATCATAACATTAAAGACATCTTTGGGCTGTGATGACCTTGTGAGGCACCAGTGAATGCATTGCTTTGTACCTGTAGCTTTTGATTCTTGGGTAGTTTGGAGTGATTGAACTCTGTGACTACAAATAAAAGGATGGTGTGTGTCTGAAACAGAGGGAGTTGTGAGATGTGGATTCCTTTCCTTTTTGAACCATGGAAAATCATTTACAGTTAATTTGCAAACATATGACAGGTTTATCAGTTGGGGGGGAGGAAAAAAAGCCTATGGGATTTCTAATCTAAATAGATCAGAAAGACAATATTTGAGAGAGGAAACAAACATTTAAAAAAAAAAGAGAGAGAGAAAAGAATGAAAATGCTATGATTTAAAAGTGGAATTTAGCAGTTGTAGAGATTCAGCCTGGGAAGTTGCTGCCTTTTCCATTGTAGGTGAAGGAAGTTCTCTCATACTGCTGAGCTCTGCAGTTAGATACTTCTAAAAGTTCTGATTGCGGGAGTCTCCTTTTCTCTGCAGGACGTGTAGGAAGCTGGCTGTTTAAAGCACGCACCTGAAGGTATTAGCAGATACTGACTAGTTCAAACTTGAACGTTGCTGTCAGTGGTAATTTTGAAACACATTTCACTGCCTTCTCCCTAAGTATGTCCTTTGCTTAATGGCATTAGTTACGCAAGCTGTACATGTACCTATTAACTTCAAACAGATGTACAAGGAGGGAGTTTTGAAATGAGGCTGATTTGGGTTTTGTGCTTGGCTAAATAGTATTTGTGCTTTAGTCAGCACAGGTAAGCACTTGGAAAACTAAACAGCAGAAGTTAGCAGCTGCAAACAATTATTTCAGGAAAGTAAAAGGCTACTATTTCTTTACTACAGAGGATCAGTGAGAAGTCTTCCATTTGTTGCATGATTGTTCTCAACTACTAGATTTGTACATTTTCTTTATCAATTCTTTAATTCTTCTTATAGGAAATTGATGGCAAATCATTACTGTTGATGACAAGAAATGATGTACTGACTGGACTTTCATTAAAACTGGGGCCTGCGCTGAAAATCTATGAATATCACGTAAAACCTCTACAGACACAACATCTAAAGAACAACTCTTTATAGCAAATTGTCTAATTGGGGTCATGTTGTGCCTCAAACAGTAAATAAGCAATTTGGTTTCATGTGATGGAACTTTGTAAAGAGAGAATATATTAAGAATTTAAACCAAATTTAGATATTTATCCTATTGGATAGAGTTGGCAATATACTGTGTACTGAGTCTGAACTGAGAGAGGTGGTTTGTGTTTTTCACATGGTACATAATGATTTTCTCTTTTAGGGTTTGTCAGTGAGCATGTTGAGATAGCTACATCACTGTATCCAGAACAAAAGGGAGGTATGTCATTCTCATTTTTGAGCCAGACATGTTCTTAATATCATTATTTAAATAGAAAAAAAAAAGCCCAAACAGAAGAAGAATAAAATAAAGCTTATGTGCATCTTTGGGAGAGATAAACCATTGGGAGTAGGTTTTGGTGTACATTAAAGACCTACTGTAACTATTACTGCTTGTAATTCTGGGATGGGACTGACACTTGCCAACTCACCCTTTTTTGCAGAGGGTCCTATTTTGACCTTATTAAGGTTTATTTGTGGTATGCCGCAATGTTTAAAGCTGTACATAAAACTAACATAACCCCTTCGATAGCAGAAGGTGTTGCTGACAGGTGAAACTGGGTTGTGTATTTTTTTGGCTGTCCTTTAAATTTTCAGCTTGTTTTCACCTGTTTTTAACAGTAGCTCTATGTAAAGTATAGCTGGTTTTTAAAAGTTTGTGTTGCTTTGCAAAACAGAAGAAATCATTCTTTTTTAATTTATGCTAACTTGTTTTCTAATGTTATGCAGAAATTTGTTAAACAAACCTGCACATTTTTAATATGATCTGTCATTGGTGTTGTAATGGTTTATTTTATTTTTTTTAATGGTTTACTTAACATTTTGGATACTTGTTTTAAAAACCGAAAGAAGCTGTCTTGTCATTACACATCTCTGTTAAAAGAGAGTCTTGTTCAATCTGTTTGTACCAGTTCCCTATTTGATAGGTTGCTTGCTGTAACCCAATAAAGCATTGCTTATGTTTGAATTCAGTTTACTTTATAGATCTTTCCTACTTTCTGTTTCTTTATTATGATATATTGGTTGTCCTAATATTTTTTTCCACTTCCCTATTAAAACAGTACCAAAACAGTACCTACTGAATATTCTTTGCTCTTGTGGTTGCTTTTAATACCACCTACCAAGATATTTCAAGACTTTGTTATTTTTGCTTTTTCTTATCCAGTGTTACATACTGCTGAAGGAGAGATTTTGAAGCATTGATTACATTCACCAGTAACATCTGTATTTCTCTTATCCCTCTCTAGAGCAGTGATACAGAGGTGCTGTGCTGACACAGAGTAAATTCTCTCAGTGCCTGGGAGATAATACACAGGTACAACTTAGCATTGTTCAGGATCACCAGCTTCTCAGGGCCAGAGAGCTTTGTGATGACGTCTAAAATGGGATTTGGAGTTGAATAAATGAGACTGAGAAGATGAGCTGGGAAGCAGGAAACAAGTGGGAGAGTGTGCTGAAAATGAATATGGTGTGGGAGGCAATTGTGAGGGGGTGGAGCTTAGAAAGGAGAGGGTGGGAGTGTGGTGATTTCAGCCAAGTCGGGACAGTATTCTGTGGCAGAAAGGAGAAGCTCCTGTGATCTCCTGCCTTAGGTAGTTGTCCTGCCTTCACTTGGCTTTGTCCAAGAGCAAGGTAGCTGTGGATGCTACAGTGGCAGAATTGTTGCTTACGTTTCTGGTGTTGCCATTTGAATGGAGATAAAGCTACATGTGTATCTGTGCTATAGGTGTAAACCTCATAGCATGTGGTGTGACAGATAAACTATAAAGCAGCATGCTTTCTTGTATGGTTTCTAACCTTTACACTGTAGAACATTTATTTAGATGCATGATAGGATTCTAAGGTGTATTAACCATTTCTCTTCCTTTCCCTCGTACTGTGCTCTCTTTAGGTATCAGTTAGCACGTTTGTAAATCACAGTCTGAATTCTTGTTACAGTTCTATTGTTTATAGTTTGTAGCAGCCAGGGATTACCAACTGGGAGTAGAGACCTTCTGGATGACTTCAATCAAATAGAATCATCCCTGCCCTGGGGAATTTTCAGGTACAGTCTGTATCAGGGCAGTCAGAGGCTGCAGCTGAAAAAATTACAAATGGAATTCCTCTAATTATTTTAGTACAGAATTAGTTCTATTTATGAGAAGGATTATGTGAAGCAGCTGCCTATAGCAGTCTGGAGTTTCCTACCTGCCCTGATTTTGTAGAATTGTTGTTTGAGTGAAATACATAGTTCTGTGTTACTGAAGGATGAACTGAATTTTCTCTTTTCCTCCACTTAGAGCTAAATATATATATATATTTTTTTATGGATGATACCAAATTAAAAAATGTTCATTCCATCAGGAAGTAAAAATCTTTGCTGTACAGCTGTGAGGACTTATTTGGTGATTACTGAGTACTGTGCTTTCTTTTAATGTGTTTTAATGACTGTTGTGGTTTAACCCAGCAGGTGGCTAAGCACCACACACTCATTTGCTCACTCTCCACTTCCCAATGGGATGGAAGAGAGAATAAAATAAATGAAGTAGAACTTGTGGTTTGAGATAAAACTATTTACTAAGATAGAGAAAAGGAAAGGGATAATAATTATGGCATATATATGTGTGTATACGTGGTGATAACTTGAGTACTGTGCTTTCTTTTAACATGTTTTAATGAGCAAGTGAATTGGATTTAAAAACATCCAGATTGTATTCTTCTCTTTGTGAATACTGTGAACCAGTTCATACAAGTAGAAACTACAGAAAGCGTGGAAGGAAATTTGGGATGTTATTCTGAACTGTAACTGTTGTTGTTTTTTTTTTTTTGTCCCTGATCTTTATTATAATTTCCTACTGTTCTCTGAGCTTTCTAATGCTGCCCAGAGAGGTTGCAGTCTCCTTCTCTGGAGAATTCAGAATATTCAGAACCTACCTGGATACTTTCTTCTGCAATCTGCAGTAGGGACTGGGGGTTGGATGATATCCAGAGACCCCTTCCAATACCTGGAATTCTTTGATTTATTTTTAGTTTTTATTTGTTTATTTTTTTTGTGCAGGTGACTGTCCTGATTTTGTCCATTATATTCTCTTTGCTGTTTCTATGAGAGAAAAGAAAAATCTTTTTAAAAGAGACTGGGGAGTCTGAAAGAGGAAGTAAAAGACAGATTATTTTTAGCTACCATTCCTCTTCCAGAAAACACAGCTGCTGTTGAGATGAGGAAGCAACTGATAGGCATTACTAGATACCATGTCAATACTGTAGTTCTAATAGTGCCAGAGCTATGCAGGGGTCCTGGTTAAAAGCCAACCTCGTGCTTTGGGTGCCAGGTATCTGACTGCTCAGCTGATACTGGGTATGAGAGTGATGGTAGTCTCAGTGCTGCAGGTCTCCTTGCTTTCACACTGAATGAGCAATTTAGAGAGTGTCCTCCATCTCATGGAGGCAACGTGAAGGAGCAAAGCAACAGTCAAATTCCCTGCCCTGCTGCCAGTCAGCAAGAGAGCAGTAAGATGTGCTGCAGCTGAGGTCCTTCCATTCACTGTCAATCACGGAAACTGAATCTAAAGAAAGTAAGAGAAATCTGGTCAGAGATTGGGCCCAAATAATGTGGCTAAGTTCTATTTTCTGGAATGATTTATCCCATTGTGATCTGATTCTAATTGTCAATAGAAGATTTGGGCTCTTTCCTATTGTCTAATTACTTACACTAGATGGAATCTGCTCACGTGTATGACTCAGGTTTGTAGTGCTGGATGGGGTTATGCTGGGATGCCTTTAAGGACTGCTGAGTGTCCCTGCATGCAGAGGTCTATAGAAACCACATTACAAGAGTGCATATATGCTTTTAGTCACAGAATAATCTAAATGAACAACTAGTTGCTTCTTTGTGTCCTTGCTCTGCCATGAAAGTTATTCCATTACTACTTTGTAAGCTCACAGATGAAGCACTAATAGTAACGACAAACAACCTTCCATTCAGTCCAACTCATTTCTCACCAGGTGGAAGGAAAGTGGGTTGTGAAGAGCAGAATAAATTACCTGTTTTGCTTAGAAAGGGGTAAAGATTGAAATGCTCACTAAGATCACTTTTTCCTTTCGTTTTTAACCGTTGATAGTGAACTGTCACTTGAAGCAATGCTGGTCACCTTTTGAGGTAAAATTGTCTGACCTAAAACATTATTCCATACAATGTTTACATGTATATACAAGTAGGATATTGTTTTATTTATTTGGTGAAGAGTCAGGTAATGATTTGTTTGTCTTTTTTATATTGCTCTTTATTTGCCCTTGAAAGATAAATTAATAAATTATAAGCACCTAAGCATAGCAGAAGTAGCAAGACACAAGCCCAAGCCCACAAGTACAATACAAATCAAGTCAAACAAAGTAAGAAAGCATGTCCCCAGCAAAACCTATTGGTGTCAGTAATGAAGCTTTCAGAATCAACAAGTGACCAAAGAAGAACAGATCTGGAGCAGATTCGCTCTGTGGTATCATTTGTTCTGTTGTTTCCAAGGTGTTGTTTCAGGACTGTGAACAGTGCCTTCTGTAAAACAGCTGTTAATTCTTGTTCTCCAAGGCAAGTTCCTGTCATGGAACATGATGCAGGACATGTTCTTCGTTTTCAGTGTTTCTGAATTCAGCCTCTGTACTCAGAGGAATGCTGTAGTGTCTCTAAACTGAGGAGGTACAGAGGTGACCAATTTGCAGTTTTCAGAAATAACTTTGGGCACTTCCAATTGGATTTGCTCTCTGTCACATGGAGTTCTGTGACAGTGATACTTGGAGAGAATGAAAGCAGTGGTTAGAAGCTGATAGAAGTTGAGCAGGATTTCTATTGCAAATGTGGTAGGTGCAGTTTGTGAGATGAGAATTGCCAGTTCTGTAGTTTTGTCTCAATACATTGCTCGTCTTTCTCCTTCTTCCTGACTATAATAGGGTTACGTGCCTGCTCAGAAGTCATGGTGAGATTATTAGACCAAAGAAAACTATTCAATTAAAATTACAGAGATAGCCCAAATCCTCAAACATCTCAGTGATTAATATAAAAGTAATTACAAAGTAACTATATATTCTGATGAATAGCAGCAGCAGCAGCCATGCAATCAAAACATATGCAGAGAAATTAGTAAACAGCCATAACTAGTCATACTGCAGAGAAGATATGATAGATTTTTATTATTGCTATTATTTCCTTCACAAAGAAATCAGTGTGTGACTGATTCCCCACTCAGTTGTTGGATCAGAACTTCAGCTCTGTAGATCAGTGTGGCATCCAGGGGTTGGCACAGGTTACATCAGTGAAATCACTTGGTCTTGTGCCTCTGTATTTGTTTTACTGAAGGAATATGAATAGACAGAGTTGCTTATTTTCTGCGTCAAAAACATATTAAGGGTTACCAAATCTGTTAAGTCTGGAAATAGCTGATTTAAAAATTAACTATAATATTTCCAGCTCGGATTTTTGAAAGAATTTAGGAGATTTCAGTCTGCAAATCACACTGAGTTCCAGGAAGATACTTTGATATCTGAATTTCTGAGGCTCATTTAGAAATCCCAACCCAGGAGTTCATAGAGTGAAAAGTAGTCAGCAATGGAAGTATACATTGATAGGAAAGCCATACTGCAAGTTTATCCAGGATGTACACAGGAAGCCAAGAAGTTTACTTTCCCTGGGTAGCTACTAGTCCAAACTGAGTTTGCTTCTCATCTTTTATCATGTGGCTTTGTGCTTCTAAGTACTTCTTTCTGCCAAGTGTGCAAGCACAGGAGCCATAGGGAGTTTCCACTGGAACCAGAACCTGTAGAGAAGGAGTGCAGATGTCATGCCTGAGACAAGGATATGCTATTACCATCACAGAAGAAACTGCAACTACTCTCCTTTCAAAAACACGCCTTGGTCCATTGGTCCTTTCTGGACCTCAGTGGTAGATTTTGCCATCTCAGGTGAATGTGGCTTTATAGTGTCCCTGTGAAAGAGGTCAAAGGTAGTATATGATGGCAGGATAGTTTAAACAATTTGAAAGGAAGGCCAGAGTATAAACAGTCTATAGACCATTGGTCAGTCAAAACAACAACTGCAATATGAGGTAAACAAGTTTCTCACTGTCAATTGAGGATAACAGAAGAAACTTTCAGCTGGACCTGTCCAACAGCTAGAGCAGCTAGGGAAGAAGAAAACGCGTTGCAGACCCTTTGTCTGTCACCCTGCTTGCTGTTAGGTTTAAACCTTGTCCGCTGCTGGACCAGCCTGCTTTGGCTCCTAATGACTACAGAACAATTCCTTCACTGCTCTATTAGAGTGCTGGTCTTTTGTCATCTAGGGATAATGTCTATGGATTTAGGTAACCTGCCTGTGACCCTGCTGCAGCAAGGATCCTCACTGGACTCAGCAGTGCTGCCAATGGAGCAGAAAGAACAACCACATTGTACTGGCATTTCAAATTTCCAAGTCATGTGAAAGGAGGATGAGACTCACTCTACTTGGTTAAAACTACACTATTTAACGTTATCGCTAAAAGTGTAATGCAATAAAAATGAATAACTTCTTTCAGACATCTCTGTTACAGATCTGTCTGATCTCCAAAGCATTTCCCTGTGCTTAGCAACATAAGAAGGCAATCATTCTTCTCCTGTAGTTACTGTAGATCTCCTTTAGAGGTAAGGTAGAGCTTTTACTGGGGCTGGGGAGGAGAAGCTTGCTCCCTTTAACTCTGTTATGCAGGGCCGTGGCAAATTGGAGCATTTACTTACTTCTTTGTCATTGGTACAGCCTAGTGCCTTCATGTCTACCACATTATAAAAAGTGTTGTTCAGGATGACTTCTATGATCTGTACCTGAAAACATGAATACAGAGCAATGAATAATAATGCTTCTCAGCCAACAGCCTAGCCTCGGTGTGAAGAAAAACAGCAACACCTCCCTCCCCCAAAATGTGTACAGCTAATAAATGCATTGTATTGAATGTGTGGCCAATGTTCTAGTGTTTCTTTCACCATTACTCATTATCCTACAAGCATGCAGCAGTATTCTCCCCCAAGATGTTAATAGCTGATAAGCAGAAATTCTCAGGACTGAACTTGAGAGTATTCATAGTTTTCCAGACCATCTAACTGTACCACCAAGCAGTTCCGTCTTAGAACTGCCAAAGGAGATAGGTTTGTTTTGGACCTCTCAGAGCAACAATTAATTTTAACTATTGTTTAAATAAAACATCAACAGAAAGAAAGATGATATGTACCTGTGATACTCGGGAAAGGACACACATCTGGATACAGTTGACGGTCTTCTGGTAAGAGGGCGAATATTCCCCACAGTCAGGTGGCCCTGAGAAAGCCTCAAGGATGCATTCCCGGACTTTGGCCCTAGAGGTAAAATGTGTTCTTACAAAACTTTAGTCTTGATCCATCATATTTTACTATGCTTATTTTCTTTCTACTTTTCTCTGTCTTTTCTGACATGTTTGTCAGAAAAAGCACATGGGATTTCACAAAAGGTCAGTGTATTTGTCCTGTCTCCTCCCAGTTCCTCCATTGCAAACTCTATAGTTGCCTGCAAATGTTTTGTTAAAAGTATATAATAAATGACTTGTGAAGTTGTTCTCCTAAATGTTCTGAATTTAACTACAGACCATTTAAATGCTGCTGGCTGATGGGACCATTGGAGAGAGATGTTGATTTACCCCCAGGGATTGCCTTTTGCCCCAGTACTGAATGCTTAGAGCCTCTGCTGTCTGCTGAGACCTAAGGGAGTAGTTAGTGCTTAGCAGCTGCAGGTCTGGCCCTTACCCTGCTGTGATGCATAGAAGGGATCTAAAACTGTGTGATAAATATTATTCAACTTTATATATACCATATGCAGTCAAAGTCAATATCTTTGCATTCGCCATATGACCACTTGCAGAAGAGCTCTCCGCATAAAATCCTGTCATTCCTTTCAGGAAGTGTGGTGTGTTCATTCCTATAGAAGCCTTCAAATCCAGACAGTGTTGTCTTCATAAGTTTCAGATCTTTTATTCCAGCAAAAACAACCAGAGGACCTGTGAGCCATAAATATGAGATAGTGTGAGCCCTTTTCAGGCAGACAGAAAGGACCTCTGCTTGTGCACTTGCAGTATTTTAGAGCCATCGGGTAGTGACTACTCCAAGATTTGCATGTTTCTGCAAGGTAAGAAGCAAGATAGAAACCACTGAAATCAGAGCTCAGTCTGGAAAGGAGAGAATCCCATTGAGTGACCTGCAATGGAGAATTGAGGACACCACTCACTTCCTTGGAGCTGAGACACATATCAGGTAGGCTTATATACTGATGTCAATTCAGACACCACTAATTGCTCAAAAGAGAAATGAAATGGGCTACTGGCACAGTATGTATAGGAGAGGTAAGGCAGACCTTTTCTAACAATATGGAGTGTTGACAGGTTGTACAAAGACTGGGAGCCTCAGCCAGAAATTCACTACATATATCTATCCTGTTGTGTTTTGCATTCGTAAGAACTAGAGGGCAAGGAGCCAATGCAAACGCTTGCAGTTCAGCTAATTAGCAGGAACTGGCACTGATACAGATGCCACCCACAGGTTCAAACTGACAGTGTTTTGCTCGTAGCCACTATTTATAAAATGAGCTGTTGCAGATCAGTGCTGCATGGGTGGATTCTAATTTTCTAAAGACCTAACAGTTGTGTCCTGAACATTTTCTTCTATTACTTTGGATGGCAGCTAAAAAAATTCATATGGTCGGTCACTTAGATTACACCAAACTGATAACTGAAAATTCCACTGACCAGAGCTGCCAAAAATGCACATTTGGAAAAGAGGAACTTTACACCATGCAGACTTACCCAGAGCCTGTATAGATGGTCACTAACTGAAGCCCATGCTGCTGCTTTGTGCTCTTCGTGCTCACACTAGCTTGTTCAAAATTAATTAATCCTTGAGTAAGCCTGGCACATAGTAGTAATCCTGCCTTTGTCTTAGAGGACTGACACACTTTGTTCTTCAACTGCCTTTGCAGAAAGTTATATTGAAAGTAATTTTGCTGTGGTGGATATTTTCAAATTACATGACCGTTTACTGGTTTTTGTTTGTTTTAATACATTGTTACTGGATATGATTAAAACTGTATTTCATCTATCTCTTCTCTTGTTTACATTTAACATTGCTTTTTGAATGGGTCCAGGGAGGTGTATCTGTTACTTTGACTACATTCCCCATTATTCACCAAAGCTTTACAAGATCTAAAGATTGATCTTATCTGCCCGATATTGTTGAACAGAATATATTGGATTCTGTTCAGATCCTGATGACTTAATTGCTCAGGTATAAGATACTTAGGTATTTAGTAATGTAATTAGGTAATGTAATGCAAATACTGTCAGTGTACCTTGAAACATCTCATATTCCAATGCATAGTGCTGTTTGAAAAAGCTGCTTGCAACAAGTGATTTAATAAAACACCAGCTGGCTGGCTGGCTGTCTACCTGGAACCATAACACCTAGACAAAGTTTTTAAAGAGCTGAACGGTTCTGTGCTTTCAGAGGCTTTTGTGCTTGTGCTGTTTTTTCAGTTGTCTGAAGGCAACTCCACTGGGAGCTGGAATCAGTGATCTCTAGAGGCCCCTTCCAACCCCTGCAATTCTGTGATTGTTACTTCTGATGTTTTCAGGTTTTAAAAAAAATTCTGAGCCTCCAATTAGTCAAAATAGAGGGGAAAAAAAAGTGCCCGTAATTCTATTAATTCTCACCAGTTTTCTTTTAATGATAAGTGTTAAAGCACAGGGTTAGCAGAGAAATAAATTACTGTATCTGGCTGTTAGGTGCATAGGAGGATGCTAAAGATAGAGAAGGCTCACTCATAAGGAGAATAAAAGGCATTTGAAGATCTTCTCTCTGATTATTTTTCACCCAAGCAGGGAATCCTGAAGAAACAGCTGAAGGGTTACATGAAGGGAAGACTAAGAAGGAAAGGATGTTTCTTCAGAAAGCCTTTGTAAAGGCTTTTTCTTTTTTTTCCAGTAAAACCTGAAATTGAAG
The DNA here is from genome assembly GCF_038088225.1 of Cyrtonyx montezumae. Lineage (NCBI taxonomy): Eukaryota > Metazoa > Chordata > Aves > Galliformes > Odontophoridae > Cyrtonyx > Cyrtonyx montezumae. The sequence continues at coordinate 13,021,834 of NW_027071825.1, forward strand.
AATTGCTTGCAGAATTATGATGATGAAATATTTCGATTCAGTGCATACACTGCATAGACTGGAAAGTTTCTCAAGAAAGCATAAACTCTTTTTTTTTTTTTTTTTTTTGCATTCAGGTTTCTTTCTTAATTTTTTCCCGAAGATAAAATGAATGATAACAAGGCTGACAACAGGCACTGGAAACCTGCATGGGCTTTTTCTTTTCTTTTAGCAGGAATATGGGGCCAATGCTCAGCTGTTCTTTAGCTGTCTCTCAGAGATCAAGGGCTGCACAATTAGACCGTAAAGGTATTCCTTGGTTTAAACCTCTGGAGAGTTTTTGTTATGCTCTAAGCCCTGCCATAGCTTTTGCTGTCTCTAAAGCCACCTTCTGTCGTCAGCAAAAATATTTACAGAGAAGCAGGGGAAGCTGCAAAGTCTTTTCTCACCGTTCCGGCACTGCTCAGCTTCACAAAAGCGAATCCCATCAGGAACAAATATGAATGAATGGATGTGGGGAATGCCATTCTAAAATCCAGAGCAGACGTAAGTTAAAATGCAGAAAGCGTCACCTTAACAGGAAAACAGAGGCTAAGAGAGTGGCGAATGGCTCCAGCATGAGCCAGGGGGATGCATTAGTGTTTCAGGTACCTGGTATTGACGTTGCCATGGCACTTCCTGAACGTAGGTTTTGACGTACGCCACTTGGCAAAACGTTGTCATGAAGTGTTTGCAGATATCTATAGCAAATTGTTCTATACTTGAGATCTAAGGCAGCAAAGAATATTATTAAAACAAAGCAATTACCTCACGTAAGAGAATAGATAGTTCTAATTGTAAATATTTAGAGAGGCTCAGTGCTGTTATAAATACAGTTTTCTTTCAATTCTGGCTTTGCACATAACAGGCCTACTCATTTGATCAGTTTGCAGCAAATGCTTCAAATAACCCTCTAGATCTACTTCAAAAATCTTCTATTCTGCAGTTTGGGAGCTGGAATCCCTGGACTGAGAGCAACTACTGCAGAAGCCTTACATATTGAGGATGTAATGCTGAAACAGTCACAGCAATACTCTGGTTTGGCTTCACAGGCTAAACGTGGGATTTCATTAAAAAAGGGAGAACTTGAGCTGCAGATTTTCTTTACAATAGGAGGAAGTGAGGGAGGTAAGAGCACAGTTAAAAGAATTAAGAGGAGTCTAAGCTACTTAGAGTCCTTCTGTTTAAAATGCTGTGTAACAGACACTTCCCAGCAAAGAGACAAGAAAAGCAAGCATAGCTAAAAAGTAAAAGATACCCCATTTTTTTTGGCCAACACCAGGACAATATTCTTAATGGTGTCTGTAGGTATCACAAAAGAGTTGTTTCCATCCAGATACTCATGAGCAGAAGTCAGACGGAGATGTGTGCACACTTCAACTTCTTTGACAAAGTGCTTCTTCCCTTCTTTATGAAGGCGAAGGAACTTGATAGTGTTCTTGCCATATTCACAGTTGAGGACTTCTATATCCTTAATCTGAAGAAAAAAACAGAAAAAATATAAGCAATGTTTATCATTTTATTTCTGTAATTACCTGTGATAATGAAATTATTTCCAAGTCCTGGTAGGAAGGAAAAAAGTTCTGGGGAGATGTCTTTATGAGTAGCAGCTATGACAGAATTTAAAACTTTTCTTGGGGGGCAGATCGTTTAGCAGACCTAACACGGGGCTGCGGGGCCACTGAAGCAAAACTTCAGGGCAAGGCAGGCAGGTGCTTTGTGAGAAGGCACAACTCCTAGACAAAGAAAGAAAGCAGCTGTCATGCTCTTGATGATTTTTGTTTTCTGTTGTCCCATCTGTGCACGCTGTGGTTCCCCAGGGAAAGAAGGAAAGAAGGGCCGCGGCTGGTAAAGTCTTTTGTTGCAACTGGATTCCAGCCCTGATTGCTCATGAAAGGGATCAGAAGCAAGTCTGAGCAGCAAAATTCAGCTTTCGATTCACACCTCCAAAATCCTGGCTTTCTGGAATCATTGCTTCTGTTTGCGTTAAGCTCTAATTGCATTTATCCTGCTTTGGTCAAACGCAGCCCAACTTGCACAGCTGCTACCGTGCTGGAGGCACTGCAATGGGGAGGAGGGGAAAATATTGTGGCGGTCACAGGGTTTTCTTTTCTGCTAAAACATCCAGCGTTGACTGCAGCAGACTTTCCCTGAGGCCGTCATGTCCCATACCTGATACTGACTTCTTCCAGTGCAAGTGTAATGAGGAAGAGAATATTTTCAAGACTAAAATCTAAATGGAATCTTTCTTTCCACAACTAGCTAAAAAACAGATGTAAAATTGTTCATTTCAGATTTGTTTGTTCCTAAGAGAAACGCTAAAGCGTTTAAAAGGGACTTGAAAAACCTTATTAACCAACTGGAAGTAAATTGCTGCAGCTTAAAGGCTTTTGCTGCTGTCAATCTCTGCAGACTCAGTGCCCGCGGGCAAATGGAGGAACAGGGCCGAACTGAGGGCTTGGCACCACACCGGGCCAGGAATGATGCAAAGGCTGAGCTCACCGCAGAGGCTGCGTGAAAAAGTAAAGAGGAGGAAGTGGGTTTGGTTTTGTGAGAACTGAAGCTTTTTCAGGTAGTTGCTAACAAAAAAAAAAAAAGAAGTCAGACTACTTTTGACAAGGCTGACGAGTGTCACGTTGCCATTCCGCTGCCCGGATTGTCGCAGGCGAGCTTCCAGCTGATCCCAGGGGCGTTCACCAGCAGCCTTACAGGCTGAGGAAATGCGGGCAACTTCTGCTTTCAGAGCCTGCTGAGTGCTCGCTCTGCCACACGCAGAGATGACTGCGAGCTTTGCATGGTGCGGCCCTACTCTGCTGCCGCTGCTCTTCTCTCCGGTCCTGTGGGCAGCGGAGATTTCCTGCAGGAATGAAGATGGGGAGGCAGTGGACTGGTAAGTAAGCACTGCACATGGGAGGGATGCTGGATGAGTAAATCATGGGTGAAATTACACTGTGCAAAGTGGGTGGGTCACTGGGAAGTAACGCATAGCAATCATTGGTTTAATCCTGCTTGCCTCTGAGTAGCTGAATTTTGCATCTGGACAACCTGGGGTAAGTTACTGAAAGGTGATTTCATTCCGCGGAACCAACCACGCTGTTGCATTATGACTAACTGCAAAATAATGACAGGTTTATGTGGCGTTCATGTCTGATGATCAAAGCCAGCCTCACCTGTGTTCCAGTGCCAGCACCGCAACTGCCTGCAGCAGCACTGGCCCACACCCTGCCCTGACCTCACTGACAGCCCCTGGTCACGCAGGGGAGCTGAGGCCCAGCCACCTCCTGAGTGGGCTGGGAGAGGCTCCAGGAATGCAGGCAGCCATGGAGGTGTAGGGAAAATGGTGTCTGGCAGCACCCAGCCTGCACTTGGGTGCTAAGTGATTAATTGGATTAATGCAACTTGAAGATGAAAGACACGAAGTGTAATCACATAACAGCCAACCTGGGTTTAGAAAGTGAAATGAAGGCTCTTAAACAAAAGAAAAAAAAGGAAAGGAAAGGAAAAAGAAATATGCTGAAGCCTTTGATAGGCAAATATCAACCACTTTAAAATATGAGTGACAGAGCAGCAGTTAGTTCTGGTATGAGCAGTAGAGGAGGAGGTGCTGCTCTGTACCACATCCCTCACACATGGCTCACCAGGGTCTCCCAGGCACACGCAGTGTGCTGCTCACTTGGAGCTCCTGAAGGACTGGCCCAGCCCTGTCCCATTTGCCAATGCACCTCCACAATGAAGTCATTTTTTTGGGAATCAGAATCTGAATTGGTGCAGCCAGCTAAGAAATCGGTGATAAGAAAGATTTAATTTCTCTGCAAAACACAATGGTTCCTTGCAGAGAGAGCTGGGGTCTGATGCAGGCTCTGGTTCCTTCCAACAGAAGTAGCAGGGAGAAGAGGGGAACTTATTGCAAACCTATCATGACCCAACAAAAGAGAAACTTGCCTGTCAGCACGGGTCATGCTTGTTTATTGACAAACATCATCTGCTTCTTCCTGATTCTGGAGTCAGTTGCTATGAAGCAGAACTGAAACTGCTGAGAAAAACTTCCTCTTAACCAAAGGATGTTGATGCCCTTTCAGACAAACACAGCTTTTCATTTTTTTGTTTTCACTTAGCAAGAGCTATATGTGAACCTCTGGGGTAGAATTGTTTCCTGCTACAGTGTTCTGTAATTGCATGTTACTAGTGTTCACACAGCTTTCCTTTGCTGTTAGACTGAGGAAATCACTTCCCTTGTCCACCCTCCATGGAAATGCCCAAGGACGGGTGAGACAGGGCTTAGGGCAACCCGTGTTACTGGATGATGTCCTGCTGGGGGACAACTACATTTGCAAGATCCCTTCCAATCCCAGCTGTGCCATGGATCTGTGTCCCTGGCTTGCTTGCGGTGAGCAGTAGGGCTGGCAATGGCCCCAGGTGCTGTTCTACTCGGGAGCAAACTTTGCCTCCACCTACATGCAGCACACAGCCCCCTTCCCTCAGGAGGGCACAGGTCTCTGCTTTATTGGCCCAAGTTCACTGCAGTGAATGAGAATCATTTTGTGCACACAGAGCCAGAGATTCAAGCCAGGGCTGGTTTTTATAGGTTGGTAGAAAAAGAGATTAAAGATGTGATTGTTTCTAGTAACTCAGTGCTCCCTCAGAAGTAAACACTGTGGCTGTGCTAATCATAGTCTTTGCTGCTAATGACTTAGCTTTTCCCTGATTCCCAGAAAAGTAATTTCAGTACACTCTCACAACACTTGAGAAACTTCCTGTGCACAGTTAGCAGTGAGGACTTTTACCCAGCTTCAATTGCTGAGGCGCTCAGCTGTCAGGTTGAGCACTCAGCTCACTGACAGTGGGCATTCCTGTAAGCACGTCAGCTGCAGGGCTGTAAACATGGGGAGAGCACCGACCTTCCAGCACATTTTAGAGGAGTTTGGAAAGGCTTCAGGCAGTAGTTCTCGGCTCAGCTCCTACCTGTATAACTGCTACTATTTGTCCTCTTTCCAAACCCTCATTGCAAGTGAAGGGATGGCTGCAGCTTCTCAAGTAGGGAATGCTTTCACCAGTCCTCACTTTTGACAACTTCTGGAACATCTCTTGGTCAGTGGGGATGCAGATGGATTGCCAGCATCACCAGCATTGTATGTGCTTCTCCTCAGCCTGTACATGTGCCTTCCCCATGGACTAAATGTCCCTCCAGCAAAATGCCTCTTCTAGTGCGTTTGCCTGCTCTCTGAGCTGCCTTCTTTTTTTTGTTGTTGTTGTTTTTTAACCAACTGTAATTTACCTGGGTGGGACCTACTTCTGATCTACTCAAAGTGTTAAGTGCAGTCAGACTGCATTACTGGTAAGTACCACAGGACTGGAAATAATGCCACTCAGTTCTTACTATTGACATAAATAACAAATTACTTAAGCAGAGTACTCAAAGCGAATGGCTCAATTAATTAGATGGCAATTAATCCCGTGGACTTTTGCACTAGGAAAACCTGTTTACTTCATCAGGGACACTAGTAGAACAGTCCCATTTACCAACAATGTCGAGTCCTCTGTGAAGAGGTTTGTGTTTCTTACTGATTGTTTTAAATATTCAATTTGCAACAGCTCAGCAGAATGATTCTGCTATTGAAGGATTGTAATTAAACATGGTTTTGTGCTCATTTATATGTATACATGAAAATGTGGAATTATATAATGTTATGATCTAATATATGGTGTAATTGTAATACATATAAACACAAGATTCTATTTGCATAGAATAAGAAATTGTTGGTAAGAGTTATCCATGTTGACCAAGGGAATGTCAGACTGAGTTTGGGAGCTGAAGTTCAGGCTCAGCCTTTTACTGTCTACTAGAGCCAGGAGCAGCATGGATTTGGTGTCTGCATGGGATGCCAGAGGACGTCCCTATAATGTGCATCTCTGCACAAGTTTCCCTGGTGGTCCTCCTTGATCCTGAGCTGGCAGTTCAGTCACAGAAATGCCAGGCATAGCACATTCCGCCTCATCCTCTCAGCAGCCTTTGAGCTGAGGGTGAAAACCCCATAACCATGCAAGACAGAGTTCTGCTCAAAAAGGCTCACATTCACATTTTAGCCACAGGAGGGACATGGGTGTGGTGGGGAAAAAACAAGCCTAGTTATTTTGGGGTGCTGACAGCAGTGTGGCCTTAGCAAGGGCGGTTTGGTGCTGGCTCAACCTCTTCAGAGAAACAGAGTGAAGGTGTCCGCAGGGACACAGTGCTGCTGGCTCCAGAGTGATAGCCCTGGTGCTTCTGTGCAGGCATCCCTGTGGTCACCTTGGTCCTTATATGGCCATGGGGGAGGAGAGATGGATGTATACACTGAGATAGAATGGTTCACTAGAAAAACAAAATTTGCCTGTTGCTGCTGCAGGTTTGCTCTGTACAAGTTGCCGAAGCACACCAAAGGAGATGGCACAGGGCTGGGCCTGGAGTACCTGTACATGGACAGCCTGGCACAGCAGTGGCAGCCTGGCAGGTACCTTGTCAACATGACACAGGGTGCTCTGGGACAGACGCTGGGACAGCTCTATGAAGCGTACGAGTCCAAGGCAAGTGAGGTTTAATTTCTGTGTTGCTAGCATGTCTACTTGACACTACATGCAATTTAAATGAAACCAGCCAAGATAAGCATGCAGGGCTATGGCCAGACCTGACTGACTAGATCTGCTAATATGCATCAGTGTGAGAATACTGGCGGCTTTGCAGATCATTTGCAGTTCTGGATACAATTAGAATCATAGAATCATTTTGGGTTGGAAGGGACCCTTAAATATCAGCCCAACTCCCCTGCACTAAACAGGGACATGTACAGCTCCATCAGGTGCTCAGAGCCCCGTCCAGCCTGACCTTGAAGGTCTCAAGGAAAGGGGTATCTGCTGCCTCTCTGGGCACCCTGCTCCAATGCCTCCACCCTTACTGTAAAGAACTTTTACATGAGCATTTTTCTTGTATCCAAAATTGGAATTATAAGTTACCCTAGAAATTTCTGGTTGAGCCTTTCACACATTTGATGTATTGTCATCCAATAAATGACCATTGGTGCACAGTCCCCATGGCTGTTTCTGTGATTTCAGTTGAGCGTTGGCTGAAGCACAGAGCAGCTGTCAGCCCAACCTGGTGGTGACTAAGACCACCCTCCTTAGCTCTCCCAGCTGCATGTGTTTCAGGCTCCATCTTAGATCACATCTGGGTTTTCCTGCTGTCGTGTAACTACTTTACCAGTAATTTTTTTTTCCTAGTCAGAAACCTCCTTTATAATGGTGTGATTATAAAATACCACAAGATCTGCCCATGGTTATTTTTTTAGCATCTACACATTGTTCCCATTCTTAGGAGTCAGGGTGTGTCTTTGCATTTCTGCTGTGGGGAAGTGGTAGTGGTAGGGTGTCATTAAATTCATATGTAAAAAAAAAAAAAATTGTTCTAATATTGCCAAACCACTCAACTCTCCTATTCTATATCTCACTGTAGCTGTAATACAAACAATCTTTACAAACTCACAGTGCTGAGCCACACTGATGCCATCTTCCTTCCCTGATAGCATTTACAAACTGCATGTCAGGTGGGGAAAAGTTTTCCAGCACCTTTTAAGTTCTCTATTCAGGGGAAATAAGGTATGTAATTTTTTTTGAAAAAACAAAAAACAAAAACAAAAAAAAAGTTTGTCTTTTATAAGAACACTTGTCTTTTCCTAAGCAGACATTTTCAAAGGACATGGTTGCTAAATGAGAAGGAGACGTGCAGAAAAGTGGAGGGTGAGAAGTTCTGGGAAGTGGTTGTCCAACAGAACCTGTGGAAATTGTCCTAGTGAGCATATTGAGCCTCAAGGACTTTGCAATGATTGAGATAACTTCTGTTTGGTATTAACCAGGATCCTGATGCTGAGTCTTCAAGTTTATTTTAGTGTGAGCTCTATGGAGATGATGGCAGCTGACATGGGGGAGGGAAGTGTCTCGTGATGTATGCAGAGATCTGCTGAAGTCTTTCAGCAAAAGTTGTTTGCTTAAAGGCCTTCCTCTTACTGAATGTCGTGTTTCAGAAATCTGTGTTTCCCTGCAGAGGAACAACACTGCGTATGCGATCTATAATGATGAGGTCCCTCGTTCAGGCTCCATCAGCTGGAAAAGAGGACACACCAAAGGTACAGGGAGAGTCCCCAGCTGCTGTTTCCTCCTTTTTAAAGTAGTGGATAACATCTATTTGTTTGTCAATCTGCATATCTAAAAATCCTTCCTACAGCAAAACTGCAGAACAATTTGCATGATGAGTGGTTTGCAGTGCAGTGATAGGCGCATTTGCTTCTATTCTGGTTTTGCTGTGCCTGTGCTGTGTTGAAGAACTCTTAGGGATTAGGGACCCTTTGTTTTCAAGAGTGGAAATTCATGTACCTCCTTTAGCAAGTACAGACATGCTGTCCTGAGCTGGCTGTGTGACAGCAGCATCCAGTGCAAAGAGAAAGGCACCCTGTGAGAGAGTTAGCCACTAAACTCCCAGCTCTCCATCTCTACGAAAGGATTATAGAAGCATTGAAGTAAGCAGTGACAGAATAGTGACAGAACTGCTGTGCAGTCCTGTGGTCTCTTGAGGAAGCAGATGGGGCTTGTCCAGCCTGGTGCTGGAATGGAGAACCTTAGCAGGGCTGTATCCAGCTGCAGAGCTGGGGGCTGCTCCTCGGGCTCCCACCTACCCACTGTGGTGGCAGCCTGCCCCAAGTGCAGTGATGAAATGAAGGGAAGAGGGGGGAGCAGTGAGGGGAGTGCTGCAGACACTGAACCATCACATTTTTCAGAGACAATATTTGAGCAGGAAAAGAAAAAGTTTTGCAAAGGTTTTTTTTGAAAGCAGAGGTGACAGACTACGCAACAGAGAATTACTGGAATTTTAGCACAGTATCAGTGTTTTCTATAGCCTATCATTATACTCTAGAGCCAGTTTTACTGCTGACATTAACACACTAAAGCATGGTGTTTGCAGCAGCAAGTCCAAAGCAGGGCACCACTGTGATGTCTTAGGGCTTTGCCATCATTCATAATTGCCAGAACTTTCCTTTGATAGGATTTCTGCTCTTGGACAAATCACAAGGCTTCTGGGTGATCCACAGTGTGCCCCTGTTCCCCCCCTTCCCTGAGGATGGCTATGGGTACCCAGCCAGTGGAGAGTCCTATGGACAGACGGCCATCTGCATAACCTTCACATATGACCAGTTCATAGAAATAGGTAAGGAAACCTCCCTAAGAATGCCTTTGTATATCTGCACCTCTCCGACTCCTTTCCTTGAGGCTGTGTCTCCAAAATTGCTGGCTTTTGTCCTTCATTATCAAATTTGGAAACTAAGTGGGGCTCAAGACAGAATGCTTGGCTTTCAGTTCTATTTATCCAATTCTTCCTGTGGGAATGTGAGAAATATACTCTTCCACTCTCTCCATCTCCCATGGGGACTATTGGGATAATAATAGTCACAAGTGCATTTTGAGGGCGAAGTCAGCCCATACGTGCCAAATGCGTTAGAAATGTGAAGGAGGATGGGTCATCTATTTTAACAAGAGTAATAGCTGCCATGGTCTGCAGTTCTGCAAATACAAAGCAATCACTGCTTGAGCAGGAATGGTGGCCTTGACATCAGAAGTACAAACTATGGGAAAAATATTCCCTAGAATTTCTACAGGTACTTTTTACCACGTAAAAAAATGAACCTTAAAAATAAGAAAAAATGAATTTCATATCTGTAAGATATTTAGAAGTACCTGACAGTGGAGGTCCTGAATAGAGACTACCAAAAAGTATGGTAAGACAACACACTTATGTTTTCCTTAGCACATTTCACATTGTTTTTCACTCTTTGCTCAGATACAAGCCCCAAATTTTATTAAAGAAATGTGTAAGATTGTAAATAAACAAACTGGTCACACTATAGAACTGACAAAATCAAGATCCCGCTCCTGGAGGTGCATCTTTGCTTGTGATTAAGGAAACGGGAGAAGAAAATGAGAAGCACAATGTTTTCTTGCTCTGTCCTCCCAGCTTCTGGTAATCTGTGGTTTGGGGATTACCTGAGCTGGAAAGACTGGAAAGTTCCTGATGGACTCATCTTCATGAGCTCATTGCTCATATGTGGCTTTTGTTTTCTGTTCTATTTTGTTTGTCTTTTGTTTTGTTTTGTTTTTTTCTCCCAGACCAACAGATGCTGAGCTCTAATCCAGAAATCTACAGCTGCTCCCTCCCTGATACCTTCCAAGCTGATCTCCCAAACCTGCAAAAGCTCTGTGCAGGCTCCATGCTGCCCCCGAGTCCCCTGCGCCGCCTCTCCAAGCTGCAGTCAGCACATGGGGAAGCCTTTCTCCACTTTGCAAAGTCTCATTCTTTTGTGGATGGTAAGAGAAATTGCTGTTATCTGCCACGTGCTTAAGCAAGTAGTGGGCAGTCAGTATATCCTTTGACAATATTTTCTTTTTGAATGGAAGGAAAGAATTTCAGCTTCAGAAATAAATGTAGCAGAGGGCAGGGAATGGTCTTCTGTCATTCTGTCAGCCCCACGAAGTGAAGAGCTATCTGGTCTTTCAAATGACTTACAGTGTATGTTAATGGGGTTGTCAGAAATTTTCCATCCAGTTATTCAACTGTAGCAACAAAGAACAAAAATGAGGTTTGAATCATCTTTTTCTTCTGTTATGAAGAACTGAGGTTTTGGGGGTTTTTTTTTGTTTTGTTTTTTTGGGTTTTTTTCTTAGCTTTTTATTTATTTCCTGTTGATTATTTGTAACAAGTTTCCTAGGAAAAGAAGGGAAAACAAGAAAGAATTTAGGAAATAAAAGTCAAAATAAGGGGAGGTTGGGGACAAAATCTCTTCTGGTTCACTTCAGAGACTGGAGCAAAATTAGCTTGGATTAAGTGATCCTCTTTGGTCCCTTCTTAAATGAAGGAAAGTGAAGGGCTGACTTCTCCATCCTCTGCTGTCCCACAGATATCTATGTGGCCTGGGTGGCACAGGAGCTGAAGACTGATTTGTTGGCTGAATCCTGGCAGCACTCTGGCCAAAAGCTTCCCTCAAATTGCTCTCTACAGTACTATGTCTACAACATAAATCTCATAGAGACACCACTGAATTCCACCTTCCATTCAATCCAGGATCATTCCAAGTGGTCTGTTTCAATGAAGGATGAAGTTCAGTGGACCTGTATTGGAGACCTAAACCGCGCTGCTGAGCAAGCTTGGAGGAGTGGTGGGTTCATCTGTACACAGAACAAACACATCTACAGTGCTTTCAGACATTTGGTGATCCAGTATGAAAGTTGCAATGATGCTTCCACGTGGCTGTAAACGGACTGTTCCTCCAAAACAGCGTAGTCCCTCATTACATAAAATGTGTAGGAAATATCTCCTTAAACTATATTTTCTATCTGAAAAAATGACACTGTGAGTTGACAGACTTTCTAGACTTTGAGCTAGAATTTCACTTCATTAGCTGTAAAAGCTGGCATTTTATGGGCAAAACATGGCTGCTTTTCTTCCTGCACTGTGACGCTGAGGAAAAGCATGGCGCTGCCAGCAGCAGTTCACAGGGGATGTCAGTAAGTGATGCTGGACAGGGCAAGAATGACGGGCTGGACAGGGCTGGACGTGAGCAAGAATGAAAACTTGCCTTGCTACCTCGGATGTCTGGGATGGGCTGCTGACAGGAGAAAAGTACCCCAAAATGTTTCAAAATCATGACCCATTCCAGGTTCTATTGAAATCAGATCACGCAGGCTGAGGCTGAGCTGAATTTCTTAAGAGCCATGTGTAATTGAATGCAGACAGGAAGACAAGTTGTCTGGGGACAAGAAGGCTTCATTTTTATGATTAATTTTTAGAGCAGAAATGAGCTTTGAATCATTTGTAACCAATAGCTTGGGAATGTTTCTAGTGCTTTTATTCATGTGCAGCAATCATATAAACCAATAAACACATCCAAAATATGAATGAATGAAATAAATTAAGAAATAAGATGTTCTTTTTATGGTCTTTCTCTTCCATCTATAGTCATTTGTGATTGGTTATAAAGTTTAATAGCTGCCAAAGGAAAAATTGAGAAAATCAGGGGGAGAAAAAAAGAGGAAGAGAAGAAAATATTTGAAGGAAGATGTTATTTCATCTATATTTTCACACTACGGTTAATGTGGCTGTTAATTCTTGATTCCTCCATTCTTAGGCCTAGCATTTGAAGTTTGCATAGATTTGTTATAAAGACAAAGCTAACTTGCAAACTTTTCAATTTTTATTCAATTTTTAATACGTTCTTAGGTACATTTGTAGGATTATAACTCATTATTTTTTTCTTCTTGAATTCTATAAACTCCTGTTTGAAGGTTTGCCTGCCCTGCTAATATTTCTGTTTTACTGTGTTTGTACCTGACTATGTATACCCCTGACTATGCAAGTGCTGAGGTAGCTATAAAGAAATAGCCTATGACCACAAGAATTTACTGAAAATTTCCTTCCCTTTCCGTCCTGAAAAATCAACCAATCAGCAGAATGTTCAAAGTACCAAATAAATTAATATCATATCACATTTCCATGAAGAAATAAAATTACTGTATCTGGCCTGGTTAATGGGGAAAATTGTACAGAACTGGACTGTATATTTTGTTGACGTGAATTGAAGGTAAACCTGACTCTCATAGCTCAGTGAAAATAATGTAAATAGTGTAGATATTTTGCATGAAATAGACCTTATTCTTTATCTCTGCATATTAGCAAAAATTGTATACATAATTTGTTTAATAATGTTTTTCCTCTGAAGCTTGTCAAATTATTTTACATGCATACTTTCCATTGTTTTAATAGCTGTGGTCAAGTAATAACTATTTGTGGCACTAAAAATTGCCAGTGAGACAGCACTGAGTGCTGGGACAGCAGGGCTTTGCTTGGATAAGCCAAGATATTGTCTGTCTTGTCCACTTTTCTTTGGCAGACACTGACCTAACTGGCCTGAACTCTTGCATCTTGCCCACAGCGCTGCTTGTGCATGACCTCACTGTACAGGGATGACAGGGAGCCCTTTGCTGCAGACAACTCTGGTGAAGTGCTCTGTGGTGCACCAGAGAGCACCAGGACCTGCTCCACCACCTATGGGAGATGCTCAGCTGCAGTGTTTGGCTCAGTGGCACAGACTCCATCCCCAGGCTGACATGACACAGTGGTGTGTCACAGTCCCTGGACCTATCACTGGACTGTAGGTGCTAATTAGTATTCTTAATTATTTGATCAATCAATATCTATCATAGAGCAAGACTGTTCACAGCATTCTTCTCCCAGTGCACTCCAGATTGGTGGCCTCCATGGTAGCTGCTACTAAAGAGGCATAAACAGCAGTAGGAAGATGGAAAGAATTCCTGTTCCCTGCACTACAGTCAGGTTGGGCACACACTCATTTCAACGGTGTAGTCATAAAAAGGCTGCAGTTCTGGTTCTTACTTTTTCTGACTGTAAACAGTTTTAATGTTTTCCTTTCATTGCATAACATCCATATTTACATATCTCCCAGTATTTCCACTACACACATTATGAAACATGGACAGATGCTTTCTTTCCTAAAACAGACCCGTGATCAGCAATCTGAACTTAGGGATTTTCAAATGGCCTGTATCTGTCAGGCTACCTGTGTGACATCGGGACCACATTCACTTGCTCAGTCTCACATGCCTTCGTAACACGCACTATCACTGGTGTGAGATAAGTATTTTTGCATATTTTTACAGGGGTTGAATTTAAAATGTGCAGTTCCTTATCTAAATGTCAAAAGCTCCGCAGCTCTACCTGCCCAGTGCTTCCTTTCTGCTCTGTGCTGGTGGAGGGGAACACTCAGCACAGCCCCCACTAGCAATGCAGAGGGACCTAGTGAGCCACACTGGGGCTGCTGAAGTGCAGAAGAGTTATCCAGCATGGAGAGGGCAGAAATTTTCTCCTTCTGGAATCCCCATGTCTCATCCCCTTGATTCACGGGTATGGCTATTCTGACCCTTGGCTCCATTCTGGTTAGTCTAAATGAGAACATTTATAATGCATGAAAATTATTGGCCGAGGGAGTAGGAGAGGCCAACAAGCTCACATTATTAATCCACTAAACCTTGCTGTAACACAGGGGAGTTTACAACAAATGCAACAGCAGGTATCACTGTTGGGAAGGAATGGCCTTGTAACTGTTTAGACAAGATGAGGCCCTGTCCCAGCACGCCCATGAGTGCTCCAACAACAGGAAATGCAAATGTGGCCTCCCCCACCCACCACTCTTGCATGCCCTTGTCACCCCAGGAAACCAAGCCCAATGGTTTTCCTGTCAGCCCCTCATGCTCCTCCTGCAACACTGGTGGCTGGGGATCTCTCAGATTGTGGCTCGGTCTGCTATTTTACACAGATGTGAATGGAGGAGGCCATGTAAGGGATTAGATGTCAAGCTTACTAAAACAAGAGCTAAAATACTGGGAAGGTGTTAAACTGTGTCAAGTTTTGTTCCAGTCGGGCAATTGCTCCTCTAGAAAGAAGGCAGAGGCATCCAGCCAGAGGCCATTCCACAGGGCAGCTTTACAGTGGGATTGCTCCAGGTGTCTCCACAAGTACTAAAAACACTCTGAGGCCTAGTAGTGGGAGCCATCCCTTCCACCAGCATGCTGGGGACCTTCTGAAGGACCTGCTATTCCATGGCAGCTGCCTACCAGCCAGTGAAGGTAACATTTGGGAGAAATTGTTCTGACTTAGCTGGGAACTTTCCTTTCTTCAGGGCACACTAATGAAGCCTGGCACTGGGCTTGTCATAAAGATGTGCAGGTCTATTTCTGAAACAGCAAAGTCAGCTTCAGAGTGAGCTAGATTTATTTATAAGAGGACCAAAGTCTGCAAAGCTGTGGATGTTTTGCCAATCCAGCTGCCAGCAGCTCCCCTTCTTCCAGATGTAACCTATGCCTCCCCCACCTCTGCAGTGGCTCATGCCAGTGCTATATTAGCTGCACTCTGCATCTTTTTGCTCTCAAAATCGCAAGTTTCCAGCAATTTTTCAGGTTTACTGAAAAATGGTTTACTGTTTCCAGGTCAGCATCTTCTTGGTGTGCCTGTGGTGTGAAGAGAATGGGCTATTTTTGAGAAGACATAGAGGTTGCTCATCCCTCTCTTCTGTTCAAATATATGTCTTTCTGACAGTATTGAAATGCTAAAGGAGAACATTGTGAGATTCTCTTTAACGTATCAAAGCATCTTCTGCATTATTATCATAGTCACATAATTATCCCCAGAGAAACTTACACCCATATATTAACACCCATAAATTATTGTGTAGATGTCTTTTATACCTTCATTTTCAGCTTCTGGGAGAGATACATCACTGGATATTTAGCACAGTAATTGCTTCCAAAAGTGTAAGCTGCCTATGCCTTGGGTAAAATATTCAAGAGGCAGGGCCGTGCTGGCAGGGTCTGCTAGAACCTCAGTGCAAGCCAAAGCCTAACTGTGCTCAGAGCATGATGCAACAGTATGATGCACCTCTCATATTGCACAAGAGATTTTTTAAATAGACAGAAATTAAAAAAAAAGGGGAAACAAAGGAATAGGAAATTGTGTTAGGCAAACCATGGAGAAACATCTTGTACTCGGGAATAAATTCTCCATAGTGTGAGTCAGGGAGCCGGATCTGAGATTTCAAGCTATGGTATCAATATCAGTCTTTTATAGATAGCCTGATACCCTGAGCAGATTAACTATATCTGAAACTTTCCTATGCAATCAGAGATACCAGGTTAAACTATTCTGATGAATATTCTCAGAATCCTTCAGCAATAAAAGCTGCTGCAAATTGCATCTGAAGCCAGTTGGAGCCCTTTTGGATCTTGACCTCAGGAGGTAGTTTGTAATACATTTTTTAATGCTTATCTACTGTTTTTAACTGATTTGTTCCAGTATTATATGCATATTTGATAATTTATTTCCACTCAAATTGTTGAATACAAAATATTAGGATTTGATATATTTACATTGGTTCTTAAGCAGCTGTGTTACATTTTTATTCAAATAAATATCCTTGATCTTATTTTTTTTTTCAGTTTAGTTCATCTTTCATTTTTACACAAGGTAACTGGTGGCCATTCTGCATCTCCTGCAAGTCAGATGAAAGCAAGAAACATCCTTCCCTTCCTTTCATCACTTTGCAGCCTGGGAGCTGCAAGCTAATAATTAAATATTCAAAGCTTTACCAGAGCAGGGTAGAGTGTTCAGTGTGTCCTGCTGGAGTGCTGGCGGTTGCTGCAAGCAGTTCACTGTAGTACACTTGTCCTAGCATTGCATAATTTATTAATCATAGACATTGTGCATGCAAATCAGCCACACACTTGTGCATCATCATATAGTAACCAGTATAATTGTTTTTACATGCATTAAAGCCCTCTGATAATCATGTTGCATTACAGCAGTGCACCTTTTCTCTATTGCCTTCTGAGACCTGTCAAATGCTTGCTAAAAGCCATGTCATCAAGTGTGCTGTTTCTTTGCTGTTGTACCTGTTGTTGTTTCTGACTCTCCAAAGTGTGACAGTACTCAGCTCCGGGGCTTTTTTTTACAGGTTTCCTTTTTGGGCTAAGGCTCTGTCAGCCAAAAATCAGTATTTCTGTAGTGAAATTTTAAAAATGTTTTCTTGTACTGATATGTGTATGCTCAACACCACTGCCCATCATTCACATGGAGGATTAAGAACACCAAGCTCAGTGCATGTTTCAGAAACTGCTTGCTTCCTTGCCCTGGTGTCTGCTCTATTGCTCATACTGATCCTGTAAATCCTGGGCATTATGCAGACTAAATCTGCATCTTTTATTCTCATTGCTTTCTAACTACTCTAGTTTGTTGCATGAATGTAAGATTTTCAAGAGGAGAATAAGAAAACTGACAATTTTGCATGAGACATTTTGCGAGGAAAAAGCATAGAAGAAATGCTGCACTGCAAAGGCAGGTGGTTGCTGTAGTTGTGTTTAGTTGTGTTCCCTACTGCCCAGCAACCTGCCCTCCTCTTTACTGCAAAAAATGCGGAGAACCAGAGAAATCAGAATGAAGAGAACTCAGATGAAAACTCAGAAGAATGAGCAGGACAACAGAAGGTGAGCAAAGAGAGAAATGAGCAAGAGAGGAGCAGAAGGAACATTATGGTGGGAGACACTAGTGGAGGTCAGAGACCTTGATTTCAATCACTGCAAACCACTGAGAGTTAATCATGCAGAAATCTAGTCAACTACCTGTTTCACTTACTGTGACAGCTACTGAGTATTTATCTGTTTTACAGGTATAACGTCCAGAAGTTGTGCCGCAGAGAGAAAAAAATGAGAAGCACAACTGAAGTGACTAAGCCAAGTATTAAAAACCAAACAAATCCGATTGCCTGGGGAGGAAGCAGCTCCCTGTTTGTTACCAAACTTCCAAGAGGATGGGTGAGGCAAAATCAAAAGCATTACATATATAAAAGTAGGTGGGAGAAATTTACAAGGCAACTTAAACAGTTTGAACAACGTATTTGAATAACATGCTACTTTTTGCTTTCTTTTTTCGAAGGAAGCTACAATTAAGATTTAAAACCAATAAAAATGCAGAGAAAACAGAGGTGCACAACATTTACAAGATAAACTACAGAGCATTTCATTATGGAGTGTGACATTAAAACTAACTTCATTCGTTCTTATGGCATTCAGAAAACTGCAGGCAAAAAACGTAAATACAAATACAAAATAACATAAACCATGATAAGCAAACTGATGCCTTTAATACTTCACTCTTGGGACTATTAAAAATTTGTCTACAGATAGTGGCCTTTTATTCTCACAGAAAAAATAAAGCTAAGTTTAGAAAATTCCCCAGATTTGTACATTCTTTGTTTTTCTCTCTTCCTACATCCTGATGCAACTTCATTCTCTAGCACTATCCAAGCCACCAGTAGTTTGGCCCTGCACTGAGTCAAAGCCAGCAAGCGTTACTTACTGTCACTTGGCTCATGGTGGCCCACTGCTTGGTAGCCTCCCAGTCTTGGATTCCACAGAGGACTAAAGGTAGTGCAGAAGCTGTAACTCTATAAGAAGTGTCCTCGTAATATCAGAGGAGGAGCTAGGCATAAGGGGTTGGCTTCATAAATGCAAATATTTCATAATTTATTTAGTAATGTGGCTTTTTTTTCCCCTAGGCAAAACCTTTAATAAAGGAATAGTTCTACTGCAACAAAGGAAATGAGCAAGAAGGGAGATGAGGACACATCCTAAGTCCATTAATGGCAGTGGGAATTTGCCTTCATCTTCAGTGGGAGCAGATTTTCAAAGCCATGCGAATCACCTATACAAACTGGAGGATAAAATCTGAATCTTCTGTGGTCTATGACACAAACCGGAAGATGGCCCCAACACAGTGGAAATGTCCCCAGCAGGAGTTTCACAGCCAAGCTTAACCACAGCCCTGTGTGCAGTGCTGGCTGCTGGGATGGACGTCACGGAGGCCACAGGCATGGGCAGTGTCTGTGGTAGAGCCCTCCCTGAGGCTGGGCCAGGCAGGAGCCAGGCAGAGATGCATCTCCTCTTGGTGAACACTGACCCTGTTTGCTGATTACGGGTTTAATTTCAATGGCCTACATTTGGGAAGATGAGCAGTGTGGACAGCAGGAATCTTCCCCAGGGAGATTCAAGATCTACCTCACGGGCCAAGAACTCATTCTTGGGTGCACTCTGCCTGCTGAATGCTGTGAAGCCAACACAGGAGAGCCCAGATGAAGGATGCTCATGATCCCAAGCATCTCTGCATCTGCTGTTTTGATACTGGCACTACACAGCAAAGTAGACATTGAAAAGAACGGAGGTTCCAATTTTTCTGCTAGCAGCAGTATTCATCTCTTTCTCATCCCTTTGGTCTACTCCTTCTTCCACTTCCAGGATGGCACCATATCAACTCACAGTGTGATAGTACGCACACCAGGACCTTGTTACACTCTTGAAGGGTGAGTTCATCTGCCCTGAGACACATGGCCCCTGTAGTCCTGTCTGAGCTCTTTAAGAAAAAGTGCTCCACTATCCTTGATTATCGGTCACCAAAATATGTCTGATAAGATAAAACCTTCCAAAAAACAAATTTGGCAGGCCAGCAGGTGATTCAGAAAAATATTCCATGGGAGTATGCACCCTAAGGAAGAAGACTTCATCGTAACAACTTATCAAATTATTTTTCATATTGGATCTGTGCTGCCAGTCCATTGCAAGTCACATAAAGAAAAAAAAAATTACAAGTATTTTCACAAGAACCTCTTTAAATGAAATATGTTTCCCATGTGCTAATATGTTTCTGTTATACGTGGCACTGATTTTCAGTCCCTAGGGATAAAGAGGTCTATGAACAACCCTTAAGAGAGTCATAGATATGCCTAAATAGTGCAAGTTCATGCATATTTTCTAGATATTAAATTTATTAAGGAAGCCCATGCATCTATTGCAAAACTAAATATTGTATGTCAAAATATCAATTTTTATTTGATTTTTTGCAAGCATTGCCAAAGATTCATCAGGAAATTACAACATATTGTTTCAATTTCCCCCCTCCCCCCCCAAGAAAATGCAGTATTTCTTTAATATTAAATTCCATTGGTTTCTAGTGCCCTTGCTTTGAACTTTCACCTTGTATAAAATTAGTCTAAGAAATGATGATTGAAGCACGTAGTTTAACTTAAAATCATATAGTAGTGCTATTAGGTTTTGTGGGACTAGTTTGATAGTCCAAGTTAAATAACTGTCAGGTAGACAGATAGTGCAATAAAGGTGAAACACAATATTGCCGGTAAGGAAGTAATCTTTATTTCATGGTCCCAGACTTCTCCTACCGTATGGGCACAGTACTTTGTGGGATTGAATGGCACTCGCCAATAACTTGATTAGATTAGTTAAACCAATGTGGTAAAGGCAAAGTGAAACAGAGAAGCTTCGCAGCCCTTATCAAGTGAAATGTAAGTGCAGTTTCTTCTCTATGCAAGGGAGGTTTCACATGTGTTAGGGCTAACAACATTTGGAGCAATTCCAATGTAATTTCAGTGTAGCATTGGATGAAGCATGGCAATAAGATCAGCTGAGTAAAAAGCTGGGAGAGTTAAACTCTTGACAAATTTAAAAAGCACTGCACAAATTCTACGTGTACTTGTGCAAAGTATTGAGCAGAAGAGAAATATGTTTCTTCTAAGAGGATACAGGTGTGGCTACTACTGTGTACCAAAGGTGTTGTTTAAAAAAACAAACCCTGTTGATGCTGTTTGAAGTAAAAATTAGTCTGGCATCAAGTCTGAATGATAACCATTGCTTTCTTCACACAGATTTTCTAAACTTGAGGGACCAGTTTTCAAAAGCTCTCTAGCAAAGCTCTTACATTGCCAGCATCACTCCCTCGGAGAAAACTGGTAAAAGGCTATCAGAAGGGTGAGTCCTGGTTTTCAGTACCTTCTCTGGATTGGGCCATCTTTCATAATTACGATTGAAAATGATGTATTTGCCAAACGCTTAACAGCCTTGAAAACTGAATCTGATGTGTTTAAGGTAAAAATAAAGGTATAAGAGTGTAATATATTTCACACAAAGAAACTTCTTGTGTATTCTCTCAGTTGGAACATACGTTTTCCTTTCTAAAGAAAGAAAAAGTGATACTTCTTTCATTATTGATACAGTTTTGTAACTCAGTGTTTTGAATTTTCTATTTCAGATTTTCCCAGGAGAAGGTTGTCTCTGCAGATGCCCCAGGCTCTGCTGAATGATTGGCTTTCTGTCCAGCTCAGTCATGTACATCAGTTAGACATTTTAGACATCCATTTTTCCATCTTAAGACATCTTTTCCCTCTTTAGACATCCATTATTCCATCTTAACTTCAATTCCATGTTTTTTCTTCAGCAGGCTTATTTAAAAAAAAAAAAAAAAAAAAAAAAAAAAACAGAAAAAAAACCCAAACCTAAACAACAACCAAAAAGGAAAAACAAAAACACTTGGACTGAAAGGAAAGCACATGTATCAGAACAGACTTTTGGATTTCTTTTACTTCAAACACCCATAGCATCATGTTGCAGATGGTTTAATACTTAGTAGCACTTTGGAAAGTCATTTGTATGGATGTATGACCATGCCTCTCATAAAAAGAAAGGTACAACTGAAGAGCTCTAATACTGCAAAGAAATGCACTTAAAAGTGAAAAAATACAGGAATGATAGTTGTCTGCAACAGCTTTGATATGGCCTTTGTGTAGCTTTCTTATACAACTGTCTTTAATCACCCACTGGACAATCCTTCATTTAGTGTACAAGAACTTCAGCATTCTCAGGTAATGGGTAGGAGAGTTTTGCTGGTTTTTAATTCTTGTTATTAAATGTATAGCCTTCTGTTCATACTTACTGCCGATAAGCCAGCTCCTTCCCAGAAACTAACTCAGTCCTGGAGTTGGACATGTTTAGCTCCCTGAAGCATTATAGTTCTTACATTTGGCCTAGGATTACTCTGGCTTTATGCAAAGGCTTTACCAAGAAGCAAAGCTTTTCTTAAAACCACTGATATGCTTTTCGCTCTAAGTACATAGTTCAGTTTCAGCCAGGCTGATGGTATTATAACCCAGTATCTTTTCAAAATCCCAGTAGGTACAAGTTTGGTTTGAGAACACACTGGGACATTCGGTAGCACTGATATTTTAGGTCACAGCTGTTAACAATTCTTAGAACCCTAAGAAGTATTTAAAGGCCAGGTGGTTCAGGAAGCCAGCAGTGGATTACGAGGCAGCAAAATGTGAGATAACTTAAAAGGTAAAGAGGGTTGTCTGCTTCAGCTTGCCTTGTGAAACAAGGCAAATGGGAACAACTCATGCACGCAGACATGAAGAGGACAGCTCAGAGTGGTGGAGTGTCTGACTCTTCCTAAGGCAGGATCATACCCAAGGAAACAGCCTAGGGGTCAGGGCACCAGATTGACATTTTGCCTGAAACAACAGCATTATCTTGTTTCATCTCTGTCATTGGGTATAATTGAATGAATTGAATTTCTGAGCCCAAAGGAAAGCAAATAATTGCTCCCCAGACAAGATGGACTGCTTCCTCATGAGGTGCTGTAAAGGAAAAGCTTCTCTTCATGCAAAGCTGAACAGGTACACAGAGAAACAACAGCATGACCAGGGGGGTGCGGTGACGTTCATTCTTGTCAGGATGGCAGTCTGTTCCCAGGGCTGCCAAGCGAAAACACAGCAGAATGAACAAGTAAGAACGAAACTGTAAATATCAGCCTGGGTTTTTATATATGCAGTCTGGAAAATAATTTTGTTGCAAAATAATCCAAGAGAATTATGTGCTAAAAGCCCTCAAAAGACATCTGTGAAGAGATTACATTCATCTGAGCACTATATTCTAGTTAAATCTTAAAAATGTGGAAGAGAGGTTAATCTTCAAGAAGCTGTGTTGGGTCCTTCATCAGCACTCCTCCATTTTTCAGTGACAGTGGTTGGCATCATATCAACACTATCAGCCCTGCAGGTTGTGTAACAAGGTAATGATGCAAGCCTCAGGGATGAAGGTGGAGGTGCTGGTAGGATGACAACGTTCCACCACCCACATACAGTAAGAAATAATTGAGATTAGGTGAGGCTGCAGTCAGACATGAAAATTAAAAATTTTGCTTATTAGCAATCAAAAGAACAAATTAAACTAGATTTAAATTATTTAATTAGATTAGATTAAAAAGTCTGAAGTAATCGCTATGATCTTCTAGTCTGACTTCTTGTATAATAGAAAGCAGATCATCCCAAATTAGCTCCTTTTTGGACTAGATTGCATTATTTTAAGGGGAAAACATCATATCTTGATATAAAAATTAACATAAAAGCTATGATAATGATTGGTAACCCTCTCAATGAACAGTTATGGTAAACAATATGTTAAGATTGCAGATCTTGGATCTTTGTCTGCTAGACTGAAGCCAAATATTTTTAGAGGCATGTAAAGAGCCCTCATTAACTTTCTCTTTGATAAACTAAATGGACAGAAATATTTGAACCCCACATTAGGGGAGTATCCCAATCCTTTATTCATGTTTCATATATCCTTTATAAAACTCTTCTGATTTTTCATTGCTCTTTTTGACTTTAGAACACAGAACCCACATATGTTTTTCACCAGTGATAGACACAGGGGCTATATAAACCTCCTTACTGTTTCTCAATATTTTCTTCCTTGGGCAATCAAGAGTTAGATTCTCTGTTTTAGCCACTATACCTGAGAAGTAACTGTTGTGAAACATTACAGTCTCCAGCTCCTTTTCTCTGGCTGCTTCCCAAAAGATCATTCTATGTATGATTTGCTGCACCCTTGTTCTTCTTTCTAGACTAAGTCTAATTCATTTCTATGGGAAAAAAAATTTTAAAGCTTACACACCATTTTTTTTCTGTAAGAATAAGGCAGAAAGGGGTTTCTCACAGGTTATTCATGAAATACATGTGAAAAAGGAAAATGAGGATAGGATGAGACTTCAGAGTCCCATACTGGTACTAGCAGTGTGCACTTACATTTGAATTTGAATTACAGAGGCTATGCCTAGATGCTTTGCCAGCTGATGGATACACTCCTGGTATCAGACTGAATGTTGTAATGACATCTCATGTGCATTTGAAACTAATGCTATTCTGCTGGTGAAGTAAATGAATAGGATTCAACCATTAAGCCTTTTCCTAACAAAGAGAACCATGTTGCATTTTCTCTCTGTTAATAATTGCTCACAACCCTAAGAGGTAAAAGTAAAACCATTCAACTGTATCAAGAGGAGGAAAATGCAATCAACTTGGAATTATAGACAAAGGAAAATATTTTCTTAGCTAATGCATCCTCATCATCTTGTACAATAGCTTTAATTGAAATGGTGCTTTTTTATTCTGTTCTCCATCTCCGATCTGAGTAGACATGGAGCTCGGCATCAGTTTGTGAGTGCTGAATAGAGCAACAAACTTGCTGAACCATGTACTCCAAGCAAAGAAAACTGTAATAAGAAGTATAATTTAAAACCAGATTTCAGGATGGCTTTCATTTCTTTGTTCAATCAAATCTTGTACATCAGAATTAGATCTGGCAAGCTTCTGCTGTAAAATGTTATAAAACAGGCTGAAATCTAGGCCAGGGCTAGGGGCATTCTTGGGAAGCTCTCTGGGTTTCCTGGAGGGCAAGGTGTGGCTCCGTAATTGGGAGGTTAACACCAGTGATTTTCTGTTACCACTGATTATGTGCAGCTTGAGTTTCATTAATAAGAGCTACATATGCATACTGGAAGAAGAGAGTTTATCTGACACTGGGATTATTACATGTTGCTAGTTAACAATGTTCATTACCTTTGTTATTTTGTGATTAGCACTTATAAACGCCCAAAACCGTGTTCATATTTTACCAACACATAAGAAAAAATGTTCTGTCATTGAGTGATATATGTATTCCACCAATCTTTTCAATGTTTTAGAACTAATTGTCCTCACATTACTAATTGCAACTAAATTCAATCATTTTGCTTTTTGTTGTAATTCTTGCCAAATATAGAAATATGCTTCCCAGAAAGTTATCCTGAGGTAAAAACCCAGCATGGAAATATCAGTCTTAAAAGATTTCATAAACAGATAAAGAAAGGAAGCAGAATCTTATCACAGGAGAGGGGCTGAGCAGCCTTAAATAAAAGCAATGTTACCTTTCCAGAGAATATTCACCAGTATGAGCAATAAAACAGAGGAAAAGAAGAAATGACACTGTAGTCTAGCTAGAAATGTCTTTTAGCCTGATTTCATTAAACACCCATTCACTCAGTCTCTAATCAAATACTGTTAGAATATTATGACAGATATTCTAAAATATAGTTTTTAAAGGTTTTTGTTGTTGTTGTTGTTATTGGGGTTTTTGTTTGTTTGTTTGTTTTTTCTTGGTTTATTGGAAGCAATACTTCACAAGCTTTTTTTAATCCAGAAATGTCTCTTATCTCAGCTTTCAAACACTGCATCTTTTAAAAGGTTTGTCTGCTAAACTGAAGATTACTATGATGATAATTATTCTCCTTACTGAGGTTGTTTCACACAATGTGATTCAGTGATAGACTAAAGAGATAAGGATTTTAAAGCTTCTTTTAAAGCTTCTTTAAAGCTTTACCTGGTGTAGGGAACCCGATTTGGCAGGGGGGTTAGACTCGATGATCTCTTGAGGTCCTTTCCAACACCTATGATTCTATGATTCAGTAAGGGGAGTTTCTAGATCCCAAGTCAACCATCAAGGGCTGCTTAACCACTTCTCGTTTGCCAGCTTTTGCACAGATATCAGACCAAGTCATACTGCTCCACCAATAGAATCCTTACTTAGTACATACAGTGTGCCCCCCACATTTGTACACCCAAGCACTGCATTTCCTGTGTGCTCTTAAATGCCTGTCTATACTGCTACTTCTCATATCACATTCCTTCATCAGATAACTGATATGCATATTTATTTCCTAGAAATATTAGCTTGTAATTAATTGTATGAGTTTGCACATTGTTCATGTTAGCTCATCTTCCTTAAAATTCTGGTAACACCGCAGAATCTATCCTACGTATCACTTGACAACTTCTGTCTGTTATGTAAATATTAGCCAATACATTTTGAAACTTAACTAATAAATGCTTCTGATTAACTAATGCTTCCAAGTAGAAAATGTTCCCGAGTCTTTTTTCCCAATTGAAAATGTAAAGTATCTACTAAGAGCCAAACAGTAAAATAGCCAGACACTGAAGTATAGCAAAATAGAAGCATAATTATGCAATATTCTTTGCTTAATTGTTATAATATTTGTTGATACTATGGAGTTAAGAGAGACCTACAAGGGGGAAAACAGTTTCATTTGAGGTATTCTACTCTGTTACAAAATTGTCCCATTATTTCTAAAGCAACATCTACAAATTAATTTGCAGCAATTTTGAAAAAGGAGAAAACTCTTAGATATTTCTATGTAATCTACACAAGCAGAGAAACAAGCAGAAGTATTTGCCATATTCATCTCTGTTTATTACAGAGAAAATACTACCATACAGCACAAACACACCTTGATATAAAATATCAGGAAATCAGAATCTGTCTGTCTAGAAATGAGTCGCATTCTAATAAATTCTTTCTTCTTCAGCACATGGAGGAATACTTTATCAGGGTACCCCAAGTTAAGTGAAATTGCCACTAGCAGAAAAATACTTTCTACAAAGAGGACCACACACCCCCAAGATACAGAAGATTTTCTACATGCAGACAAAGTCAATGAAATAATGTCGTTGACTAACATTTTTTTTTGTTTGGTTGTTTTCTTGTTTGTTTTTGTTTCTTTCTTATATACATTGTATGCATTATCTAGTAGTTTTAATCTACTAGCTAACCACAGAAGCGTTGACAGATCTGCAGGAAATCAGACACTCAGTATTCATCAGGCTGATCTGCTCAGATTAAAGTAATGGCTGGCTATAGCATCTTGATAGGTCTTGTGGGAAGGAATTATTTTGATATCTGATATAGTTACATGTTTAAGGTTGTGTTGAAATCCATACATAAGCAGCTTCTAAGTCTTTGTTTAAACTCTAATGAGCTTTAAAGCTGGACAGTTAAATGCAGTAGACAAGGGAACTTCCATAATATTCAAATATTACAAGCTTTATTTTTTTTTTTGCAAACACACCACGTAAAATGGCTTATTTTTAAATGCTCTGGTTTGCTTCATTTTTATTTAGATAACTTTTGCTGTTTCAGACTTCCAAATATTTGAACTCTTCTCACGCACATATTTTTACAAATTCTGAGATGTTAGATGTTTCACCATTGGAATGCGTAACAAATCACTTCTCTTCGCATTATATAGCAAGAGGTTACACAAAGCTGAATTGCTGCAATGTCAGGATGAACAAGAGGGAAGATCCGGGGAGCCACAGGTCTGTCAGCCTCACCTCAGTCTCCAAGATGACTGTGGAGCAGCCACTCCTGGAAACCATTTCCAAACACGTGCAGGACACTGGGAAAAGCAAGTGGAATGTGACTTTACCAAGGACAAACCTTTGATGAGAAGACAGATTCAGCAGAGGAGAGAAATGTGTGCTGTTTACCTTGACTTTAGGAAGACATTCAGCATAGGATACAGGAGCACTGTGGGAGACTAATTTGTGAAATATGGAGTGGATCATAATGTGGGTGTGCAGTTGGATGGGCTTTTGGGTACAACGTGTGGTGATCAGCAGTACAAAGTCCAACAAAATTATCTGGTTTATTGGTGCTCATCACAGATCCATAAAAGGGCCCAAATTGTTCATGTCCTCGTTACTGCCCTAGCCATTGCACACTTGGCAAGTTCATGTATTATACCTATTTTAAGGAGAGGTGTGTGTATCAGTACTCTGGAAGATAAAGCTGCTATTTAGAGGAGCCTCTGCTTTTCTAACACTGTTTTCTTTTTTATTTGAAAGACTTCTAAACATAAAAACTGTAAAAAGCAAGAAGACTAATGAAACTCTGAAAAGCCTGGCCATTAAATTTTCTTGGTCAGTATGAAAACTGACCAAGAAAATTTCACTTGATCTTCTTATGTACCTGTGCTATAACACAGACTTTAATTTTAGGGACTGGCACTTGGTCTGCATTCCTCAAATAGACTTGAGACTTCTGGAATCTGATAGCTAGAATGATCCTGAACATGGTGAAGTGAGCCACGAACCTAACTGACAATAGCATGTATGATGTATTAAGCATTCTCAAAATATTCAGCTATGGGTGTTTCACACTGGGCATTCTAACCTCATAGGTACATAGATACATTTTGCCTTGGCAAACTTGTTCCATTTTCCCACCTGTATGATGGAGCTAATACCCTCTTTCCAATACGCACGTATCAAATACCACAAAGAAAAACATCCTGGAAAAGCATATTAAAATAATTCATTTCCATACTGAGTTATGGAATTAGTACAGGCATTTGGAGCACTTAAAAAGATGTAGTGTTCATCCTGAAATGTTAGATAATACCTAGCTTCACCGAGAATGATCCCCATTTATCCATTAGAGAGATTGCTGTAGGTGATTGAAAATAGTGATTAAAGTCTGTAAACAAGATCCAGTAAGGAATGCAAGCCTGTAAGCTGGTAAGTCCTAAACACATGATCCTGAAAACTACCCATGCATTTCTTCCATAAGCACCTTGTAATTTAACCTTGCTCCCCTATGCAGAGTTTCCATTCTGTTCTCGGTATGCCTAAGTCTGGGAGCAGTCAAGAAGTAGCTGAGTGGCTGAACATTTATTTCATGCATACACACTGCTGGATGAACAAGACACCTTCTGCAGCAGAGATCCTAGACAGTATTATACCATGTAACAAATAACACAAGACTAGGCTCTAGAGAAAATACATCACAGGCTTTCTCACAAAAAGTGATATTAATTTGCAGCAATTTTGAAAAAGGAGAAAACTCTTAGATATTTCTATGTAATCTACACAAGGAGAGAAACAAGCAGAAGTATTTGCCATATTCATCTCTGTTTATTGCAGAGAAAATACTACCATACAGCACAAACACACCTTGATATAAAATATCAGGAAATCAGAATCTGTCTGTGTCATGGTTTTATGATTTTTGGTACTGGTATTCCACATCATAACATCATGTAGTGCATTTAGAGTTAAAGAGTTAATGCTCCAGCTCCGTGGATCATCAATAGTTCCAGGTATACCTGTCTCAGAAGAGAAGAAGAACTCCATTCCCCAGAGGACTTTGCGATGCTTTGCGTTCTTACGTGTTTACGCTCAGAGGGAAAGATAAAAACTGTCTGCGGTCACGGGACACTCTTTTTTTCCTTTGGGATCGACTCAGCAGTGGGTGCTCGCTGCCGTCCGCCTTCAGCGTTAGCGTAAGGCCTTCGGTTTATCGGACACTCTCTCTTGCTCATTTTATTTGATTTATTAGCTTTAATTCCAATTATATTGTATTATATTGTGTTATTTTGCTTTCTGATATCTTATTTAGTAAATTAGCTTTCCTCCTCAGATCGTTGCCGCTGTTTTGTTCCTAGGCCCATCTCCCTTTTCCCTTCTCCCTTTCCCCCTTCCCCTTTCCTGGGGCGTGGGTCCGTGGGTCCCCCGCACCAATCGTCACGGAACCGGGCCGAACCTGCCCGTAAACCGTTGACATTTTTGGCGCCCAACGTGGGGCACGAACAGCTGCCTTAGCCGAGCAGAGACATACTTTTAGAGTGAATCTCTGTCTCTCGTTAGCAGGCTTATCTGTACTGCAGGTGCTGTACGGCAAAACACGACCTTGAAGTCTGGGCGTACTGCCAGTTGTCCTGGGATATTTGTAAACTTTTTGGGTACTGCCAGCTAGTTTTAGAAAGGAAAAAAAAATGCTTTCTCTTTTTAAACTGGTCTTAAAGGGACTGCATTTCATCGGTTTTTCCCTTGTAATGCTCAGAACGTACTGGGACTTAATTAAGTTTGCCAGTCTGATCCATGGAGCTTGGTCTCTATATGATAAACTAAAAACACTGATGGACATACCTACCTGGCTTTTGTATCCTGGCCTCTCCTTTGAATTCATTATGCGTTTTCTGAATGCCCATCCAATGCTTGTTATGATTGTGGTGTCAGTCTCCCTGAATGTACTTTTACTCAGTATTTGTATTTATAATATTTTGAGAAAACCCTCTCCAGAGCCAGAGAATACTGACTGGAAGGGAGTTTGGAGGGACTTAGGAGAGACTTTAGAGAAATGGGCATCACAGGTGTCATGGAACTTTTCTCCTGAACACCTGCAAGATCCTGAGAACTTAAGTAGATATTTGAGACAGGGATGTTGCGGCTCAAACAGATCTGAGGAGGCCCAAATTATTTGGGGTCTGGCTTATGCTTACCGGGCCTTATTCAATACTATCCCAGAGAGGCATAGAGTTTTTGAAATAGAGCGAGAGAGTCTCCGAGCCGAAAGGGACAGTTTCCTGATCCAGAAAGAGAGTCTTTTAGCTGACAATCAGACTCTCCAGTCCAATCTAGACGCCCTCAAATCCGAGCAAGACGCCCTCCAGACTGAGAAAAACACCCTCCAGACTGAGAGAGACACCCTCCAATCTGAGAGAGACGCCCTCCAGACTGAGAAAGACACCCTCCAGTCTCAACAAGAAGCCCTCCAGACCGAGAAAGACACCCTCCAGTCTCAACAAGAAATCCTCCAGGCCGAGAGAGAAGCCCTCCAGACCGAGAGAGGCGCCCTCCAACCTGAAAGAGACACCCTCCTGTCTGAACGGTACTCCTTCAGAACTGAGCGAGGTACCTACCAGCCACAATAGCCCCTGCCCCCCCAGCCAGGTGGGGGAAAGGAATAATAGAGTGTATTGGACTGTGTGGATTCGATGGCCTGGCACATCAGAACCACAAAAAATATAAGGCCCTTGTGGACACTGGTGCACAGTGCACTCTAATGCCCTCGAGTCACCAAGGGACAGACTTAATCTATATTTCTGGGGTGACTGGGGGTTCCCAAGAGTTAACCATGTTGGAGGCTGAAATAAGCCTCACTGGTAAAGACTGGCAAAAACATCCTATTGTGACTGGCCCAGGGGCTCCATGTATACTTGGTATTGATTACCTCAAAAGGGGATATTTTAAGGATCCCAAAGGGTATCGATGGGCCTTTGGAATAGCTGCTGTGGACGCAGACAACGTTAAGCAGCTGTCTGCTTTGCCTGGCCTATCAGAAGATCCGTCTGTGGTGGGGTTGCTCCACGTGGAGGAGCAACAGGTACCGATTGCTACAAAAACGGTGCACAGACGGCAGTACCGCACCAACAGGGATTCCTTGCTCCCCATTCATAACCTGATTCGTCAGCTAGAGAGCCAGGGAGTGATCAGCAAAACTCACTCACCTTTTAACAGCCCCATATGGCCGGTGCGTAAAGCCAGTGGAGAATGGAGGCTGACGGTAGATTACCGTGGCCTGAATGAAGTCACACCCCCACTGAGTGCTGCTGTGCCAGACATGCTACAACTCCAGTACGAACTGGAGTCAAAAGCAGCCAAGTGGTATGCCACCATTGACATTGCTAATGCCTTCTTCTCAATTCCATTGGCCACAGAATGCAGGCCACAGTTTGCTTTCACCTGGAGGGGCGTTCAATACACCTGGAACCGTTTGCCCCAGGGGTGGAAGCACAGCCCAACCATTTGTCATGGATTGGTCCAAACTGCATTGGAACAGGGCGGTGCTCCTGAGCACTTACAATACATTGATGATATCATTGTGTGGGGCAATACAGCAGGAGAAGTTTTTGAGAAAGGAGAGAGAATAATCCAGATCCTTCTGCGAGCTGGCTTTGCTATCAAGCGAAGCAAAGTGAAAGGGCCTGCACAGGAAATTCAGTTCCTAGGTATAAAGTGGCAAGATGGACGTCGTCACATCTCAACAGATGTGATTAACAAAATCACTGCCATGTCTCCACCCACAAGTAAGACAGAGACCCAAGCTTTTTTGGGTGTAGTGGGCTTTTGGAGAATGCATGTTCCAAACTACAGTCTCATTGTGAGCCCTCTCTATCGGGTGACGCGGAAGAAGAATGATTTTGTGTGGGGCCCTGAGCAGCAGCAGGCTTTTGAGCAAATTAAGCAGGAGATAGCCCATGCGGTGGCCCTGGGGCCAGTGCGGACGGGACAGGATGTAAAGAACATCCTCTACACTGCTGCTGGAAAGGAAGGTCCCACTTGGAGTTTGTGGCAAAGAGCTCCTGGAGAGACCCGAGGCCGACCCCTTGGATTCTGGAGTCGGGCGTACAGGGGGTCTGAGGAGCGCTACACTCCAACTGAGAAGGAGATCTTAGCCGCGTACGAGGGGGTTCGAGCTGCTTCCGAAGTAATCGGTACTGAAACGCAGCTCCTTCTGGCACCTCGATTGCCAGTGCTGAACTGGATGTTCATAGGAAAGGTTCCCTCTACCCATCATGCTACTGATGCCACTTGGAGTAAGTGGATTGCGCTGATTACACAGCGAGCTCGGATGGGGAACCTCAGTCATCCAGGAATCCTAGAAGTGATCATGGACTGGCCTGAAGGTAAAAAGTTTGGAACAACACCAGCAGAGGAGGTATCACGTGCCAAAGAGGCCCCACCATATAATGAACTACCAGACAATGAAAAGAGATACGCCCTGTTCACAGATGGATCCTGTCGCATTGTGGGTAAGCACCGCAGATGGAAATCTGCGGTGTGGAGCCCCACACGACGAGTTGCTGAGGCCACTGAAGGAGAAGGAGAATCAAGTCAATTTGCAGAGGTAAAGGCTGTCCAGCTGGCCTTAGATATTGCTGAACGAGAGAGGTGGCCAGTGCTTTATCTTTACACTGACTCATGGATGGTGGCAAATGCTTTATGGGGGTGGTTACAGCAATGGGAACAAAATGGTTGGCAACGGAGGGGTAAACCTATTTGGGCTGCTGAACTGTGGAGAGACATTGCTGCCCGAATAAAGAATATGGTTGTAAAGGTGCGCCATGTAGATGCTCATGTTCCTAAGAGCCGGGCAACTGAGGAACAACAAAATAACCATCAGGTAGATCGAGCTGCCAAAGTTAAGGTGGCTCAAGCAGACTTGGACTGGCAACACAAGAGTGAATTATTTTCAGCTCGATGGGCCCATGAGACCTCTGGCCATCAAGGAAGAGATGCAACATATAAATGGGCTAGAGACCGAGGGGTGGACTTAACTATGGATGCTATTGCACAGGTTATCCATGACTGCAATACATGCGCCACAATTAAACAAGCCAAGAGAATGAAACCTCTTTGGGGGGAAGGGCGATGGCAAAAGTATAAATATGGAGAGGCGTGGCAGGTTGATTATATCACCTTGCCACGATCTCGCAGTGGTAAGCGTTATGTGCTCACCATGGTGGAAGCAACCACTGGGTGGCTTGAAACATATGCAGTACCCCATGCTACCGCCCGAAACACCATCTTAGGGCTCAAGAAACAAGTCCTATGGCGACATGGCACTCCAGAGAGAATTGAGTCCGATAATGGGACTCATTTCAAAAATTCTCTTGTAAATACTTGGGCCAAAGATCATGGCATTGAGTGGATTTATCATATCCCCTATCACGCACCAGCTTCTGGTAAAATTGAAAGGTACAATGGGTTGTTAAAAACCATATTGAAAGCAATGGGTGGCGGAACATTTAAGCACTGGGAGAAGCATTTGGCAGAAGCCACCTGGTTGGTCAACGCTCGAGGATCCATCAATCGCGATGGTCCTGCCCAATCCAGATCTCTACCTACTGTAGAGGGAGATAAGGTCCCTGTAGTACATGTAAAGAACATGTTGGGAAAAACAGTTTGGGTCCTTCCAGCTTCTGGAAAGGGTAAACCTCTCCGTGGAACTGTTTTTGCTCAAGGACCTGGGTCCACTTGGTGGGTGATGCAGAAGAATGGGGATGTTCAATGTGTACCACAAGGGAATTTGATGTTGGGGGAGTGCAGTCGTTAATTCCATGTATATACATATATATGTTGTGTGTATTTAATGCATGTTAATCATTGTTCTTCTATACGTATATATCAAACATGATGTAGTGATGTGGAATAAGGGGTGGAATGTCATGGTTTTATGATTTTTGGTACTGGTATTCCACATCATAACATCATGTAGTGCATTTAGAGTTAAAGAGTTAATGCTCCAGCTCCGTGGATCATCAATAGTTCCAGGTATACCTGTCTCAGAAGAGAAGAAGAACTCCATTCCCCAGAGGACTTTGCGATGCTTTGCGTTCTTACGTGTTTACGCTCAGAGGGAAAGATAAAAACTGTCTGCGGTCACGGGACACTCTTTTTTTCCTTTGGGATCGACTCAGCAGTGGGTGCTCGCTGCCGTCCGCCTTCAGCGTTAGCGTAAGGCCTTCGGTTTATCGGACACTCTCTCTTGCTCATTTTATTTGATTTATTAGCTTTAATTCCAATTATATTGTATTATATTGTGTTATTTTGCTTTCTGATATCTTATTTAGTAAATTAGCTTTCCTCCTCAGATCGTTGCCGCTGTTTTGTTCCTAGGCCCATCTCCCTTTTCCCTTCTCCCTTTCCCCCTTCCCCTTTCCTGGGGCGTGGGTCCGTGGGTCCCCCGCACCAATCGTCACGGAACCGGGCCGAACCTGCCCGTAAACCGTTGACAGTCTGTCTAGAAATGAGTCGCATTCTAATAAATTCTTTCTTCTTCAGCACATGGAGGAATACTTTATCAGGGTACCCCAAGTTAAGTGAAATTGCCACTAGCAGAAAAATACTTTCTACGATGAGGACCACACACCCCCAAGATACAGAAGATTTTCTACATGCCGACAAAGTCAATGAAATAATGACATTGACCACCATTTTTATTTTTTATTCTTTTTCTTATATACAATGTATGCATTATCTAGTAGTTTTAATCTACTAGCTAACCAGAAGCACTAACTGATTTGCAGGAAATCAATTACTCAGTATTCATACTTGAATCAGACAAAAAGATAAAATTATAGAAAGTCCTCGGTTAGCATAGTCCCAACTAAATCCTCCAAACATTAATTACCATGGAAGCTACTTATCCTTAAGGCACTACCCCTAGCTGAAATATTTTTCTTAACAAAAATGGCAGTGAGGACATAGAAAAATGGGTCTGTGTGTAATGAGACCTTTGGTCTTTCATTTACTTCTATGTTAATTAGAAATAACCTCAGTGAAGCAAGCTGTTACACAGTTTAATTAGTTTACACAACAAGAGAAGCAGATTTGATATGTTGTCCAGTTCATTTTTTTCCACGTCTTATTATTCCATTAACTTCAGGCAACTGTGTTAATACCTTTTTTTTTTACCTTTTCTCTAGAAGAAACCTAGAAATATTATTTGTATATAAAATTAGTAGACATGCCCAAATTATGAGACAATTCTGGTGAAAAATAGGACTAATCAGTCCCACTGAGGAGCAGCACTTAAACTGGAAAATCATGTCTCAATCAGAGATCCACATTTCCAGCTTCATGAGTATATGTTCACATTATGTGTCTTCTGATTCGTTTTATCATAAATTTTAACAGCTTTTAATTGAATAAAAATAATTTGCAGTAAAGTTAAAGGCCCAGGAACAGGCTGCCCAGCAAAGCTGTGGATGATGGCCTGTCACTGAAAGTGTTTGAAGACAAGCTGGACAGGGCTCTGAGCAGGAAGTGTCCCTGTGCCTGACTGAGGGTGGGACTATGGGATCTTAAAGATCCCTTCCAACTCAAACCATCCTATGGCTCTCTGAAAAAATTCTGTATCAAGTAGATGCTTCCAATGAACTAACTTATTCTATCTCTGCACACAAATGCCTGTAAGTGAAACGTGCATATTATCCCATCACTGCATCATGTTTGTTGAAAGCTTCCCACTTTCATTTTGTTAAGCCTAATTATGAGACACACTGTGGCAGTAACTTATCTCCCATCTTATTGCAAGGTTGCTTTCTTGCTGAGCACTTCCCCTACAGAGAAAGGCTGAGTGAGCTGGGCTTGTTCAGCCTGGAGAAGACTGGGGAAACCTCGTTGCCATCTTCCAGTACTTAAACGGAGCTCATAAGCAGGAGGAAGACCGACTTTTTACCCAGTCTAATAGTGACAGGACAAGGGGGAATGGCTTTAAACTGAAAGAGTGGAAATTTAGATTATGTATTAGGAAGAAATTCTTTACTAGAGGGTGGTAAGGCACTGGCGCAGATGCCCACAGAAGCTGTGAGTGCCCCATCGCTGGATGTGCTCAGGACCACGCTGGACGGGGAAGTGGGCAGCCCGATCCGTTACGGGATCAGCCCTCCTATGGCAGATGGTTGGAGTACAACCCCCACCACAACATCCCCACCCGCCCGCGCCAAGACCACCATCCCGAACACCGCGCTTCTTGCGCATGCGCACCGGAAGTTCCCGCATTCCTTCCGGCGGCGCACGCGCAGAGCGCGCTCCCCTGGGAAGGAGCGGTGTCGAGCGCAGCATGGCGGGAGGCGGCGCGGGGACGGGCGTGAGCCCGGCGGGGCAGGATGCGGAGCCAGCGGCCCCGGGGCGCGTCCTCTTCCCGCCGACTTTCAGCGTGTCCGAGATCAAGAACAAGCAGCGGCGGCACTTCATGTTCCTTCGCTGGAAGCAGCAGCAGAGGAAGGTGGGCGCGGGCCGGCGCGGCGGCGGGAGCGGGGGGCAGGCGGCTCCGGGCTGACGGCTGGCGGCTCTCCCTCTCCTTTCAGGAGAAGCTGGCTCTCAAGAAGAAGCGGAGGAAGGAGCGAGAAGCCCTCGGGGACAAGGTGAGGGCCCCGTGGGGCCCGGGCCGTGGAGTGGCGGTGCGAGCAGGGCCGCGTCTGCGTCCAGCGGCCGGGTCACTGCGCGGGCGTCGTTGGCGATGTTAGGATTTGACAACAGTAGCGTGAGTAAACGGGCAAGCATCATTGCGGCCTGTTTGCCGTTCGCTTGTAAGTGGCAAGGATAGCGTGTTCCCGTTGCATGGAGAGCTTTTGGTAACACAGTCTCACGGTATTTTTTGCACTGCGCTTTACAGTGACGTGAGTAATAAACTTGTGTTTATTTTAGGCACCTCCGAAAGCCATTCCAAAGACTATTGAAAATCAGAGAATTTATGATGAAACAACTGTAGATCCCAACGATGAAGAGGTAACTGTTTAATTTTTGCATATGATGGGGTTTTTTTGTTTGTTTGTTTTTCGGTTTTTTTTTCCAAAGAAGGCCCTTAAAATGTGTAGATAAAATTCATTACTCTTGAAGCTTCTGTTAAGACATTAATAGTTTACTTTTTGTGTGCTGGATTCATTGTGATGCTGGATACAGACACAGTGTCCTTTTTTTCATTATCTGTATTAAATAATTGCTTTTTATGTTTACTGATATTGATAGCGAAACCTGATGGTCAGTTTTCTTTACTTTAGACTCTTTATAATGCAAAAACCACGTCTTACACTAAATAGTTATAGGATAGAGCTTGTGAACTGGGATTATTCCTGTTAAATTCAATTTCATCAAATTAGGTCAGATTGAACAACTGTTTTCAGTTATTTAATAAATGGTAGATTGACGAGATTGCTTTTTTTCCAGGTTGCTTTTGATATAGCAACTGATGAATTTGCACCATACTTCAACAGACAAACAGTTCCAAAGATTCTTATTACAACATCAGACAGACCTCGTGGGGTGCGTATGCTGTGCTCAGAGAGTTCTGAGCAATTGATTGTACAGTACAGGGTTTTTGTGTGATTGATTACTTACACTTCTAGTACAGAAATTCTATTGAAATACTAGCAACTTCTTCTAAATCAAGGTCCTTAAAAATAATGAATCTAGGGGTTATGCTTTTGTAATTTTACCACTTTACAATGAAAAGAAAGTAATCCATTCCAAAAAAGCTGTCCCTGGTGTGCTGCAGTTACTGTAAATAAATCAGTTTTCCAGCAGCTGAACAAAGCAAGTTGGTAGCCTGTTGATGGTTTATTATTTCCAGTATCTCTGCATCAAGGAGAGCAGTCAGAATGCACAATCCTCCATCCCACCTTGTGTTTAAATTTGTCACTGTGTGCACCGCCTAGCAATTGAACTCATCTGTTTTACAGAGAACAGTGAGATTCTGCGAACAGTTGTCTACTGTTATACCGAACTCACACGTCTACTATCGCAGAGGATTGGCTTTGAAAAGAATTATTCCACAGTGTATTGCAAGGGACTTCACAGATCTAATTGTCATTAATGAAGACCGCAAAATACCAAGTATCCTTTGTGTATATGCTAAAATGAATGCAGTATTAGCTCTAGTGGTGCAGAGAATTCTTTTTTTTTCTGTAGTGTCTGTCTAAGATCTTTATTCTGGACTTTTTTCTCCACTGTGCAGATTATAGGATCTATAGGATAGTTAAAAATCACTGTGACAACTGAAGTATCTGATGGTTAATGGCTTGAAAAAAAACCTTGAAATTTGAAGAAATGATGGTGGGTTATTTTGTTTCTTTGCATTTTAGCTTACTTCCCTTTCTGAACATAAAGTTTCATTTAGTTTTGCTGACCCGATAAATACTGAAGAGGTGATAGAAGGTAACAGGTTAGCTAGACCTTAATGGATCTGTCAGAACACTAGTAACTGGTTTATGAATGTTTTTTGGAAATCATAATTAAACCTTGGAAATTAGGCGTAGCTAATGGATATAATATTCTAATGCCACACTGTGTTTAACAGAATGTGCTCCTTTGTAAATTACACGTCAGATTTTACAAACTTTCTTTTAACTCTGTGAACAGATGGGCTTGTTTTAAGTCACCTTCCTGATGGTCCAACTGCTCATTTTAGAATGAGCAGTGTCCGTTTACGTAAAGAAATAAAGGTGAGACTCCCAACAAAAACTAAAAAATAATAATCATTATACTCTGGTTTATCAGTTACTATTTTCAGTTTACTTGAGCTGCCCAAACTGGTTGCACTTCTGTAAGGTTCATCTGATTATGTGCAGATGCCTTTCCATAAGCTGGCATGAGGCAAAAGACCGTAACAGTTCCATAAGCAGTGTATTTCAGGTTTCATAGTTACCCACTGAATTTGACTGCCTGCCAAGTATTTTTATCACCATACCATCTAACATTAATACAGGATACATACACCCAGTGTGTGGTACATACGCAATAGAGTGTATCAGGTAAGAGGCATACAAGATTTCAGTAAATGTAGCTCCCAGTCTTGAATAAAACCTAGTGTTGCTTATCTTACAGCCTTATAGATCATAGATACATTAGGTTGGAAAGGACCTACAAGATCATCTAGTCCAACCATCCTCCTATCACCATCCCTACCCACTAAGCTACTAAATCAAATCCCTTAGCACCTCATCTAAACAGCTCTAGGGATGGTTTAGTTTAATTTCATTTACTTAGCCTGAAAGAATTTGCAGTAAAATGTTTTTTTTTTTTTCCCTTTTTTGAATTAAGTACATTTTAAGTGTTGTATTTATGTTCTCTGTTAGTATGTGCAGTGAGATTTGCATGATTCCTGGTTCTTTGTTGTAGAGGGTGCTACCAGGAATGAAAATTGGTGCACCAGAGAGGAAATACAAAACTTTATTTATGCTTTTTCATTAAATTTGTATTGCTAAACCAAAGATCTTTACATTATCACCTTCTGCTTTACTTATAAACTTAAACATAAGTTGTTTCCAAAAAAAAATAGGCATATTACCAGGCCCTGGTTGTCTTTGCCCTATTTTATTTCAATCTTATCTTTGATAATATGTTAAAATAATTTTGTATGACATCTAATACTTGTATTCTTTCACTCCAGAGAAAGGGGAAAGAACCCACAGAACATGTCCCTGAAGTAATCCTGAATAATTTTACAACACGACTAGGGCATTCTATTGGTCGAATGTTTGCTTCTCTCTTCCCACATGACCCTCAGTTCATTGGAAGACAAGTAGCTACATTTCACAACCAGCGAGACTACATCTTTTTCAGATTCCACAGGTAACTTCTTGTCCTAAAACGAATGAATGAGAGATACTGTTCATGTAACTTAGTAACTAATTCTTTTTTTTCTCCTCAAGGTATATATTCAAGAGTGAAAAGAAAGTGGGAATTCAAGAACTTGGACCACGTTTTACATTAAAATTGAGGTCTCTTCAGAAGGGAACCTTTGATTCCAAATTTGGAGAATATGAATGGATTCATAAGGTACATCTTGAATAATCCTAATGCTGCTTGGGAAGGGAGAATATGTCTGACATGAAATGTAACCACACATTTCAACCTAGAAAAGCACTGTAAGTGTGGTTATCAAAACAGAAATGTTTAAAACATTTGACAAAACACTGAAAGCTATTTTTTGTCAAATAAGTAAAGTTGAAGCATTCTGAAAAATAGCAAGGATGATGAGTGTCAATATATCATGACTCCTTACAGTCTGTAAGGTTTTGAACATATACCAGTATAAGCAAAACTGGTAAATGCTCTCGGTATGAGTTATTATTGGAAGCCCGTTAAGCTTGATAAAAAACATTTTTTGCAAGGTCAGGGTAAGAAGTGTAATGTAAAAACCATTAAGCTATTTCCTCAAATTGTAATTCTTACTTTGTATACTATTGCATGAATTTGCTGTTAATAACTTTTCTTAAATTTCAGCGTCGAGAAATGGACACAAGTAGAAGAAAATTTCACTTGTAATGGACAGCTCCTTGCCAATTGCTCATGACCTGAAATATGATGGTATTTTTGAACTATGGATCATCTCAAACTTCACTAGCAATAATAACACAGAACAGTATCTGGCTGCAGAAAGACAAAGTGTAAACATTAAAACTTTCTACAGGAACAGTTCAAGTAGGACTGCATCTTTTTTATTTGTTCTGTGGTTGTAACTAAGTCCTACATGACAAAGAGCACGACTCTTACCAGTTTAGTCGGAAGCTGTGTGGTAATGTCAGAGCAGACTGTATTTCAGTTATCACTGAAGCTTTGCTATGGCTGCTGTTGTACTGTAAATAATTTATAATTACTGAAGAAAACGTTAAACATATTTTCAAAATAAAGTATTTTCATATATACAGCTTATTTTTTCCCTTTTAGCAGCTAAACAGAGTTATTTTGCATTTTAATCAGGTAAGAAATATTTCAAACATCTAACAGTGTTTTCAGAAAAATAAAAAAGTCTGTGGCATAGAGAACACTAGGGAAGCTGCCTACAGACTAGTGTATGTTTAGAAGAAATAAATACTCAGAAGAGTTAAATCATAGGGCCAGCTATCAAGAAATGCATACAAAGCTCAGTTGAACAGGTGAGATGTCTGAACAGGATTTTCTCCATTAGAACTTTTATGCTTTTTTCAGCTGTGATAACTATAATCAAGTTGGCACTACCTGTGCAATGAACTTACTGTTCTGCCTTAAGTTTGCATATTCACTGGTAGCTATAAAGCTCAATTCTCTTCTGAATTACTTTCTTTCCATTGTGTATTTAAGTAGTGCTTTTTAGTATTAACATAAGGAACTCAAAGTATACCATTCACTCAAATTGCTCCTTAAGGAACTTAAGTCTTATTATTCTGTTTGTTGTTTTTTTTAGTGTCTGTCTGTAGTTGTGTAGTTCAATGATAAAGAGACAAAAACTACTTTTTCCAGTTCAACTATGCTTCTAAGTATACTACTGATGAAGCCTTGTTCTTCAAGAGTATCACCCCAAGGCACACGTATAGCACTGTGGAATACTTAAAGATAAGCTCCTGTGATTAGCTGCTGAAGAATGATGCAGTAGCTGATGAGGTGTCAACCTGTCCCACAAGTGAATCAGCTTCTTAGATTAACTTACACACAAAAATAAGTCAAAACATTTTTATTTTTTGTTTGGTATACAAAACTGATTCCCTCATGAACAGAATTATTGTAACTAGCATATAGTTCTTTTGGAGAGGTAGATGGTAAGAGGTTTGACAACAGTAGCAATTTTACAGTTAGATTTGGCACGTTAAAGCTAAGCTTTTGTACAGACTTCAAACCAGGCCACTCCTTGAGGCACTCTGCCCCTACAGACATCAGCAACTAGGAAAAGATGCTAAAAGATCTGAAAAGCAAACAAAATGAGGTAGTTAGAGAACAATAAATCCTATGTCTAATAATATGCATAGACAGCTACTTAGAATAAAAATTCCTTTTTTTTCTA
This sequence comes from Cyrtonyx montezumae, assembly GCF_038088225.1. Classification (NCBI taxonomy): domain Eukaryota; kingdom Metazoa; phylum Chordata; class Aves; order Galliformes; family Odontophoridae; genus Cyrtonyx; species Cyrtonyx montezumae. Next base: position 13,063,609 of record NW_027071825.1, read on the forward strand.
CAGCTCTTTAATAGAGCTTAAATTATAAAATAAGCTTTCAAAATCACGGAGCTATCCCCCAGGGCTACAAGATAATCAAAGCTGTTGCAAAACAACTGAAGTTTCACATCTTCTGGAAGCCAAATTAAGTTGAAGGGCAGAGTAAGTTGTTCCTGGTCACTTGATGACTACAGAAATAGAGCATCTACTTCACCTTTGAAAAGCAGAGGGAGTTTGGGTAACTTAACAAATCACACTTCCTCTTCACTGTACAGAGCTGGTGGTTAGACTCTGCAAACATGAACTCTATTGGTTCATCTCATCAACACCAGGAATACAACTAAGAAATACACTTGTTTTGAGGAAGTGCTTGCAAGTGGTGAAAGGGAGGAAAAACAAATGTGTTCCATGTAGGCAGTTTAAGTAAAATTGCTGTTCTAATGCCTTCTGCCCATAGCCATCAGCAGAAAGAGCTCCATTCCAGAATCAGAAGATAAAGGCCCTAATAAATAAAAATATTAACCTGGTACTGTCCTTTGCTTGTGTATGTGAGAACAACTGGCTCATTTCCTGACATCCACACCACATAGCACTGATTCAATAGTTCAGAAGTGGTACCTTTTAAATGAGAATGATTTATAAACTTCAAAAGAACTACTCTAGAAGAGCTCTGTGACTCCTGTTAAGACTTCTGTGGATCTAAACCTGACCTTGGTCTAATTACTAGAATCTTCAGGTAATGCCAGATCAATTGTTATCATAGTGACAGCAGTAGTGCTAATGAATCTGAGAAAGTTTCACAATGAATGTACGAATGAGTACACAGTTTCTAGTTAGTTAAACTGCAATCTGTGTAGTAGCCTATTTGAGTGGAATTTGGGCGCTGATACAATTCTTGGCCTATGTAATTTACCTTTTGGCTTAAGAGTGTTTTTGGCTGAGGGTGTTTTCTGTAGCAGATGGGGCACTCCTTTGAGAGCATTACTAACTTGTCTTTGGGAGGTGCTCCCTAGGAGTTTAAAAACCCAAATAAGTCCTGAGAACTAAAATCTGCTTCATCTGCTACAATTGGCATTCATTACATAACCCTTCAGGCAAATAATCGTATGTGAGAAAAAGGAAATGGCACTTTGAACATAGAAGGAAACTGCAGCAGAACTATATCACAGCCAGGTTAATTCAGATAGCAGCTTAGTAACAGCTGGCTTCCATCTACTTCAGCTGCAATAGCAGAAATGAGCTGAAGACCTGTAACATCCAACTACTACTCACTTATGAACTGTATGTCTGGAATAGAGCTACCCTCCCAATTTGGGAGGAAAGGACCAAAACCGGGATCCAGACCAACACTAGCTGTACAAGTCAGATATCTTTGGAATGCTTTGAACACTGACAGTCCCACCTAAAGCAGGCTATTTTTAATGACAGAAGAAAGTTTGAGTCTCTAAGAACTTACCACTGAAAGATACCTAAACAGTCCATGTAATTACAAAAATGAACAAACTTTCTGGGGACGGAATGGATTTGTACTCGACGATACTCCTGTCAGCAGGGGATCGTGCTGTGCGTTCTGCAGGCAGAACTGCTTCAGGTCCACAGCAGCCTGAGAAACCTGGGCGTAGGAAGAGCTGGTGTTAGCACTCACGGAACAGACCATACAGACAATACAACTGCATCAAGAAGTGCAACATATAATACTGTTATGTGATTCAAACATAGACCCAAAGCAGATGTCCTACAGTCTTTTCACGGTAATTTTCGGGTTTGTCGGCCAAGAAATTATAGGAATCATTTGAAAAAATAACGTTAAAAAGCCTCTAGACATGAAACGTGAAAGAAAAGCTTTGTGTTGAGGAGCGCTTTGTTAAACACACAAAGACTGCCATTGTTCTCTCGGAGCGCCTCTAACGAGACAGGGCCCAGTGGCACCCGGGCAGCGCAGCGACACGTCCTCGCTCGGCACGCCTGGCAGCGGAGCCTCCATTTTCCAGCGCCGGGCCGAGGCGCCAGCCGAGCAACCTGTTGCTGACCCGCCTCGGGCAGCGACAGTCCGACAGGAGCGGGCGCTCCCAGCTCCCGGAAATGAGAGGGGAGAGCGGGGCGCGGCCGACCCACTCGGAGCAGCGCTTGGGCTGGAGCGCAGCCCCCGCCGGCCCGGGGGACGCGGGAGGGCGGGGCGGGCGGAGGGAAGGGGACGCCGCTGCCCCGGGGCCAGAATCGGCCGGAGCGGCTCTGGGGCGCGGGGCGACGCACTGCCGCCAGGAAGGGCCGTCGGGGCGCTGGGAGCCGTCGTCCCGGCTCGGCCCGGCCCGGCCCGGCCGCGTCCGAGGGGCACCGCGGGGCGCGGCCCCCAGCGGTAATGGCGGCGCAGCCGCCCCGTCCCGGCCCCGCTGCTCACCTTGACGCGAGTCACGCTGGCCTCCAGGCGCAGCTGCTGCACCACCTTCTTCATGGCCGCCACGTTGGAAGAGCCCGACATGGTGGCGGCGGCACACCCACACCCAACTTTCCGACGCGTCCCAAACTCCGGACCCGGGGGCGCCTGCGCAACCGCCGCCGGGACCGCCGCGGGGGGCGCTGCGGAGCCGCCGGGAGCGGAGGGGCGGGGAGCGCGGTGCCCCCGCTGTAACGGGCCGTGGCCGTCGTCTGCCGGCAGCGCGCGTGCGGGAAGGGCGCAGGGGGCAATATTCATCCAAGGTGGCAAAACGCGGTGGCAGTATCATGAGAGCTTTGCTTTTGCCGGCGCTCTTGCCCACACGTTAGGAGGAGATCGGCTTTCACCGCGGAAGGCGTCCAGGGGCGACCGCCACGCCTGGGCTGGTGGCACGGGGCGCGGAGCAGTACCGGCAGTGTATGTGCAGGGAGCGCTGGGACTGCTGTGCCGTGTCCTCGGGCGGCAGGAGCAGCGGAGGAGTGCTGGGATGGTCTGGTCGTGTCCGTGGTGGGGGCTCTGGCATCGGCGTTAGGGCCGAGCCGCGCTTTTAGTGCAGCCAGGTTGCCGTGGTGCGTTGTGTTTGGACAGGCAGCGTGGAGTGTGCCGCACACAGGTGGCTGGGCTTCGGCTCGCAGCGTTGGCCCCGTGTCAGAGATCAGCCCGGGCCACGCGGGAGCCCCGTTTGTCTTTGGGCACACAGAACAATTGTGCGGGAAGTCACCTCTGCAGGTGGCAGGAGGAGGTGCCGCAGGCGGTGTCAGAGCCGCCGTCACTCCGGTGACCGGCTGTGTTGGAGCAGCGGGCAGTGCGTCCGCCGCAGAGGCGGATACGTGCTTGTCCTAAATGGGGGAGGAAAATAAAGTAATCTCTCTGGTGGCAGATTGTCATGAAACTCAATTTTAAAGAATGTTCCAATCAGAAGGAAAATTAGGAAGCCCACCTGGCGCCCACTGTGGTCAGGCACGGCAAGCAGCATGTCGTTGGGTCAAACGAAGCCTCGCGCATCACAGGTGAGAGTTTGGGACTTCTCCATAGAACTTTTTTAGATTCCATAAATAAGAATAAATATACGTATGCATTAAAGTAATTGAGACTGCAGTATCTCTAAGAGACCTGAGAGGAAAAACGTGGCTTTCCAAAGTTTGTTTTTAGTAACTCAACATTTGAATAAAAAATTATCTTTTTTGCACGATTTTCGGAAGTGTGTCCCATCCTTGTCAGCACCGTTTGATGTTTGCTGGAAGTACCAGGACCCAGGCAGGAGGTCCCACCAGGCCTGCAGTCTGAAGGCACTGTGGAGTGTCTCACAGTTACTCTTGTTGCAACCATCATCACGAGCTCTTCTGTGCTCCAGAGTCATTAGTGGTGTTAATAACTACTAGAAAAACGGGTGTTTCTTTTTCTTTGTTTGCTGATGCTTTCTGTTGAGTTGGATCAAGCTTAAAAGTGGCTTTGCACTTTCTATGACATGAATGAAGGTATGATTTTAGCTGAAGTATTCTTGTATTCATGACATACACTTTTCATTAGGCTGTATCCATTGCTGTCAGAGTGACATAAGCAGGAGCACAGGCTCTTTTCTCTCATTTCCTCTCGATCAGATGTGACTTATTTATGTGCTGACAGCTGGCAGTCACAAACTGTTCTGTTCATCACTGCTCTAGTCTATTGGGTCATCACTGCAGATAGAGCCTCGCTTGGGTCCATGTACCAGCACTGAAGAAACCATTCCTGCCTGCAAAACTGAAAGTCCAGTTAAGCAAAATAGATTTTATGAGAATTATAATAAATTTACTGTTAAGACCATCTGTTCTTGATTCATTTAGTTGGTGGAGCTCCATGTTCTTTATGTCCCAGAGGAAGTGTGGAACTTCAAGCTGAATACAGTTCCTGTGGCTCTTGCCAGCAAATTCATCTCAGCTGGGTTTATAAGGTGAGCACATTCTTATTCTCAAATATGATAACTCCTTTATAAAATATTTACTTGGTTGGTCCTTTATGTTGTTCACTAGTCATATGATCTAGCTGTTAACTCTATAACAGTTTGGGTTAAGCACCAAGCTTTTCTGTTAGAAAAGACTTGTTCTCTACTCATCTCTGGAGAATAAGTGGTGCCCATGCCTATTTCATAGAATCATTAAGGTTGGAAAAGATCACTAAGATCACCAAGTCCAACCATCGGCCCATCCCCACCATTCCCACTTACCACGTCCCTCAGTGCAACATCTTCACTTTCTTGAGCTTATAAGGGCAGTGACTCTACTATCTCCCTGGGCATCCTGGTCTAATGCCTCACCCCGCTCCTGGCTGGAGCTCCTTTAATATGAAGACAAGCTGAGGGAGCTGGGCTTGTTCAGCCTGGAGAGGAGAAGACTGCAGGGAGTCATTATTGCAGCCGTTCAATAATTAATGGGGTTTATTAGAAGCATGAACAGAAGCTTTTTACGGGGACCTGTAGTGACTGGACGAGGAGTGATTTCAGCTAAAAAAGAGCAGATTTATATTAGATATTAGGGAGCACTTCTTCACAGTGAAGATGGTGAGGCACTGAGCAGGCTGCCCAGGGAAGCTGTGGATGCCCTGTCCATGGAGATTTTCAAGGCCAGGGTGGATGGGGCCCTAAACAGTCTCATCTTGTGGGTGGTGACCCTGCCTGGCAGGGGTTGGAACCAAATTGTCTTTGGGGTCCTTTCCAACCCAAGCCATTCTGCAATTCAATGATTTGTCTAGGTATTTGTTGCTTACTAAGGAGTGTTAAGTAAATGCTTATTAATTATTCTGTGGGTGCTATACAGTGCTACAGAACATTAACTTTAGCAGTAACTAACACTGGACCAGTGTATTACTGTCTTTAAAAACATAAAATATGTTAAGAATCTTCTCTTACTTTAACCTGGCTGAGGGAACAGCAGCCTTGCCGGTGCTGTGTTGACAGCTCTGCCCAGCTAGTTTGGTGATCCTAGTACTGTGTGTGTCAGCTCAACAAAGGACTCTGAGATGTAAGTACAGGCCACTTCCATTAATCATAAAATTAGAGGAAAATATTAAGTGTATAATCATCTGCAGCCCAGGATTCTTGTTCCCATGAACTTCATTTCTCAGCCTATGTGATCTTTTATTTGTTCTTCATTCCTCACCACAGAACCAATACTTCTGTTATTTCTAGATGAGATTGCAGCAGTAAGTTCTAGTTGGTATTATTTTTAAAGGAACACCCTGAAGGAAATGACTCAGTGTGACTCTGCTTCTGTTAACCAGTGGCAGCAAGTGTGAAATATGTTATTATATGTTCATAGCAGCTGCACTAGCAAACATTTTTCAGTTCTATTTCTGTTGTGTGTCTCAGGTTCTATATATCTAAATAATTTTTTTCTGTGATACATCATCTTAGTTACTTGAATATTTTCCCTGCTGCTCATACATACCTTAGATTTAGATTTTTCTGCTACTTTGAAAGGGCATTTGCAGTGAAGGATGCACAGTTTTAGAATTGCCTCTGAAAGAGTTTGTGTTTTTTGGATTTCAGAAGATAGTTCAAAGGACATATCTTATCTGAGAAATCAGCTAGAAAAAAGGATAGAGAAGGAGACACATTTGAATTACAGATTATCTTTCTTCTCACACATGACCCTGAAATGATGTGTTATGTTTCCATCTTTCAAGTATTTCTTTATACTTGAAATAAATGACATAAGGACCAAAATCTACATCAGGTGTGGGCAAAAAGTAGATAGCAAAGAAATAAGCTGAAGCTAAATGTTCAGGGACCAAGTAGGACAGCCTAGATATGTCCACTCTGCAGACTGGGTCTCCTCCACTCCTGTGCTCCATGGCAGAACTCTAATTCTGAGGAGGGTCCTTTGAGTCCCATGTGTGAAATAACACCGAGGAAGCGTTGTAACTCACTGATGTACAGTTTCTATCAGGTGGAACTGGGGGTGTTTTACATAACAGTGGATATGAAATGAGGGCATACCCCTGCTGGGTCAATGCTGAAGATCTGCCCAAGCTGAAGGGTTGGAACATCCTTGTCCATATTATCTACTGAGAACGGTATGTCCCATACCACAAGCTATGTCTGTGCATTGCTTGAAGAGTGACAACTGGCCTTGGCCAAAACCCTGCTAGGTATAAAACGCTGCTAGGTGATGTACTAACACTTCAGCAGCATGGATGATTAACAGTTTCAGGCCTGGTTTTGTTCCCTGGCTTGTTTTATATGGCAACATAGGAGCAAACAGAACTGTTTATGTTGTGATGTAGCGCTTTTGTGTGACTCCTGCACATTTGGCTTCAATCTGCAGAGGTGCTTTTTATTATTAGAATTGGAATATTTATTATTAGAATTGAGTGTACCTTCAGCAAGTTTGCAGGCAATGCCAAGCTGAGGGGTGCAGTTGACACATGGGAGGAAAGGGAAGCCATCCAGAAGGGCATGGACAGTCTGGAGAATTGGGCCCTTGTGAACCTAATGAGGTTCAAAAAGACTAAGTGTGAGGTGTTGCATTTGGGCTGAGGCAATCCCAGGTATTTATACAGACTGGGGAAAGAACTCCTGGACAGCAGCCCTGCAGAGAAGGACTTGGGGGTCCTGGTGAATGAGAAGCTGGACATGAGCCAGCAGTGCGCACTTGCAGCCCAGAAGGCCAACTATATCCTGGGCTACAATAAAAAAAGGATGACCAGCAGGGAGAGGGAGGTGATTGTCCCTCTCTACTCAGCTCTTGTGAGGCCCCATCTGGAATACTGCATCCAGGGCTGCGGCCCCCAGCACAAGAAGGATGCAGAGCTCTTGGAACAGGTCTGGAGGAGAGCCACTGAGGTGATCACAGGGCTGCAGCATCTCTCCTATGATGAAAGGTTTGGGGAACAGGGTTCATTTAGCTTGGAGAAGAGGAAGCTCCAGAGAGACCTCATTGTGGCCTTCCAGGACTGGAAGGGAGCATATAAATGGGAGGGGAGATGACTGTTCACATGGGTTTATGGTGACAGGACAAGGGGGAGTGGTTTTAAACTAGGACAGGGGATTTAGGTTAGATATCAGGGGGAAGTTTTGCACTCAGAGGGTGGTGACACACTTGAACAGGATGCCCAGAGAGTTTGTGGATGCCCCATCCCTGGAGGCATTCAAGGCAAGGCTGGATGTGGCTCTGGGCAGCCTGGTCTAGTGGTTGGCGACCCTGCCTATGGCAGGGGGTTGAAACTAGGTGCTCTTTAAGGTCCTTTCCAACCCAGGCCATTCTACGATTCTATGATATGATTATTTTTATACTGAGCTCATTACTTTGATATTTGCATGATTTCCTGTAGAAGATTAAATCATCTAATTAATATTTGCATCAGCTCTCTCATCCTGAAACTATGAGAGAAACGTTCACATTACAGTGTTTGGTTTTGATTTAAAATACATTTGCGTATACATTCACACACACCCTACTATAAATTAGTGTTGGAGAAGACAAAATCAAAGGAATGTGTTTGTCACTTAAGGTGATGAATTATCCTCTAGTTCTTACTGCTTAAAGGGGTATGTCCAACAGTTCACCCAAATGGAAATGCATGACTGTAGTTTCCAATGCTTTTGTTATTCATCTGCAGATGAGCAAGAGCATCCTAAAGGAATCTTTTTCAAATTTCAGGCACTCTTATATACTCACTTTGTATGGGATTCCTTAAGTAAGAGTATTGCTAGCTGATGTTATGGCAGCCTTTGTAATACAGTTTACCATACTGAGATACAATGTATTAACTTCTGACCTATATGTAATGAGGTTCTCTTTCAGGAAACAGTTTCCTTTTTTGTTCATTTTTTCCATGCAAGCCGACATTTAAGTATCATTATCTTCCCCCTCTTACTAACTAGCCATCATTGTTTGATCTTACAGATGTATTAATGAATAACAACATTCTAGGGTGTCTCCTCACATCACATTAAGAATGCTACGGGAGAAGCTTGGAGAGTACCTGGGTGGAGTTGCTGTTGCAGACAATTTCCAATTTTTAAAATGCGTTGGGAAAAAGCTTGCAGTGGTAAGTTCATTTACGTACATATATATATATATATTTCCTTAATACACTTCTGCACTTCTGCTTTATAATGTAAACTATGGATTTAGTCCCTATGGATTAGAAAATATTATAGAATCATATGTTGGTTGCTTCAAAAGTAATGCCTCCTATTTATTTACATGGAAACTGCAACAGATACAAATATGATAATAGCATTATTTGATAGAACAAATTCTTAGCTACACAACACTATTTTTCAATGTAGTCACCACCATTAGCCAACTTGTGTAGATGAGGTGATTGAGATGCTCTTCATTTCATGATGTGACAGCTGTGTATGAGCTGTCCAAAACATGGCTTGTCTTCCATGTTGCTGAAATGCACCACCCACCACTTACTTCACTATGCTCACATTCACTGTTTGGTCTCCATAAGCATTCAGCAAGCATCAGTGAATGTCAGTGGGCGCCATTATTTCCTCATGGAGGTATTCATTGTCACACCTTTGCTTCGTATGCACTTCCACGTCTTAACGCCATTCTGTCAGACTGCCCCTCTGCTGCCATCTGTCACATGGCAACAAAATTTAATGGGATATTGGTGAGAAGGTTCAACCTCTACTGCCATCCTACCAGCATCCACTTCTGACACTGTGGGCCAATGTAGTAAAATAGGAGGCATTACTTTTGGAACGGCCTTTGTAGAATGGCTTGGGTTGGAAGGGACTTTAATGATCATCTCATTCCAACCCTGCTGCCATGGGCAGGGATGCCAGCCACTAGATAACTTCAGAAACTCTGTCAGCTTTCATTTTTAGATGCATTTGAGAATGAGCTCTAGTCAGAGCATCTACTTACCCGAATACAAACACACAGCCAGACAGGCGTATTCTTCAAATCATCAGATGTAATTAGTTGCAAACCAGTGGAAGATGGTGGTTTTGCTAAGACAATAGATTAAATATAACTATTCTAGATGAATAAAAAATACTACCCTGAGGTCATTATTGCCAGTACATGGTTAGGAATATGGCTTTTGAAGAATTTGCTATGTTTGTTGAGTAAGGCAAAATTCCTTAAAAGGGAGGAACCTGCAACCTGCCCAATAGCCTTTAAACATCACTCCCTGAGTGAAAGCTTCTCTGAAGGTACGTTTCATGTCCTTGAATCAGTCCATGAATACAGCCTGAGGAGGTTTGTGCAGTCAAAAAACTGTATCTATGGATCATAACTGTTTATCACTCTGATTTCCTATATATTTAGCTATCTTACAAAATAATGCACAGAAGTCTTGTGGTACATATAGATATAAAAGATTTTTTCCACCTGCTTGGAAATTGATTTGCAAATTAATTACAAGGCAGAAAGTTGGTGCTGTTCTTGATTTCATTTATAGTCAATATTAGTAAAATTACCCATACAGAAATCTAGAATGTGCAAAAAGTAAGTGGAAAGGGTTCAACAGAAACGTCAAGACTGTGATGCGATCTAAATCAGAAAATATGCATAAATCTTCAAAAAATTTTTAACTGGATGATAGCAAGTAAGATCATATATTTTCTTCCCTACTTTCAGATCTGAGGTAAATGGAGAAATTTTCCAGCTCCCTTGAGAATAACAAGGGATTTTATAATATATTTTGCTTTTAATAGAGAATTAAATACATTAGTGGACACAAGATTTTTAGCAATGAATTAAAGACATAATTTATTGTTGCTTTATGTTTGCTTTGTAACAAAGGGTAAAACAATGAACCAAATAACTAGTTTATTTATTGTTTAGGGTCATGGTAACCTAATTGAATTACCTCTCCATGATCAAATATTTGTTGACTTTGTTTATTTTCTCAGTCTTCCATTTCACAACATTTACAGTGTAAACAGTACTGGAAGTTGTAGCCTGCTTGCAAGTGTGGGTCTTTAAATAAAAAATGAACGTCAGTCAAAACCATTTTAATTTGTTCTTCCTTTTCTTTTGTATAGTCTCACTGTGTCTCACTGTGTGGCCATTATTGGCAACAGAATTTGGCCCCATGTCTAGTTCAGTTTTGTTATTTCATTGCTTAGTTTACTAGCTCAGAATTTTTTTTTTTTTTCTAGTGATGCATATCTTTCCAGTTTATATTATCTTTGAATTTTTTTTAGAACAGCTGTTGAAATCTGAGAACATACATCACACAAAGATTAGCGAGACAATAAATACTACAAGACATAGGAGAGCCATAAAAATTTTTTTATAGACACTAAATATTCTGCAGTGTTGTATGAGGTGAATAGAGATAATTATATCTTTTCAGATTTGACTCGAAGCAACTTTTAGTAAAGGCAGACTTTCTACTGCTGTCATTGTTGGGTTGAGTCCTTTGAACCACAGCAGAAAAACATACATATACTCTTGTGTGTCTAACTTAGATTTTGAAAGATAGAATAGTTTCAGTGCCGAGTCAGAAATTAGAGTAGCATTCTGTTTCTTCTCTCCATCAGGCTGTTGCAGAAGAAAAGCATAGTATGTAAAGACAGAAAATAGAATACAGAAATTAACAATATTAAGTATTAAATGTATGAAATTATTGGTAAGAAAAGTATTTTATCAGGTATCTTCTGTTTTTTATCTTCCAGGTGAAAGCAAAGCAAGAAGCAGAGCTGGAACTGAAATCATTTGCTCCCCCTTATGTATGTATTTTATGGCATTTAAGCTCTCATTTTCAAAAGCTTTATACATTGGACATTTCTTCTTTTATGTCTGGTTAACATGCTGCATATTTTAGGCACTGTATCCTGAATTATACTTATTACCTCAAGTGGAATATTTTGAAGATGTTTATCTGTTATCATCATCAACACAACAAAGACATCATTTTAATGCAGAAACTAATAGGTATGGCCATGGATCAAGACTACCTAATCTTCCCCAACAAAAAACTGAAAGCACACAGAGTAGTCATCAGCTAGAAAATCAGAAAGTGCTCAGTCCTGCAGAATGGGCAGAGAAGGAATCTCTTCCAGTGCTGCACACAAGTCATGAGCGAGACCACAGCAAGATTACAAAAACACAGACACAGTTCAGAGTGAAAGGTAAGTTTAACCTGTGCAGTGAGGAAGGATGGTGAAGAATAATTATTATAGTTAACATCTACCGTGAAATAATACTTCTCTTTTCTGTATCAATTATTTCGTAGATGAAAATGGATCCAAGGGATCTTTCTTCACACCAAATCTTTTAAATCCTGCAGAACAAGGGACTGGAAAAAGCTGTATAGTACAAAAGAACTGCCAGCAAAGCCATCGCAGGGAGGATCCAAAAGAGCCTCATCTCTCTGAGTGGAATGACAAAGCCGAAGGAACTGCTCTTACCCTTAACGTAAACCACAGTGATGAACATGACCAAAATAACCAAATACATCAAAATCTCATTACATATCCAGAGGGTACAGTTCACTGGCATCTTGTTGCTAAACCAAGCTTTCTAGAAAATTGTCAGCGTAGAGGTAAATTTAAAAAAATCTGTTGGTACAGCCTAAGTTAAATATTGCTGTCAGAACAGTACTCTAATTTTTAAAATAATAGTATCTTTCAAGTAAGCATACTTTTTATGCTGGATGAGTCATTTGTTATCATTATGTACTGTTGCAGAGAAACACTTCAATGTAGTCAATGCATTTGCTTGATCCTATTTAATATGGAAACAAATTGCTTAGCAGGTACTGTAAAGATTGGAAGGTAATGATCCTATAATTCAACAACAATTTTAAATGAAAAAAATTGTTGTCAGGAAGTCACGGAAAGCAATTTATTCCCTTCATCTTTCATTGTTATATCTGTGCCTGCATTACTTCTGAAGGGAAAGTGCTTTATACCCTCCCTCCTATATAATGTGGATTTATTATTTACTATTGAGCAGTGGCATTCCTAAAACTGAGAGGCAAGAGAACTCTGAATGGACTCTAGTGAAGACAGTACAAGAGTATGGAGGGATTTAAAGCTCACCTAAACTAAGTAGCAATCGTGTGCCAAAATATAAAACACTGTTTGAAAGACATCTGTTAACTACTATTTCCTATTAAATGGGGTGTCTTAGGATACTGAGGGCCATTAAATCTCTGAACAGTTATCTAATGTTCTTAATGTTCTTAAATTTATAGTAATTAAAAAAAAGCATTCAAACTGGATTTGAGTCACCACTATAAATTAGCATCAAAATGATTAAATAAATTGTTTATTAGGAAATAATTTTGAAAGACAAATCTTAATATTTGTGTAAAATTTTACAGTAAATGTAAAAAGGTGAGCCTACATTTGTTGCTAATTTCTAATGAGGAATTATCATTCATTAGACAATATTCAGTTTTTTCATAGTTATGAATACTCTAGTGATGTCAGTTATAATTATTCTTGGAATGTATAAGAAAACAAAAATTTTGATATTGTGATCTTTGAGACATGTCTGAAGAGTGTGTTAGTAAAGGCTTTTCAGTTTCCATTCATAATCCATACAAAGTAGCACTGTCCCTCCATTATTACGTTAACTGCAGTTTGAAGCCAGTTAATACAGAAATACATATATATGTCTATTTTCATATATATGTACATATATACACGATTGAAAAGTTTTCCATAGCTTTGTTTTGAATGAGAAAGGATGTAGAATTTTGTTGCATCAAGTTTAGGTGAAGTCTGTCGGCAGTTTTCTTTGGAAAGATTTATTGTATACAATTTAAAGCTGATAATATTCAAATGCAAAACGTTTTGCTGAATTTCTTTACCAGCTCCAGTTTCTCAGAGAACTTCAGTGTCTGAAAGGCTGACAAGGGTAGAGAACTATTCTAGGAAAGGAAAAGCAATTTAAACGAATTCCTTATCTGCTGTAATGTTTCTTCTTCTAATTATAAAAATTATTTAGATAGAGATCTTAAAACAAATTAAGTGGGGTTGTTTGTTCATTTATTTATTTATTTATTTCCTGTGTTAATCACAAAAACATTCTTTACCCCAGAGGTAATCTTATGTATTGGATTGGATTACCATCAAAAGTGCTTGAGTTTCATGATTGTAATCTATATATTTTGATTATCATCGTCCTGTCATAGAACTAAACACCAGACTAATTACAAACGTGGAAAATAATGGTCACCAAAAAGATGCCAAACTAAAAGACAGAACACAGGAATCTGGAATTCTTAAAACACTGGAAGACCAAACATACAAACACATAAACCAAAGGTTAGTAAATAATCATTCTGAAAAAATACTGAATACCATTAATTCACAACTAGAAGCATATTTCACAAACTTCAAATGGTTGAGAGAAAATAGAAAAGAAACCCCATATCATTCCATTAATTTTCTCATGCTTCTTTGATTTTATCTTTAGGTTACTGCAGTACAGGACTAGCGAGTCTGTAACTGTTCTTGGTGAAAATCTGGATGATCAGGTTTGTTATCCAAGTTACAATATTCTTTGTAATGTGGAGGGTAATTTTGTAAGACAAGTAACTCATTAGAAATATGAAATATTTGATATAGATTTTAGAGTAATTGAGAAAAGTTAATTCATGCAGCGCTACCTTGGAGATTTGCTAATGAATAATCAACTGTATTTCTAAACAATGAAACGATGGGAAGTTATACCTTTGGTTGTAATCTATTTATACAGTAACCATCTTAATCTTACTAATATTGGCCAACTTATTAATTATCATTATTATTTACAATTTCTTGCTAGTGACATATTGACTTTATCAGTGACATTTTCTATAATTTAATTATTTCCTGTGGGATAAATATTAGCTTCACTTATTAGCCTCATATTAGCAAAACATTTGATTAAAAATATAATTTAAAGCATATGTATGATATTGTCATAGCATCAGAATAAGGACATATTTAGGAAGACAGCCTGCAATCATGCAGCATAATAGCTTCACTATTAACTTGTCACCTGTGAGCTATTGTAAGTGCTGGTTCAGAAATGGGCAGTCCAGCTTTTGCTATCCAGTGAGCATAGTTTTAAAGCCAGTTATTCCTGGTCTGATGTGAGTATGTCAGCATCTTGTGAAGTTATGGACACGTACACTATTGCTAAATATTCTTGTCCAACTTGGACCTTGTGTTTTCCTCTGCAGTTTCAGTGTTGACTGTTCTGATTCTGTTGGCAGATGTCCAGCTGTTTGCAATTTAGTAATCATTCCTACTGGTAACAGAACAAAAAAAAAAAAGATTGTATTCAGGATCCAATAATCCTTCACAGTCACTCAGAATGTATCTTTAATGTAATTGTTCAGGATTGTAAATTATGTACTTGTCTTTTGACTCACTAGGCAAATGAGAACAAACACAGTGATCCTACTTGTCCAAAAGAATATACTTCTCCTCCAACTCCACCTCTTCTGGCACTTTCTGTAAACCCAGCTCAAGTTCCAGCAGCTCAGGCAGAAAGTATGTGCTCCCAAGAAATTTCTGAAGATTTAACATGTAATCAAGATCGGTTAACGAAGACAGAAAGAATTTGTGCATGTATTTATTCACCAGATAGTTACAAATTTTAATTTGTTGTTGGAAAATGGGGGAGAAGAGGAGGGAGACTGGGTGAAATACTGCTGGTTTGCATTAGAATGTAGTGAAGATGGTCACTTGCTGATCCTCAGCTAGATTATAGCAGAAGAATATTGAAAATGTTTGTGATTGACCTGTTGTTGCACACTGGTTAAAGTCTGAGATATTATCTTACTTATTTGCCATCTACTGTTTAAGACAAGATTTTGCTACAGTTTTTATCAGAAGCAATTTTGAGCAGGAAGTAGTACACTAGGGGCTTTTTTACCCTTACCTGACAGGAGTTTTCGATGTATATATGTCTGAATAGTTTCTGAAAACAATTTTACCAATATGTTGCACAGGCATTTAACAGGGTCTGTACTTGTTTGCATGTTTATAAATGCCTGAATGCATGCTGGATTGCTTGTTTCCTTCTAACGCACCAGCCATATCCAAAATTTAGACCATTTATTATAATAAGAGAATTTCTTCTGCCTATTCTAGCAGAGTTTTTGGCATGATATATCATGGGTGGATTATAAAAATATTGATTGATCTTTCCTCCTTACAGTATCCAGATGATTGCTAAATATCATTATAATATCTTTAGAAAACAAGATAGTAGAACAATTGGAACAAATGAAGAAAGACAGAAGGCACATGGAAAAAACTAGAGAAGAACTGGTCAAAAAAGTGAAAACACTACTGGAACAAAATAAGCTGAAAGGATATCATGGTACAGTTTTAATTTATTTTGGAATTTGGAATGATAGAGAAATGCTGAAGACGGTGTGGAAATGTTAGTCAACTTCTTTGTCAGTGAGTTTAATTACAGAGAGTGCAACTGGCTAAGAAAGAGCTCTGAGAATGAGAAGACTCATTAGAAGAAACAGTATGGTAGAAAGGCTGAAATTGTCTTCTCTTGCACTTCTATGGCAGTCCTATAAATCTTTTATAAACCATCCAAGTTGTGTGCTGTCTGCATATAGCTCCCAAAGAGCTACTGCTGGCTGTTGTGCTGTTTGAGGCCTGAGATAAGTGTCATATTCTAAAACTCCCTTTAGTTGGTGCTTATTGAGATTTTGCCATGTTGATAGCCTTTCTGTTCCAATTGCCAGCATAATACTTTTTTCTTTTCCTCTGCAAGGCAAGCTCTATTTACCCCGCTGAGATTAACACCTAAAAGGCTCCTGCATTCTCTATCCAATTAGGCAAATTAAAGGTTATTTCACAAGGATTCAAGAGGTTTTCAGGTTCTTTAAGAAGCATTTGTACCTCCAAATTACTTTCATCAGACCTATACAGTTTCAGAAGTGAGTGCATTCATGGTTTTTCACAAGGTATAAAGGAAGAGTATGTTCTTTTGGAACAGCAATGCAGTCTGTATTTAATTTCATCCAAAGATTGCCATGCTTACTGTCATTCTTGGTCACATACTCTTTAGTGCTCCAACAGCGAGGCTCTTTTTCTGATGACTTTCTATGAAGCTGTTGTCCTGCTTTCCTAAAACATGCCTTAAAAGATGGAATCATTTCACGCTTTTGCAGTATAACAGATTTATGTAGCCAACAGATGATTGCCACACTGCTATAAGCCAGCTGCTGCTAACATGTAACAACACAGCTCAGGGAGTCATAGTTAAATACGAATAACTGTTTCCCATAATCTGGGACTTCTGTTCAAAGTCTCTGGCCCTGAAGAGCTCAAATTCTGCATAAAGCCTTGAAAGCTGCTACAGTCATGCTGTGGACTTCAGACTGTGCTAGGCATCCCAGTCTTAACAGGTCTGGAGGACTTGCACAACTGAAATCTGCAGAAATGCCAGGCTGAAAAAAAAAATGGGTTTTTGGCCTTTTGATATATTTTCAGAGAGACAGAGCTCTATGTTGTAAGTGGCTGTGTGAAAATTCTAATGTTTTTATAGTGAATGTAATTTTAAGAAAGAGATATCTTCACAAATTGCTTTCTTTTTAAAATAAATGTACTGTCATTATTTCTTAATATCTGCATTGGCTAACTGAGTCTTGTGAGATCAGTTTGTCTTTACTGTCTTCAGTAGACCCTAGAATAAGATTAACACAACCAAACAGTATTATGATGTTTTCCTGTGTAGCTCGTGAAGAATGGAAAAAGAAATACTTTGAGACTAAGAAAGCTACAGTTTCACTGGAGGATGTTTTAAGCAAACTGCAACAAGATTTACAGCTTTACCACCAGAAATTACTCTTGCAATTGGAAGCCAGAGGTAGCCGAAAACAACCAAAGAATACAACAAACTTGAAGGTATGTGCTTAAATTATTTAAACATCTTTTTATACAACCTCTTTCTTGTATAAAATGTAAACGAAAATGATAAATTCATCATCAACCAGTGACTTCTAAACTAGCTGTAACAGTCAAATATTCCTCAGTGACCTGAGGTGTGGCCACTATAAAGTTACTCCATCCCATTCTTGTTGAACAGACTGAAGGTTTGAGTCTGAGGTTTTGAATCTTTCTGCTTTGTGTTTGTACAATGCTGTCATATTACAAAATCTCCGCCGCTAATTTCATAAATATATCATAGAAGCAAGTATATTTGGAAATCTGAAGCTAGACTAGGAACATATATGAACTGTAGGAAGTACATGGAGTATCTTACGCTTGTCTGAATGGTAGGAGATGATCTAAGATTGTACACTGTATATGAATCTGTACTAACATAAATATCTAAAACATAAAATTATGAATAGTTTTCATGTTACATTTTTTATTACAAGCTATGTCTAAGTATGCCAGTGTCCTCTTGGGGAAGTCACAGTTCTGAGGCTCCTGGACTGTGTACAAGGAGCCTTTATATATAGGATATGCACAACTTAAACAGCAAAACAAATGTGCTGTTACTGAGGAGCTGTGAGAGGGAGAAGGGAGGAGTAAGGCTATTGTCTTCTGAGGAGAGCTGCCCTCTGTTGAGGAGCAAACTGCATCACAGACCAAGGATGCATTGAAGGCTGGAAGAGAGTAGAATTGGAAAGAGGCTAGTGGATTGTTTCTGTGCAGTGAAGTAGCACCCAGTGAATGAAGAAATGCCTTGAAACTGAACTATGTTAAAGTTGTTTGGTTTTGTTTGTTTGTTTGTTTTTATGTAGAATAACAGAATAATCCAGATTACTACAGTGCAGCATGAACTTGATCAGCTGAGAAGGAAGCTGGATGATACAAAAATGAAACTCATAATAGAAATTAAGGTACTCTGCATTTATCCTATAATCTTTTAATTAAAACAGTCAAAATGTTACTATCTATAAAATCTTCTCAAACATTAGAAGATTTAAATATTTGCTACCCAGTTCTTGCTTTCAAGTTTTATGCTGTTAGTTAGCATAATTTATCACTTGAGCCAAATTACTCCAGAGCGTCAAGTTATTAGATGAATTTCTGGAAGTTTGGCATTGAAGCACGCACTTAAATTTTCAAGGTACTACGCTGCAATCTCTTTCATAAGAAATAATTGAAGAAACATACTAGGTGAGGCACTAATCAGTGGCATGCTGTGGCTAGGAAAAAAAAATTGGGTATAAAGAAAAAAAAAGGCAGAATGATTTTTCAGGCAAATGGAAGTTCTTGTCAAGTGCTTTAATCCACGTCAGTGCTGCCTCTGGCTCCCTTAGAAAGGAAGATGATAGTAGAAGTCCTTCATATTGGATAGAAAGTCCAGCTTTGAGTGCTTGAAATCTAAGTGCTCTGCATCACAGATATTGTCTGTGGCACTGTTTACTGGGTAATCTAGGGTGGATATGTCTCCTTCGTTGTATTACCAGGAGTGGAAAATGCAATGAATTCCATGGCTAAAGACAGACACCAAGGCCAAGTGCTAGAACAAAGCTGTCTATCTAATTAGACATGTAAGATTTTAAAGATGAAAGATGTATCCTGCATTCAGCTATCCTGCATAAAAGTCAGTCTTTCTTAGTTACATAAGCCCATATGCATATCAACTCCAAAAACTACTTTAAATTACCATTCCTTAAATGTCTGGTTCTTCTTCAGATGAGAAAGCAGGCAATAGCAGATTTACGAGCACTGAGAGCAGAACTGACACAGAAGAAGATTCATTCAGCTTTAATTCTCCAGTCCGGGAAATCTGGGATTTGAAATCACGACTCAATGGTAATGAATATAGAAGCTCAGAACTTCTATACTGTTGGTTTGTATACTCTTAAATTTCTCTTGTAAGAACACATCAGCTATGCAAATGTTGTGGAATTTGTACAGTAGCCTACTAACGTACTGCAACTCACTTCTTTTTCAGTCTCATTACTGAAAGGTTTATCAGCTACTTGAACCTACAGTTTAACCTAGTCATGTGTCACATCAGTATGCTGATGTTCCTTCATACTTACTGAACAAATAAACCTATACTCTAAAGTCTCCTGTTCAAATTTTGGGGCACATATTTAATTTTTTGATACACGATTAAAATACATCTTACTTAGAAGCAGAGCAAAAGTAACCTTTGTTTAGCTATCTATCTACTGAAGTATATTTTTGTCATTATGTGTATATTCATCTATAAAACATCAGTGTATTACCTCTATGTTATTAAGTATGAACAAAATCTTGTGGTTCTTTCATATCTAGGTGGTTTTATTTCCTCTCTCAAAGGAAAGCTGCATAAACATTAGCCATATTCTGTAATTAATGGAAGATCCAAGCTTTGTCGTTAGTAAGTTGTAATTATGATCTTGGTGCTATTTACAGTACTGTACAGTCTGCTTTTCTTTCTTTTTCAACAGGTGATTTAATAAAGATTTTAGTACTAAAGTATGAAATTGAATATTAAAATAGGAAAACCAGCTACCTGTATCTAATTAAAGTTTAATTAATGGAGTTACTTAAGCAGAGCATGGTTGTACTTTGGTTAAGAAACACTTCTAAGAAGTGGAGAAGCAGTGTGGGCTGTAAGCTGTCATACATAAACAGACAACAGTGTTTATCAACCTTGGAAAACAGTATTTTATTTAATAAAAATATCCTGTGGACAGCAGACAATCTCTCCATGACTTACGGCTACTTGAACAAGTTACACAGGCTCCCTAGGCAAATTATTTTATGAAAAATATTAACAAAGTAGAATCAAAATATAGTCCCATAGTATCTCAGAGGAAACACCACATAAAAACAGACAACTGAGTGGATCTTGAAGTGTGTGAAAAATATGTAAACAAGCTGACTTTCAGTTTTGGGGAAGTAGAAAAGTTTGAAATGGTAGAAAACACCACCCCAGTCCTTTCAATAATAATGCTCTCTCTAGATGATAAAGTGCAAGATTTTTGGCTTTTGAAACTAAAGAGTTTACATGATACACAGATCATGTGAAACATCAGTGAAACTAGTGTTTACTTAACATTCTTTTCTAACAAGAAGAATGATAAAAACTTTAACGGTAGCTACTTCATGTTACATAATTCCTTTGATCTATAAAAGTGCTTACAGAGAAAACCAAGTTTTACCAAGTTGCATCTAAGCAGCAATCTGCCTATCAGTAATTTGTACTGGATCATACTCAGAAATGACTGCTGAAGCACAGTTTGGGGTGGGAAGTCAGAAAGCTGAGTCTGCAACTATGTGACCACAGACTGATTGCCTGTTTCACCAGGCAGCCTTAGCAGAGGACCATTATTAGATGGGCCCTGTAAATTCACCTGGTCTTGCTACCAGATACACACTAGGTCTGAGCCTTAAGTAACTTAGCATTGTTGTGAAAAAAATGAAAAAGGTGAGAAGTCTTTTAAACTGCACTGGTAAAGCAACATTGGAACTTGATAAAGAATGAAAATACAGTAGCAAAATAAAATAGCAAGATGAATTTCAGTAGTTTTAAAAGTTTTGATTGTAATCATGGTATATTTATAAAAAGTCAAAATCTGTCATACTATATGCTATAATAAAAAATAAGCAATTTTCATAATTCTAAATCAAGTAGTTCACATACTTATGGTGTCAGGGCTTGCCACATTGCTTCAGTTTGTTTTTCTGCTGCAGCTTCCCTGGAATAGTCAAGACTGTTTCCATTCCACATGCCAATGCCCCTTAGGCCTCGTTTCTTCACATATGCTGCTTTGAGAGAGATGCTACGAGGGTCATCATACCATACTTGGTGGAAGTGACCACGAGAATCCTAGAAAAGCATGCGAGCAGATAGTGTCAGTATATACATACCTATATAAATACGATACATTAAGGTTCATTGACTTTTGTATATACCTACTACTCAATACAGAGAAAAGTACAGTTAAAAGCTCAAATATACAAGCTATATTTATTTATACTACCACATTTTCCTGATTTTATTGTTTCTCACACAGAACAATTAAAAATAAATCAAATACTTGACTATAATTTTACTTAAAGAATTTAAGTTATACAAAAGTGATACATTTTAACTGAAGTAACATGAAGACCTAACTAATCTCTACTTTAATGTTTTTTGTTAACCACAGCTATAATACAGATACATGGTATCTAACCAAGCAGGTGAATTTTTTTCTATCAGGAAATGGTTTTAGAGGTAGTTGTGAAACTCTTATGAAAATTCTGTGGCCTTTACCTGGTCATTGCTTACACCACCTTCTGATCATTTACACCTTAAACTGAAAATTCTGCCCAAAGAAACACAGTGGTGTTCATGTTAAATACAATTATTGGTGGACCCTTTTAGTATTTCTCTGTAGAAATCAAATGCAGAAACACTTAAGCCATCAGTTTAGAAAAACTTAAGAGGGTCCTAGAATCTCTTTTAGTTTAAATCAGTCATCAGAAATCTGTAACAATGAAAAAAAATCAAGCTAAAGGATTTCTTTGAACAAAATACCCTTTCTGATATGATACATTTCCTCTTAAGAATAGCTGTGGAGTAATGAAAAGCTTCATTACTCCTGTAATCTCAGTCACCACATCCAGACTATTCTATTTCAGACTTGAAATAGAAGAGATGGAAATCCCAGGCATCCTTCACTACATGAAAGGAAAAAAAAAAGTAGAAAACAAATGAAAAAGTATAATCCTGAAAACTTTATAATCAAAGAACTATTGTTCATAAACATGTAGACTACAACGCGTGGTGTTCTGTGAAGGGACACACACATACCTTGTATTCATAAAACGGAGAGTTTTGCACCTCATCCCATAGTGCCCCTGAAATAGAACTGTTCACCTGCTTCATTATTGATCCATAGGGCACCTGATGCCCTGCTGCATCACTGCAAGGGGCACCACGGAATGGCACTTTGGAAAGGGAACAAACATGATCCTGAAGGAAAAGTAAAAAAAGCTGAGGGCAGGAGTTTCACATTACATAGAGTTACTGAACTCCAAAATAGCAGTACAAACAAGCATAAAGTCACAAGAGGCACTGGGAGTACAGAACAACTAGACCTTCAAGTATCTATTTTGCTTCTAGACAGCAATAAATTAAAACAGTTACATTTTGTCTAAACTGTAGTAGCACAGGATTGGCTGGTTCTCGTTCAACTTACACAACTGTCTTATCTATTCCCCTTCCGCTTCTAATTCCCTCTTATGTATTTTATTAAGAACAATGCTGTTTGAAACTCCATGATTTATCCATTAGCTGCTGTACTGCAACAGCCAGAGGTTTACTGTTGTTTGTTGCACCTAGTGTTTAAGCAGTGAGCTTAATCATTGTGTTGAGAAGGCAGATACAAGCACTGCAGAACCTTTGGACATCATCTCTTCTCATACAGATAATATCTATAGCTCCTTAGTCAGTCAAACACAGTGCTTGGGTATTACAGGGCTCGGAGTGCCAATGAAGAAGATAACTGACAAGTGAACAAGGCAAAGGGAAGTCTCAAGTCCCAGTTTTATGCTATTAACCATCAGACCACAGTATTTCCTAATCCAAAAGCAAGATCACTAATCACTAACATCTAGTGGGTTTCTTCCTTAGAAGAAAAAAAAAAAAAAAGAGGATTATTCATTTGCAATTATACAGTTAATCTTACCTCAGATAAGTTTAGGCACACATAATCATAGCCATACCAGGGGACGCCCATCACAAGCTTCTTAGGTTCAATACCCATAGTAATATACTCTTCATATCCTAGTTTTGAAGAAATTAAAAATTAAAATGCAATACTGTATCTTCCCAACTGACCAACAGCCAGAGTCAGCATAGGACTTGCATGAACCCTGGACAGAAGCTAGGGTGTAAGCTCCTACCAGCACAGTCCCAAATTGGCCCTGTTCAGACCCTTCCAGTTGCCCATAGCAGCTTTCTCAGCAGTGCTGACGAGCATTAACATATTTACAGTAATTCAAACTATCATCACTAGGTATTTCTCAGCAAAAAAAAAAAAAAAATAATAATAATAATTCAGACAGCTCAGGATTGATCATTCCCATTTGTCTCTCAGCTCACCTGTGCTGACAGTTCCTTATGGGCCTGCACGGGGAGCCAAATCAGAGAACTGATTCAAATTTAAAATCACTGCTTTCTGTTTTATCCTTATTTTCAAACATATCTATCCGTTCCCTAATCCAGCTCACTGTGTATGTGCACGAACAGTTGCACCAGCAAAAAATAAATCCACAATTTTGCCAAAGGAATAATTTCATAAACTTCAAAGGAACCCGCCCTGATCACAAGGATGAGACACATGCTGCATGTTTTTTGCAAGCCCAGGCAGACACCATTGCTTTGGCTGTCTTTTGTCCTGCTAGAAGTGTGTTTCCACAACCAAAAGCGCAAGATAATGACTTTACAAGTGAGAACACAACTGCTAAAGGTCTATCCTTAGTGTTAGAGGGATCTGAGATGCCATTTTCCCAGTAGGACAACATGTATTTGAGGCTACTAAAAAACCTTAGTACAAATAAAAAATATTTCTAAGAAAAGGCAATCTTTTTTAACTATTCACGTGAACAAACAAATATTTAAATTTCCGGACAGCTGTCCTCACCAACTATAGTCTGAAGGTAAGGAGCATTGGCTTTTGCAATACAGTCGGTCCAGATCTGGCTCTGCTCATCATAGGACATCACAAATAAGAAATCACAGGCAGCTGCAATCCCAGTGTAGTTGTAGCACCTCTTATCGATGCACGCAGGGGACCAGGCCACATCAAATGTTACCTGAAGGAAGAACACACCTTAGCATCGTGTATGGCACTTTGGCACTCTTGTTTTCTTCTTAAAAAGAGCTGTAACCTTTAAAGACGGTATTTCCCAAGTGTTGCACAGAGTTCAGCACACAGCGATACCAGAGAAGCACCGGAGAAGCTGCTCAGCTGACAAAACAAACATTAGATAATTTTCAGCCACTGCCATTATTTGTGAATTCAAGACGAGAGATGCTGTTTTTCTGAGGTTTTTTTGCTGATTAACACAATTTTCAAACACCAAAGACATTAAAATACAATGGCAAAATCCTTAAAAATTTAGAAAGCAGTTTACTGGTTTTTTTCACTAGAAGGCCCTACTTCCAAGGATTCATTAGGCCACGTTAACTGGCATCTCACACAGCACAACAGTAACACTGTACCTATGATTGTGAAGCCCTTCTTCCATTTAAATTCAGACAGGTCAATAAGGTGATTCGTATGACGATATCATATCTAACATCCATAATTAACCACTGATGATAATATCATGCATTAGCACTGCATATTTTTTTTCATATTCTCATGCTAAACAGCATTCTTAAAGCTCCTTATATTTCATTAAGTTAAAGTATAAGGTACATTTTCATTACCTGTGATCCTGGAATTTCTTTGTGAAAAACATCTGTAGTTTCTTTAACAAGCTCTGTTAATGCATAATACTCAGGAGAGGTTTCATTAACTTCTTGCTCTATATCTATATTAATCCCATCCATATACTGTTTTTTGGCAAGGTCCACCTGCTGTGATATCCACGCTGTTCTTTTAGCTGGGTCAACAATGTCCTTAAGAGGTACATCACCTAGGCAAGAGGGCTCCAAAAGTCAATACGTATTTGCGTCACAATAAGTAGAAAAGATTTGTCCATACTAAATCAGCTGACAGAAAATAACTGATAATTTTTCTGAATAATAATTTTCACAGACAGAAAATAAAAATCCCCACATGTATACGGTATCTACACTATCTAAAGTGTCTATGATACTGTATCTATTTTGTCCTTGTGCCATACCTGGACAAAATAAAGGGTTCAATGTTTTTGGGTTTTTTTTTTGCGAGTATAATTCTGAGAACCCACACCAGGAGAGATTACCAAATTTCTTTAAGACAGCTGTGTTTAAAACAAAGTTCCTTTTGGATTTTTTTTCTACAAGTTTAATCATCTCTTTCTTTCTGCCAACCACGGTAAACTTCCTTTCTTGAAGTCAATTGACTTCCTGTATTTCCAGAGAGCCAAAGAAACTGCCTTGACAGATCCAAGACTTGATTATGACACACATGAACAGACTGACATTATGGACTTTGCCTTTCAAATAAGCTTTTGTACATGGACTTGCTGAGCATTCACTTTTTTCTCAAACACACACTTTGTAGCATACAAGGATTGAGTGAAGTGGAAAATGCTAAAAATTGCTTGCAACTGCTTGATACCCCATCTGCCGGGTGTCGTGGATGATGTATGGAAGACAGACCCAAACACTTGTCTTCTACAGGCTTTTCCTTCTCTCCTTTCCTCCCTGCTCTCCTACTGCCCCGTTAGAGATCTTTTATTCAGATGTCACTGGAATGGTTTTGTTATTACTGTGGCACAAGACATGGCTGGTTTATAACACTTTGCAAACCAGCACACACAAAATGCCAAGGTATGATAACCCCTGTGTGCGTTATCCTCTTAATAATTAATCTCCTTACTGATTTTTAATACCTTGCATGGCAGCGAACGTGAAATGTCACAGAATTACAGTGCTATGTACACGATGCACCTCATAACTTACAAATAGCCACATTCTGCCTTAGCAGCCCACCTTTCAGTACTACCCTGGCTCCTCTGGAATGAGCAAAGCACACGAGCTCTGGATCGTATTTCCCGAAAGCTGCCACGGTTGTAATTTTTGACCAGTCATAGGATTTCCAGGCTTCCTTCCCCACATCGAACACAAAGACCTAGAGGCGGCAAGAGGCCATCCCATCAGTTCCAAACCCTCCTCCGTTACAAAAGCACGACTTTATGCCGGACCAGAGCAGGGAGCCAAGGGATGCCCACCACACAGGAGCCCCAGACACCACGCTCGCCCCGCACCGGGACCGCTCCCACCCCCACCAGCCAGCCCGCAGGAACTGCTCCAGCAGCCGCCGGGACGCGCACCTCGAAGCCGCCGGTTCCCGCGACAGGCTGGCAGAGCCGCGGGTCCTGGCAGGGGCACGCAGCGGCGGCACCCAGCAGCTGCAGGACGCCGAGCAGCAGCCGCAGCCACGCGGCCCCAGGGCGCACCATGGCCGATCCCGCCGCGGCCTCCGCTTCCGCGGGCGGTGCCGGCGGGCGGGGCGGGCCCGGGCTTGCAGCTCCGCCCCGCAGGGTCCGGCCGCGTCCGGGCTGAGGGCTCGCGGTGGGGGAGGTAGGAAAATAATCTCCACTGAGGTGCTTTTAAAGAGCAGTGCTTTATTAAAAGATCAAACCGGCTTAAGGGAATCCACAGTTACCGCGAAGAGCTCAAAAGAACTGCGGAGGAAAGGAGTATAGTGAGGCAGCCTCGGGCTTTGCCGGCTGACCGCGGCTGCGTCCGCAGTTCCACGAGGCGGTGAGCGCTAACGCCGACAGCCAGCACGAGGGCACGAGCGTCACGCCGAGCACAGCTGCTGGACGCAGGAGCACGCCGTGTGCGCATCCACCCTGCTCACCAAGTCCTCAGACTTTTGGTCTAACCTCACCTGCTCCCCCTCCAGCTCGAGTGTGGAGTCTGAAAACGAGAGGAGAGAGGAGCCACGTGAGGCGTTTTTAATACGTTGAGGTACTCACTGCTAAGTGGTCACAGCTTTTCACATCAGCACGTGTGTGACGTGGTGTTACATTAACCTCATGACCATAACTGTCGCAGTGCGTAGGTGTAGCTCTCCGTGAAAAGTCCTGGAAGCAAGAGTAGGCTCGTGCTCGTGCATTTAGTGTGTATCACTGTTGAACTGATGTATCTGTTACAAAAGTAAATTCACTTCTTTGATCATTTATATTTAGGTAGCATTAATTAAGCTAAGATGCTTGCTAATAAGGCTTATTTATACAAAGATGTTGAAATATTTTATCCTCATTTTTTGTATGGAGATGGTGGAATGGGATCCCTCTGCCTGAGACAGGTTTTTTTTTTTTTTTTTTTTTTTTTTTTCCCCCATATTCACAAGCTGAGCAGCTTAAATAGCCATATCCCACGGAGCCTTAATGTGGGCTGTGGCTCTGTGTCTCACTATGGAGAAAAGGAGGAGAGAGAGCGGTGTACAAGGAGGAATCATAGCATCATAGAATCATTAAGATTGGAAAAGACCTCTAAGATCATCAACCCATATCCCTCAGTGCCACATCTACATGGTTCCTGAACACCTCCAGGGACAGTGACTCCAGCACCTTCCTGGACAGCCCATGCCAATGCATCACTACTGTTTCAGAGGAAACGCTTTTCCTAATATCCAACCTGAACCTCCCCTGGTGCAGCTTAAGTCTATTACCTCTCATCCTATCACTGTTACCTGAGAGAAGAGGCCAACCTCTACTTTGCAAGAACATCCTTTCAGGAAGTTGTAGAGAACACTAAGGTCTCCTGAGGAGTGCTCACTCTAACACGTGTTGTGCTGTGCACAAGTTGCACAAGTACAGCGTTTGTATACTCACCAGATGGGACGCAGTGGAAACCCACAGAGACAGGAACAGTCCTAGTTGCTGAACAGCCCTCTGTGCAGCGTAAAACTGGCTCAATGGAAAAGCATTTTGAGGCCTTTCTGTCAAATGCAACTGGCTTCTCAATTTTGACAAATTTCCTCTGCAGCTTGCAAGCTGTAAAACATGAATTCTTTTAAAGAAACTAGAGAATTTATCTATTATTCATATTACTTTATCAGCTTTGGAAAATTTAGTTTATAATTTTATCTAGAACACACAAACTTCAACTAGTTTGGTAATGTGGAAGAAGTTACAAAAGAATGCAATAAATCCAGACTTTGCAGTGCACTTCCAAACTCAGGAGAAAACTATTTTTAAGTCTCTGGCTATTAATCACAAGAACAGTGATCACAAAAATAATATGATAATATAAATCAGCTACGTAAGTCTTATGGTTACTCGTGTGACTAATTAATTAGTAAACAGTAATGATGAAATATAAGTACCTCCAGTACATATGTCTTCTGAGATGACCCAGGCGTGAGCAAAACTCATTGCATCTTTAGCTAAATATCCACTGGGCATTTGGTACTCCATTTTCTTCTCAGCGTCATATTTCCCACAAATACCACATGTTTTTCCGACCATCCAGAAAGCAACCTGAATCTTTGTGGAAATAAAGAGAAGACACTCTTAGACATTTTTCTTCTAAAAATAAATGCCCTGAAAATAATACAAAAAAATAATACCTCAAGTTTATGTCCATCATAATATAGGTTTTCTACACCATATTCAGGTGCTTTTAAAGACAAGCCTCCCTTTTCACCACTTATCAGCAGACCTGCAAAAAATGAGCAAAATGAAGTATCTTTGAAAAGTTATTATTTAGGATCCAACCTTAACCACCAGTCAAATTCATGGGGCCTTAGTGCAGTCAGCAGGTAGGGCTGGAGGAAATCTGGTTGCCTGTTCTGTGAGTCTCTGTGGACAGCACAATGTCCCATAGCTCTGTACTATGTGGTTCGCAGATACACAGGACTGGCATCGCTTTCTTCGCTCATCTTTCCTATAATTCCCATGAAAGTCAGGATGGAATTATAATAAGATCATCTGATTGTTCCTTGTAATAGGATGATCTCCCCCTCTTGAGTGGGGTTTGCAAGGTTATGTAATTCTTCAAAAGAACAGAAATGATTAAATAAAATATAAAGGTGACTCTCCTACCAGACTTAGATGTGTATGGAACATCTGTTGGAGTTTGAACACCATTAATCTTCAGCTGGATGAGTCCATTGGAAACATACATGTCAACCTCGCTTTAAATAAAGGAAATGAGTGTAAATAAATGCTTGTGCTTCTCACTATTTAGTTCATAGTTTCTAATCCTGGTAGAACCAACACTGCAGGATGCTTGAATCATTCTGAGATGAATTACCTGCTACCTTTTGTAAGGAAAGTTAAGTGAAAACAGGAAAGCATGCCAGGAGGACTAGTCACAAAAGCTTGTTCCCTGGTCTCATTGAGTTCTGAGTGTCTGCTTGTGGCCATAGTTCAGGCAGTCAGACACCAGACTACATGGATCCTTGCTAGAAAACAGTATAGTTCCTCTTATGTTCACATAAATTGAAGGTGCTTTACATTTCAGAGGAAGAATGGCCTCCTTGCATCAATTACAATCTCTTACAGCTTGAATGGCCCGTGCCTGTTAACTGCTCCTAGTTATTAGTTTAGCACAGGAGTTCAGGCTAAATTAATACAGTAGCCTCTTTTGGATTTATAGTGTATGTTTCAACCTAATTACTGAGAAATGAAATGAGATGACTAAATGCTAACAAATTAATGAAGAGTTTCAGACACTGAAGACTATAAGTTACAGTGAACCTCAGATGTATTTCAGAAACAAAGGACTTCTCAAAGTAAAAGCACAATCCCAAACCTCAGTGACATTCCTAGAAATCTTTCCACTGATGTCAGTAACTTTTCAACGAGTCTTATGCCAATATCAATCTGCCCTAACAACCTGGTCTTCACATTTATAGCATCATCAGCTTGACATCTATCTGTCACTACATTTGCAATTACTTACTGACTGGCAAGTCTGACACTTATTGCTGTAAGGTCAGCAGATTCTTCAAGTCTTTTCATCATCACCAGGAACTTCAGTTCCGGACTACAATCCTGTGCCAAGATGTGGTAGCAATTTGCAGGCATTGAATAGTTAAACTTAACTCCATTGAAGGTTGTTATCATATTTTGGGAAACTAAACAACGAGCTGAAAAAAAAAATAGAAAGTAAACTTTTTGTATTTTTAGACAGTTATTCTATTTAAGATTTATGTATTGTTTTTATTTTTTTACTGTTGAACATTTTCTGGTTTTATCTACTCCCATCTAAAAGAAAAATGATTCCTTCAGGTTGACTTTTGAATTCGCAAACCAAAAGTTTTGTCAGTCTACATGCAGCAGAGTGACCAATTCACAATTCAGTCACCAAGGGATGAATTCTACCCTCAGCGGGTGCAACTCTCTGTATGTGGCTTTTGGCTTTTGTAACTTTGTTGTAGTCAAAAAGAACTTCTTGACTGTTGTTGACAATTCACCTATCACTAGACGAGAGTAAATTCAATGTCAAGTGTTGTTGTTATGTGTACTGAGTCATAATCAGGATTAGAATTGGTAAGAGAATTGGGAGATAAGAAAAACAACAAACAAAACACAGTAGTAGATTTTTCCCTTTTTCACTGCAATTGTATTTTGTTGGAAATCCTACTTGCTCCAATTAAAAATTATTTTACACCAATTTTAATTAACAGAGTAGTTTTGGTGTAAGGCCTTTCCATTTAAAATTTAACCTCAGTATCTCTTAAAGTCATTAATGAAAAAATAATCTTTTACAATTTCACCTTCAAGAGGTGAATGTAATGGGTGCATTTTTGAACCTGGTCTAGTTTCTATATAGCAGTACTATTCAAGTAGAGCACCCTAAAACTGAGTCCACTTAAACATCTTTCTCATAAATTTTTAAATGCTTTTCCTCCTGGAGCAATCTCTGCAGTGAAGTTTAAATAGATGTACTGGGAGAGAGCCTACATCTCTGTTGCTGTTTGGCATGGAACTGAATATTTAATCTTGCCAACACAAGTTTAATTTTCCTTGCATCTTTGCAGCCTTGAAGATTTTCATTTCAGACAGAACTACTTCTAAATGAAGTCTGGCTGATTTTTGAAACTTTGCAAGTACAGACAGCTAATTTAACTTGTACAGATAGCTAATTGCTGACCTTTAAGGTTTTCAATGACTGAAAAGACTGCTTGGTAAAAGACGTTCCAGTCAGAGGATGGTAGCGTTGAGGTTGGTGTATCTGGACTTGAAGGGAATGGCAGGGGAAGCCTGATGGCTCTGTTATAAACTGTGAGCTGAAAATCAGTCAGAAAACAAATATGAATGAATGCAAATACCAAATACAATATGGAGATGAAATAGCATTTTCCTATAGCATTCAAACCTATACTTTCTGAAATCTAAATTAGAATCTAGATTTAAGTCAGAGCTTAAAATAAATCGAGTCCTCTGTCTACAACACTAAATATTTTACAGCTTGACATATCTACTATCAATAGAACTACTATCAATAGAATAGCAATGTTGTAAATTTTGATATTTGTCAATTCATAAGTTTTTCGTGAGATTCATGCTCACAATCCAGATGGTTTGCTTACCTGAGATGCACACCTTTTTCTTGCCTATATGTCGAGGGCTACTCTTTGGCTATCATGACTCTCTACAGCCCACTTTCATTATCTCTCTCACAGCACATCAAAACCTGTTATCTTCCTGAAGAGTTTTGGAGAAGTAGTCTCCTTAATCAGTAATAGCTAATGTGTTATAAATATGATAACGTTATCATATTGATAACCTCTTTCTTATTTCATGTGTTTACATGCTACTTGAGAGATATAAAAGCTTTTTAAGATATTTTCATAATGGAGTCATCTATGTGAACACATCACAGGGAAGCTTCTTCATGGATCAGTAAATTAGAAAATAATAAAAATAAAAGAAATGAAGAGTTAAAAAGCTATTAATCCTCAATTTCATTAGTACTTGGTGCTCCTAGACAAAAGATGGTGGAAAAAGTTACTTCAGGTAGCTTGAGGATCACATCACAGGTTCTTGGAGATGTCAGAGCCATCACCATGGCTACCTGATGAGAAGGACCACGCTGCTGCTTTTGGGAGTAGCCAAGCATATATGCAGCTCCTGGAAGATATGTGTAGAACCTGGAAAAGAAAGTAAATAAGTGATTGAAACCATCCATCCTTGAAAAGATTCTTTATTATTTGTTCAGACTAAAACAGCCCCTAAAGAAATATGTGCTCTCTGTTAGATACACATTACATAGCAGGGTTTGTAACACATGATGTTGTGTATGGTAAGATTTAAAAGTGTTAATGGGTGAAACAGTCTTCAAGAGATAACAAGGTGACAGAGGGATCTCTGTACTCAGAGGTTACAGGCTTGGGATTCAAATAGAGAAATACAGAAAATATTGATTAATAAATAAATAAACAAACCCCGGGGTGGGGGGTGGGGGGAATAAGAAAAAGCATAGTCTCAGTGCAAAACAAAGCTGAATTCTGTGGCTTTGCTCCAGCATAGCTAATTGGATGCTTTCCTCGACTATAGTAATGGCAGGAAACAGCACATCGAGGTAATACAATTGAATAAGAAGTCATCCTCTTCAGAAGACATTTATTAACTAAATTACTTGTACCCTCTAAAACGTGTTGCCTGCAAAGACAGATTGTTACATATGTCTGTATTTTGACATCACTGATAAAAAGATGAAGTTTGATACAGGTCTCTGTGTTATTGTGGAAAAATGCAATGTGGGTAAGTACAATGGATGAATGAATTCAATGGATAATAAATATAATATGTAGATACATATGGATGGGTGCATATGTAAACTGAATACAGTAGTTATTTTTCTTGCACTAAGCATCATGCAACACTTGCTATTTAATGTGCAATAAGCCGTATGCAAAGTATTCACATCACATTCAGAAACTGAAATTAAATTGCCTATGTTAGGAAATAAGTCTCTTAAGGCTCACTTGTACAGTCCATAAGAGACAAGCTCCTCTGCAGACAAAAGAATAGGCTTCTCCTCAGAGCCTATATTGATTGTGAAGTATCAGGAGACCAAGTTCCTAATTAAGCACTTCAAAATAAAAGCCTACAAGAAATTACATCAATCCCATCATCCTCCTTGTTTCAATAGGTTACCTTGAAAAAAAAAAAAAAAAAAAAAAAGCGCTATGTTTTGATGGAAATAATGCACAGAAAAAAAAACAGACTTGTCATCTGATATTATAAAATCATATTGATTAAGGAAAACTTTTCCAGCTCAGAAATTGCAGAATTGAATCTGTAATTATCTGAAGCATTGACATAATTGATTTTTTTTCAAAAAAAAAGAGTAAAAACTCACCATCTGGCAGTTTTTCGGACACTTGAAGGCACTTTTGACCACTCCAGCTTCACCTGTATAGCTGGATGTGCAGCAAATTGTCCTGTTGCAATCTGAGTAGCAACCTGGTAGTCCTGGCAATCTTTGCCCCATTTAAGGCTACCCTAGTAGAGGGGAATACATATTTTGTGCACAAAGCAGAGTAAGATTGTCAAATTTTATTTACATTTGATCTGATCACATTTTAAACCTACCGATGCTTTATGTGAATTTATTACTGAAGCATCAGCACAGAGTTTCCATCTATTTGATTCTGTGATGCTTGAAACAAACATCTGCACCACCAGTCTGGGGGCCTGTCTGTCAGTGTACATTACAAGCTGGTATCCTGTCGGCTGCTCATTTCTTTTGATGGCATGAAGAACTGCAGCCAGTATTGGTGGCTTGCTGTCTCCCAGGAACTTAGGCTTAAGTCAGTAGAGAAGAGAGAGCAAAGACGTAAACAAAGCATTAAAATTACTATATTCAAATCACAAACCAAAAAAAAAAAAAAAAGAATTTGTAAAGTTTCATTCAAAAAATCTTTTTATATAAACTACACAACAGCATCATAGAACATCACACAAGCAATTCAGTTCCTGTATAGTTTTGCTCTTTCATCAGAGAGCTCCTACAACCTATGTAAGTAAAACAGTATAATGTGAATCTTTTGGTAGCATAATTTCAGTGTAACAAAAAGAAAGCATGAAGTAGGACCCTACTGTATAAAGAACCAACACTGCCCACCTCAACATTGCTGTCTTATCCACCTGTGGTTTAACTAATCATCTCTCTGATGAAATTTGTTTAGACACCTGCTTAAAACTGAGATAGTCTGTTGATGGGAGGATCCGAGGAGATCATGCAGACCAGAGTGGGCTACTTGCACGTGTAGCAGCCTGTGACCCCTCCAAATTCAGAGCCCTTTGCTTGGCAGCAGCCACACTATTCCCGTCAGCAGCAGCTGTTCCTGTCCTGCCAGAGCTGAGGGACAGAGATGCCCACCTGGCCAAGGAGAGCAGCAGTAGGACAAGCAACAAAGTATGTGGAAGGATTAGTCCAGATGGAGCTGGCAAGGGCTTAGAGTCACCATATTTTTCCTATTCAGTTATCATAAACATACAGTAATTAAAAATTGAAGGTTTATGCATTTACTTCTTGTATATGAAGAGCCTCACCTGAGACTTGAGTGTAGAGATGCCTTCATTGCTAGATGATGAAGAGGAGCTGGTGCTGCTATTCTGAACTTTCCTTCGTGAGTTCTGCAACAACAGAAAATCACCCTGAAGTGAGTTGTTTACCACTGCAAGTCACTGTAGAACTTATTTATTTCAATTTTTTTTCTCTCTAACCTAAGTTCCAGTAAAGCTAATGAGAGCAGTTACAGGCCTTGCCCACAGCATAAGCAGAAAATATACCTGTTCATCTGCTGGCTTGAACCAAAACTGGTAAATGGGTAGATCTGCCTGTGAAGATGAGTAGAGTGTAAGAAGTTCCAAGAGAAGAAAAATAACATTTGACAAATGCATTAAAATTCAGTATTGAGTATGGAGAAAAAACAGAACTAGAAGCAAATTCTTAAACATTTTAAACAAAAGTCTTCTGGAATGTGGAATTCTGTAATTCTGAAAAACTGAAATGCTTCAGAGAACCAGAGAGTTTAAAACAGAAAAGGGCTCTGCTAGGTTACCTTGTCCATGCTGCAGTAAATCCTGTTTTTCTTTGGTCCATCCCCTACTGGCACAATTTCCTGCCTTCTGATACATAAACATTCACCACATAAATATAAAAAATATAAAAAATATAAAAAATCCAGTCTGAGTGAATTACCTGTTGGTTGGAATATTCACTGTCCACACTGCAGTGCTTGTCTCCAGAGCTGTCCTCTCTGCTGCTACTGCAGGTCTTACTGCTGCCAGAGCCAGTGCTGCTGCTGCCGCCGCCATGCTTCTTCCCAAATTGCCGTATTTCATCTTTCTCACGTTTATTTCCAGATTCCTTATCCTCAGCAGAGGAAGCAGTGGAAGATGAACTGGAGAGTGGCATTGGAGTGGGCTCTGTCCAGAGGTCTGTAACTGCAGCCTTTACTTTACTGTGAATCCGCTTCTTATGATGACGTGTTTTATTTGCAACCTCCAAAAACAGATCCAAGAGTCGTGAATATACAGTTTGCTCTGTAATATTTCTCTGGGCATCAGATAAACTACTCACCAGAGCTCTTCAAGGAAATACAACCTCTTTGCCCCACATGCTGCAGACACCGCACCAAAGCTCACTTAGACCCACTCCTCCCACAGAAAAATTCTTGCTTTCCCATGCCTGTTTTCCACACTGGATTTCAAATCTTTGGCTTCATTCAAGGGAAATTATTCCTACCTCCCATGCTCAAAGTCTCCTACCTTGAACACGTTTTCAATGCCTAGAATCTTCTTCAGTTTTGCTTTAATATTCTCATACAGAGATGGCTCCTTCTCCTCTTTAGGTCCTGATCTTGTTGCATCAATTATTTTGGAGGCTGCTTTGTCTCCTGCTTGAATTTCCAGCTGTATTTTTTCAATATCAGCATCTGTATGAACTAGAGTCAAGATATTTATGTTCCAGCATTGTGCTATTTGAGTATCATTCACAGAGACTGACAGAAAAGCTTGCTTTCATTACCATACCTGGCTTCAAAACTATTTTGGCTTCAAGTTCTCCAACTAATTTGTTCAGCCAGGTATTTCTTAAGAAAGCAGAATTTCGTGACTTTAGGCTAAGACAAGCAGAACATCCCAAACTGGCTAATTTTCTACAGAAGGTGTGTGCATAAGATATTTGTCCTGCACCATGGTGACATTCCTCTTCTGAACCTTGGAGGCATCCTTTGGATATCACACTGGGAATATTTCTTTGCTGCATTAAACAAAAGTATGATAAATAAAAATATTTTATAGAAAAAATTGACACAGCTCTCAGAATCTTTGGTATATTCCTATTAATGATGAAAACGATGACAGTCTTGTCTAAGAAAGAAAGTACTGCTTAAAATTAGACAACCAAGCATTGGAAGAAGTGGGGTTTCTTCCGAAATAGCAGAATCGCAGAATTGTAGGGGTTGGAAGGGACCTCTAGAGATCATCGAGTCAAACTCCAAATGTGTTATATAGGTCAGGTCACCTAGCCAGCCTTTTCCAGGCAGTGTGTCTCAAACAAACTCCCAGATGAGAACCCCCAGTAGTCACTGGAGAGACTATAGGCTCCTGTAACAGTTTAACGTATCCATCCCATGCCCACAGTAGGCCTGAGAGGCTGAAGAGTAGTGCAGAGAATGCGCTTCTGCACTCCCCTGCAGGGATTCCCATGGGATTTGGGAAGAAAAATATTAATGCTGCCTGAGAGCCATTCTTTCCCCATTGCTCTGACTGAAAAAAGGAATAGAGTACAAAGGATTTATCTTCCATAACCCTCCCATGACTGAGGAAATAGGGAGACATACTGTCAAAAGAACCTCTCTGCATGAGATGAAAAGACCCTGAGTATAAGCACCTTAAGTATGCTGGGACTTAACGCTAGGCTGGGCTTGGGATACATCAGGCACCTGTTGGGTCTCACAGCTGCTTTGTTTATGATCTGATTACTCAGCTGCTGTGTTGGGGTTGCACAGCCCTGTCTGCTCTCTACCCGCCTGCAGTACAGGCCTTGTTACCTTCCAGATTTCTGATGACTGGAACTGCTGGTTAGAGATAGTTGGCATTTCTCCTTTGGGGAGAATAGGGGACTTCTTCTCAGAATCTACTTCTTCCATGTTTCTTGAAATAGCAAAAGCTTCACTCCTGTGGAAGCAAGGCATGCAAATAACATTTTCTAACTTCGCTTACCACCACCACTATTTAATACTGGAGAGATATGGGCAGTAAAAAAGAGAATGCTAAGCTTCATATGGCTGCTGGAGTACAGCTGAGTCTGAAAAAAAGTTGTACGTTCATGACTTATAAAGGAGAGCTCACAATCATTTAACACGTAACAAGCAATGTGTGACAAAATCTTCTGTACCTTACAGCTGCTAGCTCAACCTCCTGATGGCATGGAAGGGTTTCAATCTTCACATTTTTCTCTTTCATGTTTATCCTGGCATCAAATTTCATTGAAGTGTTGGCACTGAACTCTGCATGAAGTTCAAGACCACTCTGAAGATACTGTGTATTAGTACCCATCATTGCAATCATATGAAAATACACTCTGGAAATAAAAACACGCATAATTATAAATGAATATATGCATTTTTATCTTCGAAATGCAGAACTGAATGTTCATAATATTCTGTTCATTGCAGGAACTACCGCTGGCAGATTAAAGAGATGTAACAGGATAAAAAAGCTGAAGTGCCACTGGAGAGTAAAGGGTATTATCTGATAAACAAAGCAAATAGATCCTCTCACTGCTTTATCACTGATACATTGCTTGAGGACAAGCTAACATCAGAACCCTCTTCTAGCTTCAGATTTTGTCTAGTTGGTTATTATTATCACTGTTCTTATTATCGTTATTACTATTACCACTGCTAGTACAGTTGCTATTGCTTTTGTTCATCTAGAAGGGTTTTGCTTTTCTCCCTGAAATCTCTACAGCTTGCAGCTTCTGGTGATGAGGAAAAAAAAATTACATGTAAGAAAATACATCTTCATAGCTTAGTAGCTTTAGTCACTGACCAGGTACAAGTGTGTGCATTTTCAGCAACGGCAGAACATTGCTGCATTCCTTCTTGATGCAGTGCACTTTGCTAGGCTTGCAAGGTCACAAAACAACACGTCTCACTTCCTTATATAGGTTCACTGCTCAGGACTAATACAGCCATCCCAAACTTGGGCCAAATAACATTCTTATCCAACACAACTACTTCAAATATAAATATGAATGTGTGTGTGTGTGTGTGTGTGTGTGTATTTATACTTCGGTTTGATGTCAGCATGAATATCCATGTTGGTTTCCAACAATTGTGAAGGTCTAAAATTGTCCGATAATGGTGGTGACATCTGAATACCAACTGTAAAAGACAGAGAAATTACCTAAGCAGAGAAAAAAAATGCTGGACATACATTTTTTCAGTAAACACACCAGTTAACACAAGCTGTGCTTCTACATTTTTGAATACTTCCCATGGTTATTTGAAGATCATTATCCTTGAAACAGAATTATTCAAATATGTCCTAGGTGAAAGATGCTAATTACTTCTCAGCCCCTTTGGAGGTTCCTGAACACTAGTATTTTCACATTACAAGAGTACTTTTCAAGATTACAGAAGCAATTAATTTCAGCAGAGGGATGGAAGAACAGCTGCTGGGAAGGAATTGCTGTCAGGTGTCCCACGCTCACCAGCAGCCACAGCCTGGGCCAGGGCAACACTGCACATGCTGAGCTCCAGTGGCAGGCCCACCACCGTCGGGACAGCGTGCCGCAGCTCAGCCACCACTGCTGGCAGTGCCCATTGGCCTGAAACACCTCTCTGGGCCTCCTCCACTGCTCTTTTCACCGCTGTCTGCCAACTTGATGATCCAGTTAGACTCTGAAGACAGAGAAATGGGTTCAATGAGCAGGTATGGTGAGCTGGGGGACATAAATTATTCAGCAACACAGACAAAAAAAGGCAACAGCCTTATCACTACCTTCATGGCCTGCTGAATGATGCCCTTGTCAGTTTCAGTAAAGGCAATCTCCTGGCCCAGTACTTTGAAGTAAACAGACACCACAGGATCTTCAGGAGGCAATTCTTTCCATCCCAGAAGCTGAGGTGTTAAGAAGAGGTGAAGGAGAAAGGGATGAAATGGTTTTGTAAAATACATCATTGTATTAACAAAAAGTAGATTACACCTAAAGCATACTAACTATGGTTCCTTAGCCAAAAAAAAAAAAAAGGTAGGCATCTGACAGGCATGAACTTATGTGGCCTTTCTCATATTGCTTAACTAATTTCAGTGGGTGTTTCTCTACATAAGAATGGAGTAAGGCCTTGGTAATTTTTGCTACTTAAGTACTGGGTGACACCCAAGGGCTCATAAACAAAAGTCTTATTCACTAATCATTTTAAGAGAAGAGCAACCACTTACTGTGTTTTAACATATACTTTAAACCACATGAATTTTGCCTAACATCATCTTTTGTACTGTACATTAAGGGCAGCTTTGCATGGTGTGCTGACACACATTGAGTGAAAAGATGGCATCTGTTCTCACTGTAAGTACAATCTAAGTACATCTTTCTATGTCCAAACAGGATGGCTGACTCCTCTTTAACTGAGATTTCAAACGTAGCTGATGCAACCCTGGTGCTGGTGGGAACTGTCTACTGCAAACAAATTGGGAGGGTGGATAAAGGCATACCATTTTACCAAGTTCCTTCAGTGTCTTGTATGTATCACATTCAGCAAAGGGAATATTCTGTTTCCTGATGATATTAGCTAGGCTTTGTGATCGGAGAGCTACCTGTAGGAAACAGCACAGAGCATCACAGCCCAAGTACCAGAAAGCTCAGGAATACCTTTGTACCCGGCATTACACTCACCAAGGTGACTCTAAATGCATACCCCATGAAGCCACAGCACTTATAAGGCTGTGCTTACTTGGCAGGTGACTGCTGGCTATGACTGCAAATGCTGAGGACGTGCTGAGCTAGCTTTGAATTAGTCAGCAGGGATAATTTTAGGGCAGACCAAAGATCAGCGCAGACTGCAAAGCTTACCCAAGAAGATGAGTAAATGGCTGCATGCTGTTACATGGAACTTCATGCTGCTAGGGCTGCATTGCTGCCTGAAACTTAATTTCAGCTGTTCATTCCCTGTACTTACGTAAAACATCCTAGATGTCATGTGATTTTAGGTAGGCAAATACTCTGCTATGTAAGCTTTCCTTTGCTCTCCTAGATTTTCATGCCTACACTGAAAGTGTTCAATCCACATCAAGAAGCCCAAACACAAGTAAAATCATAATCTTTATATAAATTTTCCCTTCCACATAAGTCCTCACAGACAGAGTCAAACAATGTATACACTAACAAGTAATGCTGTCTGTAGCTGGGTTGTAGCTATCTGATTGTTTTAATTAAATACTTACTTCTACAATATCTGTTGCAGTATTTGCATAATATCCTCTTACTTTCATGATTATATCAGATGGAAACATAGTGTTCGGACTGTTCAGTAGATAGACCCTCCAAATTGCACCAGCCTTATACAGATCTATAACAGGAACAAAAAGCAGAAGAGTTTTTTAGGGTCTCCAAGGTGTCTCGTGAATTTAAGCTACCTTAGGTGCATGCTGTACTAGATGGCAAATGATTCTGCCTATATTCAGCCCCACAGATCCCCAACCTTGTAACTTCAAAGAGGGATCTTTGTTCTAGGGCAGAGTCAAAAGCATCACAGTGGTCAAAGCAGAAGGCCTAAATACGCACGCAGATACTTCTTTCCCCAGCAGATACCCAAAAAGTAGTAGAACACCTTCAGAGGATTTTGCATTTTACGAGGCTCTGGTGCTTTCTTCTGTTTCAAGGGTGTACTAAGCCCACAGCCCATGGCTGGAATTTTGGATGGAAATTATGGAACATGGTAGAAGCATTTAGCTATGTAAGCCTAAGTGGTGAACAGGGCATCTGGTACTCACAGGAATAACCACCACCATGAATGGCCTTGCTGTAACGATAGTTCAACCTGACAAATCTGGGGCTCAGAAGTTTAATGGCAATGTTACAAGCAGCAGATCTGAATAATAAAGAGTTAAAATCATAAGAAGTTAGTCAACAATGACCAAATTCTTAGAAAAGTGAGAAGAATGTATATCACCATTTGCAAAAATTGTACTTCTTCTGCTTACAGATCGTAGAGCTGTGGGATCCCTCCTATTGCCAAAGCCTTCATGTGTGAATATGTGAAACTGGCCACTTGTAAGCTAGTCTCTCTCAGCAGCGAGCTGGCCATGGCTGCCACGATGGGAAGAGAAGGCTTTGTTTCAAAGAGGACTATGCAAGCCATCATGCGCACATTTGGAGCAAGCGTGCTGTCCATAAAGATTTGGAGAGTGATCTCCCTTACCTAAGGAGAAAGATACAAGCTGTGAATACCTCACAATTCTTCAAGAAGAGGTGTTTCCAAACTAAACATGTCAGATCTGCATGTAATGGTGAACAAAACCCTGAACAAAGCATTGAGTATGGAGCCTGTCGTTAAAATGAAGACACTGCTGGGGGCATAATGAATAGGGCTAGAAGAAAGAGCCATTAGCAACAGGCAGAGTGTTACAGTGACTGAAGCAACCCCCTTCCCAGGATGTCAACAAAGATGGGGTAATGTCAGGGATTTGCAACATGGGAAAGAGGAAAACTAGTTTCTACAAAATCTGCCCAGAGTTCCTAATGGCACTCTATGGCTTCATTATCCCTGCATCTCAAAGGCAGCCCAAAACACACCCTCAGAGGTAATCAAATAATAATTTCAGTTACTTTTGCAGGGTCTTTTCTGGCTATCTTCCTCAAGGCCAGCACGGCATCAGCATGAATTCTGCTCGGTAGTGATGCAGCAGCAATTGAAAACGTTGGCAAAATCTTCAGGATGCATTTGATGCTGGCAGGCTCTCCTGCATTGCCTATAGCTTTCAGGGCCAAGGCCACATCTTTAGCATGGCTTCTGCTGGAAGCTTCAGCAGCAAGGTCATGGAGTGGCTGAAATCAGAGCAGGCTGTTGTTAATCACAACAGGCAGAAATCCTGTAATAATGCATTAAAATACACATTGCCATAGCAAACAAAATGACCTCTGGAGCAAAACCCTGAGTAAAGCTGTTCAGATTTTTCTCCCAGAAGAAATCACTGCTAAGAGTGAGGCACGTAAACACCTCATTCCCAAGCCGTCAGCACTTCAAGAGGTGAATTAGAGGCATTTGAAAAATTTCTTCACCCCTAATGAAATAATAAGAGATGAGAGTCACCTACCTGAAGAAGTTCATTAGGACAAAATGGAAGCTGGGCGCAGTATTTATTTACCAAGCTACCATATCCCAGGTAAACAAGTACTCGCAGCACTGGTGTTTTCTGAATTTGGGGACAGGTCAGAAAAGTCTGCAGAAGGAAGAAATCATAGTTGTTAACATTTTGATTTATTAGAGCTGGTGTGCAGTGAAACATTTGTATCTGAGGAGTAAATAGATAAAATTACTTTGGATTTTTCCTACGTATTTTAGAACTTAAATCAAATAGTAGTGATTCGGCTAGGATTAAAGTAGAGCTGCTCCAGTTCTGTTGCATGCATTGGTTACTTTGTGTTATTTTCATGTCTGTCCGTTTTTAAAATCTACATTTTGATATAAATAAATCAAAAGTAATTTTACTATGAAAGTTTTAAAAAATATTCCTTACAAAACTTTTGCAACAAATGTTTGGAAACATTTTCTAAATAATTCCCTTTTTATGTTAATGGCTTTCATTTTACAAAATAAGAAGAGAAAACATTGCGTCCTTTGCTTATAGTCATGTGAATTTGCTTCCAAAATGTGTGACAGGGTAGCAGAAGGGAGAATCGTTTGTACTCACTGTGGCAACTTCTAGGGCTTTCTTACTGGGCATAACAGAATGAAAGGCAAGAGGGAGAATCACAGCTCCTTCCCAGATTTTCAGATTCTTATCATGAATTTTTTGTTTGAGGAACTGGAATGTGTCAGTAGCTCCAGCAGCACAGGCAGCACTCAGGAACCAGTGCCTGCCAGGGAGGGGAGGACTCGTTACCGCATTGCCCAGCGCTGCTCTGGTTGGGAATCCCAGCAGACAGCAGTGCAGTTACCTGTATGGAGGTTCACTGGCAAACTGCATCCACACAGACTCGATTTGATCCAGGGTCACTACACGAAGCAACTGGACCATTTTTAAAAACTTAGTTGAGGCTTCTGTAGTGCCTCCTTCCTTGTCATTCTGAACTAATTGTTGCAGTGTTTCTGTTAACTGTGGGGGAAAAAAACAGAAAGATGAAATCTGACATGCCTCAAATAATTTTGAGACTTGTTAACAGGGCAAATGACCTGTTAACCTCATCAGTACTGAAAAAGTGCAAAGAATAATCCTCAACTACCTGCATGTCTGCATTTCTGACTCTTATTAGAGGGATTGGCATCTGGAGCAACCCTTCTGGGAAACGATAACGAAGACTCCCCTGGTTTTGCAGTTGAGCATCTGGTGCCTTTATGGGAGTCCTTTTAATGTCGACCAGAAGCAGTTCTTGTCTTGAAGAGAAAGACAGAAATGCTTTAGTGTGAGTTTGGCACACCACATGGGAGCTGGGCACAGTCAGGGTTGCAGGGTGAGGGTGCCCAGCACTGCAGCTGCACTAGCACAATGCAGAGCAATCTCGGGTTTGTGCATTGCACTGTACTGTCTGGAAATGTCACCAGACAGGCGAGAGCTTTCACTTTGCTTGCCACACTACCAACATTCACTGCACTCACTTGGCTTCCATGGCTGCTATCCCATCAGGCTCATTGAAGGGAGAGATCTGGTACACCTGTTCAGACATGGCAAATGTCATCAAGGCTCCACTGTCATAGTACTTCATCTTGTAAGTGAACAGTGCTGTGCCCTTCATGTTTCTGACTTTCTAAAGGTGTGAAGAGACACAAATATGAAATGGAAATTGTTAACTGATCGCAGACAAGCCAAATTCCCTGCCAGCACCAGCAGAGAGTGGGGGCAGAAGCGCAGCCTACCATGGGGCAGGTGGGGCAGGGCCGAATGTAGGCCATGCCTGTGCTCTGCACTGCACTGTCCTGGCAGTCTGTCAGGTCCTTGCTCTTGGAAATGGTGGCACGGTTATTCTTGCTGTCATCCTGGATAACGTATCTGGTCTGACAGGTGCCCTCAATCCCAGCCTGTGAGTGTTCATAAAACACAGTGAAATTTCACTGGAAATTTCAATTTCATTACAGCAATATATAGATCAATGAAAATTACCTGGCAAGGGTTGTGTCAGGGCAAGCTACTATGTAACAGGAAAAGGAGCATGAAAATGAAATCAGAATGGGAAAGAAACAAACCTCTTGTAGGTTGTACACATTCTGTGACTTTTTGATGGTTATCTGCATCATGTTCAGAATCCCTCTCACGAGGTTAGTGCAGAGGATGGGACAGTCCTCAGGGGCATAAATACTTCTCACTCTTCCCTCTGTGTATTCAAACTTAAAGACTTGGCTGAAACATGCAGCAATAGTCTCTGTGAGCTTCGGAGATGGAGTGAAGGGGTCGTTGGGCCAGAAGCCATGGTATTCCTCCAGCTTTGGAGACCGGATCTGTGAACAAAATTAGGAAAACATTCATCTTGTTCAACACCAGCTTGAAACAGTGCAATAACAGTGAAATGGACACTCCTCATCCATGGCTGGGCTCTTCTCCAGCACTCAGGAGATGTTTTTCTGCTCAGGC
Organism: Cyrtonyx montezumae; assembly: GCF_038088225.1. NCBI lineage: Eukaryota > Metazoa > Chordata > Aves > Galliformes > Odontophoridae > Cyrtonyx > Cyrtonyx montezumae. Next base: position 13,108,311 of record NW_027071825.1, read on the forward strand.
TCTTGTACTACACCTAGGAAACAGCCTTAAAAATGCAATTTCCATAAAGGATTTCTGCCAGAAAAAATAAGGTAATGCAAACAGCATTCAGAAGTTTAGCAAGCACGATGGACTAGGTAGTGAAACCCCTGCTGCCAGCTGTCTGTATGGAAAGAATCATCTCCCATTTTCCCCATTTTTTCACTGTGTTCTCCCTCCAGTCTACAGGTCAGCCAGGCCATCTCTCAAGCTGCCGACCTAGACACATAGGGACTGTTTTGGCGCTGCTCCTGGCTGAGCACGTCCCAGAGCAGCAAAGCTGCGGCAGGGCTGCTGGGGAAGCAGAAGCGAGCAAGGAAGCCGGGGCTGGCAGATGCTTTTTTGTGGCTGCCATCACTTGGAGCTTGTCAGGTTGTAAAGCTTGCTTGCAAGTCCTTGACTGCTCCCTAGTGGGAAGTGTGCGCCTGCATGCACATACGGACACAGACACACGCACAGACATGCCTCCCGCCCTCCTGCAGTAAGACACGTGTTCCTGCGCAGAGGGAAGTAGTGTGGTATTAGGGCTCTATTTTAGGCTTTTTTAATCAGGGCTACAACAGTGGCTTGCCTCTTAGAATAAATCCTACTCAAGACTTACGTCTGTAATTGCTGAAGTTATACCAAATTTAGCAAGGCTACAATAAAGTCCTGCTGTTTTGAAAGTGTGTCATATTTGAAAACAGATATTTCCTCTCACTGTTTCAGTAACAGGTGCACAGAGTTACAGATTCAGTAAACTCCTAGGACAAATGCAAAGTGCCCTCATACGGCTCTTTCCCTCTGTGGTGTTGCCTCTTTTCTAACATCTTTTGTTCTGCGCCAGTTTCTTAAGATGTTTGTTTTAATCTTTTCTGTGAGTAGCAGCACTTCCAGATCTGTTATCATTATGCGAAGCACAAGCGTTACCACTGAAATTCTTCACATTTGAATTGAAACCTATGCGAAGAATATCAAAAGGAATACAACGGAGACAGACCTGAATTTCATTTGTAATGAATGAATTTCAACACAAAGCTTTTCTGAGGCCATGGACTGGGCTAAAAATCATGGATTTGTCATACCTGAATTTTTTTCATTTTCATACTCAAGTTTACTGTTGCCTTTACTAAAGCTATCATAAGGGCATTGCCTTAAAGCAGCAGCCTGACTTGTTTTTCCATGGAGCTGAAGCTTGTTAGTGGGCTCAGGCACTGGATCAGCTCTACCTCCCTCTACAGACCTGCAGGATGAGAGCATAAACCAGTGCAACCTGAGCAAAGCCACTTGGTCTGACACTGGGACTGTGGGGTCCGCTCAGCACCCAGGCGTACCCTAAGGTTATGTTCAAGGTTTGCATCCCTGGCTTGTTTATTTTTCCAGCAGAAACTATGTCCCAAACTGTGTGATGCAGGAGGAGGGATAGGTTTGCATACCCTGAAGTTACCTGCAGAAGGTGGTCGCTGCGAGACACACGGCTGATCTCCAGTCCACAGGTCAGCTTCAGCCCCGCTGCTGCCAGCGCCTTGCCTGGCAGTCTGTGCAGAATGAGGCCCTTGTATTCATACACGTAAGTCTTGCCAGTACGAAAACCAGGCTCTATTGAAAAGTAATTGAAAGAAATGCCTCCTTCACTATGACTGCCGTGCCATTTGCCATAGAAAACATCCCAGCATTGGAAGGAGTGGGCAGGAGATACGTGCACTGTCAGATGGGGGGAGTGCACTTACCAAGGTCATGCTTCTGGGCCCCTGCATGGTAGAAAAGAGAAAGATGCATGAGGAAACTAAAATCTCTGCAGGCACTTTACATTTATTATTCATTTACTCAGGGAGATGATGGCTGTCAGACAGCCAGCTTTTGGAGCACACCCTTGGGACACCGAGTCCATGCCAGCCCTGCTTGCTACATGCTGCTGCACTCAAGCAAGAAATCCATCATCTGACAGCCAAAGTCATAAAAAGGCTTTAGCAGATTATGCTGGGAACATCCCTAATAAGGCCCTGAGGAGGTGCCCCTTCCTGAGGAGCATAGTGACCATTGCGGTTCTGCAGTACCAGTAAAGCTCAGACTTACCCACGAGGGCGAGTACCAGGGCCAGGATGAGTCCCTTCATGCTAAAAGTGACTGAATGCTGCAGGGGAAATGTGCACCTTTTATAGAAGAATTATTAACAGGCTCAGGGAATTCTGTTGAGTTATCAACTTCTTATCAACTACTCGAACCCTTTGAGGGTGAGAGGGCCGGGGACACCTGGCCAAAATAATAAAAGTGCTGTGCCAAAATAATCACAGGCAATCTTGTTCTCACTTCACCATCTAAATGCTCAGAAAGCACCTTTTGGAATAGATGAACAAAAGTATTAAAATATCATTTAAAGCAAAATATTTATTGCATAATGAATACTACTATCATTACTTGTTGGAAGCATCTGGTGCTATTGCAGCCTGTTCTGACTTTGCCCAGGTTATCCTGACCTGACCACAAGGCACAAACCTTATCTAACTGATAGTGCTTCACAAGGATTGTGCAAAGCCTGGGCAGCACTTCTGTGACACTGCACTGATGCCCTTCTGCTTCTGCACATGCTGTCACCCACAGCACTGCTCTCTGAAGGGTGGGGAATCCACCATGAGACGATAACTCCCACCACTGTCACAAAGGCCACAGCAGAAAGCACTGCTCACATTCACATTTCCTTACCTGACTTTCTTACCAGGACATTGCACCCATCAGTGCCCTTGCCCAGAATCATTAGCCATGCACAGGTGTGGGTGAGAACCCAGGGGAGCTGCAGACATTGCGGACACAAGGCTCCTGGCTTACTAAGATGTACAAACTCCAGTTTGCTCAAATGCATTTCACACCAGGCAACAAAGGGCAACATCCTCACAAAGTGGGGTCACTTTTTCTGTCAGTCAGCTGCCAGCCATCTACTGCTACTCTCCCTGCCCCTTTCCGTGAGCAGGTCTGTGAGCAGGTTCCCTTTTCAGCAGCTCTGTGAGGCTGCTCGTGTTACACAGCTCAGCTGGGTTCCTGGTCTTTTGTTCTCAGATGAGTTGTGGAGTTGGACAATGGTGACAGGGCCATAGATACTGCTCTCGTTGCAGATCTGTAGGAGAGGCAGCCCAGCAGCCCTGGGTCTGGGATTTGAATTTTCTCCTTTGGGGCTGCCAGTGTGTGTACTTAAACTGGGGTAGGGAACCAAAGCTGCTGCTGAATCACTGTGGGAAGGGTTAGGCTCACAAGGCACAGAACTTGTCTCAGTTCTCATCAATGCAGCAGGGACTCCTATCCAGGACAATGTAGTTTTCCCACTGCTTTTCAGCTGATATTTTTATAACTGATCAGTTAGGATATAATTTATAATACCTGACACACTGGACTTTGTTTGTACATCGAGTATGTTTTGCTGGTACTATATCCTGGTTCTGTTTGTTCTGACCTCTTTCTCAGTAAAACTGACAGAATATGACAGAGAAGCTTGGCCATATAGGCTGCAAGCAGCTCCAGGGATTTGTATCATGTCTTTTGAGATTTGGCAAATAGTAAATTTAGCTAAAAGATTTACACTTACAACTACCGGCAGCTGGTGAGAGGCTCAAAATCCAACATACTATGGAATGTTTACATGCAGCTTCAAAATTTAAAAACAAAATGACCAACCAACAAACCCTACCTGTGTAACATAGCTGTGTCTGGACTTTGAGGTATAGCATTCATACTCCAATACAGAGGGCACTGGGAATCAATGTCCTCGTAGCTCCGGATGTAATTTCCAAACACTGCAGACCTGTCAGCGGGAAAAGCTGCCCTCAGTTGTGGTGGAGCCCTTTCCCAGCAAGGCTTGTACTCCCATAGGATTGTTCCCTTCTCATCTCTTGCTCACCACTGGATTCACCCACCCCACCCCAAAGTGCCAGGCAGGGCACACTGCACCCCATGCACCCTGCCATGCTGTGATCAGACAGGATCCTCTCTGGTACTGCCCAACAACCTGTCTGTGGAGACTTCATCTTCGTAGTTTTCTGCGTGGAACTGAATCTTTTAATTTTTGTTGGCCATTTCTCCAGCCTGTCAAGAACCATTGAAACTCTCGTTATGGCCCTTCACGTCCCCATATACTCACACCTCTTCGCTGTTTACATTTCTCCAAAGAACATAATCTGAGTGAAAAATAAAATAAAAGAAGAGAAAAAAGAAAAAAAGTATATATATGTATTGTGAGGTAACGATCAACTCTGCTGTGCCCAGGAGCAGCCATGAACTGCATTTCCCTGGAGCTCCAATCAATGTCCACAGTGCAGGGTGGGATGAGGCCAGGGCCCCCAGCAGCCACACCACAGCTTTGGCTGAGAGGAGCCAGCAGCCTGGCTTCGTGAGAAGCCTCTGGTCTGCTACATGAGGCCTTGGGCAGGCCTGTGCTTCCCTGGGGTTTCTAGCACCCACAAGCCCCAGTGCCTGGGTTGAGAGCCCCTCATGGCTTTTCCACCACTGCCCAGGTGTCTGCCCTTCATGCCAACTTCCCAGCAGATTCCCTTCAGTACTGAGGATGTTACCTTTCCAAACTATAAGTCCCACATACATATAAACACTGAAGTGCCCATGCTGCTGGAGAAAGCAAAATGGCACAACCTGTATAGAACTTTCTCAATCCCTTTGCCCAGCAATCACCTTCCAGTTTCATGTGGTCAGATTTAAGTGCCATTTTGTCTTCATTTTAAAAATCTAATCACTTATTTCTCATCCAATTAATTTACCAAAAATCTACAGGCATGCAGCTTGCCAGCCTAGCCCAGAGCAGATAGAAACACCAACCAGGAGCACACAGTTAGAACCCCATGGCCTCCAGCACCCAGGGCACCTGAGCCCATCCCTCACCATGCCCACAGAGACCTGACGTGGGCAGGCTTCGCACTCCAGGTCTGCTCAGAGGCCCTTGACTCACACCAGCTTCTATGTGCTGCATGTCAGGAACGACACATTTCCTGCCTCCCTCAGAGCAGCCTTGTCCACATGCTCAAGGTTCAGGTTTATTCCCTGAATAAACCTGTTCCCTATGACAGCGTAGGCCCATCACGTTGTCACTGCAGAGCACCTCGTTTTGTTGCTGCTGCAGAGCCAACCAGTTCCTACTGTGGGTGCCCATAATCTCAGCACCAGGGAAGGAAGCACAGGGGAAACAAGCTGGGAGTCTTGTAGGCAGCTTCTGCCACTCCACACAACCCATAACCCAGGTGGGGTCTGGCACAGACTCTTGCCTGCTACACAACTACACAGCAGGCTGTCACAGCCTTGAGTCTACAAAATGTGGGGTGAAGAGAAACAATGCAGACATCCTCTTGCCACAGTCAGTGAAAGAAGGAAGCCTTCATCAATTTTTCCATGCATGTATTTATTACGAAATCAGGTAGTTATAGGCAATTAGAATAGTTTCTACAATAATAAAGTTTAATACTTTAAATTACTTGGGAAAATTCCACACATATTTAAGCATTAAATTTAACATTTCTATTGCTTCTTAAGATGAGTATTCTACACCACCACACAATAAAAAATAAATGTTTCTGTCTTCTCCTGTGCTGCAATGTACAGCTTCATGTACTGCATTCTTCATTCTCACATGAACATGCTGTGTGTGCATCAACAGTATCCTGCATGTCCTCTGACTTCTGGTCGAACTTCATCTGTTTGTCAGTCAGGCTGGTAGCTGAATCTGATGATGAACAAGAAATGGAAAGCAAATAGAGTGCTTTAGAAGCAGTTTTGCAAGGTACGACATTTACCACACACTTGTCATTAATTAAACCAGGCTTGGCCTCTCCTTACTGTCAACTGTATTTATACCTGACTAAGTCAAGGTGAGGTGTTCCAGGAAACCCACTTAATTAATAAGTAATTTCTACTTTGGAAACCAGTACTTCCATGTAGAATTTTATTAATAATACATTTAGAAAAAGATATTGTGGTCTTAAAGAAAAACACACTTTGAAAACACACACAAACATATGATCAATATAATCTATATCTATCTAATCTACAATATACTTACAGAAGGGATATGTTCCCATATCACCACACCCATGGGCAGCACCCTGTTCACACCTGCCCTACTACAGCCTAAATCAGATCAGGGAAACAGGATTATGCCCAAAGGCAGTGATAAGTGAAAATACACATGATGAGGTTCCCTGTTTCACAGTGTTGAACATGATCCTGAATCATCATATGCTGCAATACAGCTGTCATATGTTGACTGTGCTCTTACCCTCTCCTTACCCTGTTAGATCTAAGTATCATGAATTACATAAATCATAAAATTACTACAGAAGAACATCTCTCTTTCACTAAAGAAAGTTTTACATATTCATGAAAACAAGGAAAGTTCTTCAGTGAGTAGAGCAGTAACCCCATCTCTACTCATGGATTTGTCAGATCATTCACATATTTCAAGTGTCATAGTAGAATAAATTGCACAGCCTATCTGGGCCTCTGTGCAGCTCCTTTTCAGGAGGATTTCTGTGGACTTACCAGCTGGGAGGCAGTGGAAACCAACAGTTACTGGAGTTGTCTTGGTAGCAGAGCATCCCTTCATACAGCGCAGCACAGGCTCGGTAGAGTAGCACTTGGAATCGACACCTGCAAGCTGAACTGTCTTCTCAAGCTTCACGAATGAATGATGCAGTTTACAAGCTGTAACAGAATCACTGATGGTAGTTTGTATTTTTATGTGCAAAATCTTCAAATCTCCCCAGACTGACCCATCTGCCAATGATGTGTCACATTTGCAAGCAAAGTGCCTCTAAAAAGACTGAATGTTGATCATAAGCAAAGCAGCAGTGCCTTGCTGACTGACAAGCTTTTCAAATCAGCTAATTAAATATGGAGTTACTGGAAGTTAATTTCAACTGTAACTGGCTTAATTTCTAGATTAACATGTAGGAGCAGTCTGAAATACATTCTAATAAACATGCTGGAAAGTAAACTGGCTCACTGAAGAGCTGCAAAACCACATTCAAAAGCTTTGAGTGTTCATCAAAGGAGAGAAGGGAGGGGTGTTTCCAAACAAATAAAAATAATAACTACAGAATTACACCATTACCACTGTCATTCAGGCTCAGAATTGCTGCAGAGAGAGCAAAGATCACTGCTGCCAGCTGGTAATATTGGTCTCATTTAGGATTCCCAGGACAAGTTACAAGTGTGTGAGAAGCTAAATGAACCACATATAAGCTTTATTCTCAGAATGCCAGTAATTTTCACTGTATCTTGAATAGAAACACAGAGTGTGGTAACCAGCAACAGCGTGAATTTTGTTGTGTGCACGCCCGTATACTGCACATACATCTAAAGTGAGTCTGATTCCAGGTATTCTTTACAAAGACACATAGAAGAACAACAGTTAGTATACAGCTAGACATGTGAAAGTCATCTCTAGGTAATGAGTAAGTCCTTCCCATCAGGTTCACAACAGTAATGTGCTTGTTCTCCTCCCTTCTCCATGGTATCCTGTTGCACCATAACCTCAGCTGAGAGAATGGAGCACACTGTAAGATCATAATCTACTGAAACACTTAAAATATAGCCCTTCTTTTTTCCTTTATTTCAGCAATGTAATTAAGAACTGCTCGTGTGCTCAGATGGCTGACAGGTTGCACTGGTTCAAAATGCAGGTGGTGAGCCACAGTAATTTCTAATCCCCATCTGATTTTTTGGTGGATCAAATGTCAGCTGGAAAATGCAGTTTGCTTACATCAAAACATTCCATGTGAATTTTTCCTTTTTTTTTTTTTAACCTTCTTCTTCATAGTTGTCATTTCAAAACTGTTTTTGTTTCAGCTTGATTTGTTCATTTCAAAATGAACAATTTTTTCCAATATATTTACGGTTATAAAATTTTCTAAAAAGTATATTTTCTAAACAATACTAAATTAAATTAATTAGAACTTTCATACCTCCTTTGCAGGATGTCTCTTCCAAAATCCAAGAATGACCAAAGTTCACAGCATTTTTAGCTAGATACCCATTGGGCATCCGATACTCCTGTTCACATTCTGCATCATATTTTCCACAGATTCCACACATTTTCCCTGCCATCCATAAAGCAACTTGAATCTTCAAGAAAAGGAAAAAAAAGTAAAAAAGAATTCAAATTTACAACAAACAAACATAACAACACTGTGGAGCAGATTTTTTGCTATATAAGTGCCTTCCAGTATCATAATGTATCATTGAATGTCTTGGGTTGGAAGGGCCCCCAAAGATCGTGTAATTCCAATATGACAATGCAGAGACATATAAATGTTTTTCTTCTTTGCTAAAAACTCAAAAGTGTCTCTCAGTCAGATGCCAAACTCCCACGATGTTGCAGTGCCCTCAGTTCTGCTGCAGTCTCTAAAACATGCTGTGTCTGGCTAGCTTATTAAGTTATTATTAGCTTTGACAATCATTCTGAAGTCTTTGTGTGATAGATGTTTTCCTAGTAGGTGATAGATGCAGCATGATAATACTGGTTTCTTACATTTCTGTTCCATATTTTTCTAGTACAGACTTTCAAATGTGGGCAGAAGCTGAAAATACTTTGTTTCTTGCAGATACACTGCTGACTCAAACTGAATGCTCACAGGCCTATTTTGACATACACACTTGCTGCAAGAATAAATTATTATTGGTGAAAGATTCTTGGATGTCCTATGAAGAAACACAGAGAAGGACTCTGCAGTACTGGCTGCAGTATCTTCTTTTAGTTTTTTTTTGAGGGGGGGGCTGAACAAATTTAACTTTGCTACTGTACAGTATTACACTCACACATACAGATTTAAGGATATCTACAAAAATATCTCATCTAGATTTATGAAGAGGAAACTATACCGAGAATGTTTGTCCATCAAAGTACAATTTTTCAATACCATAGGCTGGGGCAACAAGTACAAGCCCTTGGTTTTCACTGTGAATCCACAGAGAAGCACCTAGAAGAAGAAAAAAAACATTTAAGTAATAATGATCATTAAAATAAATAAATAAATATAAACCAGACTCAAACTGTCTCCTTCAACAGAGAAAAAAAAGCAGCTGTCATGTTTTTAAAAATGCTCTTTTACCACTTCTGCTTAGAATTCCTCACTTGTTCTCAACAAGCACAGTGAGTAAAAAAAATACAGAGGAGTATATACATGGATAACAGGTGTTCGTAAAAAGTTGGGAAACAATTTTAATTATCACAGATCTACTTATTGTTCCTGGGGCTATTAGCATATCATATTTATTCCTAGAAAGGCATACAGAGCTGCTGATAATACTTATGCAGTTGTGCAGCTATTCAAAACTCTGACTATACTGCATTGGGGTAAGAAAATACTAAAAACAACATGATTGTCATTGGAGACATTTTTAGCACAATTATCACTCACTAAGTACATAATAATTAGGGCAGAGCACAGCGCTGGCAGATGCTAACCCAATTTCAGCAAGATTTAGCCTGATTCATATACCACAGATATACAGTCAGGAAACATCTGCATTGCGCATTGCCCCTAACTGTGTAGCAGAGAATGAAGCCATGTCCTCCTGTGTCCTTTCACAGAAAAAAAATATCCCTGCTTGGAGAAAAGAAAGCAGCCTAGTTTTCCTGTATACATGCAGTTCTCTGTATTTATTCCTGGCAGACTTCAGAATGCTAACTAGTTGTATACCTATAAAGCTAAATGGGAACATCTTGGATCTAAGGGTGGTGAATGTTATAAAAACTCCAAAATGTTTTACCAAGCAAGGTTTTGTGCTATAGCTGATACACTTCTCCAATTTGGAACACTGGTGAGAGCCACAGCAATATATGAAACATTAGTTATGCCTTGGTTTGTTTGGCCACCTTGAGAGTTTTGCGTTCTAATTGGTCTTTGTAAATGTTCACGTGCAAGCAAGTAAAATACAAATTCTTAAATAACAACCTGACAGCAAAGGGTTTAAATACGTACTGAACACAGACTTGTGGAAGCTCTTTGATACAATTCTTTTGTCTTCTCTCCCTCTCTTTCTCCTAACATGCACGTGAAAATGAAACCAAGGAAATGCTGCAGCACTTACCAGTAGATACAAGGGAAATGTTGGTCGTGGGGCTCTCAGCCCCATCCACCAGCAGTTTCACCTGTCCATTCACAGGATGCATGTCAATTTCACTGTTAAGAAGAAGAACATTCTTACCCTGTTTGTATCATGTTTATACACACATAATGACCAAGTGATTTTCTTGCTTACTAAATATCACTGGTCACAATGTAAGCACATTTCAACTGTTTAAATTACACTGAGGCATTCTTGTCACCTAAAACGCAGGATAAGAACATCTCAGGCATCATGTTCAGTATGCAGAGAAAGTAAATAAGGACAATGCTGAAAACCATTTGAGAAAAGCTTAGATCCAAGCTTCTCTCCCACTCAATGTGGACGATGCAGTCCCTCACATTATGACAACTGGCAGAAGTTACTTACTGACTGCCAATCTTGACATTGATGGCTTTAAGGTTTGTAGCTCCTTCAGCACCCTTCATCATCACCAGGAACTTAAGGTCAGAGCTGCAATCCTGAGCCAAGATGTGATAGCAGCTTGCTGGCATTGAGTAGTTGAACTTGACTTCATTAAAGGTTGTGATCTTGTTGTGTGAAACTGTGCAGCGAGCTGGTTAAATAAAATGCCAGTGAATATTTGCTTTTCTGTTAAGAAAAGCCATTAGATAATATATTTTCTTTTTAGTGCTATATTATTATTATTATTTTATCTATATGATATTTTTGTATAGATTATAGGGGCTTTTTGCCACCTGCCACCCATAACTTCTAAAAAAAAAAAGCATAAAAAACACAGTCCTATGTCTAATAAAATAGTCACCAGAAAGTTTATGATACCACTTCAGAAAACTGCCAATCTTGATTTCCCTGAATTACTTTCTCTACTATATACACAATATTCTCTTCTAGTTGAACCATTCTTACATTATTGGATCCCATTTCCTAACTGACTGGAGACAAATAATCTCAGAAAAAAAATAATCACAAGATCAAAATAATTTCAGAGACTGAGGACATCCTGCTTCTGAGCCAGATCCAACTCTGACCTTTCAAATTCTCAAGCACTGCAGAAGGGGCTTCAGCAAAGACATTCCAGATCGGAGGCTGCAGCTCTGAAGCTGGGATCCTTGGACCCACAGGGAGTGACAGAGGAAGCCTCATGGCTTTTTGATAGAGGGTCATCTGGGAAGGAATTCAGAAGCACTGTAAAAGTATAGTTGTACCAAGTATTCACAACAAACAGCTGAGATAGCCTTTTTTCCTATCTGGAAATCAATTTCAGTCTCTTCTGCCTTGGTTGACAGAATTTATATGAACACGATTCATCTGACTCACTGTCCACAAGCTTTTGCTTCTGCTTACAATTTTCTTTCATGGTATGGGTCATCATTCAGTTAGTATTTATGAGAGAATGTATTGCTTCCTTTTCAAATGTGTTTATGTGAACACTTTGGAAGCTATCACGGATGGAAATGCATGTCTTCGTGAGTACCCGCCATAATCCTTTTGCATGAATGAAACCACTGTATGAATATTCTTGGATGAAATATAAAAAGATCAAAAATACATAAGAGCTGTTTTCATCATTTACATCCAAACTGTTGCTTACTTTACTTAGCTCCTCCTTCTAAGAATTGGCCCCACGTAATTAAACACCACCACCAATCTCACTTTTCTATCAGGAACACATAGGAGAGTGAGGACAATGTTTCGTATTTACATCAGGCAGCTTGACAACAATATCACACGTCCTAGGAGAAGTCAGAGCCACAACCATCCTGGCTTGTCGAGAAGGATTCTTGCCCATTCTCTCAGAGAAACCCAGCATAAATGCAGCCCCAGGAACAAACCTGTAAAACCTTCAAAAAGGAAAGATCTGGTGAAACAGAGAGGCAAAAAGAGGCACTTATCCAAACCAGGCACCCACACATATGTGCAAAAGTGGCATACAGGTTGTTCAGAATCCTTGCCTGTGTCCCCATAACCACTCCTTGCTTTACTGATCAGAGTTCACTGAAAGGAAGAAAATGTTCCCCAGTTTTCAGTATGCCCAGCACAAGGAATTACTGTACACAGGATGGCGATGTCTCCCACTCAGGTTTTGTGTCTGAGGCCAGCACTCAGGAAGCTCATAGAATTAAAAAGTAGCTGGTGCTTTCATCACTAGAACCTCATGGGTGGATACTGATTTTTCACATTTGACCAATATCATACATGAGTGGCACTAAAGGCTAAAACCTCACCATTCAACCACTGATCTGACACTTGAAGGAACCTTGGGCCACTCCAGCTTCACTTGTGCAGCAGGGTGTCCAGCAAACCGTCCAGTTACCAGCTCAGTAGAAACCTTGTAGTCCTGGCAATTCTGGCCCCATTTCAGGAAAGCCTACAGCAGATCAAAAGGTGGTCCATTTTTAAAATGGAACATTATTTTACTGTGATGTATAGAGTTGTATATGATGATATTTTGAGCCTTACCACTGCCTTGTGAGCATTGAGGACCGAAGCATCTGCACAGAGCTTCCATTTGCTTGAATCTGTCAGGTTTGTCACAAATACCTGCATCCGGGGCCTGACGGAGTCAGTATCAGCATATACCACAAGCTGAAGGCCTCCTGTCTTCTTACTGTTACTAATGCCATGGAGAAAAGCAGCTAACACTGGGCTTTTGGTGTCACCTAGAAACTTGGGCTAAGGAGAAGGGGGACAAAGTATGCAAAGAACAACATTACAAAGGAATTGCTATGGAGCATTTCAAATGCAAGATCTAGAAAATAAAACTACAAATACATAGCAGTATATGTAGTGCACATATATCTGTACATACCCGTAAATTGTCATGCATATGCCCCTGTAAGCACAGATGGATCTCATCACTATATCTGAGATAAGCCAAAATTTGTGCCATTTACTGAGATGCACCTTTTCACCATGAAAAGGCTGCACCACGGAAAGCATATAGGGGATCTACAGTGTGTCTCACACTCTAGATTGATATTCAAAACTTGACAATTTGGTGTTTCCCTGTTCCCATTGCCCTAGCTGCCTAATTACTGCAAAGGCACAGCCACTCTGCCAAGCTGTAAAAAGCCCCTAAAAATGATGCAACTAACCCAGGAAGCAGCTCGGGATGTGTCGTGGCTGGATCTGGTAGAGGAGTACGTGCTGCTGGTAACTCGGTCACCTGGGAGGTTTCTTTTTGGGAACTGCAGGAAGGAAATACATCATGCTCATGAAGGTAATTTAAAATCACACTTGAAGAAATTGCACTAGGCAGTGCTGCAGAATATTCTTTGTTATCAAGCTTATTGCTGATATGAGTATCAAAAGAACGGCTACAGCTGATTTGGTGTTATCAGTACTGCAATTTTCGTCAGCAAAGACAATAAGTGGACTTCAAAGTTTTAGTTTAACTCATAACATATTCCAAACAACTAATTAAGAATAGAAAACTCACCTCTTGTCTGTGTGCTGATCTAAAGCGATACTGATAAATCTCATGATGCCCCTTTGAAAATAATAACAAGAAGGAGATGAAAAGCCTTGGAAAAAAAAAGAAATGCTGCAATTGCTCTCAAATCTGAGCTAAGTCAGAAATTTTCTAATTATCATTCATGCATAGTTCTGTATACTTAGTTACAAGCACATAAAATGCAATAGTTGAAATAGTTTATGTAAAGCATTAATGTTCCTACTGCAAAATTAAGATATAAGCACACAATCTGTATAGATGGAAAGCAATAGATTAGTGAAACATGCTTCCCTGCCTATAACAAAAGTTTCAGTAAACTTGTGGAAATTTTTGAGATGCTCTAACAGAGACATCTAAGCCAATGACTGCAGGTGTGTTTGCAGCATAGATGTTAAGATTTTATGTTGCTAAAATTTGCTGTGTCAACTCATAACTTGATACAAAGCCAGCTGCCATCAGGAATATGATTCACAAATATTATCAGCATCATTCAAATTATAGCTTACTGACAAACATGAGTTACCCATATGTTGGAATGCATGCTGCTGCTGCTGCTGCTGCTGCTGCTACTGCTGTCATCTTCCAGATGTCCTGAGTGATGCCCTTGGCTGTGGTGACTCACTGACCTGCTGCTGCTGCTGCTACTGCTGCCATTTAGATTCCCTGACTGATGGCTATGGCGACTCCTTGTCTTGCTGCTGCTCCTACTACTGCTACTTTTGCTGCTGCTGCTCTTGCTGCTGCTACTGCTGCTACTGCTGCTGCTGCTGCTCTTGCTGCTTCTGCTGCTGCTGCTGCTACTGCTTGCTTCTTTGTTTCTGGCTTGCTCATCCTCTTCATCCATAGGCTTTTTACGATTAGGAGAGGAGGCAGATGATGAGGAAGAAGAGGTGGCAGTTGAGGACACAGAAGATGAGCTGGAGGAAGTTTTTGCATCAGGCTCTGTCCCAAGCTCTGCTAGCATAGTGTTTCCTTTCTTAGATGGTCGATTTTTTGGGTGCCGTGTTTTGTTTGCAACCTGCAAAACAATTCAAAGGAAATTACAAGAGAGCAGATACATATGTTTTTGTATTTACAGCGTGAAATATCTGTGTGTGTCAGACAAGTTGCTCACCACAACCTTCGCTGCCTCACCATGGAAGCAGCAGAACTCACTCATCCCTGCCAAAATCTGCTCCAGCAAGGAGGACCATCTCCAGCTAGATGAACCCCTTGGGTTAGTCCCTATAGATGTGACACGGGCTGACACCACTGGCACCTTTCAAACCAGCTCTATCCTGGCTTTCCCATGCCAGTTTTCCACACTGGCCTTCAAATCCTTGGCTTTATTTACTGGAAAATACCCTCCCCTCACAGGAAGTCTCTTACCTTGAACACATTTTCAATGCCTAGAATCTTCTTCAGTTTAGCTTGAATGTCCTCATATGGAGATGATTCATTTTCTTCCTCAGATTCTGAGTTTACCTCATTAATTATTTTTGAAGCTGCTCTAGATCCGGCCTGAATCTCCAGCTGAATTTTGTCAATATCAGCATCTGTATGAACTGCACACAAATTGCATAGATTAAAAAGTGATACCACTTCAATTAGCACTAACAAATCTAGTAAGAAAAGGCTTTTGCTCAGTATTGTACCTGGCATCAAAACTACTTTAGCTTCATGTTCTCCAATTAATCTGTGCAAATAAGTATTCTTTATGAAACTGGCATCTCTTGACCTTCTGGAAAAGCAGAGCTGGCAACCAAGATGATGCATTTTGAGGCAAATATCTCGTTTATGTGTTCTTTTTCCTGTGCTATGGTGAAAATCTTCTTGAGAATTATCAAACTGTTTCCTTGTCATGCTGTCAGGCCCTTGCTGTAGTGAAGATGAACATGTGAATGCCACTGGGAGTGTATTATAGGCAAGAGTAAAACTGCAGGCATAGGTATCACATAAGGGGTAAGAGCTACTGTGCAAGCCAAAAGGAATGGTTTACCATTGTGAAACGTTCCCTGGAAGCTCTCTCTGACGTTTGGAAAGGTTCTTCCATAACATTTAATGGAGCATCTCCTGGCAAAATTGAGGTCCTCTTTTCAACACCTAGTTCACCTATGTTTCTTGATACAGCAAAAGACTTATGTCTGTGAAAATATACATAGAAAATAGTAAACATTCTAAACCCATGTATTTGTATTAAACAAATTATTGTCCTGTCTCTGTGTTATGACAGAAGTATATTCTTTGAACATGGGAACTGAATACGCAACTGTTAGTATAAATATTGTTAAAGACGATTAAGAGGTCGGGAGAAACATTAGAGGAAAATTTCAAAGTATTGATAAATGTAAATAAAGCTCAAAAATATGAGAGACATTTATTTGGATTTTTTTTTAATAAGAATCAATAAAATAATAAATAAATTTAAATAAAAACTAAGGTCATAAATAATTGAGGTATCTTCTGACTTTCAACTCCTTTATTTCTCTTCTTTGCCCTCTATCCTAAAGCTTACCTATCATGCTGCTTGTCCACAAACCTCCAAAAAATGTCAATGAATTATGAAGTTCATAAGGTTTCCTCTACAGAAAGTATCCTGAAGTAATGTCACTGTACCTTCCAACCACGATCTCAGTTTCCTCACGGCATGGATTTGTTTCAATCTTAATATTTTTCAATTTCATATCTATTTTTGCATCGAACTTCATTGGTATTTTTGTCTGGACCTCGCCTTGAATTTCAACAACGTGTTGAAAGTATTCTGTGTTGACACCCATCGTTGCAACTGTATGCACATATAAACTGAAACAGAGTGATGTAGTTGTATGTAAGAAAGGTGTTTGTTCTTACAATGAGGTTCTCTTTCATAAAAAACAAACAAACAAACAAGCAAACTTCCATCAATAACTAAGGCATTAGAAACCTGCCATACCTGGGGTTTAAGTCAGACCGAATCTGCATGGTAGATTCAAGCAACTGAGAAAGTCTAAAATCTCCAGTTAAAGGTGGAGTCATCTTTCCATCAACTGCAAAACACAAAACAGCATTTTAAATGGTAAAATTAAAGGTCTTGACTGTAAGCAAGACAGTTTTCAGGAAGAGGCAATATTTTCTCTGAATACAAAGAAAATGGCTGAAAAACAGGATACGACTTGGGAGATAAAAGGTCTCTTCTTCAAGTCTGAAAAATAAAGAAATATACAGAAAACTTGTTCTGTGTTCGGGTGTGTGTCAGCCCCCAGCCGTTTCAGTGATGCTGCTGGACTTTGAACTAGGAACTCAGAACAGGGCATAAAACTCTTGGCGCAGCCTCCAATGTGCCAAGTAGAGGAAAAGCCTTTCGGTGCTTGTTCCGCTTAGCTCTGGCAGCCAAGGATGCAGTTGGCGTACATGACCACAAGGGCACGCTGCCGATTCACCATCAGCTTGTCCACCGGGCCTCCCAGGCCCTTCTCTGCAAAGCTGCTGCTGTGTGGGTGATGCCCATTCTACAGACTCACGGGTCTTACACTGTCCTTTAGCCACGTTTCAGCACGCTCCTTGTCCCCTGGAGCGGCAGCCTAATCCCCCAGCACAACCACAACTCACTGTTCTCATGTGTGTGTCCAGCTTTTTTAACACCTTCACTACCTCTCCTCCTGTGTTTTAACACGCTCCAAAACTCAGGTCTTCTTATTTGTTTTCCTTCATCTTTCCCCAGCCTCTCTTAGCCTGCCCCTCCCACCGGCTAGCACAGCAGACCTCACACTTCCCAACCCACCGCTGACTGCAGCTCGTGCCAGGGCAGTGGTGTAGGACCCATACTCCAGCGGCAGGCCAAGGCAGCTGGGAACCATGTATCGCAGCTCTCCCATCCACACCGGTTGTGTCCACTGTCCTGTGATGCCACTGCGGATCAGGCTGGCGATTCTCCTCACTGCTGTGTTTCTATCAGCAGGTTCCAATATAGTCTGCCAGAGGACAGAAATCCAAGCGGTGAGGAAATGAGAGGACAATGGTGTCAAGTCTTGCAAAGAGAAGTGGGGGAGGGGGCTGGTACCTTCATGGCCTGTTGCAGGACTTCCTTGTTGATGCTGATGAAGGCCATCTCTTGGCCAAGTATTTTCACGTAACCTGATATCAAGGGAGTTTCAGTCGGCAGCTCTTTCCATCCCAGCAGCTAGGAAACGAGTAAAGTTCCTTAATGCAACACTTTACTAATAGCAATTTAGCAAGGCAATGCCAGCTATTACTGACCAACTTGCAATCTTCCTTTGCCCCTCGTATTTCCTTGGTGTTCTGTTTAGCAGCAACATTACTATTTTTAGACATACTCTTTATCACTGTGATGTTCCCTATCCACTGTTCTCTATTCCATTGAAATAACTTTTACTCTAATACAGAGGTTCTGGGCCATCTGTGCTGTTAAACCCACTATGAAAGCACCTCACCAATTCATCATTTCTCTTAAAGATAAGGCGAACTTCTTATAAACTATGCTGGGAAAATGGTGGGAGGAGAAAATCCACCAGGCATGAGAGACATGTTTGTATTGCGACATCTACTTTCCCCTCATCTCACTGCTCTTTCTCCAGTCATATCTGAGGTGGGAAGGAAAGTGAGACCTGCAAAAGCTATCACAGACGTTACAAGAGGAATGTATTCTGCAGTCTCACTGCAGATCCCTCTTCTGTACAGATACTCAAACTTACTGCTGGTGGGTAAACACACCCTCTGAGACAAGCTTAACTTTCACAGTCAGCCCCACTACATATCGTTTCATGTAACCCATTCATTATATTGCTGAAAATACCTACAGCTTTTCCAAGCTCCTTTATCTTCTTGTATGTGGGATATTCAGCAAACGGGATGTTTCTCTTCATTATGACATCTGTGAGGCCTTCCACTCGGATCCCAACCTACAAAAACAGCATGAATAGTCAGGAATAGTCTGAAACATACTTTCAGAGTGGAAACTTAGGAGTCAAATTTTAATGTGTAAATTGTTCAGTTAGCTTTATTACTGATTTAAGTAAATATTTACCTCTACCAGATCAGCCACTGAACCCGCAGAATTTGCCATCAATTTGGAAATTATTGCAGATGGGAACATTGTTTCTGGGCTGTTCATAACAAAGATTTCTCCAACAGCACCAGCTCTATAGTTATCTGGGGTGGAAGTAAACAAAAGACCATTTTTCTATGCATTCTACTCATCACTCAAGACTGTATTTCTGCAGCTTTTTCAGTTACTGACTCTAAGGTACATCATAACTTCAGTTTTAATTGTTCTGACTCAAGTTAACAAATAGTTATTCCTGTACTTTTAAATATGTAACTGCCACACTTAATTTCTTATCCAGATGCAGAATCTCTTACAGGATGACAGGAGGCTGGAGCAGCAGGGAAAGGAAACCAGAAAACAATGGAACAAGAGAAACCATTGAACTGACCTGAAGTATGCTTAGCAAAAGGAGAAAGCTTCTACCACAGTTGTGAGAAGAAATAAAATAGTTTTTTTCAGTAAGAAATAAAGTAAATGTTTCAGAAACCAATGTTAGCAAGTGTCTTACAGAACCTCTTTTCGTAGCAAGTAGAAGTTCTAAGGGGAAAAACTTTCCCAGACATAACCCACACAGTGACTGACAATGTTGCAGTCCTCCAAATGACTCGGTAACCCTTAAGAAGCGATTTCTAAAGTTGCTGAAATGCTCTACTCACCAAAGTAACTGTCGGCTCTAATGACGTTGCTGTATCGACCGCTCAGCCTGCCCAGTTTGGGGGCCAAAAGCTTAAGGGCGATGTTGCAAGCTGAAGATCTAAACAAAGAAAGGTAATATATCCAGGAATAAGCTATGCTCCATCAGAATAAAATACTGAATTCAGTTTGTCAGCAAATGCAGAAAATAGCACACTTTATTCTTGCCTTTACTTACATGTTGTACATAAATGGCAATCTGCTCTTTGACAAAGATTTCATGTGGGAATATACAAAACTGGCCACTTGCAAATTGCTCTCCTTCATTGCTATGTTAGCTACTGTTGTTATCATAGCAAGGGCAGGCCTTGTCTCAAAGATAACAGCACAAGCCATCATTCGCACCTCGGGGGGAAGTGACTGGTCTGCAAGGATCTGGATGAGATAGCCCTGCACCTGCAGAGGGGAAACACATTGTTGGGAATTACCAAAGACTGTCTGAGTGGAGTCTGTCTCATAAAACACCTTCACCTTTAGGTATATGCACCATCTGAAAGGCTTGCCTACACTTGCCACGCAAGTAAGCCCAGTTGTCAACAGGAGGTCATCAACTTTGGGAAAAGGACTAAAAGAAGCAGTCCTACGGCAGTATTTTGCCTGAGAAGTCAACAAAAGGTCTCTCTCTCCCTCCTCACAACTCTTGAGAAAGATTATATTATGTGTCCGACTTCTAAGTGGCTAATTTTCTACCATATATAGCAAACATCAGACTTAATTAGTTATATCACTTGTCTTCAGTAACACTGCCGATATTCTTCTGGAAGCTTCCTACTGAATAATATTTTTTATATATTAGCAGAAAACATTATCTGAAATATAAGCTTGTATTCTGTTGTTCTTAAAAATAAGCAAACTTAATGAAATCACAGATTTGATATTATTGAATTAATTACCCTCAGAGTATATGTTTTCCTTCTTAAATTCCTTAAGTAAAGAAATTCCTGACAGATGCTACTTACTGTTTTGGGGTCCTTCCAAGCTATCTTTCTCAAGGCCATAATGGCATCTATCTGAATGTGGATTGGGATATCAGAAGCACTGGATGAAGATACTGGAAGGAACTTCAGGACACGCTTTAAGCTGGCTGGTTCTCCCATGTTACCAATGCACTTCAGAGCTAATTTCATTTTGTCTTCACGGCCTCTGCTGATTGCTTCATCTACCAGGTCATGGATGGGCTATGGACAAAAAAGCACAGTTAAACCTTTTCCACCTAATGTATACATATGTTGCCCACAGTGCTCCCCATACCCACTAAAAAGCCTATCACATTAAAGTAAACGTTTCTAATAAAAGTGCCCAGTGATGGTTGTGGAAAAAACAAACAAAAGATGTGAAAGCTGTGCTTTCAGTGATGAAATGATTGTCTACTTTAGTAAAGTGACTTCTAGGAACAACCTACCTGAAGAGCTTCTTTAGGACATGCTGAGGTCTGAGAACAGTATCTGTTGACAACAGAACTATATCCCAAGCAGGCCACTTGCTGAAGCATGGGATTTTTCTGAATTCGAGAGCTGGTCATTAAATCCTGTGGGGAGGAAAAAAAATAAAAAGGAAAATAAATTCCTAAAATTAAAACTGGCATTAAATACAATGCTTGGCATAGCTTTCAGAGAAAGAAAAACATCACAGCTTATCTAGGAGGAATAATTTCAGAATGATTAGTGTTCAAATCCAAACAAATTAAATCAGCTTGTAGACATTTCATTAGCAAGCTTCACTTAGGACCTTAATTCCACACTGGAGTCAACACAAATAAGCCATTTGATATTCCTCAACTGAGCATCACACAAAGTGAAGATTATCAGTGAACATCAATCAATAAATAGAACATCTTTAGAACAGCGTGTGTCTCAATTACATTAATGAAGCACTGTCAGTTAATATGTTTTTCTTCCTATTTAAGAAGAGGAATACTGACTAGAGTTGAGGAATAATCCTGTTCAGTATAAACAGTTACACTATTCTACTCACACTACTACATGCAAACTATTTGATGTCTGCACTAACATTTTAACTTACAGCACTTTCCAATTTATAGGAATATTTTGCAATTAAAAGAGCTATTCAAATGACACAATGCACAAATCACCATTTGTGTTTCAGAAGGAAGCAGTAACATAGACTAAGTTTCGCTTATAGAAGGGATGACATCAGTCCAGCATACTAAAATGGTACTTATTCTCAGAAGCTGCTATGATACAAGCCTCTCCTATCGCTATAGCAAAATGAAGATGTGTTATCTTCTCATATATGCTATGCCTAAAGAAATTCATGGATCAGCATGTATGCAAAATTGGTATACGTGATGGCAAAACCCACACCAGAAAACTTTATAATCAAAGTTTGCCAACAATTAACATTCCTTTTATCAAATTGGAAAGATTCATATGGATTTACTCACTGCTGCTATTGGAAGAGTATGTTCATCAGCTTTCATTAAATGGAGAGTCAAAGAAACAGTTAGAAGGGTCTGAATGTAGTTGAGGTCATCATTACGAATTCTGGTCTTAAGGAATTTTAGTGCTTCTGCAGTCCCACTTGCAGAAACTGCACTCAGTAGCCATCGCCTGCAAGCACATTAGAAAAAGAAGTCCTTAATTTTATCTCTCAGGTCTTCAGAAATGAAGAATCTCTTAGCAGGCTGCACAATTAAATACCTGTAACGAGGTTTATCTGAAACTTGTCTCCAGACAGACTCAAGAATGTCAGAGCTTGCAATCCGACAGAGCTGGACAAGCTCTAAGAATCTGTATGGAACATCATCATGGAAATCTTGTTGGTTATTCAGGACTATGTGCTGCAGTGTTTCCACTATCTGTACAACGTAAGAGAAAGAAGGGACAGGTAATTAAATCTCTTGGTATTTATGATCATATTTCTGGTGATTGTTAAGTTTTTGATTGAGTGATTCAAAGTCCTAAAAATTCTATACCCGTTGCTCAGGATTTTTCGTCTTGATCAGCTGAAGTGGCATCTGTGGCAGTACGGCTGGGAAGTGGTAGAGAAGGCTGCCATAGCTCTGCATGGGGACATCGGGGGCACTGCCCCGCTCACTTCTCACCTCGAGCAAAGTGAGCTGCTGTCTGTCAAGGGACAGAAAGGAATAAAAAAACATCATAAAGTATGTGTACTTACAGTTTTACCCAACTGCTGCTGGGCTTAATTCTCTTGTCATTTCAACTGGGAGTGAAAGGGACCACCAGAGCTTACAGTTATTTTTATTTTGAGAAGCAGCCCTGCACACCACCTACCTTGCTTCCATGACAGCCACCCCAGTGGGCTCGCTGAATGGGGAGATCTGATAGACCTGCTGCGACGCAACCTCTGTGATCAGTGTGCCACTGTCTGACTGCTTCAGCTTGTAGGAGAAAGCGGCGGTCCCTTTGGTAAGCCTTTCTTTCTAGAGAAGCACAGAGAGACCACAGAGTGAACGGGGCAGATGTCTCAATGCTACTCATCTTTTCCATCTGTCTTTCCAAGTCTCACGTACCATCGTGTCCACAGGGCAGGGATAGATGTAAGCCATTCCAACACTCTTCTGCACCTTTTCCTGGCAATTATTCTGGTCCACGGTTTTGGTAACAGAGACTCGACTGTTCTTCCTGTCCTCCTGGATGACATACCTTGTGTGGCAAATACCTCCAATTCCAGCCTGAAAGGATGAGGAGAGAGAGTGAGACTTCTGAATTGCATCAGGATTTCCCTGCAGGAGAATCTCTGAAATATCAGTAGGAGGGTAAGGAGACACCGAACTATGCTTTGGCTAACGACAAATTGGATAGGGATTGACTGAACTATGTTTTGAAAGCTGTTACCATTGCTCCCAATTAATTCTATTGAACTAAAAAAGAGACACATTAACACATGAAACAGACACTTTTTAAATTCAGTCAAGGAGCTGAGAAAAAGTAATCAATTAATAACAACAACAAACAACTAAAATTGATCAAGTTGCTGTACCAGGGAAGCTATATAGCAAACCTATTCATAACTAATAGTTCCTTTTTGATAAAGGCATTGCATTTTAAACAAAGCAACTTCACACGTCTTTAATGAATTCCAGCAAAAGTAATTCCTTCAACACATTTGCACGTATTTCCTACGTGAATGAAAATCAACAGCTTTCATGATGTATGCTTGAAAGGAGATTCAGATAAAGAGAAACATGAATGAAGAGGACCTAACCAGATTGCATCCTTTCAGTAAAGTTGTTGGAAACGGGAGACACAAACCTCTTGCAACTCATAGACGTTCTGTGATTTTTTAATGGTTATCTGCAACATGTTCAGTACTCCTCTCACTATGTTAACGCACAGATCTGGGCAGTCTTCTGGGGCATAAATGCTTCCAATCCGTCCACTGCTGTATTCAAATTTGAAGGGCCTTGTAAAACACGATGAGACCGCTTGGGTGATTTTGGAAGATCGAGTGAACGGATCCCTGGGCCAGACCCCATTGTATTCCTCCACTTGTGGAGAGTGGACCTGAGAAGAAGTTAAAAAAATACTGACGTGAAGAAAATTACTTTGTATTAAATGCATAAACAGATTGGAAGAAATTAACCTAATCTATCTACTCTTTCCTTCCAAATTTAGGCTTAGATATCCGTGCAGCAGTTCTTTGATTCTTTCACCTACTGCTTATGTTGTAAAATTGGCTCAGTAGTACTCTTTTGTGGTAGAGATGCACATCCTTGTTAATTCCTGGGAAGATTGCAAACAGTTTACTCACATTAATTACACAGGGGAAAAAGATCATTCAGAAAGTTTAAAAAAAAATTCAAATAAATAAAATGAAATTCCCTCCATTTTTTTCAGCCTTAGGCTACAATAGCCATGCCAGGATCTGCTTAGGACTAAATTCAACGTTAAAATCTTAGAATATTTCATTTTAATTCTTCCTCTCTCAAAATGTTTATCACTTTGACTAAGAAAGTTGCCAAATTTGATCCGTAGTTGTGAATTGATTAAATCAACACTCACTTGCTTGTTTCTTTATACACACAGAAACACACTGGAAATCAGAAGCAAATTTACTGACATTGTTGAGGTTACTACAAGTTGAGGTGTGTCTCTCAGAGCACATCCTGGTGCACTCAATGCAACAATTTCAGGATGAGGGCAATATTGAGAAGTTCAGTCCCTACCTCATAGTTTTGACATAGTCATTAATGAAAGTTTTATAGCTCTTCTAAAACCCTTGATAGATGTCCTTTTTGATGCCTTTCACTTTTTTTCCCAAGTGCATAAACACTATCTATGCTTATTAATTATCTGCCTGACCTTACATCTGTGTATCTGGACTTTACATAGCCAAGTTCTTTCTCCTCACAGAACTTGGAAACGTTTGTTGAGAACTGAATAAAATCTTAACATCTAAACAGGCTTGAGTGCCTTAAGTTAGAAATAAATGTTTTGTAACAGAATCCTTGGTATTGACACCTCTACTTTGGATATAAAGTCTTGAGAAGCCTCTGCTATGAACAATTTTCACAACAAGCACATGTAAGGAATTGGATGCTAAATCACTCCTCAATTTTAAAACTTCGTTTTGAAAATCATTCTCTGAAATCTACAGTGCTAAGTTTCTTGTCCTGTTCTCTATAGCCTTCTTAGAACACGTAACCTAAACACAAGGAAATGAACATGACTAGAATTCAGTATTGACTGGCATGTTTGGAACAAGACATGGTCAGTACCTTGAGGAGGTAAGTATTCTCTGATAGCCCACTGATCTCTAGCTTGCAGCTCAAGCGCACGCCAGCTTTGCCCAAACCTCTTTCTTGAAGCCCATTCAACATAAAACCTTCATATTTGTACAGGTAACTCCTTCTGATACTGAATCCCGGGTCTGTGGGGAATAACAGCCGTTTACACAAAAGCTATAAGCATATTTTAATGAATAGCAATCATAACAAAGGCATCAAAAGAAGCTTATAGGTAATTTACTTACCAATGTCAAACTTCTGGCTACCTACAAAAAGAGATGGAAAAACCACGAGTTATACCCAGTCTAAACCTAATTGTTGTCAGTGAACTCAAGGAAATTCCAGGAAATAAGAATGAAGAAGTGATGTGTAAGCTTACCTACAAGGGTGAGCACCAGTGCTAGTATGATCCCCCTCATAGTGAAGGTGAATGGGGCTCTGCCAGGCATGGTGAGACTTTTATGGAAGAATGCTCAGGAACACGTGGCTGTTTTCTGCTGAATTCTCAAGTTTTTTATCAGTTTATGTAAACACTCTTCCTTCTGTAATCATAACTCCTCTTCATGTGGAATAAAGAAAATCAAGTAATACCTTGGCATTTCTGATAAAAAACCCTTTGTCTGATTGAGCAGAAGTTTCAGCGTATCACAGTAAAACACTTCTACTATGGCATTTACAATAAATTTACAATAGAAGTGTTACTTGCTTTCCTAAATCGTGTCACAGCTGTTTGTTGCCACAGATGAGATTGGTTTTGCCCAGGTTATGTTGACCTGGCACCTGACCCAAACTGTTATCTAGCTGATAGCACCCCAATTAGCAGTCAGTGTCATCTACAGCAACTGTGTTCTCTCTCTTCCCTCATCTTTGGCTTACAGCCATTCCAGGCCAAAAACTAATCTAGATAAACCTCAGCTATTCATGTATTCCTACGTGTACCAAAGCACAGGATTTAAAATCCTGCTGAGAAACAATATATGGAATGTAAGTATTTATTGAAATCACAGGATCAATGTGTCCTTTCAGCTCCGGTCACACTGACCAGGAATATTTTTTTAAATGAACAAAGGTTTCATAAGCATTCTGTAAATATTTTATCTTCCAAAGTAAATGGCAACTAAATGTGAACAATTAAAACCTCCAGAGGCTCTCAGCAGCAATGCAAGAGGGATAGAAGTGCAGGTCAGCTAGAACTTTTGCATTTCCTACAGAACCAAATACAAAATGAAGCGAAGTACCCAAATTGATGCAGGCTTGCAGCCAACTTCATCACTAACAGTGATACCTATTGATATCACAAGAACACATTCACAAAATCATCTGTTCTAGAAATGTCACAAGCATGGAAACAACTTGTCAGGTACCTTCAGAAATCAGAGATGAACAAAGAGTGAACTAAGAGAATGAATGGGCTCTTGAAAACAAAAAAAAGTTTTCCAAAGCAAGCTGGGTGGCAATTGCATCAACAACAACAAACATACACAGTCTTCAAAAATGGAGAACATTTTTGGAGGTGCAACTTCAGCAATGCAATAAATTGTGGCCTTCAAATCACACAGAAACCTTAAGTTATACTCTAATTCAAAAATCAATGACAAACTGGTTGTTCGGTCACTTTATTTCTGTTCTGATGATACCACAAGAGAGTGTTTTGTAGCAGTGTTTTAATGACCATAATGCAGTACGTTTTCTATTTCAGAGCAGTTGCCAGCAGCTGCTTTCTGGACTGTCGGTCCCACAGGTCTCTATTTTTTTTCAACTGGATTTAATCTGGGCTTCAAAGCACTTGGAGTTCTGTTACCTCTGTTTTAGGAACTGTCGCAGGATTCACATCAGAAGCCTACAACATTGCTGTTGCAGGGATTTGCCTCAAGTGGCTTCTTTTACGTGATTGTCAATTTATGTTCAAGCAGACAAGCATAATTTGTGCCTCAGGTGATAAACTTTTCACAACAATGCATGGCCAGCCCGTCCCTATATATGTAACTATTTTATTTTTTATGATCAACAGATAAGTTTGTTATAAAGAAATGGTCATGCACTGTATTTAGTTGTAAGAAGCCTTGCACAATTACAAAAATAAACCTGAAAGCTAATGAAAATTAGAACGAATGAATATGAGTACAGTGCCAATGTGAAAAGTAAAACATAACAAAAAGCATCAATCCATAGTGTATGCTAAACTCAACTGCAGCTTTGATGGGAACAGTGAACACAAGAGATCAGACATACTGCAACAGGTATAATAAATGAACTATCAAACAGTGTGAATACTTTTTTCAAGGATCAGTTTTTGGATCCACTATATCTTCCTTTCATTCTTCGTCATCTACTTCTCTCCCAGATTTGAGTGATGGGAGTGCTTGCTTCTTTACCAGCACATCTCCACCCATAAAAGCTTCATGATGACTCCAAATTAAAGGAAAAAGTAAAAACGAAATACACACAAGTAGTAGAATTCAACACACAGCATTCTCCTGGTCTGGGAAATATTTATTTTCCATTCAAAAAATAACCTGTTTAAATTGGTATTATTTGAAGATTTGTTAAGTAGTTACAGGCCCAGCTGAAGTTTACGTACAGTAATCTCTGAGAAGAGCAAGAGTTTTTTTTCCCCACGCACTTAGGAATGTATTTGTCCTGCAGCATCTATGCAGAGCAAATCTGCAGCAGTTGCTGGAAAAGCAGTACTTCAAACATGGAAGGAGGCTGTTTTGTAGGGAAAAAATGCTCATAAATAAAGCTTTAGTTTATTATTTTTTTTGCTATGCAGTCTTTTTTGCAAAAGCTATTTTGTATCATTCTCAAAGAAAGAAAAAGCTTAACAACCAGAAACTAAACCTGGAGAACAAACTCTACTACTTAATTAGACTTAACATTTATGGTAGAAGTGTGTCCCCAGTACATAGACTGAAAAAGAAACCTAGGTAGCAGCACACAAAGCACGTTCTACTTAAAGATTTTGTGAAATAAAACAGCAGAGTGTAAGAGAACCATTCATCTTTCCAATATCACACACAGGTACTGTACATGTTGTTTTTGCTACCACTTCTTGCTCTCCCTTAAGTAGGCCACTTCCTACATTATCTCAGATGGAAACCACTGTGTAGAGACACACCTGCATGGCATTCAAGCAGTCCCCCTTCTATTCCTCAACAGCCTCTGATTAAATAAGAACCCAAAGTTCTAATGCTTCACACCATGGTGGAAACAACGTCACCATACGACCAGGCGACCTGCAACATTCACACCATGGTTAGCAGCAGCTGCACAGTTAGAAGCTTCCTGGTCACTGCACAGAGTAACCCAGAAACTCTAGGCAATGCTCCCCTTCTTTACAGAGAAGCACCTGACCCTGTACCCAGGCTTCCAGAACAGGCCCATGAGGCCAGCTCAGGACTCAACCACATATGTATATCTAGCACAGTTGATTTGTCCATGCAGGCATTCCATTAAATTTCCACTTCTATGATATGGGTCACAGGGAGTTTAAACAGCAGTTAGTACAACATATTTATTTCCCTAATCATTCAATAGGCACAACAGATTAAATAAATTAATACATTACTTTGCTCTTCAGAGGCACTATTATCCTAAAAGTGATCATTAAGAAAAATTGCTTAGTAATATAGTCCAACTGAAGTATCCAGCAAGAACACATACAAATATCCACCGAAAACAAATACTTCAGAACAGCAGCAACCCCTAGTGGCACCCTGATAATTGCTTCAGCTATGGATTTACAGATCCTGAATAAACTAGACTCAAAATAAAATCTTGTTCTGTCCCATATTGTGGGGAAGGCATAAGCTCAGCAGAACCTACGAGTAATGATCCCTTAGTAATTGAGAGGGAACTGGATAAACATTTTAAAATAGTCTTTTTAAACAGAAATACAGTGTATTTGTATTTTCTCTGTATTGTCTTCCCTACCCGAATACTTTCAGTACTTCATCTTCAGTGAAGTATTCTAGGTTTCAGAGTTAATTTCCTCCCACTGACCTCAAGAAGTGCATAAGTTTCTTAGGCACCTTCCAAAGGCTTAATCCGACTAAGGCCATCATATGTCAACAAATGCATACGCAACCAAAACAGAGGAGATGGATGCATAATGAGCAAGGAAAAGTACATGAATTGACTCAGATGAAGGAGTCAAACAACTGTGAAACATCTGTACATGACTATTTGAAACCTCTGTACATGACCATTTTCAGAAAGTTATAAACAATGTAGATTTCACTAAGGCTATACCAAAAATTCTGGAGCCCGCTGAGATGAAAAATAAGCAAAACAAAAGTAGCATCAAACAGATAGCGAGCCTTGGCCCTACAAACAATAATAATAACAGTAATAAAAAAAATTAGTGTTCACAAATCACAGAACCAAAGTTTCTTAAAACAGACTTACACATTTATTTTTTACATCTGAAATAATTTTATTCCTGTCTGAACCACTGAATGTCCTAATGCATCTGTAAATAGAGTACCGCTATAAAACAATTTAAAATACCAGGTAAAACAATACTATGGATGTATGTGTTTCATTTAATGGTTTCTCAGCATAATCATTTTGTCTATTTACAAATATATAAAGATTTTGCGCTTTAGGTCATCTGAAATATCAAAGAGGTATTTCCAAATCACGCAAATTAATAAATATAGAACTTGTTTTGTTAAAAATCTACAGTATACTGTACATTCAAGTTGAGGCAAAAGAAGTTTTAATGCCAGTTAAACTTGAGAGATGAGTGTTTCCAATAATTAAACCATTGCTAAAAGTGCTATCTCTGTCTGTGATGAAAAGAAACATTAGGATCCAATATCCAATATCACTACAGCCAAAGTTCCAGACCGTTGCTTCATTCACAGAATCACAGCCTCTGTTACTAGAAAAATATTAAAGCTTTAATATACTTTTAAATAAGCGTCTTTAAGAGTTAGACGAAAAAGAGGCAAGAGATGGTCTAAAAAATAAAAAATAAAAGCCATGTGCGCACACATACGTACACATCACAGTTCTGCTTACCACATAATCCTTCAGAAGAACAAACTCACAGCATTCTGTTTCACTTTAGAACAGTAAATTTATGAACATCTTTAATAATACAGCAGGCAACCCTAGGAAGTCTGAGGCAGTTGTTCTATGTGCAAGTTTCTACATAGCAGATTGCCAACTCTAGAGTCTTCCTGTGTGCATTAATCAATTTCTTCCTTGTCACTTTCCTCCCACTGACTTGGTGTGCTGCCTCCAGCAGGCTTCTTTAATGCAGCACTGAAACTGGTAAAAAGATAAAAGTTACAGTGTAAATAACTGTACATTCATTTACAGGTTACACTCCAGAAAGAATCACAATGCTGTTTGTATGATATGATCTTTAACATATTCTTCTACATACCAATCATAAGACTTAGACTACACCTTTCTGTAAGCTATCACAACTTCATCACTGCTCTAAACAGAGTTCAGGGCTAAGAAAAAAAAAACCACCAAAAAAAACAGGAGGAAAAAAAAAACAGAAAAAACCCAAAAACCCCAAACATCCACAATATCATTTCAGATACCTGTTATGTGAAATATATTGAAAAGTCTGACAGGGATCAGTTGAAACAGGAGCACTCAGGATACAGTGAGGTTTTCTTTGCTGAGACATTGAGTTCAATAGCCGATTGTCTTGGTCAGAAGCTGGAAGGCATACATATAATCAGTTAGCTCACACTACAGTTGAAAACATTTTCAAGATTCCATATTAAGTTTTCTATAGAAAAAGAAAACAAACAAACAAGCACAATAAACACCCTCCTCCCAACTTACAGCACATCTGTAACAATACATCCAGAAACACCAGAATTTGAAAAAAGTTGATTATAAATCAAAAGCTTTAGTGTCCAGTCTTAAATAAATCTCAAAAGTTGCTCACAGACCAAGTCATTCTTCATGAGCAACAAGGCAAATGACCTGTTTCTAAAAATATAAATATTTCTCTACTACGGAAACGAACTATACCCTAACCATCTTACAGGTAAGAGGAAGAAAATATCGTATCACAGTAACATAGTTTGAACCAAATACTTGCTTCCTAAGAAGGCACTTGGAGTTGTCACATTTTCAGAGTGCTTGTAATCGGTCGACAAACTTAAGAACTGCTGCTTCAACCATGCGCCTCTATCTTCTTCAAATTCTTTTCTCTAGGAAAATAAATGATAATTTAGAGTTATGACCACATGAACAAGCTTAGTCCACATTAAACTAATGCTATTCCATCTAAAAAGAAAGTTACAGAATATTTATGCAACTAAGGCAAGCCAGTAGTTTAACAAAGAATTACAGTCACATAAGTAAGGTTTTAATTCCAACAAGGATTAGCAGAGGAGGGATTTATTTACAAGCCAAACACCATGGTTTGTTTCAGAGGTCTGAATAATCCTTTCATTTTATTGTTCTCCACCCCAGTGACACAATCTCCTACTGCTGTCTCCTGCACATCCCCTGCCCCCACAGCACTGCATTACCTCCTGAACATACCTTACAAGGAACTGCCTAGAAATGAAAGGATTACTGCTTCAATCTTAGTCCTCATCCTTCTCATAAACAAATACAAGAGACATTGAAAACTGCACTGATTACTTCCATAAAAAACTGACCAGAAAGAAAGGTGGCGCTTCCTTTTCCAATCACTCTATGAGAACAGAAGTGGAAAGCTCTGGCTAAAGACAAACTTCAAAAGATGCAAGGGATGTGGAATCAACAGATGAACTATTTTCACTGATGTTTTTTGGAGTTAGACAGAATGCTCCCATCACATAAAATATGAAGGTTTGCAATATTGCTTCTACTTTCTAATTTCTCCCTTCAAATTTAAGTATTTTAACATTCAGAAGCATAGGTAACTACATTTATGTTGTAGTATGATCTTAAATATTACAGAACAAATTTATTATCCCTCAAAAATTACAAAGCTAAGTTCAAGATCACGTATTAATTTCAAGAATTCACTAAAATGCAAGTCAAACAAAATGAAAAAGTTGAAGAATGCGTAACATATTAAGTGGCCTGAGTCAGTATTTGTCACTGTATGAGCTACTGTTGTACCACTGCCTCAAGTAAAACACAAAATGTTTTACGTTCTTGGCCTTTCATGTTCCTCCCTGCTAAAGTTGTAGCCTTCTTCATGTTTCGATCCTAGCTAGACAAATAAACTGACATGCAAGAGCACATTTAGAGAAATATTTACCCCAATTCCCTCTTTGTATCTGTTTACTGGCCAGCTTAACTACAAGAACACAAAAGGGCCCTACTAAGGCAAAGACATATTTTGGCTTTTTGCAAGACTGGTTTCCATGAAAATTCAGAAATTGAGAATCTTTGAAAATTCAACACTGCAGCCAAATCCGACAGCAATTTGCATCAGCTCTGTTGTCTTATGAAGCTAAACTAAAACAGCATCTAATCAAGGATTTAATGAATAAGCAGACTGATTTTTCAGAAGTACCCTGATATTTCTAAAGCTTCAAGAAAAATGATTCATCCCAATTGCAGCAAACACATATCCCAGTACACGTAAAAAGTCTGATGTTTTGTGTTGTTTAAGTGCCAGCTGAATGATCTGCTGCAATGACCAAAGCTGTATTTTACAGAATATGAGAATGAGCTCTCTGTATAGAGATGTAAGCAAACAGACAATGTGTATTAGGTAGCTTTTAAGTGTGCATTAGAGTTGCTATTATACTGTCTTCCATAGGAGTTCCTTCTCTAGTATCTTTTCCCAATACCTCTAGTCCCAGTCTAATAGCAGCTTCTGTAAAACTTCTTCGTTCCTCTTCAAAATTCTTTTTTTGTTCTTGAAATAGTCTCCATTCTTCCTGAAGACGCTCTCTTTCTTCCAACAAATAGCAGTCCTGCAGTAACAGGGTGGTGTCATCATCACATGGAGACATAAGCTGTTGCTGTAGATATAAATGCAGAAATAATAATTTTGGAATGACTATTAAGTTGTTTAGAATTTCCACAGATTCACTTTGATCAAAAAAACAGTTGAAATATGATAAGCAAACAACACAGTTGGTAAGGGCAGAGTTTCAAGCAGGGAGCAAAACACCTCTGTTCAGGCAGCTAGCCTTAGCAGCCTTCCTTTTGTCTCTATTAACCTCCCCCAAAATTTCCCCTACCAAGATTACAAATTCAATAAACTAATAACCAACTAAATAGCCCTCTTAGGCCAACCACTGAGACATTCTATTTAAAAAGCACTATCAATGAAGAGGAAAAAAAAGCTCAGAGGTGAGTGATAAGCGATCTTAAAAAAAAAAAATTACAGATTTGGTCATGAAAAATGAAATTTGAAGCCTGCTACCTGTAAAAGTTGTTGCTGAGTTTTGATAATTTCTTTACATTGATGAATTTCTAACTCAAGTTTTTCCGTTTCCAGCTCATGGTCTTCCCTTGAAATTACATCTTTGTCATTCAAAGCTTCTGAATGTACGCGTGACACTAAGGAGGGGAAAAAGGGAAAAAATTACTTAATTCCTCAAAACACTTAGGACTCAGAGCAATAGCAAGGATTTTTAAGCTATAATAGTTCCATTCCAAATGACACATCCACCATGAAGTCAAAATTTCTTCTATCAGAAAAAGCAATCCAGAATTGGTGCTATACACATAATTAGGAACTACTGTCATTTTTCCTGAGCTGAGTATTAAAACAGTTCTTAGGGTAAATCATACATCTGCACTGCAACAGCATTGCACAAAAGTAAAAAAACCAAAAAACAAACAAACAAAAAAAAGCCCCACAACTTTTGTCAGCAGTTCTTTAAAAAAAATAACAAATGAAAATCTCTTTTCACCGATATATGGATAGCCTATTCTGAGCCCACTACTGAAGGGCCCTGTATGTACATAAGATATGGCAGTAACTATATATATCATAGATAAAAAAAGAACGATTTTTCCCTCATGTTCTGTGAAGAAGAAACACAGCTAACAGTTGGAATACTGTGTGCACATTTTTAACCCAGGAAGGGAATGAATTAGAGAGAACAGAATGTGCATGAGATTAAACAACGCAATATGTGGCTGTACAAAGCTACAACTATCACAGCATTCATAATATGACAAATTTTGATCCCCTAGTGACAGTATTTAAACACTAAGCAAGTGCTAACAGATTAGAATATGGCAGACTCTATACATTAAAAAAACCAAAAAGTTATTCTGAGAAAACTCCAAATACTTGAGTCTTTTTTCCTGATACTTACAATTATTTTTTTGTTAGTACACCGAATCAAGTATTACTCAGAATAAGTGAGATCTTAAAATCCTTTCTATAAGAATATGCCTATACCAAAGACCACCTGCTCTTTTATTTGCAACTACATTCGTGACCTTCTCACTCTTATTCCTGACTGCAAACATCCTTGTTGTAGCAGCAGCATTTGCCTACATTGGAAAACAATACTAGGAAAGAATTTTATATATTTTTAGCTGTCTTTTAATGCTGTTTAACAGCTGGAAATGAGGAGAGCCCAGCACCATACCACTGACTAGTTCATTTTAGAACGCCAGCAGAAGCAGTAGACATAGATGTGACAAGCTCAAACTTTAAGAAAAATCTGTATTCCTCATGTCACAATTTGAAAGAAACTGGACATCTGCATTACTTGAACAGGACAGCAAGTTAATAGGGAAATACAACCAACAAGGGATGCTCTGAAAATAATGCTCCCTGTTTAAGCTGGCCCGTGGCACCAGAGGCAGATGATGGTGCTGCAGCAGAGCTTTCCCACCAGCATTCTGTAACATTTTGTTGCCATGTGACAGATGGCAGCAGAAGGGCTGTAAGGGCATCTGACATGAAAGTGCATACGAAGCAAAGATTGTTCAATGAATTCCTCCATGCAGAAAAAGACAGCTTGCTGAATGTTTACAGAGACCAAACAGTGGATGTGAGCATAGCGAAATGATGTGTGGCACATTTCAGCAGCGATACCTCCAGTGTCACCTCCACTAATGCAGATTTTTTTTTTTGTGAGTATGACACGTAGGCTCTTGCTCATTGCTGGCAAAAAAAAAAAAAAAAACATATCTAATGATGGTGACTATGTTAAAAAATGGTGTTACGTAGTTAAGAATTTGCTCTAGTGTTATTGTGCTCTTTGTATCTGTTGCAGTTCCCATGGAAATAAATAGGAAGCATTACTTTTGGAGTGACCTGCATATTACAGGACACGTATTTTCAAAAGAAAAATAAATTATTTCTTCAGAAAGTTGTTCACTGTGTCAAACTACAATTGTGTCTGCTCACAGGTTAACAGACTTGTTAGACAATTGTTTTATTAACTTCCCACAACTTAAACTTACACAGACAATCGCAAGCCTTTTCAGGAAGTCTACCAGGTCACAATCCCTTCCATTTTAGCTTCCATTTGGTTTAGACAGACAGTAACGTAAATCCAAAGAGCATGATACCAAATGGAATTATCTGCAGCATTTTATGTGTATATGTAGTAGTTAAACGTCACCTTGGTTATCCAGCTTTTCAACATGACTTTTCAACATTCTCCATTGTTTTCTAATGCTGTTGGTAAGCTGCTCCCGCACAGTTTCACACGACAGTTCCCACATATTCTCTTTATTTATCTCTCCAGCGTCCTCTTCCAAGTCTGAAAGTACCTGTAGAAAAAGAAACAGTCTGCTACAAGCCATCTTACCATTCAAAAATATGCATGTTTAAACAAGCATACAGATTTAATTTGACAAAGAAAAGTAAAACCCTTATATACTGAAAAGATTTTTCCAGGTCCCTTGACTGTAAACTATCCAGGGAATAGCTCCAGCACTACCAAATATCACAAACTTTATCTTCACTGAAGAATACTTACTTGCCCATCTTCAGATCTTTCTTTAGGTTTTTGTTTCTGTGGTGGAAGAAGTGAAATAATCTCTTTCTTCATTTGCTGAAGAACCTTTTTCAGCTCAGCATTTTCCAATAGAAGTTGTTTTTGGCGTTGCTCATAGTCACTTAGCAGAACTTTGTACATCTGATCTTCGTTTCTGGAAGAAGAAATGTGACAGTAACGAGGTGACGACATAACAAATAGTTCAATTGATGTTATTCTAAAACAACTACATTCTCACCTGGCTTCTGTCTTATCAGTCCTCCACGCACCTCTTTTCCCATCAGCTCTACCAACATAATTTAGAACTTCCATAGCTACAGATGAAAAAGAGATTTCAAAGCATGAAACAATATGCAATTACATACATATTCAGAAGATGCTTTTTTTTTTTTTTTTTTTTACATTTTGATGTAATTATTGTCAAGAGACCATATTGCCCAAATACCCCCCCCTCAGTCATAAGACCCAGACAATACCACGCTGCCCTTCTTAACAAAGCAAGAATAAAATGAACAAGGAAAGAAAAGAAAAACTGTGTTTGGAAAGCCAGGATGAAGATGTTAAGAAGTGTATAAAATAGGTAAGATAGAATAACAACAACCTCACTCTCTATTTCAGCTTTTATGTAAATAGTGTGTAATCTATTTGAAAAAACAGAATAGAGGTTCAAGCTCAACTGTCATTAGCTCTTAAGGAAACAGTAGATTTAAGATCTGCTTATTTTGACCTCAGTGATGTTCAGTCAGCACTAGCAAATCTCAGTTAAAAAAAAAAGCCACCAGTTTTATTCACTTAAGTGCAAGGCTCCTAGAGATTACTGTGCAGATACTAAACTACTTTCTGTTGCCAAAATAGGTGCTCCTGCAACAGTGTCCTTACGGGGCCTGTATTACTCGCATGGTTTCAGAAAAGCAAAGCCAACTCAGCAACAACATGAATAGTTTTCTGGTTCAGCAAACTAAACCAGCTCAATGAAACATGACATGCTATAGATGGCAAACAGCTGAGAGTGTTTTGGGGGTGGCAGCGGGGATAAGAAAGTAAGAGTAGGACTTCCTTTCCAATGACATCAGTCGCCACATTTCATCTAACAATGATTTCACAATATATGCAGTGTTCCACTGTGTACTTAAGCACTGGGAAAAAGTGATATTCATATATTTAAAATCACATATTAACATTTTTAACATACAAAATTTACTATTTTGCTGTAGCACTCCTCTTACCTATCTTTTTGTCCTTTTTGTTCATGACTAATTGATGTAAACGTTCCTTTAATTTGTTGTATTCTCTCTCTTTCCTCTTCATATCATGATTATACTGTGTAGCTCTACTTGAAATTATGTTCTGTAACTTCTGAACCTAAGAATAATCCCACAAGAAAACACTTATTCAAGTAAAGCACAACATAGACATGTTTATTCAGAAAAACCAGATGTGAAACGGTGCTTACAGTAAACTATTTCTGGATAAAGGAACTGACAACAGAAATCAGGAGAATTCTCACAACCTACAGATTCTGACCTAAGACTTATCTTAAGAAATATAATTGCTTTTATGCAAAAACCAACATAGTAAGGAATGTATTATAATGTTACAGACTTTAAGAAGAACTAAGTGCATTTTTTGTCAATTCATGTGATTTCTTCTAGAATATCTTCATTATGAAGAGAAAGATATGTTTTTGGCTTCAGTAAATAACATTTAGTACCTAATTTAATGTTAAATTAGGTTAATAGGCTTACATAAAAAAATAAACTATGTTCCTTTTGGACAGCAGGATGGGAAAAGAGGGATGATACTGTTTAGTCCAAAAGAACATTAAAACAGATAACAAAGCTCAATAGTACCAGTAGGCTGGAAGGATTTTGACTCAGTTTTAACCTTGCCAACATACAGTTAGCTCGACATGCTCAAGGTTTTAAGTTGGAACTTCTGAAGTGCCATATGTACAGATAATGCTGTGATTGCCAGTTGAACATTTATAAATGAATATTTAAAGAAATTTAGGAATATATGTGTGGTAGGGACCACACAGAAACACATCCCAAACTAAGAATAGCATTTTCTGATCTCAGCTCTTCCAAGACTCAAGATTAATGAGTCTAAGTGTTCCTCCACCCCCCATCATTTGCTCCCTTTTACAACATAAAAAAAAGTGCTTCCATACACATAGATTTGAGAAAGTGACTGAATCCTAAAGCTCCCACTTTCTTCTACATATTTTTAAAACACAAATACATAATCAAAAGCATAAAATTATACGTGCTTCAGTGGTACTCTCTAACTGAATCATAACTTAGACCTATCCATTATAAAATGTATTTAATTTGTGTGTAACACATCAGTTTCACTTTGCTGAGACATTCACCAGCAAAAAAAAACAAGAAACATTTCATGTAAACAGCTACCAGACAGCTTGTAAAATCATCATTATTGAAAATCTGTGTAACAATTTCAATTGATGTACGTAACTCACTTCATCCTTTTCATTTTTCAGTAACTGGTGTAAGTTTCTGTTCTTGCTTTGCAGTTGTCTGTCTCTTTCCTGAAGGCCAACTATTTCCCTTTTAGATAACTCAAGCTGTTCCTAGAAAAAAAACATTGACATTTCAGTACCAATAAAAAAAAAACAACTAAGGATAAAAATAAAGCCAAAATAAAAAAAAGGCTAAAGCACCTCACTTGAGACAAATCTTCCTGTATATTTGTTCACCAATGTTTCATGATCACTTTGCACTCTCAACGACAAGTTCTATTTTCTGGACAGAGAACTATGACTATCCTGTACAAGAAACACTCCCACTCATAAAGAAAGATTTAGCTTGGTGTTTTAACAGATTTTATCTTACTAAAAAGCAATATCCATAAGTCAGGACTCTGTAAACATTTATAACTCGAGAGTAAGAGAAGACAGTAAGCAACCTGTATGAGTTGGGAATTATTTTAGTGAGAGTATTTCTCTTAAAGAAGTGAGAGATGAACATAGATATGTAAATTGTGACAACAAAGCAAATGGGACCATTTACATACAATGAAGCTTAACCCAAGTTTTGCCAATAGCTTCTGAGCAATCTTTACAAAAAGGCTTTGAGGTCACTTATGCAAGAAATCCATCAACTACAAAAATATATGCAAAAATGCATCCTTATACATAAGGAGAAAGAGTGATAACAAATACTAGAAAAGTTACCTACACAGGGTTTTTATTTTTACTGATTACAGCAATACTGTGAATTTAGCTTCTAGAGCTGCGCATATTCTTTTGAACAACACTGAATGAGCTGAACTGAAACATTCAACATCTCTGTTTACCTTGATTTAAAGGAATCATTAAAGAAAACTTCCAAGCAAAATTTCAGCTGTCTCATTAGTGCATACATCATTAAGGAATTTTCAAATGGAAAAGAAATTCAAAAAACAAAGATGTCCATAAAAATACAATTGCAGATTAGTACCAGGGAGGACAAAAAAGAAATTAATTAACTGTTAAGAAAGTACAGTACATGCTAAACACA
Organism: Cyrtonyx montezumae; assembly: GCF_038088225.1. Classification (NCBI taxonomy): domain Eukaryota; kingdom Metazoa; phylum Chordata; class Aves; order Galliformes; family Odontophoridae; genus Cyrtonyx; species Cyrtonyx montezumae. The sequence goes on from NW_027071825.1 coordinate 13,147,684, forward strand.
AACGCTGCATTATATATATATTGCTGAAATTATCTTGTTTTCTACCTTTAATTTAGCATAGCAGTTCTGTAAGTGATCCATATCACTACCCAGTTTCAGATGCTGCATTTCTACTTCTTCCTGAGCTCGAAGGTTCTTGTGCTGCAGTACAAGCAACTCATTCATGCAATTTACAATAGATATTAAGTCTAATTCCTTTCCTTTGGACTCTGAATAAATAGAAGGAAAGCCCAGTGTTGTCAATTCCTGGTGAAAGACAAGATGGAGAGTAAGGTGCAATAAATAAATGGATCAATCTCCCAGATAAACAGTAGCAGTTGAAACCTCACATGAAGACAAAAGATTCTACTGGATACCAACTTCAGTGTCTGAGCAGTAAGATGCCTTCCAAATACAGTGCATCTTCATTACCAAAACTTGCATAAAGACATTTTCAAAAAACCTCAATAAACAAGATGGGGCTTACCCTATTGAGATAGGATATGCTCTGTTCAATATTCTCTTCTGTGCAGAAGGCACTGAAAACGTTGTGCATGCTTTTGGATGAAGGCAGTGGCAAGTGTAGCACTTGTGAGTTCATGTTTGAGGGAGATACCTTTTCTTCTGAGGTATATTGAAATATATTTTTGCTATCTAAAAGTTAAAAACATTAAGAAACAATTTAGGCCCAGTAGATTAGGATATATCACACAAAAACACTTAAAAAATCAAATCCCTTTAGTGAAAATATTATTTATTGACATTCACAAGTCTAAAGCTAAGGTTTTCATCTAGAATGAAATATAAACACAATAAACATATAGCAACAATAATTTAAAAACAACAGTTAAAATTCTACTGCTTTCCAGCAGCATTTCTATTAAAGAGAAAAAGCACCATACATGCCAGACTGGCTAATATCATGTTAAATAACATGAAGTATCTCACGTTTTAAACCCTGATATTTCTTTAGCAGCTATAATACCCTGGTAGATTTAGCACATCAACTAAATTCAAAATATCACCAGTTTACCTGATGACAGCACTGGCACAGTTACAGTCTTCCAATCTCCCATAGCAACAAAACAGGCAGGGTACCTGAGCAACCCGTTCAGCACTGAAATATTTAGTACAATTCCTGTCAATCTGCGTTACGTAGGCATCTCCTAAAATAGCAAGAGCATTTCAGATTAATGGCTAGAAGATTAAAGTAGGCACAGGATACAGACTACTAGACCTAAATCACATGACATTTTCTCTTCTTCTTTACAATGAAAAGAACACCATAATCACAGTAAATATCATGCCATACAAGTGATGCATCTATCTATACTCAGCCTCAGACTTAACCACGTCTTCTAAACCATCAACTCAGACTAAGATGCCATCAGCACACAAGAAGAATAAAGACTTACACTGTAGAAAATTCAACTGTTTCTGTTGAGGTATATCAGAGAAAAAACAGAAAGCCAAACATCGAATACTTTTCTGACATATAACTAGAAAGCAATTTTATCAAGACAAATTGCTGTGAAGCTTAACATGAATCTGTCTTAGTAAGATTATTACTTAAAGTGTAAATAATACTCTAGAAGAGATTTATTGGTAGAGAGAAGACAAAAGAACTTCTAATACATACTTAACTACTTAACTTAAACCTATACAATTTATTGTACTGCCTATACACAGCTATATTGCCTTTTCCCTGGGAAGCTGCTTCCTTCTTTGCAATAACTCCAAAATTGTTGAAGGACTATTGAATAGGAAAAGCCTTACCCAATTGGCACAGCCACTAGGTACAACACCCGCCCTCTGGAAACCAAAAGAAACTCACACATTCATAAGAAAGAACAAGCTGACTGTCTCCTTACCCTACCCTCCACCTCACAGCATGAAGACACATAATAGTGCACAGAGCTGGTGCACTGCCAGAAATTTAAAATCCAGCTCAGATGCTTAAGATCTAGACAGTATCTCATCAGCTGTTATAGGAACAACCACCCTTCAGGAAAGCAAACTCTTCATTTATTCAGGAAAGAAGGCTCCCTTTTTAAAAATTACAACTGTTGACCAAAATCTGAAGCAAGTCTTGAGATGGACACCACAGGTTTTTAAGAGTACAGACAAGTTTGCTACTAATTCCTCCTAATGTTCTATTAAGTGCACTCCTGGAAATGCAACTTCTGACATTCTGACACTAAAACCTTGCTTTTTTATCATTATGAGGAAAACAGTCATTTGGAAAATAGAACTGCTGATGTTTTAAGCCGCTAGACAGTTGTGGGAGATCTTTTATCCACAAGGTTTCTTGAGAACAGAAAAGAAACAAGAAGAATCTCCTTACTGACATGTTAAAGCATGACAAACAGCATCCAAATGAATGTCAGCTTTTTAAGGTGTCATACTGGTGCACAGCCATGCCACGAAATGTTCAGCACTGGAAAATAAAATATTCCTCTGCATATTTCTGCAGGTTCATAAATATTCCTGGGTGGAAAAAGTACACAACTGTTCCTTGGAGGAAAGGAAAATGTGCAGCAAGTATTAAATTACATATCAGAAAGTACACAAGGTAGTGAGAAAACACAGTAAATATTGTAGCAATCTAGTGGCCGTTCTTATTAAAAAATGAGATGTGTTGGCTTTTCCTCTGCCCATTCAGTTTTACAGGAAGAAAACACTGAAAAACAAGATGTGCCAAACAAACTGAGTGAGTATTCAGTTCCTAAAGGAAGTGACTGACTTTGTCTGCATTTCTGATGTCTGTAAGGCAATCTCCCCATTTTTCCAAGTCTACTGTGCTTTTTAAAAACACAATTAAAAATCCAAATAAAATGAAGATGCTTCTTAAATGCTTTTTTGGATTCTGTTGCATTCATCAGATAGAAAAACCTGCAAATGAAAGTGTGGGGGAAAAAGGCAAATTACACTACAAGTATATATAGAATGCAATCCTATCCTCTCAAAGAATTTGAAACTCAAAACACACAAATTCCATTAATGACTGTTGGAAATTCTACAAAAATACTACTGACTTCAGATAAGCAATTAATTTCAAATAATCTGGCTTCTGTTCTTTAAGAAACCACAAAAACCTAAGAGATCTTACCAACCAAATTACAACATTGCCAACCCACAGGTCTTTACACTGAGAACACTGTTTTGACACAGCATCTATTAACCCACACAACACTTGACTGGAAGTGGAAACAGGACTAATCCAGGCGGTGGAATGCAATGATTCTCCATCTTTCAGTCCTGCAGTTTGCATGCTGTGCAAGTTTTCTGAGGGCACCTCTCCTGAGAAGCTTTGTTTCTAGGTACACCAAGAGGATACAATGAATATGAAAAAAAAGACAGGTCAGAAGGATGTCTAGAAATTGTATAAAATGCAAAAAGACAGAAAGAATATGAAAACATCCATCTAAATAACGCAGATATATTCTTCCCACATGAAGGATTTTCGAGCTTTTTGACTTGGAAGAGCAACTAGCAGTTCAATATAAACATACACCACAAATTCACTGTCTGGTGAGCAATAAACTAAGGAATTTCAGCTGTTAAACCAACACCCAAAAGTAACTTAAATTGCTATATGGCATCAGAAGAATGCACTAGCTCTGAAGCAGATATCAGTTAAGAGCGCAGTCACCATTTTGAACTTGCATCATCTTTACATACTGTATTTAGAACGACACTCAGATGTGCATGAGACAATCCCCATGTCAGCTGCAGAAGGGAATGCCACAAGCCTTTAGTTCCGTGCTAAGATCATCTCATCAGCTCCACATGGCTTCTGCTGCCAGTTCAAGACCTCAGCCGTGATTTTTAAAGCTATCTTGTGATTAAGACTCATCAGCTACATTTCATTGCCAATTGAGGCAGTTTCTCTGGAGCAACACAGCTCAAAATAGACTCACTGAAACATGCAAGAGCTACAGATGAGCATCCCTAATGAAGATAGTGGGGATGCAAAATTTTAGATACATTATATTCATAAGAAACTCCACCTTTACTTCTCTATAGTACTCATTTTAATCACCACAATACATGGAGGAACAAAAATAAGATAAAAGATAAAATTATATAAAATATTATTATATTAGTGTTTATTAACATTAATATTATTTATTAATATCAATATATTAATTAATGTTATTAATTATATAAGTTAAAATTAGATGAAAATAATAAAATATTTAGAAGTATTTTTGAGATCTCTCTAGGCTATCCAACTTAACAGAGGAAGACTTTAACTAAAGAAAAGGGTCAAAAGGTATCTTGCTTTAGTTTGTTGGGGGGAGGAGGGGGAATTGAGTTGTTTTTCATTTGTTTCCCCCTCCCCACTCCCAACCCCCTCTAATCCTGTTGGTAAAACACACAATAAGAAGCTAAAATCAACATTTGCTGTTTCCCAGAATCTCTGAAACTAAAATTCCACGGGTGGGAGAGAGAAGGAAAAAACAAGTCTCTGAACAGCCAAAGCCACTGTAACTGCTTAATGATTTTCTTTCTGTGCCCATTCTGCATATGCAGCTATTTCATGAATAGGGTTGGTGACTCACCCAATTATCTGTAATGACCCACTGCTTGCCAGACACTACTTTGCCTATTGGCAGTATCACTTCTGTTCCAGTGATGAACAAGACCTTGGAGGATCTAGGGCCCAACTTCACACAGGTTAATACAGTGGCAGAACCACACCACTGCAACTAAAGAAATAAAAAATCTGAAAAGAAGACAAAGGAAGCATCCCAACCTTCCCCCAACATACACAAAATTACAGAGAGCTTGATTAATACCAATAATCAAACAAAGCATAACTAACAAGAAAGTACACAAAAAATTCCTAGAAGTTAAAGCTATTATGACAATATACTAGAACTTAATCCTAGTAAATGCACCTGACTTTATGGGTTTTTTAGAATTGTCCATAACTGTGTCAAGATTTAAGATAAAGCAAGACTGAGTTCAGACTGTCAAAATCAAAAAACCACAAGCAGTAAGCACTAGGATTATAAACTTCAAACAGCACAGTATACTTTAAAAAAAAATTGAATATCACTTTTAAACTTGGAAGCAAGTAGGTGTAACTGAGTTTATAAAATTCTTTCCGGCAAATGCATATCAGGAGAGAAAACTTGTGGTAGCACTGTACATGATCATATTACACCATCTGGTCATCTCTAAACTGCACAGGGTGTGACAATGTCCAGATAGAAATCAGTGACAAGTGGTATCCCTCAGGAGTCAGTACTGGGAGCACTGCCCTTTAACATCTCCATCAGTGACATCAACAGTGGGATTGAGTGAACTCTCAGCAAGTTTGCAGATGACACAAAGCCATGTGATGTGGCCCACCATGCTTGAGGGACAGGATGCCATTCAGAGAGACATCCTGTCTAACTGGATCTGGCAGTGGGGCCTGGTAAACTATATGAGGTTCAATAAATCCAAGTGAAGGGCCTTGCACCTGGGCCATGGCAAATTCTGCTATCATTACAAGCTGGTGGATGTAAGGATGGAGCACAGCTGTGCTGAAAAGGACCTAGTGATACTGATGGATGGCAGCTGGGCATGAGCCAGAAGCGTGCCCTTGCAGCCCAGAAAGCCATCCATATCCTACACTGCATTAAAAGAAGTATGGCTGCAGGGCAAGGGAGACGATCCTGCTCCTCTCCTCTGTGCTGGTGAGACTCCACCTGGAGTACTGCATCCAGATGCGGAGTCCACAGTACAGGAGAGATGTGCACCCGTTAAGAGCACGAACAGAGGAAGGCCACAACAATGATCCAAGAGATGAAAACATAAGAACAGGCTGAGCGTTGGGGCTGTTCAGCCTGGAGAAGAGAAGGCTCCGGGGAGACCTGAGAGCGGCCTTTCAGTATCTAAATGGGGGGCAGTAAGTAAGAAAGGAACAGACTCTTTAGCAGCATCTGATGTGATAGAACAAAGGGAAATGGTTTCAAACTAAAGGAGGGGAAATTTAGACTGGACACAAGGAAGACTTTCACAGTAAGGGTGGTGAGACACTGGCACAAGTTGCCCAGAGATGTGGTGGGTGCTCCATTCCTGGAGACATTCAAGGTCAGGCTGGATGATGCTCTGAGCACCTGACTGAGCTGTAGGTGCTCCCCCATCCCCCAGTATTACAATGTCTTAGAAAAATGTGAGTCAGTATCAACCAAACATTCCTATTTCATACATTAAGTAGTACAAGTTGCAATATATACATAGATTTTGACTTAAAAAAATGAAAAAAACCAAAATGTTATTAGTTAGCATTTACTTAAAAGACAACATGATTCCTTCTAGCTACAATTACATCCCAATTTGAGCTGTGAATCTGCTTAAGGCTTTTACATTTCTCTGGTAATCCATAGGTGTCAAACAGATGGCTTTTATCCAGATAAAACAAAGACATCAGCCCATGTAAATTTAGGGTGCAACACTAGTCATCACATTATAGGTTTACAAATGTATTCCTGATAACATCACAAGAAAAACACTCATTTTATTCATGTAACCACACTGAAGGTCCATGCATTTCTTTCCTATAATTTTCTCTCTCTCTATGGCTGTTTTGATAACAAAATTGACAATTAGCACTAGAATATGAAGTTATCACCAAATCTGAGCTATATCTGGAAGAGCTCCTTTATCTGCGGAAACCTATTACAATTGTAGCAACCTTTCTTTAATATTCTAATTTTAATGACAAGTCTTATAATCAAAGCAGACTCCAGATGCTTCCTCCCTTCTCTCACAATACTGTGGCAATTAAAAAAATAGGGGGGGACAACACACAAAGGTGAATGTCTTTCCAAATTCTAAGTAACGTGTTCAATTTCCAATTACACATAACAATGCTGTCAAAGTAGCCCCAACAGGTAAGCCCACCACTCAGCCTGTGTGTGCTAAGTCTTCTTTACTATGAGCATACCAACTCAGAAAATCCCTTGCCTACATTTTTCAGATGTATTTTACTTAAATTATGGGAAAGTTGTAAGAATATTTTTTTCTTTTACATTCAATAAGTAAAACCACACAAAAAAATATACCCTCAGAGCTGACAAACTGTGATGTTTGCTAAGTGTTCTGTTATTGCCTTTGTCCCAAACATACAGGTTACAAGGACTTATCTACTACCTCAACACTCAGCTCTACCTTCAATATACACAGAGGGCTACGTTATCAGCACAATCTCTGAAAAAATTGGAACACGTAGAAATATTTCATCTGACTCCCAAAGTCCTACCCCACACTGAGCCATAATACCATGGATCTTAGTATCAGCATTTTCCTACTGTGAAAGAATATATCTATCTCTGTTAATCTTCTGAATTTTATTCCCCTGTTGAATTCAAAAACCATTTGCTACACATAACAGGACATTCTATGCCAGCTACCAGGCTTTCCCATATCACAAATACAAAGCCTCAGGAACTCTGTCTTCTGTAGTTCCTCCTATTCTTGAGCTCAGCCTTAAGAAAACTTTCTAACTTCACTGTCTCAGCAAACAGAAGGCATTTAAAAAGAGAGGGGAGAGAGCACAAGTCTCACCATTTCCTAAAGTTGGCAATATTTACAGGGCAGAGCCAGATCTAGCATTCCATCTCTCATAAATGATGCAATTCACAAGGTCCAGTAGCACATAACCGGTAAGGTAAAATAGGCATCAGGTAAAACAAGTGGAAGATTGCCAGTATAACTATTTTCTCTAATGAATGCTGGGGGATTCAAGGAATGGTTGTCCTGTAGACTACAAGAGTCACAGAACAGATGTTAGCTGTCAATAAATATGACTGGCGAAATGTCACCACAACTTAATGTAGAAGAAACATTAACAAGTCTGCTACAATGCTCTGGAAGAAGGAATGAGCCAACATGCCCGGGCAAGAAAGTGTGAGTGGATTTCCAAAAAACTTTCACATTTCCAACCAAAAGCTCTTCAGCTATGACATCAGCAGAGTTATTAACAGCTGATCACTGGTGGAGAAGAAAAAATGGTAGGAATAAGTTAAAGAAGGAGGAAGGAGAAAACATTTAAACATCATATAAGTGATATATGAAAACCCCAAAGAGAAAAAAAATTAGTAACGAATGGGATGTTTGCCAGCATTTCTGTTGTTGAGAGAACTTCAAAAGGTGCAGACAGATAAGTGAGAAAGTTTACTTATGGTACAGAGTTATTCATAAAAATAAACACTAAGATCAAGTGATAAGAACCCCAAAAGGTTATATTCGTACTACACAAATGAGTAATAAAAACCCACGTTAATAAACTATCATTATTAGGGAAAAAAAAAACCCAGCAACTCAGCTATGCATTTAAACCAGCAGGCTCCATGTTAAGCACCATCATGCAAGAAAAGATCACAGGGTCACTGTGATTACTCCTCTGGAAGTAACAGTTAACGGGCAGTTAACAAAACACTGGAGCCTAGGACAGAAAAAATGAACAACATAATGGCTTCATACAAACACTGAGCTTCTCCAGTAGAAACATCACAGATCACTATGACCTTCCCTATACAAAAGGCAGAAAACATCTGAAAATGGTGGAATGCTTCCTTACAAGAAATTAATAAGCTGTGATTTTAGTGCTAGAACAGATAAAGAAATAAGGAAAAAAAAACCGTACAAAACATGTAGAGAGAAATATATATATATATTGCTTCTTTTAACACAGCAGCTACACCAAATGAAATATTTAACGCGGAAGCTGGAAAAGCACTGTTAAATCATAGACTGACATCACCATGAGATGCTGTGAAAGAGGACTACATAAGCTGGCTGAAATTGTACGAAAGACACGCATCAAAAGCTATCGAGAGCATGAAGCAAGCTCTGCTCAGAAATCATTCAGCTCCACTGCGCAGTACGCTGGGAGGACACCCTGACAGAGGCACTGCTGCTCAGCAGCCTCTGCTGATCGTCTCTTCCTTAGCATCTGCTGCCAGCTGCTTTCAGAGACGAGCCGAACCCAAGGAACCTGGGACTGCCTCTTGCTCCCAATTCATTCCTGACAACGCCTGATACTACAGTCACCAACTCCCAGAACAGAAAGAACGTTTTTCTTCCCCACTTCTCTTCTGAAACCTGCATCAATGGTAGCGAGTTTATAATTAACACCGACCTCACACGTTCACGTTTCACTCTGCACGCGTCCCGACCGGAGCCGTTCCCCAGAAATTCCCGAATTCCTATCATACTTTGCAGCGCACGGACCCTGTGCAACCGCCCCACGGGCGGCACAGCTCTCTGCGCAAACAGGGGCTGCAGTGATACTACGAACGCATCCCGTGTAAACGATTCGACCCTCAGCAAACTGAGCGGAGCCTTGCTGCAAACAGAATTTTGTCGGGTCGCTTTTCTTTTGGAAGCGGCAGCACGCAAGCAAACCAAAGCAGCGCAGTCAGTGCCTCCGCTCCCACCCCTCCCCGCACCGTTAGGGCCCCCACCTCCCGCGGACACCGCCGGGCCTGCCTTCCAGGCACGGGTATCCTTCAGTCTCTCGGGTCACGCCGCAGCGGCAGCCCGGACCCGAGGGGAGCCGCAACCGCCGCCACCAACGGCCACGCAGCACCCGTTACCGCGCCGCACCCGCCGCCCGCGCCGCCGGTGAGGATCAGGGACAGGAGGAGGAGGAGGAGGAGGAGGAGGAGGAGGAGGAGGAGGAGGAGGAGGAGGAGGAGGAGGAGGAGGAGCCCCGCGTAGCACCACCTGCTGCAGCGAACGGAGACGGAAGAAGGGAGGAAGGAGCGACTCCGGGTCCAGATCTTCGCAGCCCCGCAGCTGCCGCCGGGTCGACTCTGCGCCGAGCCCCAGCGGCGCTCCCATTGGCCGCCCGGTTGCTAGGAGACGCCGCCCGGTTGCTAGGAGACCTCCCCCCATAGGCCCGCCCCGCCGGGCCGCGCCGCACCTGCTCGGGGCAGGGCACCTGCCGGCGGGCCGGGGCCGCGGGGCACAGCGGGCGGTAGCGGTACGACAGACCGCCCGGGGCGGGGCCGGGCCGGGCCCGGAACGTCGTCCGCTTCCACGCTGGAGCGTCATGAGCACCTCGTTGTGCCCAGCTCGTCTAAAAAATGCGTTTCAACGCCAGCTTACCGAGTCGCACCCATAAAACGTGTCTGTCGGTATCACGTGTCTTTTAAACACCTGCAGGGATGGGGCACCCTCTCCGAGAAGAGACCCTCTCCTTCGGACATCCAGTCCGAACCCCCCTTGATGCAACTATGTCAAGTGCTGGATAACATCAGAGTTAGCATATTCATTGTGCTACTGCAAAAGAAAAATACTGATTAACCACAAACCCAGTCGTGTACACCAACCTGCTGTATACTATCACTATCTTGTGACCATGATAAAATGGATTACGGGAATGAAGAAATCCTACAGGTCTTTACCTCCACGTGTGTTTCTTTGACCAGATTTTTCTTTGTTTTCAAGTATTAAAAACAATAAACAAACAAAAACTTGAAAGATTCTGGGGCTGGGAAAAAAAAACCTTTAAGGATCCGTGTCTCCAGTTTTACAGCCCTTCAACCCCCACAGACTGAGTATCCAGGTTACATTATACATTATTACCTCATAAAATCCACGAGGATCTTAATAAAAATTACCCAACAAAACTCAGAAAAATTAATAGTCATGATCCATAGCATATGATTACCCTCATTATTAGGCTTGCAAAACTGCAGCCTTCACTCACATCCTCACTGATTATTCTTCTTACCTTCAGATCCAAGTACATTGAATCATGCATATGCATACCCACAATATCTAATTCTCAATTAGAAAGCTACCATCAAAGAGAAAATAGCAATTAGGACAAAAAAGAATTATTTTAAATAAATTATATAATTACACACCCTTTTATTTTTCAGTTAGTCTCCCAGGCTGGCAAATATTGGTGAGCATTATCCACGGTCAGTGTAAGAAGATGGTAACAGGATACTGTCTGTATCACTGAAAATTAGCATTCTCCTTGACAGAGTGACAAAGCAGACAATGCTGTTCTGTGGCATGCAACAAGGAATGAAACCTCAAAAGAAAATGAATCCTAGGGGCCATAAACTTAGCTGTGACCCCATTGCATTTCCTACACACATCTTTTTCTGCTTCCAGATTCTTTTGTGTTCAACATTTCAAGTTCTCAAAGATCAGCTTTAGAATGACAAATAAGGCCAAAACCACTCTTTTAAACTTCTCATCAGAACTTAACTCCCAGGAACAGAATTTACTCTTGTTATTGGGACTGTAATTAAGGCCATTTCTCTTTTATGTAGGTAGACCATAATTACTCCTCCATGCAGATAGAAAACAACTATTACAGGGTTAGTGCACTGATCAATTCTTTCTGTGTAGGCAGCATACTCCCAGTGTTTGCAGAAATACCAGTTGTTGGTTTGGCACTAACAGTAATAAATATTTTTGAAAACATGTTCTTTTTAGAGTTTAGTTCATAGGAAATCAATCCTCGCCGTGCAATATATATATTTGTTTTGTTTTATGACTCAGGTTAATTGCAGAGACTTTGGACTTCTATGCTGCAGCACTGCTGCAGGTGCACTCTTAGAAGAAAGAGTACTTACACAATATATTAGTCGTAGTAGCAAGTGGGACAATAGACATTGTTCATGGGAAGGATTAAGTTCCTGCTTTAAAAGATAATAGCTGGGATGGGTGTTGCTCAGTTCCCTTTGTCTGTTTGATCTTAGCAGCTGTTTCTGAAGTTGGTGCTATTCAAATGAGAAATCCCCAACTGCTTCGCTGTGTATTATGGGTTGGGTTTTGTTTGTGTTTTAACGGGCTGGCCAGAAACAGAGGAGTCTTTATGGATGCTTTCAGGCAACAGAATCAGAACAAATTTTACCTTATAAAAAGTAGCCTAACGCTGTTCTTTATTCATAATACACTAATTCAGTGTAACATAAGATTACCTAAAATACAGTGACAAGAATCAAACCTTTTCAAAGTGTTTCAAAGCAAAGTGGTAGGCAGGTAGAATTTAGTAGAGAAAAAGTGTGGTCTCATTGGAGATTTCGGTTCTTAAGAGATGCAGTAGGTGACATCAAGTATTTCTTGTGCTCTCTTGAACAAACAACATAAATACCCTGTAGTTGATGTCTAGTCTTTGACAGTAACCAAAATTTTAATGATGAAATTCCTTGAACAGTTTTCTGTTTATTTTTCATATTTATAGTTTCCTTGCCTGGGTTGAATCTACTTGAGGGAATGATCTGGAGATTCACTTTGCTTTGCAATTTAGCAGCTTAAAAAGAAAAAAAAAAAGTTTTGGTATTTCATTCCTATTCATACATTATTCTTAAAATTCATTTGTCATATTTCTTTTATAAACATAGTTTATAGACTAAATGGAGAAATTTAGAAAATGTATCCTTATTGCTTTTCAACTTTTTGCTAAAATAATAATAATAATAAAAAAAAGTGGGATTAAGAAAAATATTGAAGTACTAGGAGAGGTGGGGATTAAAAGGACACTTCGTGAAATAGAATACAAAATGCAACTCTATACACTTAAATTTTAGCAGGATTAAACTGTAACACGGACAAGAAACTAAAGAGGCAGCTACAATTCAGAGAGAGATGGACTGATCTACATTGTGCTTGCACTTGAATTCAAACTCATCTTCTTAAGTACATTCACAAATGCTATTTGCTGGAGTGGTTTCTATAGCAGTGTCCTGCTTCATTACAAGTCAGCAGGACTGATGAACCATTGACTAGCAGAAGCTCATTAAAATGTCTGATCCTGTTATGCAATAGGCCAGTAGCAGTCTGCAACGCCTTTATTGTCTCTTAATGCAAGACCAGTGCATCTCAACAAAGCCCAGCTCATAGGGCTTTCACATCTCTTTTGTGGACATGCACAAAAATAACCTCATAAGCCAGGCTGTGGGTTGTGCTGTGCTCTGTAAGCATTTTAAGTTTTGCTCTCAGATACAGCTCATGTATTAAAAGCTCCAGACGTATAATGAGCTTAACAGATACATCGACCTGTGCAGGGCCCATTGGAGTGCTCTCAGTCATCACTGAATATGCAGATGCACACAGCAGGAGTCAGGTGGAGTTTATGTACCGTAGGTTACCTGTGTGATCCAGACCCTCCTCTTTCTCCCTTGGCCCACTGTCTAAAAGACATTCAGTTTTTGTCTGAAAGTCCCTCTGCTTTTTGCACTCTGACTATCTGACTCTGGCATTTCAGGCCAATCTCTGTTAGATAATAGAAGCTAGATAAAAGGAAGCTACCCTTCAAACAAACAAAAAAAGCAGGCTCCAGGTAAGCTGTGATAATCACCTTGCTTGCAGTCACAGAAGCCTTTTAATGGATTTATCCCTAAGTGCTCTAGAAGGGAATACACCAGATGGCTGCAACATATGTAGCAACTCAGGCTCACTTCTGAAATGTTTTTTTAGACTTTTTTTGAGTTCAAGAAAATGCTTCCTTGAGGTAAGGAACAGCACATTCAATGCCACTTAATTCAACTACATTAAAGGTTTTCAGAGATGCAGAAATAGTTCATGAAATACATTGATCATAGCATCTGTAGCAATTCACTACATGAAACAGTTGTTCTTTACTCACTTTCCCATGCTACACATACACCATCTTCTTAGAACATGCACAATATTTTCCATGCCTGCTTCAATTTCTATGAGAAAAAGCTTCACAAACATTTGTTCAAAACCTTACACTTATGTATAGGTGGGGCTAAACATCACTGAATCTGCTGCACTTAACTGCTCCTTTTCATCAGGATAGCTGAGACAGATGAACAAATATCATTACCAAATAGTAAGGCATTCCAAAACATTTGTAATTATTGTAATGTATTTATAAAAAGGAAGAGCAAAAGTAGCACCAAGTTGGTGAAGAGAAGCTCACATATGGTTTGTGAAAAGCAGCAAAAGAGCATTTCAGGGAAAAGTGGTGAATAAAGAATGAAGTGCAATGCCCACAGAACTAGTTTCTGTTTTGTATGACTCCTCTCTGGTCATGAAAATAAGATTTGTTTTACTGTCAGCAAGTAAGTATATCTGTGTCATCGCTCAGCTGCCCAAAATAACATGCAGAACCTCAAAATCTGTTTGGTTATCAGATGAAGAAGGAGCAGGAATTATAATTAATATTATAACATTAAACACATGGGAACTGAGGCACCTAAGTATTAGGTGCATTTTCATAGAATGGCTTAGGTTATTTTCAGGAGAGCCAAATCACACCTCCTGGTTGTGAAATGATTTTATTTGTTAGAATTTCAGATCATCGATTTATTTAAAATTCAATGTCAATATAAACATGTCTCTGACTCTCTCACACAAGGTTACCATTCATTTTCCACTCGTATGGAGTACCACTGGCCTAGGAGTTACCAGGAATGCAAGTACAAACACCCTACTTCCACAAGGAGATTCACTGCAACATCATTTATTGACTGCAAAGAAATTATACAAGCATCAGAAGAGAAGAATTAAAGCTTTCATCTAATTCCACTGTGAACCACATAGGAAAAAGATTTAGGAATAGAAAATTTCCATAATCATACTTCACCACAGTACAGTCCTTTCAGAGCGAGGCCCACAAAGTAAATCTAAATGTCAGAAAATCAACAGAATGTAATGATTTCAGTCCTGCATCTCTTCAGCTGGTCTGCAACTAGCTTGCAGAGCAATTAAACAGCAGTTATTCACTATGAACACAGCTGATTCTTCTGTTCTTAAGTGTCTTCAGCTGCAACTAGTTTCAAATGACTCTGCTCCCAAGAGGGGTGCTCCTTGTAGCACCACTAAACTGCAGCCTGAGCTGGGGAGAGCTTGCCACTTGAAGTCACTTAAATCAAAATCCCTTGTTTTCACTTTAGGATGAGCTCAACAAAAGCATAAAAAAAATCCAATTTTCTATGGTTCTATATTACTCAGTCTAGTAAACGATGATTCACGTAAGTACCTACACATACACTGTTCTCCTGTAGAAAAAGAAGTGAATGTCAAAAAAAGATCACCAGCTGAAACCACTTTGCGAAAATACCATATTTCAATTGACATCATAAAATAAAATCATTTTCTGGTTAAAATGTAGGAAGGCATTTCAGAAATAAGCAGTATCACTCAGCTCTGCTGAGATGTACCTCTGCAGAAAGGAGATGGCGTGCCTCCTGCACACTGTGCCTCCAAGAGAAGCAAAGACAAATACAAAGAAAGAAGCAAAATAGCTTAAAGTCTAAATATTTAAAGATTACATCAAAATCTTTGTAACATGAGTTGTTTTCTCCTTAGTTCTTAATCTGAAACCTGCTCAAAGAAATTTCTCTTTAACTTACACCTACCCAGTTTAAGCATAGCAAATGCTGCTAGTACAATAGCTCTCTGTAACTAGAAAGACAATTGTAACTTGTTCTTAACGCTCTTGTAGGTAAGTAGCTCAAGAAAGTTTTTCTGTTATTTGAAGATACAGAGTGAACTGCTTTAAAACTGCACGAAGAAAAACAAACAGACCTTGAAAAACATCCCATTTTTGTAAAACTGGTGTCAGGGGGTGCGTTCCAACACACACCGCAACAGCCCACTCATAGCTTCAGGGTTGGTTTTTTTTCAGAGGCTGCAGAAACAATGTCAGGTTGTGTGTTATGGTACCAGCTGCCTCACACATTGCTTTGGCCGCTGACTAGGCTGGGATACACAGGTTGTTACTTTGCCAGGTCTCTCTGAAATGAGAACTGACATTCTACTCTGTACACACAGATTTACAAGAAACTGAAGAGCTCTCCTACAATGAGGCCAAATAAATCTGTTTATACAGCTTTGGTTGTGAATACAAGGAACTCACAATGAAAAAAAAAAAAAAAAGGGCCGTTATTTCTTGAGAAACAATACCAGAAAACATGGTTGAAATGGTTTGTTGTCATATCAAAATTAAACTCCTGGAAATATCAAAAGAAACAATAGGAAGTGTGGTACATTCATGTTGGGCTTGATCAGAAGTTATATTGTCACTTTTATCTATCTGAGCATAGATGACAGTCATCTCTCCCTGGTGACCTAAGTACACTTGCTGAATTTTGAAATACATTTATAAAATTTATGGTTACAAAACGAGGTCAGGGACCCCTCAGCTAGAGTAACACAATCCTGATTTTAATTTCAGACATCCAGCATTTATTTATTTATTTATTTTAGGCATGTGAAATTGACAGTAGAAGGAGTAATGGTGTGCATACATTTCATGAGGAGAGGAAAAGCAAAAAAAAAAAAAAAATTGTATTTCCCTTTTGTACTATCTATAGGAAAGTGTTGATGTGTAACAATATAAACTAATCTAGTGCAAAGTTTTAGAGCAGCCATCCGAAGGCATTGCTGCCGGCAGTTGCTGCCTTCAGCCCTTGCTGGAGGTGATGTCTTGAGGACAGCAGTGAGAGCAGCTGAGAGCGGAACGGCTTCCCCCTTGGTACCAGCACTAGGAGAGATGTCTGCAGGGTAGGGAAAGTATGGGGAATTAACCACCAGTGGGAAAGAAACCTACGTGGTTCCAGCGTCACCGGGTACAAGAAGCGTGGAGGCTTTGGTGCTGCCATTTAGCACAAAGGTGGAAGGAAAGCGTCTGCAACCAGGGAATACCTCAGCACCCGGTTCTCAACGCTGCAGGGTTCTCCTGTGGGCTCGGGGGGGGGTCGTTCGTCTCAAGGAGATCAAAGTGAGCAGGGGCTCCGAGGGAAATCAAGCGACTCCGCGCAGTGAAAGCCATGAATAATTTCAGTCTGCTCTGCTCTAATGCAAATCTCACGTGCTGCCGCTATTGCAACTCCCTCTCCCGAGGCAACGAACCAGACGAGGAGGAGGAGGATGCGGTGCTGCGTTTCGGTGGTACAAGAGTGGCACCCAGCGGTCAGGAGGTGAAGTTCGGGGCGGGCTGGCCGCGGGCCGAGTCCGTCCTGGCGCTGCTTGGGACAGCCAGGCTCCTCTTCGGTGTGCTGCGCTGGAGGCCCCGACAACGCAGTGAGGTTCATTCCACAGTCCGGGAATCAAATGGTGAATTCTCCGTGGCCCGAAGAAATTGTAGAGAGGGCACTGCGGACCTTGGTGCAAACACACTTGAAAGGCCCTGCTCTTCTGATGAGGTCAAGCAAACTGGAACATAGCATTGCAGCTGTGCTGTTTGGTGCTGCTGATAAATCAGTAGATGTAATTCTTGGGAGGCTGTAAATCCTTGGACATGTATTTTTGCCATATCACAAAAGTGAGTTACGTTATGTCTCCTTACAGGCCATCACTTACACTAGAAAATATCACTGGATGAAGTAGCTTGGTTTTTAGTTGTCCATCTTCACATTAACAAATGGGCTACATTCACAGTCCAATCCTGGACTCAGATCTCTGGGGTATAGGTATTGATACACTATCCTTGATTCTCACAAATAGCTGAGAACACTCTGAATGGTTTATCTATATAATTTTCACCTTGTAAACTAAATCTAGCTTTTACTGTCAATTCGAGTTACATCAGAAAATGTAAATCAAAACTGTCTGTTATGATAACTTAGGTCAGACATGAATGACAACTATAAGCTCTTTAAGGCTTAACAAATTAAAGATTTATACACTGCCTTAAAAACAAAGTTTGTATTTCCTGCCAAATAAAGAAATACAATGAATTTAAATTGTATGTCATGACATCCAGGACTTCTGACAGAAGAAACAAACAAACAAACAACAACAACAACAACAAAAACTGAACAAACTCATCAAGAAGTTCAAAAGAGTTTATTGTCCTTTAAATTAATTACATGGCTGTCAAGTGGCAGAAGGGACATAGCATGGAGGCGAGAGGGAAACTTGTTCTGTTGTAGTTAGTCAATGCTTTCTAAAATAAAATGTTTGCAGTTATCTTACATGTTGCATGTATTGTACGTAGACATATGAAAGTCTGGATTCTGATTTTGTACAGATTTACTCACCACCACCCTTCTTTGTCTTGAAATGTGTTATGTCTCTACCCTGTCCACATGGAAGTAGATGTCAAGCCTCCCACTGATTGCAGTGGGAATTGGATTAAGTCTCTAAAACAACAATTACATGGCTAATTGCTTTTTACTGCTCACTTAAAAATGCATTCTTTGAAACAGTACCAGTATTTGTAAAAGGCTGAGTTTAATGTGCCAAACTATTTAGGTTATTTGGAGACCTATTTTCCACTAGTGCCTGGGGATTTAAACAAATGCTATAAAAAAGTGTTATTTACATTCTGCATTTGTAACAGAAGTGTTTATATGGCACCATTGGCCTTCACAGTGATTTCCTCTAAGTACCAAAACTCACTGCTTTGAAGTCAGTGGGAGATCTGCTATTGGCTTCAATCTAACTGAAGCTGGGAACTAATGCAAGAAAAAGGTGATGCAGGTTTCAAATCATTCAGGGAAAAAGAAAAAAGAAAAAAAAAAGTGTTGTGAAAGACTCTTCTCAGAGATGTGTTACTACCTTTCTTTCCTGAAGATCATCCTTACCTGTCTACAGCCCTCTGAGTCTTTTGAGCAACAAAAGACTGTGCCAGTTTGGCAGCATCGGTAACTAGCACCTGAAATGACTGCAGTAAATTGACAGTAGTTTGGAAAATTTTAACCCTATTCTGATAGTGGCAATATGCACCAGCTCAGTGCTCTTAATTGCAACCCGAACTCTAAAATGAGTCTATACAAAACCCACATGAAAGCAATCAGAAGATTCTGCAGAAAATAATTAACCATCAGTGATCCTTTACTTGGCCTCCAAGAATTAAAAAAAAAAAAAAAGTAGTCAGTAAAGGAAAACAGCACAAACCTCTCCCTGTAAAATCTACTAAAAGAAACAATACAATCAAAATAACTCTGAGTTTAACAAGCGTAGCCAGGAGGAGGATTGCAAGATTTGAGTTTGGATGCATGCCGAATGGCTGCTACTACAGAAGCTATAACTTACTTCATTACCAGCATCCCTTCTTAATATAAATCCCAATCTCTGACACAGAGCTCCTTTTATATAAAAAGTGCAAAGTTTAGGAATCCGTTTAAACAAGTATAGCAGGAACTCTCTGCGTAGACTTGGAGATAATTCTGAATAATACTGTTTGACAACATGGGGAGGCAAGTCAAATTTGAGGGAATAAATGAAAATGGTTAAAGAATTTTCTGATGACAGAGGATTGATGAAGGATGTACTGAGAGTAGATGGCCTCAAAAAGAATTTACCTACACACAAAACAGCTGATCAGTAAATTAAATGAGCACACTCTGAGTATAGAAATTAAACTGGCGAGTATCTATACACCCATAGTTTCAGCATTACTTCAGAGTATATGTATGCAGATTCTCTAAGAGGACCAGATTTCTCCAAGAAATAAAAGCATGTTATATTCCTACAACACACTGATACATGTGCTGTTCAGATTTAAAAGCATTTTAAGTACATAACTTAATAAGCTGCAGTAATTTAAAAAACAACTTCAGTTTCTGGTATATAATACTATTCCTCAAGAGCTGCTGTAGAGTAAAATATACTCTTCTACTAATTTGATAAGGGTAAATAACTTAAGAGCAACCTAGAAAATATCCAAAAGTTATGACTGACATATGAACACTTAGTTTTCCAGGAATCTTTGATAACTGTAGAAGGCTTTTCCACAAAAAGATAGGCTGAGAAGATGGCTCCAAATCTTTATTTTCTTTGTCTGTAGCCCTACATTTCAACCTTTGATTACAGACACAGTTTTACTCTAAATGCTTTAACTTTTATGCAGTTTAAACTCTCATGGTCAATTTTATCTGCAGAGCATAATTTTCTGTGTCATTACCGTTTGATTAGCAAGATGTTACTCTGATCCCAGAGCAAACATTTTCAGTACAACTAAGAACTGTGTGAAACTAGGGCAAGGGCAATGCTGGAGATTGCTGAAGACAGCAAAATGAATGGACATTAATGTGCAACATAATTGTGTTGAACTTTGTCATATACTATAATGGCACTACATCAAGGACTTCTGGTCTAAGGAAAAGTGGTTGTATGGCTAGACAGCCACATAAAAAAAATGATCTGTTGTGTCCATGCACCTGGTTAGTTGCAGCAAATGATTCTCCTCATCAAACCCATTTTTTCAGTGATGTTCCCCCTGTTGCTGCAGAATCTAACCCCCCAGCGCTGTAGTCAGAAGAGCAGTACAAATGGCATCATTATGTCTAACCAGGAAATTCCAAAAGAAATACAAACATAACACAGCTATAAAATAAACCCAACAAAAATGATATTGCACAAGCTCTGTCATTGTTCATAGAAGCACAGAATGGTTTTTGTTGGAAGGGACCTGTAAAATCACCTAGCTCCAACCCCTTACTACAGGCAGGGACACCCCCCACTAGACCAGGATTCTCAAAGCCCCATCCAGTCTGGCCATGCTTCCAGGGAGAGGGCATCCACAAGCTTGCTGTTTTTATCATTTTACTTCACATCACCCCAGCATTTTTTCCAACATGAAAAGTGATGATTTTAGAGCTCATTACCCAGCTTTCGATGACCCAAGGTCCATACCCATGGCAACAGGAGATGCATCTGGTCATGAGGTTGGCAGAAGGCTGCAATGCTCAGCTCCTGTGCCTACACAGCACAAGGTGTAGCTGGTTGGTCAGAGTTATACACTGGGACGTGATAGCTGACATTAGTTTGAATAGACTGCAAATGTGATGGCTCAGATGGCCTATGGAAGAATTTGTTCAGTATAATAAGCATTAGTTAACTGGAAGCACTGGTTTAGTAGCCTACCAACTGCTCACGATCATCAGTGATTTCCATTTTGCTGGCAGCAGGACAAATGCCTCTAGTGCACCTTGCCACCGGCAAGACCCAGAGCAGCAGCCAGGGATGCTGAGCTGCCTTCTGCCCCAGCAGGGCTGACACATGCAGCAGCACCCAGTTTGTAACCTAGCCCCCTCATATGACCCATGGGTACAGCTGGATGGAGCTGTCCCTTCCCCATGACCAAAAACCACCTGCAGGGACTTTTGCCAAAGCCCTCCTGGCCCACCTGGTGCCTGCCCTGCAACATGCAGCAATAGCCAGTGCAGCACATGTGGCCATGGCTTAGAGGCTTTGTACCTCTAACAGGATTTTCTGCCTGCACAAATGCCAGAAACATAGCACAGCCTTCCCCTACTTAGAGCATATTGAATTGTAAGGAACTAACTAGAAAAGTACATGGGGAGTATGGCATGACACTGTGCAACATATGGGTATTCTGGCTTCTCGTGCCCAAATTCTGTCTAGCATAAATAAGCGCTTTTCTCACTGACATGCTGTCTTATATTATTCCATACTGAAATAGAAAAGAGGACCATGCTCATCTCCCACACCATCAAGTGAAAACTAGTTGTCCAAAGCCTGACAACACTCCCCTGACAGCCTCAGCACATGCCACAAATCCTTCCAAGGGCAGTGATTTTCCTCTTGCTGCACCGTCTGTCCTCTGACTCAGCAGAAGGTTACCAGCAGGATGACATGGAGTACTGTGCTCCAGACACAGAGCTCCTCCCCTCCTGGCTGCACAGCCAGGCTTTCATCTGCCAGGGTCCCTCCCGGCATGGCAGGGCTTTCAGGCATCCCCATTGTGCTCACACAGCCTCTTTTGGAGCCTGCAAGTAATGAAGAAGCTGCATCAGCTGCCAGTGAAGTGCCCTTTGGACTAATGTTTTTTCAAGTGGCCTGCTGTGTCAAGTCCCTAATTGCACTAATGGACCTAATGAACCGAGCCTCCCAGGGGCAGTCACACTGACAAAGTTACTTAAAATTAAACACAATGCTTGGGAACACCCTGTCCAGAGGGGAGGCAGCATGAAGGCCTGCTTGCCCTGCCACCAGCTTTTACCCTCAGGATCTCACCCTTCAGCAGAAGCTGTGTTACTTCTTAACACCAACAAGCTGCAAACCTTTCATTTCTTGATGTACCCAAGCCTGAACGTTATTAATCAGTTGTCCACTGTTTATATATAAATATCTATTTTATATAGATATCTGTTTTAAGCTCTTTGTGATGATTGCACTTCCTGAAATGGGATTGCATAGCACACAGGTTGCTTATGGTTCTGAGGTGATCTTTAATTAATGAGCGGCCAAGCACTGGTTGGATGCTCAGAGCTATGTTTTAATAATAGAACAGGTTATTTCTGTGTCTCCCCTGCTGTAACTGCCTGTTTGTTTCCATAACTTTTTTTTTTTTTTTTCTCACTAAGGCAGAGTGAGGCAGGACTCGGCTCCTGGAGCTGCAGCTAAATGCCTGCCACCACCGGGCCTGGTCACCAGCCTGCCTGTGGGCACTGGTCAATCACTGACTGAGAGGACACAGGCTTTGTTGTGCTGCAGTTGCTATGGAAATACTTAAAAGTCATTCAATCTCACTAAAGCAAACTTTAACAGACAGCAGCAATTCTTAAGTCTTTCACATTTTTCTCCAGTTACTCCTGCTCCTGTCTGTGACTGCAAATATTTACATGTGGGTTAGGATAGTTTATCCCTCAAGTAGCCTTAATAGCAATGCCCCTTACAGATCTTCAGTCCTGCTCACAGAAACCACACCCTGCTTCAAGGAAGAACACTAACTGTTAACCCGTTGGGAAGGAACAGAAATTGTCACTTACTGTCTGCAGATATCACCTACTCAGGACAAGCAGCAAAGCTAGAGTTCTGCTGCATTATGTCATGATATGAAATACTGATAAAACCAGGACACAGAGCCTGGTGCTTGCTCCCATCAGAGCCCGCAAAGCAAGGAGGAGAACAAGGAGGCGCTCTTTGCTCTGCATCATGTGGCTCCAGCACCCAGCCAAGTCCTCAGTGGTGGTGAAGTTTCCGGCAGCCACCAGCTGTGCTGCTGTCCTCCAGACACCTCCTGATTTGTCTGAGAAGTTCACGGCAGGGTCCTGGGTGTGGCCTCCCAGCACCAAGCAGCACTAGTAAGCTACCTTCCATCCTGCCTGCAGAGAGAAAACTAAATACAGCTCCTCTCAGATTCCCATGAGCCACTGTTATTTCAGATCCAAGCTTGAGCAGTTCTTGCTTTTAAATAAAATAAAATAATAAAATAAAATAAAATAAAATAAAATAAAATAT
This sequence comes from Cyrtonyx montezumae, assembly GCF_038088225.1. NCBI lineage: Eukaryota > Metazoa > Chordata > Aves > Galliformes > Odontophoridae > Cyrtonyx > Cyrtonyx montezumae. The sequence continues at coordinate 13,170,811 of NW_027071825.1, forward strand.
AAAAATTGATCCATATGAGGCTATTTTCTCCAAAAGAATACTGCAAAATTACTGAGAGCAAAGAAAAGGCCTCTGTATATCCAGTGAAACATAAAGATATCTCTGTCCTAGCCAGGACTCAGGATCAGCAGGCAGCCATAGCTTTCAGAAGCAAGATGTCCCCAAGCAGGATGGTGTTTGGTAGCTTTCAGCACCTTCCTCAGCCAAAGAAGCAGATGGGGAGCTAATCAGCTGGACAGATGCTACTCTATATGAGCATTGAGAAGCCAAGTATTTTTCAGAATTATTTCTGTGGAATCTGAGAGGCAACTGTCCTCAGATTCATAAAGGGAAACCTAGAGGTCTGCAACTGCAGCAGCACAGCAGGAAGCTGTGTCATAGCCTCATACAACAGGAGGCACACCCAAAGGAGATGGATTGGTAGTTTGAGGCTTGTGTGCATCACAGAACCCCTTAATTAAGCTTTCTTATGAGTTCTATGTAATGTCATATGCAGCCTGTGTGCACAGACTGTCCCCTCCTGTGCAGATGCATGCAGTAAGGTGACTCTAAAGGAAAAAAAAAAAGTGAGATTCTTCATGAGAAATAAGGAGAATGCTGTACCTTGTGCACAGTGGGTTTTCTCCCCACCACCCTCCATTTTGAAGTTGTTCTTTGGCTCTGGACAGCCTCACCACACACTACCTGCACTTCTCCAGTAATGAATGACTTGGGAGTTGCTCTTCATAGGAAGCAAATTGCTTGCCAGGGTAGTTGATACATCTTTTGATGCAAAGCACAAGGTAACTTGCCCTGATGCTGTTGGTTGATGCTCTGCTTGTCCTGCCCTGTGCAGACAAAGGAAGTGACAGATAAACAACATTCTTTCCCATGTCCGCTTTAATGCACTTTCACCCAATTTGCAACAGGTGCTCTGTTAGGCAGCACTTTCTCCGCCATGCCCTGCCCACCTTCCTAACTTTCACCTCCAGCATCTCTGCTGCTGAAGGTCTGTGCCACATCACTCCTTGCAGCGAGGGATCAGTTAGGAAGACATCTCTGCAGGCTTGGCAGCAAAGGTGCCTTGAAAGCAGCTGTACAGCCACTGAGGAGGCTTGCCGAGAGGGCTGAGTGGAAGGAGACTGGGTGGAGAAAATTTGGAAGACAAAAGAGAAGAATAAATTATCCAGTACCAGCAATACTCTCCAGTTACAACAAGAGGAGCCATGTTTTGACTCCAGTGGTGCAGGGACTACGTGACCTCTAGCAGCCAGTGGACAGGAGCACTTTGCAGTGCTGCTGGTTTCACTCCCTCCTGTCTAAGCTCCTGTTCCTACGGTCCAGACTCAGGATGCCACATCAACAGCACCGTGGCACAGCTGCTGCACAGCTGGACTCATATGCACCCCCAGTTCCAATCATAAAGCAGCAGTCCCAGAGTAGTCAATATTTCCATACTTAATAGCACTGTCCTCAGGATTCTCTCTAGAGTCTGAGCTGTTTGCAGCAACACATGGCAGCTACTGTTTCCTTTTCTGTATTTCAAGGACACGCTTGTCTGTAGGTACACATAGCACCTCACCAGCACTGGAGGAGAATGTAAAGCTAGATAAGGCAATCCTGATAAGAGATTTTTGATATAGAGGTTACAGTTTGCTAATCAATCAGAGGCCAGACCTTGTATTTTTGCTTGCCCCAGCATTAAAAGTCTCCCTGCTGCTGGCTGTTAGTTCTTTCATTTCAGTTACACCCATTTGCTGTTTCCAAATACAGCGGCACAGCTGGCAGAGGGCTGGGCACACCCGACTGGAGCTTGCACTGGCCCTTCCCTGTCACTTTGCACCCTGCTTAGCATACCAGCCTTGAACCCCCTTTTCTACTCAGGGGAGAAATGATCAGAAGAGGAAGAAGAGCCTTGGCACAGGCAGAGGCTTGCACTCATACCCTGCACGAGTCTGTCCCAGAATTCATCCTTGAGCAGGTGCTGGCCAGGCAATGTATCTCCACAAGACGCTGGTGCCACCTCAGCTGCTGCTGGGGCATGGAAGCAGCCCAAACCTGCAGCTGCCTGCCCTGGCTGAGAGCGCAATCGTTTCCAACTGGGGAGAATGAACGCCACGACCTGCAATCCTTCATCTTTTGTGTTGCCAGCGACAGCTCTGTGCGTGGTGCCAGATCACACGCTTTGAGACCGGTTTGGTGCTCAGAGTCTTATCAGTGGCCACATCTTCCCACTCCTCTCCCCTGCCCTCCCCTCAGCACATTGACCCCTACCCAGCACAGCCTGAGGGCCCAGGGGGCTGGCATGGCAGGTGGGTGCTGTGCAGCACAGGCCTGGAGTGGCACTGGAGCCCTCAGTGGCCTGAGGCCACTGGCACCAAACAACGCTGGAGCTGGGGGAGCACCATGTTCCATGCTGGAACATGCTGTGCTGTGCCTGGCTTCAGCTCACACGGTACATGGTCTAGACAGTGCCTGGTTCCCCTGGCTCAGCTCAGTGTTTGGCTATAGGTTGTCGCGAGGTCAGGGGGTGACGCAGAAGATGGGAGGTGGTTTGGCCAGAGTACTGCTGCATGCATCCCGTGTGAAGCAGCTTGGTCCTGGGTGCTGTGTCCCAGGGTTGGGAATGAGCACACAGGATGCCAAGGCTGCATTTACATAGACAGTATACATTTGTAGGTGGGTTATAAACAGTGACAGATCATTGTTTAAATCAGAAATGAGCAAATAATCACATCTACAAATAAGAGGTATACAGCCTCCCCAGTATGCAACAGTAACAACACAGATCCCCTATAAATAGTAACATTCCTAAAATCACTTCCAAATAAAGCTCTGTTGTAACAAAACTTGGCTTATCTTTACTGGTAATCAGCTTTTACCACTCCTTGAGGAAGACTACTAAATAAGACCTTTCACATCTGCTACTGTCAGACAGTAGTATTTTTGCTGCTGGAACCATGGCATTTAACAGATGGAGAAACAGATAATGTAATGCTATAGCATTCACAAATAACATTTCAAAAGTGGTAGTCGTAGTCTTTAAATAAAACTGGGCAAAGCAGAGCTGAGTCAACTGCAGCTTCTGGTTCAAAGAAAACTCCGGTCGCTCTGACTTGGAGAATGTCAAAAATGGTTCTTAAAAGTACTGGGATAATATTTACACCTTGTACCTGGGAGATAGGTGAATGCCAGCAAGCTCTCAAGATGCAGTGCAGAACCTCTGGGGACACCCAGTATGGGTGGGAACTGCCTGCTGCACCATCTGACAGGTACCATTAGGCCCCCGCCAACAAGCCGATGCCTGCTCTGCTCGTCTCTTCAACAAAAATAAAAAAATGAAATCAAGAGTTGTAGGAATCTTCCAGGTGTTTTTGGTGCATAGGCAGTCCCAGCCACAGCAACATATCAGGAATCCCCACGTCCATAACTTCACCATGTTATATCCCACTTTAACCTATGCAGAAGAAAAGTGCACAGAAATCAAAGGTGCAGAACATATCAGTGACAGCTCTTCAGTGAGAGTATAGTTAGTTTGCTTTTCATAAAAGTAACACATCACGAAGCTGCTGCTTGTCTCCCAGCCCAACATAACCATCAAATGAAGTATTAGCAGAAACCCAGTTAACTTTGCTGGGTGTGTCATCTCCAATGTGTTGATGCAAACAGTTGCTGGATTCACCTTGCCTTCTGACACAATAGTCTCACAGTGAAGACTGAAGTGAATCCACAATCCCTCAGAGTAGTTCCTGATGGAGCCTGTTGCTACTGTTTGTGTCAAATCAGTGTATGCCAGCACACAGGAAATTACCACAATAAGTTAAAATATTTGGTGTGACTGTTGTAAAGATTTGATATAAGCAGTTCTTCCCTCCAAGTGTTATCTCAGCCCTGGCACCTCTCCCTGAAAGCTCTCTCTGTGCTTCAAGTCTGAAGATTGCACAGATTTTGAAGCGAGTGAGGAGGAACAGAGAGGGCAACAGCAAAGTGGACAGAGAAGCGAGTTCCCATTCACTAGACTCCTGTCTGGCAACCCTCAGGCAGTCATTTAGGTTAGATACCTTTTGATACTGAGATGTCATATCTCACTATTCCTTTAAACTTGAACCAGAGGGGATGTCAGTCCAAATACCTTGCTCAGGGATGATGAACGTCCAGTCTCCCTCTTACTATAAAATAAATGGACCTGGAATTAATTCCTGTCTGGCAGTTATTGACAGGGTTATGAAGTGCTTTGATAAGTCAGTAAAGAAGTTTGTAGATGTCACTAAGATAGATTTCTGTCTCTGCAAATGTCACCTTTAGGAAGACCACAGACCATGGTCCTACAGGAAGCACAGAAAGGTGGCTGAAGCTACTATACCTTAACAGTTCTTTAGTTTTGCTGGCTCTGTATTGGGATGATTCCAGTATTTTCCTGTCATTGACTGGGTGAGAATACAGTGAGCAGAGGTTCAGTAACAGGGGGCAATAAGGGGTGCCATGAAGCAGCAGGGGTAAGGCTCAGGAGAGGCTCCCAGTTTACATTTTAATTTCAAAAAACAGTCATAAGCACAGGGTCTACTTTTATTTAGCTGAAATATTTACCATTTGCCATCATCTAACAAACATATGTAAACATTAGGCTTTTTTGCTGTTATTGTCAGTTTCTGACCTTGCAAAAACCCAAGACAAAATTGCCAGCTCAACAATGTCTATTTCTTCTTGTGGCTCTCTGGTCTGTGAAATTGGAGGGTTGCTCTAGCATCTAGTGCTGCTGGAATTTATCTGTTTAGAGAAAAGAGTGGTTTAATGTGTGCTTTGAAGAACAAAGCAGAACACATAAAAATTACATAGACTCTGCAAAGAGATTATACGGGAGAAAATGGGACAAAATGGCGTAGGTCAAATTTTGGATGTAATCCAACACTGAAAATCTCTGATTTATAGGCCTAAATGTTTCCTCTTTAAAATCAACAATTGTGTCTGGGGGGATTAGCTCATGGACCAATCTAGCCTTCCATCATTGTGCCTGTCCTGTGCCTGTTGGTACCATCAATGCAATGGGAATGTTTGTCCTATAGCAGAAACTTACAGCCTGAAACCAGACATCAACATCTTGATCTCACAAATGCTGACACATGCTTAGCTCCTTTCACAAGAAACATCTCCTGAAAGCCAAGTAGCTATGTAAAAATGACAGCTAAACACACATATGAGAAGTTGCAAGTTCACAGTCTACAGACCTTTTATCCTTATAGACACAAAACTTTACATTTCTAATTAAATTAACTCATTTATACCTGTGGGAAAAATGATATCTCTTTATCACTAAGTTCACTGTGCAAACAAATACACTGACATTCATAACAACTGATGCGTTAACTGGAATTTGAATAGAATCATTTAAGCATTAATAACATTTCCATCTCTGGAGGTCAAGTCTTTTACTTCCCAGTGTTTTGACATCTGTTAGTAACTGAACATACTTCTAACAGAGACCTAATTAAAGCCAAACATTTGTTTGCATAAATATCTGTGGAAGGTGGAGATGAGACTAACTCCACATTACTGTAAGAATGTACCCTATACAGAGAGTATTAACATTTGGAGTCAAGACAAAGACCTTGTGTCAAAGGGATAGATCTGTATTCTGAACCATTACGTGTACAAAATGCAATGTGGGGTGAGAGCGCCTGCTCTTCCAGACCACTCTCTCATATCCTTCCACAGGAGGTTTAGGAAGAAAGCGAAACAGCCTCCCTAAACAAGAAATATGAATGCAGGAGATCACCTACCAGAACCCCAACTAATTGCTTGTGCTCAGAAACACAACCTCCTTATTTTCACATATGTCAAAGCACGTGAGGAAAAGCAGAGAGGTCAGAGAAAATAAGCAGACTGACTTAGTCTTGGCCTACAGATGGGCAGAGGAGTATATTTAGAGAAGATAAACTTATCTATGGTTTCATTGACAGTAACATTAAAATAAAATTACAGCCATGAGTGAGAATAGAGATTAATTAGCGATTTGCGCTTTTCTTATTGTGCGCACTGATTTTCTCACAGGGTGGTACATCAGAGCCCTGAGCACACAAATGGAGAAATTATTGAAATCTAGATCAGAAAAAAACTGTTATTAACACAGCTGTGTGCTGAATGTGGCACTGGTTAGTTTGAAAATGAATTTATTTCAATACACAGAGGATAAATGCACTTAGATGCATATCCAAGACAATCCAAAATAGCATAGTACAGGCTGCAAAAGAGAATTTTTAAATAGGTAGGAAGAAAACAGATGCTTCTGCCTGTTGCAGAGAAAAAAAACACCCTCATACTATAAAAAGATGTATAAAAGAAGCCTAGGGACCAATTACTTCTTGAAAAATAAGCTGGGTGTTTTGAAGAATGGCTCAAAGCATAGAAGTGTCTGAATTCCTTATCTTCCAAAAGACTTTGGGGAGGAGGGGGTTGGGAAGCTCAGCATGACCTAATTCCTTGCTTCAAGATGGATTTTCTCCCCTACTCTTTTTGTCTTTCCTGACAGAAGCAAAGCATAGCATTCAAGGAGGACAAAAAATTCTAGTAAGCAAATTGAGTATATATAACAAATGGATGAAATCGTTCAGTTTCTAGATAATAGCAAGTAGCAAGTCTTCTCTAGTCACTATCAGCATACATCACCCAGAGCTGTTTTTCAGCCAGATTAGTTACCCATTACTATTTACCATCTGGCCTCACAGTTGGGCATAAGGAGGGAGTGGGTGCAAGAAGGAAAGTGGAATCACTTCTTTCATGTGATTTAAAAATGATCCTTACAAGCTAAGATAAATAATGCATTTTGTCTACCTTCCTCTTTTCATAATGTCCATATATTTTCAATTTGGGGACCAGAGTTTCTCACACAGCACATCTTTTTTTTGGATAGGGGCCAATAGCCAGAACCATAGGGAGAGAGCATAAGGAGTATACGTAGGTCACTCTGAAAGCAATGCCTTCTACTTACTTCCATGGAAACTACAACCAATATAAAGAACAAAATAACGCTACTCGATAGAGAAAAATCTTACCCTAAAAATACTGTTTTCAACATAGTCACTACCACAAGTGGTACATTTTCACCAGTAATGAACAGGAGCCTGCATGCTGTAACAGTCTACACCTACAGAGGTGACCACTGCTGAAACACAGTACCCACTATCTCACTGTGCTTATATCTACTGTTTGGTTTCCATCTATGTTCAGCAAGCAATGATTAAGTTCAATGGGTGCCATTTTTTAATTTTTTTTTTTTTGGGCACAGAGAAATTCAGATACACAGCTTTGCTTCATCCTCAGTTCCATTCTGTCAGACTGCCCCTTTGCTGCCATCTGTCACACATAGAAAACGTATTGGTGGGAAGGTTCAGCCTCTGCTGCCATCCCACCAACATCTGCCTCTGACTTCCAGACACCACATGCTGAGGGAAAAGCAGCCATGGTATAGCAACCCCCAAAGCAGAGGTGTTACCAGGCTGGAGAGCCAGCCCAGCTGCTCTCCCAGCTAGGTAGTTCACCACCACCTCAGTGGCAGCAACAGTGCAGATACCAGAGCTCTGTCTCACAAATGCAGTTACTCAACAATGACTGATTGAGCTGCTTATCCAGAACAATCCAAAAACTCTTCCAGGTAAAATAAAACCCCACTGTTGGAGCTTTTAATAATAATCTTCTAAAAAGCATCTCTAACAATTGACCATGCATGCTTTACGTGAAGGCTGACCAGAGAGGACAGACCACACCCCTAGGAAAAGCCATGGAAGAGCAAATTTGATCTGGGAGACAAGCAGCTAGAGACGGTACAGGAGAAGATAGCATGCAGTTTTCAAACTGTAATAATTGTAAACACATTAAATTAGAAATGTAAGTATTTAATTATATTTTCAGTATTAAAGTATTAAGGTATTTTAAGTATCAGTATTTACACCGATACAGCGGTTTTCAAGACTCGAGAATCACCAGGAAGATGCAAAGTCTCATAGCTATTCAGAATACTGTATGAGCAGATGAGCATTGTTAAGGGATATGAAACTCTTGGGGGACATCACTTTTCAAACAACAGGGAAACCCCACATAACATGCCTTCTCCACTGCTGCTTGCTTTTTATCCTTCCTCAATTACAAATAGTGCCTTGGTGTTTTCCCTGAGACAAACCCTTCAGATAAATGTTTATAGAATTAAAAAGAAATTCCCCGCTATGTGAGTAATTGGATGCTTAGACAGTTTTGTATAGGAAATACTATACAGTTTATTTGTAGGAAAGTATGATGCAAATCAGTTTCCTGCTCTGACCTTGTCCCATTATTACTTATAGTAATGAAGGGTAAGAGAGTAGCCCTTCAAGGAAGAATTGCACCAAAATAGAGGGCATGGCACAATACAAAGTGTTGTTCAAGAGCATAAGTTTATTTATTTAGGGAGGTGGGATGGAGCAGGGAAAAGTATTTTTGGTTGGTTTTGTTGTTTAAGTGAGAAAACACAAAGATGAGAAGCACAAGCCTCAAAAGTCTTTCTACTTGTGCCAGAGCTATGGTTAATACCACTCAGCCATCAAGAGTCCACCTTGTGAGCTGCTCTACAATTAGTTCAGCCCTTTACCTTTATAGGATTCACCTTTTCCTTCTTAACTGGAAAGATCTACTTTTGCAGCCCCAATCCCAAGTTCTGCAGGAAAAATCTAGTATTTTCTCAATTGCTGCACATGGCCCAAGACTTCATGGAAGTTCTCTTTGGACCCCAGTCCAACTAAGCATTACACTGCTTCATTTACCAGCACCACTAGCCAATCTTAGTCAAACAAAAACCCTTATATGAGAATATAAAACAAGGTTTACCCATCATCACATTTGTGATGCCAGGCAACATTCGATCAGCATCCAAGTTGGAAACAAAACAAGTGGTTTATTTTTAAGTAGCATTTTATTTTCCATTAGCTTTGTATACTGAGTTTCAGCCTAGCTAGCACAAACCGTGCACTACAGGTAGCTCTAGAAACAAACATTTTCATGGTATGCCTTTGCAGTGTCACTGGCTCTAGAAAGCACAACTTTACACTTTGCAGAACACCAAACTAACGAAGCAGTCATTGCACAAGAACATTGCATTATGATGGCAAAAACAAACAAAAACACACATGTAAACCTTCGCAGCATTACTCATAAATACAGCATTTACCTTGAAACGTTAGGCCATACACCTTCCAGCTAGCCTGTGTTACAGGGGAGCTCTCTGAGCAAGGGCTTGCTGTGTTTGTAAGCCAAGGCCTGCTGAGGAATCCCCCAGTGTCTTCTACAAAACTGCAACACGACCACTAAGCCAGGCGCTGGTTCTGCTTTGGCCAGCACAACCCAGGTACCCGCATGCAAGTTGTGCCAAAAGAGTTTGCACAAACCAAACCCCTGATTATATTCTGGACTCATACAACATGCTCTTGATGTTGTTCTCCAACAATTTCAGGTGGTCAAAACTTCCCAGAATGAAGTGGCTGCCTGATTTAATACCAACGATCAGGTTTTCTCTAGGACAACACAGGTAGCTCTTGTTATATTACAGGACTGAGAAATTCACATCCCAATTATTAAACTAAAAGTTTACAATTTAAAAACGTTATCCTAGAGCTTTATGTTGCTATGTTAACATAGTCCCTAAGTCAAAACTCCAGGGTTTTTGGGCCATGGCTGCATCTATACTAGACACGGTCACAGTGCTGAAACCCTTCATTGCTCATTTTCTCATGGCCTCTTCATTCCTCAAGCACCTTCCAGTAAGGACTGCTTGTAAATCAGAGGTTAAATATGAACTCATTGTCTGACCCTGTATGGGTCACTTTGTAATCTTGTAGGGGTTATGTCATTTTGGGATTTTTCTTCCATAATTTCTATTTTAAATAGCTTAATTGAGCCTATGTATTAATGCACATTAGTTAGACACCCCTTAGAAGTTTGCCCTCTTACAACACGGTTTCAGGTATCATTCCCTCAGTGGTATAGTAGTTACAATGAGGGGTGATAATCAATTTGATACAATCAAATGATAATTGATATTATCTGGTAAGTAAGAAGCAAGCGTAGTGAACCCAGCCATACTGCTTTGCCATTAGTCCACCATCCACAGCTGCCTACGTGACAGCAGCAAAGTGTGCAGTATATCTCCTTGCAGCACTCATGCCTGTGTGGGAGCAGTAATTGCTGTTATGCTTTTTGTAATGTCAGATCCTTACAATTTATGGTTGACTTGGATATACACACACAGGTATTTGGTCTTCCCATCACGGCTGGGTTTCTGGCACAGCTTTAATAAACCATCAAGCTACCTATCTTGAAAGTGAGAGGAGTCAGAGAGAAGGTGAGTATGAACTATTTCATGAACTTTGTAAACAGAGAAAGCAAACAGGCTGCAATTCTGTGCAGCCCAGCCTCCAGCCCTCCTCAAGAAACCTTTCAAAGCATGAATGCCATGCACTGGAGGGTCTCACTATGTTGTTTACATTTTGTTTCCATGCACAAAAAAGTTTCTCAAATGTACTTACTCCAGTCATACAAAAATAATTTCAGGTGTCTGAAAAGAAAAAGGAAAAAAAAAAAAAAAAAAAAGGAGAAAGACTGCACAGAAAGTTTTCTTCATTACAAAGTGTTTTTCCATCAGGGAATTATTTATAAGAAGTTTTGTTAACACTGGAGTTGAGGCTCTGGAATGAAGTGGATATATTGTTTACTAGCTTTGCCAGTCAATCTGGTCTTACAAAACTTCTCCCTTCCCCCCTCCTGTTCTCAGTCAAGTCAGTCCCTTGAATCACTCAGGAGTTGCCCTTTTCACCAAGATCTCCTTTTCCACAAATTGTCCCTTGAATAATGCCATCTTCTACGTACTGCCCTGTGGTGTCCGTGCTCCTGCCAAGCACAGTTGAGGGAATTCGTGATGAGCGTCTCTCCTGGTTCTTATCGTCAGAGGAGCAGCAAAGCATTCTCTTCATGGTACCCCACATCTCATCATCTTTGTAGGAATAAATTACTGGATTCATGACAGAATTCAGCAGGGCCAGGAGAAGAAACCACCTTTTCACGTTCTGAATCCCACAGTTTGTGCAGTTCAGGCCATCGAGCAGCAAGACAACCAGGCCAGGAGTCCAGCAGACAACAAATGCACCTGGAAACAAAGGAGAAAGGAAAGCAATAAATAAATAAATCACTTCAGACTCCTAGGGGTTTCTTTTTTCTTTTTTTTTCCCTTATAAGGCTATGAGCTTAAAATTTTACAAAAAGATATAGAAACAGGAGAGGAGCAAAATCACATCCACTGCAGCTTCCCTGCCAGGCCCTGAGCACATGGCTTGCAGTAAGGCTACTTGGGGAAAGAGCATGAAGCTGCTGGCAGCCCCAGACCAAACACAGGTGAGAATAGGTCCTCACAGCAGCTGTGTGTCCATTCTGATAGATAAACAAGACCTCTGGAGATCAAAGACAGCACTCTGAACAGAGAAGATGTCCTCTCTTTGTCGCTGTCTTGTACGCTGGAAGATCGCCAAAGGCTTCTCACTGCCACCACTTGAAAGGGAGAATAGAGAAATAAACTAATGGTTGAGTTAGGTAAGATGAACCAAAATGAGAGACAAGACAAAAGCCCAGTCCTGGAGAAGCAGGGTTGCCCCCATGTGCAAGTGAAGTTGGTGGGAGGAACGCATGACACCCAGGAGGGTCCCAGCCCCAGGAGGGATCCCAGCATGACCCCATCTTTTGCTTCCCACAGTACCATCAGCTCCCAGGTCCTCGCCTGGGAGCACACGGAGAGTGCAGCCCTGCCATGGTAACGCTAACTTAGCAGAAGCCACAATTGCTGCCTGACATACTGAAATAGAAAATTACAACTCTGTGCGAAAGCACATTTCAAATATTGCACTGAGGAAATTCCAATCATTTATAAGAGCCCTTTTTAGGGCTTTAAAAAATAGTGAAACATAAGGATGATAGCAGCTACACGCTAAGAAGCTCTCCTGGGATCCTCATAATCTGTTTGGCCATTTTGGTCCTGTTCATTTCCAGGAGTGTGCTGATTTTCCCACACCTGAGATGTGCCAGCCTCAAGGGCAGCCCAGCTATCAGCAGGACCCGGCCCAGAAGCACCTTTGGCATCCAGCACTCATCCTGCACAGCACCTACTTGCACAGCAATACACACAGCCCAGCCAGGAATTGTGTGGGCACTGTGCCCACTTGAAAGGCAGGCCATGTAACAGCATATAAAACAAACTCATGTGTTACGCTGGGTGCTGAGCATTGTATCCAGGGCAACACAGCACAGATCTTGATGCAAAATGATCCTCCTCGAGTTATTGCTCTTCTTTTGAAGATCTTCATAAGGTGTCCAGGTAAAGTGCAGACAGTGAGTTTACTGTATTGCTAGAAGTACCATGCAGAATGCAAAGGCGAGAGACCACCTCCTTCAGAAAATGCATTTTCTATTCTGCTGTGCCAAGATGTTTGTGATGCTAAGTACCAATTTCATAGTGTTAGCTTAGAGTTAATGGTCAACATCAGTAACATTCCTTCAGTACCACTGGCACCAGGAGCAGTAAGCTGCCACCACAATGCACTCTGTCTGGTCAGTTCCCACACTACGTGCTGGTTTGGCCCCACCATGCTGAGTAAGCATTGGTGATACTAAGTCTTAGTCTGCAATGGAGCAAACATTGCACTGATTTACTGTCTTGGAGCAAAGGGCAAATCCCACCCACTGCAAACAGCACCGGAATCGAAGCACTCAGACCTGAATGACTACATGAGAGTCTCAGCAAGTATTTGGACAACGGTGCTTTTGCAGGCCACCAAGGATCACTGGCAAATATGGCAGCAAGCTCTTCCCTGAACAAGCACAGAAAACATTCTGACCACTTGCATTCCTTTTACAGTACCAAAGCATGGAAGGTGTAGCACTGCTTTCCTGAAGGTCAGCAGGAGAAGAAACAGACCCCAAAGCCACATTTAACAGAAGTCACAGAGAAATCTCTCCTTCAAACAAATCCTGAGCTCAGAACAAGGCCTAACTCTGTGAATTTCCAGGATACACTGCAGGAGAACTATCAGTGTTGCAAAGGCAAAAGTAAGGGGAGATGATATCCCCAGACACCTCTGTACTATCCAGAGCACAACATGCAGAAATTTAATTCTACCTCCTGGGAGGCTGCACCAATCCATGACCAAAGATGGGGACAGAGGAGAATGCAGTGGTAATGCTGGGGCTCCTACTTCAACTCCACCCAAAAAAACATTTTGTTCTGCAGGGATACAACCCAAGTGACTCACATCCTACTCACAGCAAGGCACTGATGAAAGCAAGGCACAGAAGACATACTTACAGCCTTTCTAGGATTTTGTTATTTTTAACCACAGACCTTTCAGAGGAGCCATGGTTATACATAAATATAAGCCTTTCTTTTGTCCCTCTGGTGATTTTTTATTTCTGACTTTTCATCCCGTAGCAGTTTCTCTCTCTGACAAAGTGCCATGCTTCAAAAATAATTTCATTTCTGGGACTCTCAAATTCAGAGCATGACATGAAGCAAAGCCTGGCTACAGCATGAACCAGAACTGTTCCGAGACTTCATGCCAGATTAGGGGAGATCAGGTATCAAAGTGCCTCAAGGTCAATGTGAGGATTTTCCACTAGTTTGGAAACATGGACTTCCTTGTAGATTACATCATCTATACTTAAAAATGAATGAATTCTTGTGTACCTGGAAGTGCTACTGTTACTTTGCCATAAAACTCTCTGCATCAAAGTTGTCTCTCTGCATGCCAACACTGAGAAGGAAAAAAGAAAATACAACAACAATACAGCAGCTTCCCATTGCCCTTGCCACATGTGCACACAAGTTAAAACAGCATGTCACTGATTAAAATATACATTTACTAGAGAGAGTCATCTGCCTCAAGGCAGCTATTCCAGCAGGAATGTCACTGCCAAGTTCAGCTGAGCAGCTGCATATGCTTCACCTGAACATCACACACACCTGCCTCTGCCTTTCCTCTAAGCCACAGCTGCATGCTTAGCCAGTACTAAGGCAAGGCAGAGGATTTTAGCCCCTTTTGCTAGGTTTCCCAGTTCCAATAATCTAAATTGCCACAGTTTAGCATTCCGAAGGAACGTAATTTCTGATGCTTCTATCCTGTGACAGATTGTGGGGGCTATGGCAAGGTGAGAGATGACAGAAACCTTAGTCCAGGTCTCTGAAGGAGGTAAGCAAGCCTAAAGAGTGGTGCAAAGAATTGTCTGCAGCTGAGATTGCCGTGCACTCAGAAAGATAAACTGAAATATGGGCTCCCTGGCTCCTAACTGCAGGACCATGGGAGAACTCCACCCATAGAGGACAGGGATGTTTTGGAAGTGATGCCTTGCCTCCACCTCCTTCCCTCGGGAGGATAGCATGCCAACAGTACCTAGCTGCATGCAGACCGCACAGCAGCAGGATTTTGTCCTGAAGCCTCCAGGACACCAAGAGGGCACATTAGCGAGCACTGTGGTTCTCATCACAATTCCTCCAGCAGCAGTTTCCTGGAATTGCTTTTAGCTGAGACCATATCAGGCTTTTACTGCAAAGTATCTTCATATGTTTAAGAGCAAGCCACTGAAAGTAACTGCCTTGAGCTGAAAACCCCAAATTCACATGCTATGTATAGCTGTATGTTGTTGCATCAGTGGATATTAGAATAGCTTTAAAAGCATCAGAATGGTCACTTGAGGGCTCTTTCAGTAATCAGGAAACCCAGAAAACATGGCTATCCAGTTTCTAATGCCTTTTGCACAGCATGCTTGAATGACTAGGCTAGGAATGCATATCCAAGCTGTTCTAAGAAATTCTTATTCCTAGAAATAATCATTTATAAAAAGCCTCACAGAGCTAACATTTGTAGGATTGGTATGAAGGAAAATGCTAAGAGATACTTCCTTTGACACTGAAGCTTGGAGCAGATGATACATGAATTTGACTTCCACAGAAGCAAGATTGTTTTTGATTTTGTTTCTGATTGGCAAAGTAAATATGATGAACTACAAAGCAGCACACAGGCTTTCTAAGTTTAATTTGCCTGTCCCCAACAAGCTATGCCACCAGATGCTTTGCCTGAGTTGTTAATCTGGTGGCTTAGGAGCCATTCTAGAAGTAAGAAAAAAGCTGATGTTGATCTTGAAATCAACCCTAAGGCCCCTTCTCCCCAGCAAAAGAAAGAACTTAAAAGGAAGGACATGAACTTCGAAGTAGATTATTTCATTCCTAAATGCATAAGGAGGAGCAGGAATGGATTCATACTGCCTCAAGAAACAAGTGTAAATAATTATACCCAGAGGGCTTTGTTCTGGTCTTTGGACTTAATCCTATAGGTGCCCTCCACACAACTCATTCTCCCTGCTTGTTCCAGCTCAATCACCTTCCTCCCAGCAGAAAGATCTCTTTGCTCCACTGGGCAAACACACACTGGCACTGTCAGGGTTATTCCTAGATTCTACTCAGCACCCCCCCCCCCCCCCCCCGCTTTGCTTTATAGAGCATTACAGCAATTGCTTTCACTAAAGAATGATTACAAATAAATCTGCTTTCCTTCTTCATCTTAAGGATTTATTGTCTACCTATCCAACTTCAAAAATGGAAAAGATCGGCATAATCTGTCAGTGCAAAGGGGAGATGGCAGTGTAGCCAGCTGCTTGCAGCACAAAGCACAGCAGAAGGTCTGGGTGACATTTTCTTGGTACCAGAAACATCTCTACTCCTGGCTCCTGAAAGAGCTCAGCTAAGGAAGAAACAAGTCAGAACCACTGTACAGCACACAGCTATGTCCCATGGACACCAACTTCCCCCAGAGCTCCACCTGTCATACACTGGCTTTCACAACATCAGAAGTAAAGCCATATTCATGGTCTCAGAGTCCCTACCTACCACATGAGCCAGTGACCACCCAGTTCCACAATGGTAGGCTGCCTAAGCCATACTTGAGTAAAGTGAGTCTTTTACATAACATCTGATTCAAATTGAAAATTCAAATTCAAACTGATTCCTTGGCAAAATTCACCACTCCCGCCAGCATTTTCTTCCAAAAATAAATAAATAAATAAATAAAAAGCCATCCACTCCAGGTCCCTCCAATTTATTTGAAAAGCAGCTGCACTGAATTGAGCTGCTTAACTATCCAGTGCATCTTTAGGGCAGAATCTAGGTAAAAAAAAATCTCAAGATGAGGGTGAATTTTCCCCTTACAAAGCAAATCTCTGGCAGGAAAAAGTCACAGATCCGCCAAGTACCCTCTTCTATCCCCAGGGAAGGTGCATTTGCAGGCAGAATTGTGAGTAAGTTCAGGAAACAGCCAAGAGGGTTCAAGACCTTGTGCAGATACAAAAGGATATGTTTTGAAAAGTATTTTTCTAGGTAGCACTGAACCTTCCTAAGCTTTCCCCCACACCTATGTTGGAACTCGCCCGCCCCACCAAAGAATGGATAATTTGTATTATGTAACAGGCTTCCTAGAACCAGGCAGCCTGAGCATTTACCAAGCAGAGGCACTTATCAGTGCACTTATCAAGCAGTTGACTTGCCCTCTAACTTCAGTTTTCTGTTTCATGAAACATTTGTTTCACAGTTTAAATAGAACAGAAGACTAAACAACTTCAGGGCTTACAAGTCTGGTAAATTTTCATCTTGTTGGTACACAGTGATTGGCTATATGGTTGATAGCTTCTTACCTAAGAGAGTCATGACTGTCTTCATGAGCTTCACAGGGGTCCTCCTACGGCTAATAGATCCACTAGTGTGTGATGACAAAACATTAGTTTTCCGCTGGACATACATGTAGATTCTTATGTAAACCACCACCATAATAAAGAAAACAACAAGGTTTAGGACACTCCAGAACACCAAGTAACTTCTGCTGTAAATAGGTGCCAAGGAAGAGCAGGCAGAAATGTCACAAAGGCAGTTCCAACCCAAGGTAGGAACAGCACCCATAAAAATGGCAATGGCCCAAATAGATATAATTAAGAAGGTGACTCTCTTCTTTGTGAGATTACTGTGGATCTTCATCCGCATGATCGACATATGCCGCTCAACTGCTATGACAAGGAGATTCACCAGGGAAGCTGTCAGGCTCGTGTCCAGAAGGCCCTGACGCAGAAACCAGCGGTTAACAGTTAATGTCTTAGACACTGGGCCGGTGTTGAACATCAAGAAGACGTAGGCAATCCCAGCAAAGAAGTCCGCAGCAGCTAAATTGGCCAACAGATAGTAAAATGGAAAATGGAACCTCTTGTTCTTGACTACAGCTGCTATGACCAATGAATTTGAAATGAAAATGAAGAGGCAGAAAAACGTCCCAAAACACAGAACACCAATAAGCGTTGGCCCTGTCCACTCATCTGCTGTGTGAGTGTTTGTCTTATTATAAAAGAAGTCCATGCGCTTATCATAGTAGCATTCATTCATCCTGGATTACAGCCCCTGCATCCTAGGAAAGGGAGAAGGGGAAAAAAAAAAATTAAAATTGTCAGTCCCTGCTTGAAACACCATAACTAACAGCCTCCTTCTGGGGGCAAAGGAAGGGGTATGAAAAGACATACATTTGCAGGCCTCAAGAAAAACATTCACATTGTACAATTCAGCACAGGAGATATTTGTCTACCAAAGGACTGCAATGCACGATGCTTTGATGAACTAGGAATTTTCCAAAGTCTTCCTTGCTTACAGTAGTCCCAGCAGTCCCCTTGCACTAACAGTCATACTGCCAGGCAGCAACATGGAAGTTATGAGGTTAAAAGTGACTTCCTGGAGGTCAAAAAGAAAGTCTGAGCAACAGCCAGGCTCTTCTGACTGTGAAATCCCACTTTTGAGCCACAGCCCCATCATTTTTTCCATTTCTCAGTGTATCCAGTCAGGACAGAGGAGCATAAATCATAACTCCTCCATTTTACTGGCTAAACAATGGAAAGCCTATTACTGAAAACGTCTTTTTTTGACATTATATATTAATGAATGTAATAACGTATGTATATAAAATGCTAAAGGCATGTGCCAGTTATTTACTGCTACAGGATTTAAGTAAATGTGCAGAAATGGGAAAAAAACACTGCACATATTTGACTGCACTGAAGCCACAGATTATTTTATTGGGCTGTCAACCCAAAGCCCTGTGAACAACACACACACCCTCCAATTATCTTCAGACCCAAAATGCAGTTCCCTACCCAACCACAGGACACAGAATACCCCAGCACAGCAGTAGCATGGGGCTGTTCTCTTACACCCATTCGGCACTGTTTTGGACACTGGACTACTGAATGCAATGGGGGAGGTCTGGTTTCCAGATGACAGCACACTTCAGCTTCTCCACTGAGGTCAGTGTCAGCTGCCTGGGCAACCTGACTGCATTTTTTGCAAACCAAAAGGAACTCAAGCAGATTTACATAGGCAGCAGCTTCTCTTGCAGAGCAGAGGCTGTGCAGCCGCGTGAGAACTGGTGCCTGATCACCACTGGGCTTCACATTTGCTGATAGGATCTGAGTAAGTGTTCCAGCAATGACTTCACAAACGGACCCTATGTAAGGTTTACGAAACCCAGGAACTTAACTGCAGCATGAGATACTGGTCACAGCAGGCACCACACAGAGCAGCTCCCAAGGACAGGAGCTGTGGGGACGCAGTGCTGCTAGGGAAATCACAGTGCCAAATCCATAAGCCGTCTCAGGAGCCTCAGGGTGTCACGTGTGACAGAGCAGAAGCAGAAGGGTTAGCAGGGCCAAAAAGAGGGAAAAATTACAGACAAAATGGGTTCATGCAAAGATATAAAGCAGGCATAGGCTTTTCACTTCTGTAACTAATTCTGAACACAGATAAAGATCAGGTGCACTTAGCTAACCACATGCTAATAATGGACTAGCAGTTACATTTCATCTCTATAGTGACTAAGAATCAAATTAAGCAACCCCCAGCAGGCTAGTTGACAATTCACATTTATATTAAAAATACTTTCAGTTATAAAAGTTTTGTCTTCTGTTATTTAAGTTATCCTTCATTGGCTATTTCTCTCCTCCAATATTTCTGTCATCTAATTTTAAATCACTTTGCACTGTTCCACAATAATTGCAGAAAACTGAACATTCTTTGAGTGCTTTGTTTTTCTGAACTTGTTTCTTGCGCTTTCAGCTTCCTACCCATAGTCAGCAGGAACACTGGCTGCTTGGCATTGGTTTCTGGTTTACCATCCTCAAGAACCTAGGAACCACTTCTTTTATAAAATAATCTCTCATTTAAAGCATCAAATTCACATAGATAGTCAGAAGTGAGAACAGTTGTTTAAAAATAATAATTAGAAGGAAGCAAGTAAACCATCCCTTGCATTGAAATACTACAGAGCAACTCTAGAACTAAAGATGAAGGGGTTTCAGCAACACAGATCCACCATCAGGAGTCACAAAGAGCACCATGCCTACCTCTCCCTGCTCAAAGCAGCACAGAAGAGTTGAGCAGTCAGTAAATTCCACATTTTCACTCAGAAACTACTCAGAACAAGCTGCAATTAAATCTGTAAGTGACCAGAAGTCCCCAGGCAGCTGCAGACAGCAGCCACTGGAGCT
Source organism: Cyrtonyx montezumae (assembly GCF_038088225.1). NCBI lineage: Eukaryota > Metazoa > Chordata > Aves > Galliformes > Odontophoridae > Cyrtonyx > Cyrtonyx montezumae. The sequence continues at coordinate 13,190,416 of NW_027071825.1, forward strand.
GGGAGCCTTGCCCAGTGCAGGCGGCTCCAGGCTCACCCACTGAGGCAGAAAAGGACTTGCTGAGCCTGGCAGGGAGCTTCTGCAGAACAATCCAGGCACCTCTGCATATAGAACTAGCATTTTGGGCGAGAGCAGTAGGGAAAAAAAAAAAAACCTGTGAAAATTACAGGGAAGGTTTTCTGAACATGTATCTTACTGTGTAATCATCTCAAGAGGTGGATCTCTTGCTTGCAAGTGACAAGAGAGTAAAGAGATCTGCAGACATTTTTGTATCTTATCTGGGGAATGAGCTGAAATAAATCTGTAATATCAACTCTGAACATTAATTCTAAATACTACAGATTATTGAGATACCTCAATAATACCTCACGTGGGATATCCTCATTTGAAACAGTTCCCCCAAAGAAGAATAAAAACACCTGTCAGTACTTCACTATATTAGTGCACACACAGCACAGTTCAAATGATGAATGACTTTGGAAGCACTGTCTTTTGATGTTGAGCTAAGGCAGGAGGAACAAGACAGCATCCAGCTGAGCTGAGGTCTCAGGCTCACAGAGTTGACTCTGGATATGTCCAGACAGAGGTTGCATCCAAGTGGGAACTGAATAGGAGCAGTGTGCATCCCAGAGCTGCATAACACCCCGCTACCCAGTACCAGCCTATGCACACAGAATGCTACTCACTCCAGTGTCCATCCAAAGCATGGGTATTTCACACTTCCATTTCACTCCTGTTTCCTCGCAGCAGAACCAGGCTGACCTCAGGGCAGCTGTATCCTCACTGGTGCTGTACCATGTGTGAGAAGATCTCCCATATTGCCCAGGGTGGCACAGGTTAGCACGTTGGAGGACTGGATTCTCCAGGTCATCTCATCTGTAGCCAAACTGGAGATCTTTCTCTTGATTAGGGCACATCTAAAGTTAAGAAGAAAAAATTATTAATTACTAATACTTATTATTAATAAAATTATTAATAAACAATCTGAAACATTTAATATTTAAGTATTTTTAAATAAAAAAAACCTGAAAAATCATGCATACTATTGTTTGTCCAAGTTATAAAATTAACAAAAACTGAAGGAGTAGAAAAACAGCTAGACTTTTTATTTTGGAAGTAGCTTTCACCAGCTTGATACTTGCAGATTTTAAGGGAAAGGACAGTAAACAATCTCTACTCATCACCCTTGTGTCACTCATAGTTTTACAGACCTCCAGAAACTCTAAATATGTGACTATATTAGTCAGTCAACACATAGTAGCTACAATTGTATGTTCTACAGATGAGTTACACTATTTGCTTGCAGCAAGCCACTTAAAGTTTTGATGTCATCACTTTTAAGTGACCAGTGCCAGAATCACAGAAGTGATGAAAATCACTTTTTGTCTCAGTTTGATCCCAAATTAACTTGGTTTTCTCATCAGCTTTTCATCATTAATGTAGCCATTTCTGAAGGAAAACCCAAACAGTATTTTTGTCAGTCTTTTAAGAGAAGGTCATCTTAAAACTTCACCTGCAAGCCACAGGGTGATTCATAGTGCACATTGCTGCTTCCCTGCCTTTCCCATCCATTAAAAGCCACGTTGCTTCAAGGCATTTGCCATAACCTCATAGCAAAGCTAGCATCAGCTGGGGGTGTGGGGGGATGCTGCCCTACTGCTGTGTAAGGGCAGCAGGACAGGAGCAGACAGGCTGCAAGGAGCAGGTGAGAAGTGCCCCAGGCTGCAGCAGGGCAGAGTGGCCCAGTGCAGCATGGAGACACAGAGCCCTGGCAGGTGCCTTGGGACCAATCATAGAACAGCTCAGGCACACAGGGCTGGTCACACTGACATACACGTGTTGCAGGCACTGTAGGCAGAGCAAGGAGACAAACAGCTCTGGGTCCTGCACCCAGTCTGCTGCTTCAGAATAACACCATGCACCAGCACCCACCCATCTGACCATCCTGTAAAGAAGTTAAAACAAATCTCACGGGCAGCAGACAGCCCTGCAGTAGCACCAGTCTGGGAGGGGCTGGGTTCCTCCACACCACCCCGCAAGCAGCATTTCTGCCCCACAGGCAGACAGGGACACCCCAGATCTTCCCTGGTTTTGCCGGCTAGTACACCTATTCTTTTTCTCCAGCCACCAAGAAGCTTCTCCTGCTCTGCTCTGCAGGGAAGGCAGAAGGCAGACCAGCCACATGCAGCGACAATACAAGTTCACCAGCCCAGCAAGGAAAGCAGTTCCGTGTTCCACTCTGCACCCTGAACACATGCATGGCCACAGAGGGAAACAACACAGCCAAACGATTGCACGGTAACCCAAGAAACCCATTCAGGTTACCTCAGCTTAAAAAGAAAGAAATGCCAGTGCTGAAAAGGGCGTGTAACACAACCCAAGCCAAAAATGTTAATATGTAACTGTAAGAAGGAATACGATGAGGTAAGCTCTCACTTCACTCTGAATTGTCTTTTAAAGTTAATGGCTATTATATAAGATTCAGTTTAGAGAAGCGGGCAAAAAGGAAGCTTTTCCTTAAATCCCCATTCTTAGTTGAGTCAGTTTGTGACGCACACAGAACATAATGTTATCCATGAGCACCTCAGACTCTAAACCGAATACTTTTTTCTGGTACCATTAGAGGATGCGGTGGAAACCAATGCTCATTTGGCATGTTTCACAGAGACAAATTATCTCAGAAGTAACCATTTTAAGTTTAGTTTATTAAGGAAATTCTGCGGGCACTGCCTGTACTTGGAACAGCATGCTGCATGGCCCACTTCTCAAGGCAATAAGAATACAATTTTAAAACCCATTCTTTTTAATGCAGCTCTAAAAGATGGAAAAATCTTACTATAAAGTTATAAAGCTTAATGAGCATGCTGTTGAACATTGAGAACTTACTTATTACTACAGAAATCCATTTCTAGCTGTGGTTGGCTTTTTTTCTTCCTAACTTCCGATAATTGACTGCAAACTCAGATTGAGCATACACAAGCAGCATTACCTTACTATTCTAAAGGGAGCTGAATACCAAGATAAGAAGAACAGAGTGCCACATCCATTTCCACTCCAAGCCTGCTTCATCTCTGCAATGTTAACCTGATGAAAACGCTCAGACTTCTACCAGGGTTCTCATCACACACACAAACAGCCCATTTTAACAGCATTGTAGTTTGGACTAAAGTGAGAAGGGGTGGAATGAGGGGAGCCAAGATAATTCTGTAGGCATGTTACATTTCTGAGACATATAAATAATTTCTCCTTGAATTACTTCTATGCTCAGTGACTTGTTAGGTGGTGGAAAAACTTAAAACTTCTTTAGTTATTCAATAGCCTTATTATTGTTTGCAGGATGCAGTGTATAAACAAAAGAGTCTTAAGAAAAGCATTAAACCTACCAAAACGTTAGGACCTCAAAACTAAATATTTGAATTGCAAGGACAGGAAGCAGTACCGCCAGCCGTGGACCACAGTGCCTTGTACACACAGACTGATAAGAGGCTGGAAATCACTACTGCACACAACAGTGTCACTCTGTGTGCATCTGCTGCAGTGCTGGTGCCCTGCAAGCTGCTGCCAGCTGTCAGAACAGCCAGGCCAGGAAGCGGGAGGGCACCTACACAAATCTGGCAAAGCTCAGCGCCCATCTCCCGGCACGCCTCCAGCACAGCTACCCCACTGTCAAGGTCTTTTAAAGCTCTGATCCCTACAAGTAGTTGTTAGGGATAGCTACCAAGTAACCCACTAGTTACCACAGGTTTAAACTTCAGACTTTGGTAATTTAAGACTTTCTGAAATGGTGGTTTACTAAATCTATATATGGAGTCCAAACTAAAAACTTCACTGCAAAGCTTTCATTTAAAGTCTCCTTTAAGTGTGGTTCTGGAAGGAGCTGGCAGGTCATCCTATAATGCGGAAACAGACACAGTACTTAAAGTATTTAAAAACTGTTCAAATAGCCTTTACAGTGTGCAACATGCTCCTAGAAATACCTGCTCTGCATCTAAACTAAGCAGGCCATTTCTCTAGACCTTTCCCACAAGCAAACTGATCACCAGCAGATCTATCTTTCTATCCCAGCACACAGAACTCAAACACTGGGCACGCAAACCCTTTCAGCACATTTACCATCAAATGAGCTTTCATTTATAATTCTCAGTCCACTGATGATTAGAAAAAGCCACCTGCCTGTGTCTGACCAGATAACAGATTCAGAGCCCTGATTTGCAAGCACACACTTCCCCTGGGAGCAGCAGGGATGGTAGGCTCTGAAACATAACTGCTGGGCACATGGAAGCAGACCTTATTGCTTTAAAAACAAGTATAATTCATTCAGAAATGTGAATCTTGAAGACCATCTGCTTCTGTGATATATATTCACTTTGATATTCTATACTTCAGAGATTATGTGTTGCTATCTGATAGCATAAGGACTCGCTGAAGGGTGCTTTCAAGAGGTTAGTGTCCAGAAAAGGACTCAGCCGCGCTGAAGCTGCATCCTGCTGTTCTGCAAAGAGCCAAATGCATCCACCAGCTTTACTTGAGATAAAAGCCACATCTTTTCTGATTGTGCTTCTTTCATTTTAGTTCATTTTCAGCACACAGACAAACAGAGTGAAATTGAGTTTTTCCGTCATAAAATTCTCTTTCAGTTGTGCTTCTTGCTAAACCTCCAAGAAGACCACAAGAGCATGCAAGAAACCACGTGTTCAAAGGAGCAAGCTACAGCAACACACCTCACCAGCCTGTAAGAGAAATCACCCTTTTCTGGGCTCGCTTCACAGAAGGGAGAACAGACCAACATGCACTCACACAAAAGGTGGGAACACAAAGGTACAGGTATGGGTGTTTTTGTTTGTTTGTTTTTGGTTTTTTTTTTTGTTTGTTTCATGCACAAACGATTGGAAATTGCCACCCAAAACAACATTCACAAATTTATCAGAGCACCACGTGGCTCAAGACCATACCTTACAAATAACTTCGGAAAACACAGCAAACATCCATATGCCATACTTACAGTGCCTCAGCGGGACACGACGCGTGCACACATCCAGAGGTGGGCAAAGCCAGGTGACACCTGCGGAGCCACACGTGTGCGTTGGACTCCCGCTGCCTCCGCACCGCGTCACAGCCCGCACCCCTCCAGCAGCCCCGAGCCGCTCGGTCCCGCTCGCGACAAAGGACGGCGAGCACTCCAGCGTCAAGAGTCGATAAGTCCGCAGAAACCGCTGCTCCGCTCCGCGATGAGAACCGAAGTTCACAGATCCCGAAGCCGATCCAATCTGCAGCCGAACTCTTCCATCGCCGCCGGGCTCCGCGCTCCGGCCCCGCGACCCGCCCGCCCCGGCCCGGCGGGGTGCCGGGGCCCTGCCCGGTGCCGCGGCTCCGCTGGAACTCACCGGCAGCCTCCGGAGCCGCGCCCGCCGCCCGGAGCCTCCCGCCCCGCACCGCCTTAACCCGTCCCGCGCCGCCTAGCCCCGGCCCGGCCCGGGCCCCGCTCGCACGGAGCACCCCTACGTGCAGCGCTTGATGGCTACGCGTTGTCCCAGGGGCCGAAGCGGCATACCCGTAGCTCAGTGGGGGCTGAGACAGCTCTCACGCTTTGGGAAACACCGCAGTGAAACACAAACGAAGCCGCTGACTTTCATGAGCAGCTGGTGACAGCGCCGACAGCCGTAGAGCCTGCTTCCCTCCAGCATTAGTTGTAGATGGGTTTACAGCCGGAGTATAAGAACAAACGAATAGAACAATCCTGTACCCAACACGGTGACGGAAAACATAAGGCTCACATCATCCCAGCACGCAGGAACTGGCTCTCAGTTTTGGCACAAAGGACAAACTAAGCTCCAGAGTAAGTCTGAGCACTGGATCTGCCCAGTGCTGCCCACCTGCAGGATTTACCAAATGCAGGCACACAGGCCAGGTACATAGGGCCACACAGGTGTCTGCTGGAGCTGGAGGGCTGACAAAAGAAAATCACGGAATGAAGTCTGTTGTTTCTCAGAAATCCTGGTAGTAAGTACAGCATAAACTCTATAGTGTTAGAAACAGGTGGAGCCCTGCACAGTAACACAGCACACAATGTACCACACCACCTCTACTACAGCAGTCTTTCCTGTTTTGTTCATAAGGGGAAGAACCCAATACAAGAGGCTGAAGTCTTACCCCACCCTGTACCCCCTTACTAGATGCTCACCTTGCAGATGGATTAGGAAGCTGTCTTCTGCTCCCTCCTGCCCTTTGTTTCCAGGTCTGTCTGCTCACTGCATTCCCATCTGCTTCTCTCCTTTTAAGACTTGCTCCCTGGGAAGGAGAAGCTCATCTCAAGCAACAGCCAGAGCTAAGAGCCTGCTCTCAGGGCACTTCATAAAAACCTATGCTCAGGTCCTGCTTCCATTACAGTGCATCACTCCTTAACAGCCGCATGGCAACACCCACCAGTCATCAGCAGGATTCAAGCTCCGTGTTAATGCACAGAATTAAGAGCCAACACGTTCCAGATCTCCTGTTAAGGTCAACCTTCACAAAACAGAGAGCCAATGAGGAACTCCAATAACTGACTCTTAGCTTTCTTTCAAGAGAAAAGCAAGGGGGAGGGGGGGGGGGAGAGAAAAACAAAAACAAACCAACCAGATGGTAAAGACAAATTGATTTTTTAAAATACATTAGTGACCTGCTCTAATATGAGTTGGCTGAAGCAGTAATGTAGGTAGCAAGTAGCTCATATGTTTTACGAAGGAAAGGAAAAAAGAAAATACAATACAGGATACGAATGCTTTGTGATTGCATTATAGAAATTAAACCTGAAAAGCAATAAGAATGGTGTTTTCTACATTCCTGTGGTTGATAATAAGTACCCTGACTCCTTAAGGACTCTCTCACAAAGAAGCCTTTACCTAGTCACACTCAGGTCAGTAAGGAGAAGCTCCAGTCAAGAGTTAGTTCTGATTCAGACAGATCACTTCCTCTTAGCAGCCTCTTCCAGCTGCTGGATCTGAGCACTCCAAAAGCCTAAATATGGCAACAGGCACTGGGCATAGCCAGTAGAGACCCAGTGCTGGCCAACAACAGGACAGTTACAGTCTCAGAGACAGGTGACAGCCATCTCAAACAAGGCCTTACAGACATCTCAACATGCTTTTTGTTGTTCTGTTTGTAGAAACATGCAGGATAGCAGAAACAATTGCTAACCAGCTTACAGGTGTGGCTAGATCTAATGCTTCAACACATATATCCAATGCTTCCATCCACTGAAGTCCTACATGAGGTTTTTGCTGGTTATTCCCGACCACGGAAACAGGCATACAGCAGTTGTGACTCCTTGGTGCAAGGAAGGGTACACAGAAAGATGCAACCTCCTTTACAACACAATGGGCATCTTTCCTGGTTTCCATCAGATGACAAACAAGTAACAAATTTTTCTGGATATGAGAAGTGAGGAGGAATAACTCACGCTGCTGCTTGTCCATATAATTGCTCTCAGGCTTTGTGTTCAACCACATGCTAGAACAAATAAGTGTATTGAGATCTATACCAGACAAAAGCTGTCACACAGCGAGAATTAAGCTCCTGTTCAGCCTGAAGCTGCCTTTTCTTTCCACAGGGCAGGAGTAACAGCAGCCCTATTTCCAAGGCAGCTGCTGGGCTTTTTGCTTCAGTTCTTACCCAGCCCCAGTGGCACACCTAGACCTCAGGATCCAGCTCTTGCAGGGCAAGCATTTCCCTCTCCCTTCTGATACTCACTTCAAAGATAAGACCATCTGAAGGCCAACACTAAAGGCCAAGTTCTGCTCTTGGACATACAATTTCTGTATTGGTACTCAGTAGAAACTGAACCTGTACAAGAACTGCTGGCTCTTAGATGACAGCAAACCAGTCTGTTTACAGATGGAAGGCCTTACACATGCCAACACAGGCACACAAACTCAAAACACATAGGAAACAAATATCAGTGTCACTGGATCACAGCCTGCATAGCCAACTACAATAACATTCTCCATCAGGCCTCTAACCTTTCTCCCTAAAGTACACAAACAGTAGTGCCATTATCCAGCCCAGAAAACCATCCAAAAAGCTTATGCATTCTAAAGCCTCAATTGTTTTCAGAATTTTACAACATGCTTTCCTGCTTTAGACAGTGATGCACAAATTACCTTCTCTTGCCTATTTTTAATCAAGTCCTGGCCAGTGTACAGTACAACCAAAGATCACATTTTTAGAGCTCAGAGGTGATTACAGCTGAGAAGGCAGCAGGTGGGTTTGATTCTTCCATCATATGCCCATTATAGGCTTCATAGGAGCACTACTGAATGGATAAGGCAATGACCTCCTAAGCCAGCAATTGTGACTCTGTGGCCCTTCCAGGGTGCCAGACAGTATCAAGTGAAATTATCAAGTGAAATGTTACTGAACTTCTCATACCTTTGCTCAAAGGCAGCAAGTCTGACTTTTATGTGTAGGGCCTTACCTACTGCAAGTAGACCAGTAGTGCTGTCCACAAGAGCAGAAGCTTTGGACAACACCATTAGCAACTTTTTACTTTTCAGCCATTGTGTTTTAGCATGCCAATAACATAGCATGAATTTACCAAATTCTATTTAGTCGCTGTTATCTTAGTACATGACAAGCTCCCAGCAAGTCCTCTCTAATCTCTTCTTCCTGCCAGAGGGCAAGGGTGAACATGGCAGTATTTTTGAGGATAAGTCTTCTGTAAGAAGCTGTCAGTAAGATCAGGATCTTGTACAAGTTCTGCCAGCAACATTTCTCTTTTTTCCTAAACCAAGCTGCCACCAACCCTACTCACAAAAGTAAAACATCATTAATTTTTCACAAGAAAATTGAAGTGCTATTTTCATCATTCTTTAAGTTATGCTTACCATAGAATTTTTTAACTATGAAAAAGAGCCAACCTGTAATGAAAGCAGTAATTTTAATTTAGACATAATATACATCAAATACTGTGGGCAGAACAGCACAATAAAGAAACCTCACAACAACAAAAAACACAAAAACAACAAATTGCTTTTTAGTAAAAACTTTTAAGAAAATACTGTGTTCAATAAATGACCTATATTAAAACAGATTTACAAAAGGGAGAACAACAAAACAATTATTTTGCACTTCTGTGCAGCTCTGGAGCTTTACATAAGTTGATTTCAAGATAATGAATGGTGCTAATTACAGCCTCAATGCTAGATGCATTGTTTAAAGTGAAGTGAATGCTGCCTCCCTTCTTACCAATAGTTGTAGTTGCCAATAATCCACTTTTTATCTGTGGGATTTTTTTGTTGTTGTTCACTTGATTTTGTTTATTTATTTCCAAGGAATTACTTTTAAATGTCGTTCATATATTTCTTACGAAGAAGAACTTTTGGTTCCACAACACTTCACTTCCTCCCAGAGGTGATTAGCAAACAGAGCTCCCACAGATACTTCTCAAGGAAGAGTCATCTTGAACATGACGTAACTCAGGGCACAAACAATTCTTGACAGCTCTCCTCCAAACAAAGCTTTTGAGCTCTCCTCCTGGTCAGCCAGCTGATCTCATATTAGCAGCTTTTCTTCCCCCAACATCTCAGTCAGGTAAGATCTGTCTGTTTACAAAAACGCAGGTCCAGATTACAGATTTCATTGCAATTTGGAGAATTATTTTTCTCCACATAACTATGCTTTCTTTGCACATACTAGTGGTAAGTTTCAATGCATAATCATCAGTTGATAAGTATTAAGTTGTCATCACTTTGTTGTCTGCAAAACAAAAATTCAGTTTTTCACTCAGTAAGGAATAGGAAGCATTTACCCCATGCAAAAAGTCAAGATGAGTTTTGCTTGTCCTGACTTGCACTCTTCCAGTTTTAGGATACAGCTCTCAACACACATAGTGTGTTGGCAGTCAAACAAAACCGTTACAATAGTAAAAGCTACTTGCATTCCAGCTATCAAACTTCTACCTTTACCACACTCCATAGCATATTACAGCAAAGCACATTTATTATGCACAAGTAGATAATAATCTTGCACAGCAAATTGGATGTGAAATTTGAAGCCATATCTTGCTACCATTCTGACAGAGTACATGAAAAGTATAAAGCTGTACTTCACAAAAGCTTCAGTATGTGAGCAGAAGGATTTGTTACACTAGATAGGACTCAAAAAGCTTTTATATTCAGCACTATTCCTTCTATAGTCTTGGCTTCTCTGCCAGGTGGACTGTGCCCATAGCCATTCTGCACAGAAGTAGTCTGGCACTCAGAGGTATATTCAATTTCCTCAAAACTGAATCAAAGAACAGATTTCCAAAACTGATGAGTTTTAGAGGAGACCTTCATATCTTACCAACACCACCTTAAGAAGGACCATCACTAAGATCTCCAAAGGCTTAAATTCAGTGTTTCCAATAGTTTGGTATTATAGTGGACTGGTTTGTCTCACAAACATAACAGAGCTTTGGAAGCAAGTACAGGTCCCTTGCTGAATCACATCCTCTTGCTGTCTGCTACTTCCCCTAGCCTAGTAAAAAAAGCTGTTTAGAAACAGAAGACTCACAAAACTCTAAGCTGCAAACAATTAATTTGCTCCTGACTTCATGGTCACTCCAGATTATGCTCTGCCATCCTGTGATCAACTTCCACTGGTTTCTGCACAGCAATTTATGTATGAACAGAACACTTCAAATGTGTTCAAACTTGATCAGCTCCCTTGCGCCATTAGCATTCTAAAGATCTAATACCAAGTAGAACACGAGGAATAATAGAGTCCAAGTACTCCATGGGTAGAATTGCAAGTGCTCCAACAGTTGTGTAAAAGAGCTTGGTAGTGACAAGCTAACTGGTGTACTTCTGAGAATAACAGATCAAAAACACCATACTGACCTTCTACAGCAGCAGATAAAAGGTGCAGAAGTCTGTTCTTTTCTGTAAGAAACACTGTCACAGTCTTTCAGAAATTCATGTAGATCTGTTGCTAGAAATCCATTCTGTTGATATTTCTGGAAAACATAAAACATGTTGCTTATAACACATGAGAAATTATCAGGCATTAAATGTTCTAAAGTCTCCTCTAGAATATGAAAGCCAGAAGCTATTTGGTTCATTAGTTCAGTATTGCTGTGAGAAGGAAAAAACATGCAATTTCATAAACACCACATATATATACACACACACACATATATATATAGTAGAAACAGAGCAACATAACAGTCATCATAAATAGTGCTGAATGTTACGGTGTTGAATGGTGAACAAGAATAAATACAAAGATGGTTAGAAATGCAATAAAATACTGATGTTTTACCTTTATGGTGTCATAGGCATCAGTGATGAGTGCAATGAAGAGACTGAGGATCATATATATAAACAGAATAATGAAGGAATACAGATATAACCGACTGAAAGTCCACACCAACATGCTTTTCTGCTGAATTTGAGCAAACGTTGCAAACATGTCATCACCATTGACCAAAGAAAACAAACACTCAGCTACTGTGTTCAAGTCTTCGAACTAGAAGATAGTGAAAACAAAGTCATATTAGAATTTGACAGTCACCCATCTAGATTAAAGGGAAAAGGAAAGTATTGTTACAAAAGTTTTTTGGTTTTTTTTTTTTTTTTAAGCAAAAAAAAGAGCCAGCCAAAACATTCCAATGCTGATATACTTTGTTTCTTTTCTGCACATTCAGAATAAAACATACACATCAGCAATAGTCATGATTATATTGCTACACAATTCTGAGCACTTTAACAACAAGAAATATACAGAAGACATATACCAGAAATATAAGATTTATTCTCAAGAAACACCCTGATACTCATCAGGTAAAGCAGCCAATAAGTTTTCTCTGTAATAAATTATATAGATTTTGCAATAACACCATCAGTCATTCGGAAAGACCTCTGAGCTATAGCTAGAAGACACAGCTACTGAATTACTGTCTGGATAAAATTATGGCTTCATTTCAAACATTCTCTCAAATATCTGATTCTTGTTCCTGAAGCTCAGAAGCTAAACTGTATGCAACAACCAGAGAAGTATACTTCCCCCTCTGCAAATAACTGAGTCTGTTATCAGTACCTTGTGAACTAAGACGAGTTATTGCACAGCGTTAAAATATTGCCATTGTCAATGAAGTAACATTGCTACAGTCACTTCAGTTGCAGTGCTATACTGAAACAAAGATGTCAAGATGCACGTGCTTGTAAGGAAAACATACTATTGCACAGGAACAACAGGTCTGGTTTACCTATTGGTCATTTTTATTCTTTTTAATTCTTTATTTTTAAACACATTACAAGACCCAGAAGCACATTACTATCTAGGAAGAGAAGGGGCATGGCATGGGTAATTCTTGAGCAACCACTGGAGTACTGATGCCAGAAAGAAGCCTGCTAAGCAGAGCTCCACTGTAAGCCCTCCAGATTGTCACAGCAAGCAAGCTTTTTGCTCTTTCTTCAAATCCAGTAACTGAAGGGAAGGAGCTACTGCAAAGAAAACCCTACCACGCTTGTATTTTTAAACTAAGGTTTTTGGGATCTCTAGGAACACGTGTAGAATGTCTCTCCTCTGTACATACACAGCTTGCAAAGGACAGGTTGCTCCACGAGCACACCCCACCAGACTCTGCACAGCACCACACTGCCTTCCAGTGGAGCACTGTAGAAGCATTCATAACCACCACCCAAAATCCTGCAGAACTACAGCTGCTTCCCTTGACAAAGGCCTGCGTAAGAGTTAACTTTCCATGGATAAGTATATTTTTAACTGTGCTTCCTTTTGCTCAGGCAACCAGCATTCTTGTTGCAGAGGACTGCAGGGAAGTAGGAAGAACAGCATTCGTGCTGTGTTTCTCATAGAGAAGTTAGTCTCTGTTGGGGCAAAGAATTCTACAACATATAGCATGTCAGAAATGCATTGCTAGCAACTTGAAATACATGCAGACTGAACATCTACATTTCTCAAAAGAGAAAATTACATCAAGTTTTAGGAATTCAAACTTGGGGTACAGGAAGCTGTAGCAAGCACTGCAACGTGCATCATTGTTACTACACAGTGTGCGTAATCAGAAAAAAAAATAAGATGTCATACATTTGTTACTCATTAACATAATTAGAATTTATCATGCTAGCAATCTGGTGTTCTTTTTTGCCCCATAAAGAGTTACACTGAGCATCGACCACAAAAATCCCAAATTTACAGTTGTTTTTTGCATACATTTTGAAATATATAAGCTTTGATACTGTACTCAGGTTTCTGACAAGAATAAATCCCTAGGCAAGCACTGTTTGTTTAAACTTGATATCAAACAAAACATACCCTCACAGGAAGCAAAGCAAACACAGAAAAGAAGTCATTCCTCCATTTGAGTCAAAATTTAGTGGCTGAAGTTACATTGCTTGTGAAAAGTTTAGAAAAGTCTGTGAGATTCCCAGAAATAACAGTGAATTTCATCCCAATTGCACTGGAATTGCCAGAAGAGGGCGAAAGAGAACACAGTAATCCAGCTCCAGCCTGAGCCAGATCCCACATAGATAACCCACCCAGGCACCACCACAAACGTTGCTTTGCAGATTACAGGTCAGTACAGTTTAGATACAGTGAAAGAAATAGTACAGACGCTTTGTCAGAAGCGGGTGACAGGACGTGCACATGGAAGGAGAAACTCAACAATGTTTTTTCATGTTGGAGCTTCTAAAAAAAATATATGTATACACATCTACACACACACACGAAAGAAACAGGTCTTAAATTCCTAACTAGAAGCAGTAGACAGAAATATACACATTTAGACCAGAAAGGAAATAATACTGCTGACATACCTTTTCATGATATGGTCCCAATACAATCCAACCACAGAAAGTATAGCCAAGATAAATCATCCCAGCACAACAACAAAACCTTAGCACTTTGGGCAATGATGCTTGCATAGTTAAAATGAGCACCTACAAGTTAGGGTGGAAGAAAGAAGGAGAAAAAAGCTACATGTGAAAGAGTCTTGAATTAGAGAAATGGATGTGAATACACATTTTAACCATTGAGTATTTTATTTCAGCCTTACATTGTAAGTTTGAAAATATCCCAGGTATCTGATGACTCCAACCCAGACAAATAAAGTTGATGTTCCAAGTAAAATGCTGCAGATATCGTAACTTGTGAGATTCTGAGGGATCCAAAGAGAGCAGGTGGTAAAGTTACAACAGGTATGTCAACTTGATGACTAGTCAAATTTCAGCAGGTCAGACAAATAAAGCAGGGCAGTCCAATATTGAAAAGATATTGCCACATCACAAAAAAAAAAAAATCAGACCAGAACAAGTTGCATTTTATTTAGTAAGATCACCCAAATACAGTAGTCCTGTACACAGAAGCACGACCACACCAACATTCTTGAAGTTTTGCCTAACGAAGCCTAGGGCCCATACTTCAGTTTTTGGCCCATACTTCATTTCTAAAACGAACTGAATATCTCAAATTTTCATTTTTAAAAAAGGTTAATGTGCACTGTTGTTAGGTGAACAAGTTTTAATTTCCTATTTAGAAATATATGAGCCAACATTTAAGTGAGATGTGAACTTCAGCTAACAGCTTTGAACAGCTTGCCAGCTGTTTCAAACTAGAACATCACTTTCACTACCAGCAACGTTTATAACCAATTCTAGTTGGTTTTAGCAGAAGGCTAGAATTGGTGACAATGAACTCGATGAGTATTTTGTGCTTAAGATTTCCCACCCTCATCCCCCACCTCACCAAAAAGCTGGACGTTGATACATGCTTCCTCTGAAAGCCACTCTGAGCATTTGCCCTTTGAGCATTAGTACACGAGGCAGCAACAGCACACTACCTCTGCTGTTTTTCCCAGAATACAGAGTTCTGTAAACACATGAATTGTTGACACACACTTTTTGCAATAAAGCTAGGAGCTGCTAGCTGGATAAAACACATCAATATCATCAAGCTCAGAGCAGGAGGGCAAAGACTAGCAGCTGACAGTGGCTGTATCTGTAGTTTGGGCAGACCATGTATCTAGCCCCAGGAATCAGACCTGTTCTATCTAAGGAGCTGACTTCCCTAGGTAATATGCACAACTACTTCTATAATTTTCTTTGGGTGCCCCATCCCTGGAGGCATTCAACACCAGGTTGGATGGGGCTCTGGGCAGCTTGATTTAGTGGGTGGCAACTAAATGATCTTTAAGGTCCCCTCCAACCTAAGTCATTCAATGATACAGAGAAAATAGAAAGCAAGGCTTTTAGTTAGGAACTGCCTACCCACAAGTTCTAAATCAGGGATTAGGGGATTTAGCACTGTGAAAATAAGATGTTTAGAAAGTTTAGATAGTCTTACTGAAAGAATTTGGGGAAAGGGAACTAAAAGCAGTTATTAGTCAGAATAGCACAAGACAGCATGCATTCTAATGGTTTTAATGCTCGCATATCCTTTTTGATGGATACAAGAATCCCACCATCACCCATAAAAAAGGAGCTCAGAGAAAAAAAAAGAGTAAGTCCATGGATTTGATGCTACATACAAATGTCTCAAATTATAAACACAAAGTCCCAGACAGCTGTCTGTGTTCCATTACAGCTATCAATGATGTAAGAGCTAACAAAAAGTAAACAAGATCACAAGTGACTACTGCAGCTCACTTTCAGTTGTCCTCAATTTTAAATATGTTACACTTGATTCTAGTGAGTCTAGTACTTTACCTAAAGCACCTCTCACCTTGGCTTTTATCTCCATTTTTAGGACTGACCCAGTGATTGTCATCACATCACTGATGATTACCAGGACATACCATCCATTTATGAACTCCATGCGATCAGTGTAACTGACACAACGGTTGTATTTCTCCAAGAAGAAGTTAACAAATCTCTGTTGAGAAGCATTTAGATGTTCAGTTACAGGTCTCCTCAGAAGAAAAATACAGACAAATGCCCCAGTAGCCATATTCAGTATTCACATACCCACTTTTGCCCACACTATTTGCTGGAAAAATAGCCTAAAAATCATCAGCAATAGAAACAGAAATGAACAAGGGAGAAAAAAATATTAAAATTGGTTCAGAATAATTAACCACAGCTTCAAATACAGCTATAAGGCAAGCAAGAGTCTCACTTGCAGAGCCAGTCTCAACTCCTGTGCCATACTATCTCATGCTCTCACATGCTTATTTTGGTCAAGAATAAATGCAATGAAATAGTTCACATTACAGTACTTCACAATCTGAAATAAAACCCCTTTCTGCCATTAACTGTTCATCACAGACACTAACACATTATTTCTAGAGGCAGAGATACAGTAAAAGCAAAGTTTTGCCATAGACATGCTAGCTGATAGTTCAAAGCATTATTTCACAAAACTAGCAAATACGATAGAGAAAAAAATGGACATTGTGATTATGAGCATTATACTTACTTGTCGTAGTTTCAAGGCAAGAACAACAGATCGTGAGCAGAGGATAAGAGATGCCAAGCAATTTAAGATGACAAATCCATCAAAAACTAGAATATACAGACTGTTTTTCTGGAGAACTGTAAAACGTCAAGGAAATAAAACACATTTTGTTTTGTCACATCTCTTTGAGCATATATTGTTACAAAACATCACCTATTTTGCATTTAAACATGCTTATCCCATGAAGCCATGAGGCTTAAAGACATTCCTTCCTAAACAAATAGGTCTGGAGCACAGTTTACCAGAGAATTATATGGGTCATGAAAATGAAAAGCACGTTTGGAATTTTTAAAAAATTAAAACAAGGATAATAAAACTATATATATATTAATACAGACATCCTCCTTTTCCATTAAGGTCATCTGTCCATCTGTGTGCCAAGTACTCACAGTGATTTCTTAGCAGCTCTTCCAGTGTACATGGATACACACCAGAACACTTGGTGGTTATTCAGAACATACTACAGGATACCACTCTAATATCAGTTCAACATGCATTATCAGAGAAACATTGGCTTTGGCCAAGCAAAATAGCAATCTTTTTGACATTTGCATTAACTGAGACCCTACATAGGACATAGGAATACTATTACTTTGCCACAGTACTTTATAGCAAGTTTACAGGAGAAGTAGCTCCAGAAAGTACAATACAGTGACTATTCCTGTGAAGAAGGCTTTAAAACCCAAATCTCAGCCATCAGGTAAAGCCTCAACAATAAAAATACAATGTATATTAGCAAGGATGGTATTGACATCATTAAATTTAACCACAGCAGAGGGAAAAACAGTAGTAAATACTTTCAGAAATAGCATGCTTAAATTACTCTAAGAGAAATACTTTTGAAAACTGTACAAGGCTTTAGTTGGGAATTTACCATTAAAAATGGTACATTAAAATGAATTATTCAAGTAATCTCAGAGCAACAAAACAATTAAAACCCTCCTTCCAGACAAAGCCTGCTGCTGACACATACCACTATACAGAGATGATTTATCTAAATACCCTTATAGAAAGGAATTATTTTCCAAGACCTAATTACAAAGATGTAATGAGTTGTATTAGGCAAGGTTTTTTGTTGTAGGGGCAGTGGGTAGGCAAGATGAACAGTATAGAGAATCATACTAGACTGATTCTTTCAAAGCAAGGAAAATGATGGGAAAAGGATGCACAACGCTGCTATCACAAACAAGTGTGCACCACGCTTACCAGAACCAAGTATGTGCCAGTCTTTGCATTCTTGAATATTGGTATCACTATTAAAATAGATTTTGATTTTTCCACTGTGAGCTCTATTGTTGAAAGTAATCTGGAAACACAAAACTCTATCAGAAGGTAGACTAGCAAAATTTCATTTATAAAACAAATCTTACTAAATGCTTTGACATAATATACACCAGTACTTGTTAGTCAAGTTGGTTTTAAGAAAGCTGTCACCATAAACAGTGTAGACAATTTGACACTGCACAGGAAAAAAAAAGCAGTACCATAAATGAAAAAAACCCAAAAACAACAAAAACAAAACAAAATAGTATTTCAAGAAGTCAAATATCAGATTTAACCTTAGAAAGCTAATGAGGCTATGAAATTACTGGCTGGCAATAATATTGGCCCATGGAAACACCTTGAAGAGCGTTTGGTAAGAAGAGGTAAGGACCAGGACACCACTTTTCCCTTGCAGTCTAGACATAATGGTGGTGGTTGTGAGCCCCTAAACTCTGATTGTATATACAGTGTTGGAGGTGTCATACTCCATACTCACAGTATTTTGAAATGCATAGCAGTCAGGCAACTCACGGGCATGGATTGTTTGTAGGGCAACACCTTTCAGCTTGAAGGAGATTTTAACCTGTATGAGCCTGAATGTTTTTAAGAAGTGTATAAATATACACACAAATATACATATGCACAAAGCATAGAAACCACAAACAAACAAAACATCCAAATCCATCACATTCATAACAGAAAAAAAAAAAAAAAAAAAAACCTAAACCTTAAAACATTTCCCTCCTCTCTTCCCCTCCAAACCAGTTTACCTGTAAAATTCGAGGTTGAAGAATGAAGAGTTCAACTTCACTTCAGTGTTCTTACTGGCCAAATCCTGGGGCTTTAAGATAATACAGTCTGTGGGTAAAAAAAGCTGCAATGTTAAAAATTTCACCTAGAAAATAGCATAAAACTGAGACAATCAGATTCAATCACAAGTCCTAATTGAACAAATACTCATACAGAGTCCCAGTTAGGAGCATCACACAGCAGCTGGAGAGAAGCTCCGGTGAGGACCCTGCACTGTGAAGCAGTAGAGACACCCACCCACTGAAGTTACATCCTTGCCTGTGTCCAGAAATCTGTATTAGGGTCCTTCACAGGGGATGGAAATTAAAATAATAATAATAATAAAATCCCAGAAATAGAGAAAAAAAACACTGCCTACTGATGATGACAGCTGAACAGCTTCCTAGAAAGCAAGAGGGAAGGAGGGAAAAAACACGTTTGTTTTCCTGTCATTTTCATGCAAGAAGAGCTATTAGAAGAGCATTAGAACTTAAATACTTCACAATAAGACACTTGTTAGTATAATAGTATCATACCTGTATCTGTAGAAACGTCTATGTTTGGCTTGTCACTGGAAGGAAGCATCTCACCTTTCCTGTACTGTTGTTTACAAATTTTTAAGCCTGATCCATCATGTTCGTAACCAAGTGTCCCCAAGGATATATTCTTTAATTGTCTGTACTAGTTTAAAAGGAACACAGTACCAGAAGTTAACAGAGATGCTTGCCCTTTTGCAAGAGACAATAACTTGCAGTTACTTGTATCAGTGTAACTTTTGCACAGATGAAATAAACAAACAAACCCACCCATTCTCAACTTAAAGACTTATGTGAAAGAATAGATTGTGGAAAGTTAAGACTTTTGATCACTAACAAGTAATACTCGGTATTCCTGGTTATACTGTGGCAAGGTACCTCATACCCACTAGGCTGCCTGCAAATAAAAAAAATAAAGAAAGAAAGAAAGAAAGAAGAGTACCCCTTTTCTGGTAAGCAGTGAAGAGACAAGTTTAATCAATATGTCTGATAGGGACTTCAGTGCAGTCCTGCTACTAAGCACAGACACCAGGGATATTTTATGAACTAAGCTCATGAAAGTGTTTGTTTTCACATCACTTGGAACTTAAAGATCATTAGTTCAAAATTCAATACATTTTAAGATATCTGGTGCCGTATAAATCAGATTATTTTTCTATCTTCAACTCAGATGTTGGTGTGACAGACAGTTAGAAGTACAACAATAAGAAATTTTAAGACTCACATGACCAGCATTAAGGCCTAGTTAACCAGTAAGCAATTTGCAGAGCTCCACTCCTCTTCTTCAGTAATCCCACTCCTAAAGCAACCATCTTACAGTGGGCAGAAGACTAGAGTAAATTACAACAGCCTCTGTGAAGAGGCTGGGGTTGGAAGCACATACAACCCAATTCAGTTTTCATTTTAGTTCATAAAAGACATTCCAAAAGCAAAATCAAAGCTACACCCTGCATGACTACAGAGGACTGAAGCCTTCACTGCACAGCTTGCAACCACTGAGCATGCATAGAGCTTGGGCAACCTCCAGAAACTATTTCATCTGCCCACTTTACACAAGCACAAAAACAACACAAAGCATGCCTGTGAAGAAGGTACTTCTCTTTTTCCCTTATTCTAGATACAGCTCAAGCCACCTGGAAGACATTACTGTTCTAGTTTCTTCACATGAGCTTAAAAACAAGAACTAAAAACACAACCAGATAGAGCAGTGTTAAGCCAAGCACTCTCCATGTGGATATGCTGAAAAACAACAAAAACAATTTTGGAAGCTGAGCCCAGAGCAGCTCAGGGACAAGCCCATGTGCCAGTCCATCTCAGCACCAGCTGACAACATGCAAGAGGAGCCAGTAGGACCTGGGGCCCTTTAAGGAAGGAGGCATAAGCATCTAGTAATTGATTAAGTTTTAATTATTACCTCACCTAGCAAAAGAGCTCAGGGCAGCACACAACCCTGGTTAGTTCTGAAAGACACATTTATCTTCCCAGGAGGCTTAGGATAAATAAACACGCAAAGTTAGACAAGGCTTCCCTTAAGAATTTTGTTCTGCTGGTTTTTATACAAATTATATATATTAATAAAATCGGTGTTTAAGGGGGAAAAATATACATCACTTGCTGCTGCACTTTTTCCTCCTTCCCTTGGGCATTTTTCCCCATTGGCCCATCACATAATACTACTCAGTGGTCACTAACAACTGCACATGACATGTCCAGACTGTCCTCATACAGAGCTCTGCTTTGCATTGCTGCTTCCAATCCTCGGTACATTTGGACAGACAGGAGTAAAAGTCAGAATATGACCATAACTCAAACTGAGGAAGCCAAATTGATTAAGGTAGGCTCAGTGAACAGAAACAGCCACTAACTACTGCTTCACGTCCCTCTCATGGCATCTCCAAATCACTGTATCTAGCAGCTGCCATTCCAATCACACGCTCTCAGGCTCTGCCTTTCTGACAGAGAAACACCCAGCTCTGAGTTGCACACAGACACGCCACTTTCAATAAGCACTATAGAACAATATAAGCAAAATTCCCACTGAAAGATTTCTTAGCAGCCAGAACAGAGCAATGAGCATAACACCCTGTTCCTCCAAACTCACTGTGCTGCTGGGTATGCACAGCCACTCTACTGGCTCCTTAATTGCAGAAGCATCCAAACTGGGCCAAATGCAGGAGCATGGAAAGCTGTGCACTATCCCAAGTACAGATGTCTGTTTTTTTTCTTATGCCTACCAAGTGTGAAAATATCCCAGTAATATATGCATAAGCCTAACATTCACTAAACTTTTACAACTCCAGTCATGGCATTATGGAATATTATAATAACATACAGCTGCTACATTCTCCTACTTGCCCTTGCCTTTCAATGTTCCCTTGAAAACAACTTTTAAAGACTCACACATAATGATAGGCTTTGGGAACTGCACAGGCCACTAAATAACCCAGATCACACAGTTTTTAAGCTCCTCAAACAACTAGTCTACGTTTACACAACAGTCATGAAGAGACCTTTTTCTGATGCCTGTATCACATACTGACACAATCCTGGAGGATATAAAGCTATCCTTTCTCTATTGTCTTCTATCTGGACTTCTAGGCTTTAGTGCCTACAAAAGAAGGAGAGAGAAAGGAAGCAAGGAATTAAGAACAGCATAGTAGAAATAGAAGCAACATTGAGAATTCAAGGGAAGATTGAGAAAACTACTTCAACGCTCATTTTAACACATTAGGAGATGGAGTTTTATCCTTGCCCAGCATGGCAGAAATACCTTGTATCTGCTGATGATTCAGCTGTAGCCTACAGATGTCCAAGAGGCAGTGAGCCCCTATAAGAGGGCATTTAATAAGGAGGCACAGCCTTCACACACAGCATTCCCATGTGCAGCTGGGCCCAGGTCAGGGGAAGGGTGAGGTTGTTTAAAACTACTCAGTGTTCATACCATCTGAACCGGGCCTGGGCCTATGACCATCCCAGATGTAGAAGACTGGTCTCAGTTTATATGTAAGCAGCCTTTTTTACCTCAAAACTCTTGGATGAATGCAAATTAAATATAAAAATATTCACTGAATTTTCACCCTAGATTTATTCACCGAATTTTCACCCTAGATTTATTCACCTTCCTCCCAGAGTTGTGAAGTAGTTGTTCTTCAAAATACTATCCTTAACCAGGGCCAGTCACCCTTCATTCCTGAAAGTACTTTATTTCCCACTTTGAGGCCTCTAGCACTTACTATAAAGCTGTGATTCAGTGTGGCTTTAAGCAGAAAATTTTTGAATATCATGCATAGGTATGCTCAGGCCCATCACTGTTCAAAGTAGGACTTAAACAAAGGTTGCAGTTCATGGAAGATGACAAATTTTCAAGCTTCCTGGATTTCAGCACTGAATGAATAAAACTTTGCACTGGACTCATCTCCAGGAGACAAAAATGCAGAAATTTGCACACAAGCTTTTGTAACATCCACCTAAGAGGGATTCACCAAAACATCAAACTTGAATTTCAAACGGAAACTTAAAAAATTCTACTAGTTTTGTAATCAGCTTTAACACTCTTCATTATAAACAAATACACTTACCTGATCAATAACATAAAAAATGCTGTCGTAAGCATCCTGTTGGGTATATATGCTGCAGCTGTAGTCATCCTCATCAACACCAGAATAGCCTTTCAGGAATAGGTGTTTAAAAGCAATGGTGTTCTCCTCTTTGAATGAAACCACCAACTGGTTACTCAAACCAAAGAAGACAAGCTGACAAGTGAAAGACAAATTGAAGTTTTGAATGCTGTTCAAGCAGCAGCATTTTTGGAGCAACTATAAAGTATATATAATTAATACGAAATAGAAAGGTGTGTGTTACTGTAATCTTGCTACAATGGGAACAGAGAACCTACCTATTTGCAATACTAATTAAAGCCACAAGGCTAATAAAGTCAAGGTTACCACATGCTGAGCAAGAAAAAAGAAATCAAGATCTACTAATTACAAACTTAGAGTGCAGCAGCTAAACAGAGATCTAGGTCACTGCTCTGTTTTATGCATCCATGACCAGCAGCTCTAACTGGAATCTGCTACAATTTTTGTGTATGGTGCAAAGGGCAGAAAAGCTGCATTCCAGCCCAGAAACATCCTGCTTTGCTACAGGACAAGCTGCAGCAGCTCCTTAGCACAGCACATGGCTAGAGGAAAGCTTTATGGGACCCCAGAGCAACAAAAAGCATCACCTCCCTGAGTCTGGCAGTACTTAAGTAAGCTATAAAAGGCAGCAGCAGACAGCAGTTACTCCTCAGGATCTGCGTTGACTAACTGTATAGATGCCCCATTTCCATTCACCATGGAAAATAAACAGTCTAGAAGCTGAAATCAAACAAGAGTTTCTTCATGAACATAGTATCTGGAGGATATCCCAGACTCCAAAAAGCTAATTCTCATCCCAGGCTTAAATCTCTTGCTAGAAGAAGTGAAACTGGCACATTACTGTATGAAGTTTCCAAGAAGCAGAGAAGTAGTAAGAGAAGATTCAAGCAAGGGAACTACAAACTCAGAATTCCCCCAAAGCAAGCAAGCAGGCTTCACTAACACTGAGATGTCTGCACTTAAGACAATGGAAATCAAACAACCCTTCACTGGGATACTTCATCTTTTGTCTTAAGCAGTAAGAACTTAGACTAGGACCAGGCTAAAGGGATAACGTGCAGCAGCACTGTTCAGAGCAAGGCCTTCTAGTTGCCCAGCAAAGCCACGGCCAGGAGAAAGAAAATGGGATGCCAGCAGTCCTGATGTACATATCCTTTTGATTAAAAACAATCTTCACACTAACTAACTACTTCTAAACTAACTACATCTTCAGTTGACTGTAAAATTATCTGAGTGTTACAAATGAGTCTGCAGCACTCTACTTTGGATGACTGGAAAAGGATCAGGGATTTCGCAACAGTAATGCAGAAAACAGCATTCACAGCAGGGTTTGCTCAGGGGGCTCCCCAGGGGTTTTCAGCACAGCTCTGAGTAAAGCTCATTCTCCACATTGGGACAGAAGTAACAGAGCACTGCTCTGCTCAGAGAGGGCCACGAGTAGCTGGGACAGCACCTTCAGTGCATTCCCCAGGACTAGGCCTGTAGGCTAGGACAGGTCTACTGATCCTGAGGGTCCTGTGAAGCTGTGATGTCCCATATCAACTGGCACAGATCTCATATTTCAGCTAGTCATATCAAGAATGGCCAGCCACCACATCCTGTTCCAACCTGTGGCCAGAGCTGCACTGGGACACCAGTCCAACAGCCAGAGACCTCACCCATCTCTCCAGCAGGGCTCTGCAGAGTAGAAACTAACAGCAGAAGGCAGGGTCACATAGGCAGGGTAAGGCTTTGTCCTATTTGGTAAGCCAAACAACAGCCTGAAAACTTCTAACTCAGTTTTAAGGAGTTGTATATTTACTTATACTTCCAAAGTGTCAGGCATCACTGTCCTATGCTTCAAAGGTCCAGAAAAAAAACCTACTGATAGATTTTTCTTTTCACATATTTGTCCTGTTTTGCTTCCCTCTCCCTCCAGTCAGCATTTCTCAGTGGACTACAAGATAACCAACCACACCATGATAGCAGTGTTGTTCAAATACCTGCTCTTCTTTGCCCTTACTTAGGCTGGCCATGGGCTGTTTGAATCACAGAAGCAAGAGGCATCTGAATTCAGCAGCCTAGAAGTCACCAGGCAGATTGTAGCATTTTCTCATTGAACACTTACACTTCTTGTTACTAACTGCATTTTGAGAACCATCCGTTTTGAAATGGCCCAGAGAAACAGTTATATATGAACAAAATAGGAAGCAGAACATGTAGCAGTACTGTGGCAGCAAGCACTTGGTAAGGTCATGCTGGATTTAGTGGAAAGGGTGAGTCATTCGTTTTAAAGCATTACCTTAGAAACAGCAAATTAACAGATCAAACATTGCCCCAAAACTTTCAGGAGGCATTTGTAATTTAGTTTATATTATTCTCCCCCTTCAACACATACCTCCCACAGCACTTCCTTCTTTCAGGACCGAAGCAGCAAGCCCAAGGCAGTGAGGAATACCCATGGATGGCAGAGTGCAGGACTACAGACCTGCTTCTCCTGCATGCCATCACTATGCTTTCTGAGAGTATCAGGGTACAGATTACCTGAGAGGTCACCATAACTATCTTCAAAATCTGCAGGGCCAGCTTCCATGGTATCTGGTGTCTTGCTCTGTATTTGTCACAGGGGTTCATGAAGTAAAACTTCAAATCCTCTTTTAGAGCCGTCTCTTTTAGATCTAAATCTGACTGAGCCATCATATTTCTGCCACACAAACAACATGTTAATTAGAAATCAGCATAATGCTTCAGCAAATAATTTGATTTCTTCATGTTACAGTTCCACCTTAGATATTCACAAGACATTAAGGATCTATGGAGTTTTCAGTGTTTTGTTTTAAAATAGCAAAACTTAAGAAGCATTTCCCTTCACTCACATCATTAAAATAATTCAATTGCAGCAAAATTTAAACAGCTGTTTCTCTGTTTGCCAGGAAGCAGCCACTAAATAGAACACTTAAGAGCAGACTTGGTACTGCTATTATCTGTCTCTTCAAGCTGAAGCTTTGGGACAACCAGAGGCTGCTGTTAGCACCTCTCTGAGCAACCCATGTTCCTCCACCAGAAAGAGGTGCTGGAAAAAGTCAAGCGAAGCACAATGGTGTTACAAATGTATCATTTGAAGGGTTAAAGTCACAGATGTTTATTTATTCAGTTATTTAGGCATGTTGTATTTACACAAATACACCAGAGGAACAAGCATGGAGGACCCTTGTAGAAGCCTAGAACCACAGGAAATTTCTCCCTCCCAACCAAACACCACATTGAAAGGTTCCCCCCCTCTCTCATGTTTCCAAACCCCTTTTCCAGGGCTGCCATTGTCAGAACTTCACCACCTCACACAAAGGTCAGAAACAAACAGTTAACGGTGGGAGGGAGGGGGAATTTAAAGCAGAGCAATTGCATCAGAATCAGCCATTCATGCCAATGACCAGCCCCATTAGCCATCCACCAAAGTACTCCCTGCGTTATGAACTTCCATGAAGTAACTACTTTCTATCCAGCTCAAAACCAGAAGTATAATTCCAAGTTTTCAAATGTGTTTTTACTTCTTTGTTCTCACCTGTCTGAGTATTACTGCCTGAGCTGCAGGCCATGAAGCACAAGCAGTTTGCAGTGGACCAGCAGTCTTCCAGCAAGAGAATGAGTTAAATACAGCCAAGGCAGCATAGGGCTGCTCCCCCACAGGAGGAAGTGAAAACATATCTTAATGCTCCAATCTCAAAGGTTATCTTTATTACACCTTAAATTAATCATTCGCAAAGATGACAGGAGGTGGGCTGCCTTTGATTTGTGAGGCAGGGAAAACACAGGAAGGTTTTTAAAAATAAAGCTTGATGAGTATGGCCCTACCTAGGCTTAAAAAAAAAAAAACCCTAAAACTAACAGTTTAGTAAGAGAGAAACTTGGAAGAAACCAACAGACAGAAAAACATACCATAATTACAGCTGCCAGTACTCTCTAGGGAACAAGGCACATTTGCATTGCAACCCAGCCCTGACACCCCACAACAGCTGCCCGTTTCAGATTCTCCTCAACAAGCAGAAGCAGCACCACTGTGCATGTACAGCAAAGGAGCAAGATTCAACCCAGGCAACAGAAGCAGGTGGGAAGGAAAGAGGGCATAGGCTTAAGCTGGATCTGAGAGTGTGACAAAACTCCTCCAACACATAAAAATCCCCCCCTAAACTTCCAGTCAATGCACATCTGAAGGGACAGCCCTTAATTCAAAAGACAAGTCTTCCAGCAAGGGCTATTTCCTTAGAGATTTACATACATACCATAAAACCAGGGTGGGATTTTCCAAAGCCGACTCTCAAGCCCCCGCAGCTACCCTAACAGCTTACCGAACAGACTTTCACTTCTGCACAGCTTCACGCAGCGCACTGCTGAGAACCACCACCGCTGCTGCTATCACCACCAGCCCCCTCCTCGGATCGGCTGGGGAAGCCCTCAGCAGGATAACAGCTAAGGACAGCAGCGCTCTCGGGACGAAACGACCCGCTATCGCCTCACGCCCTCGCCCCCCGACTCCAGGGCCGCGCTGACCCCACTCACCCACAGCTGGGGGCCCGCCCACCGGGCAGGCACTTGAGGGAGATCTCCATGCGACGTGGGTCACGCTGCCCTCAACGAGACGGGTGAGAGCTGCAACAGAACGACCAACCTCAACCGCACAACCCCATCCCACCGAGCCGCGGCCGCGCCTGCCCCTTAAAGGGCACTGGAGGAGGAGGGCACGTTATGGGCCGGGCCCAAACGACCCGAGCAGCGACTGTCTGCAGGGAGCGGCTGTAATGGGCTCGGTGGCCGAGCACCTGTAAAGCCTTGGTATGGAAGCTGTGGCACAGCCCTTAGCTCGACAACCAGCACGTGATGTATGGAAGTGAAACAAGATTAAAAAGGCCCACCACCCGTACCAGCTTTTGTACATGCACATTCTTACAGTGTGTGTTGTCAAAGATCCAGAAGCAGTTGAATGTGTCAACAGAACACATGGTTGCTTAATGTCTGCTTCTCAAGGCCAGGATGCCGTGAACCTCAGAACCTTCAGAAGTCCACAACCTCAGGCAGCTGTCAGAAAAGTTCTCAGTGCAGAAGCATGTGTAGTGTAAGGCTTTGCACTCACTCATTGGTGTAGACCAGCTCCTCACTGTGGTCCCCAAGAAGGAGCCTGGCTCCAGGCAGTGCACATCTGCACACTATATATAATTTCTGAAGCAGTATGTAATGTACAATAGTGCATATTGTCCTCTATTTATTTTTTTAATCTTACATATTAACCTGGCAAAATATTTGCTCTTGAAATGAACACCCACACACAGAAGTTATCACAAATGCACATCTTTATTTTAGCTCATTTGCAATATGCAAACATTCAGACAAAGGGTGTTTAGTGTCCTCTGTGCTGGTGTGCAGCAGACAGAAATTGCATTACATGATTTCACACACACCTACAGGACTGTTGCTTAAAATGCAAGTTATCCAAAATATGTTTTCCTTTGTTTTTCTATTCTGCTCCCAGAGTGAAGAGATTATAGGAAATAAGGCATCCATTATATGGTATCACAATGAGCAAACTATAGAAGTTGACAAAACTGAACTTGTGTAAGATCAAATGTTTTAGACAGCCACAGAGAGTACCAAGTTATATAGGTTGGTAGGAAACATCAGTTTCTAATGTGTGGTGAGATGTGACTCTCAAGAGTCTGTATTTACCTTAGTTCAAGTTTAAAGACTGCTACACTAAAGGACATTCTCTACTTAAAAGTATATACTTTGAAAGTGCTTCTGCTCAACTATTCCTTAAAAAATATAAGGTCAGCACACTGCCCAGCTGAATGAAGCAAGAGACTCTGGCTGGGACTGGATGGAGGACATCAACGTCGCTCCACTCACCTCGCCCTTCTGACTTCATTTCCAGTCTTTTATGGCCTCCCTATGAGAAGACTACCACATTCCTCATGCAGTGCTTCTGTTCATACAAATATTTAGTTGATGTTCTGAGCCATATTAAATGGCTCATACATCAGTCCACTGTACTGTCTCCAGAAACGAGTTCTACCAAATTTCTAAGTTTTAGTTAATTTTCACTGTTACTACAGATTAAAAACTTGCTGAGAGCACCAGACTGCTTTAATTTGCTCATTGCATGAGAATACCTGCAGTACTGAGGGCTAGCTCAATGCTCAAAATCACTGTTGTTTGACACTATTTCTTCATGTTGAAATTTAATGCCTTCCTAGTCTACCCGTATAGTCTAGTCAAGTCTGAACCCAGACAGCTTATTAATGCCCTTTGCATTCTAGCAAATTTTAACAGAGAAAACAAACAGAACAAAGCTAAAAAAACAAACAAACCTGAGCTAGAAGTGAGAGCACCTAACCAGAAAGGCTGTAAGTATATCACAAGCTTTTGCCACAGATTTACACTAGTTTTGGAGAAAAGTATTTAGACTCAGGGTGTAAGATTTTCCACTATGTATCTACTACCCACTTCCTGCAACATGTGCTGCTTCAGAGCCTCCATGGTACGCTTCCACAGACCATCAGATATGTTCACTAGGACCTGTGTAGAAGAGGGGGAAAAACATCAAGTGCACACACAAAAATAATAGTTCAATTGTACAAGAAGCCTTAAAAATGCCTCTGAGCTATCTAAATACGTATCTGACTGGTAAGAAACTGCTACGAACTGCTGTAAAACATTTTTAACATGTGAAAGTTAGGAGGAGCCCCATGTGTATCACAGGACCACGTGACTATTGAAGGAGCAGAAGCCATATCATCTTCACCACTTAAGATAGTTGTTTGTTCCTACAGATATTTGTTTCAAAGTAAAAGCAGAAGGACACAGTACTGAGCTGAAAAGCAATGTCCACTAATTCTAGGCAGTCCCTGGTCTGGGACTGAAACATGCTACTTCCAGATATCAGTTTGGAGCACTAACATACAGAGAATGAGGAACACACGTGGATCACATTTACTACCACAATAACATAATTAAATAACCAGGCACTTCAATGCCTGCAGCTCCGCTTGCATCCAGGGCTTTGCAGGCTGCCCAGTCCTCCTGAAGAACAAGTTGTTTGAGAGCATTCAGGTTTTCACTTTCAAATGCTTTTCTAGAATCCCAGTCCCTGCCTCACGTTGGGTTTCTTGTCTGACTACACTGAGAGTGTGCACAGAAAAGGAAATATTAACATCAGCGCCCTTTACCCAGGAGCAAATCCTGCTCCATTTCATCCCACACTTTCATCCCAAGTAAGGCAACTGGTCAGCACAAAGGCTCTCAGCTCTAGGTGGTGTCACTGCAGGCTCTGCTCTGTCCTGGCTCCAAAACGTGCCCCCATCTCCTCTCCTTCATGGGTCCATGACAATTGACAACACATCACACTCAGAAAAGCCCATAACAAGGAGATACAAGTGCCTTGGATCTTTTTAGGAAGCTGCAGGTGTTAAAGACTCCCACACCAAGGGGCCCTTCTGCAAGCAAGGTACAGAGCTGCAGCCAGCCAGGTTAAATATAAACCCCATATCCTGCATTTGGTAGTCCTGAGGAAACAAAGTGTTTGAGTAACTGAAACATTAAGCTTTCCATAGTGGAAGTTAAGCAGTCCTTCTCTAACTGATGTGATAATAATACTTAGGGTGTGTGCCATTTTAAAACCTTTGCAACCTATTTTTTCCAAAAGTTTCAGGCCTGCTACCATCTACATTTGGAAACCTCTGGATAAAGTATAATTGAAAAGTGGATAAGAAGGCACAGAATGAGTTCATTAAGTCGTGATTGTCAAGTCCTTAAGACAGGACTAATCTTTGCACATGATACATACAAGGTTCCCAAGTTACTGTGTGTATTTACAGGGGCTACTCCAAAAATAATACCTTCTATTTTATAATGTTGGCCCACAGTGCCAGTTGGATGTTGGTGGGATGGCAGTAGAGTTTGAACCTTCCCACCAGTATGCCATCACATTTTGTTTGTGTGTGATAGATGGCAGTGGAGGGGTCGTCTGACAGAGTGGTGTCTGACATGAAAATGTGTATAAAGCAAAAGTGCATCACTGAATTCCTCCATGAAGAAAAATTGGCACCCACTGACATTAATCAATGCTTACTGGATGTTTATGGGGACCAAACAGTGGATGTGAGCACAGTGAAGCAGTGGGTGGTATGTTTCAGCAGTGGCAACAGCAGCAGACTTTTTGCCCAAGTGTTTCATTATAGAGCATTACGAATAGTTTCTTATTTTTGCGAAGTTTTATTTTTATCTTCTTCCCGCCAAAACAGGTATGCTTTAAAACATTGCACCAAGAATATTTTGTCATATGTTGCATTTGCATATACATTAATGGATAATTTTAACATAGGTACTTACCATTACAACAACAGAAAAGAGATAGAGAGCCTTCCTCTTCTAACCTGTACCTTCCAGAGTTCGGTAAGTCTTTGCACTGCGATATAAATCTCTGAAGTTCTGTCTCTGGAAAGCCATCTCGTTGGTAGTGCTAAAAATTGATGTTTAGTTAAACCTTTAACAAGGCTAAAACACAGAATAGCCTAAAGCAATACGGTAAGAACATAAAGCAAGACTTGCCTCCTCCCCAGATCACTTTTCAAGCATGAAATTAGAAGATTCAGACAACTGAATAAGAATTTTCTACTTTTTAGTTGATAATAAGCTTCCACTGAGAGAGGAAATCAGATAGGCTTATAAGAAAACCAAAATAGGGAGGAATTAAAAATTCCTTACAATCACTCAAAAATATAAACTCATAAAAACCTCAAAAATAGCTATTACGTTCATTCATAAAACTGGCTTGTACTGCAAGCCAAACTATCAAGAGAAATGAGAGTCTGAATAGCAGCAGTCTTGTCTTTTTTATTCCAAACAAATTGTAAGAATTCATGCTTACCTTGATAGTTTCATACGTGTCTGTAATGAGTGCAATGAAGAGACTTAGCACCATGTAGATGAACAGACTTATGAAGGAATAGAGGTAGATCCTACTGAATAACCAAACCAAGTAACTTTTCTGCTGCATTTTTGCAAAAGTGGCAAACATGTCATCTCCATTTATCAATGAAAAGAGGCATTCAGAAACCACATTCAGAGAACGGAACTGGAAAAAAGACAGGGACATCTGTTTCCATTGTATTTGGGACCCTAGACTATATATAACCTGAAAGAGATATATGGCTGTTGACTGGCTCTTCTGAGCATTTGTATGCCCAGAGCATGACAATATGCAGTGCTAACCGTAAAGCACCTACAGAATGAGCAAAGTTTGTCCTCTCCTTTACACAAAAGAATTCAATTTGTTCTCCTGTAAACTCTTACTTTTTGATAAGCCAATTTCACATTAAAAAAGAATAACATCTCCAAAGCTTTAGGCTGATAGCAGTTTTCTGAGAGATCAAAATTGTTTCTAAAAATACCACAAAGGACTCCCAGCACATGACTGGGAGTCACAGCAACTTCCACTCCTGACTCAGAGCTTTCACAACCAGAGGGAAGTCTGACCATGATGTGACAGTCAGGCTGCTCAAACAGTAACATCATGTTGAAGAAGAATGATTATTATATTAAGAGAAGACTTGACATGGAAACTTAGAAGGCAACAGTAGTAAACTCTCATTTGTTTAGAATCTTCTATTCACATCGTATTTTTAATCTTGAGTATATTACCTTCACATGGTATGGCCCCAGTACAATCCATCCACAGAAACAATAGCCTAGATAGATCATAGCAGCACAACAGCAGAACCTCATGACGTTGGGTAACGCTGCTCGCAGCGTTAGAATGAGAAGCTGCAGAAAGCAATGCAAACAGTAAGAATTCAACCGGGCATTTCTTCCTGTCATCTTATAGCAGCAAACAGAATAAATACCAACAGCATGACGATCTCAGGAAATCCTTACATTATACTTCTGAAAGAAACCTAGGTAGCGAATGACTCCAAGCCACACCAGCATAGTGGATGTTCCTAGGAGTATGCTACAGACGTCGTAACTTGTCAGACTCTAAAAGAAAATAAATAAATAAAGAAAAATAATCAAGTATTATAACCAATAATGGCTTTAAATTGCAACTCTTGTTACTACAAAGATCTAATAAGAAACTTTCTTTTCCTTAGAAATCTCTAGAAATTACTTTGGGGAAATATTCTGTAGAGAGCAGAAGCATCACCGAAGAGTAAGGGAATTTTCAAGTGTTACTCATTCCATATGCCTTTAAATATAAGTGTTGATGAAACAGATTCTCCCCATGAGATAAGCTTTATTTGCTAGGCTAAGAGCACAGCTGGACTGCAGCTCCAGAGACCCCCATTCAGTGCAGATCTTGACAGGTCCTGTCATGTGGCCCTGAAAACACCTCGAGCTGCTCCCAGACCTGCAGCATCTGCTGCTGCTATCTGCAGCAACTGCATTTTTATCATCAGATTCCCCATATGAGCTTGGGAATCTCTCTGCCACATCTCAATGTACAGTGTAAATCTGATTTTAGAACTACAAAGTAAAAACAGTTCTTCCAGTATGTAGATAAAGCTTTTTTTTTTTTTAATACTGTGAGGTGTCAGCAGAGTTCAGATAAAACTAAAGAGGATTTTGCTACATAGCAAGGACCTGTGAGGTGTAGAAAGATGTCAAAGAGAAGAATAATTAATTTTAAATTAGTTCTAACAAGAGCTTCATGTATATTTTATCAGCACTTGGCGGAATTTTTTTTCCATCTATACATACTGGCCCATTTTCATCAAAGTTACCCTACCTAATACCCAGTCCCTTGATCTGTAGTTCTCCAAAATTCTCACATCTGAACAGCTGACAAACACAAAGTATTCACTATTCTCTGTGAGAGAATGGACCTCTTCTGAGTGAGCATGGACCTCTTTCTCATCTTAGCTCCTTTCTACTTTTAAGTTTACAGCTCCTAAATTAAGCCAGAACAATGTGTGATAATCAAGCTGTCACCAGATTGATTTCTGTCCTTTCATCACTACTGTCCAAAGTCTGTCGTGTTGCAATGTCATGCTTCAAAGGCTGACACAGATTCAATAAAAAACAACATGATCTAAATACTAGAATGCTCCAGCATAACATATTGCAACTTTTGTTGCCCAACATTTCATATTTGCTTATTTATTTTCTATTGAAGGCATAAAACCACAGTGGAAACCAGATGCTGGGAAAGCAGCAAAGTGATGCTTAAGAAGAAAATCTCTATGCCAGTTAAACACTTTAAAAATGTAGTATAGAAAGTCAAATGCTAAATTTAAATAAATAAATAAATGAAAGAGCAGATCTAACTGGTCCTAAATGGGGCTCAGAGGAAGTCAACGGTCTTAAACATTCAGAGATGAAATAATTCTATTACTTTGAGACACCTGAAAGGAGCAAAGAATATTAGAACAATAATATACAGTGATATTTGAAAATAATACACCTGAGTTATAATTCCAGACAAGAAGACAGAGTTTTAAAATATTGTGCCAGTATGAATCAAGTATAGCCAGCCTAAGTTTTTGAAATCTAAACCTAGGTGAGACAGAAATAATCAGCGTTGCTTCTCCCTAACGGTATAAGTATCTTACCTTGGCCTGTATCTCCATTTTGAGAGTTGATCCAACGATAGTCAGGACATCACTAACCATAA
This sequence comes from Cyrtonyx montezumae, assembly GCF_038088225.1. NCBI lineage: Eukaryota > Metazoa > Chordata > Aves > Galliformes > Odontophoridae > Cyrtonyx > Cyrtonyx montezumae. The sequence continues at coordinate 13,224,711 of NW_027071825.1, forward strand.
TGAGGATATACCAGCCATTGACAAATTCCAGCTGATCGTTGAAAGATACTTCTTTCTTGTAATAATACAGGAAAAAGTGTACAAATTCCTAGGGGAAAGGAAGAGAGGGAAAAGTTCATTAGACTTAGGCAGAACATGAAGATTTTCCAAAGCAGGAGTCATACCCACCCTTTGGAGCCTAATTCCTTTGACTACTGATCGTGTGCAAAGGATCAATGAGCTCAGACAAATCAGTATGACAAAAGCATCGAAGATCATCATGTAATGTGTATTCTTCTGTACTGCAGGAACAAAAACGTGTTTATATTCAGATGCATTTCATCTTGAGTATTGAAGTAAGAATCAATTTCTTATATTAGCGATGTTTGTGTGATTTGAGACAAACCCTTGCTTTTTTCCCCACAAATACTTGTCTGACATTTTCAAGAGACACACAAGTATATACGTACCACTAATATCACTTCAATTAATTTAGAAAGGTTGACTCCAAATCAAAAAAGTCATACATCAGAATGTGAATGTCTCTTACAAGGCTGCAGAATAGGAGGTAGGACTTGTTTATTTTGCAAGCACTGGAATGGCCCCTCAAGCCACAATTTTTGTATTAAAAAATAAATAAAAAAACAATCTCAGGAATTTTGTAATACCTATCTCCTCTTCCAAAACAGAATTTGACTATCATATTGTTTTTCTGTCATAGAGTAATGCAGTTAATTTGCACTTTTGCTCAGATAACTATGACCAACACTGAGCCAGACATGAGCTCTGCATATCTTCAGTTACTAAAAATAACATTGTTGATCAATTAAAATCAATTTTTGCACCAACACTACCACCATACATCTTTTTAATTTTTTTTTCCTTTTTATCCTTATCATACAGCAGAATCTAGATGGAGTTAGTATAAGGATTTGATTTTTAATGCTAGGAGAGTTAATACATTTGAGAAAAAAATTGAAGAAAATTACTGCTAAAGTAGAAAGAATAGGCAGCAAATCTCCAAATTGGCAAGTGGCATTGTAGTTGATACCACACTGATATCAGCTATCCAGAAAAAAGCCCACCTTCTTCTTGTTTAGAAGTCTCTTAACACATTCACTGGTGCCATTTAAAATGGTTCTGCAGCCTAGTTCAGAACAGAAGCATTTGCCATCACTGCCTTCATATTTTTCCTTGGCTTCCAAAAAATAATATAGGGTGCTTCAGGAGATTATATTGAAAACTGTAACAGAGGCAATCTACATCAATGTCAAATGTGGATTATTACAGAGACCTGCTATCAAAACCTTATCCTACTGCGCAAGTAATCTGTTAGAGATAGCATGCCATCTGGTGTACGCATATAAGACAGCATCTAGGAAAGCCTGCTGGTACACTGTTCAGCAAATTATGTGTTTGCTTAAACAGCATGTTTCATTCTCTGTGATGCATTTAATTCAATTAACAAAATTAATTCCAGTCAGGATCTTTAAAAAATAACTCTCCCTTTCTTAATACCCTCAATGCCAGGTGTTCAGAAGGAATTTCCTAATGCAGGCATAGCAAAAGAGAAAGCAATAGAATAGGAAAAATACCCATGAAAAAAAAGTGGAATTTAAAGTCCTGCTAAGCTTATGGTGTAGATTAAAGAATCTCTTTGAACAAAGATCTCTGGCAAAGTTGTTTTCACTGGAAATAGTAGCTCACAACAAAGTATGCTCCTATTATCAACTATTTAAGATAGATATTCAACCACACTGCACATCTCAGTTACACTCAGATACATGCCAAAGTATGTTCAAGCAGCAATCAGAAATATTTCTAGCTATTGCACTCTAGCAGCCCTTAGCAATGGTGCTTCCTTATCTGCCTGCTGTTAAGTCCTGAAATAAGAGTGAATGTGTTTCAAAACTTTTCACCACTATCGCATGTCCTTCTGTTGCCAGGTGCTAGAGCAATGCTTCACAGCCTGCCCTAATCAGTGAGCAGCTTAAGCTCAGTAGCCCAGACCAAAATGATGGAAACATCTCGTGCAACAGTATCAATGTACAAGGTTTCACAGATGTTTAAGAACAAAACTTCAGGGGAAATAAAAATAAAAAAGAAGAAACAAACAGGATTTAGAATGTACATATTATAGTGCCTCATCTTTAAATAAAGAGAAGTTAACAAACATCTTGCTAATTTAACATGAAAGTTTGAAGTTATGTCACTTACTGGATCCAGAAACATGCCAGTCTTTACATTCCCTGATCTCTATATCATTGTCTAAACTTATTTTAATTCTTCCACTGTGGGCTTTATTATCAAACACTATCTGTAGTAACAAAAACAAAACAAAAAAAAAAAGTGACTGTTAAAACATTATATATTTAGTGTATTGTACTGCTACATTTGCACAATAATTCAGAACAATTTTCATAAGGCAGAAGTTAAGCAAGTTGTTTAAGATTAAAGTAATTCTTGTTTATTCAAGTAAAGTCTTGACAAAATGAAAAACAAATCTGGTATTGCTTGATCAAGTAGATACTGAAATAGAGGTGGAATTCTTTTAAGTATAGCCCCATATCCTCATGGTCTGGAAAAAAATAAAAAATAAAAAGCACAACACATTCCTAGAAGCATCTCTCTAAAGAGAAGAGGTTCATGTACTTCCCATACTTGAATGGGATTAGATTATGAAAGCTGTAAACTGAACAAGCACATGAAGTCTGTTTCAGATGTCTCCAAAGCTTCACCTACAGTAACATCTGGCAGTAGTTTACAGGGTTTCATGGCAGAGTATTCCAGACTCCACTGAGGACACTGAATGGTGCCCAGCACTCCTCAGAAAGCATCTGCACTGACTGCATATAGTAAATAAGTGTGAATCATTTCTCATTTTTGAGTTGAAAGACACAGGGCAGACATCCATGTACCGTCAGGGTGAAATCGTAACAGTCAGGGAGCTCGTGGTGACGAACGGTCTGGAGGTTGATTGCCTTCAGATTGAACATGAGTTGCACTGCCACTAGCCTGGAACAGGGTGTCACGTTAGTTTTTTTTTATGCAATGAAAATGCACAAAAACAGCAGTGTAGGAAGTATTTACTCCTCCTTACCTGTGGAAATCCAGAGTGAAATTCAAATTGTGCTTTCCCACTGTTCCATTGTCTAAAGACATTATCGGCTCAATGTACAAGCAGTCTGCAATGGATAAGTACTGACAATAATATCTCAGGGGTTATCACGCTCTAATTGTAATCTGCCCTTCCCACTCCTAAGGCTGTGAAGTGCAGTCGACTAGTGTAGTAAAGATAGCACACTTAAGTGATGAGTCATTATGCAGTCTTGGTTACAAATATGTTGGCTTTCTGAATATCAGCCAAGTTTTCAGCATGAATTTACTAGCCTTATATTAAATGCTAATTGTGCTAACAGCATTTTTGTGCAGTAGATATAAAGAACTCCCTGGAAGGGAGGTTAGTTACATAGTAGTTTTCTTACCAGTTTTGGCTAGTAGCAAGTTCAGTACTTATCACCTGATACAAATATAAAATACTGGATGTTCACTAAGAATGTATCTTAAGTGTATGGTCCCTCCTCCCAAATAAATATTACAATAGATTAGATTCATCACCAGTCACAATCTCTGGGTCTATATCAAAGGTGTCATTTCCAGGGCAGATGGTTCCTCGCTTGTAGAACTGCTGGCATACAGCCAGAGCTGTCTCTTCTGCTCCTCTCTTCTCATAAGCATGGTTTCCAACGGAAATGTTGGGCAACTGTAAATACTAACATTCAGAACAAAGAAATTAACCAAGTTAGATGGCACAGAAACTATTAGCCTCTTGGGAATCAAACTAACAAATACACACACACACATTCAAAACAAACAAACAAATAATAACAAGAGCTTAGATCTGTGCCATAACTCTTCTTTTTATATAAAAGGTCACCTGAAGAACTTGGAAATGTTCACCACACAGCTGAGTCTTGAAGACTTTTCCCTTATACCCAACCTAAATATACCCTCTTTGAGCCGTATCCCCCTGTTCTACCACCACAGACCCTGCTAAATAGTGTCCTTTTCTTTGCCCTTTAGATACTGAATGGCTGCTATCAGGTCATCTCAGAGCCTTCTCTTCTCCAGACTGAACAGCCCATGATCTCTCAGTCTCTTCTCATAGGATAGGTGTTCCATCTCTGGGATCATTTTTGTGGTCTCCCTCTGCATGCGTTCCAACAGGTCCATGTCTCCTGCAAGGGCATATTGCTGGCTGATGTTCAGCTTCCCATCCACCAGTACCCCCCATATCTTTTTTTTTTTTTTTTTTTTGGTCAGGGCTGCACCTAATCCTTTCATCCCCCAGTTTTTATTGATAGTGGTGATTGCCTCAACCCAGGTGCGAGATCTTGCATTTTTCTGCATGAAGGAATGGAATGACTTCTATGCCAGACACCATTCTGTCAGACTGCCCCTCTGCTGCGATCTCTCACATGGCAACAACATGTAGTGGGATACTGGTGGGAATGTTCAGCTTCTACTGCCATCCCACTAAAATCTGCAGCTGAAGTCTTGGGCCAACGTAATAAAACAGAAGGCATTACTTGCAGATATAATACAGTTAAAGTATGTAAGCAAAGCAACAAAAATATAAAACTAGTGGGGTATTATACAATATTTAATATTGTACTGGTGTTCAGTTGGGGCTGAGTGATGGTTGTGCAGAGTGGTGGGGCAGAGCTACTGTCATTCTGGCACAGGACAGGGGCACCCGCAGTGGCAGCTGTGCCTGGCCACATGCTGCTTGAGGGCCATGAGTTGGACACATCTTCTTGAAGGTATTTGACAAAAGAAAGAAGCACAGGATTTGGGCCTAACTGCTTTCTCGCTTCTTTTTGCAATCTTTATTGAAAATGCAACTTATTATTTGCAAAGCACTCTGGTTAAAATCCAAGCAGCTCACTGAGAAGAAGATCTACTGATTAGCTCCAGGGAGGTCTGCACAAATCCAGTGCTCTGGCAGTGAGAGGTAGTCTGTTTCTTTTCCTGAAAATATCTGTGGATTTCTCCACCAATTTGTTCCAGAAATTGCTTTGCTTAAGATGTTAACACTACTTAACAAAGTTACCAACCAATACAGCAATGTTTTTTTTCTTCTTCTTAATGATTTGTGGTATAGGAAGAGCATTGAGATCTGGGTCTTTTCAGGTTTTTCCTAGTCTTCAATTCCTATTCCATTTAACTCCATGACAGTTTAATGCCAGCATAGAAATATGCCTCCCATAAAAAGAAAAACTGAAGAGCAGATGTACATTGACTCTGGATGGGGACTGACCCATGAAAGTTCACCTGCAAGCAGTAATATGCAACTGTGCTTGAATCAGTACCTCAGCCTTTACACAAGACTCAAAGCCATGGATGTGCCAGAGAGCCAGCCCTCTTCAGAGCACTGGGCTGTGCTCAGCATTTACTTCAGTATGATTGGGTATAGCTTTTTTTTTTTCCCAAAAAAACTGTTATTGAATCCACTACAAAAAAAAAAAAAAAAGAGAGAGAGAGAGAGAGAGAGAACAAAAAGAAACCAAAACCAACCAAACAAAAAAATAAAACAAACAAACAAACAAACAAACAAAACCCCACTCAGGTATGTAAGCAAGTCAGTATTCAAGTATTAAGCAACAGGTGCACACATTCAATCTTGGAAACAATCCAGGAAAAAAGAGAAGGGAAGTGCACTCAGGTAAAGAGCATGTATTTTGTATACATTGCAGTGACAACTCTTACCTGGTTGATGGCAAAGAATATTTGGTCATAGACATCTGTCTGTGTGTATACCGCATAGGTATCATCCATTCTGTCCATGTACCCTTTCAAGAAGAGATGTTTGAATGCTACAGTGTTCTCTTCCTTGAAGGCAACCACCATTTGATTGCTCAATCCAAAAAGCACCAGCTGAAAAAGACATTTATATTTCCTGTTCAAAGACAATCTTGACTTCTTCATTAATAGACAAATTCTGTCCTACAAGCTGCTAGTTATTCTCATCATGCTGATAAACACAGCACTTACATACAAGCTATTTCATTTCAGAGCTGATCAAAAGAAAGCTTGACTTTAAGGAAACAATGGGTTTTAAGAACGTTCATTTAATACAATGACCAGCTTCTTGGCTAAGGACTTGCATTTTCACAAAGAAAAGGACACTATCTCCAATTCGATCTACTCATATACTGTTACAAGTGATTGTTACTTCAGCCAGACACTTATATAACTTGCCTTGGAAACCTTTGCCTTGTTTCTCAGAGAAAAAGGCAGGACAGGACATAACCAGACCTCACTTTGAAGTCCTGACTTCAGTGCAGAAAGTGCAAATTAAGGACAACTTAAATAAATAAATAAATAAATAAATTTTACTCTCAGGTTTGAGTAAAAGGTGCCTTTACAGCAATGGGTGAAAACTGTGCTTGTAACAGGGTAACTTGAGAGCTGTCACATCCTGCAACAGCTAATCAAGTTAGCATAAAACCCTGATAGCTGCTATCCAGACTGGGAAAGGTTCCCAGAAGTATGTGCTCTATTGCTTGCAGGAGCTCAAAATTCCCTCCAGTGCCTATTGTTTCACAACTAGTGTCAGCAGTACTGTGAGGAAACTCATCAGAGATAAGTCTGAACCAGAAGTCCCTGGTTCAGCATTATGGCCATGAGGCAAACTGGATATTTAGTTTTTGATAAGGATAACTCAGTTGTTACAAAGACACTAAGCAGCCTGTGGGCAAGCTGGGTGCTGAAGACACAAAGGATGGGGAGCAAGTAGCAAATCAATAGCACAAAGATTTATAATCTATTGGCAGATTTTCTCTGAGAGGTCTAAATCTTATTTAGATTCTTCCACCATAAATGTTATTTCTAATTGCAAAATGGGACAGATGACAACCCAGGGGACTAAAAAAGGGTGGGGGGAGGGGTGTGACATTCCTTAAAAAAGATTATTCCTTTCCACTCTTAGGAATTCCATTTTTCAGTCAGTAGTTTAAGAGAACAATATATCACCCAAGATCCTGAGATCTACACTACATCTGTGTGATGAAGAAAGTTTTTTGGTCTGTCTGTCCTCCTTTAGTCTCCACACTAGGCTATGGAAAACTGACATCTTCACCCCTCATTTGAATTCATTGCATTAAGATGAATCCCTAGTTCCACAGTACTCACCTGAATGGTAACCATTGCTATTTTGAGGAGCTGAATCCCAAGTTTCCAAGGTTTTCTGCCCCGGGCCCAGAATTTTTCACATGGGTTCATGAAGAAGAACTTCAGCTTTCTCCTGAGCTGGTCTTCTGCCAGCAGCTCCTGTGGCAGTGACAGGTGTTGTCTGTAGCTGCAGAGCCCTTCATCATCTGGAATACTGCAGCTACTTACAGTCACTTCAGGAGTCTCCATTGCTGAAACGACAAATGTCTGTGGCAGCTGGAAAACATGCAAGCATCAACACAGCAGCATCAGATCAGCCTGAGCTGACAAGCTGGGTCCCAGAGCTGTTGGTCTTCTGTGAAGATACCCACACGTTACACTGAGCTTAAGAGCTGACTCATAATACTGCACACACTCTAAAGGCAGAACTCATTCAGGTAACTTAATATTCAATTACAAATGGAATTTCTGTCCCTTTGGAATGATGCAGTCATTTGTGGAAAATCTCTTCCCCCCTCATTTCCCAGCTCCAGTACCGCATATGCAGGACACTGTGACTCACTTCCTCCTGTCTAGAAGAGCACCAAAGCCTCTATGCAGCGCCCTGGGCACGTGTCTCCTTCTGTAGCTGGTGCTCCTCACAGCTACCCATCAGCTGTCCAGTACCCGAAAGAAATGCAGTTTTCAAGACAAACATCGCTTTTCTCAGACGCCAGTGACAGCATCATTGGATCACTGCAATCATAGCATCGCTGGAAACAAAGCCCCAGCGTGCCAAGTGCAATTCAGAAACATTACCTGAGCAACTAACTGGCACTTAGCACTATTATGTACTTCTACTGCCATAAAAGCCTGAATGCAAAACACGGGTGATTATGAATCAGGCAATAAAATCGAAGGTAATGGTAAGCATCACGATGAGCTCAGCTGTTAGGTGGCGACAAGTTCAGAACCGGCGGTCACAGAATCACACAATGGTAGGGGTAGAAAGGGACCTCCAGAGATCACCTAGTCGGACACCAACATCAGGCACGGGGGCAGGTGAGCCCCGCACAGCCCCGCTCCGGCTTCCCAGGGCCGCACCGCCCGAGGGATGCAGCACGGCGGTGCTGCCGGATACCTTCCTCTCAGCACACCGGCTCTTTCCGCACCGATATGCTCTGGCACCGCCGCGCTGCTGCCAGTGCGCGCGCCTGATAACAAAAACGTACTTCTTGACCTCACGGTATCAGCTGCAGAAGGCACTCGAGGCGAAAAGCAACGCACTGTTTCCAGCCAGCCTGCGCCCTGAGACAACGCGGGCTCCGATCGCGGGCTCCGATCCCACGGGGGTATCGCCGCACGCAGCGCGTCCCCTCCTCGCGGCACCGCCCCGCCCCGCCGCCGGCTGAGCGACGCGGGGTCTCCTCCCCTCACCCAACCGGGAGAAGAGAGCGGGGCTCCCCGGGCTCGGCCCCCGCGTCCCGCCCTGCAGTTCGGGGCGGGGGCTTTGACGCAAATACCTGCGCTGCGCTGCGCTGCCGCTGCGGGCACGGCTCTCGGGCGGTGCGGTGCGGTGCGGTGCGGTGCGGTGCGGTGCGGTGCAGCGGCACGCGGAGCTCCCGGCCCCTACCGCCGCCTGCAAGCACCGCCCGCGGCTCGGCACCGCCCTGCCCGGCTGTGGTCCGGGCTGCTGCGGCGGACGGGAATGCCGAGTCAGTCGTCCTACAATTTGCTGTGCCAAGTCTTTAATTAAACAAAACAAAGCAAAACACAACGCCGGGCAATGGTGCCTTCCGGTTACGGAGCTGCAGTTGCAAAAGGCAGGCGGCGGGACGGGGCACCCCGCCCGACAGGCGTCCAGCGCATCCGCAGCCAGCTTCCCGCTGGGACGCGCAGCTTTCCTGCTCCTCCGCGGATCAGCCAATAGCAACGTCCGCCCGTGGGGCGGGCTCTAAAAGCAGCGCGCTTATTGCCCGTCGGGAACGTCAATCCCACCCCGCCGCGTTGCCATGACAACCTCACGCCGCGCAGGTAAGCGCGGCTCTGCGTTGGATGGCTCAGCTCATTCCTCCTCGCCTTCGCTGCAGACAAAAATCTCAGCGGATTTCTGCCAAATAACGAAATCTGCACCTGGCTTACGTAGGCTCAGTTCCTCCAAGATCTGTGTGTTCGCGACAGGATCCGTCCACGTGCAGGGTTGATGTGGCAATTGCCAAAACTTCAGCTTTACTGCCCAGGCTCATGGAATGAAACTGCATTCAAGTACGTACAGCCATTCCTTGCAGTACAAACCTCAGGTGTGTTGTTTGCTGTCCGTGAGAAGCAAAGTAGATTAAACAAAGTAAATGCTGCATGTGAACTTACATGGCAAGTAGGTCATTATTGAGATGGTATTTTTAGTAAGGGCCTAAATATTTACAGACAGAAATGTGGGCTTTACCTGGACAGCGACACCACCAGAAGGAAAAAAAAAGCAGAGCATGTTTTTAATAACTAACTTGTAGTCCTTCTGTTAAACTGACCCCATTTTTGTCACTTCAAATTGGAGTAAATTGGTCTTAGATTAGTAACGCACACAAACTAAAATGTAAATCATTCAATTAAGCAAGTAATGAATCACCCTGTGTCCTCTGTTCAGGCAGCAGCAATTGTGTGGCTGACAGCTGAGGCACGTCCTGTGCAGCAGCACCTAGCAACATCACACCTCTCTTCTACAGCTGTCAGTGTCTGGGTCCATTAACCACAGGGGAGAACATTCTGATCTTTATTTTACTCTTTATGATATTATAAAGTTCAGAATGTTACATCCAGCTACAGCTAAATGAGTCTACATAACATCAAGCGTTCTCATCTTCACCTGTTCCTTCACAATTAAATACTGTTGTATCCCTCTGAAAATTTGCTGAGAAATTAGACTGAGAACATGTACTGAAAAATGTAACACAATGTGTTGCTGCATATATAAAGTAGCGAGCAGTGTGTATATATATATATATATTTCAATATATTTTTTTCTTTTTAGTTTTTGCACTCCTAAATTCTCCAAATTGTGTTACTGTAAATGTTGATTCTTTTTCAGAAGAGGTGGCAAGTGAAAGACTGCTGTCCAGCTCTTGTTTTAAAGTTCCCAGTGGGTGCCAGCTTTCTGCAGGGAGCACCTAGAGGTTAGTAGCATTATCCTGTTTAAACAACAAAAAACAAGCCCAAACCTTTATATATATTGTCTGCAAGTAGATGTGGGCTCAATTATCCTTCAGATCAGTTTTCAAAAGTCCCACCTTTGCTCTCTTTGGAGGCCTTACATGTTTCCTGACAGATGACATTGAGGTGCCCACAGAACGACAGGTGGGCAGATGCAGTAAGTAATTAAGGATATTGTGAAGGGAGGTAATTACTCTGTGCCTACTAACTGCTCTGGATGTAGCACCTTCCCAGTCAGTGAGGTTCTGCACACCACAGATGGAGCTATAAACAGTCCTCACTGATTGCTGTATTACTTGTTTGCAATACTGTCAGAGGGACACTTCTGATGTTAACATTTGCCTACAGAGGTTCTCCCCATCTGTGTAATACAGCTGAATCTGTTAGTTAAAGGGTAAAGAACCACATTACTTAGAGACAACATTTTAGTTGTTTTTATATGTATAATATTTCTGTCAGAGTCAAAGGAGAAAGGTTGTTTTTATTTGCAAGTTATCCTGCTAAAAATAGTCACGTGATTTATCACAACCCTTTCAGTGTTTCCTCTGTTCATGTGACTTAGAGTTTCAGTTACTCAGCAGAACTTATATTTTCCAAATTGGCTTTATCTCAGTGTATAATTATGAAATGGCCAAGTAAGTCAATGTGACTGTAACATACAGAACATGGTTCATGCTGTCATTCAACTAACTTCCAAATCAACTGGCCTCTCCTTCTAACCATGGACACCACCATCTCCTTTGTTCAGAGGCAGCAATGATGGTCACAAATTTTACTTTAAGCATACAAATAGATGGATAGGAAACACCTTAACAATAAAAATAAAAGACAAAGAGAGAGAAAATCAGCTTTTTTTAACCTATCTGAAATAAGATGTATGGTAGGTTAAGGTAGCCCAAAGCATTTTAGAACTGCAAAACTAGGCATTACTCAGTGTAGAGGTAGCTTTGAAAGATTATAATTGGGAAAATGTCGAATGTTAAACATAACATATATATCATCAGAATTTGTAGTCCTGTGCTTCACAGAATTACTGTGAATGAGGGCAGAATAGAACTAACTTCCTCCTTACAGTCATGTCCTTATAGCACATGATTTATTTGCCTTGACCTATGTTTGTTTTTTAAATCTTCCAAAACTGTCAACTCTTGCAAGGCAAAAGTTTCATAATTCTGAGACATTACTCTGTTGGTGCTTGTGTCATAGCACCCAAATTCTATAAGTGTTTTGTACACATAAAAAAAACCACCACCACCAACAAAAAAACAAACAGTTCCTGTGCCATTCAACTTACAGTCCTAACAAAAATCGGTGAAATGCAACAGAGGGAGGGAGGCTGGCTTCATATTTCTTTCCTACTGCTAAGGATAATTGTAGCACAAACACGGTGAGTCTCACTGTCCTTATCCCAGCTGGATATCTCTAACCGTCCAATAGTAACATCAAACAAGTTTCAGTACTTTTCATTACGACTTGTGGACTGTTCCACTGTGGTTTAGTTGTGCTGGATGCTATGTGTACCTCTTCCACGTGGTGGTGCTGGGACTGTATTTGCTGGTGGTGTACTGACCAGTGGGCAGGCTGGGTTACATTTCCTTTGCAACGGAACTGAGACTTTATTATATTGTGTTATGGTTTTATGATTTTTGTTGTATTATTGATATTCCACATCATAACATCATGTGGTGTATTGGGAGTTAAAAAAAAGCTAATGCTCTTGGGTTAGTGGTTAGGAGCCGGTGTTCTCACCCTCGCGACCGGGGCTCGATTCCCAGACAAAAATACCCAGAACGCAGCTGGAGCATTAACTCTTTAACTCCCAGTACACCACACGATGTCATGATGTGGAATATCAATAATACAACAAAAATCATAAAACCATAACACATTGCTGTGCTTATCCTTATAGTGGATACTGGGAAGAAGGGGAGTAAATGAAAGAGGAGTATCTTTCTGCACAATGTAGTCTCCAGCTGTGTAATTGTTGCATGCAATTATGCACTGTTTTTTTACAAATCCGTCCTTCACAGAACTACGCTGAAAAATTAAATGGAAATGCAAAAGCACAGAAATGCTTTGTGCAGCTGTGTGATGATTTACACTTTCAGGAGGTTGGGATAACTATGTACAGATGTGGAATCTTCACCTAAACTTTACACACTGTAGCTCAGGTTCTTCATCTTTAAGGGAAATGAATGTTCTAACAACCTTTCACTGCTTTTGATAATCACCACGTGTATTTAGTGACCCTGGACGAGTAAATTTCCAACCGTTACAGCCCATGTCAAAAATAATTACATTTTTAATTCTGAAGCTTTGGCTGTGGATGAAAATTAGACTATAATAACAAACTATATGAAGTCAAGGGCCAAATTTTCACTCCTGAACACTCCACTGTTTTCTCTTTGTTGATTATATGTATTTTCTCTAGAGAATCTGAAAAAATGCCAAAAAATCTCAAATCCAGCAAGACCACCCTGAAAGGTCCAAAAACCTCAGCAAAGAAACAGAGAAGTGGGAAAGCCAAACAAGCCTCAAAAGGAAAACGAAAACAGCCTGGTACGTTAAGTATGGCAGATAGGAAGAATGCAGTTACCTGGTCTCACATGACTGCTACATTAATTAATTCGGGCCCAAGCATTTAAGTAAACATGAGATAAATCAGAATATGGTATTTTATAAAGATAACTTAGTTTTCTGTGATTACTGGTTGTGTTTCTGTAACCAGAATATGGAATATATCAAAGTTACATTGTAATATTTACACTTTGTCTTGGTAGATCAGATTTAGTAGTTTGTGATGTTCTAATAACATTACTGAATGGGAAAAATGAGAGACTTAACTCATAGAAATAGAGAGAGCTGTAAGAGCTAAACTTAGTTCAGGGCAATCATCAGGCAGAAGGAGATGGCTCCTGAGCAGCAGTTTAGGTGCTCAGGATTATACTGTAAAGTTACAATAGAAGAGTCTGAAAATATACCAAAATCTCACAGTTTAATTGCAGTCTGTTTGCTTTTGCAGTTTTCTGGGATACAGTGAGAGATTCTTATTTGTGTCATATATAGTACAGTTACTGAGACTTAGCTAAAAACAAGCAGTTTGTTTGTGGAAGTTTTGGCCATGATATCCAATTTCCTAAAGTCAGATTTTAAATATTGCCTTAACGAGGGAGAGACTGTTTTTTCATAGTTACTTTGTTAAGGAAATAAATTCTCATAACACCTTGCTATATTTCAGAGAAAAAGGATGAAGTTGATCTTTCTATGGCTGGTATAGGTAAGTGCTACAATGACTGGGATGTAAAATAATGGTCTGGGGCTATTTTAAACATTTTGAAGCTTCCATGCTAATAATGCCATGGAACAAAAAGAGAAAAAAAATATGAATAGGAAAATTAGAAATTAGGTACATCTGTTACAGTAATGATTACAGACAGTATCACTCTGAGTAGCAGGCTGCACAGCAGGAGGCATGAAACAGATATGGCTTTGCAGAAGGTGTTTTTATCTTTGGTTGAGAAGAGCTGGGATCAGGAGAAATAAAGAGCATTACAACAAAATTACAGGATAAAAAAATGTTTGCATTTCATAACAGCTACACAATTTGACATTTTTATCATTTTTAAAATCTTTGATTTGTCAAATAATTATTAAATCCACTGAGATGATTTTAGCAGATCATCTTTGTTTTTAACCATGGGTCTCAACTGAATTTGACTAATGTCTTTTTCTTTACAGAACAGAATACCATCTGCCACTTACAAGTCATAAGGTTTTGAGCACTTCCCTTGGTTTTTGAGCAAGAAAAAGTGCAGTTTTGTGCTGTTCTAAGGGCAGTCACAGTTATGAATTTAAACATGAAATTATAAAATAGAAAATACATTTTTTTTAAACTGTATGTATTTTACAACACCAAATAATCTTTTAATGTCGTTTCTCATGTCCAGTTAGATTTTTCTTCTGACCAGATTTGTACAGTTCTTTCTTGGATATAAGTTAAATTGATATCTATGTAAGATTTATTTACAGAAACAGCCCAAAGGGTTATTTTCTCTATTAGTTCATAAGTTCATAAGGTTGGAAAGGACCTATAAGATCATCTAGTCCAACCATCCTCCTATCACTATCTCTACCCAACTACTAAATTAAGTCCTTTAGCACCTCATCTAAACGCTTCTTGAACAGCGCTAGGGATGGTGCCTCAACCACCTCCCTAGGCAGGCCATTCCAGTGCCTGACCACTCTTTCAGAAAAGAAAAGAAATAGTTTTTAATAGTACAGCTTTTACTTCTAAAAGCTAAGACATAATGGGACAAGCTAGGAATATGAAAACCAGGTAATTTTTAAAGACATCATATATCTCTTGCTTTTCTGCATAACCCTGTGCAAACATGCAAGAAAGTGAAATTTGTGCTCTGATTAGCTGTAGGAAAATAGGTAATTAATGAAAATGGAGAAGTGATTATTCAAACTATAAAAGCATTGCTTTTAAAATGCTGAACATTGTGTTCCTTGAAATACTTCATTTTGTCATTAGCAGAGGATTTTCATCTCCACCTGGTGGCGAGTCAGGTTAGATATGCAGTGTCTAATCTGTTGCCGAAAGCAGGAAACAATACTGTTGTGTTTTTAACATCTGTGCAGACCCTAAGCTGTCTATGTGGTATCTGCTTCGTATAAGGCTTACAAATGTTCCTCACTTCTACTCGAGTTTTTTGCACTTTGTGAAGTGCTGATAGAGCTACAGATTTTCACTAATTACATGAATACATTTATCTATTGGAACATGATATAAAGTCTCTTTTTAGATGCTACATATTTTTTTACTAGAAAACAGCACTCTAAAAATGCTCATTGTAGTAAGAGTTTCAATAGCAGCTCCTAATGAATCTACAATATAGGTCCTACCTGCAACATAGGACACTCTAAGATACAATTCTAAAATACAGAACATTGGTACTTTAGACTAAAAGATGTACATATTTTGAATCTGATGATTACTTTGTTTTTAACTTGGACCTACAGCAACCGAGCATAAAAAAATAAAATAATAGACTATCTGTCCTACTCTTCCCTCTCTTGTAACACTATTGTTTTTTGCTTAACTTTAATGTATGCTTGTATAGTTCCATTTGACACTGAAACTTACATCTCTTAGAGTGTTTTTTTAGCATTAGCTGACAAGACTCTATGCATCTGATTCAACGCTTTTAAGAAACTTATCATAGAAACTATTTAAAACTAAAAAAAAACCAAGTTATTCCAAATTTCACGTTTTTTATTTATTGAAAAAAAAAATCCAAACCCCACCCGTAATTGTAGTTGTTGGGTTTTTTTTTTAATTTACTTCAATCCATAGGAATAATCTTATGCAAAAATTACACATATGAATCAGTAAATTATGTTTATAGACTTCCTTTAGATTCCAACTCTCCTAACTGTGTTAGCCACTGTGATACACACTTGCAATTCCTTTGCCTTTCCTGTCCATTCTGTCCTGAGCCAGTTGTGTATGGCAAAGGATACAGAATATCAGAAACATAAAACAGAAATAGCTGTCTTGTTCATCGTGGATACAACTAAACCTAACAGAGGTCATCTCCATAGTAATCAGCAGCTCTTCTCCAGCTAACATGAAAATGAAGTTTTGCACCTGGTTTGAATCTTAGTGACCTCACTTCAGTCTCATTTATTAGTTCAAATATACTCAATGATACTCTAAACTGATGAGAAAAACATGTAGATAAAAAAAAAAACCAGAAAACTATCCTTATTTAAGATGGCATTGAAGCCATATTTAGATTAAATGTTGTCTTAACGTGGCACTGCTTTAAACAGAAGAATGAGAGTATATATTCAAGGGCTGTTTTAAATAAAAGCCATGCAGTTGTGGCCCTAATGTATTCAACCAATCCATGAATGACTTTTCAAAAAAGTTCATAACCAACTGTTGATCAAGAGAAAAAAGATCTCTCATACTAATAGTGACATATACTCACTAATTAACAAAAAAAACCAAAACCCAAAAAACAAAAAAAAACCTCAGTAGAGTCTCTTCCAAGATAAGCCAAATGTAATATAATTTGTAATCCACACTTCCCAGAGTACCAAAAACTAAGCAGAAAGATTCAAGGACATTCTGCTAGGAAACAGTAAAGTCCTAGAGTTATTAAGGGATACATTTATGTTTAAAGATCACTCTATATTATTTTAGCATGTGATTTTTCTTTCTTTCATAGGCCACCCAGAAATCTTTCCTTTAGTTTTCACTACAAGGACCCAAGAAATTTTTAATTGCCGAGTGTACGAGGACGTCACAGAACAAAATTGTTTCAAGATTATTAAAAAAGATGACATCATTCAGGACCTAAAAACAAGAGCTGCTGTTTCAGATTTCCACCCTGTCAAAAACATTGTCCTAGTACGTAGCTTATTTTGTTCTCACTTTAAGATTTGGTATTCTCAGTGTATATAGTTTTTCACTGGTAATGTCTGTTCCTGTTTGACTCTATTGTAAATACACCAATGCTGTAATAGCCAAAGGTAATAGATCACAGCCTAGAAGTTTCTCATGGATCACCATACACCTTAAAAAAAATAATATATATGTATAAATTATATATAAATATACATATAATTATATATATAATTATATATAAATATACATATATATTTATGTGTATAATATATATATGTATAATTTATATAAGTTTTTAAGTTGTATCTTTAAGTTGTAAATATACTAAAAGTAACATGTCTGTTCACAGAATCAAACCTGGTAACATACAGAGCTGCATGTCTTTCACTTTCACTGACTAACTGCCTACTTTTCGAGAATCATTGGAACAGTTGCTCTGTTTAATTCTGTATAAGAACAGATTAGTTCTGTTCCACGCATTCTGATTACAAAATGAAATCCATCTGTGCTGTTCAATTAGCACATGATTTTCCCTGCTAAGATCATGAGATTAACCGAGATACTGATTTTACACAACATTGTTAGTCAGAGTTTTGCCAGTCATAAGCTTATATCTTTTTGGATGTTATTTATTTATTTATTCAGTCTTCCACTAATAGTTTTAATTGAAATAGGAATACCCAGGGGAAGAACTTCTGATAGTTTTTGATGCAAACTTCCAGTATGGACAGAACTTCTACCTTGTTGCTTCTGAGGAAGCCAAAGAAAACCTTCTGAAGGTAAGGAAAAATACCACAGCGTTACTCTATTCTGTGAACATTTCAGAATCATGTCTCAAAAATATTTCAAGATTACTATCGTGTTCATTGATACCCGATGTGCTTCGCAAGCCAGAATGTTTATCTGAAGGATAAACTAATAATGAAATATAGATACATTGCTGTAAAACCTGATAATGAAAGATAGATATATCACTGTAAAAATACCTTCTGCACTAAGAAAAACTGAATTTAAGTTCTACTTCATAGGGCTAGTATCGCTGCATTTCTTATTATGTGTTAATTTTATCTTCCAACATCCATGTTTTTGATTAAGACATACACTGAAGAAATTATAATAGATTGGGAACCTCCAAATAAGTACTGTATTTATTTTTTACTATATGCAATTTTATACATCCTTCAAGTAATACATTCATATATATTTTATAGACACATACATATATATATACACATATATGGAGAGATTATACTGTTCTTCAACATGAGTTTCTTATCCAGCAGGAGAAGCAACTATTAATAGAAAAGCAAATTGCAATTCTGGACAGAAAGGCCTACTGTAGAAACTCAAAATCACTATAAATTCTTTCTATAGAGCACTGATTTCCTTCTGAGACAACTCTTGAGTATAATATAATGTTCTTTTTATATTAAATATGTAACATTTACTGTCAAATTCTAAATTATAAATGGGTGAATGGGTCCTAACCCCATTGAATGCAAGGGCACATTATAGCCAGATTCATTGTGTTGAAACAAAATACATGAATGAAAACTGAAATCTGAGTTTCTAGTTCATACTTACATTTCAGTAGCTACATTAAAAAAAAAAAACTCTATTCACTGTTTGATGTCTCAGCCTCCAGAAACTGCAGAAGAAACAGTCACAGAAGAAGAAAAAGAGTTAACTCTGGAAGTCTGTGCTTTTAAGCATCCTGTATCCAAACCATGGGTTTCTCTTGGCAGTGAAAAGGAAGTAGAAGAAGAATCTGTTAAAAATCGTGTTAAAAAGGTGAGAATTAGCAGACTTACCTACATAAAATATCATAAAAACAAATTTATGTTAAGTTCCTTAAAAAGCTAAAGTCAGAAAATTGAAAGCTGATTTTCTTGAATTTAAAATAAATAAAAAAATAAATATAGAGAAAATCAAACACTATCAAACACAAATGAATATGAAGTGCTGCAGAAAAACTCTGTTCCCTTCAAGCCCTGCAAATAAAGCATGTGAGGCTGCATTAGGGTTATTTACTTTTTAAACTGTATGTGCAGAAGTCCTGATCCTCTTTGGTTGTTATCACCTCTGCCACTTTTTGCTAAGTTTACTATCTGGACAGATTATGAATCATTGTAACTACATTCTAAGAACCTCGTTTAGTTTCCACTATGCTGTATTCTACCTTGATGGCAAGGCCTGCTCAGAAGCATTCTCAGAGTGTGCTTCGTCACCAAGGCTTTGTACAAAATGAGGTTTGAGGCAGCAGTGATACTCTTGTGAAAATCCCACAGATAAATAACACAGTAGGAAATAATTTTTTTTCTGCTATTTACAGAATCTTAGATACCCAGTTGGAATGAACTTCTGTGCAACTAACACCACCTTCTTGCCAGACCCTCCCTCCAGTGTTCTGCTGACTATTTTCATCTGCACTCAGTCTTGTATTATTCTTGACATTCAACCATTGTCTTTTTCCCCCTCACAGTTTTCATTTCTTCTCCATCTCTGCCCTGACTCAGCAGCCCTTGCTCCTGACCTGCCATTATTTTGCACATAGGCTGTGAGGAATTTACACTGTAGCCTACTGGTCTGGGAAAAGGCAGAGGAGAAAGTGTGAAGTCCTCAATTTTACTTCCTACTACAACATAATATAAAAAAAAATGACTAATTTGTCCTAAGTAGAAACTTCCCAGATTTATAACAGTGGGTTGTTGAATAAAATGGAAATATTAGTCCACATTCCAGTTCTCTGTGAAGCGCTGGGAAGAAGTATCTTGAACATGAGAAACACTTCACTGGAGAACTGAACTTTGAAAGATGTGCTGAAGAGTTAGGTCCTTTCAAGTCCAACTCAGTGTTACAGGGCTATCCCTGCAAACTTAACCTGAAGTGCAAACCCACCTCGAGTTGCGTGGCCTCTATCTTCAGAACTGCCATACAACTCACTTCAGAAGATTACACTGCTGGGGGGAGTTTTGGCAAAAAGTTCCTCCTCAGTCCTGTAAAGGTGCAGTTAACTTTTCTGTCAGTTAACAGAATGGACCTTACAAAAACTCTCTACTCTGATAACTTCGTAAATGTTTTTTTTTTCTCCAGATTAAGTACATGTTTTCTCGAGCACACAGGAAGTTCGGTGCATCAATTAGATTTACGGACAGGAATGCTTCACATGTAAAGGACAGTTATGTTGAATACACTTCCTATCAAGACAAAACTTTCAGTATTAAAGTGCTGGAAAAAGATGTAGGTGTACAAATGGTTCCCAAACTAAGAGAGGCTAGTATTCAGACAGAATGGTAAGTGTATGAAATATATATATCAGCTCATTTATTAAGGTACAAACTGTTTCTCATTTCACCTGAAGTTATGTATATTAACACCTCTGGACTTACTCAGTTATAATTTAAGAGAATGGAATTGGATGCTGTTTGCTCTCTCACTTTTTCAAAGACATTCTAGAAAACTGGATATACTTTGCTTTTAATATTATGCATTACATGGGTTACTGTCTTCAAAATCTCTGTCTTTAAAATAAATGTGTACGTATTCATATTCAAACCTATTCCAATTTGTTAGGACCTATCCAAAAAATGCAGCCACACAGTATTTCCCTAGACAGCTGTCAAACGAGGAGAAAGAACAGATTCTGTCATCTGAGAAGCTGAAACAATTTATCACTTCAGTACGTTTAAGGTAAAGTGTTACTGCCACTATACACTTCAAAGCCTGTATGAAATACTGTAGAATGTAAGTGTGTGTGGACCATCAGCCTGGTCAAACATCGATTTTTTTAATCTATATACTTCCACTTGTTTATTATCTTAATATTATCAAATATTTACTTGATATTTGTTTCTATTAAAATGAACATGAAATCTATGCCACATTCATTTGAGTGGTGACTTAGCAAAACTTAGACCTGTTGCAGTTCGTAGTGATCTTTCCAAAGAAACTACAAAACCAGTCTTTCAAACACTGCCCACTCTAGCAGAAGCTTAAACAGAAGAGCAGAGGTGCTGTCTGACAGCCCTCAGTCATTGGGCAAGTCCCACTTAGTCATGACTTTTGCACAAGTATTGGACAATTTTACTGTACCTGATATCCACAGAAGTGGAGTTAAATTCTCAAATTCTTTCCCATATTTTTCATGGGGAAGAATTTCCTTACAGCTGTGATACATCAATGAGGAATTCACAACTTCTTTCAATAGCATTATCCTAATATTTGCAAAAAGAAATTTAAAAAAAGCTGTATATTTACAGAAATATTTTGTGATTCTACTGCTGAGTAGTCATATTGGGATTCTTGAAAATGTTAACTGTTCTTTCACAAAACAGAATGGAAGTTGCATTGCAGCAAAATGAAATTATGGATGCTTTTTTTGATGACTGGAAAGCCCTAGAAGAAGACAAAAGCTGTTCTGGTGGCAAGTCAGACGCTTATCTTAAAGCATACCAAACATTTACACATCTGCACTATCTGAAGGACAAAAGCATTAGCTGTGTTTGTTGGCACCCAACCATCTATGGTAAAGATCGAGTCTTGAATGATATTTTGTATGACAGATATAAAACATGCATCTTTCATAAAATCATCAGAATTTAAATAGTAATAATGTTAATTAAAAAAAAAACCAACAACTTAGTATGTCTGCCCATACTGCATTACAGCCAACATCGCTTCCTGTGTAAATTACTTCAACTACAAAATATTTGATTTCATGATGAGTGGTTTAGAACTGTAAGCCTATCATATGATTTCAGCTTCTTATTTTACTTATTCCTATATTACACCAATAAGGAGCAGAAGGAGAAAAGTTTTGTCCTTGTCCATAGCTTCTATAATACACTGACAAAATCTTAATGGAAGTAATCTCTACAAAGCTGATTAACAACAAAAAATATATATAAATAAAAGGGTTTTTTTGTTTGTTTGTTTCATCCAGTTCTCAGGGATAAATAAGTCACTTAGCATAAGTAATAGTACTTAGAAATTTGATTTGTCTCTGAGAAGGTTTATTTTCTCTCAATCAGGGATTATAGCAGAATCAGCAAAAAACCATCCCTCTGAAGAAGAGAGAACTAAGCTACAGCATGACTCAGTAATTATTTTTTGGAGCTTTTTTGACCCTAACCACCCTCAGGTATACAATCGAGACTTGCTCATACTCCAAGTGTTCATATAACAAGGGGAAATAAATGTGACTATTTAACTACTTGTTTTTCCTTCTTCTTAGTTAATATTGGAGTGTCTTGATGAAATTTACTGCTTTCAGTTCAGTCCAAGTGATCCAAATATTATTGCTGCTGGCTGCTTCAGTGGACAGGTATTTTCTGCTTAAGAATAAAATTAGATATTTCTGTATTTTCTTACAGTATAAAAAAGTTCAAAAAGATGTACTCAACATTTCTAACAACTGTCACAAAAAAATTAGTCTCAAGAATTCAGAACTCAAGTAACAGAACTAGTCACTCCTATCGGTAAGGAAGTTTTCTCTCCAGTTTTGCAGTTGACAGAAAATTTCAAGTTCCCTGTATTTTCCTTGTGAAGTGAATTATAGAAATCCTGCTATGTTCTGATTAGTCCAAAATTGAGACATTACTTCAAGATGGCTGTTTGCATTATGTCATTAAAATACACTAAAAATGAAAATGTGTCAAACCATACAGGCTTTTTCCTTTTTGTTGTTGTTGACATAAGTGTAGCATTTCAACTTATGATATCACAATGCCTTAAAAATCTTCATATTTTCAAGTACAGAGAGTGAATTTATTTTTGTTTCCCCCAAGAAAAAAAATATATATATATTTGGAAGTGTATTGATACAAAGAATAAAGTAATTCACAACATACTCCTTTCTCATTGGTAGGTTGTACTGTGGGATATTTCTCAATATGAAGAAAAACTGCAAAAACATACTAGAAGTGCTACTGTTGGAATGAAGAAGACAGTTGTTAATATGGATAACGTTTCAATTCTGAATCTACTGGAGGACAATGATTTGTCTGAGGTAAAGTGGAAGATGGAAAGTTAGAACACAGGTTAGAGAGAAAAACAGGTGAATGTACCCTGGCTCTTTGCAGCATGAGACTAGATAGGCTAAGAAATCTGATGAGTTCATGAAATACATCCCTTATGGCAGCAACACTTCTACTTGATTAGTGAAACTTTGGCTTCTAACAAATGGGCATCAACATTTACACAACTCTTACCATATGAAGGCTATCAAATATATATAACAACAACTGCTATGCATAAAATACTAAAAATGATTCTGGAAAGGATGGATATAAAAATGGTAGATTGGAAGATGAAAAGCAGACTTTAGTGGAAGCAAACTACAGAAGAGAGACATAAAAGCAGAGAAGGAACTAATAACTTAACTGGATGTGTGCCCATGGAAGCAAGTTGGAATTCTTTTCAGAGCTTCATATCCAAAGACCTAATTCAAGGCTTTCCATGTAGGCTGTTGTGAATATGCATTATCAGCATATAATCTTTTTCCTTGGACGAGTTTAAAATTTGATTTTGGAAATAGACATTTTTTTTTTAAATGTGTCTAGCTATTTCCTATGGAAGATGATGAGAATGACAACGGACAAATTTTAGTGAGATATTGCACATCCTCCTCCATAAATCATAGCCATAAAAAAAAGATAACAGATATACATTGGCTGCCAGATTATTTTGAGGTGAGTTTAAGGTGGTTGGTTTTTTTTTTTTACTGTTTTCCTAATCTATCACTTCAGACATCACTGTGTAAACTCAAGGAAAAAAAAGTTAACAGTTCAATTATTTGTAACAGACCTCACTATTTCTGACTACAATTTAGAATGTTAATTAACCTGGTACCACTTCTATTCATTGTGCTTTACAACTGTGCTATATTCTCTCCTGATATAATTGATTCTGTTATTAGGGGGGGGGGGGGGGGGAGGGAATCTGTAGTTTTACTCAAAATGTAGTTCAGAATTTGAATAAGATTTCTGTGTTTAAACCGTGTTGAATTTAAGGTGTTTACAAGAGAGAGCTGATATACTTCAAATGAATTGATAATTGTAAAACTCCTTCGATATTATTATAACCACAAGTTCCTAAGTGACTTTATTTCTAGAAGACCATTTTATGTGTTGAAGCGTTCATTTAGAGCAATATTTTCATCCACTTGTTTTCCTCTCCCCTTTAATTGTTATTATTTTTAGGTCAACGGAACGGGTGAGATTTTTGAAAACAGAGCTGGAATTTGCACTCAGCTTGTAACCTGCTCCCCTGATAGGTATATGCAATACATAATTTATGTCCAACTTCCTTCAGAAAGCTATATGAAGCATAACCCCATGATAGCAGAACAATTCTGGATTCCTGCCAGCCTGGCCTACAGAGCTGAAGTTCTGTACACAGAAATCAGGCACATTTTCAAATACAACTGTCCCTAAGTTAGCACTGTTTTCCTAGTAACGCACATAGAAGAAATCATTCTGAACTACTCACACACCAGGGGCTCTACTTTCATAGCATACACTCAAGGAGCAAGGTAGTCACTGTGACATGGTGCTTGAATAGCATGGGTACCTCTGCAACTCCTGTCAGCAAAACAAAGAAAGACGTTTGTGATGAACCAACTTATTTTTGGCCATGTCAGTTTTGTGAAAAAACACATAGAGTTGCACAACAGGAACAATTACAGGGCTGAAAACTCCGATGACAAGACAAATTCAAGAAAGCAGTACTGTTTGTCTTAAATGACAGCAAATAAACACACAACTAAACACAAGGTTTAATTTGAATTACTACATTACCTGCTATAGGATGCTATCCAATTCTTTGAGCATCCAATAGTGGCCATGGCCAGAAAAAGAATATTGACTTAGATCAGATAAGAGAACATTTCCTGTATTTCTAGGTTGTATTAACATGTGTCTGCTACTGTAGTAGGTTATGCTCATTGCAGTTGCATAATGGTCTCAGATTCTAATCCAGGAGTTGATTACTGCTCTCAAACTACTCAACTAACTGTGGAGAGCCCAGGCAATCATACTGATCACAGAAAACTTCACCCAGGCAGTGCCAGTAACTTTTCATAAGCAAACTGTGAATGCTGTTTGATGAATGGGTAGAGTTAAAACTGATAAAATGATGAATAAATGATTATAAGCCATCATTTACAAAAGAAGCAAATAAATACTTGCATTTGCCAGTATTTGAGGGTTCTGTTGCTATATAAAATTTGAAGAGGAAGAATTAAGAAAACAATTTTAAAATGGAATGAAAACTGCATCTGACTTGGAAAGTAAAACAGAGAATAGTAACATACAGTTATTTTACAGCTTAATATTATTTTGGGATATTCGAGACACCAAACCTCCTGCCCAGCATTCATCTGAAAAAGTAAAAGAGAAAAGCAGTTCTGATGTGTTCCCTGAAGTTTCAGATGCTTCTAAGAATCCAGGTCTCATCTGGAAACCTTTCATGAAGGTACTGCACACAAATATGGAAGACAAGGACCAAGCGAAATTGTAAATATAGACAGAGCCCCATAGGAACTTGTTCTCCTGCTTCTCAGCCCTTTAATTTTCCCATAAAATTGCAACTTTCTTGTGGATTTCCCCCTAATGATGAAACATTTCATAGAGCTTGCAGAGGAACTTTGAAATGTATTTTGAGATGCCAGCAGAACAGTTGCTTCTTAGAAACTGCAGCACAACAAAAGCAGATGTAGTAATAGGGTGGAATGGTTGACGACAACACGGTCCATCTCAGTTCCCAAAAAGTGAAATAATCAAGATCAACAGAACTATTGGCAATCCAAACAGTCAGTGTAATTGAAATAGTCACAAGATGCATTTGGTTGCTTGGGTTTTTTTGTGTGTAGTGTTTTTTGCAGGGATTGGGAAAGGAGGGAGGGGTTGAAAATAAAAAGTTAAAAAACAAAAATTAAAACTTAATCTGCCCAGAATGGCTGCAGCTAGTACAGATGTTAAAAAAGCATGACCACTGGAACTATTGCTTTTTGTCATTAGAAACACAGCGTAAGTCACATAGTTAACACTAGAAACTATGAATTTACACCTCTACTTTCAAATGAGGCAGCAAAAGCTTCTTGTGGAGTATTGCAAACATGCTCTAGACTGAAAAGACCTCTTCTGTTACAGCAGAAAGTAGTGTAGTCTTGCAGGTACAAAAGATCAAACAACGATCTGAGAAAATAAGTTATCAGATGCATTTTTACTGAACAGATAAGCCTGTGCAACAAGGAAGAAGAACACAGTGTGAAATGCAGTCCCACCAAGATTAGTTTACAGGAACAGCAGTATCATTACAAAATCACAGGTAATTTTTCTATTACACCCTATTGGGAAAAATATTCTCAATAAGTTTATATTTCAGTATATACACGTACTGAAAGCTAAGCAACAAAATGTCCAAAGCTGAACACAGCTGGAGAAGAATGTTTCTTATATATACACCAGTACTTTAAAGTGCAATATAAAAATAATGACTACAGCAGTACAAAAAGAGCTGTGCTATATCCACTTACTTAGAGGTAGGGACCCACTACCAATCCATCTCCAAAGCTGGCATGCTGACACCACGTGAGACCGACCACCTTCCATTGGGGTGGCACACGCCAGCCAGCACCTTAACAACGGTCAGGCCGTTCCCATGTTGACTGAGGGAACTGGTCCATTCCAGGATTCCTATCAGCAAACAGGAAACTTGCCCAGGGAAGCAGTTACACCACCAATAAAGCTGCAGTCCTAAAGGCTTTCTTCATCTCTGTTCTTGAAACTCCCCTTCAGACAGAGGAATTGTTTGATTTGGTAACTTTTGGTGTATAATATGTAAACGTATCTGTATCGTTTCCCAGATGAGGCGCAATCTCTGAAGAAATCACAAGTGCTTGTCAAAGACAGCCCACATGCACAGATGAGTATTTCTTCAAATAAAACACTGAATGTGCTAGAGAACATCTCCAACAACTTTTTTGTTGGAACTGAAGTAAGTTAAAATAATAGGCTACTAAGAAAATGTTAATCAAATATCTCTGAAAGACTGAACAATTAAATCATACACTCTCCACAAAAGTATGCACTTACATGTTTTCTTTAGGTGCCAAATAAAAAAAACTAGAAATCATTCAGGACATGCTGTATTTTACCCTAATTTTAATGCATTTAACAACGTGCTTCAATTATTAATAAAAGCCACTATTTGCTAAACTACGAACCCTTAACTTCAAGAGTGGTTAGAAAACACTTCCAAAATATCTTGAACTTATCTACCTGCCATTAGAAACAGAGCAGTACTGCCTTACTGCAAGAGCCATGTTTTTTTAGTATTTCCACAAATAGAGTGAAAACTACAATTTCCTCCACAACTTATTTTTATACTAAGAAATCCCAGCTACTCATAGCCCTCTATGTATCCTACACATCAAAAATCCCAAGATCTTCACCAGCTTTGAGTAGGTATTAAAACAAATATTTATCTTTCAGCTGCTTTTCATGTTTCTGCCACCCTTTCCCCACCTACATCAG
Source organism: Cyrtonyx montezumae (assembly GCF_038088225.1). NCBI lineage: Eukaryota > Metazoa > Chordata > Aves > Galliformes > Odontophoridae > Cyrtonyx > Cyrtonyx montezumae. The sequence goes on from NW_027071825.1 coordinate 13,251,999, forward strand.
GATAAGTAAAGCAGTTTTTGCAATAAAAAACAAGAGGCAGTGATCCAAAATACCCGTGCTTTTTTAGTCGTGGGTTGCAAACTTTTGTTTTAATTTACCCAGAACAAAGTTAATAATGGTTGTAATTAAGTCACAACTTTAACATAAGCCACATTGCTGTACGCTGTCAAACTCCAGTATTAACTTTTACATGATTTTTCTGGCATCACAGGATGGAGAAATTATTTATTCTGACTGGGAGATGAAGACCAATAGAAACACAGAAAAAATAGCTAGTAAGTTCAAGATTCTCCGTACCTGTTTAAACTGTAATATACTGCTAATTTTAAAATAATTGCAACTCTACTCTGTATTTTTAATGTGCTTGCTAATCTGTTCTTATAAGTCTGTCTCACCAATGACATCAGGATTCAGCAGTACGTGCTCAAGGTAGCATGCAGTTTAGCTGCCATGGCAGAACAGCAAACTCCAGTGTTACAGATGTATCACTGGGTACTTAATAACACAAACCACAGAAGTCATGCTCCACAGCAACTCCAATACCTTGCAAGCAAAAGAGGCTGGTATCTTTGAATACCACACCCCTATTTCCCTCCGTGCATCTCCCATTGTGAGGACACCCAGTGAAAGCACTAGTCACAAGCAACTGTCCTTTCCATTCTGTTAGGTGAGAAATACACAATCCACAAAGAAGCTGTAAACACTGTCCAGAGATCTCCATTTTTTAAAGACATCATTCTCAGTGTTGGAGGTTGGAATTTTGCCATTTGGAAAGAAGGTGTTACAGTAAGTTACTTCAAAACAGTAAAATAATAAACAGATAACTAGAATAATAGCCTCACAGCCTATTTCCAGAACTGTTTGTAAATCTAAGCTGTCAAGCTTTGTGAAATAAAGTATAAAGAAAACTTTTCTTTTTTCTTCACATCAAAAAAGTTGTTTTAGAAATGACTTTGTAATCTTGTAACCAGCAGAAAGAATGGTGCAGCCCTCTTTAGTACTGCCTTTGTAAGAGCCACAGTTCCTCATCAAACTATTTATTCTGCTCTGGAAAGTGAGGAACAAGGACAGTGTGTGCTAAGCAGGTCTGCAGAACTCTTACCAATGATGCAATCTTCTCAATAGCTGAAATTATAAAACCTAGGGGATTTGTTTGTTTTTGTTACAGTTCCTGTTTGGTAGGGACCCAGGTTAGCTGCATATCTCAAAGTCTCAAGGACATAGATTTTAACAGCAGGTAGACGGATTAGCTTTGCAGACTGGAAGTGAGATATCAGGGTTGTTTTAACCCCATTCACTTCTACTCGCAGAGGGTGATACTGAGCCTGTTGACTATGTTACATTATAACGGGGTCATTCAAATAGTGAATGCTCACAAAAATAAAATTTGATGCTGTGAATGGACATTACTGTTTATCTAATGTATATCTACTGTTTATCTAATGTATATCTACATTAAGAATGGACCGATCCTCCAGTCAAACTGCACAGCACAAAGATACACTGCAGGACATTGGTCTTTAACGAGACCAGGAGTTTTCTACATTGCCACAGAGGATGGAAATATAGAAGTTTGGGACTTACTGATGGAAACTCACAAGCCATCCCATATCCAGAACATCTCTAAAGCAGCAATTACATGCATCAGCCCCTGGATTGCCTCACGTAAGTAAATGGTGATCACACTTCACTGCGTTTTACTTTCTGATTGTAAAATGGGCCATTTCTGCAAAGCTCAATGACTGATTGCTGCACACTAGCTTATATAAAGGATGGGTACAGTACTCCACCAGTTTAGTACTGTACTACATAGAGAAGCTCATGCATCATATTCTAAGTCTATTAAATTTATTCCTAAGGCAATAAACAACTGAAAATTTATTTTAAAATTAAAAAGATCTTAAAAAACCATAAACCTCAAAGAGAATTTCATTTGCTAAATATGAGTCCAAAAGAGCTTCTTGCTGCAGTCAACAGTAAACCAAAAAGACACCAACCAAACCCTTCGTGCCTCTCTACGCTGTCCATATTAAGAGGCAGTCATATCCCATATCAGAACAAGGACATTTCATGTTTAAGCAGAACACATTACTATTGGAATTCAGATTTTTTTAATACATTTTTGTTAAATGCTTTTCAGCAAAGCAGCAATTTCTAGCTGTTTCTGACGCATCTGGAGTACTCTGCGTTTTAGAGATCTGTCAGATCTTAAGTCACCCTTCCACCAATGAGGTTGGTAAGCTTTCATTCATCTCTGACACATTATCCTGAAAACTCCAAAATAGAAGCAGGTAAAAACCTCCCTTCCAATGGGTACTGATGAATTTGAGACCAATATACCACACTGTCCAAAGATCACTCACAGGAAAGCTGACTGCCCAGTTCTCATAAGAGGCACCTAAAGGAAGCCTAAACGACAGCTGCCAGAATTCCACTGTCCTAACCTACCTAATTGAAAATGCAGTTTCATAAATGAAAATACTGTTTTGCAGTCCACAGTTAACTTAAACACTCCAAGTTCCCCTTTTGTTATACCTACCCCCCAGAAATCTGGCACTTCTATTTACAAATCTGAGTATCTGGTTCTCAGTTAATTAAACTACATTAGTAGTCTCTAGATTTGTAACAAGACTTGTTGTGTTAACAGCAGGCCAACATACTTGATTACTTCAAAAGAAAAGTCCAATACCTAAAAAACTATGAAAAAGACCAACAGTTTGAAACTAAAGAGAATGGAAACGGAGCTGGAGATACAGATGGGACTAACACAGTAAGTTATATTCGATGTTAAGCAAACTTCCTATATTTCTTTAGATTTTTAAAACACCCATTTCTACTGGGCTGAATTTCCCAAAGAACTTTTAAGAATATTCGGTAATTCTGACAGTGTGATTTCCCTCTCCTCAAGTGGAGAGAGAGAAAAGTATGAATCACTTGGAAAATATATTCAAAGTATGACTGGCACAGCGTCACAGCAAAAGTGTCAGGTTAACTCACTGCAAAACAGCTTTCTTTATTTCTTGTCTCATTTGCAAGAAAATTCACATTGGATGGAAATGCTTAAAGTGATAATGAATCTCCCTGAATGTTTGAATAGTCGCCATCAACACAAAGATTGCCTTGGGGCTAAAAATAATTCACTGCAGTGTAACAAAAAATAAGTTTGATTTTCCTTTTCACTACATTCAGCATTTTCCACTCCCTGTGTATAAAATGGCTATAGTATTTCCTGGATGCATTGTCTATGGATGACTTGTGCAGTAAGAAGAGACTGCAATTGCTGCTACAAGTCGAACACAGTGAAAAGACAGCCCTTGGGAGCATGATCTCACAGAGAAGTAGATAAAGCTGAATTAACATATACATAACACATGGAGCACTGCAAAAAGCACTTTTACAACTAGGTTATAACAAGACAGAAAACTCACCAGCAATTCAAGGTAGACAAAGACAAAACTAAAGGAATTTTTTTAAGCTTCATGCTTAATAAAAGAAATAGAAACCCACTATGAACCCACTGCCAAGAGTCCTTTAAAGAGCTAGTTACAAACTGCAAGACCGTATTCTATTTTTTTTCCCCCCTCACCATCTCTAACATATTACTCCAAACTTAAGAACACAGAAGGTGGTGAAAACACATTCACTATTAAGTTCAATGATCTGATGGCTTTTTTCCTGAAATAGTTTCACCTATTCATGCCACAGAGTACTTTTTAAATATTGGCTTTAAAATCGCCAGATATTTGTACGCTGAACGGAAATGATACCACATCTAATAAAACCATCAACAATAAAGACAGGAACTAAATACATGCTCAGTGTAACCAGTTATCAACACTGTAGACAACTGCATATTTATCCACTTACTGCTATATTGCAAAACAATTTGCAGCCCTGTTCAGATACAGTGTTTCTCATTCACGTTAATTAAAGTGCTGCAGAATATACACTTCTTTACCCGCCTTTCCACTCTCAAAATGCCTTAGGCATATAGCAATTGTTTCATCAAACCTGTTTCACTTAGAGCAGCTGATTTTGAATAGCTTATTTTAACTCATCATTGAAAATATATGGAAACTATATGCATTTTCAGAAAAGAAAAATATGGTCATTCTCTCATAATTAATATAACAAAGTTTTACAGTTCACAGCTTTTTCAATAGAAATGTTGCGTTATTGTAAAAAAAGGTTAGCACTTTATGCTATAAACAACTAGGAAAAAAGTCTGCTGAAGTTTTAAACAAAAATATGTCCTGCATTTTAAGTGCTAAAATTGCTAAATGGGATTGAGTAATTTTACAGAAGTACATGGATTCAAAATACTCAATAGGGAACGTTGGATATGTTTGAGGAACAAACTCCAACAGCTGTTAAAAGGCAGCCTAATCTAATTCCTCTATAGCTAGAGCCTTGTGACATGTGTGACAGACATACTTGCTAACTGTTGGACCAGCTCAGCTCTGTTAATGAATAAATGAACATGATATGTTAAACACACCTTACTCTCATTTACCATTTCCAGGACTTCATAAACTGCAGTTCCTCACCCAAAACACAGCAGTGAATCAAATGAAGCATGACTTCGAAAATTAACACCACGTCATAAACAGCAAAGCTATCACATCAAAATTCCTACGATTTTTCAAGGACTTCTGGAAGAAGCTGAAATTCCCTACTGATCCTAAAACTCCCAATGGCTGCAATGGTCTACTACTCTATCACACTTACTCATGAATTGTAAAAAGAAAATCCTTACCAAAAAAATACTTATTTTTAACTGATAAACAGATGCTGGAAAAGGGAAACTGTTTAATGTCAATTTTTGAAATGATCTACTTAGCTACCTGGATAATGTCAACTGGCTTAATACAAAATTTGGAAAGAAAGAGGAAAAAAACATCCCAATTTCTTCCAGAAAACACTCGAATTAAAAAAAAAAACTGTAGTAAATGACATCACATAATAAACAAACAAAATGAACAGAATACATATTTTAAAAAGCATTTTTAATAAACACAAAAGGAGACATTTCAAATACTTTTAGCAAATATATTTAATAAACATGTGAATAGCCCAAATGGATGACAGTTAACCACATAAGACAATCAACAGATGCCACACGATACTTGACCCTGCCTCAGTCTTTCCCACGACGATTCTTCGTTCTTCCTTCTGCAGCAGCTCCTGAAACACGAGCACGGACAGCGTTAGTCCCGACAAACAGCAAACCAACCAGCTTAAGGAAACGGGAAACCCAGCATCACAAAGGAATTCTGCGCACACTGCCGCCCACCCAGACAAGGAAGACCTCGCATCCCACCCTCACCACCTCCCCCAAACTCATCCCAGCAGAAACTATTAAGAGCAGCCTTCCTCACCTCTCCGACGCGCCGCTGAGCTCCAGCCGGTGCTGCGGGGGATCACAGAGGCGGGCAGACTGGGCAAAGGGAGCTGGGCACACAACAAGCAGCGGCCAAGGAGTCGGCTTCCCTACTTACAGGGGACTCCCAGCCACTGCCTCCATTTCAAAGGGCCTGGGACTCCGGAGCACAGCCGCTCCCCGACTTACAGGGCAGCCCCGATCCCTACGGCCGAGGGAGGCTCCTTCTCCCACTAGACTGGGGCACCATGACCCGCACCCCGCTAACGGGGCCGGTCGCCCCACACAGGCTGCCAGCAGAGCACAAAGGCTCACGCACCCAGACCCTGATTACAGGCGGGTTGACAACACCCCTGGAGCCACAGAGCTCTGTTTCCCCCACAGCGGCAGGAACGACACTCAGCCGCCAGGCAGCGGGGCGACACGGCCTAATGCCGGGGTTGGGATCCCAGCCCTGGTTTTTCCAGGGAGGGTGCAAGTCCAAACTCAAAACTCACGGCCCCGTGCCTCTGAAAGGCCGGGGCCAGATTCCCGCCTGATTACAGGGGGTCTCTCAGAACACAGCTCACCAAGCACAGGGGGCACGCGCAGCCCTGCCTACAGGACGGTACCCCACATCTCACCATCTCCAAGAAGCCCCACGGAGCGCGCAGCTCCCGCCAACGCCCGAGTTACAGGCTGGCCCGCCCGGCAGCACCAACATCACCACGTCTTTGGGAACCCAGGGGGCAACCTCAACCCACCGAGCAGGGAGGTCACCCCAGCCACAAACAGTACCTCAACCTGCACCCTTTAACGGGAGAGGGAGGGGTCATCCCCACCAACTGGATGGCTAAAGCAGCCGGCTGCAACACTACAGACTCCCCGGCCCTGATTACAGGAGGGGCGGCCGCTACGGGGGCAGAGGGCTACACAGACTGTGACACGCGCCCCAAGTACGGGGTCATCGCGTTGACAGGCCACCAGCAGGCAACAGCGCCGCGGGGCCAAAGGAAGAAGAGGGGCAAGGGAAGCGGCACTCCCCTGCTTACAGGGTGGCCGCGGGGTCCGGAGAGCTCCATTTCCCACTCAGGTGCGGAGAGGTGGCTGTCGCCCTCCGTACAGGGGGCCACGCTCCCCAGGCAGCCAAAGGAGCAACAAGGCAAAAGGCCAACTACTACAGCAAAGACCCGAGCCCTGCTTACAGGGAGGTCGCCCAGCACAAAGCCGGCCTGGTCGCCCAAGGCACCGGCAACGCTTGACTCAAACACGACTATGTCCCCGCTAACCGGGAGCTGCTTTGCCCAGAGAGCCTCTTCTCCTTCCCCCCCGCGTCTGCAGGCCTCCTCTTCCTCTTCCTGCTCGCTCCTTCCTCCCTCTTCCCACGACGATTCTTCGTTCTTCCTTCTTCTGCAGCAGCTCCTGAAACACGAGCACGGACAGCGTTAGTCCCGACAAACAGCAAACCAACCAGCTTAAGGAAACGGGAAACCCAGCATCACAAAGGAATTCTGCGCACACTGCCGCCCACCCAGACAAGGAAGACCTCGCATCCCACCCTCACCACCTCCCCCAAACTCATCCCAGCAGAAACTATTAAGAGCAGCCTTCCTCACCTCTCCGACGCGCCGCTGAGCTCCAGCCGGTGCTGCGGGGGATCACAGAGGCGGGCAGACTGGGCAAAGGGAGCTGGGCACACAACAAGCAGCGGCCAAGGAGTCGGCTTCCCTACTTACAGGGGACTCCCAGCCACTGCCTCCATTTCAAAGGGCCTGGGACTCCGGAGCACAGCCGCTCCCCGACTTACAGGGCAGCCCCGATCCCTACGGCCGAGGGAGGCTCCTTCTCCCACTAGACTGGGGCACCATGACCCGCACCCCGCTAACGGGGCCGGTCGCCCCACACAGGCTGCCAGCAGAGCACAAAGGCTCACGCACCCAGACCCTGATTACAGGCGGGTTGACAACACCCCTGGAGCCACAGAGCTCTGTTTCCCCCACAGCGGCAGGAACGACACTCAGCCGCCAGGCAGCGGGGCGACACGGCCTAATGCCGGGGTTGGGATCCCAGCCCTGGTTTTTCCAGGGAGGGTGCAAGTCCAAACTCAAAACTCACGGCCCCGTGCCTCTGAAAGGCCGGGGCCAGATTCCCGCCTGATTACAGGGGGTCTCTCAGAACACAGCTCACCAAGCACAGGGGGCACGCGCAGCCCTGCCTACAGGACGGTACCCCACATCTCACCATCTCCAAGAAGCCCCACGGAGCGCGCAGCTCCCGCCAACGCCCGAGTTACAGGCTGGCCCGCCTGGCAGCACGAACATCACCACGTCTTTGGGAACCCAGGGGGCAACCTCAACCCACCGAGCAGGGAGGTCACCCCAGCCACAAACAGTACCTCAACCTGAACCCTTTAACGGGAGAGGGAGGGGTCATCCCCACCAACTGGATGGCTAAAGCAGCCGGCTGCAACACTACAGACTCCCCGGCCCTGATTACAGGAGGGGCGGCCGCTTCGGGGGCAGAGGGCTACACAGACTGTGACACGTGCCCCGAGTACGGGGCGGTCACGCCGCCAGCAGAACAGGCGGCCACGCAAGGGCAGGCCCAAGCCCTGGCTACAGGGCGGCCGCAGCCACAGAACTACCACGTGGCTCTCATCTGTACTAAGAAAAAGGGAGAAAGACAGAACACTCGCTGCGCTCGCGGGACTGAGAGGGAACACCCCTTTTTTGCGGCATGCACCAAAGTCCTCCATTCCGCCCTGGGAAGCCAAAGCTAAGCTGCAGCCATCTTTGTGGGGGCCTAAAGGGAAAGCTCAGTCGTTCCACAAACAGTCAAGGAAAGGAAGGGGAACACACACACACAGGCGACTTTCCAGAAGGGAAGGACAAAGCAGCGCAGCCAATCCCTGGGAATAAACCCACACCGACGAGCAACAGACAAGAGACTGTGACCTGTCCCCAGGCGGCACGGAGGTCACAGACCTCAACGTGCCAAGGGGCTTCTCAGGTAAGGTCAAAGGCCAAATGCTAGGACACGCGCCCCGAGTACGGGGTCATCGCGTTGACAGGCCACCAGCAGGCAACAGCGCCGCGGGGCCAAAGGAAGAAGAGGGGCAAGGGAAGCGGCACTCCCCTGCTTACAGGGTGGCCGCGGGGTCCGGAGAGCTCCATTTCCCACTCAGGTGCGGAGAGGTGGCTGTCGCCCTCCGTACAGGGGGCCACGCTCCCCAGGCAGCCAAAGGAGCAACAAGGCAAAAGGCCAACTACTACAGCAAAGACCCGAGCCCTGCTTACAGGGAGGTCGCCCAGCACAAAGCCGGCCTGGTCGCCCAAGGCACCGGCAACGCTTGACTCAAACACGACTATGTCCCCGCTAACCGGGAGCTGCTTTGCCCAGAGAGCCTCTTCTCCTTCCCCCCCGCGTCTGCAGGCCTCCTCTTCCTCTTCCTGCTCGCTCCTTCCTCCCTCTTCCCACGACGATTCTTCGTTCTTCCTTCTTCTGCAGCAGCTCCTGAAACACGAGCACGGACAGCGTTAGTCCCGACAAACAGCAAACCAACCAGCTTAAGGAAACGGGAAACCCAGCATCACAAAGGAATTCTGCGCACACTGCCGCCCACCCAGACAAGGAAGACCTCGCATCCCACCCTCACCACCTCCCCCAAACTCATCCCAGCAGAAACTATTAAGAGCAGCCTTCCTCACCTCTCCGACGCGCCGCTGAGCTCCAGCCGGTGCTGCGGGGGATCACAGAGGCGGGCAGACTGGGCAAAGGGAGCTGGGCACACAACAAGCAGCGGCCAAGGAGTCGGCTTCCCTACTTACAGGGGACTCCCAGCCACTGCCTCCATTTCAAAGGGCCTGGGACTCCGGAGCACAGCCGCTCCCCGACTTACAGGGCAGCCCCGATCCCTACGGCCGAGGGAGGCTCCTTCTCCCACTAGACTGGGGCACCATGACCCGCACCCCGCTAACGGGGCCGGTCGCCCCACACAGGCTGCCAGCAGAGCACAAAGGCTCACGCACCCAGACCCTGATTACAGGCGGGTTGACAACACCCCTGGAGCCACAGAGCTCTGTTTCCCCCACAGCGGCAGGAACGACACTCAGCCGCCAGGCAGCGGGGCGACACGGCCTAATGCCGGGGTTGGGATCCCAGCCCTGGTTTTTCCAGGGAGGGTGCAAGTCCAAACTCAAAACTCACGGCCCCGTGCCTCTGAAAGGCCGGGGCCAGATTCCCGCCTGATTACAGGGGGTCTCTCAGAACACAGCTCACCAAGCACAGGGGGCACGCGCAGCCCTGCCTACAGGACGGTACCCCACATCTCACCATCTCCAAGAAGCCCCACGGAGCGCGCAGCTCCCGCCAACGCCCGAGTTACAGGCTGGCCCGCCCGGCAGCACCAACATCACCACGTCTTTGGGAACCCAGGGGGCAACCTCAACCCACCGAGCAGGGAGGTCACCCCAGCCACAAACAGTACCTCAACCTGCACCCTTTAACGGGAGGGGGAGGGGTCATCCCCACCAACTGGATGGCTAAAGCAGCCGGCTGCAACACTACAGACTCCCCGGCCCTGATTACAGGAGGGGCGGCCGCTACGGGGGCAGAGGGCTACACAGACTGTGACACGCGCCCCAAGTACGGGGTCATCGCGTTGACAGGCCACCAGCAGGCAACAGCGCCGCGGGGCCAAAGGAAGAAGAGGGGCAAGGGAAGCGGCACTCCCCTGCTTACAGGGTGGCCGCGGGGTCCGGAGAGCTCCATTTCCCACTCAGGTGCGGAGAGGTGGCTGTCGCCCTCCGTACAGGGGGCCACGCTCCCCAGGCAGCCAAAGGAGCAACAAGGCAAAAGGCCAACTACTACAGCAAAGACCCGAGCCCTGCTTACAGGGAGGTCGCCCAGCACAAAGCCGGCCTGGTCGCCCAAGGCACCGGCAACGCTTGACTCAAACACGACTATGTCCCCGCTAACCGGGAGCTGCTTTGCCCAGAGAGCCTCTTCTCCTTCCCCCCCGCGTCTGCAGGCCTCCTCTTCCTCTTCCTGCTCGCTCCTTCCTCCCTCTTCCCACGACGATTCTTCGTTCTTCCTTCTTCTGCAGCAGCTCCTGAAACACGAGCACGGACAGCGTTAGTCCCGACAAACAGCAAACCAACCAGCTTAAGGAAACGGGAAACCCAGCATCACAAAGGAATTCTGCGCACACTGCCGCCCACCCAGACAAGGAAGACCTCGCATCCCACCCTCACCACCTCCCCCAAACTCATCCCAGCAGAAACTATTAAGAGCAGCCTTCCTCACCTCTCCGACGCGCCGCTGAGCTCCAGCCGGTGCTGCGGGGGATCACAGAGGCGGGCAGACTGGGCAAAGGGAGCTGGGCACACAACAAGCAGCGGCCAAGGAGTCGGCTTCCCTACTTACAGGGGACTCCCAGCCACTGCCTCCATTTCAAAGGGCCTGGGACTCCGGAGCACAGCCGCTCCCCGACTTACAGGGCAGCCCCGATCCCTACGGCCGAGGGAGGCTCCTTCTCCCACTAGACTGGGGCACCATGACCCGCACCCCGCTAACGGGGCCGGTCGCCCCACACAGGCTGCCAGCAGAGCACAAAGGCTCACGCACCCAGACCCTGATTACAGGCGGGTTGACAACACCCCTGGAGCCACAGAGCTCTGTTTCCCCCACAGCGGCAGGAACGACACTCAGCCGCCAGGCAGCGGGGCGACACGGCCTAATGCCGGGGTTGGGATCCCAGCCCTGGTTTTTCCAGGGAGGGTGCAAGTCCAAACTCAAAACTCACGGCCCCGTGCCTCTGAAAGGCCGGGGCCAGATTCCCGCCTGATTACAGGGGGTCTCTCAGAACACAGCTCACCAAGCACAGGGGGCACGCGCAGCCCTGCCTACAGGACGGTACCCCACATCTCACCATCTCCAAGAAGCCCCACGGAGCGCGCAGCTCCCGCCAACGCCCGAGTTACAGGCTGGCCCGCCCGGCAGCACCAACATCACCACGTCTTTGGGAACCCAGGGGGCAACCTCAACCCACCGAGCAGGGAGGTCACCCCAGCCACAAACAGTACCTCAACCTGCACCCTTTAACGGGAGAGGGAGGGGTCATCCCCACCAACTGGATGGCTAAAGCAGCCGGCTGCAACACTACAGACTCCCCGGCCCTGATTACAGGAGGGGCGGCCGCTACGGGGGCAGAGGGCTACACAGACTGTGACACGCGCCCCAAGTACGGGGTCATCGCGTTGACAGGCCACCAGCAGGCAACAGCGCCGCGGGGCCAAAGGAAGAAGAGGGGCAAGGGAAGCGGCACTCCCCTGCTTACAGGGTGGCCGCGGGGTCCGGAGAGCTCCATTTCCCACTCAGGTGCGGAGAGGTGGCTGTCGCCCTCCGTACAGGGGGCCACGCTCCCCAGGCAGCCAAAGGAGCAACAAGGCAAAAGGCCAACTACTACAGCAAAGACCCGAGCCCTGCTTACAGGGAGGTCGCCCAGCACAAAGCCGGCCTGGTCGCCCAAGGCACCGGCAACGCTTGACTCAAACACGACTATGTCCCCGCTAACCGGGAGCTGCTTTGCCCAGAGAGCCTCTTCTCCTTCCCCCCCGCGTCTGCAGGCCTCCTCTTCCTCTTCCTGCTCGCTCCTTCCTCCCTCTTCCCACGACGATTCTTCGTTCTTCCTTCTTCTGCAGCAGCTCCTGAAACACGAGCACGGACAGCGTTAGTCCCGACAAACAGCAAACCAACCAGCTTAAGGAAACGGGAAACCCAGCATCACAAAGGAATTCTGCGCACACTGCCGCCCACCCAGACAAGGAAGACCTCGCATCCCACCCTCACCACCTCCCCCAAACTCATCCCAGCAGAAACTATTAAGAGCAGCCTTCCTCACCTCTCCGACGCGCCGCTGAGCTCCAGCCGGTGCTGCGGGGGATCACAGAGGCGGGCAGACTGGGCAAAGGGAGCTGGGCACACAACAAGCAGCGGCCAAGGAGTCGGCTTCCCTACTTACAGGGGACTCCCAGCCACTGCCTCCATTTCAAAGGGCCTGGGACTCCGGAGCACAGCCGCTCCCCGACTTACAGGGCAGCCCCGATCCCTACGGCCGAGGGAGGCTCCTTCTCCCACTAGACTGGGGCACCATGACCCGCACCCCGCTAACGGGGCCGGTCGCCCCACACAGGCTGCCAGCAGAGCACAAAGGCTCACGCACCCAGACCCTGATTACAGGCGGGTTGACAACACCCCTGGAGCCACAGAGCTCTGTTTCCCCCACAGCGGCAGGAACGACACTCAGCCGCCAGGCAGCGGGGCGACACGGCCTAATGCCGGGGTTGGGATCCCAGCCCTGGTTTTTCCAGGGAGGGTGCAAGTCCAAACTCAAAACTCACGGCCCCGTGCCTCTGAAAGGCCGGGGCCAGATTCCCGCCTGATTACAGGGGGTCTCTCAGAACACAGCTCACCAAGCACAGGGGGCACGCGCAGCCCTGCCTACAGGACGGTACCCCACATCTCACCATCTCCAAGAAGCCCCACGGAGCGCGCAGCTCCCGCCAACGCCCGAGTTACAGGCTGGCCCGCCCGGCAGCACCAACATCACCACGTCTTTGGGAACCCAGGGGGCAACCTCAACCCACCGAGCAGGGAGGTCACCCCAGCCACAAACAGTACCTCAACCTGCACCCTTTAACGGGAGAGGGAGGGGTCATCCCCACCAACTGGATGGCTAAAGCAGCCGGCTGCAACACTACAGACTCCCCGGCCCTGATTACAGGAGGGGCGGCCGCTACGGGGGCAGAGGGCTACACAGACTGTGACACGCGCCCCAAGTACGGGGTCATCGCGTTGACAGGCCACCAGCAGGCAACAGCGCCGCGGGGCCAAAGGAAGAAGAGGGGCAAGGGAAGCGGCACTCCCCTGCTTACAGGGTGGCCGCGGGGTCCGGAGAGCTCCATTTCCCACTCAGGTGCGGAGAGGTGGCTGTCGCCCTCCGTACAGGGGGCCACGCTCCCCAGGCAGCCAAAGGAGCAACAAGGCAAAAGGCCAACTACTACAGCAAAGACCCGAGCCCTGCTTACAGGGAGGTCGCCCAGCACAAAGCCGGCCTGGTCGCCCAAGGCACCGGCAACGCTTGACTCAAACACGACTATGTCCCCGCTAACCGGGAGCTGCTTTGCCCAGAGAGCCTCTTCTCCTTCCCCCCCGCGTCTGCAGGCCTCCTCTTCCTCTTCCTGCTCGCTCCTTCCTCCCTCTTCCCACGACGATTCTTCGTTCTTCCTTCTTCTGCAGCAGCTCCTGAAACACGAGCACGGACAGCGTTAGTCCCGACAAACAGCAAACCAACCAGCTTAAGGAAACGGGAAACCCAGCATCACAAAGGAATTCTGCGCACACTGCCGCCCACCCAGACAAGGAAGACCTCGCATCCCACCCTCACCACCTCCCCCAAACTCATCCCAGCAGAAACTATTAAGAGCAGCCTTCCTCACCTCTCCAACGCGCCGCTGAGCTCCAGCCGGTGCTGCGGGGGATCACAGAGGCGGGCAGACTGGGCAAAGGGAGCTGGGCACACAACAAGCAGCGGCCAAGGAGTCGGCTTCCCTACTTACAGGGGACTCCCAGCCACTGCCTCCATTTCAAAGGGCCTGGGACTCCGGAGCACAGCCGCTCCCCGACTTACAGGGCAGCCCCGATCCCTACGGCCGAGGGAGGCTCCTTCTCCCACTAGACTGGGGCACCATGACCCGCACCCCGCTAACGGGGCCGGTCGCCCCACACAGGCTGCCAGCAGAGCACAAAGGCTCACGCACCCAGACCCTGATTACAGGCGGGTTGACAACACCCCTGGAGCCACAGAGCTCTGTTTCCCCCACAGCGGCAGGAACGACACTCAGCCGCCAGGCAGCGGGGCGACACGGCCTAATGCCGGGGTTGGGATCCCAGCCCTGGTTTTTCCAGGGAGGGTGCAAGTCCAAACTCAAAACTCACGGCCCCGTGCCTCTGAAAGGCCGGGGCCAGATTCCCGCCTGATTACAGGGGGTCTCTCAGAACACAGCTCACCAAGCACAGGGGGCACGCGCAGCCCTGCCTACAGGACGGTACCCCACATCTCACCATCTCCAAGAAGCCCCACGGAGCGCGCAGCTCCCGCCAACGCCCGAGTTACAGGCTGGCCCGCCCGGCAGCACCAACATCACCACGTCTTTGGGAACCCAGGGGGCAACCTCAACCCACCGAGCAGGGAGGTCACCCCAGCCACAAACAGTACCTCAACCTGAACCCTTTAACGGGAGAGGGAGGGGTCATCCCCACCAACTGGATGGCTAAAGCAGCCGGCTGCAACACTACAGACTCCCCGGCCCTGATTACAGGAGGGGCGGCCGCTTCGGGGGCAGAGGGCTACACAGACTGTGACACGTGCCCCGAGTACGGGGCGGTCACGCCGCCAGCAGAACAGGCGGCCACGCAAGGGCAGGCCCAAGCCCTGGCTACAGGGCGGCCGCAGCCACAGAACTACCACGTGGCTCTCATCTGTACTAAGAAAAAGGGAGAAAGACAGAACACTCGCTGCGCTCGCGGGACTGAGAGGGAACACCCCTTTTTTGCGGCATGCACCAAAGTCCTCCATTCCGCCCTGGGAAGCCAAAGCTAAGCTGCAGCCATCTTTGTGGGGGCCTAAAGGGAAAGCTCAGTCGTTCCACAAACAGTCAAGGAAAGGAAGGGGAACACACACACACAGGCGACTTTCCAGAAGGGAAGGACAACGCAGCGCAGCCAATCCCTGGGAATAAACCCACACCGACGAGCAACAGACAAGAGACTGTGACCTGTCCCCAGGCGGCACGGAGGTCACAGACCTCAACGTGCCAAGGGGCTTCTCAGGTAAGGTCAAAGGCCAAATGCTAGGACACGCGCCCCGAGTACGGGGTCATCGCGTTGACAGGCCACCAGCAGGCAACAGCGCCGCGGGGCCAAAGGAAGAAGAGGGGCAAGGGAAGCGGCACTCCCCTGCTTACAGGGTGGCCGCGGGGTCCGGAGAGCTCCATTTCCCACTCAGGTGCGGAGAGGTGGCTGTCGCCCTCCGTACAGGGGGCCACGCTCCCCAGGCAGCCAAAGGAGCAACAAGGCAAAAGGCCAACTACTACAGCAAAGACCCGAGCCCTGCTTACAGGGAGGTCGCCCAGCACAAAGCCGGCCTGGTCGCCCAAGGCACCGGCAACGCTTGACTCAAACACGACTATGTCCCCGCTAACCGGGAGCTGCTTTGCCCAGAGAGCCTCTTCTCCTTCCCCCCCGCGTCTGCAGGCCTCCTCTTCCTCTTCCTGCTCGCTCCTTCCTCCCTCTTCCCACGACGATTCTTCGTTCTTCCTTCTTCTGCAGCAGCTCCTGAAACACGAGCACGGACAGCGTTAGTCCCGACAAACAGCAAACCAACCAGCTTAAGGAAACGGGAAACCCAGCATCACAAAGGAATTCTGCGCACACTGCCGCCCACCCAGACAAGGAAGACCTCGCATCCCACCCTCACCACCTCCCCCAAACTCATCCCAGCAGAAACTATTAAGAGCAGCCTTCCTCACCTCTCCGACGCGCCGCTGAGCTCCAGCCGGTGCTGCGGGGGATCACAGAGGCGGGCAGACTGGGCAAAGGGAGCTGGGCACACAACAAGCAGCGGCCAAGGAGTCGGCTTCCCTACTTACAGGGGACTCCCAGCCACTGCCTCCATTTCAAAGGGCCTGGGACTCCGGAGCACAGCCGCTCCCCGACTTACAGGGCAGCCCCGATCCCTACGGCCGAGGGAGGCTCCTTCTCCCACTAGACTGGGGCACCATGACCCGCACCCCGCTAACGGGGCCGGTCGCCCCACACAGGCTGCCAGCAGAGCACAAAGGCTCACGCACCCAGACCCTGATTACAGGCGGGTTGACAACACCCCTGGAGCCACAGAGCTCTGTTTCCCCCACAGCGGCAGGAACGACACTCAGCCGCCAGGCAGCGGGGCGACACGGCCTAATGCCGGGGTTGGGATCCCAGCCCTGGTTTTTCCAGGGAGGGTGCAAGTCCAAACTCAAAACTCACGGCCCCGTGCCTCTGAAAGGCCGGGGCCAGATTCCCGCCTGATTACAGGGGGTCTCTCAGAACACAGCTCACCAAGCACAGGGGGCACGCGCAGCCCTGCCTACAGGACGGTACCCCACATCTCACCATCTCCAAGAAGCCCCACGGAGCGCGCAGCTCCCGCCAACGCCCGAGTTACAGGCTGGCCCGCCCGGCAGCACCAACATCACCACGTCTTTGGGAACCCAGGGGGCAACCTCAACCCACCGAGCAGGGAGGTCACCCCAGCCACAAACAGTACCTCAACCTGCACCCTTTAACGGGAGAGGGAGGGGTCATCCCCACCAACTGGATGGCTAAAGCAGCCGGCTGCAACACTACAGACTCCCCGGCCCTGATTACAGGAGGGGCGGCCGCTACGGGGGCAGAGGGCTACACAGACTGTGACACGCGCCCCAAGTACGGGGTCATCGCGTTGACAGGCCACCAGCAGGCAACAGCGCCGCGGGGCCAAAGGAAGAAGAGGGGCAAGGGAAGCGGCACTCCCCTGCTTACAGGGTGGCCGCGGGGTCCGGAGAGCTCCATTTCCCACTCAGGTGCGGAGAGGTGGCTGTCGCCCTCCGTACAGGGGGCCACGCTCCCCAGGCAGCCAAAGGAGCAACAAGGCAAAAGGCCAACTACTACAGCAAAGACCCGAGCCCTGCTTACAGGGAGGTCGCCCAGCACAAAGCCGGCCTGGTCGCCCAAGGCACCGGCAACGCTTGACTCAAACACGACTATGTCCCCGCTAACCGGGAGCTGCTTTGCCCAGAGAGCCTCTTCTCCTTCCCCCCCGCGTCTGCAGGCCTCCTCTTCCTCTTCCTGCTCGCTCCTTCCTCCCTCTTCCCACGACGATTCTTCGTTCTTCCTTCTTCTGCAGCAGCTCCTGAAACACGAGCACGGACAGCGTTAGTCCCGACAAACAGCAAACCAACCAGCTTAAGGAAACGGGAAACCCAGCATCACAAAGGAATTCTGCGCACACTGCCGCCCACCCAGACAAGGAAGACCTCGCATCCCACCCTCACCACCTCCCCCAAACTCATCCCAGCAGAAACTATTAAGAGCAGCCTTCCTCACCTCTCCGACGCGCCGCTGAGCTCCAGCCGGTGCTGCGGGGGATCACAGAGGCGGGCAGACTGGGCAAAGGGAGCTGGGCACACAACAAGCAGCGGCCAAGGAGTCGGCTTCCCTACTTACAGGGGACTCCCAGCCACTGCCTCCATTTCAAAGGGCCTGGGACTCCGGAGCACAGCCGCTCCCCGACTTACAGGGCAGCCCCGATCCCTACGGCCGAGGGAGGCTCCTTCTCCCACTAGACTGGGGCACCATGACCCGCACCCCGCTAACGGGGCCGGTCGCCCCACACAGGCTGCCAGCAGAGCACAAAGGCTCACGCACCCAGACCCTGATTACAGGCGGGTTGACAACACCCCTGGAGCCACAGAGCTCTGTTTCCCCCACAGCGGCAGGAACGACACTCAGCCGCCAGGCAGCGGGGCGACACGGCCTAATGCCGGGGTTGGGATCCCAGCCCTGGTTTTTCCAGGGAGGGTGCAAGTCCAAACTCAAAACTCACGGCCCCGTGCCTCTGAAAGGCCGGGGCCAGATTCCCGCCTGATTACAGGGGGTCTCTCAGAACACAGCTCACCAAGCACAGGGGGCACGCGCAGCCCTGCCTACAGGACGGTACCCCACATCTCACCATCTCCAAGAAGCCCCACGGAGCGCGCAGCTCCCGCCAACGCCCGAGTTACAGGCTGGCCCGCCCGGCAGCACCAACATCACCACGTCTTTGGGAACCCAGGGGGCAACCTCAACCCACCGAGCAGGGAGGTCACCCCAGCCACAAACAGTACCTCAACCTGCACCCTTTAACGGGAGAGGGAGGGGTCATCCCCACCAACTGGATGGCTAAAGCAGCCGGCTGCAACACTACAGACTCCCCGGCCCTGATTACAGGAGGGGCGGCCGCTACGGGGGCAGAGGGCTACACAGACTGTGACACGCGCCCCAAGTACGGGGTCATCGCGTTGACAGGCCACCAGCAGGCAACAGCGCCGCGGGGCCAAAGGAAGAAGAGGGGCAAGGGAAGCGGCACTCCCCTGCTTACAGGGTGGCCGCGGGGTCCGGAGAGCTCCATTTCCCACTCAGGTGCGGAGAGGTGGCTGTCGCCCTCCGTACAGGGGGCCACGCTCCCCAGGCAGCCAAAGGAGCAACAAGGCAAAAGGCCAACTACTACAGCAAAGACCCGAGCCCTGCTTACAGGGAGGTCGCCCAGCACAAAGCCGGCCTGGTCGCCCAAGGCACCGGCAACGCTTGACTCAAACACGACTATGTCCCCGCTAACCGGGAGCTGCTTTGCCCAGAGAGCCTCTTCTCCTTCCCCCCCGCGTCTGCAGGCCTCCTCTTCCTCTTCCTGCTCGCTCCTTCCTCCCTCTTCCCACGACGATTCTTCGTTCTTCCTTCTTCTGCAGCAGCTCCTGAAACACGAGCACGGACAGCGTTAGTCCCGACAAACAGCAAACCAACCAGCTTAAGGAAACGGGAAACCCAGCATCACAAAGGAATTCTGCGCACACTGCCGCCCACCCAGACAAGGAAGACCTCGCATCCCACCCTCACCACCTCCCCCAAACTCATCCCAGCAGAAACTATTAAGAGCAGCCTTCCTCACCTCTCCGACGCGCCGCTGAGCTCCAGCCGGTGCTGCGGGGGATCACAGAGGCGGGCAGACTGGGCAAAGGGAGCTGGGCACACAACAAGCAGCGGCCAAGGAGTCGGCTTCCCTACTTACAGGGGACTCCCAGCCACTGCCTCCATTTCAAAGGGCCTGGGACTCCGGAGCACAGCCGCTCCCCGACTTACAGGGCAGCCCCGATCCCTACGGCCGAGGGAGGCTCCTTCTCCCACTAGACTGGGGCACCATGACCCGCACCCCGCTAACGGGGCCGGTCGCCCCACACAGGCTGCCAGCAGAGCACAAAGGCTCACGCACCCAGACCCTGATTACAGGCGGGTTGACAACACCCCTGGAGCCACAGAGCTCTGTTTCCCCCACAGCGGCAGGAACGACACTCAGCCGCCAGGCAGCGGGGCGACACGGCCTAATGCCGGGGTTGGGATCCCAGCCCTGGTTTTTCCAGGGAGGGTGCAAGTCCAAACTCAAAACTCACGGCCCCGTGCCTCTGAAAGGCCGGGGCCAGATTCCCGCCTGATTACAGGGGGTCTCTCAGAACACAGCTCACCAAGCACAGGGGGCACGCGCAGCCCTGCCTACAGGACGGTACCCCACATCTCACCATCTCCAAGAAGCCCCACGGAGCGCGCAGCTCCCGCCAACGCCCGAGTTACAGGCTGGCCCGCCCGGCAGCACCAACATCACCACGTCTTTGGGAACCCAGGGGGCAACCTCAACCCACCGAGCAGGGAGGTCACCCCAGCCACAAACAGTACCTCAACCTGCACCCTTTAACGGGAGAGGGAGGGGTCATCCCCACCAACTGGATGGCTAAAGCAGCCGGCTGCAACACTACAGACTCCCCGGCCCTGATTACAGGAGGGGCGGCCGCTACGGGGGCAGAGGGCTACACAGACTGTGACACGCGCCCCAAGTACGGGGTCATCGCGTTGACAGGCCACCAGCAGGCAACAGCGCCGCGGGGCCAAAGGAAGAAGAGGGGCAAGGGAAGCGGCACTCCCCTGCTTACAGGGTGGCCGCGGGGTCCGGAGAGCTCCATTTCCCACTCAGGTGCGGAGAGGTGGCTGTCGCCCTCCGTACAGGGGGCCACGCTCCCCAGGCAGCCAAAGGAGCAACAAGGCAAAAGGCCAACTACTACAGCAAAGACCCGAGCCCTGCTTACAGGGAGGTCGCCCAGCACAAAGCCGGCCTGGTCGCCCAAGGCACCGGCAACGCTTGACTCAAACACGACTATGTCCCCGCTAACCGGGAGCTGCTTTGCCCAGAGAGCCTCTTCTCCTTCCCCCCCGCGTCTGCAGGCCTCCTCTTCCTCTTCCTGCTCGCTCCTTCCTCCCTCTTCCCACGACGATTCTTCGTTCTTCCTTCTTCTGCAGCAGCTCCTGAAACACGAGCACGGACAGCGTTAGTCCCGACAAACAGCAAACCAACCAGCTTAAGGAAACGGGAAACCCAGCATCACAAAGGAATTCTGCGCACACTGCCGCCCACCCAGACAAGGAAGACCTCGCATCCCACCCTCACCACCTCCCCCAAACTCATCCCAGCAGAAACTATTAAGAGCAGCCTTCCTCACCTCTCCGACGCGCCGCTGAGCTCCAGCCGGTGCTGCGGGGGATCACAGAGGCGGGCAGACTGGGCAAAGGGAGCTGGGCACACAACAAGCAGCGGCCAAGGAGTCGGCTTCCCTACTTACAGGGGACTCCCAGCCACTGCCTCCATTTCAAAGGGCCTGGGACTCCGGAGCACAGCCGCTCCCCGACTTACAGGGCAGCCCCGATCCCTACGGCCGAGGGAGGCTCCTTCTCCCACTAGACTGGGGCACCATGACCCGCACCCCGCTAACGGGGCCGGTCGCCCCACACAGGCTGCCAGCAGAGCACAAAGGCTCACGCACCCAGACCCTGATTACAGGCGGGTTGACAACACCCCTGGAGCCACAGAGCTCTGTTTCCCCCACAGCGGCAGGAACGACACTCAGCCGCCAGGCAGCGGGGCGACACGGCCTAATGCCGGGGTTGGGATCCCAGCCCTGGTTTTTCCAGGGAGGGTGCAAGTCCAAACTCAAAACTCACGGCCCCGTGCCTCTGAAAGGCCGGGGCCAGATTCCCGCCTGATTACAGGGGGTCTCTCAGAACACAGCTCACCAAGCACAGGGGGCACGCGCAGCCCTGCCTACAGGACGGTACCCCACATCTCACCATCTCCAAGAAGCCCCACGGAGCGCGCAGCTCCCGCCAACGCCCGAGTTACAGGCTGGCCCGCCCGGCAGCACCAACATCACCACGTCTTTGGGAACCCAGGGGGCAACCTCAACCCACCGAGCAGGGAGGTCACCCCAGCCACAAACAGTACCTCAACCTGAACCCTTTAACGGGAGAGGGAGGGGTCATCCCCACCAACTGGATGGCTAAAGCAGCCGGCTGCAACACTACAGACTCCCCGGCCCTGATTACAGGAGGGGCGGCCGCTTCGGGGGCAGAGGGCTACACAGACTGTGACACGTGCCCCGAGTACGGGGCGGTCACGCCGCCAGCAGAACAGGCGGCCACGCAAGGGCAGGCCCAAGCCCTGGCTACAGGGCGGCCGCAGCCACAGAACTACCACGTGGCTCTCATCTGTACTAAGAAAAAGGGAGAAAGACAGAACACTCGCTGCGCTCGCGGGACTGAGAGGGAACACCCCTTTTTTGCGGCATGCACCAAAGTCCTCCATTCCGCCCTGGGAAGCCAAAGCTAAGCTGCAGCCATCTTTGTGGGGGCCTAAAGGGAAAGCTCAGTCGTTCCACAAACAGTCAAGGAAAGGAAGGGGAACACACACACACAGGCGACTTTCCAGAAGGGAAGGACAACGCAGCGCAGCCAATCCCTGGGAATAAACCCACACCGACGAGCAACAGACAAGAGACTGTGACCTGTCCCCAGGCGGCACGGAGGTCACAGACCTCAACGTGCCAAGGGGCTTCTCAGGTAAGGTCAAAGGCCAAATGCTAGGACACGCGCCCCGAGTACGGGGTCATCGCGTTGACAGGCCACCAGCAGGCAACAGCGCCGCGGGGCCAAAGGAAGAAGAGGGGCAAGGGAAGCGGCACTCCCCTGCTTACAGGGTGGCCGCGGGGTCCGGAGAGCTCCATTTCCCACTCAGGTGCGGAGAGGTGGCTGTCGCCCTCCGTACAGGGGGCCACGCTCCCCAGGCAGCCAAAGGAGCAACAAGGCAAAAGGCCAACTACTACAGCAAAGACCCGAGCCCTGCTTACAGGGAGGTCGCCCAGCACAAAGCCGGCCTGGTCGCCCAAGGCACCGGCAACGCTTGACTCAAACACGACTATGTCCCCGCTAACCGGGAGCTGCTTTGCCCAGAGAGCCTCTTCTCCTTCCCCCCCGCGTCTGCAGGCCTCCTCTTCCTGCTCGCTCCTTCCTCCCTCTTCCCACGACGATTCTTCGTTCTTCCTTCTTCTGCAGCAGCTCCTGAAACACGAGCACGGACAGCGTTAGTCCCGACAAACAGCAAACCAACCAGCTTAAGGAAACGGGAAACCCAGCATCACAAAGGAATTCTGCGCACACTGCCGCCCACCCAGACAAGGAAGACCTCGCATCCCACCCTCACCACCTCCCCCAAACTCATCCCAGCAGAAACTATTAAGAGCAGCCTTCCTCACCTCTCCGACGCGCCGCTGAGCTCCAGCCGGTGCTGCGGGGGATCACAGAGGCGGGCAGACTGGGCAAAGGGAGCTGGGCACACAACAAGCAGCGGCCAAGGAGTCGGCTTCCCTACTTACAGGGGACTCCCAGCCACTGCCTCCATTTCAAAGGGCCTGGGACTCCGGAGCACAGCCGCTCCCCGACTTACAGGGCAGCCCCGATCCCTACGGCCGAGGGAGGCTCCTTCTCCCACTAGACTGGGGCACCATGACCCGCACCCCGCTAACGGGGCCGGTCGCCCCACACAGGCTGCCAGCAGAGCACAAAGGCTCACGCACCCAGACCCTGATTACAGGCGGGTTGACAACACCCCTGGAGCCACAGAGCTCTGTTTCCCCCACAGCGGCAGGAACGACACTCAGCCGCCAGGCAGCGGGGCGACACGGCCTAATGCCGGGGTTGGGATCCCAGCCCTGGTTTTTCCAGGGAGGGTGCAAGTCCAAACTCAAAACTCACGGCCCCGTGCCTCTGAAAGGCCGGGGCCAGATTCCCGCCTGATTACAGGGGGTCTCTCAGAACACAGCTCACCAAGCACAGGGGGCACGCGCAGCCCTGCCTACAGGACGGTACCCCACATCTCACCATCTCCAAGAAGCCCCACGGAGCGCGCAGCTCCCGCCAACGCCCGAGTTACAGGCTGGCCCGCCCGGCAGCACCAACATCACCACGTCTTTGGGAACCCAGGGGGCAACCTCAACCCACCGAGCAGGGAGGTCACCCCAGCCACAAACAGTACCTCAACCTGCACCCTTTAACGGGAGAGGGAGGGGTCATCCCCACCAACTGGATGGCTAAAGCAGCCGGCTGCAACACTACAGACTCCCCGGCCCTGATTACAGGAGGGGCGGCCGCTACGGGGGCAGAGGGCTACACAGACTGTGACACGCGCCCCAAGTACGGGGTCATCGCGTTGACAGGCCACCAGCAGGCAACAGCGCCGCGGGGCCAAAGGAAGAAGAGGGGCAAGGGAAGCGGCACTCCCCTGCTTACAGGGTGGCCGCGGGGTCCGGAGAGCTCCATTTCCCACTCAGGTGCGGAGAGGTGGCTGTCGCCCTCCGTACAGGGGGCCACGCTCCCCAGGCAGCCAAAGGAGCAACAAGGCAAAAGGCCAACTACTACAGCAAAGACCCGAGCCCTGCTTACAGGGAGGTCGCCCAGCACAAAGCCGGCCTGGTCGCCCAAGGCACCGGCAACGCTTGACTCAAACACGACTATGTCCCCGCTAACCGGGAGCTGCTTTGCCCAGAGAGCCTCTTCTCCTTCCCCCCCGCGTCTGCAGGCCTCCTCTTCCTCTTCCTGCTCGCTCCCGCCGCCGGCCCGCCCCGTCCGAGCGAGCGAGCCGCCGCCGACGCCGGACCCCCCCGCCCGAGCGAGCGAGCGAGCCGCCGCCGCCGACGCCGGACCCCCCCGCCCGAGCGAGCGAGCGAGCCGCCGCCGCCGACGCCGGACCCCCCCGCCCGAGCGAGCGAGCGAGCCGCCGCCGACGACGCCGGACCCCCCCGCCCGAGCGAGCGAGCGAGCCGCCGCCGACGACGCCGGACCCCCCCGCCCGAGCGAGCGAGCGAGCCGCCGCCGACGACGCCGGACCCCCCCGCCCGAGCGAGCGAGCGAGCCGCCGCCGACGACGCCGGACCCCCCCGCCCGAGCGAGCGAGCGAGCCGCCGCCGACGACGCCGGACCCCCCCGCCCGAGCGAGCGAGCGAGCCGCCGCCGACGACGCCGGACCCCCCCGCCCGAGCGAGCGAGCGAGCCGCCGCCGACGACGCCGGACCCCCCCGCCCGAGCGAGCGAGCCGCCGCCGACGACGCCGGACCCCCCCGCCCGAGCGAGCGAGCCGCCGCCGCCGACGCCGGACCCCCCCGCCCGAGCGAGCGAGCGAGCCGCCGCCGCCGACGCCGGACCCCCCCGCCCGAGCGAGCGAGCGAGCCGCCGCCGCCGACGCCGGACCCCCCCGCCCGAGCGAGCGAGCGAGCCGCCGCCGACGACGCCGGACCCCCCCGCCCGAGCGAGCGAGCGAGCCGCCGCCGACGACGCCGGACCCCCCCGCCCGAGCGAGCGAGCGAGCCGCCGCCGACGACGCCGGACCCCCCCGCCCGAGCGAGCGAGCGAGCCGCCGCCGACGACGCCGGACCCCCCCGCCCGAGCGAGCGAGCGAGCCGCCGCCGACGACGCCGGACCCCCCCGCCCGAGCGAGCGAGCGAGCCGCCGCCGACGACGCCGGACCCCCCCGCCCGAGCGAGCGAGCGAGCCGCCGCCGACGACGCCGGACCCCCCCGCCCGAGCGAGCGAGCGAGCCGCCGCCGACGACGCCGGACCCCCCCGCCCGAGCGAGCGAGCGAGCCGCCGCCGACGACGCCGGACCCCCCCGCCCGAGCGAGCGAGCGAGCCGCCGCCGACGACGCCGGACCCCCCCGCCCGAGCGAGCGAGCGAGCCGCCGCCGACGACGCCGGACCCCCCCGCCCGAGCGAGCGAGCGAGCCGCCGCCGACGACGCCGGACCCCCCCGCCCGAGCGAGCGAGCGAGCCGCCGCCGACGACGCCGGACCCCCCCGCCCGAGCGAGCGAGCCGCCGCCGACGACGCCGGACCCCCCCGTCCGAGCGAGCGAGCGAGCCGCCGCCGCCGACGACCCCCCCGTCCGAGCGAGCGAGCGAGCCGCCGCCGCCGACGACCCCCCCGTCCGAGCGAGCGAGCCAGCCGCCGCCGGACCCCCCCGTCCGAGCGAGCCGCCCGCCTGCACCTCATCTCCGGAGACCGCTTTCCACCGCCGTCACCGCCGTCCCTCTGTTACAGCAACCAATTTTCTTTCTTGCTTCGAGAAAATCATGTGGAACTCACCTGCCGGCCGCGCACCTTATATGGATATCCCAGCCGCCCGCCAGCCAATCGAAGCCCAGAACACCTCAGTCGCCTCACGCCGCCCGATAGCCAATCGGAGCTCAGCTCACCTTAGGTGCTTCCCGCCGCTTTCTCTTCCCGCCGCTTTTTTTTTCCCGCCTTTGTGTTCCCGCCCGTTTCAGCTGATGGAGTCCCGGCCGTGGGTCACCTGCAGGTCACGGGGTCACCTGCGGGTCACGGGCCACCTTCGCGGGCTTTCCCACCTGTTTCCTGAGGGCAGTTCTACTTCACAAGTGTTCTCACCTCAGAAGCCCAGTAGCTGCCTGGCACAGGTGACTGTGGGGAACTCATTCCTTCAGTTTGAGAGTTTCTTTTAACAGTCACATAAGCATCAGGTGTTCCTTCCTGAGTTGTAGGTGTCATCAAACTTAATCAGAAAACGCATTTTATATTCTTTTAAGGATTTCTTCACAGTGACACCTCCCATCTCTGCCCCTACAGGGAAAATCTCTTCTGAGCTCAGAAATACTGCTGTGGAGAGCAAAGGGTGGAAAAAGCTGTTTCCTGATGTATGAAGGATATAATTTGTTTCTAAACTCAGGCTGCTGTTGTTTTACATGTTGCTTTTATTTCATGATTTATTTACAGATAGTGCTTGGAAGGGCTCAGCTAAGCTCTACCCCTTGCAGTGTATGTTTGCTGAATTCACTTCATTCTGTCCTTGGCTACGTTTTCTCATTGTAACAGTGTTATGACATAGGGCTATGGAGAAGGCAAAATGATGGATACAGAGTGTACACTGCTTCCATCAGTGGGTAATTCCAAAATACAGTGTATCAGCACCAGAGATGGCTGTTGTCTGCTTTGGGTAAAAGATTTCCCCCAGGGAATCTTCTGCCTGGTATGTAGCCCAGGGAAATGGACCACCATGGAGAAAGGCAGCCAGGACCTGAGGGAACTAGCTGTGTTGCGGATGGTGTAATAGCATGAGCATCCAACCCTGGGCTGCACTGAGTGAATAGAAATGTTCTCGGGACATTTTTCAACATAGTCACCACTGTTAGCTGTGCATTTTTGCTAGCAATGAACATGAGGCTGGGTACTGTGCTCATCAAAATCTGCACCAGCACCAGCACACTTGACCCATGGCCACTGTCACCACTGCAGAAATGCACTACACGCCACCCCTCTGTGCTCACATCCATAAATGTTCAGTATCAATGAAAACCATTTGGTGCCATTTTTTTCCACAGAGGGATTCAGTGACTCACTCTTGCTTCCTACACACTTCTGTGTCAGGCACCATTCTGTCAGACTGCTCCTCTGTTGCCATATATCACACAGTAACATGTAATGGAATACTGATAGAAAGTTCAGCCTCTACTGCTGTACCACCAACATTCACCTTTGATGTCATGGGCCAGCATTAACTCTTTAGCTCCCAGTGTGCTACATGATGTTATGATGTGAGACAGCAATAACAAAAAATCATAAAACAAAATCCCTTCATGAGAAGAGATGAAGCTGAAAGAGCACATGAGAAGAGCAATGACAGAAACACACATGGTTATTGCTCAGGATTGTGTCACCTTCACTCAGATTTAGGTATTTTGCCCTGCACTGTCCAGAACATTTTTCAGGATCAGAATAGCAAGATGATCAAGGTAGAAGAACTATCATTCCAGAAACCCAGACTGCAGCAGAACTGCCAGTTTGTATTCACTCAAGGATCATCATGCTTAGTCACCTCTAGAAGGCTTTCAGTTTTACTGACCTTTCTAATAGCTACAATCTAGATTGAATTTGGTAATAACTAGTAAAATAAACTGACTTTGATGTCTTTGATAGCAGATAAAATCATCACTGATTATAAATCATGAATTAATCTGCTTACATACATTATTTGCTAGTACCTTGGGGGAAAAAACAAACGACAGGAAGCTTGTAAATCTCACACCTGTCATTTATTTATTGCCATCTGTGCTAGCTATTTGGAACCTCAAAGCTATCTTCACACTGAGCAGTGGATTCATGCTTCTGCACTTCTCAGTCATGGATAAATTATTGTCCAGATTAGATATCTTCCTGTAGAATACTTTAACTCTCTTCTAACCTGTATACCTAAGGCTGGTTGTGTTTTGTTTTGTTTTTCATAAAGGGTTAGCTAAGCATACTAATACTACAGTCAGGCAGCAGCTGGAGTCTGACTCACTTGTCCAAAATATTTCTGAGAGTAGCATTCCAATTTCAGCTTTTTAAAATAATCATGTTGTTTTGGGTTGATGGCAGGCAGCAGCTAAACACCACACATTTGCTTGCTCACTCACTCCCCTCCACCCCCCAGTAGGATAGAGAAAAGAATAAATAGGACAAGCAAAACCTAGAAAACATAAGATCTTCATAATTCAGATAACATGGTGTCATAACTTGAAAGAAAGGTTTTCTTCAGAAGAAGGAGATTAAGGATACAGCAAAAAATCTGAATCCTGATCAATATTCAGAAGTGATTATATAACTATTGTTGCACAAGACTAAATTCAATAACCCAGACTATGTGTGCCACTCCTTTTAGTTTGGAACAAACATTATTAGTGCATACTATGTGTTGTACAAACATATTTTATTCTTAGCATTACACTTATTTGAAGGATAATTTATATATACAAATATCTTCAGTGAGAGGAGTAGTGAGAATGTCAAGTTACAGCCTGAACAAGTGATTGAGCACCTGGTAGGACAGCAGGGCTAACCTGGGGAGCTCAGGTGCAAGCAATGTACATGAGTGACTGAAAAGGGTGAGGCCAGTCTTCATCCCTCTCCAGACTTTATTGAGGGCTGGTAGTGGAGGTGATGGCATCACATCTAGAGATCCCTGTATACCTGAGGACTTTACAGGTCTTGTGGAGGTTAAGCAGTTTCTTCCTTTTATTTCTGTTTGCTGCTATCACATCTATGCAGATCCTTAATTGCTGTGGCCTGACATCTTGCTTCTCTGCAATGTTGTTACGCTTTCTATCACGTTACACTTGATGAGCCAGACAGTCTAAATATTTAGGATGAACTGGCTCAAAAGAATGATGTGTTGGCTGGTCCCTGGAGCCCCTAAAATCCTTAACGAGCAACTACTTGGGGAAACACCAGGATTTTTGGATTCCCTATGGCTGAGTGCTGCACAGATCCTCTAAGAATGAGGACCCCTAAGGAACAATGGTCCTACTAGTAAATTCTTTTCTGAGATGGTAGAACTTTAGAGTAAATTAGACCAAACTTTCCTAACAATGGGGGAAAGAGTACTAATAGCATCTACTGTAGCATGGCTGCTAACACTGACCATTAATGAATATTATTCATTTGTGGAACAATTGAAAGTGGAAAATGAGCTTTTAAAAGCCTGTATCAGACAACTGGAAGACAAAACTATGCTTTTGAGAAGGTAAACTGCCTGGTCTTCAAATGGTATTTCTCCTCTAAAATTAAGAGCTATATCATTAGAGGAGTAAAAGAACACAGATCAATAGGATCCCTGGATCCAGTTTGGAACTGCTTGTAGACAACTCAAAGTCACAGATTAATTAGAACAGTTTAAACAGAAACTGAGAGAGAACATACAAGCTTGACTCTCAAGACTGTGGTGTGTGAAGAGCTGTGAGTGTGATTATTCAGGACTGTAGGTTTCTAAACTTGTATCCATCATCACACATCTGGCCCTCGCGCAAAGACTGTATGCGATTGTAACATATAATGAGGAAAACTCTTCTCTAATTCAATGGATAATGGCTGTGTGTAAAATCATGTGCCCAAATAAAAGTGATGTCTCACTAGTATATGGGCTTTGATGGAGGAACTTCCAAAACTATATTAGAACTGGGAATGAAGGAGGTAATCTATGATGATGCTTTTTGAGATCCTGGACCTAGTTAAACTCACAGCAGGAATGAGGGAACTCATCTTACAGCAGGTGCTTCCCCAGTATGGCAACTACTTGTGTGATGGGGGAATGCCAGCCTCCTGCAACTAGGGACCCTAAGTGGGACAAGAGGCCCTATGTTGAACTGACTATTTTTTGTTCCCAGAAAAACATACAGTGAGTGATGGTGTTATTAGGCATGCGTTCGAAAAACTTGATTGTATATGGTGATCCAACTAAATTTCCATGGAGATAGGGTGATTATTGGTGGATTCAGGGGACAGACCATCCCTGTAACCCAGACATGGTTGAAGCTGGGGGTTGGATGCGTCCCACCCTGGGAATATGAGATGTCTATTGCCCAAGTCCAGAGAATATACTGGGCATAGGCAAACCATGTGATCTGACTCCTCAGATGAGTTCAGATTGGAACAGATGTATTAGTATCTGGGTGGTACAGGTGATATTGAGAGACAACGTGAAACATGAGCCTATTTGCCTTCCAGAGCTGTGCTGGATTACTAATACAAAACAGTACAGGCTCCCAAGGAAGCAAGACGAGATCTCGAGAATGGTGCAGGAACTAGAAACAGTAGGAATCATAAGACCTCCCCACACAGCCTGTATAATTCTTCCACATGGCCAGTATGAAATCAGAGGGCACCTGGAGAATGACAGTTGATTACAGAGAATTGAACAAGGTCATGCAGCTGTACCCAGTGTTCCCTCCCTGATGGACATACTGAGTAGGGAGATGGAAACTTAACATTGCATTTTAGACATGGCAAATGCATTCTTCATTATTCCCACCCACCCAGGAAGAATCACAAGAACAGTTTGCATTCATGTGGGGAGGCAGGCAGTAGACTTTTCATGTCCTGCCGCACGGTATGTGTGCTTAGCTACATATTGTAATAAAGTACTGGTGCATGACCTGGCAGATTTGCATCAACCTAATAACATCAAAGTGTACTACTATATTGGTCATCTCATACCTCCAGTGAGTCAGGCAGCAGCATTAGGACAGGCAGCGGATTCAATGAATATCTATTTACAAGAGAAAAATGAATGATTAAATAAGCTTTTACCTCTCCTATAAGAAAAGGCCCTCCTTGTATTTGAAAAACAATAATTTGCTTTGTACAGGTACATTTTTATTACTTCTATGTACTTTTTCTTCTTATAGTTAGGTGAACAAAAAAACAGGGAGAGTAGTACACATATATATCATATATACTTATATTATGATGGAAGGATAACAGAAGCTTAAAAATATGTATCAATGAAGAGAAAACAATTGCTAGTTTTTTCAATTTCACAGCATTCCTCAGTGTTACAGCTGCAGTGTCCTTAGAGATGCACAGCCTGGCATCAAGTTTGACCAAGTGATAGGAATCAGCATCTAACTCCACTTCAGCCTATGCTTGTGATTCTTTAACTGTCTCTATTCTCAAAACTATTAAACAAATAGAGTTAGTAACACACAGTAGTGTTCATCTTCACAGTTAAGCAAAAGCAGGACTAGAAAGTCTCTTGCAGCTAAAATCTGTCTCAAAGCATACAGTCCATGCAAAACTGAATGTGTCGATATTAATTACCAATCACTTAAAAAAAATTCAACAGGTCCTTTCAAGTATAAATACAAATTATTCATTATGTAGAAGAAACATAACCTTGTAGGTAAAATAAACTTTCAGAGACAGCTCTTGTTAGGATACACTGCATTCTTCTTTTAAACCATGCTGTTTGTGATTAGCCTACCAAACAGCTAAGGCCCAGAAAGGCTTCAGAAGGTAAAACTCCAAAAACCTACAATTAAATTTATCATAGAAATAACAAAGGAAGAATAATAGAGTCAATCTGTCAAAAGTTTGTCAATGTTCTCACAAGCACATTTTCAACATCTATGAAATATTTAGTCATATTTTTTTTCCCAGGTTCTTTTATGTCACTGCACAAGCTTCAGGTAGAGAATCATAACTCCCCGTGACAATGTTAACATCATGCAGGCAAAGATGGAATAGGTGACATTACAGCTCTCGGTGGTTTTTTTTTGTTTGTTTGTTTGGTGTTATCTTTGGTTTGGTAACACTCAGATGATACACGATGCTGAAGTACGAGACTTGCATTAATTTGACAACCATGCCTTTTCCCTGAAGTATTTTGTCTGTATGCTGAGAGGGGCTATTAAGTATCCTCAGCAGCTCACTAAGTAATCACAGGGTGGGGAGAAAGAAATGGACAAAGCACTCTGTGATGAATAACACTCATGCTCTTAAAACACAACCCAAGAAAATATAGGAGGAGGAACAGGAGAAATATTTAATGTCACACATAGAACCACGTAGAATTTTGCATGATTCTGTAAAGAATCTCTTAAGTTATTTAACAAGCAGCTTTATCCACTTTTAATACAGGTCCTTTGACCAAAGCCCACAAATGGATGCAAGTAAATAAACTGATATCAAGTTGTGAATGTACAGCAGTACTCTATAAAAGATAATAGATTGCTTTACACAACATGGTGTGCAGCAGAGATGGACTAAGACCAAGAAAATCTCAAATAGTTCAAATTTAGTTTTATTCAGAAATTCTTTCAGATTATCACTGTACAAATTATTTATCCATAGATTATAACGTTAAAAAAATAATCAAAGCCCAACCAGAATACATGACACTAGGACATTATACATACTTGTAATTGATACTGTATTGTAGTCTGGTGTGCATTGCATTTGGCAAATTTAGTATCAGCCTGGAGCTTTTCAGCTTTTCCTTTTTCTCCCTTTAAGAAATTTTATATTTGTTTCATCAGTTCACTTCTCTGTGGCCCATCCATCTTTTTCTCTCTTCAATAATTTGATTCCTGCCTTCACAAGTGAAGCGTGACTATGTTTCTTGTTAGGAGTTTGCATTTTAACTTGGCTTTTGTTACAGTTATGAAATGCCTTCTGAAAATTCTGAAGAAGAAACACAGTTGAACAGATTAAAAGCAGAGGGAAATGAGAGGTAATGAGCCCATGTTCAAAGATAATAAGTTGCAGACTGTTGACTCTGTTCTTGGAGATTGGACCACTGAGGACTAGCAATCTCCCCACGCTAGGGCCACTGCCATCACAGACACCAATATGGTTATGTAGAAAATGGCAAAATGGCGTTTAAGAAGGCACGGCAGCTCCTTATATACATACATCTATTATCATCTACACCCCTAAGCATGCATAATTAATTAATCTCAGAGCAGGGAAGGTCCTGTCCCGTAACAACCCGATGTCCCAGCCACGCCTACTACAACAGCAGACTTTCTGATTTCTGTCCATAAAAAACAAAAAAAAATAAGCAGGTATTGTGTGTGGTTTTCTTGTTGGGGTGCAGTGGACAAAAAGGCTTTAAACAGTATTTCTTTACAATAAAAAATCATTTATATACAAATACCAAATTTTAGAAGTGAATTAGGGGAAGCAGTTTTACTGCTGCTTTAAGCTTTTCTTTTTTTTCCTATCCTCTTGTTTTCGGAATCTCCTTAGAAGAGTAAAATAAGAAATTGATGTGAAGGTCACTAAGCTATCAGAAGAAAGGGTGACCTCTGATGCTGGAAGTCACTGGAGGCTTCTCCAGTTCTGTACAGATATGTTTGTGCTTCACTCAAGACACCTGAATTCTTGCTAAAGCTCAGCAAGAATACAAAAACTGTGAATTAAGTGGGTGGACTGAAACTGCAACCAATGCACCTTACAGGGCCAAGAGTTCTGATCTATCTTTAATCTTTTACACCAAACAAGTCAGATCTTCAACTTGCTGCCATGCATGATTCACACATTCTCCAAATCTTTATATGGAAAGATGGTTTTCTTTTAAGGGATTACTCCAATGTGTAAAATTAGTGAATTCAACTATACAGTAATGAAATTGAAGCTTCATGCATAACTCTCTTTAACCATTGCATTGGGTCAAGCTTTCCATGTTAGAACTACATCAGTAAAGTTCTCATCTTGGTACATTCCTGATTTATTTTTATATTTTAGTTTAAAAGTTTTAGTCATTCAACCAAAGCTGTGACAAAAGGAATAAAAAGCTCCATGGGAGTACATATATATGGGATTAACTTCTTCCACTGAACTCAGTAACACTGAATGACCTAAAGCTTTAATAGGAAAAAATGATCTAAGTCAAATGCTGTATGGTAACTAATTAAAAAAAAAAAATAAAAAACACATTTAAGTGGGGAATTGTATTCTTTTTGAATGCAAACACAAAAAAATAATAATCTTTGGAACAGGACCCAAAGAAACCTTTCCCTCACGCTTTCATGCAACAGTTCTTTCACCAGCTCTGCCTATGTAACTCAGAAATCATTCTTTGTTCTGTTCCTGTAAATTCAAAAGGATACAATACCCACTTCCTTGGCAACTTTAACTTGGGATCTCTCTCCTGCCTATACAGAATTTTCTCTAAGGAAATGAATATCCCTTCAGCAAGTCAGAAGGAAACACAAGTCCTTTGGTTTCCAACTGCAGAAGCATTCGATTCTGTGATTCTACTGCGCAGTGTGAAACAATTTATTTGTATCTATCTCATGGTTTTCCTGACAGTTTTTACATCCCAAGCATCAGTCTGTAATCCTCTGTAGTTCCAGCAGAGGGCAATATAATCAAGCCATTTATGAAACGCTCTTCAAAGCAATTGCCGTGAATAGCTCCTACAAAGTTCCTCAGGTTTTGTTGTTGCTCTAGGTTTGTGTTCTAACGACAAATGTTTATGATTCAATCCTTTTTTTATCCCAGAAAAGTTCATATTGCTTATTTCTTACTGCACAAATGCACAGGCACGTTCTCAATGCCTGAAAATTTCTCTATGGAAAAATCAAGACACAACCCTCCTCACCATCATTTTTTTTTCTTGTCCTCCACCATCCATTTCAATGTAAAAGTTACACTGTGCCCCACACCTTTAAGAAATCTTCACATTAATATGTAGTTTTGAAAAGTCTCAGAATATCTCTTGGAATAGATTAATGGGCAAGTTGGAAGCAAATCAATTGAGAGTACATGATAAACGCTATTTAATTCTTCCTATGGCTTTGTTATTCACACACTCATCTGTGTGATGAGCGTGAATACATGCGTATGAAATGGAATCTCACTTTCAAAGTGTAACAAAACCTGCAGTGAGATCACTCATAGGAAAGCATTATTTTATAAGTATGCAAGTTTATGGATCACGAGAGATCATGAAACATTTGTAAAGATTTTCCCAATGATAAGGCTCTGTGGTTTTATTTACTGAAGTCTGGACACATTTAGACAATTATGAGTTCTTAGAAAGATAACCAGATCTCTAACACAAGAACACAACAGCCACCAGGCAGATTTCATAAAACCTCACAACAATACCATAAACTGTATTAGTGTTTCATAATTCATGAAGGAACAATATTCCCTCCAGAGCATTAAAACTAGTTAAGATAACACAAAAAAAAAACAAAAAAAAAAAAAACCCAGGATGTATATATTCAGAATACCTTAGCACCTTTTTACTTCATATTTAGCATTTTTAGGATTAGAATAGAAGGTCCTGGTTCATATAAGTTCAGCTCTCAAAACTCCTGCAAGAGCATTAGAACCTATGGATGTTAACATCCTTGAATTTGCTTTTCCTTTTACATCAGATAGTCCTTCAAAAAGTTATATTTTGGTGACCTCCTTTCAAGCCATGAGAAACTTAAGCTTGCATTTATTTCTTCACATAAGGATTTTGCCTACGCAATCGCTGGTGAATGGCTTAATAATCCATCCCTAGGAGATGTCCACAATACTCAGAAGGCACCCAGATGCCATTACTTATGCAGAGAATAATCAAAATCAGAACCTGCTCCCTCAACTACAGCAACCTGATTCTGTTCTTCAAAAGCAGCTACAGCAAATACCGTACTGTGAACTCCTCCACTTGCTATGATAAAATGAAAGCTGAGTCTCTTGTGCTGCTGCCAAAGCCATGCACTGATGCTTCAGAAAGGATCATGTCAATTAGTAAGAAAAAATTTTCAGAGGCTGCTGAACCAAAGCATAGATCTGAACACACTGTTCACAAGTCCTCCAAATTTTTCAGGCTGAAACACATCTATTTGTCAGCATCAGATTAGAAAATAATGATATTTAAACCTGGCAAATGCTTCACAAGCTAAAAAACAGAGCCATAAAATAGATTGTTTGTCACATAAGTCAGTGCTGATTGGAACAAACAGTCTCTACTAAGCACACACTGCAGCTGTGGAAGGCTCATAATTCTGTCAAAAGGTAAGTATTCTTGAGTGAGATTGAACTGTGTTACAGAGTAGTTTCAACATTTATGGTGTAAATGAGTAATAGCTCATTAATATGAATGTTCATCCTCCACCCCCAGGATAACTCTCCATATGCAGTGCTTTGCTCGCTGCTTGTTCCAATGCACATAACAGAGCATAGACTGGAAAGGGGAAATTAAATCTCTCAGTAGAGGACAGGATAAACTCTATACAGGCAAATTCACTATTTCCATGGCTCACCAAACATCCACAGCAGAAACCAAAGCAGAAAACTGAAACACAGAGGATGTGCAGAGGAACTCCATCTGACAGGAGATGGCCAGCTCTGGTGTTCTTCTTCATTGAAGCAAACCATGGCCTAACGACCACAGAACAGGAGAGGAGTGAGCTTCCTGAATCCTGAAACAGGCACTGTACATTCGTTTGAGGTAGTCTTAAAACACCCCTGCAGCTGCCAAGACTTCGTCATGTAGTTTTACCACACTCAACTGCAGTCGGATTTAAGACAGGTTTGGTACCACTGCATTGGACTTGGTTTAAAAAATGGTCATTTGTTTGTTAGTTTTTAGGTTAGAAGTTATAATAATATATCGTGCCCCTCATATTAAACTACCTGTAAACTAAAACCAAAGAATACTCAGTAAGCCCATCCCTACCACCTGCACTACTATTTGCAGTCAGAGCTCAAACAGGAAGGGAACACAGTTCCCCCGCTAAACCAATATTTAACTAACAATCTGACTCTGACTCACAGGGACGTGCAAATATCCCACCACTGACTCAACCTAGAGCTCTGCTCTTGGTTATCAGACTGGGACTGCTCCAAACACCACTGCAGATCGTTGTTTGCAGATCTTTTGTTAACAGACAACTGCATAACAAATCAACCATATTGTCATGGGTTACCTGGAATGCCCCCATCACTTCCCCTCCCCCACAGCTGTGTAACAGCCATGTAGAGAAGTGGACTCAGCACATCCCTATTGACCCATGCAAGGGCAGTCAGCACTGCCTTCCCTTCACCTTGGCTGTCCCATTCCATTGCCCCATTATCAACACATGCTCAGCCCTATTCCCACCATAATGATGTCCAGGCGCTGGGCTGCAGTAGGGCTGTCCCCTCTACCACAGTGCTAACCACATGGACAACCCCAAGCACTACCTGGGGCAGCCAGAATTCAGTGCAAAACTCAGACAAGATCAGTGCATGCTACAAAGTAGCACTCTGTTTTGCAAGTTGGAAGACAGCGGGATTTCATCTGGGTTTTTCTAATGGCAAAGGAGGCAGCAGATCAATGCCACAAAGAAAATGGAATACAGGCATTTCCCTCCTAATCTCTACCATCAGAGACATGAGCTTACACATTCCGTTGTGACCTTTCATCCACTCCAGAGTAATCCCGGACGTTCCAATACTCACAGGGACTGCTCTGCACAACCTTACAGCAGGCTGTTCAAGGCTGATCTGTCCTGGCCAATGTTGTGGCAAAGCACAGAACATCCTGCATGACTCCAAAAGGGTCAAACAAAATGAAAGCAGTTAATTTGTTGCACAGAATGGCATCTTAAAACCAATGTATTGTAGTTACTATCAAAAGTAATATCAAAAGTCCTCCTCTGATCTTCAATCACCATCTTTCAAGCATTTCTTGCTCCACAGTTTTTGATGAAGACTTCTTTCAAAAGATCCACTGGTAAAACACTGCATATCTTGCAATGAGGAAGAAGTTGAAAGGGTTAAGACCTGGCAGCAGAAATATCAGCTGTATCTCTGGCTTATCAGATTTATAGATTTATTCTGTAAACCCCATGAATATGTACTTCTGTTGGGAATGTTAGTATATCTGAACAGCTGCAGTTATGCTCCTTGCCTGTGCGTTAATAAAAATCCATATACATGTTATGCACCTGGGAAAAAGAGTTCTGAAGACCTGAGGTTTCTGTCTGGGGATGCGGGTCCCCAGAAGCTTAAGATAACCCCAGATCCATGCAGAGGATTCCCCTCTTCATCCCATACAGCCTCTACCCATCTGCTCACTCTTGCGGGCTCCAGCCAGGTTGGGACACTGCAGGAGGGTGGAGAAGCAGCTCAGTACCTTCTCTTTTTGCAGCCTCTCAGCTTTCTACAGTCACAAATGTGAAATTTCCCCCAGCTGGAAGCAGCATTCAGACAGTCCTGTTTGAACAAACTCAATGAACTGGCCTAGGCCATTCCTGAACCCAAGTTACACCCTGAACACCTGGCAGCACAGACCTACAGACACACTTCTTTTTTCCCCGAGGAAACCTTAGTTTCAATAATACAGAATTATCATTCAAACAATAACTCTTGGCTGCTACCAAGGCCAGCATGTGTACCTCCCTGGTCAAAACCAAGATGCAAAGCATGTTCTACAAATGGCCACAACCAGAATAACAGCAAACGTTTCATTTGAATACTACCCATACCCATGTGGTTTTGTTTTATTATACTGTAATGAATTAGAGTGACATAAATAACGTCTATTGGGTCATTCATTTCTTGTTGTAAGATTGTAGTATTATGATTTAACAAAACAGCATGTCACTGCACCAACTTACAGCTTCCTGTAGAAAAAGCATCCACTTATCCAACTGCACTCATTTACATCGCCAAGATTACTATAAAAGATGAAAGCTTAAGGTAATGCTTATCAAATAACTTTAACACCATTGCATTGTAACAAGTGTTTGAAGGTTTTCACATCTAGTGTTCAGTACATCTTCCCAGAAGTTAAGTGCCTGCATGGAAGGAACTCGCATGTGCAGCCATACATGGCACAACCTTACAAGGCTTTAAATAACACTAACTGGGCTCAGTCAAATTCTGTTCTTCATTCAAATTTTATTTAGAATTCAAATGTATGGTTTAAAATGTATGCCCATTCCATAGGTATAAAAGTTTAAAAAAATACATTGATTTATTGATAAATGCTTCAGGTTAAATTTACATTTTCATACATTATCATTATATTGCAATAACTGTTTTGCATCTTTTAACACTTAGAAAAAAAAATAAATTAATGGGAATGAATAAATCATTTGAAACCACGTTAAAATAATCCCTTAGAAAAGAGGGGTGAAGTCTGTCCTGATGTTTAATTCCTTGCTCCTGTAAATAAATAACATAATAAGCAATACAAGGAAGCAGGCGTTAGAGCAAAGCACTTACCCACAGTACCCATGGCCATGGCGGGGTGCCAGCACCATCCCAATGGACAGGGAGAGTTAAACTCTGCTCTGTCGGCTGACACAGTCCCAGTGTTGGGCATCTCAGAGCTGAACCACAATCCTACCCCCTCCACATAACACCCCACCCACCTGGCCCCACTGGGGGAGATCACTTTACCTGAAAGAGTTAGAAAACTTGACTGCCTTTGTGAGAAATTGAGATTGCATCTCCAGAGTCAGAGAAGCTCGGGCAGTCCTACCAGCAGCCAGAACACACAGCTCAACTAATGCACACGGAGCTCCACAGCAAAAGGAAGCATCAAAACAGCCAAGACGAAGTCAGAGCTTACCGGGGCAAACCAGAAGCCTTCAAAACAGCTGTGGATGTCCCTGTTCATTGCAGGAGAGCTGGACTACATCACCTTTAACGGTCCCTTCCAACTCTAAGGATTCCATAATTGTGTGAAAATACAAAGTGAGCACCTTCAGGACCCTCCTTTACGTGAAAAAATTGTAGAGAAAAATCTGAAGAATAAAACTAAAGAACAGTGAGTTCATCTCCTTACTGCACACAATGGTCACCCTGAAGGGAAGCAGCACAGTTTGCTGCCAGAAATCCTGGAAAATCCTCACAACTACTCTGACAGGTTGGGGGGGGGGATTTAGGGAGAGTTAACATGTGAGAACCAATGCCCTGCAACACAAAAGGCCGTTAAGTTAACCATCCAACCTGCCTTCCTGCTGGACATGCTTCTCTGCACGAATCCATTGCTGAGCTAACACAAGGCAGCTTCCTTCTGGCATCACCCTCTTCATCAGATGGGATGTTTCAGAACTCTGAAGACCTCTCACATCAGGTAGAGACGTGTGTTTGCACACAGATATATACAACAAGGTTAGAAAAATATTTAATTTTTGCTTGCTTAAATAATTATTGAGAAGTGTTAATACATGAATACATTAATATTTGTACAATTAAAACTTTATATATAAATATTTATATATATATATAAAGCAGTTTTCATAGCAGCCATTGCATACATAGTAAAATTAAGTTGATGCTGCAAAGCTCAGGCCAAGCAGCATTAGGCCCCTTCCAAGAGGAACTTCTGTACCAGAGCTGAGTTTCTGGAGGAGGAGCCCCGCTGTTACAGACAGCGGATGGTGCCTACCCTGCTCTCAGATTCTGCCCACCAAAGGGCACAGCATTTTGAAGAAATGTGACTACATGGAGTCACTTTGTGGTCTCTCAGCCTTTGCCTTAAACACTGGAATCAGGTCAACACGCTCATCTACCAAGCATGCAGAAATGCAAGGGAATACCTTCAAGTGGGTTTGTTCACATGGCAGGCCGCTGCCTCACAGTAGCACACAGCAGAAGGCACCACGCAGGGCTGGGCTCAGCAGCTCATGTTCAGCTTGTTTTTGTTCAGTTCCCTTTCCAGGTTTCCTATCAGAGTATCTATACTTTCCTGTAGGTCCTTGAGGTTTGCCCTGTGGTTCCCTGCTGAGTCTATTGCCTGCATTGTCAGGTAGCTCTGGAACGTGTGTTCCTCAGGGAGGGACTGCGGGAGCTTCATCAGACCATCAGCATCATCGACTCTGCTGCTGTCGTCCCCACTCTCCGAGTCCTCCAAAGGGACATCGTCATAGTCTGCCTCGCCGAGGCAGTCCCTGGGGCTGCAGAAGTAGCCTTCCCCACAGCCGCTCCAGTCGCCTGCGTAGCGGTTGCTGGAGGGGCTGTCCAGGCCAGCTGGCCTCGGCCGCAGCACTCCGCCCGCATCAGCACTGCTCAGGTTCAGCATCTGCGGTCTCTGCCGCCGTGGCCTCAGGTAACACATGGACAGCGGGTGCTCGGGAGGCACGCTGGGATGCACGGATTCCTGGGCAGGTGAACGGTGCACTAGAAGAAAGGAGGATTACACCCTGTGTGACTGAATCCATGCGGCAACACAAAGGGTCGGTGACAGCACCCACGGGCGAACGCCATGCATGATGCGTGCAGATTCACAGCCAACACACTGCACTACCACTGCTCGATAGAAAATCATCAGGAAAACTGCTGTTAAAGCTCAGCTTTGAAGATAGTCATGCCAGATCCAAACTGCAACAGAGAAATCCTCCCTCAGCGGAGATGCTCCCAGAGCACAGATCAGATTCAGGGCATGAGGTAACTACCATCCAGCTCTGGTGCAGACAAAGCAAACCATTCGGCTGAAGGGAATGGCAGAAAGCAGGCACAGCAGCAGAGGTTAACACAATGAAAATACCAATGCAGAGAAACACCTAAAGAAGCTGAAGTGCACCAGAGCTGAATTCTCACGTTTCTCTTTTGCCCTGATGTTCCAGTCTATTAATAGAAGCTTACTGGCATTAATTTCTTTAAGCAGCCACAACCAGAAGCGCACTCCAACGGGCTTACGGCAGTTAATTACCTGAGCTCATGGTAACACAGCACAAGTTACTAACAGCCACCTCCACTGCTACCAGCTTCCTATGGTAAACAGCACATATTTTTACTGGCCTATGCCTATTAAATGTCTGAGCCGCAGAACCTCTTTATGTTTTAAACAGGCCATGCCCACCTGTAATTAGCTGCAGACTTCCTGTGCACAAGCATGCACTGTTCAGCACCTCACTCCTGTTCCCTTGCGTCCCTCTGAAGCTGCCAGAACCCCCCCTGCCCACACCACAGCTCCCCCAGGGTGCTCCAGCCTCACTTCACATCTCACACAGTAGTGCACAATAACTATTGCTGCTTTCCCCCCCTCTCCCCACTATAACAAAAGCCCTTCTGTTCAGACTCTGCTTCATTAAGTCGAAGGGCCATGGGTTAACAATAACTTGCCAGCATTGCATGTTCTAGCCAAACAAGGACTTATTTGTTTTTGGTTGGAAAAACACGGAAATCGAAGTATTGCACAACATGTTGATTATCAAGCTGCCCCAATCTACAGACTCTTCCATGTAGGAAGAGTCCAGACCACAATGTCTCCTCCAGGTCAAGCTGCACTACTTACAGCTAACCAGAGTTCTCTGACTCACAGCTCTGCACTCATATTTTACCTCTGTGTTAGCTGTGTCCTGCACGCTTCTTGCAAGTTGAGGACTTCAGGCTTCCCTTCAAGGTGAGGAGGAGCTCTACTTACCTTACTCATCACAAACACACCACAACCTACTCCCAAACATCCCCCTGGGCTTCAGTGCGGCACATGCTGCATCTTATTATCACCTTCCTTCAGCCACACTTCCCACCCCTCCTGTACTGCCTTGTGGGTCTGAGTGAAGCTGGGAGCTTCGCCCTGCTTCTCATCCAGAATACCTATGATGCTGACCAGCAGCAGGCAAAGCATGAAACACGTTCACACACTCAGGTTCCTCAGCAGGCTCCTCACACGCCTGGCAGTTGTGTTGAGCTGTTATTTAAAAGAAGTCTCTAGATAAAAGCTTCAAAAGTATTCCTGGCGAAGAAAAGCAGAGACTGTTTAAGACAGCCCTTGTAACAATGATACTGTGTGAATTTCAATGCTTCTTTTGTAATCATAAAAATCCCTTTAATGGGGCATTATGTTTCTTATATGGTTTATGAACTACTAAGCCAGAAGTCTACATGCTCCCATGTCTATCCTGCATTGTGTGCTAGGGCAACATGCATTTATACCTCATTCCCACAAATACACAACAAATCCAGACAGCTTCTGCTTGGAAATTTCTATATTATTTTTGTTAATTTGCCAGAAACAGATCCTTGTCAACTTTTAACCAATGCTGTATTGCCTATCAGCCCTTTTGTGACCCTCTGTGTTTCCTAATTGCCTCCAAGTCTCCAATGAAAAGCAGACCACATCCACTTCAAGTGAAATCAAATAAACTTAACAAGAAATACAATCAAACATACTATTTCTTTAGATTAATTGTAATTGTCTCAGCGCAGAAAATCAGTATCTTTCCTAGAGCAATTACTGTGTTCTAAAAGGGAACAATTAAGAAGATGGTAAGACAAGCTGTATCTTCTCTTACTCTAAAGAACATAAAGGTTTACACTATTCAGGTTTGAAAAACAGTTATTAAGACTCAGGTTAACCAGCTGACAGTTTTCCACACCATCAGTGCACCGTGAAGAATGAAAGTACCACAGCATGGAGCAATGGACCCATCTTCCATATAGCAAGGAAACTAACAATAGTTTGGCCAAAGAACACCTGAATACAAAATTAAACTCATTGGATCTAATGTCATTTCACAGCATTCTTATAAAACTTAACTAAAAACCTCCAATATCTTAGCCTGATCTTGCCTTAAAGCAGCAGTGCTTAGCACGGTTCAACTGCAGAAGATGAAATGGAAAGGAATTCACTGTGGGCTGAAATCCAAGGCTCACTGATGTCATTGTGTTTCCACTGACTGTCTGTCTGAATAGCCTGGGACACGTGAACACTGTATGATCATTCAAGTGGGCCCCAAAAGGAAGATCTCTGCAGAAGTAATTACCTTCATTTGTACTTCAGTAGTTAATTAAGATTAGAATTTCACTTCCATTACTGGGAACTGACCCCAAATTGTGCAAAAGTATTCGAGCTCTTCAGTTTGGAAACATGAGATAAAAGGTACT
Source organism: Cyrtonyx montezumae (assembly GCF_038088225.1). Lineage (NCBI taxonomy): Eukaryota > Metazoa > Chordata > Aves > Galliformes > Odontophoridae > Cyrtonyx > Cyrtonyx montezumae. Next base: position 13,295,715 of record NW_027071825.1, read on the forward strand.
TGCACACAACATTTTTCCTTACGCAAAGCTCTGGAAAAACAACAAGTTGCATGGCCCCTACTGCAAGGAACAACCCTGACAAATTACAAATGGAGAAACTGAGTCTCTCAGACTCCAAACAACTCACGAATCCCATACACTCAAAACTGTGAATGGCTGAAGCAGGAAAGCAGGAAAACAAGAACTAAAAACAAATATAGTTCAGATGTGGGAATATTACTACCACTAGGTCTGCTTTTTCTGATGCCTTTACTTACATAAAGCACTTTTCACTGAATTGCTGCCATGTGGAAAAGAAGTAATTAGAACAAGAAACTTTACATTAAGCAGTGGTTTGATACAAAAAGTAACTATGTGATTGCATGATTCTTTGCACTCATAGGTGATGCCAGAGTACCTCATATTTTAAGGATCCTGATGCTGTTCAGTTACCCTGTGAATTAATCTACACTGTCACACAGTAAAAACATACAGCAACAGTTCGGTATTTCCCCTTGATTAGATCAATGAAACAGTACCTGGCCACAGTTGGAGTAAATAGTGAAGAACTTCTATGTGTTTTTTGAAGTCCAGAGCACTAGCAAGCTCCTCTGAGTCTGTGAAAACTCTGTTGTTGTGGTTGGTGGTCTCCTGCTTCTGGCTCAGTAACACAGGCCCAAAACACACAGCTAAGTTCTGGCATGTCATCTTATTTACTTCGTGGTAAGAAGCCACCAGCTTCAGGTGATCCAACAGCATCTTCAAGGTAGCCTGCAGAACAATACACTCATTGGGGAACAAAATACTGGGTGAATGCAGAGTAATCACCTTAACATCACTGCTCTAGAGGGAAAATACCAAGGCTGACAGCTCAAGCTTTTCTACCAACACCAGCAGTGGAATGCCTAAATGCTGAATAAATAAGCCGTGTTAGACTGCCACAGAGGAGAAAAAGTAGGACAGAATATCTGGAAGAATTCAGCTTGTTTCTTACCTGATCTCAGTTATATGTGGATGAATTCTCTAGCAGTAGAGAGGAGATATCAAGAAAGGGAGAGACTGCAGAAGCAGTACAGGGAAGCCAGATATATTAGAAGATGAAGAAACCCTTAGGAAGACTTCAGCATCAAAAGCCTCCAGAAGTCTACTTAGCTTTTAACAAAAATAACCCATCCCTAGCCGTCTGGCCACCCAGTCCTGCTGTAAATGGGAACAGCTTACCTGTAATCTAAAAATAAAATAGTGCCATTTTTACTGCTTAGCTTTCAGAGACAATTTGTGAAGGTACACTTAAATGAGAGTTATGGCAAGATACCTTCACTCTTGACTGAAAATACTTCTAAGGAAGTATTCTCAAAAATTTGGAGCATTAAAATCTATATTTTCAGAAACATTGTACATGTTTTGACACGTTTTAAATCCAGTGTAAAAATACTCCTTTATTTTCTGCAGCTGGAAATTTACCATTACTTGAACCCATTAATATCACTCACCTTCTCAACGTCTGGGAGGCAATCCAGAAGGGCTGCTGTGTGCTCAGAGTCACTCAGGTCATTTTCACAACCAATAGCAGTCATCTTCAAGGGATTTTTCACCATGGCATCCACCACTGCCTCATAGAGCTGTTTGGTTATCAGCGGAGAGGGCAGCTCACGCAGATAATCCTTTAGGACACCTTCAGAAGAGATACACAGTTGCTGGTATCGAGCTGCAGGTTCACTGTTCAGAACAGGTTGGGTTGGAAGCACTAAAGGCATACAGAATTCACCTATCTCACAGGAGTACTGTCTGCACCAGTGACAAATTCAGGAGCTAGAGACAGGAGGAGGCAGTAAGGGTAGAATAACACCAGCAAGCTGAGCAGCAGCTCTCTGCACGGGACAGGCACTGGCTACAGCCAGTGAGTAGCTCTGCAGCACTTGTGTCCATGCTGCCAACCTTGGTGATGGGCTCTCCTAGTTGCAGTATGTACTGCTGCAAGCCCAGAGCTGGAGGAGGGGTGCTTTCTGTTGGGTGCAACAGCTTGGCAGCACTGCATCCAGCTTCTGTGCCTTCCACAGATACAAACAAACGAGAAGGAATCGAGTGTCTGCATTCATGTAAGTGGGTGCTAAAAGCTGGCTGCACTTCGATGTGAGCCAGTTTCAGCAACTATAAAAAGAAAACCCAGATGACTTCTGGTTGGCCCTGGAAAGCACACAAACATAATGCCATGGGGCAGCACATCCAGCAGAGCCAGCACTAAAAGCTCTGAGGGAAACGAACAGCCCTCTTATTGTCCTCTAAAAGAATAAAGAAAAAGCACTCTGTCCCATAAATATCTGCCCATTCAGCTAGATGACAACTTAAGAAGTTTGTTAAGAAATGGTAAATTAAAAACCTTTTGAAAGGGGACACTGTAATTAACAGAGCAGTCTGTCTTCAGATAAGGCACACTTGTAAAGATAGAAGTTTTTTTGCACACATTCCACACAGCTCTGGAAAAACCCACATTGCTGTAAATACTGTCACATTCTGGTCTTTGATAAAGCAACAGTTCATATCAATTCTATCATTGTAACTTAGCAGCAAACTGAACCACATTGCAGCAGGCTTTTTATGAGACCTTTTATAAAAAAATACAAGGAAGTGGAAGCTAACGTTTCCCCTCTGCAGCCACGTTTGCATGCAGAAGATGAACAAACGCCAGTTTCTCACTGCATAACTAGTACCACTGAGAAATGAGGAGCACAGCCAGCGTGGAGGCAGCCAGCCAGGCTCTGCCCCACAAGCAACACAAACCCAGCAGTAGGGCCCAGCACAGCTCCTCTGGCTGGGCAGGCCAGCAGCCCGCACACAGCTCCCCAGCGCAACACGGCAACGTACTGGCAGGGGTATGAGAAACTAAACCAGCCGGCTCTATGCTTTCCTGAAACACAAATTCCGCTGGGCTTCTTTGTTTGCTTTGGGGTTTTCTGTTTTTATGCAAAGCAGTTACAGAAGTGGCATACGCTTCTGTTTACTAACTCGTTTACATTCTTCCCTTCCCACCAATGATATTTCATCTTCTCAGTACAAAGCCCCGTGTCCCACATGTATTCACAGGTAGAAATGAGAGCAATGTGGCAGCAGGAGGCGCAGCACAGCACAGGCTGGGACGCCTTCCCTTTTATCTACTTGAAGCATCAGCAGGAAATGCTGACACTGTCAGGCTTTGGGTGGGGAGGGCCAAATTCAGAATCAGCTTACAGCAGGAAAGGAGTAAAGATATGTCCAAGTCATATCAGCTTCTGCTGCTGCAACAGTCACAGCTGATGACTGTGAGGAATTCTTCTGACAGCACCCACAACCATGAGACTATCACCTGCTGAAGGACCTTAGAATCATAGAACCAAGAGAATCACTAAGGCTGGAAGAGACCGCTAGATCAGCTAATCCACACACGAGCACCACGTCATTAAACTGTGTCCCTCAGTATCCCTGGTTGACAGGGAAGCTTGGGAGCCACTAATGCCCTTTGGCCTTTCTAAACACTTTTGCTATTCACTCTGCCAAATTAGCCCTGTTTTCTTGCAGGAAGCCACACTCCCCACTGCCAGCCCACTGGCACATTCTCCTTGCCATGACCCCTCACCCCACAGAGCAAATAGAGACAGCAAGCTGAAATTACCATCCACTTCAGTGATCCCTCATTTTTCTGGCTCAATGAGCTGTTAACAGTGTTACACGTTTTACATAGAGATATGAATTCACACGGATGAGAACAGACACGATGCAACAACACTTCTACTGGTCAATTCCTAAAATTGGCAGCACACTTGGTTTGGAGCCACGAGCGCCTGTGTAAGCCTGTGCCAACCCCAGGGGCAGTTCTCAGTTGAGATTTAATCATTAAATGCTCATTCTTTAGTCTTTGGAGAGCTGTCAAAAAAAAAATCTTTATAATCGTCTGGAAAAACAGCACTACTCAAATTTCAAAAAGACACAAGAAAGCACTTCTCCCCAAATGTGCCAAGATTTATGCTGAGGATTCACATTCTATGGAACACATGCTTTGGCTTAGGGAAATACGAGTCACGTGCAGCAGCCTCAGCACTGCAAGCACAGCATGAAGCACCAGGGCAAACAGCCATTGCCCAGGTTCCCTGTACAGCTCTGCGGGCTCTTTACTCCCATGCTGAGCACAGCAGATAGCCCAAGCTCTGCCAGCACAAACCACAGCCTCACCTATATGCCCAGATGGTGCTAAGCAGAGAACAGCTCAGCCTCATCAATGTGGCTTACAGAGATGCTAGCATGGCATTAAAGTACACTTCTCAGATTAAGCATCACATCATAAACTTGTGACAGAAAGCACAGCCAGACTGGCACCGCTGCTCTGCCAGGGCCTGCTGTCTCCAATGAGCACTCCTGCAGCTCCAAGCTCAGCTTCCATCAATAACAGTGGGTTTCCAGTGCACAATACCCCCAGGGACTAAAATGCTTGTGATGCATTACAGGTTCTTTAGCATACAGATATGAAAAAGCCCCTTCACCCATCCCCACAATATTCCCAAAACATTTCTGTAATTTTGCTGTAGATCATTCCTGCTAGCGTGGGAGTAGAATGCCTTTTTTATTATAGCAAAATTAAACATCAAATATGTCAAATTTTTCAATGGCCAAAAATTTACATTAACCAAGTACGTTTGACATTTATCTGCTTATAAATCAATATCAGACAGTTGCTGCTGTTTGACAGTGGAATTGAGTTACTAATTTGAGAAAAGTTTTCAATAATAATAAACATCATCACATTAGAAATTATCACTGCCTCTTTCATTAATCTATTTGCAAGGAGAAGAAAAACATTAAGTTAAAAGATCTTTTCAATTATTTACTACTTCTGTTTGCCTTCTCCTAATAGAAAATGAATCACAGCAGAGTGCAGCACGAGCCCAAGGTTCTGCTGCTGCAAATGCTGGTGCTGGTGAGCAACACTGAGCCCAAGTGTGAGGCCAAAGGAGCTCAGCTGAACTGGCTGGGTGGCTCTGTATGAAAGGTTTGGTTAACAAAGAAAACGTCACTGAGCAGTATCTTCTGAGGGTACCCAGATTAATTACAAATTGTATTGAACACAAAATTAATTCCCAATACACTGCAATGAAACAATCAAAAAGGATAGAACTGTTCAATGCCTCTGAATGGCACAAAGTGGTCTGGCACAGAAAATTTACACCCTGGCTGCTGTTGTTAACATTTTCCATCACTGGATAGGAAGTAATGAAATGTTCTTGTCTGACTGCCTCAAGCAATTACTTTATTCCATGATCCCTGAAATTAGCTCAGCTTTGGTTTAGAGAACAAGTATCATCAACAGTTACAAAACTCTTCCACCTTTAAGCAACAAAAAAGCACCTGACAACTTCAGCTGTACTGGGCACCAATGCTCCCTGAAAAAGCTGGTACAGACAAATAGAAGCTTTGTCAAATCTTCTGCTCTTCTGCCCACAGCTCCTCTCCTTTGTAAGGATGCTGCTGTGAAAGCCACCACCTCATGCAGGTTTCCTTCCTACACCAAGTTCTGCATGTTAATGAAACTCTGCCCTCCTCCCTCCCAGTCACAGATATTGAACACACACCTCCGAGGTTACTGAGCTTGCTTTCACATTACAGAGAAGTAGTCAATGGCTTGTTAAACAGCAACAGAAAACTAGTTCAGAGCCCCACCGCACCTTTTAAGAAGTACATTACAAACATGTTAAAATCATATATTAAAAGAGAAGTCAAATCATTACCTGTTATCACATTAATATCTGGGTACCGGCTTTCGGAGAGAGTCACCGCCTTGCTGTCCCTCTCAAATGCCTCTCGAAGCTCCTTCTTAACCGCTGCGGAGCCACACAGCCGATACAGGCCTACCACCTGCGGGCAAGAAGGACAGCCCCGCGTCAGTTGTCCCGCAGAGCAGAACATCTATCATGTTAGGCCCCACCCAGGAAGTATAGCAAGAGGTTCAAACAACTGTTTGGAAACATACCTTAAGAACATTCAAACAATGCCTACTGCTAATATTAAGTAATCATGTACACAATCAAAAGTTACTCAAGATAGAGTTGACTGGCAAGTGACTAATGCTGAAGCTTTCTACAGCAGGGGACATCCCAAGCAGCGTTCACCGAGCCATCCCACGCTACCAGAAGCACACCACCAGGTAATTCAGAATCCATTCAGGACTTTGCTTTTATGTAAGACTCAGGAAACAAAGCAATACAGATAAACACAGATTCTCATCTTCAGATCACTCATTTAGATCACCATCGTTTTTCCTAGTAAAAACTGTATGATTATATAAGATAAAACTGGGCCTTAAGCAGAAATGAAGAAAAAAACATTTTGAAGTACACTAGAGCACATTTCAAAATAGTTATTAATCATTAGTAGGAAAATGTAGCCATACAACTGACTACCTAATAAACAAGAGATGTCATAAATCTATCCTTAACGTTTTCCTACAACATTTTTCCTACAAGAATAAGGTAGACGTAACTAAAACTCTATCTGATGTTGGTAGAAAGGATTTCAAGAAAATTACAAACACTCTATTCTGATGACATCCACAAGATGCTATTTTAAAGATGAATAACCATATTCATATTCCATATTTCAAATGACACGCAATATTTAGTGCAAAGCAAGGTTTATTTCATACGCTCAAGATGATAAGAGTGACTCCACAGCAAACATGGACTGAATTAATAAGTCAATTATGTGCTTTCACACACTCCAATTTTGCATTTTATTGATGCTGTATTTTTCATTTTCATCACGAGCTAAATCTTATATTATTTTTATTTAATTTTAATGGACATTACAGGCAAATGTATTCAACACCGTATGGTTAGCCCCAAAATGCTGTGGACTCAAACAACCAGCCCAAAACCTGACACAGCTTGTGCTGGCTTATAACATGGATATCTAGGTTTGCAAAGAATTGTATTTGTCTGGTCACATATTAATTCCTGTTTAAATACATGGAAAGTCACTAAATGGAATTTGTACTCTCTCTTCCCCGAGACCAAATATGACCCAGTGTTTGCCTAAGACAATTTAAATCAAGTTTTCTAACACTGCATCTGGAAGTCAGGTGGAGATGACATACCATGACAGGGTCTACATTCTATAAGAAAATCAAAAGGTCACAGAAACACATGCTTAAAAGTTAACAGTATATTTTGCATTTTTGTTTCTCCCTCAGCAAATTAGATTTCATGCTCAGAAGAACCAGGTGCACACAGACAGCTCAGATCCCAAACGCCTCATTACCAGTGATGCCTTGATTACCCAAAATCATTTGCATGACTAGGCACTAATAAGCCCAAAATAAAACACTGAAACCGTGAGACATAAATACTGGAGAGAATACAACTTCTTCTCTTCCACTGATTTGCACGTTAGGAGAAGCACAATAAGAGTCACACAGGTATTATCAGTAATGACTTTCAATGAAGTAATTACATAGAAATACCACTTCTGTCACTATATTTTGATCTAGGTTATAAGTAGCCATGTTAATCCCATAACACCTGGAAATTATATCCAAACTGTTAGCAATTAAAAGTAGTGACAGTGGTAGCTGTCACTACCTCTCAATTTCACCTGAGCAGGAACAGGTGCAACAGAAACCAAGGGCTCACAGCCTATGGAGCAGTATGCAGAAGCTCTCTCACCAATTTCAAATGAATTGTCAAGGGGCAACCTCTGTCTTTAGGAGTGCATGTCTTCCTTCCTAAGAGACTTCTAGACTAGCATCTGTAACTGGGGATTTGTTTCTAAAACATTTTTGTCCATTGCGTTACACCAACTAAAATAAGTTACATTACGATGAAGAGTACACACTGGGCCTTACCAGCTTTCCTAATCCTAAGGACAACTCAAAGAAAGGCAAGGAGAAGCAGTGTGAGGAAATAAATAACCTATGCTCTTGATTGCTCTTCCTCATCTTCATATTGTGAGCCAAGTGTGGGAGGGAGTACTGTCACCTTAAAGAATGACCTATACCTCACGAATTAGACATTTCCAAATCCTAATCTCAGCTCTGCCTAATCTTGAGGGTGACTCTAAGTGGTGGGGGCCACAGTCCTAAAGCTACTGTGAGCAAGTGTTCCTCTCCCTTACAAAGGCGAAGTTGGAAGCACTGACTTCACAGTCATGTCATTCTTCCCACAGCACAATGCGTTCACCACACAACAGGAGCAAGAAAACAAGTGAAAAACCTAAACACATTAAGGGATTTCAACTACCCCTTTTCCACTCACGCTCCAAAAGTAACAGTGCAAAGATCTGCAACAGAGATCCAGACAGCAATATTAACAAAACATTCAGATATGTACAGTACCTGGCAGCCTCTCTTTTCGATTTCCATTACGCATTTCTGAATTAGAAGTGGCACCATCAGGCCTGAATTTTCCTTCTCTACAACTTTCCGAGCATCTACACCAAACATCACTGGCTCCTGATCTGCATCCAGACCATCAAGAGAGTTCTCCCACTGTTCCATAAGTGAGAGTTTGACGTAAATAAGCCCCCTTGGTTCCAGTCTGACAGCAAGCTGATGTGTCTTTGTCACTCGAAAGAGAGTAGGAAGAGCCACAGTGCCATGACAACAAACACGGTTCTTCCGCGGGGTGGGCTCCCAGCTGAACACCACCAGCTTTAAGTGCTGAGCATTTTCAATTTCTATGTTGAATGTGTGGTCCATATCTAGAAATGTTGTCCTACACGTAAGCAGGGCTGTTCTTGCTTTGTTTACTGAGTCAACCTGTATTGCACAAAATACATCTTTTGAGTCTATTCTTGGTGGTTTCAAGTCTTCAGCACCATAAAAGTGAATGCTCATAAGTCCAGAGATGTACTGGGAACACTTGGGTTGATCAGAAAAGTTGTAGTGTCTGAAAGCATCAATATCTATCTCCGTTTTACCACTGTTACTCGGAAGGCTCTCTTTTCCTTTCCCACACTTGGTTTCATGTCCATGTTTACCTGATTTGGTTATAAGTTCAGGAGAGTCACCATCACTGAGGTAACCACCTTTGCTGGAGGATTTGGAACTCCTTGAGCTTTTCTTTTTGTAAGTGTGCTGTGATGACACACTGCTGTCAAGATGGTAACGACTTATGACGTTCCTGCTGGCAGCTGCAGTCGAGTTTCCAGAGGATGGCAAAGATGCTGTATGGCTTGTATCCCGAGAGCTCCCTTTCAGCAGGGAAGAAGGATTATCTGAGCTATTATGGCTTGAAGTCCCCTTGACACTGAGCTTCCTGCTGAGTTCTGGCAGCTTTTTCATTTTCATGGAAAGCTTCCTCACAGTTCTGGGAGATTTAATTCTATCAGGGAAAGGCCAGTTGATTGATCCACTTTTTTTCAAGGGACTAGGACTTGGAGGAGAAACTTCTGCAATCGGTATGTCAACCCTGTGTGCAAATACAACTCCAGGCCCTTCAGGAAAAAAAGTAAGAGAATAAACAAATGCTTTTGAGCCATTCAGTAACTGCAGCTCACAGTAATGACAATAAAATACTGAACTAGAGGAAAACAGCCTGATTTGTCTTAACTTGAAAAATGCAGCTCTTTCAGAAAATCGTCATTCACTGGTTACAGATATTAACAAGCACCCAAAAAATTGCACTCTGTTGACCTGTGCAGCTAAATTTGGCAGTTCATAGTCAGAAGCCTGATTTGTTCTGCTTTATGGAGATGAAAGAACACGAAACTACAGATAAACAAATGAGCTATTTCACCCACTGCATTCAGCTCTGTCCATTTGTATTACATCCCTCACATCCAGGCAGACACAATTGCATTCCTGGGGCACAGGTGCAAAAAAATCAGTCTCCAAAGGGAAAGCACTGGAAAATGATAAGCCCACTTCTGCCCACAAAGCAGTTAGCCACAAAGATTAACACTTCAGCATTGCCCTCTCAAGTGTGAAAGAAACTTGCACGTCCCTGGTAAAGGATACTGCTACACTACTTCGCACATCCCTCTCTTATGCAAAAGAGCCCTGGAGAAGTGTCTCACCCTTCTTCCATTCCTTTCAGCTTCACTTTTCTGCTGCAGGCAGGAGGAGTAGGAAAGCAACAAGGATTTATTTATTCCAAAAGCTGCACTGTGCACTGCCTCATTCGTGCCAGCAATTTTCCCTCTTTCCTGGCACAGCCACCCTATGACAGAGCTTAAAGTTATACAGTTCCCAACCGATACCCTCGTGGGAAATCTTTTGGAAAAATCTCTTTTCAAGGAACAAAAAAATTGTAATAGCAGGACTGATATTGAAGAGGAAAAGAATGAGAGAAAAAAACATCTACATTCATTTGACAGTGCAGGACAAGTAATGAAGGGATACGACCAGAATAAGAAGTTATTATCAGTAAATTATACGCAGGACTCAAAAGACATGAACTCATAGGTCTCTTCATGCTTGAACGTTCAATGAAACCCCAAAACTGAGTTTCAGCTCAAGCCTTCCTCCTTGCCACCAGCATGAGGTAGTAATGACTGCTGGAAAGGCAACTGATTCACTTGAGTTGCTGTACTGTGCAAGAGGGGAACTGAAGCCAGAACAAATAAAATTTCATGAGTACTCTCACTTATAGCTACTTTTCTATCCACTGAGAAACTGAGATTGGCTTTTGTAAGAACAACCAACCCATCCCCACATCCCAGGTGAGCTGTGGCAGCGCTCATGCAGCCTTGTGCTCCCAACTGGGAAGCAGAGCCCCCAGCATGCTCAGCCCTGCTGCTGCTGCCGCCCCAGCTCCTCAGAGTCCAGGGGCCTGTGCCTGTGTTAGCAGGGGGAATCCACCTCACTGATCACTGGGGAAAGGCAAACGCTACTCACAGCACATACAAAGAAGGAAAGAAGAGCTGCTTCCTCAAAGTACACAGCAAATCATTCTTTACAGCAGTTTCTTTCACAGGTTTTTCTTTTGTTCACTGTCTGATTCCAATCACTATTAAGTCCAAATCACTATTTGCTTAAAAGAGTGCCTTTACAGCAGAGTTTCAATCATAAAGAACAATGCACAATATCTATTTTCCAGAGCAACAGAGGAAAATGCCTTTAGCCCTGCAGTGCTTGGGGAGCTTCTTGCCTGCTGTTCTGGCAGCAGCTGACAGGAGGCGCGGGGTGTGATAGAGCCGGACAAAGCCTCACTTGTGCTGCAGACCATGTCATAGCTGTGCTGCCCCAAAGCACCCCATAGCAGCCGGTGTTGTGCTGGCATTCACCTTCCATTTCTGCCCCAAGTCTCTGGCACAGGCTCAGCAAAGCAGGCCAACCCATAACTTCCCTCCATCCCAGGAAAGCTGCAGAGGCAATCTGACATGCTACCTTTCACAGGTATGACTTCTGTTACCTTCAGCACAAAGTGTTTAAAATGAAACACAGCTGACAGAAGCTTGCTGTATGGGACTGATCCCACCAGTGTCATGCCCCAGGCTGTCCCACACCATTTCCAAGCACAACGTAATGACTGCTAACAAGCTGCAATAGGGATCTGCAGCACAATCACATCACATTCCACTTCCTGGCCTGCTCACCTTGCCCAGCCTCCTTCCTGTCCAACGCAGGTGGCATATGACCAGTTATACTTCAGAAATGCCTTAGAGAAGGCTAGCAGTAGGAGGGGAAGCAACACAGGCACCAGGGTGCCAATGACAGCGCAGGCAGCAGAGGGGTAATGATGAGGTGCATCTGACAATGCACTGTGCACATCTGCCTCATACTTTCTGGCAGCATCAGCAGCACAAAGAGCAGAAGAAATCAGCCTCTGAAGGATGCCCCAACCCAGAGATCGTCAACTTGCCATGGGACAAGTCAGAGACCATCCCAAGAAACCACTGCACTGAGTCAAACGACTTTGCACCAGGATTGCCTCTCCAAGCTGGTTCAGATGGATGGGTAAAGCCCACAGGTTCTGTTTGTTCTGCAGTATGGCCATACAGAGGACAGACTCCACAGCCACAGAGGCAGGTGGCCCCTGGACATGAGGGACTCCACAGACACCATCTTCCCCATCCCTCATGGCCAGGGGATAACAGCAGGGCCTGAAACCTCACCTACATGGCTCTGCCATAAGGGAACAGGAAGCAAACTCGCAGCACACAGCCTGCCAAGCACATGCTGTGATCCCACAAAATAATGTTCACGTCTGACACTGCTCAGCATTGTCCCTGTGTGCCTGCATGGACGTGCCACTGTCAGACTGCCTGCCAACGATGCCTGCTACGTTACAGGCATATCTGATTATCCCATTCTACGTGCAACATTCCTCTTCACTTAAGGAAGGGTTTCTGAATTAATCTAAAGTTCATGAGAAAGCCTGTGACTTATTTTTGGGACCCCAAGATAAGATGAGTAATTCAGAAAACATCAGTTCCTCATCACAGTGAGAGATTAAAATACCAAACAGCTGTGCTCACAACTAAGGGAAATGTTGAGCTCTGACCCAACTAAAGCTGATATGTCATTTCATTTTTCCTGCCATCCTCCAGAAATACTTAATAAGTATACTTTCAGTGTCAGATGCAGCATATCTCTAAAAAAATGACACAAGAGCTAACTTCTAAGCCATTTCATTTTAAAAAGAGGGGGAAAAAAATACAGCCTATATTAAGCAGCTGCAATTTCCAAAACCAAAGCTTCCCTTATGTCCTAGATTTTTTACTTTTTATTTTCTAATTTTAAAAGTCAACCCTATGTATTACTTGGGAAAACATTTTTTTCCCCCAAAAGCAACAAATCAGAACAGAAAAGCCCAAACAGCTCAAAATCATTCTCAGCGAAAATGACAGCTTAGTGAAAAAAGGCTACTGTTTTTCTGTGCTAGATTCCAGAAGAGATAGTGGTCTGGATCCTCAGCTGACACAAACAGCAAAGCTCTATCAATGCCAAAGGCTAGTAACTTACTCCAGTTCAGGACTATTTCATTTTCAGACAGTTCTACACCCACTCTCATAGAAAGCCTCGGAACAGAGCTGTAAACGGTGCTAAGAGAATTCATGCTGTATCCAATACAAGCAACTTCAATTAAGAGTCAAGGAAAGTGACCCCCTCCCCCCTCCACATTAGGAAAAAAAACTTTCTAAAATGAGGATAGAATGTAATTATTTCTATGTAATAACTATCTTAACAAAAGGAAGAATCTTCTTTTAGACTGCTAAAAGGTAAGTCCTTTCTTAACCCCTATGAAAACCACTATTTTGACCAATTTGGTCTTTGTGTTCAAATCCCACGTGACGGTACAGAGTAAGGAATGGAGAAACTATTAAAAGGGTAAAAGAAAACCTCTAAGAACTCTGTAATAGTAGTTCACTTTCTTCCACTACACCACCAAAGACACAGACACTAAGTAACCAGTGACAAACCCATCAAGGTTGGGATCGCTTTTCAGGAGCAGAAGTTGCTCACTACTTTACTTTGGCCATGCTGTAAGAGTCTGGTGGGCAGACCCTGCACCATCGCTGTCCTCAGTGCCCCCTTGCTGGGTGATCCCTCAAGAGGGGACAGCGAGCATGTTTAACAGCTCTTCAAGTCACCCGCCAGGCTTAAGAGTTTGCTATCTGCAAACAGGAATGAACTCCTGGCAAATATTCTAAACGTTAATGATTCTCCACGTCACGAAGACCACAGCAGGCTTCATTAGATTGCTGGCGTTGGACCAAGCACCATCAGCCCTGCTGCCAGGTGCATCTCATTTGGATCACTCACACCAAGCCCTCTTCCCCTCATGGCTTCTTAGATGGTATAAAAAACAGCTCTGTTTCCTCAGTAAGAAAATAAAAACATTATTCCATACGAAACAGAAGATGATATAAATAACTACTTTACATTAACTGCTTCATCAAGTCTTCAGTTTCTACAGTCCCTAATCCTGTCCCCCAGCAGATCATCAAACAGAACAAAGACAGATCCCCCAGCAAGACCACAGCCTTGAAGAGCTACATGCCACCTCCTCAAAATCCTGTCCTCAGCTCTACAAAAGAACACACTTCCTGGACCGTTGAGGAAGATCATTTGCAACATACAAGCATGCAAAATACGGGCCACAAAAGATACAATTGTAAACCAGGAAAGCAACCGTTTAAGTGAAGAAAGACCACTGCTTAGATTAACCCCAGACTGCTTCCAGCTGGAGCTAAAGTGGAACACAGCACCAACCTTCACCTTCTGCAGAGCTAATCAAAAATCAATTTCCAGTGATTCCTACCAGGAATCCAGACATCTAGCTCCCATATATTTTTAGTAACAAATGCATAGCCAAGGTCCTCACAAGCTAGGATCAGCACGCCCTAGCAGATGCCTCTGAGATACAGACATGAAATGACCCCTCTGTTCAGTTGGGCACTACTCCCAGCAGTAATCATAGAACGGTTTGTGTTGAAAGGGACCTTTAAGATCTAGTTCCAACCCCCTGCCATAGGCAGGGACACCTCCCTCTAGACCAGGTTGCTCAAAGCCCCATCCAGCCTGGTCTTGAATGCTTCCAAGGAGGAGTCATCCATAACCTCGCCAGGCAATCTGTTCCAGTGCCTCACCACCCTCATAGTAAAGAATTTTTTCCTAACATCTAGTCTAAAGCTACCCTCTAAATGCTGGTACTAAAAGTTACAAATTCTTCAGAAAGGCCCTATCTGGAGATCCACAATGTAAGCCAAAGGAAGGAACTACAAAGGGACACTATTCTACAGTGCCTTGCAAATGATACACACATCTAGCAACACATTCAATTAGAGTACAGTCAAACAGCAGTAAGAAAAATTAACTTCAAAACTTGATAAATTTGAAAAATTCTAAATGAGATGTGAAAAACACACACCACAGTCCACTTAAATTTCCACCTAAATTCTTCTCCTGTAGCCCTAAGAACATGAGCTGGTGCTATGTTTCTACATTTCTACCTCAGCAAGTTTTTCTTCTTACTGTCAACTTTTGTCTTTTTAACAAAACAAACGTTAGGTGTGTTTCCTAATTGTTCTAGTATAGGGGCATTTTGTTTTTATTCCTTTCTAAAAACTACCATGGCTAGAATATTCAACAAGGAATTAAGTGACTAATCCTATTAGCATACACGGCATTTACTGGAGAAAGTAACCCGATTAACAATAGGAACTAAGATGCAAGTTAAGAGGAGGGAAAATCAATGCCTCTGTAATCTATACTGCATTTAAAGAAAACATTTACAGGACCTATCCACTACTTTGTCTGGAAAGACCCCCAACAACCAAATTATTTTATACTTTTTACTTCACGTTTCAGTTACAGAAAAAAAAAATAAAAACTCATGACCTCATCCCTCTGTTCAACCTTTGAGATCCACATGAGGCAGCATTGTTTAAAATACAAATCAAAATACATATTGTCTAGGTTTTCATAGTATCCTACTTTCTTCTGTCTTTGCTTCTCATAATCTCTGTTAGACTCTAATACTAACCAGCACTGACACTTACAAAATTACAACAGTAACAAAGTTACGCAGACTTTTCCCCAGGGCAGAAATTGAGTATTTGTCAGGAGTTACTGCTTGACTTATACAGACATCTATTTTGCAGCAAGTGGGTAATTCAAGCAAGGTTCAAGCACAAATAAAGTTAAACTGGCCATGTTGCCCTCATTAAGTAATTGCATATGGATGAGCTGTCATTTTAAATTTGACTGAAAATAACTGTAGACACCTTAACTGAATTGAAGAGAGGAAAAAAAAAAATTACTTCTCTATGATAAACCCAATTACTGAGCAGCAGGGGTCCACTTCATCACCAGTTCATCTATTCAGTCTAACCACTGTTAAATACATGCAAAAAGAAGAAATGCATTTCAAGTAGCTTAATCAGCTGTGAACATAACAAACCAATAGGGGGAAATTCATAACACTTTTTTACTGGTTTCATGGAAGACACTTAAAACAGATAATTCTGCTTGCAGAAATAAACATTTCTTCAGTATTAAAAAAAAAAGGGGGCATTCTCCTTCTTGCATAAAAGATTTTTTTTTAAAGGAAAATTGACTATATATCAAGGGCTTCCACAACTAAATTGGAGTCAAGCAGCCTGCAGAACATGCTTATGGCTTTCCCAACAACCCTGCATTCTGACCTCTCCAAATTTAAGCTCCAGCATTGAAAAAAATAACAGCGTGGTATTTCAGTGATCTTGCAAGCGAACGTTAACTGGTCCAAGTATTTAATGCAGGCTATAAAGTGAACTATTTCTAAATAAATGTTCTCAGAATACTTTGGGACTGAAAGTACACTCAGATCAGCAGTATTTCCACAAGGAGAACAAAATGTGAGCTCCCAGAAGAGAGGACAGAGTACTTTTTCTTTTGCTGTTTACAAAAGTTACGTTAGTGCCTCTGAAAACATCTCCCTTACCCAGAAGTCATTGCTGTGCTGAGCCCAGGCAATGCAGCTTCTGGCACTTACAGACCTGGAGCCAATTTGCCAGGACTGAACGGTATGGGGACAAAGCTCCTCCAGAGGGCAACACAGAATGAGAGCCTGGAAATGAGCTCCAGGGCCTCTCCACTTTTAATTACAAAAATACTGTATACCTACAGAAAGCAGATGACCACTAATGGCATTTATACAGTCTTCCAAAAAGTATTTATTAAAAATCCCAGGCAGTAAGTTAAAGAAACTTCTGAAGATATTAAGCAATCTAAAGGCTGGAACCCAAGACCTGAATCAGACACTAGCTAACAGAAAGGAAACCGAGCGAGTCTTCTCATTAATATGCCTAAGTAAGCCCACTTGGTAAAACCCCTGTTTTCAACCAGGTGGGAACCAGATCAAACAAAGACTGCTTGGAATCCAGAGCTGACTCCATAGGCAGAGGCAAACCACATCCAGACACGTCAGGTGAGCAAACTGTCTGAAAAGTCACTGTGCAGCTCTACATTTAGCAGGTATCAATATCCCTACCTGAGTCTTTTTTTCTTTTTTTTTTTTCTAAATGAACATAACATGCACTGCTACTGGAAATGTGCTTGATACAGATAAAAGGAGCAGAAAGAGAAAAGAAACATAAGAAAGCCTTATTATTCTTTTAGAAGAAAGCAGAGGATAAGACATCTTTGTCTTCCTAAAACCTCTTACCTGCTGAGGGGCACTTAAATGCAGGACTGTCCTCCGCTGCCAGCATGCTCTGAGGCTTGCAGGCAAACCTCTGCCGCTGCTGCTGCAGGTGCTCTCCAGGCTGTGTGGCATCACCAGGACCCAGCTCGCCTGGCTGAGCGTCCCCTGCACTCCCTGGGGAGCATAGGGAGATATCGAGGGGCCCCAGTGCCCGCCCCAGCTCCCTGACAGGCAGGCTTTTGCAGCAGCCTGCTTGGCAGTCCACGGTGATGGGGTTATGGGCAGTAGGATGGAGGACTCTCAGGACATCTGGCTCATCATCTTCAGGGATGGGGTTGTACCATATTTCACCTTCATCATCTGCATCATTATCCTCACCAAAGTCAAAAGCACAGTGTTGCAGCACAGCAGATCCTGAGGCATTTGGAAGAGCACTCGCAGGACCACAGCCAGGGATGGGACTCTCCAGCCCTCCTGGGGACCTGGCAGGAGCCCCCCGCACTCTTGGTGCAGGCAGCGGGCTGGAGGACCGTGGAGCCTGGGTGACAGCCCCAGATATCTTCTTACATGTGCTTTCTCCCTCCAGGCGGGGGGTTCGGTGGGTGCTCTGGTGCAGCCAATTGCGTTTCTTAGAAACAGTGATGCTGTTCATCTGTGGCCGGTGCTCTGGGAGCTCACTCACCTTCGGAGACTTGGGCTCCTTCCTGCTCCGTGGGGCTACGTATACATTTTCTGTTAGATCTGCTGCTAGAAAGGGAGAGAGAGAAGGAGACACATATGCTCAGAATATCACATTGCTTTTAGTAGGTTGGATGAAGACATACAGCACCGTATCACATTCGCCTTAGACCTCATTCGAAAGGACAAAAGACAAGGTGATGCTATCATCAAATTACACGTCAGCCTGCCAATGCAGAACATGTGTGTAATTAATGGAAAGTCAGAGTCGTCGGGCTGTATTTTAACACCATGTAATTTAGGTAAATGGCAGTGAGGGCTCTAAGTAAAGGTCAGGAAGACTTTGGCAGAAACAGATGCTTTTTGCTCTGGTAAGTTTGTGTGTGCAGTGGGTTTGCTATCCATTGTTCCTACGATGTATTTACAATGTGAAGACTCCCTTCAAGATTTAGGTAGAAAACAAAGGTGGGGATCTATCCAGAAAAGAAGCTACCAGCAAGGACTGCCATACCCTGTGCCCACAGTAGGAACAACCCTTGTTTCGTGAGGATAAAAAGAAAAGTTTTTAAATAGATCATTTTACAACAGAATTTCCATTTAACAACAAATCAAACTCCATTCACTTACTTGACACAACCACATTACAGCGAGGCTAAGCCTGTAATGGTGTTCCCCAGGCACAGTGCTTCTACCCTGACCTCCCAAAGCCCCCCCTTCATAGGAACACCTCCTACGTTGTGAATACAAACGTGCACCGTGCCAGATCTGTATGCCCACCAACAGCAACACCCGTCGCTCCTTGCTCCGCCAGGGATGCGGAGGCCCTCTGCAGGGCTGCCAGCCCACAGCCTCCAACCCACAGCCCCTGAGACTACTCAGAGCTCCTGTCACTATGTGCTGGGCAGTGCCGTGCTGTGGTGCTCTCAGCACACACCTGGCCAGCTCTGCAGCACACCACCTACATGAGCCTCCCACAGGAACAGCGGCCAGCAGCAGCTGCAGAGCACCGGGATAACCTCCTGCTTGCAGGGGCACGCCACCGCCACGCTTGCACACAGCTCTCCGAATCAGCCAGCTCTGCCAAAAGCCTTTGATTGCAAACGCTCACTGAATCCCATCCAAATGATACACTTGCATTTAGGTCTTCCAAGCTCAGCTCTCGCAACCCAGGGCTGTGTTTGCAAGCACTGCTTCCCCTTTATTCCAGCTTGGCCCCAATCCTGAAAGTGTTTCTGTGGGTGTTTATTTTAATAACAAACTGTTTCACATGCAAGTATCTCAGCACCCAGCAGCTCCCTGGAGCAGAGCAACTCCCAAATGCCAACAGCTGTTATAGTAACCAGAAATTCAAATAAATAGGAAGCTCAAGGAGCTATAGGGGTGGTGAACATGCTTTCTGCTCCAGAGCAAAGCTTTATTCAGCAGAACACCAGTGCCTCTGTTCAGCTCAATCAGTGCATTCCCAAAGGCAGACCCTGCACAACACAGAATGAGGCAGTGCTCCCTCAAAAGGTGTCTGCGCAGCGCTGGGGTGAACAAACCAGCAGGTGCTCAATTCGACTCCCACTCCATCTACAGAAGGTCAAATAAATCACTGAAGTTAAAATACAGGAACACCGCAGCGTTTCCAGAGCCCCAGATGCAGCGCTTCAGCTCAGCTGAGGTCAGGACAGATCCCGTGCCTGTTACGTACGCATATCAAACATCTCATCGCAACGCCAGGCGCTGTTTTTCAAGTTATAACGCAGCGGGGAACGGCCTTCCCAGTCCCTCGGCACAGGGTCGAGCAGAACGCACAGCTCCGCGGGCTGCAACAGCCGCACGCTCCCGTCCGGTCCGCACAGCCCAGCGCACAGCGGGGCCGTAGCGCGGCCAAAGCACGGTATGCAAGCATCGAAAGCTGCGTAAAAAACCGGGGGGGGGAACAAAAGCGAGAGAATGACAAACGGTCACGAGGCGCAGGGGCGGCGGACGAAGAGCCGCACGGGGCAGCGGTCCGGCAGCGGGGGCCCCTCGCGGAAAGGGAGAACTCTCGGAGAAGGACGAGCGACGTGAAAACGCGCCCGCGGAGGGCTGCATTCCTGCACGGGGATTTGCAGAACCTCTGCTCGAAATGAACGCGAAAGAGCGGAGAAAAGGCGCTTCCCGAGCCCGGCGCAGCCCGCTCCCCGCTCCTACCTGCGCGGCACACCGGCCCCGCCCGCCTCGGCGCTGCCTTTTCGTTACCGGCGGCACCGCGCTCGCGGCCCGGGCACGCGCGGCAACGGAGCGCCGCCAACAGCCCCGCGGGGCGGCACGGAGCACCCTCCTCTCCCCGTTCCGACGGGGACCGACTACCGCGGCCGCACCGCTCCGCCGCCACCCGCGGCCCCCGGCGCCCCGCGGCTCTTACCCTGCGGCCCGCAGCCCCCGCCGTGCCGGTGCGCGCCGCCCGCCGCCCCGCGCGGGGACCTCCTGCCGCGCAGCTTGGAGAGCGTCCTGCGCAGCGGCTCGGCCATGCCTGGGCGCTCAGCGGGCGGCGGCGGCGGCCCCCCGGCACGGCGGGACCTGCCCCATGGCGGAGTGCCTCCCCGCGCCCGGCTGCCGCCGCGCCGCCGCCGCGCACATACTTGGCATAGCTGCGCGGGGCGAGAGGCCGCCCCGCAGTGCGCATGCCCCCGCCGCCCCGTCGCCGCTCCCCGACGGGGGCCGGGACCGCCTCGGTAGCGATCCGAGGGGTGCCCTCCGCCGGCCCGCCCCGGTAGCAGGCTGAGCGCCCAGCGGCCCGACGTAGCGGACGGTGGGGAACGCTGCCCGGGTTGTGGGGAAAACAGTTTGCGAGCGCGGCACGTGCTCGCGGATTTTGTCCCTTGACAAACGCGGAGGGAAGGGCTGCCCCGAGCGGCTGTGGGTGCCCCAGCCCTGCAGTGCCCGAGGGCAGGATGGGTGGGCCCAGGGCAGCCACGTCTGGCAGTAGTGTCCCCACTGTGGCAGGACTTGGAGCCGGATGAGCTTAAGGGCCCTACCAACCCAAGCCATTCTATAACTCTATGATTTAATGACATTTGAAGTTAAATGTTCCTAAATAACAAAATCAGATTCTAATTTTGAGTCTTGACCCCCGAGGCTGCAGCAGCAGTGATCCCATCCCATACATATGAGCACAGGAGAGCTCTGGAGGTGCACCCGACTTCAGCTACACACAGAACCACAGGGGTGTGAGGGCATCTCCGGGGCCCTGACCCATCCTTTCCCCTGGCCCATTCTCCCATCTTTTTGTCTTGTCTATGTCTTGCCTACGGAAACAAAAGAAAGTTCAGCATTGCTGTTCTTTTTCTGTGCTGCCTCATTTTGAACAGTATTTTCCTCACATTCTGTACAGTTTTAATGTTAGTTTAAACATTTCCACGTTTCCTCCCTGCAGCAGGCACACAGGAAATGGCCCAGTGAAAAGCTGCCCATGGTTGGGTCTATAAACACATTTTGATCCATATCTTTGAAAATTGTTTCCATTCCAAGCAATGGTTACAAAGCACTTTTTCTTGTTGGCAGATGGATTTTTATTTTTTTTTAATCCCTATGCATCCTGTATTTGCCCAACAGAGTTGGCACTGATCACACACAGACACACACACAGAAACAACAAAAAAACCCTGCAGATAAAATAACATTAAGGATCTGGCTGGAACTCACTTGAGCCAGTGCAGCAGGAGTCAAAGCCCAGCTTTTGTTTCCAGCTCAGCCCGTTTTGTTCGGAAGCTGCAGAGCACACAGTGCAGAACGTGATTCGCTTCAGCAGGCCCTGTACAGAATGTGAAAGTGACTTCAGTGGGACGGGAACAGAGCTTGCACCAACTTGAAGAGGCTTCTCACTGGGACACCGACAAACATTCAGGACTGGTTGAATACAGCATGACTACAGCAAGATGCATTTTTCTGCACACGAAAAAAAAAGGTTTTTAGCAGGTTTTTGTTGGTTTTTTTCATCACCAGGCTAAGATTCTGCTAATCAATAAAATCTCTGAGCACTCCTGTTATTGAAGGCATCTGCCTTCCTGACGTCCAAATGGACAGAAGCAGCAGTTCCATGAAACCCTCTGGGCCCCGCCAGCCACTAATGGCAGCGTGCACCATCCCCCGTCCACTGAGCAGACAATCTTTTGTGCGTGCAGACACTGCTCTGGCCATCCACATCTTTGTTACCCCCAGACCTATCCTGGATCAGCCAGATGAAGAACCCCAGTGGCTCCCAGTTTCAAAATACAGCTGTTTATCTTCTTGAAAAGACAAACCAAGACACTAATGCATTTATATTCTAGACCTGAGGAGCCTGTTAGACTAGAGGCTGGACAAAACCAAAGATGTTCATTACCAAAATGGCTCCACCACTGACTCCGTGATCTCTGGCCCCATTTACAGAACAGACAAGTGTTTGGCTCAGATCAGTGACTCCCTTCTCAAGCACATTCTTGCCAAAAATCTCCTTAATAAAAAGTGCTTGAAGAGACACTGCTGTTGAGATCCCATACCCAGCACAGGTTCTGGCTGGCAGCCACCAGTTACTGGATGCTCCCAGGCACACAAGGTCTGCCAGCCCACCGTGATGCTCCTGCGCTGCCAGCAGTCTGCTTGCCCTATTAAGCTAAATTTAAAATTAAACAGGAGAGGATTTTTAAAAATGATTCAAAGAAGCAGTGTGACAGAAATACTTCAGCTCATAGCTGAGTTCGGCAGCTGGAATATTCATGGCTCCACCTTCTGCGCTTTATTCAAACAGAAACACACCAGAATCTCGTGCTCTTTTTTGTATCCTGCACTTAGTTTTTTTAGTTAGTGTTTGTCTTTTTAGGGAACACAGGCTAACCTCCCAATGAGCTTTTCAAAGCATGCCAGTGAACTTCAGCACTGTCATTACCACCTCTGCTATCTTACAGCATGAGAGTGCTATTGCAGGATGCCCGTGTCCCTGAACATATGCTAAAAATATCAAAGTATTTTGGCTAACAGGAAGCCAAGGATCACCCACATAGTAAAAATAGTAGGTGCAATGACCATCATGACCATTACCTTCTCCCTGTCATGGAGACAAAGCCAACAGATCAGTGACATTCCACATGGGTTGAAGGGAACATTAACACCAAAGGCAAGAATGTCGTATGTTCAGGCAAAGGATAAACAAATTCAAATATATGCTTTAAGCACTGGAAGAGCCTCTTCAAAGGAACTGAAAATACTAAACCATTCTATATTTTATCCCATCTGCTTCAGTCATAGGAAAGCATTCTTCTGCTATATCTGCCCCAGGAAGAACAAAATCCTCAGCAATGTGCTTTCACATAGTCATTGTCTTCATTCAGATTCTCACAGTATTTGCCTACTAGCCCAAATGCACAGACTTCTCTCCTAAGTAGCTAGATCCATGGAGGTGTTGAGTTGTGTCCTGTAACAGTATCTGTTAACTGTACAGGAGCACAGGACCAGTGGGCGAACCCTCAGCACTGCTGGGTGCACCTACAATAAATCCTGCTGTGTGTAGCATTCTAAAACCATTGCTTATATAACATGTATTTAATTAAAAATCCTGCAAAACTTAATGAGTAAGAAAAATATCTTGAATGGTTTCCAACTACCTATTATCAGCAAACACAGCATGAGATTGTGAGAACACATTCAATGAACACGTTCTGAGGAGAATCCCCTTTCTCGAAGTTCCTTCTACCATTTCATTTCTACCATTAGAAACAGTAGTTTTTATTCAATCATCAGTCCCAGAACTCTGAATTTCAACTCTGAGTGAAGTAAAAAGGGTCCAAGTGCAGTTAAAGGAAAGGCAATATTTGAGAAGTGGAAAGGTCCTTAAACTGGAACACAGAAAATCTACTCTACACAGAAAATCTACTCAAAAATCTGTAGCTATAATCTTCAGTTTTAAGCAACCTATCCTGTTTCTTTAGGCTTTCCCATGTTCAAAGCACCTAGTTTATTTTTTCTCTTCTGTGTAAGCTAAAAAAAAAAACAACTTTATATATTTGCATATGATTGTTTCATCATAGTTACCCTGTATGCTGCAAAGCCACAGAATGAGAAAAGAAAAAAAAAAGAGAAACCCTGTGGAGTTTTATATGTGAGCCACTTTCTTCTGTCTCTCCACTGTGTGCAGCAAAGGGAGCAGACAAAGAAGCTGGTATTAAGAAGTGATTACAATGAAATCTGTGCATGCGTTAACGTGCTCACACCCAGTTTGTTCACAGAACACAAGCACTGCTTCAGTAGGGTGGCTGAAAACTGGAAAAGCAGATGATGTTTTTATTTATTATTTCTTTGCATCTCCTGGAGTGTACCTACCAAAAAAATCTGTTTCACAGGAGAATTTCCTTGTTAGGCCAGCCATGGTGAAGCACATATTTTGACTTGATGGGCTTTCTTGACTTGTAAAGAGCAATCTAGGAAAGATGAGTACTTGATCCCACTGGCTCAGGCAGGGAAATTCCCTCATTTGCAAACCTGCCAGGGTTGCTGCTTACCATCTGCTGACAGTTTGCTCCCAGTTCCCCTTCAGCACTGTGATAACATGGGAAGGCAGTCGCGCAGCAGCTGATGGGGAGGTAGCACGGCCAAGCTTCTTTTAATTCTGTGTCAGTTGTGTTTGCTCTTTGACTTCACGCCTGGAAGACGCAACAGAATCCAAGAAAACTGAGGTGAAAAGATACATTTATAATCTAACTTGTGCTCCCTTAATCACAAATCTGGTTTGCTCATGTTCAGGCCAATCTAGTTTTAAGTATATTTTACTAACAAGCCAACCAGCCATGCAGTTAGGAGGTATTTCCAAACACATAAACCAAATGTTGATCAGGCCTTCCGTCAGTCCTGGCTCCTGGGATGTTTCAGTGTAGCACCTTACCTGTGCTCTGTGCCCCTTCACTGGTCTTGCTTGCAGAAGACTGCCCTGTCCCACTCATCGTGGGTATGGCTTGGTGGGCTATTTTGGATTGAACTTGGCAATATTTGGCTGACTTAAAGTGCATCACAAGTGCATCTGGACTTATCCAGACCAATGGCTCAGTGTGCCCCAGCTCTGGGCTGCAAGTTCTTGCTTCCTGACACTGATGACAGACGTGGGCATCGCACTTGGCCCAAACTCACCTCAGTGCTTGACTTCTTTGGCTTCCCCCATGGCTGCTACCAAAAAAGGCTCCTGGGATGGAAGTGCTGACAGCCATCCTGCCCCTCAGCCCAAGCAGCGGGCATCCTATGGTATGAACATACCTGAAATGCCACCTTATCTTCCTTGTGTGCGTTACCGTGTGACATGTCAACAGGCGCTGCCAGACTGAGGGGTGACTGAGGAAACAGAGTTACACCAACAGCAACAACTGCAAGTGGCAAGTAGATTCAGTGACTGTTCTGTGAAACACATTTGTGGAAAAGGTGGTACATAGTAACTGTTTAAAATAACATAATAATTACATAGTATATTAAATATATAATGAATAAGTCTCATTAAGCATGTGGTTAGGTGGCAGTGGTCACCACCAAGCAGCAGTGCACACGTGTGTAGCAACATAGCTTACATCTGATAGCATAATATTCTTGTAAAATATGTTGCACAGAGAGGGATGCATATGAGCTCTAATTGTGCCTGTGCCATGAAATCCATGGCATGGCCCTGTGTGGGACCTCTTCCTGCCCCACACCACCCGTGGCAGTCCTATGGGAGGAGGTGGCACGGGGCACAGACACACTGACTGCTGGTCAGTCCTGCTTGGCTTCCTCCCACATTCCAGGAACATTACCTGGGCAATAAAATAGATATTTAAATGCAATCTAATCTTTCAAATAATTTTAAAACAATTTGTTTTGAAATGTTTTCTGGGTGGGAGTGGAAAGTCCACGAATCTCAAGTACATGAGAAGACTTCTGTGCTTCCTGTAGCTGGCCCTCATGGTGAGGGCACTCATCGGAGGAGGTCTGTTACTGAGAAGCATGAGCTACTGAAAATATTCAAAATATTTACATTCTTTAGTGGATAGAAGTACTACTTTATCCTAATCTCCTCCCTAATTGCTCCCATCTCTAGCCATGGTGCAGCCTCACCTGGTAACCCCTGCAGCTCCGCAACACAGCACAGCAGTGGCTGTTCTGACAGTGCACAGTTACTAGATTACATCCACACTGCAAATTACATAATTTCTTATTTAATCTTCCTCCAACTTCTTATCACAAAAACTCGTTCCCTAAATCCCATATTCTTCTGCAACATAAAGACCCAGCAATACACAAAAATCCAAGAACTAGACTTGAAGAACTAGAATTAGACTTCTGAGCTTTTTACATTTATCCGTATGATCTCAAAATGTTTGATCTTTTTTTTTTTTTTTAATCCATTATTGGGCAGGTTTAACTTTGTCTGTTTCCAAGCACTGGTTTTATGCTCCAAAACATCATGAGCAAGGTCATTTCAGTGTTCTCCCAGCTTTGCCAAATTCCCCTGTTTATACAGAAAAGAAGCAAAGCTAAACAGGATATGGTAAGTGTAAAAACAGAATTTGCATGGGAGGGACAAGGACAGAGGGAAGTCTGAAACTAAAATTACTCTAACTCCCTTTTTGAAACGACGTCTCCAAGGTGACAGAAAGCCCTGTATTGTGAGGTTGCTCATTGGTCTTGAACAGTTGCCAGGGTTTTGATCTCATTTTTACTTTTGAAGACCTGAAGTTACCTCCTTCTCCTCAAAATAAAAACTTCCAACCAAACACAACAAAACAGATTTCAACCACATAGGAGCTTCTATCTTCATGAACAACAAAGAAAGCTCAGGTCCCACTGTAAAGCTGCCAGTTTTAGCAACATCTGGAACAGGACTCTACCCAGCATGTTCTAACCACACGTGCAGTTTATCAGATATGACAGCTACAGTGCCTGCTCAGATTCTGCTACATCTACAGCCCTCCTGAGCTGTGCTGCCATGAAAGCAGGGCCCTGTCTGGGCAGCAGCTGGCAGGTCAGTGCCTGCGGGCCTGGAAAGGAAAATGTTGGCAGCACACACAGACATGCACACACCCTGCCTCCACACCAACAGTGCATTTAAGCCATGCTGCTGGAGCACTACAGGTAGCACCTCACCAACCACAGCACCAAGCCTCAGAGCTTCAGCACATCAAAACTTTTAGCACCCTGAGTTTGCTTTCAAAGCCCTCTGGCACAGCACATGGTTCTTATACAATGACAAAAATGATGAGGTTCATTTTCTTCCTGCTTCCTCCTACCTACATCCTGCTCTCATAGAGATCACTCTAAAAACATGACTTGGAGCCATCCTCCCCCTCTGGTTGTCTTTAGAAATGCAGCAGTTCTCTAAACCAACACATTTTCCTTTCTGCACAGCAGCGGAGGCCCTTAGGTATTCACCCGTTCTACCCAAACAACCCCAGAGAACTATACTCCCACCTTTATCTCTTTACTCTCTACTTCACTATCCTCATTTATTAAGTCACATTTGAGTTGCTGACCACTTTTGGGATGAGTACCAGGACAGAGTTCCACAGAGGACTTATTTGCTTGAAGTAGGGTCTCCCCAGCTCTAGACCTCAGACCTGTGGGACGTTTATTTGGCACCAGATAGGCTCAGCCAGGGATCCTGCCCGGGTCCTGAGTTCTGTCACAGCAGACCAGCAGAGGCTGCGCGTCCTGCTGCCAGCTCTAGATGCAAGCTGCACTGCTGCCTGTTCCCCCAGGACTGGACAGGGTCTTCTGCACCCTACATCAGGGCAATCCATGCTGCTTCTACAGATGGCTAAAGTGTGGTTATCAGTAGTTATGACAGCCAGTTAGATAAAGTGGTTTCAATAACAATGTCAGAATGAAGACAGGCTTACAGCAACTGATCACTTTGATTCAGAGTGCACACACACGGACATGTGCTGTCACACTGGCTGTCCTGAGAAGTACAACAGCTGGAAGTGAAGGACTGCTTACCAGGAGGGACATCCTTTGCTTCTGATGCACATGAGCTCAAGACTTTCACCATTCAAAGCCACAACTGCTTAGAGAGAGACACAAATGGAATGAGAATCTGCTGCTTCCAGACACTGGGGTCTCTTACAGGACCAATTGGTTCTCAGTTTTCACCATTAAAAGGTCATCAAATTGTAGTCATTAGAGACAGGACGTTGCTGCCAGGCAAGAGAGTCAGCATCAAAGTAAATATCGACTTGTTTGTACACAAGCAGAGGCAGCAGTGACTCCAGTTGCTGCTGTGTGAGTCCTGCTTGTGCTCTGCAGGAGACTGAAATGGAACGCACCAAGCAGAGGACGCTAATGCACCATCACTTTCCCATCTGTCTACCATTTCAGATAACATAAGAGACATGAAGTCTCTTTGCTTTTGTAATGCAGGGTACTCTCCAGAAACCTCTTGACAAATTCATTGTAATTTACCAAGTCATGCCAGCATGCAGTATTTAGCAAGTTTACCAGGAAAGGCACACTAAGCATCAGATAAAAGATGAGTGATGGACTCTTACCTGGCTGATTCCACTTCAAAGCAAGCAATGCTAGGTGACTTGTCTACTGAGAAGGGCACTGAGCACAGCCTCTGTATTTCTGTATGAAAAATATCTCCCTTCTCTGTGTGGAAATAGGAGACAAGAGGGAAGCTCCAAAGGTCAGCAGGGGTAAGCCTCCCAGTAACCATGTGACCATGATAATGCAAACCTATGCATCTCAGGCACTTTCAGGATGTCTATCATGCTGCCTTGTACTCTCCCTGCTAGATCTGCACATAAAATGGATATTTTGGAAACACATTCACAAATGTTACCTGAAACAGTTTTTCTTTGCCTGCTAGCAAAGTGCATCTGGAAATGATTAGTCTCTTCTTTACCTTGCCCTAATGTCCTCAGGGAGAAATTCATCTTTTAAGACAACCTTACTGCAAAGAAAAAGTTTTCGTAAGCTTGCTAGATCCAGAAGCTATAAGACTGCCTGAGAAGAAAGTGCTGGGAGGAGAAAAGGATCCATTCTTTCAAGGTGCAAAAAAACCACAAATCACTTTCCTTACTCTACTGTTAGGTGCATAACAATGCTTCAGCTCCTATCACAACCAGGTGCTCAGTGCCACAGCCCTGTCAGTGAGTTCACATATCATTTGCTTCAAATACAGTAGATTTACCACAGCCTGTAGTGGGATGCACACATAGCTAAGCTTCAAATATGCATATAAACTGCTGCAGCAGTGACTGGCATATCTAAGGAGAAACGTTACTAGACTGTGTACAATGGATAAGCAAGGATAAGTGCTTTAACTAACTCTAGTTTTCATTCTCCACCAACCCCCATGCTTAATGTAAGAACCATTAACAGGGAAAAGAAATCTAAGGTAAGAAGAAAGCTAAGTTTAGAAGGCAGTATTGGCAAGCTACCAAAAGCACAAAGCTTGGACCCAATCTGAATACAGTTGTGTTTGTCTCAGCAAGGCTTATTTTGGGCAGTGAGGCGTGTCCTGCAGACACTGCTGCCCACACAGCAGGCTGTGGCAGCAGGAGCTCTCTGGCTGGGGTCAGTAGTGAACTTTTGAGGTGACTCTCCCCATCACCCAGGCACACGTACTTTGGTTTTCAGAGCACCAGCTGCATCCCTTCTGGATGAAGCTCAAACCAGAAGCTGCACTCCAGGAGTGCCTTTAATGCACCCCAGCTGCAGCTGGCTGGTGGGGCAAAGCAGAGTCAGCCTGCGGTGTTGTTTCACATTACAGACGCTCTCTTACTGTGCCAAATGACTTACTAATGTAAATGTAGCCACAGATTGAAGAGCATCCTGTAGCACGGTATCAGAAATAGAATTAAAGTGGTCATACCACATATAGCTTCCCAACAACCCTCAGCAGAAGTCTGCTCCAAGAGAACGTGGACATTATGCATTACCAGGCTGTTTTGACCATAACAAATGCCCTGAGGAGCTGTATCTTTTGCTAAAATTCTGTCACTGAACTTAAAATCTTTATTTGACATAAAAATTTTATTTTTTTTTGGCTATGTTGCAACTAAAGAAACAAGAAAAACCTGAGATAAACCATGTTTGATAACTCCAAATATGTCATCCTTAGCCATTTACACTTGTGCTTATATATAGGAATCCCTACCCTGTAAATATAAGGCTATAAATCACAGTTACTTCAGTGGGTTTTATGCCTCCCAAACGGAGAAGAAAGGTGTTACCTCTCTTGTTCCACTGCATGTTTGTACTGATTCCTACCAATTCATTAACCTACTAACTTGACAGAACTGAAAGAGGTGCTGGTGGTGTTTGCTGCATCGCTGTCTTCCAGGGAAGCACTGCTTTCCAGCAGAGATGCCTATGGGGAATGAGGCAGGTGGGCTGTGTGGACACCACGTGTCAGTGCTATTTCCGCAAGTTCTATAAAAGAAGGAAGAAGGAGGAAAAAAAAGAATATTCAAAGAATGATGTAAAACTTCTGTTTAAAACTGAAGTGACAAAAATGCCTGTTTTTCTTTGAAAAGCAAGAAGCTTATGTGGAAAATCAGGTGAGCAGAACTTTTCAAAGCCAGTTCTGCCCCATTTTCTTACTTTCAAGTAACAAACCGTCTTTTCCTGTCTTTCTTATTTAAAAAATAAAAATAAAACATAGAAAAAGAAGGCAACAAAAACATGAAACTGGCAGGCTGGGTAAGAGCATTCTATAGAATTGCTCGTTCAAGCAGCCACGGTGTCAGCAGTTAGCAAACGCTCCCTCTGCTGGATAGGTACCTACATAGATACTTAGAAAAATTTAAACATGTAAGATATGAGCACGATTTTATTACTGTGTTAGAGATCATGGTAACATGGCTTATTTCAACTGCCACAGAGATGCAGCATATTTACAGCCATGTAATCATGCACCAAGGTTCCTGTGAGAACATGCCACTGATTAGTCACTAATGACAAGCAAACCTCAGAGCTTGTATAAAAATCAGTGTTCCTAGCTATTACACATCATGCTTGCAAACAAGCTTTTTCTGTCAGGCACACTGACGTTATAACTACATTAAATTAACAGTTTTTGAAACATTTCAGATATATATAAGGCTCTTAGTGACACAAGATACAATTCTGTCAAATCATCAAGGCATGTCAGAAAACTGTAACAACATTGGCCCATGCTCTGCTACCCAAAAGAAAGGCTGGCAATTGCTTTTGCTCGGAGCCTGCTGCTGGGTGGTGTTGTTTGGTTGGTTTGTTTTGAGGAGAGGATTAACATCCTCTGGTAAGTCCTGAGTTTAGTTCCTCTTCCCATTACTCCCTTCCCAGAGTTACTCCACGTTAATCCATTCTTTATTTGTTTTCATATCAATCCATCCACAGGGGTGAAGAAGTTGGGAGAAACTAAGCCAAGGGATGGGAAATCAGCATTTGCTCCCCAAACAGCCAGTGCTGTTAGAAGGCAGAAAAACACAGAGCACTCATTTTGCTGCTCACAGCCTCAGCAGAGCAAAGGTGTGATTAATCTTTTGAAGCTATCAAGATGAAAGCATTCTAAAGACGAAGGGCACTTCATCTTCTAAATGAAGAGCACTGATAAAAGTATTTGATAAGGACCAAAAATGCTTATCTCCAGTCACTGAACTCACTGCATTCTTTTGTCAGTGCAGCCCCACAGGTCCCAGCTTCCCTGAAAATCCCAGATTTTTCAGAGTGCCCTGAAGAAAATAGTTCAAAGGGACCAGCAGCATAAACCCATTTCAGTCCATGGTGCCACATCCCCTTTCAAGTCCAAGTGATCTAAGCCCACACGTCTACCAAGGACACAAATTCAGCAGACCCCAATGAATATCAGGTTGTTCCCTTTGGCCTGTGGTACCCCAGGGACTTAAAAGAAGAACTAGCTCATTAGAAACTCTGTTCCTGTTTTATACCCACTATTTCTTGGTTCCTCATTATAGGACATAGAAGCTTTGGCAGAAGAATTCATTGCTACCAGAAGGTTTGTCTCAAGAATCATTTACTGGGATTCCCATGTCTCAATGGAAGCCTCCCGAGCAATCAGACTATGGCATTTCTCTCAGTAATTTTCTGTATTTTGCCAACCACTTACTGTACAGAAATGGTTTTGTTTCAATCTTCAAATTTTGACCAACCTGCAGAATGCCTAGCTGTTCTCTCTACCTCTCGTTGCATCACCTTTTAAGTCTGAACTTAGCCAGAAAACGTTGCTGGCAGGAACGGAGTTATATTCCTCACTAAGGTAACTCCCCTTTAGGGGTTTTCTAAACATATTCCACACAGAATTTTGAGAAGCCTGTTTATCTGTAACATTCTTTCAATACATTGCTCCTTTCCCACATTAAACTCACATGCAAATGTCTGTGTCAGTAGTAAAAGGGTCGTGCAAAAAAAAAGCCAGCAAGCTAAAACAGAAATGGACACAGGAGCCTCTTAAGCCTGAAAAGAAAACCCAAATTGAATCCTGCTGGTGAGTGAAAGCATTACACCTTTTCATCCAAAATCTGCCACGATTTTACAAGATTAGCAAACTGGCAAATGAGCTTCCTGTCATCAGAGAAAGAGCAACCAGACCCACACAGCTCCCATTTCCTCTCCTTCACTGATTACAGGTTCAAGATAAATTTCTCTTTGTGGAACACACTGCATTTCTCAGGATTCCATTTCAGATTTGCAGCCTGAAGCTTATCACAAAGCATTTGTAAATGAATCAGTTCTTCGATAGCGTTAGCATGCACTGAGCTGCACAGGAACAAGCAGACTAGCACGGTGATACCTCGCAGCAATCTCCCCATCAGCACTTCTCAGAGGAAGCATTGCCTGCCATGAGAGCCATTATCTGAAACAGCTGCAGTTTTATACTGACTTTAATTTTTCTTTCCCAGATCATCTTGCCTTTCTTGGAAAATCTACATTATGTAGCCACTATCATGCCAGCACCTGGAGGCAGCACAATGTGTTCACTGCAAATCAATTGCCTTTCAGCCACCAGTTTTCTACTCTGACAAATTCAGATCATAATTGTAGAGATTTTTACTGCCTTCTTTTTCCCCATTACACATAATGATCATCATCACAATTGATTCGTCATAAAAACAGTGCAAGTGATGAGTTAATAGTAGGCTGATTTTCAAAGCCAATATTCCACATGTGTAAGCAGAGGTGTATGTTCCCTGTTACTATCTCCTCTTGAAAGAGGATCCAGGACAAACTGTTCTCTAAGCAGACATTTTTAAGCAGAGCTATCAGTTAAAGTTTAGTAAGCATTCGCTCATGCATTTCCCCGATCCCATTGCACAGAGGAGGCAAATTTTCACTATTAGTTGCCCAAACCAAGCTTTGCCCATCAGCTTCCCATCCTCTTCAGCTTTTGAAACAAACTAGGAAAGCTTCTTATTGCTCATTTCTTCACACTTACCTCATTTGCTTCTTTTAAGCACTGCGTCGTTACCATTTTTATCCTGTTTTGGGAATCAGCGTCACTCCTACTCATCCAAAAGGAGTACAGAGAAGAGTCTTTCCACTGCACATGTTGGATGCACTCCTATAATCGCAAGGCTTGGTGTGACATCCTCCCTGGAACATGGACATCTTCAAGGAACCTGAACAGTGGCCGGTACCTTTGCAGCCTCACAGTTCTCTGTATCATTGATACTTCATTGGTACTTTTGATCTAGAAGCTCAACTCCAGATCTGGAGTATTATAATTTAGTTTATCACCATTTTTCCTTAGAAGCCCTGTAGGGTATCTGAATAAGACTTTACTGATCCAACAAAAATCAGTGAGCTTTCTCTCCTTTTCTCCCTCTCATGGCTACCAGTGGTGTTCTATCCAGCCCAACCCAGCTGCTTCAAACAGCCTCTTTGTACCACACGCAAATGCCCTGTTTTTCTCCTTTGAGAGGCCAGTACTGCTCACAAAGTACCATACTATCAAAGCTGGTCACAAGAAACGCAGCTCTCAATGCAAGCTTTCCGGGCTGTAGCCCCACAGACTTAACTTCCAAATGCCACTCATTCATTTGAATTTCAGAATCAGAATTCCCCTTTAGGACATTAGCCACTCCTGGGATATCTGTAGTTTGCTTTACAATTCACAGAGGATACAAAATTTATTTTGTATCAAAATTTATTTTAGACAATCACAATTACTCAGAAAAAACGCAATATTATCTCTGAGTGTAGAAAGGTCAAACCCCACGCGGCTCTGGGCTTCTATGTAGGTCCTGCCTGCTTCATGAGCAGCAATATTACAACTTCCCTAGACTAAAGCATCTCTACAAATAAAACTCATTCAGCAACAGAACCGGTTCACCCCGTGCACCTCTGCTTCAGCAGAACTTTCTCAGCCTCGATTCTGATGTCTTAAGAAGACAAATAGTTGCTTTTGCCACCTATCCTGAATAGCAATGCTGCCATGGTCATTGTTTACAACGTGTGTAAATAATACAATCAATCATTCTTCTCTCCCATTAGACACATTGGTTTTCTCCATGGAAACTGAGTATCAGATGGTGTTAGCTTCAAGACAACTAGACACCACGTGTATCGTATTATCTGAAAACAAAAGAAGTGATTAGCATGCTAACTTCTGTTCTGAGCTGCCACACAGAAAGGCAGGGCACTCAATGTGAGGACAAAAGCCTCCTTGGCCATGGCTATTGTGGGCATGCATCCCATTTCCAGACCTAGTGACACTAACCTTCATCTGTAACACGCTTTGAGCAGCACTTCAGCAGCAGACAGGCATACTGCTGTGAGTCTTGAGTTAGGCAGCCCACTGAATCCCACAACTCGTGTCAAATCCCTTAAATTTCAGCCTTCTAATGCATTCACTGCAACATCAGAACAGCAGGCATAGAAAACAGACCAGAGTGAGCATTTTCATTCAGAGACACTGAATTCAGCACCTCAGGAAAAACAAACTTCCTTTCTCTGTAAACAGAGCTCATAGAAACCATTTAATCTCAGAAAGTAGCTCATGACAACCACAACCTGAAGTGGATGATTAAGGCTGTGCATACTCACTAACCACAAGTACACTTTTCAGTACTGAGGTTAAAATAATATTTTTTAAAGTGATCTTTAAAAAATATGAATATTAAATTCACATATGCATATACAATCTGCCAAATTGAAGTGAGCTCAATACAGAAGGCAAATGTAATACATCGGTACACTGATTGCTTAACCACATAAGCCTGTATCAGTAGACAGATGTCAGTGCAAATTTCTAAGGCAGAGAAGCTTCAGCTGACAATAAACCTACAGCAGCCCTCCTTTTCCTCTCAAAGCCTGCTGTTACTTTTTTTATATACAGACCCTAAATTCCACATAGCAGCTTAGCACAAATGCAGTATGTGCTGACCTGAATTTCTGACAAGCTTCACTAGAGTTAGCACTGAAGAAAATACAATTTGACAGTAAAGGCTCTGCCACAGCTCTGACTTAATATTACGTATCTAGTTGCTATTTTCAGTTTTTGGAAGGAAACATTAAATACTTCTATTCTTTTATCAGCTTCATGTTTCACTGATACAGATCCTATAATATCACAATGATTTATCTAACATTAAACTCCACTTTTAGGTCTACACTTCAGTTTGCAGTTGTGTATTTATTACAAACAAAACCCTGAGGATTGTTGAGTCTTTAGAAATACAGCACCAAAATGCATACAGTACAGAATTCATTGCTCCTATTCAACAGGCATGCAGTGCAATATGTATATTGCAGATGTTTTCAAATGCAGTTTTATTCCAGTGACTATTTGCAGTCTTCACATAACTTTCAAAACAGCATTATTCAAACAAATCACAGTACAACACTTAAGGAATCTTTACTATATACTCCTTTATAAAAGGCTTTGACACAATGGAAAAAGCAGTCAGGAAAAGCCCACGCTACCAGGTTTCTTGATAAACAAAATACCAGTGAATCCTGTACCCATGAGCAGAAGTCTCCATCACAATGCTTTAAGACACCTCTTTAAACAAACAGGTCTACATTTTGTTTAGCAGACAAGTTTATATCACAACACTGTCCATTAAGTTTTGTGCTTTCCAAAAGGCAAGCATACTGCTGAAATAAAATTCCCTACCCAACAGGAGAGAGAAATTCGGTAAACATGTATTTGTTCTGCATTCCAACAGAATTGAAATTCTCGTTACACTAAAAACAAGTGTATTCTGCTTATACCTTCTTCCTCTTAGTCTTCTCCCCAGAGTCCAGTTTCCGTTTCTTAGCATAAGCTGGTTCATCATCTTTTTCATCATCTTTCAACAAAAGATCGAATTAATTAATAAGTCAGTAATGCCATGTTTGTGATAAATACCATCCCCATCCCCAAACAACCCACTCAGCCACATCTAATATTCTTGGACAAAAGGCACAGTAATGCTAGCTGACAACATTCTCATTTTCAGAACATGGATGATATGTGGTCAGAACAGGAACGTTTTGTAGTTTTAAGTGAGCTCAGCTAAGGAAAGGCTTTGTTACAGCAGACACTGCACAGTACCGACTCCAAAAAATCACTGTTTATATAGGTAAGATAAAAAGCTAGAAAACATGTTTTAGAAGCAGAAAGTAGCATTAAAGCCAACAGGGGAGGGTTTGGGCTGGAAATAAGGAAAAGTTTGTTCCCAGAAAGAGCGATGACATATCAGATCAGGCTGTCCAGGGAGGTGGTGGAGTCACCAACCCTAGAGATGTTTGAAAAAACATGGAGATTGTGGCACTGAGGGACACAGTGGGCATGGTGGGGATGCACTGGAAGCTGAATTAGATAATCTCACCGGTCTTTCTGCTCTTAATGTTTCTATGACCTCCTATACACCTGCGCACTACACGATATCCTGCAGGAGGGCTCCAAGCCAGCCGTGAGCCCCAGTAGCAGCAGCTGCTGCCCCATCTGCCCGTACCTGACACCGTGGACTCCTCTTCCTCAGGCAGGAATCTGGCCCTGCCGGCAGGCCGCGGCGCGTCGTCGCCGTTGTCCTCGTAGATGTTGGACCACTTGATGGCCATATCGACGGCGGGGTCCGGCGGAGGCTTCTTCTCGGGCGGGCTGTACGCCTCCGGCGGCGGAACGGCGTTCGTCTTCCACGCCTTAAACTCCTTGGGCGGCTGCGGGAGAGAGCAGAGCAGCGATCAGCCACACGTGCCGGACCACAGCAGCCGGCGGGCTGGGGCAGGGCGGGGCAAGCCCCCCGCCCGCTCTCCCCGGGCCGTACCTCCTCGGGCGCCCGCAGGACGCGGCTCTCCCAGTCGATCTGCTTATTGAGCGGGTTGTAGAGGAAGGCGGGCGGCTGGGACACCTTCCGGAAGAGCTCGTCCGGTGGCGGCAGTTTCGGCCGGCTCCCCGGGCCAACTCCCGCTGCCGCGCCGCCCCCCGCCTGCCGCTCCTCGGCCGAGGCCTCGTCGGCCTCCGAGTCGGAGCTGGAGCTGCCGTAGGCCGCGAAGTAGCCCAGCGGGTCCTCTCCCTCCGCCGCCATAGCGGCGCTGCGCCACTCGGCGCCCGCACGGAAACCGGCCCCGCGCCGAAGGTTCCGCCCGCCGCACCCGGCCTGCTTTGCGGCCGGCAAACGGCGGCTGGGAGGAACGGGTGGAAATCGCTGACCTTTGTGCGTTCGCACTTGAGTAGCAAGGGTTCAGCGCCACTAAGTTAGGGCTTTCTTTTTTTTATGGAAAGTCCATAGATTAAAAGAGAATTAGACGTGAAACCGAGACGACCTCCGTTTCTCCTTTTCACACCTGCGGGCTTCACTGGAGAGAATCGGCGTTGCTCAGCCCCGGGGCAGCAGTTGGCCTCGGGCAGGTAAAGCTCCAACACTGTGCATCCAGCCCCGAGGCACCTCTGCCAATGTCAGCTTGAGACAGCTGCCCTTGGTAAGCACCAGGTACTTCCTAGCACTCTTGCCACTATACATACTCAATTAGTTAGCAATACTAGTCGCGAACCACTGGCAAAGCACTCACGGTCTTTCTTTCACATGCATGTCCTCCCCACCCAGGGAGGACTCCAAAGGCAGTCCTACCAACGCAGGTGTTTCACGTTGTCAC
Organism: Cyrtonyx montezumae; assembly: GCF_038088225.1. NCBI lineage: Eukaryota > Metazoa > Chordata > Aves > Galliformes > Odontophoridae > Cyrtonyx > Cyrtonyx montezumae. Next base: position 13,333,511 of record NW_027071825.1, read on the forward strand.
TCTTTCCCCCAAAGACAACTTCTCTAAAAAGAACAAAAACCTCTCGCGCGTACAAAACTAAAACCACCCATCCAGGTACTGCACCAGCTACTCCTAGAACCTACTCATTTTAATAAAGGAAAACAGGCAAATATACAAAAGAATTTATTAAAAAAGTCATAAAAATATTTCACTTTTCTTAAAAATGCCCATTATAAACATGAATAAGAAAATACATTCATTTAAAGTCCCAGGTAGGAAGCTCCATGGCAGCAGCACTCCCCACAGGGGCAGGCCCGCTGCTCACTGTGCAGTGCAGCAGGCAGCACACGCTGCATGTTCTGATGCACAGCTGCGGGACAGTTTCCACCTTGGGCTGAAGCCTTTTTTTCAGTTAAGGCCAAGCTCGCTCTCTCCCCATTTACAAGAACCCAAGAAGGGACTCAAGTCTAAGCTTCCAAGGAAGTGAAAACAAGGAGAAGGGGAAAAATTACGTTTGAGAACACAACTGGAACTCTTCAAGGGGTATACAGCAACCAAAGGGATATCAAGACATAAACTTCTATTCATCCTGAGTATGTGCAACTGCAGTTCAAGTGGAAGAAAGAGTTACACCTATCCTCAATTTCAAGTTAGAGAACAAGATTTTACTTGTATTTGGGTACTCAAATCCCAGAGTGCCATCTGTACTGAAGTTTCATTTGGAATAATTTTCACCATCTTGAAGGTCCTCAGATGTTGACAAGAGAAAACTAGGATTTTTATAACAGAAGCTCACACTTTTAGCAAATGTAAGCTATTCACATACAAAATATGGACTACAATTGAACACTGCCCTTTATTTTCAGCTACTCCCTAAACCAGAGCCAACATGAAATGAAAGTTCAGAGATTATACTGAGGTCCTGCAGAAGGCCCGACTCCAGAAAAGGAGAACTCAACTCAGGGTTATTACCTGGCTTTGGGCTTGAATGGAATTACATAGCTGTATGAAAGCCCAAAGAATTTAAAGCCTGAAATATAAAACTTATCTTTTGATATACAGAAAGTATCACTTTCAAGTGCAGCATACTGAATGCAACTACACATTTCCAAGGAAGAGTTTGTCTAGTAATTGTAATGTGGTTAGAGTGGAGTATGAGAGGAATATCACATTATATTGTTTTAAGAAATGAGAACCTTCCCATGATCAAATAGTTTAAATGCCTTCAATTCTAAATGACTCAAAATGTAAACGTGTCTGTGTTGAAGAGCAGGTACCTGAAGGGCAACACTTCCAATAATCTTTCAGTTAAGGACACTCTCCTGTTACAAGATTCCTCCACTCACCCACTGGGACAAAACACAGAAGCCTCAGTCCCTAACAGCATCATACAGTAACATTTTCTTGACAGCCAACACAATGAGTTTACAGCAGTTTACTTTCCTTTTTAAAATATTAATGAGAATTTGTATTTAAAGTGCATCCCAAATCACCAATTTCTTAATTATATACAACAATAATATGCCAAGGATTGTGGATGTATACTTTCTAGCTCAAAATCGGTGTGATACTGAGTGCCTTCCAATTTACTGGTAGGACAAAAAGTCCAAAAAATTAAGAGCCTTCTTATAAATAAGCATAGCTACAGATTTGGTCAGATCTGGTTTTGTTTTTTTTTCCTCCAAATGAAAATATTTTTTGCAAATTATACACATACATGGAAGACATACATCAATTTTGTAAATGAGTTTAAGCTTTTCTGCATGTGAGCTTAAGGTTTTAGTTCAGGAAGTTATTTTTCAATACTCAGGGCTTTTCTTAATCACACTTGCTTTTTCACTCATCACAGAAACATCAAGAAAACTACATCTGTTAGTTACCATTCTGTAACTGCAGCTTAAGTATCTGCAACTAAGCATGGTATCTTAAACATACTGGTTTAAAAACAAAGCAAACAAAAAGAAGCAGAACAACAAAGAAACAACTTTTGCTGGTGTAGTACTACAATCTTAAAAAAAAATCTTTTAAGAAAAACAAAAATTGAGCAGCTAGAGTCTCTCAATTACAGAAAAAAAGGCTCTTAAAAATATTAAATAGCACTGATTGTTTCCTCTGATTACACAAATTTAACAGTTTGAAAACATTTTTTACCCTTAAAAGACATGAAACTCAGTTTCAGTAGCCTTTGGACAAACAGACAAATGTCACTGTGGATGAAGAGAACGTGATCTTAAAGGCAAAAAGCAATTGTTGCTGGAACTAGTACATGGTTCTTGCTGTTCTGACTGGAGCTCTGGAGGGAGAGGGGGTGCACCAGGGTCTCCAGGGCCTGGAAGGGTGACTGAGAAAATCGCACTCTCAGCACTTCCCATCTCTGCAACGGGTAGATTCATTGAATGAAGAGAGACAGCAGACATAAACACAGCAGTGCTATAATCTTCTTCTGGATTGTGCATCTGAGTAGATTGTTTGTCTTTTGTTTTATCAAAAAAATTGGACTCATCAGAATATGATCTAGAAAGATTATTTGTTCCTCCATACAGTGAGGTCATACAGGTGCTGCAGCTTAGACCTGAGACAAAGAACAGAGAATAAAATCAATTATATTACTCTGCACCCTTAAAACTGTGCTCTGAGTTAGTAACGGTAACGCTGTCAAAAACCAATTGAGTGTACTTGTAACAGACTATCCTCTTCATCTTACCTGTGACGTTCCAGTACTCATGCCAAATTAGAAAACACGTGCTGGTCATCTAGTCAACCACGTGAAAGTTTTCTGTATCAGCTACCAGTTGATAAAAATGCACTGTAATTTAAGCTTCACTCTAGGAAGCCACTTCAGCCCTCAGCCCTATCTTGGGATAGAATATTCTCTGTACATTCTTCAAATTAACTTTTTTAAAGCTTCAGTTGCACCATTCTACTCCAAAGCAGACTACATTTGACAGCTGCTATACTTGAAGCCAGGCAAAAATTCAGGCCTTTCATCTGGGGAGTTAAAAATACACTTTCTTCCTTCTTATTTATTTATGGGTGTGGAAGAGGAAGTAAAGGTTTTGGTTTAGAAACTTTATACTTTCTTTTTCTGCCTTCAAATGTGAGTACATATAGCTACTTACACCTTCTACATCAACAAAACTCTGACTATATGAAGCAACAGATTAAGAGAGTCTAATTTTAAGTTCTGACATCGAAGGCAAGAATTCCCCCTCATACTATGTTTGCAGCCTTATCTTGTGCTGAGATGCGAAGTTTAACAAAACCAAAGCATCCTGCCACTGCAGCAAATAGCTTCAACAGAAATGAAAGATGGAAGATAACCACCTATTCTGAGTTCTGAATTAGATCCTCACAGAAAGTAAAAAATGAAGTGTGGAACAAACTTATTCATCAGAACAACACACAGTACAGTTGTTTGCTTTCTCCTATTTGCTATTTATTATGTGTTCAGATAATAAAATGGTAAAGCTAGCAATATATGTCCAGGATTTTAAACCCCAAATGACGATGTTTCCAAGTATGTTGTCCAAAAAACTACAGGAAGAAAAAAAAACCCAACAATCTGTAATAAGCAACATGCAATGAAGAAATGTGAGACTTTGTTTCATAGCTCCTCAAAAAAAACCCTTCTATACAACAGTACATTATTATGAACTTCTCACCTTTGAGAGATTCAAGTTTTTCATTTTTGACTTTCAACACTATGTCTGTTATCTTTTGTAACAGGAAGTTTTGTGTTCTTTCTCTCCTGATGGATTCAACCAAAGCATCCAGTCCCTTGGGGTTTTCTGCCAAGTAGTCCAGTAACTTCCCAGTTTTTTTCCTACTAGAAGATCGAGAAGAGATCTCTTCTGTGTCCTCTCTAGTGAGTATTTTCTTTGAACGTAGGTAATCAAAGTGTCTCTCAGCTATAATTTTGTCACATAAGTAAGGACGCATCCTTTCTAAAGCCTGAAAAACAAAGCAAACTAACATTAGTCAATTATTTAGAAGCTACACTGAAGATCTTTATGAGTATTACAAGTTAATAAAACAGTTTAAAGATGTCACCATGTTATATTGCAAAGAATTTTCTCCATGCATCTATTTAAAAAGGAAAAAAAAAGATTTTTTTTTCTTAAAGCATTCCTGACTTTTGAGTGACCTAATAAGTATTAATGCATGTCAACCAGTAGAGGCAAACACTGAAAATATTACATTAGGTCTGTGGTCATCACATTTCAGAACCGTCACTAAATAAAATGAAAAGAAATTAAACTAATAAAACACAATAGGAACCACTCATTTTGTCTATGTCATCACATTTATACACCATTTGTATCCAGGATACACAACAGTAGCACTGTCATTCTGTGTTTTCCTTATGTTGAGTAAACGCAGCCTCAGGGCAACAGCATGAATGTACTCACTGTTTAAAAGCTGCATCAGACAGACAACATAAATATCGAAGGGACAAAGGGATGAGGCTGGACTCTTCCCAGCAGTGTGTGGCAGCAGGACGAGAGGAAATGGCCACAAACTGATGCACAGGAAGTTCTACACAAACGTGCATGGGAACTTCACAGTGCAGTGATGGAGCACTGGTACAGGCTGCACAGAGAGGTGGTGGAGTTTCCTCTTGAGACATTCAAGACCCACCTGGATGCCTACCTGTGCAACCTGGGCAGGGAGCTGCTTTGGCAGAAGGCTTGAACTCAATGATCTCTAGAGGTTCCTTCCAACCCCTACAATTCTGTGATTCTGTAATTATTCGTGCACACAGGTTCTCCAGCAGATTACTGGCATCCACAATACATGCCCTTCCTTCCAGGTGTACCTACTTTGAACAGACTTACTGGTTGCTTTTTGTCTTCATGAATCTGCTTTCTCCTGGTTTAAGACTTTTATACCAAACACCTGGAGCAACCTGCAGAGCCCTGACATGTGACACCAACCCCTGGGAATTAGCACAGCTCTGATGACTGGCCAAAGCAAAATGGCATTATACCCTGCAGCATAATTTCATCTAACGAGCATCAACTAGTTGCTTAATTTCTTTCTATAAGCAGCAAAGGGAGGGGGGGGAATGCAAGTCTAGCCCTGGGAGGGAATTGCACCCACTGCCTAAGAAGCCCAGCACACAGCCAGTTGCCACTGGAAACGACAAAGCAGAGCCCTGCTCTGAGCCGTGAACTGCAGAGCCACTTTGTATCTTGGGGCACTGTAACACCTCCTACTGAGTCTCATCACTGGGATAGCATGGCTCCCCAGGAACAAGCTATCCTTCATTACCATAATCAATTACTACTCAAATACCAATCTATTTCAAAGGTAATTTATAGGTGCAATATCACTACTTTGAATTCCTCTTCGGAAGATCACGTGCCTTCTCTTATAAGGAAGAATTTATTCACACACATAGCAGAACACACAGAGACCTTCACTGACCTTGGTCATAGGGTTTGCACAACTACAAGCATCTCCAAAACCAAAATGATATTTCTCTTATTTTAATCAGTACATTAATTCAAAACAGAACTAATGCCTGTATTCGCAACTCTGATTTCTGTAACCAATCTACTACTCTATGAAGATGAGTCACAAACGATACCTTTTTACTTGAAAAACAAGCTTTCATGTTACATAATACTACAGAAGTGGCAGTTTCCCTCGCCAACAATTTTCACTGAGAATGAAATACACAGCTCAGATATCCACCAGCTGAAACTTACCAATGTGAAAAAAACATCCCCCTTCTGTCCTTCCATCAAATTTACCTCACTTAATTCAAAGAAAAAGCTATTTGAGAGCCAGAACTGGGAAAAAAAGCTCTATTCTATTAAAGCAATGTGAAAACTTTGCTTTACTAGTGCATGGACAAACAAGGAAGGTTTTTGGAGCAAACTGCCACAGCCAGACTGAATTCAATGTGAAATGAGAGCATAATGGTGTGGCTGGTGGCACGCTGCATCTGTAGCTGGCCCTGCTCTTCTTCTGAGTCTGGTAGTGAGAGGATCCAGTTCCACAACTGGATGACGACCCAATCCAGCTTCTTGTGCCATCAGAGTGCTGGTCTAACTGACTTGGTAAGAACAGAGAAGGGTAGCAGTGCTGCTTGAATCCACTTGCTCTGCAATACACCTCAAGCATACAACTGCAGCAAGCTGTGCTACAAATCCTGCCAGCAACAATGATTTTTTCCACTTCTCATACGTTTCTCATCCCTCTTCCTACCACCACAACAGATCAATCAACAAACTCTGAGGCACAAGAGTCAGTAAAATTTTCAGCTTTAGAAGTAAAACGAAGGTTGTTACTCAAAAGAAAAGTACTGTGTTTTGACTAACACCTTCCTGTGCTGTGCCTTACACTGTATGAAGTGCATCAGTTCTGAATTCCCCAACTGTCCACACAGGTTAGCAGCTTGTAAGGTACAGAAAGAGTAAACACAGCAGAACAGGAGCTTTAAAAACCTGTTGCTTTATCAATGCTTTTGCATATCCCATTGCCTTCTTCCCAGATCTCCAACATTAGATTCCATCCTTTGTAATTTCTCCTTCAGACAAATCCATCCAGGCCAGATGACCCCCTGTAAGAGAGCTTTCTGAGGTCCACTGTCACAACACACACGGGATTTCTGGTGGTACAGCTTTTCTATCTCACAACTCATTGTATAGAACAGACTCCTGCAACGACCTCAGGCAGCTGCTTTAAGTCTTCTCTGATGTGCCAAAACGGTGGGGAGCAAAAAAGTATCAAAAGCCTGGATAAGAGGGGTACAAATTTAGATATTTGTTTATTTCAGTTTTATTACAGCTGTGCACTCACAACAATTAAGCTGGGTCTGCTGTATCTGATATCATAGCTGCCCTGTTCACAATTTAATCTAGCTGAGAGCTGGACAAGCAGGTGTTTCTCTTGTTATGCTCACACATGCCTGCACTGCAAGCTCTGAGCAGTGCTGTGCTGCCTATGCAAAGACAGACCAACACCTGCCCTGGCCCATAGCTCACCACACTGAGAGCACCCAGGCAGATGTACGTGAACTACTCTGGAGCAGCCAAGTGAGCATACACTGAAAGAGCAATGAACCTCCCCAACAGGAGAGGCTCTAGAGTCAGATTTACTATATTGCATTTTGACGATAAAATTAAAGACCTCTCTTACTACACACCAGCCTTCCATCAAGTCCTCCAAATCCATCTTACAGTATGGAACTGTAAGATTAGAGGCTGAAGTGACACCGAAGGACTCCTGGGAGAAGAAACTCAGTCACTAACGCAGCTCAATTTAAATCAGTCTGTATATGTAACATGATGTATTAATAGGTCCTGTCTTCATTTTTTTCTGTTTTTGCTATAACAACCGGATGCTACCTACTGCACTACTACTCTGAGGTTCCACAGAAGCAAGTAGTAACTCGAAAAACATGCCTCACAAACTATGACAAAGCATTTAAAGGAAATGCTGTATGCATAAAGCTATTAAAAAAGATGGACCACAGCTTATTTACAGAAAACAGCATAAAATAAAGAAAATAAAACAACAAAAAAGCAAAGGAAGTTTACTTAAGAGGCCACACTCTGTTAACAAACACAGATTTAAGAAGTTGGTTCATAGGACACTGTGCGTTACAAACAAGCTCCAGGCGCTCAACAAACAAGAGGCGGACTGATCTCACTGATGTAACCAACCACTCAGTGGGGAGCACAGCCCAGCACTGCCCCGAGCGACCACACTGAGACTCGATGGGGGCTTCACTCGGGGTCCCAGCAGCGCCGTATAACCCAACAGGCTAAGAGCTTAAAAGCATCAACGTTCGGCCCGAATAACCACGCTCTACGGGAACGCCAAGACAAACATATCTGCCACCAACCGCCAGACCCCGCGAGGCCCCGCGAAGGTCCGTCCGCCCGCGCAGAACGGCACAGGGCCGCGCTCCTCGGGGCCGCCCCGCCCCGCTCCTCCCAGGCACGCGCCGGGGAACCCCGCACCGCGAGCCGCCCCCGCCCGCTCTGACGGCGCCTTCAGCTTCCCACCGCGCCGGCGCCCGGCCCGGCCCTTGCCTCCTTCTTCACGTCGGCCATCTCGTCTTCCGTCAGCGGCCGCCCGGCCGCGCCCGAACCCTCCATCGCGGAACCGCTCCGACCGCACCGCTGCGGAAACCGCCTCCGGCGCCGCTTCCGGTCCCGGGCCCCGCCCACCGGCCCACGACGAAGGCACGCGGCCGACCCGCCCACGGGCGCACGCGCAGTGAGCCGTGATGCTGCGCCGCTCGCGCGCGGGGCCGCGCTGCCTCTCGTTGCTGCCGCGCTGTTGGGCTCGACGTGTCGCAGCGTCGCAGAATCGTTGAGGGTGGAAAAGGTCTCTCAGATCATCTGGTTCAGCCTTCAGCCCATCACCTCCACGCCCCCAGCGCCACGTCGTGTCATGCTCCGGGTGCTGAATGGGGTACCTGCTTTGCACCGCTGGCTCATTAATAAGCGCATTGCATAGCAAACGTCCTCCTCAGGACACTTAGGAAACACAGGAATACTCACTGTTCTGATCACCGGAGATGGGTGTTCAAATCACAGCCCCACGTGGCTGCAAGAGCGCAGAGCACTGCAGGGCAGATTGAGCGCCTGCACTGATCCTCCCTAATCCATCGCAGCCAAACGTGTGCTTTGGGATCCTGTGGAGCTGCCAGCAAGGTGCTGTGACACTGCTCATGTGAGGCAGGCATCCCCCAGCTGCCCACTACCACGCTTGGTCATTAACTGAACGTCTTCCAGGTCCTCTTCAGGGGGAATGCTGCTGACGACCTCGCTGCCTCTGAACAATAGTTCTGATAAAATCAACTGCTGTGTATCTGGATTTAGGATATTAATTTCTCTGCTCAGTGAGAGCTGCACAGCACTTGAAGAGACAGGTTTCCGGATGCCTGCACTACGGTGGCCAGAATGGGCAAGCTGAAAGGAATTAACTGTGGGTAGAGAGTTCAAGAATAGAATAGATTTTAGCAGATTTACTGCCAATAAAATGGGAATTAAGAGCCCAGAAGCCGCAATAAGACTGCTCTCAATATGATGCTCATTTCAGGTTAGCATCAGTTCAATACTGAGAAGTGAGCCTCAACGGGGAGAAAGATAGAGCTCTTGTTTGAAGGGAGGTGAGAAGATTTCAGACACTGCATTGGTTTATCTAATTATATATGTATGCACATTTAAAAGAAATTTCCAAGTCAGAGAAGTTTCAGAAACTGCTTACAACCTAGTGCTGTTCAAATCATGCACATACAGGCCACAGCACACACTGCAATGCTGTTGGTGGGTGAGAGGAGGCCGCTGTGCTTTGCAGCACTGATTCCTCCCTTTCTGCCTGCACGGATCAGCCTCTCCTCAGGCAGCCTCACCACAGATCAGGGCCTCTCTCTGGGAACTTCATGTTCCACAGCAGATCTGTGCTAGCAAGGAGGAGGAAAGCTGCCAGGCAGAGGGAAAGACTTTGTTTCAGTCAAAGATCCGGATCAGGGGGCCCTGACAAAACTGAATGGATTTCTGGAGCTAACAACTGCAGCTTTCCAACAACAAACCCACAGCAATCAGCTTACACCTCGTAGATTTGGGGGTGATGTGAGGTAGCTGAAAATACAAGGATATCTGGAGTTCACGATGCAGGAAACTGATGCTTCTTTTTGTCAGGTTGTACTTGAAGCATTCACAAACCCAGTGCAGGAAGCCCTGACTTGCTGACGTGATATTCTGCAGCTAAATTTCTTGAAGGGCACTTCTTTTTAAATGACTGTCATATTTTGCTTTTCAAGGTTTTAATATTCTATGAGGTTGATGCTTGTTGATGTGGCAAATGGGTGTAGGATAGCTTTCGTACTATTATAAATTCTGTGTTTAGATCAGCTCTATGTCTTTACTTGTTCTCCAGCAATAGTATTTGATTCTGGTCTGTTAAAAGTCACAGCCCTAGACAAACTATACAAGTGCTATTCTTTTGCACCAGTACTATTACTTTATGGTGGATTTCTTAAAAGAGTAGAAGCAACAATTCAGGCCTTGAACAATTACAGCTCGGGTTGCCACCAGGTGGCACTGAAGGCCTACGAGCATTTAATGCCCATGGCCTCCAGGCCTGGAGTCCGGCATTATCTCTTGCTACCACTCCGGATATCGCAGCCTAAAGACATCAGAGCACAAGGGTCCATGCAGAGATTAGCCCCACCTGCATCGTTTGTAGCACACGGGAAGAAATATTTGGCCATAAAACGTGGAGCCCTCAGCCATATGACCGTTCAATAACAGTTGAAATGCAGTCAACACTCTTGACATCGTGTGGGGGAGGAAGACACAAGCACTGCCTTAAGCATTAAAACACCACTCAACCCGGGTCATTTTAACTGTTGCAACTTGCACTAAATACATGCATGGCAGAAAACAATACTGTGCTACAATAATATCTATTTAGTTATCTTGGATAATAATAACGTTCGTCACAAGCACCGTATCTAAAACACTTGGCCAATACCTCCACCTAGATTATTCTTAAATGTAAGACTAAAATAACAACCTTATAAAAGAGTCAAGTTTTCTTCTAACATGCTGAAAGGCTTTAACACTCCTGTCTATTATTTGCTTTTTCCTAGGCACGTAGCAAGCTTGCAAATAAAAAGATGGCATGAAACGGTATTAAATTAAACGCATGTGCTTGCAGTTTCAAAATAAGAGGCAACAACTACACAGCTCACAGTACAATTGACACTTTATTCCATTGTGATGGGGATATATAGTGTTGAAACTGCAGGAGTCAAAAAGAAAAAAAAAGTGCAAATCTATCTTAGAATAGATTACGGAATGTGTCGATGTTTTTGGCACAGAAAGTGGGAAACTATGTACTGCAACAAGATTTTAAGTTTAATGAAATGCAACACTTCTGTGTTCAGTAGTCATATTTGTGCACTGCAGAACAATACAACATAAAACAGTGACTAACACAATTCACATGCAGCTCTATACAAGTTACATCATACATCCAGTTAAACCTTTTCCGAAAATACATGAGGTCCAATTCTACTTTGTTCACAATCACTTAACAAATACGATTCTTTAAGCAGTCTTATCTTTTCAGTTTCCTTATTGATAAGAACAAAAATAGAGTCTTAAATAGTAAATTATTTTTAAAATGGGTCCACATGAAAGTTGATATTTTCTGTTAAAGTAATTTGGCTCAGACTTTATTAAACATAATGTTCAAGATGCTGAGTGAAACCAAAAGCTGATTTTTCCCATATTTTATCCCCAAATTACTGCAAACAAACAGAAAAAGCAGATTTGTTGTTCTGCATTTCACTGAATGCTTATTTTTATAACTCAGTGTGGTACTACCTATGACCTCTGTACCTATCACACAGAATTCACCCAAAAATCAGAGAACAGCTTCATACAGCAGCAGCTATTTAAGACCAAAAGGGAATGTATTAGCATGGAAATGATAAAAATGCTGAAATGGAAGAATTTAAGGTTATCGTATAAGTACAGTACGCATTCACATTTTCATTGCAGAGAGAGGGATCGTATTCACATTCTGTAGAAGAGAGAAACCCACATATCACAGCTCTTCCTGCACTCACAGTAAAGATAATATCAATGTAAGACCTTGAATGCATATTCTAGCTCTTTCATTTGATCTAAGCTCAAAATAAAAAAAACCAAACAACCTGATTATTATCAACTCTGATAAGTAAATTCAAACCCCACTGCTGAGCTATTAACCACAAGATCTTCTTCACTGACCTGCTATGTCACACAGCCTGACAACTGTTATCAAATGTTTCCTGTGGGCACTTCAGTGTCTCATCTCTCTCTTTTTTTTTTTTTTCTTTTTTCTTTTTTTGGTTTGGAATTTCATGTTATTATTTGTATTAATCAAGGATGATGATTTACATCCGACATCTGAGAAATGTTCTAGTGACAGGATGCACAGGATGCCCATTAAATACGTATGTGTTACAGCAGGAATGTCCTTGCAAAGAAATACTTCGTTTGGACAACAGAAAAAGTAGCAAACAGCAAGAAGAAGCATTTGGCATGATTTTAGTTCTTAGTACCATACTGCAAATGCACAAACTGAAGTGCTTTAAAGCGTTTTTGCTTTATTATAATGCTATAATAAAGAACAATGCTAAAAGCAGAGAGGTAAGAGCAATTCCACTAACCAGCTTAGGTAACTTTTGGCATCAGACTAAGATTCATTAGAACTTTAAGTTATGAGCCTATAAGACAAATGTAGACAAAGCACGTGTGACTTAGAGCACCTAAATTCTGCACCTCAAGTCAGAAAATTTATATACAATTTGAAATCATCACCAGAGGGAATTCAAATCCCTCAGCCACTCCTCTGCTCTTTCCATATACCAAAATGCAGCCTTGAAGGCAGGGAAATCTAACTAGCAACAGGTTAAAGACCAGTCTCAACTCTTCATACCATAGTGAAGCCAAGGGAAGCCACTATTTCCTATTCTGTTGCTTTCAGAGACATAAGCTATGAACAATGTCTACCATATTTTGTTCTAAAGAAGAGTCCTCCTTGTCACTCTCTAGGTATACAGCTCCTGCTGACACTCATCCTTTCAGCCCAAAGTAAAAGCAGACCCCTCAGTTTCTTCTCCCATCTGACACCTACACAAGAAGGGAAGGAATTTAAGACAGTCTATTATGGAGTGAAAAAAGGAGGCAGAAAAAGACAACTGAAGTAGGAGAACTAAGGCAGCAGGAGGAAAAGTCGCTTTGAGGTTAAAAGTAAAAGCATTCATCATGCCACAAACTAGAAACTGTAATCTGAGAGTCAGGAGAAAAAACACAACAGAAAGTTTGAGGCATAAATGGAATGGTGATCCCACAGTCCAGTGCTGGCACAGGACAGCTCCCACTCCTGGGTGAGACAATGGAGGAACCAAGGTAGAGGGATGGGGATGAGGTGTAACCAGGCGCAGGAATATAGACAGGGCAGGTGGGGGGGCCTGTACGGGCTTCATATGACAGATCCCACAGATACAGATGTTTTTAAGGGCAAAGCTTGCCTTTAGATGGTCTCAGTTAAATCTGCAGGGTTACTTTTTGGCACAAAATCTCTGCTGAGTATCAAGTAATTTTAAAATACAAGATGCGTTATCAGATACTTAAAAAGCTCTGAGAGAAGGAGGGAAAGATTTCCCACTGCAACGTTTACAACTTTTAAGGCTGACCACGTGGGTCAGGCTGAAATGATGGTGCAAGGGAATGGAGGAGTCAAAGGGGAAACCTCAGGAGAATCCTTTGGGACAACACACAGACATAAAACCATTTTATTTGCTTGTCACTGTCCTCTCTCTTGTGATGTCTCATCACTGCAATATGCAGAGAATATGACACGTATCCTGGTGGCTGCCAGAATGTTTGCTCCACAATACTGCTAGGTGAGGTGAGAGATGCACTGTGGAGTACCTACGGATATACGTACTTGTGTTTCCTCCCTTATGACTGTGTGAAAAAGCATGCAGGTTTCTAAAGAATACTGAAGTGTGCACTTGGTTAGTACTATTTGCTGTGCTACAGACTGACTTCCCCACTCACTTCTGACTGTACCTTAACTCCATGCCACAAGTGGTTAAGGAAAGATGGGGGAGGTGCCTAGGAAGTTGATAACATGCTGTTGGTCAGCCTCTGGAGAGTTCCCACTGCTGCCTCTGTTTGGGAATTTCTCCATCCATAGTTTACAAATGATTTAACAAGAAGCATGTGAACACAATGGGGTATGCTCCACTTTATTGTGGTGAAAAAAAGTATGACTCAGTGGGTAAATATGTTGTGGAATTTGCTACAAAAAATATATTTGTGTTAACTGAATACCACAGTAAATATTCATGCAATTAAAAATTAAGATGGTCATTGTTCCAAGGAAAACCACCCCAAGGGCAAATTGCACATGCCAGCCTTTCAGGAAAAAACAGCTTCCCTTACTCATGAGCATAATCCAGGAATAACTGTCCTTCAACTCATTCTATTACCCTTTCCTTTTGAATTTTGGTAGTATGTGGCCTCCAAAATAGGAGAAAACAACAGAAAAGAGGGACTAATAATAAAAAGAGTAAACAAAGAATAATACTTCAAGAAGCCCACCATTTGTTTTATTATTTTATAGTTTTAACTTTACTGAAAGCATCTGAGTTTTTCATTTTTATGATCCAAGTGTTCCCTAGGATCTGGCTGTCAGAGAAAACTCCTCTGTTCTCACCAAAGTGAAAGACAGGATTAGCAGCAAAACATGACCTGAACTTGCAGGAATTGTCCTGTGATTTCTTTTTATGCCATCCAAGTTTTTCAGGCAGACACTGCCTTCGAATGCTCCTGTCAGAGGAGGCTTTTCCCAGAGTTGCTACCTTGCATCTGAAACTGACAATGCCCAGCAGCAGCAACATGATACGGCTGAGACAGTGAGTGCATTCTACTGCCCACTGTCCCAGCTTCTCTACCACAGAAGATATCAAGTTCATGAGTCCCCTGAACTTTCTTCAGCCCCCACTGACACCTTGCATCACTGAAAGTGAAAAGAAACAGGGGTGAAAGACTAAGGGAAAAAAAAGGCGTAGATTGAGGAAGAGAAATAGAAAAGACAGGAGAAGGGAACAGTGCAAAGACAACAGAGGTGCTGATGAAGTGTTGATAATTAGTTGGTCTGAATAAAAATTTCACTCAGGTAAGTTAGATCACTAAGCATTATAATTTCCTTCTGCCAGCCCACGGGACTAACACACTTCAGAGTTATATGCCCCTCAATGAAAGCATACATCCACCTTAAATACCATCTGCAAGGACAGATAATAAAAACACACAAAGCAAAAAATTTGTAAACAAGGGTTAGTAGCACAGTGGTACAGTAGATTGTCAATAAAAACAATAAACGTGTGGATACAGATTCATCTACCTTGTGTGTAACATTATTGCCAGTTACAAGGGAGGGACTCTGTAAACTCATAATTCTGAAGTTTTGTTAATAAGCACAGAGCAACAGGTGAGTGCCCCATCTACTTTCTCCAGTTCTGTGTTGGCTATTGGGATCAGCATGTGGTCCTTCAGTTTTTCAAAAACCTGTTTAGGAAAGGAAATGGCACAGAAATCATTACGTTTTCATCTCCTTAGTTTCCCTTTTCCCTAAGTATTTAGAGTAGGCATGGATTAATCAGTGGGTGCTACACTTCTTAGTATAATTCAGGCTAACATTTACAGTATATGTGACCATCTAAATACAGCTCTCAGAGGGTCACAAACGTAAATATTGCAGAAAGGAAACTGTTACTGCTTTGTTGGGCAGAAGCACCAGGGGCAAAGGAGTCAAACAAAATCAGTGGAGAAACACACAGAGCCCAGACCTCCCACCTTTTGATAGCTTTTGCCATCTGCTTCTGCCATTTTCCATAGCAGGATGTAACTCTAACTCTTTCTGGAAAGCAGTGAATTTCAGTTCCCATCCACTTCCTGGTGAGGCTCGGATGCTGGCAGCCTCCCAGCCACGCCCAGCGTACCCCTCACCTTTGCACTCTCTGGGTACTCCTCAGGAGCTCTGTGTAGCAGGACGTGCCCTTTGCTGGGAATGTTTAAGTAGATGCAGTTTGCAGCGGCGTCGTCCGGCACCGTCAGCTTGTCATAGCGATGGTCGCTCATCTGTTGCATGGTCTGCAGGGAGACACAAAGCACAGCCATTGACCAAACACTGTAGTGGGCCCAAATAAATGCAAGAATAGAGCCTTCAAAAAAGCACTAGGTATGACTGCCAAGTCAGCCAAGAGCCATTTTGCTATGCAGTAAGTAAGGAGATCTCCTTTTATCTCTGGCTTCAAGGAAGAATCTACTAACCCTACCCAAGAACAGCAGTAGAAAACCTGTCAAACGGTTCCTGCAAGTGGCAGGATTAAGCAGGGTGCCCGATGGACAGCCAGTGGGGTCTTTTCCTTAAGTAATGCACACAGAGTATGCAAACCTCCTGCTCACAATGACAGAACCTAGAGGTGCTCAGCCACCTTTGAAAAAAGCAGTCATCATTCAGTACTCATCAAATGAGTGTGAATTAGCACAAACAGGACAAGAATGGTTCCCAGCTTGGATACCAGCCCAATCTTAATTCTTTTCAATGACCTCCGTTTTGCTTTCCAAGCAGTTACTCTTTCACCAAGCACCTGTGCTGGAGAATGAGATGACATGTCCAAGTTAATCCTCGTTCCCAAGGGGACAACACAATAACCTTGTCAGAACAGCAGAGCTGGTGGATTTCCGAAGGTTGGTTTATAAATATAGGGCTCATACACAAATTTGAGACAGAAACTTTCAGCACATGAGAAGCCTGAGATCCCAAGTTTTGGATTAGGCTCAACTTTTTAGTAAAGATGGAAAAAGTCTGAAGAGAAGAAGCCAGACTCCCCACTGTACCATTCCAGCTTTACACCAGCTTCTCTGACAGAAACCTAGGACAAAGCAGAAGGGAACAAAGCCCAGAGCTTTGGCTCTGCCCAGAGCCTGAGCAAACTCAAGTGTTTCAGTTTCTCTCCTAGCTCTCCTAAGTTCCCATACACATTGCAAAGACACAAACAGAAATAAAAGCCTTTTTTTCAGCTTAAAAGTACTCACATTGACATTGTGTTAAAAATAAACTACTAGTCTGTAAACAAAATTCTTCAAGGGAATTTACCCTTCTCAGTGAATCCCCACAGATTTATACCACATAGCAGACTTTGATCCATGGCATAGTTAAATTTATCTTCAAATCATCATTAGAGTCATTTGTATTACTACTCATTCATAAGAAATACACTATGGAACTTAATTATAACAGCTACATCTAAAACATATTGTGAAGTACAAGACAGCGCAAACATGCATACTGCTACAGTAATTCCTTTCTAGGTCTGGATGCATTTTTCATGTCACAGTCTGAGTCATCCACATCCCATGGAAAACATGAAACTGGTAATGAAGAATGCCAGGCATTCTTGAGGAAGCGTTATCATTTCTTGTTCTTTCTTAAATTATGAAACTCTCCTCAGTTCCCAAGGTCGCATCCACCTCCATAATAGGTTAAAGAGCTTTGCTGAGGAACAATCCTTGCATCTTTACTTCACCGGATGTGTTTTCAATACTGTACTCAGCGTGACTGACTTTCCTGTTTATGCGTTTGCTTCCGTTACATTGCCATGATGCATTTGTTCAAGCTCTCCTCCATGCTGCAGGCATCCAGCAGCAGGTGACATGCTGGCAGAGTTGCTGCTGCTCTCTCTGGTAACAGCCTGCAGACTCATCCTCTGCCCACAGCCTCCTTCTTCTTCCTGACATAATGTTTAAGTCTGGATTAAAGAATTGTTATTACTAAACCTGCACTGAATTATATGCAGCAGTAGAAGAAAAGCCACAGCTTGGATTTCACTCAGCTCCCAGAAAGTTGTGCTTTCTCCGGTCCTTGTTGGTAAAACAAACTCCTGTACTACAGGGTTTCTGCAGAAACAACTCACTCATCAGAACTGTACTGACTCACTGTGTAACATATTCATAAGAAATTACAAATGCATTCTCAAATGGAAGGGTATGGACACATCTCCCATTCATTTCCTTCCATAAAATGCTTCAGTTAGGAATACTCACAGCAAATAGAAATGAAGACTAAATGCAAGGCCCTAGCTGTGCTGCAGGAAACACAAACCAGCCTCAGGAAGCAGAGCAGATGATGGCAAGAGCATGTAAGAAAGATTGCTTTCAAGACTAAAAAGCTCAAAAATGGTGGCTGAATTAATTTAGAAACAAGCAAAGAGAAAAAACGAGTGAGAAAATGAGACAGAGAATTGTGAGCTTAAGTTCACAGCTGCAGCAGCAGGGATGGGACCTGTTTGCTACAGTATTGCTGTAAGAAAGCAGAACTGGCATTCTGACAACACAAAATTGCTCTCTCTTCCTCACCTTTTAAGATGAGAAGAAAATCCCATTTGCAAGCTTTCATCTCTGTTTTAACTGCATCTGTGTGTTGAATAAAATTTCAAAAACCAATTTGTTGAGAGTGCACACAGGCAATAAACCCCAGACCTGTGCCACAAAGAGTCCATGAACAAAGCAGAAATGTGCTGAAATGATGCAACCAGGCTCAGTGCTCTAGCGTATTTCTACAGCACAAAGTCACTCAGCACATACACTTGGCCAGACAGGACTCCAGGGCAGAGAAAGAGATAAAAGCAAAGTTCTTATTTTATTTTTTATCAGCTACTCCCACAAAATATGCATTTTTGGGAAATGAGCAGTTCACAAAGCCTGTAGCCCTTGCACAGTGCATCTGTGGAAGGCTGGCTTTCTGCCCACACGCACTGTATGACCAGCTATGTTAACAGTCAGGCATTTCCCGCATGCCTAGTTTTCTGGGAATTTTCTTCAGCCCGGAGAGGGTAATTTTCACTGCACATTCTCTCAGCCCTTAGTCATGCTTTCCTTATGTTGAAGTCATTCGCATAGCCTAAAATGCCTTTCCTATACGTTTTTTTTACAGTGTGTCCTCAGACAACTGAGGTAATGGATAAGCTAAATAATCCTAAATATGAAGCAGCATTATGCATGAAGGAAAAATGTGTATGTGTTCAGGGCCTATTATCTCAGCAGAGCTGAGATGACCACATGCACTTTTAAGGCAGGCCAGGCCCTGTCACATGCTCTGCCCCTTCGCTGCCATCCAGGGCCTGCTTGGGTGTAGGAAGCAGCAATCCCTCACATCTGCACCCCACAAGCAAAGCCCAACAAACAGCAACTGCTCTTCTTTCCAATCCAACAGCAAACCCTGTGCCATAATTCCTGGTTTTATAGGCATCTCACATCCCTTTGTAGCTGTCTCTTTTCCAGGTGACAGACACAGCTTATTTATCTCTTTATCCAAGCTGTTATGGGTACTTGTTCACCTATTGCCCTTCTCTCAGCCTTTCCAGTTCTGCTCTTTCTTTGAATGAAGGGACTGCGCACGCAAAGGGCATGTGGCAGCCAACACACAAACACACCACAGCTATACTTAGTGGCATAATGATGTTCTCCACGTGTCTCTCAGCTCAGCTGACAATCCCAATGAGCCCAGCATCTTATTTCTGTGGTAAGCATCAGTCAGGGGACATTATTTCATATGTGAAGTTCACTTTGTCATTCCCCCAGCCTGTGCTGCACATCACTTCACATTTATCTACACTGACTTTCATTCGCTGCTTTATTGCCCTTTCTCTCCTTCAGTTCCTCAAGTTTGCCTCTTCACATTTGAAGAAATCATCAACACTGGAAAAGAAAAGCGGCACTTGAAGGCTGAAGAGGGGCGTGGGACCGGAGAGCAGCATGGCCTCACCGGCAGTGACAAATACATACTTAAAGGGATTGCCTTGCCTTGTTAAGAAAAACACCAATAACCTAATACAGCAGGTGCTATTCTATAAATACACTTTTGAGTCTGGAACTTCCAAAAGACTCAATTCTCCAGCCTGTTTGCAAACTGAGCAACACTGACACTCAATTACACAGAAGAAATTCATTACAACATCCAACCTTAATTAAAATAACCCACAAGGAGTTGCCTTATAAAGCAGCAGGCCATGCAGTACCCCGTGAAGACCTGTGTCCTCTGGGACACCCTACACCCTTCACTTGCGAAGTAATGGAAAGTCAGAAGGAGGTGAAAGTATGCAATGTCTCATAGGACCTGACCCAGAGTGAGCAATTATGAGCTAAAGGAAAGTGTTCGGAATCTTATACATTGACTAATTTTCCTATCTATAAGGCTGAGAACAGCAAATGACGTATCTTTTTTTATATATATATTAAGAAGCAGGTTGTCAGTTGTTCTCTGGATTTCGCTCCCTTCTTTGCTGCAGCATTACATCGATGACTGCACTCATCTGCACTTTCTGCTAATTCCCTACCTGAAGTCATCCTCTTTGGATTATTAATATTAGCAATCATTTCCACAGCAACCCTTTGTGATATCGTAAATAGAGGATGATGACTTCATGAAGGGAATAAGCAGAGGTACACATGATGAATTCTTAAGAAATAAGAGACAATGTGCTTGTGCTAACTTCTGCGTTACTAGAAAAGAAAGCCCCTGTACAGACAATAGCAAAAGCAGCATTGGACGATCCTTTCTGTCCCATCCAGGGGTATATTGTAAGCACGTGGGATATATGATGCTTTCCCCTCGCTGCCCATTCCATAGGTGCTTCTGTGGCTGAGCCAGGAAGTCACAGCTCACATGCAAGCACCACATCCCTGCTGCAGTGCAGGCTAACAGCTTAAAGCTGGCACACTGCAGGGACTGGGGTTAGCCAAGACACAGTGAAAACAAAAGACATTTAATCACGGGAAGGGGACTACTGTGCCAACACTGTAACAACTTCCTGCACCTAAGTCTTTAAAAGCCCAGCTCTGGATACAGACCAAGGCACTAGATACCCAAAAGAGACTTCCTTCTCCTTTATACTTACAATGCAGTTTTGGTAGGCCTCCGTCAAAACAGAGGGGACAGGATGGCCTGGCCACAGACAAGTTCCTAAATTGAAAGTAGTGCCCATCAGCACCATCCAAGTCCTCAATCACCAGGGAAAGCAGAGGGGACCTGTGCTCTGTGCCAGCCAACAGGACTATCTGAGGAACACAAACACAGCCTTTCCAGTTCACAGCAGATGCTGGGTAACCGCTCCCAATGCAATCCTATAAGTCACCTTTGCTGCTGAACTCTCCCCTGATTGACTGGCTCTCACCTTCCTGCCATCCAGGCCAGAACCTGGGTTGTGCCCCACTGTGGGCAGCAGGGCACCAAGCCATGCCAGCAGCACTGTGCCCACTGCCCAGCCCCTCCAGCACCACAAGACTGGAACCCAGAGGTGACACTTCTGGAAAGCTCTTGGCCCCATTGAGTATACGGAACCCTCCCCCAGGCTTTATCTGCCCAACAGCCATGGCAAGCACTCAGCTACAGAATTACAGATGGGGTTAACTGCAAGAAGGAATTAAATGCACTCTGTGCATAGCAGAGGGAAGCTAAAGTTTCAGATGTGGAAGCAAGGCAGGCCACGGTACTTTCTGTAGTTAATTTGCTTCTCTCTTTTACCAAGTTTCCTCGAGTGCTGCTTTTTAGCTGCAGCCCAAATAAATATTCCATACTTGCCAGAGCCTGAAGAGCATTTCATGGTTCGAACGTCACTTGTGATTTACTGCCTGCTCCTAGCATGTGCTCTATAATCCTAAACTCTGCGCACACATTTTATAGTTCACTGGCAGTGCTCTCTGTTACACACACAGCACTAAGCTCACGATAAACTGCACTCGGCAATACCTGAGCACCAGATGTTATTTATTCTTTCATTTTTAAGGAATTGTATGGATACATGAGTTGCAACGGCAAGAACAATCAAGAAAAACTGCTGCCTTTTGAACAAAAAAAATGTATTTTAAATATGTTATTTGGCACAACAGCTCACTTGTTGGCCACCAGAACAAACTGCAGGACAAAACCAACATAACTATCACAGGTGCTCAAAAGCAGCTCAATTGCCTTTCGTGCTCAATAGCATTTCCAGCTATCACTCAATCTACCAGCCAAAGGCCAGGCAGCAGCTGTTAATTCTCAGTATCAGCACCTTATAGAGATCCTATTGCAGTCTTATTTCCACAAGGCTGCAAGACACTGATTGCTCACTGTAATATTTTTTCATCAGAGGCAGCTGAAGAAATACAAAAATCACTTAGGTCAAAAAGCCAGAATCCAACCATTGGACAAAGCTGCGATGCATAGCAGTACCACTGCTAGCATTTCTGAGGGAAACCTATTACTTGCATGTTTTCAAACAATTCCTCTGTGAACTCCAGCTTGCAGTGTGAGCAAATGTGATCCCGTGCAGACATGAACATGCTGCTCAGTCTCTGATGCACAGAAATACACTGAAAACTGGTATAATTGATATATTCTTTAAATATCAGACTATTAGATTATTTTGTTAATGAGCACATCCTCTTCAGTGCTTTCCACTGTACCTTGATTAATGGTGGTATCTACTTGACAGCTAGTTATCAGCATCATTTCATCAGTTTATCCAAAAAATATTTTTGGCCACAACAGCTACATTTATACACTGCAACACAATTAGCCGAGCTGTGCAAAGAGCCTTAATCAGAATGATGAGTTCTCAGATTAGTGCTGGCTCAGGTTCAAATTGCAGCTCTGAGCAACCAGTACTGTACTTGAATTTTGCTCATGTTTATAAACACTCTATACAAGAGTAGGGTTGTCTGGATATCTGCAAACTCCATCAGGCTGCTACTCACAAGGCATTTTGAGCCTGAGCCTGAATATCTGGGATAGTGCATATTTCACAGGGAAAGATGCAGGGCACTTTCCACCCCAGACTAAATCAATCTCACAGCATCAGGAACATCAGACCCTTTCAACCAAAGCCATTTGTCATAAATTCCTCAGGGCAAAGCAGAGGCTGGAAACGTACTCCCAGAGCTTCATGCAGTGTTTTCTAATGAGACAGTAACTTCCACAGCACATTCAAGTGAACAAACAGACTTGCAGCCACTCTGAGCTACACAGAAAATCACAGGACTGTCCTTTTGTTTTCTCCTGTTTGAGAGGAGGCTCCCTACACTCACGATCATTGCTCATCAGAGCAATCAGGCTGCCATACTATTCCCTCATTGCTGCCAGGCTGCAAATCTAAGGCAGACAGGATCGCACTTTCGTCTCCTCCATAATTCAAGCAGCATTCAGCAGGGGAGATCCTGAGTAGATTTGAAACATTGGTTTTATCTCAGCAGGGCGCTAAGGCATTTTAAATCTTCAACTGTCACAAGAGAGAGAAGGAAAAACAAACAACAAATCTCTGCTGAGCTCCAATGGAGTAAATGATGCTGTTGGGAAATGTAAAGACCTAGGATTATGCCCACGAAGAGAATGTATACAAACCAGTAAGTAAATACGTAAGAAAAAATCTCTGCATGGCAATAAAACAAGAAGGTTTTCAGGCTGCCATCTTGCAGACAATTATGGATGTATTAAAGAAATAAGTATCACTAGCTTGCAGAAGCCAAGGAGGTATACGTACCACACGTGCAGGATGGGTTCCAAAGCTCTTAAGGAT
The DNA here is from genome assembly GCF_038088225.1 of Cyrtonyx montezumae. Classification (NCBI taxonomy): domain Eukaryota; kingdom Metazoa; phylum Chordata; class Aves; order Galliformes; family Odontophoridae; genus Cyrtonyx; species Cyrtonyx montezumae. Next base: position 13,356,618 of record NW_027071825.1, read on the forward strand.
GAAGTGATGCTCATATGAGAACTACATGTAATTTCCACAGTAAATGTTCTGTGTGGCACAGATTCAGAATGGTAGCTTTGGGCACCAATGGCAGTGCTGTTCTTTAAAATAAGTTATGCGTTATAATTAGAGCAAGAGACATAAGTCAGGTTGCATAAGGTTCCTTTCAACTGTGAGGATTATGGAGGGCTTTCTCACATGAGCTAAGCAGATCTACTTCAAACCCCCCCCCCCAAGTACAGCTGATTTTGTCCATACATTAGTGATGACACTGCATCACTGAGGCTTCTGCAAAACTGAAGAATAACGCATGTATTCATGTTCTTATTTAGTGGTGAAGTAATCAGTGTAATCACAAGCTGAAAATGAGGGACTTGCTGTCATCTCCAATAAATAAATTTTGGTTAAACCCATGAACCCATGACAGTAGTAGCACAGCGCTGACCTCCTGTACAGTGTGTTACTGGTTAGCAAGTCTTCCAGCAAAGAGACTCAGACTCACAACCCCACTTTGAATTCTTCAGAGACTCGAGTGAAGGGCAGGGCTTGGGCGGTCAGCTCTCCTCACTTTTTGCTGGAGCCATGCTGCTATGACAGCCTGACGAGATCCAACAGGAAAAAGCAAACTGAAAGGACCTTGACTCTGCAGCCACCTGGTGGAGGGATGGGGAGATCTGGCCTCCAACCCCTGTGGCCGCAGCCAGTGAAAAATGCCCACGTGGGCGGTCTGTACAACAGGGATCATGCCCCCCTTCCTCCTTCCTGCCAAACCTTTTACATCTTTTCTGGCAATTTCAAAAGCCACACGTTCTCACAGCAACATCTGACATAAACACGGAAACAAGGAGTTGTTTGCATTGTGAGGGACCATGGGCTCTAGCTTCCACCAGAGCAGGTGGCTCCAGCATCTACTACTGCTCTGGTGATACCTTCTTCCTCCCTCCTATCAACAAACTGTCACTTTCATTCATCAGAAATGTAAATAACACCCACATACTCCATTTTATAAACATGTACATAGCTTGAGATATTAATATCACTGTTCTCACCTGACATAAACATTCTCTCTGGCTTGTACATATAAGGTATACACTGATTTCCTCTTTCACTGATCTACATGTATTTAGAATTCCTGCATTCTTGAGCAGAAATTAAAAACTAAGCAACCAAAGTTTGTCGTTTAAAGAAATTTTTTGTATGTTCTTTACCTTGAGGGCTTTCTGTGCAGCTTCACTTGACCCTATAGCAATCAGGTTTGGTCCAGCCATGCTGCAAAAACTCTTCAGATGCAAAGAATCATGAACAGGGACTGTGGAGACAGCATAATCCTGTATGGGAGCAGAAAATGGGTGCTATAAATATTTTTAAGCTGTACTATTTCCTTTATTACATTGAGACATTCCATAATTAATTGCACTCCAAATTAATGATAGCAATGTATCCCAAAGCACAGTGTCAACTGCTTATGTATGTTATACCCCTCTGGATCAGCCTTCCTTGTCTTGTGTACTGGAATAAAAACTAGAACACGTTTCAAATAATACTATTATTGCAGCTGTAAAGAAATACGTTACAACATGCAATTAAACTGTATGTTCATAAAAACTCTCTAGGGACCAGCATTAAGAGTAGTGAGCTGACAGATGAGAACATTAAGAACATGTCCGTATTCTTTCAGCCTCCCACTACCAAATTACTTTTATGCAATGATTCTGCATTTCAGATCCAACTTCAGCATACTATATTAGAGGATGATCAAACTTTTTCATTTTGTTATTAATTTCTACTTTTTTCTTTTTTTTTTTTAAAGAAACAGTAAGAAAAGCATTCACAGGTATGACAAGTGTCTTGGCCAGTATAGTTTTTCACTCGGCTCAGCAGAGGATGGCTTACACTTCCTGTAGCACAACCTACAAACCTTAAATGTGTCAGCCAGAATTTCTGCCCCACGTTGATTTGTCCGTTTGGAAAGGCCTACAAAAAATTCTCTGCCTAGAATGAAAAAACGAAAATGAAACAATTACAGATTTTTTTTTATTTTTTTAGCAGCTCCAGTCAAACAAACTGATTTCAAAACCAGACCAACTTCAGAGATAATCTGAAGCAACCATTAATGGATATAATTTCCTATCTTTCTCTTCTTAAGCTGAACAATAAAGTTCAGTTCAGAAGTATGCAACTTGCAATCCCAAACTGATAACGTCAAGCAGTAATCTTCTTCTTCCACACAACACACTCTGCCGGAAACATAAATAGCTTCCCCTCCTAAAGCCCCACAGTGCTCATGGAGTCAGGCAGGAGAACAGCTGGGCTGGATTAGCACAGCGCTGACCGACCGCTTCCCCGCCCTCTGAGGTCTCCTCTGGCCTCCAGGCAGCTCTGCAGGCACTCTTAGGCTCCAAGGGTGGAGGATCTGCACCACATTAAGAAGGCCTTCCTCCTCAGCCTGCCACTCCTGGGACCCTCCCTGTCCCCCCGTGACCTAAGACAAGCGGCCAGGCTGCTGTGATGCTGATCAGAATGAACAGGCTCATTCGGTGCAGGTGGGAGCAAGCTGATGTGAGAAAATGCCTAATGGGTTTAATGACACAAAAAACACTGTCAGTATCTTCAGCCTTGAAGTCAACCATGCATAAGAGTTGTCTAGCACATGACATCTGGCAGGCAACTCCGACGCTTTCTCCATAAATGAAAAGGCATTTTCTGTATTTGATTCACTGAACCAGTAACAACTGCCTGCATCAAGCTTCACAATTCCTGAAAATGAGTCTGTGTGAGCATAGCTGCTTGTACTAAGAAATATGAAACAACTGCAGGCGGCTTACTACTGAAAGCATGTTTCTTATTGGCAATTTACAAGCTAAAACAAAATTTGTATGCACAGTACCATTCTTTGTACTGTGTGTACTGAAGCTTCATTTATTCAAGCATTAGACAGGACATTGAGGGTTGCACTGAAAACTAATCCTCTCCTACCTACGTGACATTTACAAACAACTGATTTAACAAGCCACATGAACAACACTTTATTATGCAGACAACAGATAACATGCTGTCTTCTAGGCAGACAGAATATTTAAACAGCAAATTTACTACACTGTACCTGTAAATAAGACGTCTCCACCATCCAAGGTTGCATTTTCATCCACCATCTCTACCATGTTGAGGTTAAGACTTTCTAGTACTCTCTTCATGGCTTCAACCTGTTCAAGAAAATGTTGTTTAGAGCACACTTGCTTGAATAATTGGAAAACTTAAAATAACCTACATGAAAAATGTATATTTTATAAAAAGCAAAGTTCTTTAACAAACCAATAGCCAGCATGACACCACAGCCCCTTGTCCTTCACCCACCACAGCTCCCAGAACTCCTGAATGCGGTACCAAGCAGCCAGGGTCAGGCCATCACCTTTGCACAGGAACCGCATCCAGGGGGGAGAGAGGATGGGTCCAAAACTTTTGTTAACTCCAGTTCTCCCACATAGCAACCCTCTTTCTTGCAAATGTCTGTCCCTTGGATCTGAGCAGGAAAGAGTGCTGCCAGAGGAGTGATGTTCTCTCCTTCTGTCATACTCAGGCACAAGGCACAGCTCTGTCAGACACAGAAGCAAAAGCTCTACCCAAGGTCTCCTTTCAGTCAGTGGAAGAAACTGAGGCCAGTAAATATTCATTTTCTTTATAGTTTTCCAGCTCTACCAAGTGCCAGCTCCCTCTTCATCTTGGAGCTACCACACCAGAGAACTGCAAGACATTTCATTTCTGTGTGCTCTTTGTGTGTATGTCACTTCCGCGTGTTGTCTGTGCAGCTGTTCGCTGCTTTGCAAGCTGCTGTCAGGAGGTAATGGATATACCAGGGGCTTCATCTCATCTCAGATTTAATTTTTTCTCTGGAGCTGCTTCTTTACCCCATTTGCACTTCCCAGTTGCTCTATAGGCAAAGCCCAGGACAGCTCGAGGTTGAGCAGGATGAAGGCAGGACCAAGAGTTACGCTGGAGGCAGAACCACATACGTTCTCTGATGCCACCAAGATTTCTTTTGCTGATAACAGAAGACCATAGGAGAAAGCTCCCAGCAGCTGCCAAGCCAGAGGCTGCCCCAGCCCCTGCCCACTGCCTGCATGTGGCCTACAACAGCCTCCCCAGCACCTGGAGGATCCAGCAGGCAATTCAGCCTCCTGCCACAGACCAGCACTGTGCTTTGCCCTGTAGAACAAGCGACCGTGTGCCTTGACTGTTCCCAGCTACCAACACAAAGGAAAAACTGCTTCATTCTCTCCACCACCCATTACTATAGGTGGTCGTGGAGTTATATGCAACTGCATCCATCTCTGCCAGACCTCAAGCCATCTGTCTGAGGCACCCACAGACCAGAGCATTGCAACAGTGTGAAACACTCGTGCTGCCCTGAGAATGGACCTGAATGCAGTCAGCAGCACCTGAGCAGAGGTACGTGCTGACAGGGGGAGGAAGCAGCAAGAGAATGGGAAGGTGGGTGCAGGCAGCAGGGCTGGAGTGCATCCCCAGGTGAGTGCTGCACATAAAAGTGCCTGCAGCTCCCTAGGCATGCAGCATTCAGCCTCGTGCCATTAGCAGCTCTTCCCCTGGAGAGCCAATAGTGCAAAGCACCCAGCAGATGAGGATAACGGAAAATAAACGCTGACTCTGGGTTTGTTGTTTCAGCCATATGTTTTAATTACCAGATGCTGATTACAATTTAACCACCAGGCTACGTCAGAGATGCCTTGAATTGTTTCCTTATTTCATTTGCAGAAGTTGACGCAGCTGCAGCATGGACATTAAGGAAAGCTATACCACATCTAAAAGTTGTCCAGAATCACAGAAAACTGGTTTAATTTGCTCTGTAATTGTTCCAGGTTTTGAAGATATACATATATAAGACGCTCAAGATGATTTTTCCCAACAGTTGAGCTCATTTTAACTTCTGAAACCACATTTAAATTAAAAAAATGACTGTCATATAAATAGTTGGATCTTTTTCCACCATGGGTGTTAATGGATTCATGTCTATGGCTCCACGTTTTGCAGAGCTTTAAAGCAACCAGTAGAAATGCTGAGAGATTTAATTGGAAAGTAATGTTCACACGGCTGGTGACACATGCTAGGCATATCTTTCAATATCCGCAGCTTGTGTAAAATAAGAAGTCTCAAGTTACCGTGTTTTTCTTTTTTTTCTTTCTATGGGCAACACCAGGATCTTCATTCAGTAGAAGCAGAAATGAAAAAAAGAAGCACAAAGAAGACTGGAAGGAATAGCTGACATTATTAGAAGGACTTCCAGGATAAGAGAAATTGTAAATACAGAATTCTAAAAAAACAAAAGCAAAACTGAACAGCATACGGCTGAATCGCCTGCACAGGGAGAGCACAAACTTGCATCATCCTTACCATGACGTTTTTAGAGCAATACTACAGCCCTGAGTAGATTTTCCAGGGTAGCAAGTTCAAGGTAAATGTTTGCCACTAAAGACATATGATGATGTTGGATACTAAGCATACTGCATCACTGACTGACTGGGTTGGTAGCTACTGAAGTCCACACAAGTTGCTTGAGCTTATATCTTGTTACTGCAAAAGGGAAGCGAGAGCTTTTCTCCATCCTTGAGCCTTCATGAAAGCACTCCCAAACCAGGAAGGATTGTGTCACTTTCAACACAGCTCCTACCCAGAGAAAACACAAGATGCCATCTGTGGCTAATGAGGGACAAGTGATTGGTACCCTCAAGTAAAAAGTTAAAAATAGGGAAGCAGGGAAGAGGTTTGTTCTCTCCTCTTTGCATTTCATTCTCCCAGAACAAGTGATACCAGTTTTTACAAAGCACGGACCCTTAAGGTATATCGCTGAGATTTTATAAGGAAAGAAAGTTGAAGTCACAGAGCTAGCTTTGATTTTGAACTGACAACTACCTCTTGCTTTTTTTTTTCCCAGGAGAGAAGTGAAAGAGGCAGATGGACAAAGACCTCTGTGAAGCCACACTACCCAGGAGACAGTAATAACATACATTCAGTACAGAAATGAACTAACTACAAGCATATTCACAATGAGGAAGACTTCACATTTACTTTTTTTCAAAGCAGCCAAAAAGAAAAGTCACCTTCCCTTACTCTATCTCCTTTATTTGAAAAATAAAACCCCAGGTAGTCAGAGTTGTAGCACACAAAGAAAACACTCATCTGTATCGTTTAAGATTTCTGTATCATATTATCTCAGGTCAGCTTAAGGTTTGTAACACAATATTGGGTTTTATTGTAAATGTACCCATTAGTACATCAGTTGAGTGTTAAAGCTTGTATGCTTTGTGTGGTGATATTTTTTCTAATAGGCACATTCCTAATGTGAGACGGGATGTGTCTAATCCATAACAAAGCTGATGGAGAGACAATGGACTTCAGCCAGCTCAGTTCTGTTTCAAGGAAAGAGGACAATAACTGTATTTGACATTTATAAGAATCTAATTTCCTCATGCTTTACAAATGGAGCTCATTACCCTCCAGACTGCTGGTTCCACCAATTACTGTAACTGATGTGCCAGGATTTTTCCTTCTCTATATTAGTATTTGATGCACTCTAAATGAAGGTTGTTTCCTTAATTATTTACTGGTATTCTGTGCACTAACAACATTATGAGATTCATGCAACTGACAATAAGATGGAAACAGTCATTTCAAAGGACAGAGGAAACAAGGAAATGACTTTGCAATAGATGCTTGAACCCAGTGCCGAGCTACAAAGCATGGGCTCACCCAAACAAGAGCATCCCAGTGGGAAAACTCCCTGGTTAGCACCTGGGCTGGGTGCTGGCTTCCCCAAGGCTCCAAGATGCCACTGAGTGTAGGGGCACAGCTGGATCTGGGCAGAAGCTGTGCACAGTACAAAGTATTCCTTAATGTCTGCAATTACCCATCTGCCTTTGCCTCCAAGCCTCTGAGTTTCCAGCAAAAGGGGGAAGATGTCTACAGATCTGTTTCAAATGAGAAAATGAGAAAACGCAGAGAGATTCAGAGAGCTGCAGATCATCCAGTGAACCAGATATTAAATTAGGTTTCTAAAATAGCAGAGTTCACAGCTTTAAGTGCTAGCATCTTGGCTCTCTGGAGACCACAGCCCTCACTAAAAGGCCTCACAGCCCAAGAAACGTTTCTGCACTATCTCCTGAAATTTTACATCCATCACCAATTTCTCCGGCGTAGCAAATCATACTTATTGGGTTTCAGCCTCCACTTCGTTGTCTTTAAACCTATCATTTATAGTCATGCAGAGTAAACGTCAGACTCAATATACAGAAAAGTTAGATTGTGATATCTCTGAGGTGACTATTTCTGGAGCCATTAGTTCTGAGTTCACAAAGAGCCACTGTCAATATATAATGCATTTTTCACAAGTTTTTGAGTGAGGAATAAAAACAGAGATGGACAAATCCGTGTCCAGGAAAGGGTAGACTTCGGCTTTTCAAAACCAAATACCAGTATTGGTCACAATCCAGAACCTCACGTGTCTACATCTGGGAGGTGAGGGAAGTCTGTCTCCTGATAAGCACTGTCATTCTGGGCTTGCAGAGGCTTCAAAGAAAATAAAGCAGCACTGTAATAGTTTTAGTAATAGTTTTAAGGGTTTTTGAAAAGAAAAACCCACTACTGGTTGTTTTCTCACTTTAAGTAGGTGAGATACACACCCTAGTGTATAGTGATTTCAGAAATCAGCAGGATGCGAGTTATGAAAGAGTTTACACCTCCTGCTTCCAGCTTTGGTCCCTTCTCTGTTGACACCAGAAACAGCCCTGGCTTTTGGGATGTCAGCTGGGAAGCAGTGGAACAAGACGATGCTCCAGTGCTGTTCCTCCACGCAGATCAACCATAAAAGCACTATGTGCGGGGCAAGTAATGTCAGCACAGTCCCAGTGAGCAGGCCCCAGCACAGTCTGGTAAGAATACCCTGTACCTGACATTACCACCTGTACCAGCTGAAGAACTGCAGTTTGCTTTGACAAGTGATTCAGGGATCTCCTAGAAAGAGTCCAGTGGAGGGTAATGAAGATGATAAAGGCTGAGAGACCGAGGTATATGTTCAGCCTAGAGAAGACTGAGAGGGGATCTGATCAATGTTTACAAATATCTGAAGTGCAGGAGGCAATGGGATGAAGTCAGACTGTTTTCAGTGGTGTGTAGTGAAAGGACAAGGAGAATGGACAAAAAACAGAAATTTATGTGGAACTTCCTATAATGTGGAAGAACTTCTTTACAGTTGCAGTGACACAGCACTGGAGCAGACTGCCCAGAGAGGCTGTGGAGTCTCCTTCTTTGGAGCTATCCAAGACTCATCTGGACATCTACCTGTGCAACTGTAGGGAACCTGCATTAGAGTGGAGTTGGACTCTATGATCTCTAGAGAACCCTTCCAACACTTGCAATTCTGATTCCCTTTTCCACCCTTCCTCTTTTAGGAAGGCAGGGCAGAGGGGGGGGAAAGACCTGCAAGCTACTCAGCAGCATGTAATGGGATGACATAGGGTAGCTGATCCTGAAGCATCCCTATGGATTCCATCCAAGCATCACATTGACAGCTGTTGGGCAGCACAGCTGGAGAGCTCCAGCCTGGCACATCTCAGAAGGTCCTGTGGCCTTCTCCACCTACAGGTGCCCCATCTACCTACACATACACTCACATACACCAGTGCAGCAGGCATCTCTAATCTCATCCCAGTCTGTAACAAAGGAACTGCAACAGGATGACTTGATAGCAAAAAACAAATCATATGGATATCTATCATGAGTGATGTTACAGGATTTCAAATCTTTATTTACAAAAATACACTTGGGACCTGCTTGTCTTAAGCATTTTTTCCTGATAGTATTGAAAATAGATTTATATAGATGTAAAATGTAATTGAAATGACCAAAAATAATCCAGCAAATTTCTACAGACACCAGATGAAACACGCTGTGGAAGAGCTCTACCCTTGACCACTGTTACTCCATTAATCTGCAGCACCTTCAGTGTAGTTACATTTGTACACACAAATGTAAACTACATTTACAAAAAAGTAAAAAACACAACTAAACTGGATGTCCTTGATGTCCTGCTTTCACAGCTAAGCAGATTTGAAGCGCATGAGAAAACACTACACAGCTCATCAGCAGTAAAGTATACCCGTCTCTGCATTTTGAAATGTAGGGACACCATTTCCCACAAGGCAGGAGCCAGCAAGCTGCTTACTTGCTAGAAAAAGGCTGAAATTTCAACCCACAGCAAGTAAAACAATTTCAATCAGAAGTAAATTGTTAACAGTGAAAGAAGAACGCTTAAGAAGATGGAGATTTAAAGTTGCTAGAAAAAAAAAAGGCTCACTAAGATCTAACAGGCATAAAATTAGGTTAGTGGAAAAGTTTAAGCAGCATGAATTCACTGTCACAGAAAAACAGCAAAGATTTTGCTGGATAAAGATGATGACATGAAATTTAAGTCGCACGCTGGCATGCTGAGAAAGTAACGTTCTAAATACTTTCTGCTTACAATTACAAAATGATCAATTGTTATAGGCTGCACAGAGAAATATCCTCCACTCTGCCTGGACACGCACAGTGGGCCAAGAATGCACCTGGATAAGCCAAGCATTCATTATCTTCCAGACACTCAATATCCCATAATACCCACAGCGGCTGCCAGCTCCTTGTCCACTGTTGACCACACGCCATGTGCCCCATTTCACAGCTGAAGAGTATTTAAAATTCATGAAGCCTGTTGAAAGCTCAACTGTCACATTCTGCTCATTCCACAGTGTATGGGAAAACCAAGCAGAAGGGACATTTCAGCTGGGGCTATTATGGCTCTTGAATAACCAATATTCTATTAAATTGCTAATAAACCCACTTGAAGATAAGTTGATCACAATCAAACCATACAGTAGCATTCCTTTCCTTTAACGCCGAGTTGTCAGGTTTCACTCTGTACTGTACTACTGTTTCTGTGCCGTTTGTTCACGACTTGACACCGAGCATTCACGACGCTTACTTTGTCCCAGACCATCTAAATGCCCTATTCTAAGGAGGCTGAAAGATCTTTGGCAAGGATAATACTCAGCTTATTTTAAGGTAGGGAGCTCTTTTTAAAGGAAAATCTACACTGAAGAAGTAAAAAATAATTACATCTCAACCAAGATTTTTTTTTTTTTGTGTAACCTCTTGAAGGGGTGCTCACAGTTTGAATGCAGCAGGAAATACCACTGGGGCTCACTGCAGAGAAGCAGCCTCTGGGGCTCCCATGCACCCCGTCAGCTCAGGTCTCGTCTGCATTTTCATTTCAGCAATTCATTTCCTCCCATCTTCACTGAATCATAATTTTATCAAAGAAAATAAATATAAAGGACTTCTTCTAAAGACCCTCTAGGAGAGTTTATTTTGCATTAAAACAGATTTTGCTGAGATTCATCACAGTTAATTGCCAAGACACCGGCAAGCCCGCTACTGCCTTCTGATCTTGCTGTGTGAATATTGTTTTGCCAAGAGGACTCCAGATAGTGTAAATCCAAACATTGAAAAGCATATCCACCTCCTCCTGGGAAGAGGATTTAGAAGTTACCATTTGTATTAGGTAACGGTGCTCTGATGAGAAGCAGCTCCTACCCAGCTCTGGACCAGCAGAGCCATGTGGTAGCTGTTCCCATCCAGCTCTGAGCTATCCTGCAATCTAAGAATTTCAGCTGTATGAATGGCAGAGGACTGTCACCAGGAAGATCTGTCCTACTTTGTTTGTCAGTTGGGGAGCTGCAGACAACACCCAGCAGTCACTACGAGGTCCATGCCGCCACATGCCGAGGATGGGCAGTGAGGAGAAGCAGAATCCCAGAAGCCAGCCCAGTTGGAGGAGCAGCAACCATCATCACAGGCAAAGAGAACGTTTTTGTTCACCTCACATTCACTCAGTAACTCTTTTCACTGAGAAAAATCCCTTGTTGTTTTATAAAAAGGCCGCAAGCAGAGGTTATACTAACACAGAGCTTTCCCCCCCCCCCCAATACAAAGTTTCTTTCACACTTTTAGAGAAGTTGACTTGACAATCTTATTTTAGCAATGCTAATACATCTTGCAAGTGTGCCCTGAAGCGTTTAGACAAACGTAACAACTGCAGAAAATGCAAGTTCTGACCACGGTCCTCCTCCCAGCTAGTTCCAGTAAGGTCCTGCTGACTAGAAAGAAAAGCAACATCTGAGTAGGAATACAAAAACTTGCTGATTCTCATAAAATGAAATCAAATCCTTGAAGGCATACCAACCAGTCAGAGCAGTCAAAATTAATACATCTCAGTACCAATAAGCAAATCAGAAATCGTCTATTAAACAAATTGGCCATCAAAGCACGAGCAGTGACAGTTCAACCTGAAAATAACCTCTAGCGGTCTTATACAATACTGACAAGCTTTAGTAAATTCTTCAGCTTTAGAGGAAAATCTGCAGCAAACATAAGTGATTAGGCATCTCCAGCTGCTCTTCCTTGAGCTCAGACTGACAAAGGCAGAGTACCTCATACGTGCTGCTCTTACACAGGCCGCCCATCAGAGGCTTACCGTGACTGAGAGCGTGAGAATAGAGCAGCAAGCACTGAAACAAAAAGCATGTAATAAAACCCAGTAGTCAGTACATTCCCTCTGTAACTGCATGTTTTTACGAGGTAGGAACACTCTCACCCCTATATCTCCTCAGGGCTCCCCAAAGACACTGTCAACCTTGGCCACTACCGCTGTCGCCATAATCCACTCCCACAGTCAGTGGTGAACTGCACATACAGGCAACAAAACATTCAGAATGGTGGATTGATCCATAACAGATCTCTACATACTTGAGAAAGGGAACTTGTCATCTGACTTTCCACACATACCTGAATGCAGGACCCAAACCTTGGGCAGGTGGCAGAGGATGAAACCCTAACCCTACTGAGGTCAGAATCCCCTCAAGATGCACCTTTGTATTTTGTACAGTAACTGCAAAAATGTCAGTATCAGTGATCCTGCAAGGAAGCCACTTTCAGGGCATGAGCAGGCACTCCCTTCCCCACCAAACAAGCTCTTACCTACTTCCCCACAGCCTGAGATACATGTTATTTAGCACTGTTAAAGAATATGTTCAACTGAAAGGGCAGGGAAATCAGGAAGGGGGTTGTTACATTTTTGAAAGGAATACATTTCTTTGACACATCTGCAACCAAGTTACTACTATCCTACTGAATAAACATCTTTGCTTTGTTCAAAGAGAAAATACAAACGGATTTCAAACAAAGGAAAACCACCATGTTTGCTTTAAAAGTACAGAGACAGAAAGAAAAAGAAGACAACAGCTATTTAAAGGGTAACTTTTAAAAGATTCTTAATAAGAGCTTTTTTAGATATGCTTTATATGAGACTTCTGATCCAGTCATACTTCTTCAGAGAGAGAAAATTACAACACAGCCAAACTGTATAGGGCTAACTGAATGTGACGACCCACGCTTCCTAATCACACCTCCTGTGCCTGAGTCTCACCACATCCACACTGGCACGCTTTGCAGAGTGGCTGTGATACTGCCAATGAGTTGGGCGCCAACACACCTCAGCTCTGGGGACACATCCCCTGCTCAGGGCTGTGTCATGAGACTTCATGGAGCCCACTGCCCTCAGCACAACTGAGAAGAGGTGGAACAAAACAACAGCCAGGAGGCAACGATGCAGGAGATGGTGTCACTGCTTCAGCCGGCCTGCCTGATGGCTTTTCCTTTCCCCCTGCAGCACTACATAACCTTGCCGATATGCATAAATAAAGGGAAAAACTGAGATTTATAAAATCATAACAAAATGGAAACAATTAGCTCACCAGCTGCTATCAAACCCGCCTGAGGTGTGGCAGTAACCTAACAGCTTGTAACAGCAGTGCTCCCAGACAACAGCAGCGCCAGGGCCCACACATACCTGCAGGACCCAGCACAAATAAAAAGCAAGCTTCCTGCTAGAGCAGGGTAATTCATGGAAAAGTTAAATGAAAACTATTCCATGCATTTTTGCCACTGCAGAGATAAACAGCATGTTTCCTTGGTGGCTGGTTTTGGTTTCAACTACAGGGCTAGGATTGACTGTTGCTTCAGGGGAGGATGCCACCAACGGCAGCTGAGCCCGGGAAAACATTCTGGCCTGGAAGAAGGGAAACAATGTCTGTACAACAGGGCAAGCAACTGGAGACTGCTGGCGGTGGCTGGCATAAAGATGACTGCACATGACTGAAGCATCAAGTCCCTAGTACAGCTGCTGCCAGGATCCTGAAGAAAATGAAGAAGCCCTGAAACTTTTTCATTACGTACAACCAAGAAAGGCAAAGAGCTCAAGAGCTCTACATTCATTCCTCACTGCCACTGGGTTACTTTAAGGAAGAACCAGGGAGAAGCATATGTCACACAGCAAAGGTTTTAGATTCTTCAGTATGAGGGTCCTGAATCTGCTGCTGCTGCAACTCCACATCACACATTTATGGATCCAAGCATTAAGCCGCATAGTGCAAACTTGGAAAAATAATGATGGCTATGTTCTTTCTAGATGCTAGAGTATTGTTTAAGACCCATCTCTACCTACTGCTGAATGCTTTTGATGCACTACCAGTGGTAAGTGCTTGAGGGAAAAGGTAGGAAGCCTGCTTTCTTTTCCTTTTGGTTGGTGAAAAGAGCTTTAAGAGTAGTTACACAACAGTGAAGAGAAAAGGCTGCAGAAATGCATGTAGTCTGAAGGGTCAGAGCAGGAAGATTACAATCTTCTCTTTAGCCTGTTTATCTTGTGCTACAACAGCTTATCAAGTTAAAAAGGTGAAGGCAGCAAACAAGTCTGCATCACGCACCAGATGTTTTCAATACTCACTTCAGCCTAGGGGGACAAACACAGCTTCTCCATCAGAGACCGCTCATTGCAGCGACCAGGAAGATGGTGCTCCTGAAAAACCTAATGCACATTTTGCAGGTACTGACTTATGAAGGCATATTATTTTGTTCAGAATACAGATAATACTTTATGCTCTTGCAGTTGTGCATAAAGTGGTGAAGCTAAATTCACCAAACAAGTGACAGATTTCATAGACCAGAAAGGTGTCCCTAATAAACAAAATCAGTTACATAAAGAAGACATGGGATTGGTAATTTTCACAAGCATTATTTTCTCAAAGCTTAAATTGTTATATATCAGATCATTAAGCAGCAAATCTGCAAGCTAGAAATTACTGGTGCCCAGGAGCAGTTCTAGAAAAATGTCACTAAACGTCCAGAAATGCTGCATTCACATGTCAGAAAGAACACTGCAGAACTATAGAATGGTTTAGGCTGGAAGAGATCTTAAAGATTACATGGTTCCAAGCCCTGCCCTGGGCAGGGATACCTCCCACTAGCTCAGGCTGCCTACAGCCTCATCCCTGAGCGACTCCAGGGGGGAATCCGCAGCTTCTCTGGGACATGCCAGTGCCTCACCATGCTCACAGTGAAGAATTTTGCCCTAATGTTTTATTTAAAACTCCCCTCTTTAATGTAAAAACATTACCCTTTATCCTATCACTACATTCGCTGATAAAGGCTCCCTTTCCAGGTTTCTTTTAAAAAGCAAATATATAACATAGATAATTATAGTTAGTGTAGAAAATACAGATAGTTATATAGTTAGTGTAGAAAAGAAATTAAAGTTGGATACGAAAGCCAAAATAACTGTATGTGATGTTTTTTAGTGCAACATATCAGAAACCAAAGGAAATTGTAAAAGCAAAAGGAGCTAGCGAAAGTCTCTGGACAACAGAATCAAGATACAGAAGGACAATTTTTTCTCCTTTGTTTCTTTGTCTGAGGAACAACAGAAACAGCATCAGTGATGCTAACACATAACTAGCTGGAAAGGGTGAAATTTTCAATCTTCACTACAATAAAGAACAAAAGACATACTTTTGCTCTGTACTTAAGAAAAAACCACTTACACATTCAGACTGCATCATGGATAGCATCTTCCATTCCAGATGTAGCACAGAGAAGAGACCTTCAGCTGCATGGGCAAGGGAGTACCGCATGGGATTGTGGGAACCCAGCCAGCTCTGCACCTGCCATGCCACAGCTGCATGCCGGGACTGTCTCTTTGCATGGACAGTGGCCAGCCAATGCCAGGGGCTCACACAGCAACCACAGGCAAGAGGACATCACTTCCAAAACCTTGCTTAGGGCAGGATTCTCAGGGCTCAATCTATTCCACTGATCAGCAGCAGAAATAAAAGAGGGTTTTGATGGCACTTGCAAAGCCCTACACAAGGAACAGAAATTCAGTAACAAGGTTTGGCAAATTACAGTATCTATAGGAGGAATGTAAATGAATAGCAGTGGTTGGTGTTCTTACTTTGAGAAGGAAGGTGATTCAGTGTTGAGGTAACTCATAGCAGGCAGCCCAGCCTGTGAGGGATTCTGGGCCAGGGGCTGAAGCCGGGATCCTGCCGTGCAGCAGGAGCAGCCAACCCGCAGCCGGATGGCTCCTCTGCCTGTTCAGCAAGCAGAAGGGAGAGAGCAGCCCAGGGAGGAACCAAGGTGTTCCTTCATTCACAGCAAAGGATGGTGCCAGTGACGTGATTTTAGAACAGATGAGTCTGAGCATCCCAATTTCTTACACATTCACACACACATAGACGTATGCTCAGAGAAATCAATGAAGTGCTAGATTTAGTTCTAAGGGGATCGATTTTCTCTCTGCAGACAGTAGGGCTCTCTGAGGTTACATGGCCCAGGAAAGTTGCTTACAGTTATGTGACACACCACTTACCTGGCTCTTCTATTGGTGCCCAGGAACACTGCACAGTGTGACCTGGAAGCAGGAGGAGCAGCTGAATGCAGAGTTCACTCCAGAGGGGTGGGGGTAAGGCAGCTTGGGAAACAGTGATGCATTGTCATTCCATTACTGAAAGTTACACTTTGTGAAATAGCATTAGATCATTTTAAGAGGTTTATATAAGGACATCAAAAAACAAGCCCTTTTGCAAAACTATTTTTTTTAAACGTCTCCTTATTTTCACTCTGCATCAAGATGTGAAAACTCAACATGCAGCAAACCCAGCGCTCTCAGACAGAGGAGGCCAACCTCAGCCCGAGTTAAATCTTCCAGCTGCTCCCATCTCCTTCCCTTCTCTCCATCAGACAGGCTCATAGAGCTGCCTTAATTACTTGTTTCGGAAGGATGTGACATGTTCCAATTTAATACATTTAGCTCTTCTTAGAGCAAATGTAGAATTAAGCCTCAGTATGCACTTGACAGATCTCTTAGCAACTAGCGTGCAATCGGCCAACAATGGATGATTCACAGTTTTAGCAGGAGTGCGCAGAACTGCCTGCCAAAAATCTGAATAAACGCACATTGCTAGACACTATGGTAAAATGTACCCTGATCTCTTTTAAACTATTATATCATAGAGGAAAGTTAAATGGCACACATTCCAGCAGCACGTCGCAGTCTGGAAATACAATTGAACTGTAACATCTTGATTTTATGATAACTGATACTTTTCTGTGGTTAATTTTCGCTTAATTAGAATAATGGTACCTTTCAGAGAACCACTAAAGTCCATCTGTTCATGTAAATAGGAACTGCCATTTCCGTTCCCATTGCTCTGAGATGGGAGGAAGAGAGCCTGGAGGACACCAATTGGGTCACTTACTCCAGGTCCTGCTGATGAAAAGCTGTGCTTACTCCCAGCCCACTGCAGGGACAGCTGTCCTCTCACCTCCCTAAAGGGTTGTGCAGCCCCTTGGGAGCAGAGTGAGGTAGACAGGGTTATCCTAAGGCACAGCCATGTTTGCTTCACTACCTGTAAAAGCGTGCTGAGGATCAGGCCCACTTCCCAGTGAGGACTGCTGCTGCTACAGTGGCAAGGCTGTTAGGATTTCTACAGCCAAATTTCTGTCTTTGCTGTCCAGATTCACTCTACGCTTTATACCTTGCTTTGGGACAGATTTCTTCATGCACTCCATATGGGCATTGTAATACACAAGAACAGACTCAAAATTCTTTACAAAATTCTATCAAGAGCAAACAAAACAGGGGCTGTTCTGTTGGGATTACTTTCACGTCATGAGAACACCAAGGATACAATACATCACAGCCTTCCCTTTCCTTCTCTAGCCACAATCACCAAGTGCAGAAAACATCTGCACCTCCCTTCTCCCTCACATGCCCACAGACCCAGGACAGCTGGGCCAGGTACCAGCCCTTAGCTCGGTCCGGGTGTGATGGTCTCTCCCGACAGGCTCTGGCTGCAGCCCAGCAGCCTGCTCACACCCACCCAGGGCCCTCACGCTGCAGGCAGCTGCCTCCAGCAGCCCTCTTCCAGGTAAAGCAGATGTGCTTGGCGAAACAAGCAGCTTTCTTTGGCACAGGAGAGCAGAGCACCCCAGCCGGTTGGCAGGACTCACCTCTAGAAGGAGGGCTGTGGTCAGGGGAAGGAATGTGAGCACACTGCTCCATGCTGCCTTAACACTGGGATAGCCACGGGCTTCCACCTTTGAGGTGGACAGCCCTGCAGAGCAAAGCAAAGGCAGCAAGGGGGTGCAGTTAGGGAGGTGCATTAAGTGCAGAATTGCCACAGCTGAGTTTCTGTAAATGCACAAGGATGAAAATCAGGCAGATTGAAGAGAGGAGCAGGTACAGAAGAGAAGGTGTTTATACATTTAGTACTTTGTATCAAAGTTTCCCACTGACTCTGAGGGAGACTGCACTCAATAGACAAACCAGAGCCCAGGAGGTTTTTCCATCTGCCTCCACAGGGTTGAAAAGAACGTGAGCAGTGGGGCTGCAGAGGGCCAGGCACTACAGCCAGGGGAGACAGCGTGTGACCTGTGCCAGCACTGCCATGCTCTGCTGGCTCTACAGCACACTGCTGTACCTAGAAAGCAAGCACTGATTTTGCACATGAGCAGGTGACCCTCTGCAGGATGGGAGACAGAGGGATGTAATTTTTCATCCCAGCAGGGCTGCTGCTCAGGGAGCTACAATGAAGTACGTTGTTGACATGAGACCCCATGTTGTAGGAGGCAGCAGAGCAGGTCCAGTGCACTCCTCTCTGACCATGCAAAGACAGTGGGTGACAGGGCTGTGAACCCACACCTTCCCCCAGCTTTTCTACAGCTGTCAGAGTGCTCCAAGGCCAGGACTGAGCTTGGATTTTTGTGTGTTGTGATAATCAGCTGGGGATCAGAAAATCCTTCGAAAAATCTAACGTCCTGGCAACTCTGCAAGGCTTCTGAAAAAATAACAGTTTAACATCTGGAACAAAAACACTCCAAGGAAGTCCAAGAGCAACAGAGTGCAGAACATTTTCCCCCCACAGCAATTGCTGTACAGCACTTCCTTGTCCCCAGCTCTCTGAAACTGGAATATTTGCAGCAAGATGCTGAAACATTTCATTGGAAGCTATGCAGGAAGGTGGAAAGATAAAGAGCTATTCATGTACTTGAACATTTTTTTAATTTTCTGAGCTTTGTTTATTTTTCTTCCTGTCCCATGAATTTCCTCAGCCATTTAATGCATCTTAATCTTCATCAATATTTAACTCTGCAGCGGGAATACTACATACCTTATGCTTTCCCATTTAACTTGAGGGGGGGAGATGGTCTATGAGAAGAAAAACAGCCAGTTCTAAAGGAAACTGCTTTTCCTTTTTCCACAAGATGTCCTGGAATGGAGTCAGGGAGAAGGATGAAAGAGAAAGGTAGGCAGCAAACGCACAGCACTGCTCAGAGCTCACTGATGTTGTGATTTAGGGTAATCTCCTTCCTGCCTCCGGGGCCCACATTGCAACCTGGCTACACCAAAACTGGAAATATTTCTTGGGGATGAACTCAGCCCTCAGCAGAAATTACCAAGCAAGAGCTGTTCCCTGTAATAATAATAATAATAACAACAACAGTAATAATAATAATAATAATAAATGCAGCATCATTCTCAATGAGCTAGTAACCTTAATATATTACTATAAATTACTTATACAATTTATAAAGTGTATAGACATATACATGCACATGAAATGCTTTCCTTTCAACTGAGGATATGCATGTTCAGCAAAGCTTTGCAACCTAAGGGAAATCCCATCATCCCATCAATGTCAGTATTTCCTGCAACAGCAACTTCACACTGCCAGCAGCAGGCAGGTCTGTTCAAAGCCTCCCTGAGCAGGGCAGGACTGTTAGAGCCCTGCGTTAGCAGAGGTGCTCTGCAGGATGTAGTACTGCACCCGAGGTACCAGCAGCAGGTGAGCGACAGCAACAGGACTCATTCACTGCAGCAGCACTGAAGGCAGCATGGAGTTCTTTGAGCATTTGTATCTACCAGAGGTTCTAAGATCCTGAGGCCCCTGAAGAAGTCCTGCAAGTCTTCAGCTCAGTCAGAGACACCAGACAGAACTGCTCTATACCTTGAACAACAGGAGTCAAGTTAGATCTGAAATATTTTCCAGTGCATTTCCTGGAGGATTTATAGCATGAATCTCAGTACAATAAGCTTTTCTATAAAGGGAACTTAGACTGTAGAGTACCTGGGATTATTTCTAAGGAATGCTGCTAGCATGACAGGACAGCAGGATCAGGCCTTGCAGTGCTTCCAGCTGTGAGTGCACCCAGATGCAAACAATGCCATACAGTGCCTGCAGTGCAGCTCCGGCCACCTTCACATCAAAGGCAGAGCCAGACAAACCCACCCAACATTTCTCATGTTCCAGCATACCCCAAAAACGTGGAAAGGAGAAAGGAGCTTTAACAGAGTTGCCAGTGGAGGGCTCAGACTGCAGGACCAAGATTTAATTATGTCCCTCTTTCTGTTCACAGCAGAAATCTAGCGTGGCATCAACAAATACTGGTTACATAGACAACAGCTTTCGAGCACTCTCACCGAAGTTCCCAACTCCTCCCTCCCACTGCATGGCACAGGGCTTCATTTTGAGCACACATCCCTATCTGAAGCTGAGTCACAGCTGAGAGCCAAGACCACGCAAAGCATATCTCAGTCATAGGAAACCAAGCAAGAGACAGTTCATGCTGGAGAAGGACCCGCACTCACCGCTGCATTGCTCTGCATACAGAAAACTCTGTGACATTATATTCCATAAGAGCTAAGCAAAAGTTCCTTAATGTAGTCTAATAGAAGTGTTCACTCCGGATCCAAAATATAGCTGCCTCATTTTAGTCCCCCTGGGTTTCTGAGAGTTTCCTCTAGCCCTGGACTACCTGGTACCTATTGTCACAGCTTGGTGCCCTCCATCCTTTTACAGAACCTGGACACCCTGTGAAAGATGAGGTAAGACCAGCACTACCACTTCAGAGCAAAAGCATCACTTCTTGGACCTCAGCTGCAGACACAGACCTGCCCTGCCCACCCAGACAGCCCATTCTAGTCCTCTCATTTTCCCCCCCCCATATCAAATTGGAATCCTGCCTGCCGCATATTCATCCTATCTGCTGTAGCTGAGTTCCCTCTTTTGGCAGCTGGCTGCCCATAGGATAAGCTGAGTTCCCTCTTTTGGCAGCTGGCTGCCCATAGGATATCTCTGCATTTTCACTGTTGGACTACATAGAACGTAATGAATCTTTAATTAAATGGGCTTGATAACTAAAGTCATTCAAATTAGACTTCATCAGCAAGACAAAACCCCAGCTGTCTTTCCTAAAGGAATAAAGAAGCACAGTTTAAAATACCTGGAATCTAATTTTAGCATGGCAGAACAAGTTAGCAAAATGAATCTGTGAGGTAAGCAGGGAATAGCTGAAAGAAAAAAAAAACTTTAAGATCTTAAAGAACTGGTCAAGTTTTAATCAATGCAGCTTTTACAGAGACTCCATCATAGATGAGTTGATTCAAACAATCCAACAGGCTCAGTGCAGCCAGCAGCAAAGTTGCAGTTGGTTCCACAGAGGTTATCACTGTACATTCAGTGTACTAAAGGAAAAAGGTGCTAGAGCCTTAGAAAAGCAGCTCCAGGAAGCTCACTGTAGCTCCATGGAAATGGAGTAAATAAAGCATGCATCATCAGCGCATCCTCAACATGCTTCTCATCTCTTATGGATGAGAGCAATACCAGGAGCTTCTTTTGTTTAATCTGCAAGAAAAATTGCACTTGGTGCTGAATGACTCTTCACACTGACTTCAGTGGGAATAAACTACCCCAGATTTCAGGAGGAAAAAAAAAGCACTAACAGAAAGTTAATGAGGTTCAAACCGAGTTATGAATGGACCAAAGAAAATCTCTCCCAAAGCTACTTCCTGCCCTGCTGTGACAGAATGCATGCCTTTTAAGGCCTCCTCCTCTCCCCCTTCTCTTCTTTGAGCAAGGCATTATTGTACCCCAAGACTTTCCCCATTTTTCCAATTAGTTTCCATTATGTCCTTCTCCTTTAATGCTCCCCACTGTTACAGCTCCATCAGGAGCAATAATGCTGAAAACGGCAGCACAGGCTGGATACATTTTTCAAAACTGTCTTGAAACACAACCAAGGTGAAGTAAATCTGCTGGACAGGGGTTAATGCTCAGCTCCCTGCCTCCAGCACGAATATCTCAGCTTCTGCCCAGGCAGCTCTGCACAAGACAAAATGGAAAGTTTTAGAGCAGAGTCTAGCTCAGGTTAAGGAAAAATTCCTGACGTGCAAGTTTAGAAAAGGGTGCTTTGAACCAGGGGGCTGGGTTCGGCCCCCACCAAATCATGGGGAGACCTCAGGGCAGAGCAGGGCCAGCCCAGCTCAAGCATAGGGAGCTTCCCCGACATCCTCCTCCACTGGAAGAAGGATATGATGCAAGTTTGCACTGTGTATTCATTCTATTGTTTTTATGTTCAATATAAGAAAAAGCAACCACCTTCCCTCATGTACACACACTTCACTGTCTAGTTATCATTTTACTCATCTTCAGAAATTTCTCCCAGATACATCCTCACCTCACCATTTTGCACTAGGAACAAGCACCAGACCAGCCTCCGAGCTGCCTGGCAATCTCATGAGACAGGCTCTCACAAGAATTTCCTGCTTCTGGTTCAGCCAGACATACTGCAACAACACACGGTATTTTGGCACTCCCATTCCTCCTTCAGGCCAAGACCGAGGAATGCAAGTAAAGAAAACTTTTAATTTTTAGAATTTTAAAATAACTCAGCTCTTCTCTCCACTGCAGTGGGTGTCTAGGTGGCTTCCACTGAGATAAGTTGAATTGGAAGCTACTGTACAGGAAATTTGTTTTCCAGATTACAGCTTGGTCAGACACCACCACAACAGGAGATCAGGTCACTTTACAGACAAGTGCTACAGAAAGAACAAACAACTCCGATCCTCCCAGCACAATGAAATGTGTTTCCGTGAGCCCTATATTACATCCAGTAAGCATCAAGATGTACCAAGATGAGCTAGTTGGTGAGAACTGTGTAGGAGCATCAAGCAAGACCTAGAGAACTTTCATGCACATTCCTAAAGTGCAAATCATGAGGGACTAAAGAAGCCAGTTTCCACATTTTCCAGTGTCTCTGAATCACAGCGCAAGCCTGCACTGCACTTGGACAAGGATGTTTCTGTGCAACTAATGGCTCAGTAAATACTTCAAATACTTGCAGACTGTTACAGCCCACATCTGGACCTCAGGGAGCATCTTTCTAAACATCACTGCTAGGTCAGTACAGTTCCCACCAATTTACCAGCTTTAGAAAAAGCCTTGCTGGAAATGCAGAACTCAGAACACGTTCCTGACAGCATCTGTACATCTCCTCTCAGCACATAAGGCATCACTTTCAGGACAGCCTAAGTACATGCCTATGCTTCCAGCAAGAAAAAAAAAGGCCATGCTGGGTATTGGAGGAGCTGCCTTTGTGAAGGGCACTCCCAGCATACCAGCAGCTCAAGTTTTAGGGACTGGTGAGGAAACTGCAGCCAAAATTTCTTAGTACAAGCTCCTATAGCTAGGCTGGTCTTCTAAATCATGCTTAGGCTCAGAAGCAAAGGGTCCTACCTTTCTGAGGAGCTGTGCCTGGACTTCCCATTCTGGGCTTTGGCTGGGGGTTGCAGGATGCTTTCCACGGCACTAACAGTTATTCAGACATGTTAAAACACTTTAAAAAACCATGCTGTTGATCTCATCTATGAATTATCACCTACGCTGCTGCCTGCACAGGGATGAGGGTAATGCCTGGCAGCAGATAGCTTGTGAGATGAGCTCTCCCTCTGAAGGAAACCTGGGGTTTACAGCAGCAGCTCCCTCACCTTCAGACTCTGGCATAACTCCCCAAAAGCTACATGACTGCATCCATCCTCTGCTAGGTACAAAGGGACAAGCCTACAGGAAATCTGATTACTATAGCAGGCAACACACATAGGAGACACATCAGGTGCTTTATGCATCAACAACAGAGATGGGCTTTCCCATCCCTGGAGAGACATACAGAAAGTAAAACACAAAGACTAAGCGTTCTTTAAAGGTATGAGCTACACATGGATTTCGCTTATCCATAAAACTCATTGCAGGATACATTAAATATTACTACACATTATTTAATATTACTATGGATGCGAGTTCCATTCTGTTAATAACCACACTTACAAGCACTGCCTGCTACAGTTTAAAATCTCCTAGTCAACATCTAAGGCTAAGAAACACTTTCAAGCTAAAACCATGTCATTTTGACAAATGCTACATTACATCAGACTTTCCACTACAGAAAAACTCTGATTATGAGATCAGCTTAGAGAGGAAAAAGTAAGCAGACAAAGCAAGAAAGAGTTGAAGCATTTTAAGCTGAGGGGAGAGATTACAGGCTCTGTGTTAAGCATTGGCACCTTGCAGGATTGAGCCCTCCCTACTTATATACATATGCCATGGAACAAGACACAGGTCTTAATTTTACATTTTTTAAATGCTCCTTGAATGTTAACAACACATACAGACAAGCAGTTGGGTTTGTTACCAGTACAGTAACTCACATGTGATGGTGAGGGTGAGTTTGTTCTCAGGAATGCAAAACAGGGCACTATTTTTGGACAAGGACTTTGTATTTACACAATCTCAATGAGACCGAACGCGCTGTTTTATTAACAGCTCTTTGTTTAAATTCCATTCCTGAGCAATACTGACCCATTTCTTAAGATGTTCTGCAAGTACTGATGCCCACTAGAAGGACTGGCAAACCTCTAGGAGCTCCCATTAAGCTTCTGGTTGGGTGCAGCAATCTTGCAAAGATGGTAAGGAAATGCAGCAAAGTAGAAACTAGGTTAAAATCAGAAGCCTGGTGCAGGATTACAAGCAGTGCCTTTAGTCCTTCAAAAGCAAGCATGGTTGGAGCACTCAAAAACCGCACAAAAGCTTTCTGCCATTTCTCATGTCTGCTGACAACTGTGCCAAGGCTTCCTTGAGTGTGGAAAAATGAGAAAGATCAAAGCATGTTTAGGAGATAACACAAGCCATAACAAGAAAGAGCAAGCCCAGGCAAGGAGAGGACACGCTCACCTGAGGTGGAAGCTGTTTACGGCTAGTGGAGCAGGACAGTCACAGAAGCACTTTCTCCACTGGCACCACAAACATGCTCTTAGAGCCCAGATAGGAGCACTGCTCTTTGTATCTTCCCTGGCATTTACTTTTGCTCCTCTTCAGTCATCCTGCATGACTATGAAACAGTGCCCTGGCAATCTGGGCTGAAGGGAAAGTGCAGCTCCAGCTACTGGGTCAGGCAAGCCTACTGGGAGCGTGACTGCAGCCAAAACAATCAACACCAAAGCAGAAGGAGATGCAGCTTGAGCCCTCCCTGCCCAGCAGGGCCACATTACAAGCCACCAGGCCCCAGGCTCATGCAGCATATGTTTCAGAAGCCTGTTATCAAGGTCATGAGTTCACACCAGGTTTTCAAGGTACAAGGTCATGAGTTCACACCAGACGCACTACTGGGAGGAGCTTTTGGACACATGGCCATAGACAAATGCTTACCACCCATTGCCAGCCACGTTAGTTCCAGTCCTGCTTCTGTAAAAAAACATTTGTAAAAAACACAGTTGGCAGTGGGGACACTGCGATGTACACCAAGGTCTGCTGTTTGAAAGGGCTTTCAGGACACTTGTGGCCTTGTCTCAGATGGATGCTACTCCTGGCAGTGTGCTACTGAAAATACCTGCTGTGTGCAGAATAAAAGACCACCAACTCTGTTTTGCAGATTTTTAGCGATTTGATCAGATGTGAAGCAGGGGTGTAAGGGCAGAAAAGAAGAGCACCTCTTCAAAAAGGCTCCTTGTACTCCAAAAAAACCCAAACAACTGTTTTATACAACCAGTACTGGTATTTTCAGGCTCAGGCTATATCAGACTACCGAGGAAAGCCTGCCCATAATCTCCAGTTAATAGTGGCAGATTATCAATAGCCATCAGCTTCCCCACAACAATGCTGACCTCCGGGGCCATGAGAGACCGCCCTCCCCACAACACCTTTCTGCCAAACCTCCTCAAGGACACTCTTTTCCACAGCACTAAGCCTGGCTCTCAATATATCAAACCTCTGTATGCCAAGTATTCATCACTAGGCCTTTCTAAGAATCGTTTTGCAAAGCTTGGATGGCAATATGTTTTCACAGCTGATGTGGAAAAGCTAAAAAACAACATTTCCCAACGAGAAATCTGTGTTACAAAGTGTGCTCTGTTTCTTAGGGTTAATCTAACTTGCTAGGGGGAGAAAAAAATCCTTTCAGACTGTTGACATAAAATATCTCAGCTTTTCTTAAAAAAATGGAGCCATTCCACTTTCTAGTTTACATGCTAGGATGGATACTAGGATGGATATATGGAAGCAAAGAAGACAAAAATTAACATCTGACCTCAGAGCATCCGTTCGTGGTGCTACAATGGCCCACTTTATGCCACCTGACACCTTAATTAAGCCTGAATGAAGGTTCCTACTTCTCAGCAGGGCAGAAATACTGGCAAGACGTTCACAACAGAGAAGTGCCTCCCCAAGCACAGCTCTTGGACCACTCAAGACCTTCAGGATCACAGTGAGTGACTCATTATGAGGCTACTAAAGAGCTATCAGTATTACAGCTTATTCATAATACATCAGCCGCTTAAGTGGGTCACAGAGACTTGGTAAGTAAGTAAGTAGCCTGACTCCAGAAGCAGTCAGTGTTGGCAGCTTAAGGAAAGAATAACAAAGAGAAGTATAGACTGATTTTGTCTTCAGTATAATTTTGCCTTGCTTATTGTAAGAGGCAGCATACAAATTTCCAAAGCCAGATATTGCATCTGGATCAAAGTGCTGAACAGCTATTAAAGGATCTCTTTTGTTAACTTGCACTCAGCTGCACTTTTGGACCCCACAACATCCTGGCAATGAACCTGACAGCTCAGTTGTGCATTGCATGACAAAGTACTTCCTTCTGCTCAAATCTGCTGCCTGGGTATTTCTCTAGATGTCATCAAGTTCTGTACTATCATTCCTGATTCATTTTTGCTGTACCATTTGCAATATAGAGTTATTTTATTTCACCCCTCCTCTTGCCTAAAATGCTTTTCTGGACAAAGGCATTCATATAATTAGTCTTACTTCACACAACCCTGTACTGCAGCAAGATCTTCTTGCCCACCTGTACACCTTCTGCTTATGCTGTGTTTCCAAGATAGGCAACTAGAACTTCAAACAGCTTTTCAGGTCCCAGGTGAATAATTAATCTTAAATCCATTAAAAAAAAAAGCCTTTCAGTAATACTGCATATATATATAGTTAAAAAAAAAACTTAGGACATTCCTTTTTAGGTGAGCACTGCCAAACAGTGCCCTGCAGTCATAGAAATCTAGAAAAAAAAATAGTTATCCAATTCATGTCTTTCTCCATCAGTACCTTCACACACTTTGTATTAGCTCTCAACAGCACTGCTTACTTCAGCTCTAACTACCACAGTTTGTGAGTACAGGCACTAATATTCCCATTAGAGACTTTTAATGAGCAAAGAACTAGCATTAAATCTCAGGGAAGCCTAGTGGCTAGCAATAGCCACAGCACTGTCTCTGAGTGCAGTCATTACTGGAAGAACGTGATATGCATACCTGAGAGACATCATCCTTACCATTCCAAGCACAGAGATCTCACACATTCAGACAACTGGGTAGGTGAAACACTCCAAATTGAATTGTCTGGAAAATGATCTGTAGGACTAGTAAAATGTCTATCACCTTTACAAAAAAGCATAGTTTGGAATTTATTGCTAAACATTTAAAGTACTCTTAAAAAACAGTTTGCTATTTCTGAACAGATCAAAGCCTAGCTCCATCTCTAAACCACTGACTTATCCAGTTAGCTGAACACATGGGTTTGTGTGGAGATGACCACTTCCATAGCTGCTGGACTGCAATACAAAGGACGTCAATCAATCACGTGGCAGTGCAGAAAAGGAGGTATATGCAGGACTCCTGGCCAGAGCGATCACCCTGTAGGGCACAGGATGAAAAAGACAGCTCTCACATTACACTTCTTTCTAGAGAAGAAAAGACAAATCCAGAAAAATATCACAACACTGCTAATAGCATCCAATTAAGTGGCAGGTCTTGTTTCAGCCTGCTATGGTGCCCAGATGGGGCTGAGCTGAGAAAGAGGATTTGATCTTGCCAGAGAACTTCAGCTGGCATTCAGAGACAGATGAGGTGAGCCAGCTCCTTTACTATTAACATATGTAACCTTTCCAAAAACAAATTATCACAATTATTTTTTAAGACAGTGCCAAGCTCTGACTTTCTACTGAAGTGAAAATGAATTCTGCCAGTCTCAAACTATTCTTGATGTATGTTTGTTTTTGCTGTTGACTCAAAGTAACAAAAGTAACAGAGCAGCTAACTTGTTTGTGATTGGTCACCTCGGATGAATGCAAGACCTGAGTCAGCTACATCTCAGCCATAGGACACTTCATTTGTTTTGGTTTTTTTTAAAGGAAATACACTACTACTACAAAAGAAGTAGCAAGAAAAGATCTCATCTGGCTCTGTGGGCTCATCACTCATCCTCACCCCAGAAACGAGGCTGATCAGTGCATACTGCTGGACAGATCACACACCAATAAAGTGAAGCTTTCTTACAGCATACACCTTGACTGAATAGAGACACACCTCTGTACATAAATACAATGTTTAACCAATTAATGATCAGAAGTTGTCAGCCATAGTAATCACTCTCTTAATAGAAGCACACACTGCAAGCACTAAAACATGCAAGTCTTCCAAAAGCAATGACTGCTACATAGAAATCACTGTGCACTGGGATAACTTCTGGGCAGTGAAGACTCTTGCTTTGTACAGGTGACTTGTTTCAGGTTAGATATCCAAAAATCCCGTCTGCATTTCTGATTCAGCACTACTTACCAGGAGACTTATGACAAAGACAAGAAATCCTCTGAAAACTGAACAACACAGAAGCACAGACAACATGTCTTTAAACTAATTTGTACCACTGAACTCACTGAATACTCCACCTGAGTGGAATAACAAGTGCAAGCTTGCTACATGGCCACATCTCGCAGCACCTTCAGTGGATCCACACTGTGTTTGTGGCAAAGACTGAGTACCAGATCAACTGTCCAGAATCAGTCCAAAAGAAAGAAAAAAGCAAGGGAACAGTAATAATATTAGCAGAAATTAAGATGTAGATGTAGTTATTTTTAACAGTCATTGTTTAGACCAGCCATTCTTGCTGGTGCACTGCATGCCCTAGGGAACTCACCAAGCAGGACAACTGGAAGAACAGAGCTGTTTGTTTTTAAAAGGGCAGCCAGATTTATTACTCCCAAAATCCCACTAGACCAAATCAGAGTTCCTTACCTTTGCTACATGGATGCTTCTACGTCAGGAAGATGTCTTACAATTAGCCAAAAGATTTTCAAACTCCATCAAAATGACAGGCAACTACCTGAGGTGTCAGCCAGGCACTCCACACATTATCAGCAAATTGGAACTGAATTTGCAAGGGGCAGAGGCAGAGGGGGAGAAGGAGATCTGTGCTCCTTCCTGCACATGTGCTCTGGAACAGTGCTTTTGGGACAGACTGGGAAGCTCAGCCAGGGACTTCACTTTCCATACCATGGCATGTCAGCAGACAGCAGCAGAGCCCCTGTGCAGCAGCTCCTCCACACACTCCACCACTCTCAGAAGGCACTGGCAGATCCTCCCATGAGGAGGAGAGCACTGCAGCTTCCACATGAACTCCTTCTTTTGTAGGATGTACAGGGGTGCTGCAGGGCTGCAGGAGCAGGGGTGCAGAGTAGGACTGAAAAACCCATCAAGCAGCTTACACTGGGGATAACACAAACCTGCCTTTAGACCCCCAGAGCAAAACTCCAGTGGTGCTGTGGTTAAACTATTTTTTTATGATGCTTTAAGTGAGGTGGCTGCCAAAGAGAAAGATTTAGCTGCCGTTTGACAGTCTGGTCAGAATTCTCTTGGGGGAAGCAGCGAAGTAGCTCCAAGCCATCTGTCTAAGTCAGAACAGCAGAAAAGGTGCTTTTCATTCTTCTAAGGAAATGCTTAAGGTTACTTGGAACCTTTAAGCACTTGCATTTGCACTGAACCATGAGCTCACCAAAGACTATTTATCACAGCTAGAAAAGCAATGATTAAGAAAGGTAAAAAAGCTGACATCAGGCTTGCAAAGTAATAATAAGTGTCCAGAGGAGATTAAAAACAGGCACTTAAAGGCCAGATTATTTTGAATCTTGTGGTCAGCACTTCAGATATTGCTGAGATGTAGCAATTTAATAACGAAGTCTAAATGCTGCCTCTGTTAGAAGAGCATGAAAGTCAAGTTGCTCCTGGACCATCCTGTGAGATTGTTTTACAGTTCTATAGATAGAAACCAATTATAATGACTACAGTCCAGTTATATTGATTTGACTAGAAGCTGCTTCCTAATAATTTAATTAAATCTGTGATCACAGTAGCAAAATTGTAAATGAAAGCATGTAGTTCTTGGCATGGTCCATTTGCCCTAAATGTCAGCCCTGTTAATGTAGGGTTAGAGCTACATCAGTAATGAACTTTGTGACCAAAGCAGAACCCCCGCAAACCATAAGGCAGCACTCTGATTGCAAAGCAGATGGAAGGGCAGGGCCACAGAGACAATTCAACCTGCTTTTGAAGCAGATTGATTACAGGGGCTAAAATATTCCTTCCACACATCTACTGATACTTCGATTATATAGGCCCCTGACACTGGTCTATCAGATACCACCAATGTTTTTTTTCCAGCTTGCCTTGAGTACAGCTAAAGAGTAGATTTTAATACTGATTAGAGACAAAGCTTCTTTACTGTTTACTTTTCAATTAATGCATATGCTAACACCAAGACACTGACGTGAAAGCTTATAAAACATACTGAAGAAAGCACTGATATAGATTCTGATTAAAGCCACTTGGTTGCCTTCCATGCACCATGATGAGCAGCAACAAGCTGCTTTCCCTCAGCACCAGATCCAGCACACCCATCCAGGTGACATACACTTAGAGGAAGATCATTACACTTGATTCTACTGATTACATATTTTCAACATTCTCTGTGCACTCTCTCTACAAAAGAGAGCTAAAACCTAGGTATCCAGCAAAGTCATCTAATCCTACATGTAACTGCGACTTCTTTATTTGTTTTCAGTACAACTGAAAATAGCAGCAACAACCAAAGATAGTACCTTGTACATTTTCACTCTGGTTCTGAAGTTAGAATGAGAACATAGTGAAAAGAAGAGGCCAAGAGACCACATGCAAAATGGAAAAGATACCAAAGCAAAAACAGTCTGAAGAGAAGGGTGCTTAACACAATTCCTAATTTACTTTTGGCATCTTTCCCATAAGGCTTCTGATTATGTTCACTCTCCAACTGATTTAAGCACCAAGCAATGACAGAGAGGTACCCCTGAGGTTCATGCCAAACTTTCCAGGCAGAACACCAAAGTGTAACATCACAGGTGAGGTGCAATAAAAGCATGCAAAGGGGTCAGAACAAATGAACAAGACCTCCAAGTACATGTTATGATAGTTTACAGTACTCTGAATTATTTGAGGTGGTATTTATTTTATTTTGTTTACCTCCTGCCTCTCTAGTGATCAGAAAGTGCTAACCCTCAATGGAAATGAGACAGGCTTTTGCCAGTTGTGCAGAGAAATGCTGCTTTAAAAGATTAGTCAGCAGATACAGGTTCTTGTGCACTGGCATGTACTATAAAATAAAAATCCCACAGCCTAATTAAGTTCAGGAGCTAGCAGAGCCTTGAATCTGTTTCTCCTGAGCTAAGCTTTTCTATTAACAATTATTCTACAGAACCATATATGTTTACAGAGGAAACAGAAGAGACACCTATCATTTAGTAACAGCAATATAACCTTACCTGTCTGACTGATATACTACTCCTTACTCTGCCTTCTTTTTCTACCTGGCTGCTTCTCTGAAGGCTTTTTGTTTTCTCAGAGGACTCAGCCACCTGGCCTGAGAACCCTTCCTTCCAGAACCAGTACTAGAGCTCCAAGACCAAAGCCCTGCCACTCAGCAAGCAGATGTGGGGAGAAGATCCCAGAGATGCTCAAGGGGCAACCAGGAGGCTCTTCCAATGCTTGCTGAGGTGATGGAACTTGAGAAATATATTCTGTTGATACTCATATCCCAACCTCCCTCCTCCTATGCTGCAGCAATGCTGCTTCTCAGGTTGTCCCCAGGAGGCTTTCTGGGGAAGAAAAGAGGCTCTTGGGTCAGCATTTCCTTTCTTGACCACCAATAGAGGAATTGCTTACTATGATCACTTCTGCAGTAGCTACTCTTCTTTCCCTACACAGCAGTTGAAAAGAAGCCACATTACTGGGGGTCTGTTTTGCTGAGCTTTTGGATTTCCATCTGCCTGCATAAGCGCTGAAATGGTGCAAGTGCTGTTTGTGCTATCCCAAGCACATTAAGATAACTTAGGCAGTAAGCACGATGTACTGATCAGGGCTCATCTCCACATCTAACTCTGGTGTGTTCAGAATGTGACAAGAAGAACTTATACCAGTGAAACAAACAATTGAGAAAAGACTGCCAGGACAAAAGGTGCTGGAACCTGATCACAATGTTTTCATTAGAGTTACTCAACTTGAACATCAAGCGAGTTGGTGAATGCACACAGCTAAATAAAACACTAACTTAACCAAATTAGCCATTCATCTTTGGCTTACTTTAAGAGCTTTTACCTTTTTACTAAATCCCAAGCTTCCCAGAAACTATGAATTTTAAAATAAGTTCAAAAGTTGACAGCACAGAAACACAGTGTCGTGAAATAAGCCTCTGCTTCTTGCAAACAAATTGTTAAATGCATGACCGATTTTTCTACTTCCCTAAAAAAAGAAAAATACATACTGGGCTGTTTCCCAGTACTCACTGAACATGACCAAATTGAATTCAACTCTTTTTTCTACCCTACAATAACTTGGAGCAAGAACAAACAGCATCAGTGACCGTTTGATTTTTTTCCAAGCAGACAACCAGTAAAGAATCCAACAGTGCTGGAGGAGTAACCTATAGTATATCTGTAAAGCATGGAAGCTCAGTCAGTGCTATGAAAGACTGATGCAGAAATTTTCCTGCTACATACAGCATTACAGTAATTTGATGACAAGCCTTCTTAATAAGGAGTCTAGCCAGTGAAAGAACATGCTGCAGTGGTTCTTAAATATTGCATTATGATTTCTGGAAACTTGAAATGGGGGAGGATGGAGACAAAGCAGCTCAGTTCACGCACCTGGCAGGCAGCTTATCAAGAAGCACTACACACCTGAAGCAGAACTGCTCCAGCTGCTGCCAGGCTGCTGTCATCGGGATGCACCTTGAATGTCCCCACATCCTTCATCTTCCACTGTTCTGACGAAGCTACAGAGCCTAACCTACCACATGTCTCTTGGCAAGCTGCCTAGACACAAGCCCTTCTAGTAAGATGCCATAGGAGCAGTAGGTAACCTGCAGCCCATGGAAGTAAAAGAAGGGACAAGCAAGCCCTGCCTGGCTGCAGCACAAGCAGGAACAGCTCTCCCACACGATGGAAGGTTCAGGGCTGGAACATGTGCACAGTGAACGAGTTTCACATTAACTGGGTTAAGCCAAGTGTGTGTCAACCACTCTTTTAAAGTATTCATGGGTTGTGCTTGCATTACATAAGAAGAATAAGAAACATCTCTTAGAAAAACTGGTACTGAATGTAGACTGCAACCAATGACAAGGCACTAAAGTAGCCTCATGTACACTTGCACCAGGCTGGCTAAGCTAACTAGGCTGGGAGTGAAGTCCTCCGGAAGTAACATTGTGAAACAGATTTCTCTAAGTTGCACCCTTGTGATTCTTCAGCAGTGGCTCAAGCAGACCAGGTCAGGAAAGGGAGCTAAGGAGGTTTCTAGTCCAACCTCCTCTCAAAGTGGGGCTATCTATAACAGACCACACTCCTCTGGACTTTATCCAGTCAGGTGTTGAAAGCATCCATAAATGATAGTAGAGCAGCTTTTCCAGGCCCTCATTTCAATACTTGTCTGTCCACACTGTAAAAAAGCCTTCTTACTACCCCATTAAACCATGATGCTTCAGGGTATACCCACTGTCTCATCATCCCACCACATATGATGGAACACCCTGCTTCTGCTCTAATCTTGATAACCTGGACATGTATGAGGGCTTGACTTTAAGCCCCCTAAGCCACCTCTTCTCCAGGTGAAGCAGGCTCAGGGCTGAAGCACAGTCTGAGGGCAGATTTCCATTGAGTGTACTCCTTTTGGTTGACCTCTTCCCTATACTAAGAGTAGGAATCAAGACTGGACACTGCACATCAATGCTAACAAGTGCTGAGTAGAGAGGTAATCACTTCCCTCAGTGTGCTGGTTCTGTTCATTGGTACAGCTCAGGATGCTGTAGGCCTTCTCTATGATAGGGGCACATGCTGCAGGCTCATGGGCAGCAGACCGAACATGAGACCCACTGCTATGCAGAGCTGTCCTCAACACACATCTGCCAGGCCTTCCCTCAGCAGGAGGGCAGCCACAGACGTACATGGAGTGCTGCTGCCTGCCTTTTTCTTCCCCTCTCCCTGCAAAGCACTGCTGTAGTGGTGCTCCCTGGAGAGTAAACTGTTATAAATAATTAAGTTACACGTTCAGACAAGCACCGCACTGCATTGTTAGTTTTAAGAGGATGTTTGTTCAGTTTTTTATTTATTTATTTTACGCATAGAAAGCTCATGGGAGTGATTGCCCCATCATTCAAGGAAACTAATAAGGTTCAAATTATGCTTCAGAGCTTTTTCTCTTATCTTGATTTATGACTGTGCCTGGACAAGTCATCCATGGAAAGAAGTAAATCTGTTCTGCTGTTTCTACTATAAATCTACCATGTTGAAGTTTTGTTCCACAACACATCTGAACTGCTACTTCATGAAAGTAGTTAGCATTATCAATAAGGAGCCTCATCTCAGCCCCAGCAGGCACAGACCAAGCAAAACCAAACAAACTAAAAACAACCACCAACAGTCAAGAACATAAGCAGAATAGATTTTCTATTATTCCCAAACTGACAATAAACTGCGTAATTCAATGATAAATTGTTACCATGTGCATCCCCTCCAGCACAATTCTTTTTAGTTTTTTTTATTGTGGATGCTGAAGGAACAACATCTAATTATGATTTAAAAGATATAACATCTAAAATTACACAGTAAAGATCAGATCATGATTTTTTTTTTGTTAATTTCCTTAAGAGAGGGAAAAAAACCCACAAACTATTTTACAGCACCAATAATTACAATAAGCCAAATAAATCAGACGCACAGCATAGCATGTTGCTGTTAACCCTCAGGAGACAGCTAATGCCACCAGGCACTCACATGCAGTGATGCTTCACTTGAGGGCCCTACAGCCGTCTCCCTCTCTCAGGCATCACCAGCTCTCCCCCACTACTCCTGCAGCCTTGAGTTGTCTTCGTCCACTACCCTCTGGTGAATCAGAACAGCCAGTAACATTGAAGGGAGGAGAAAACAACTTGATTCCCTGTATAAAGGGTACCCTACATTTTCTTGCTTTATTTTATTTCCTTACACCACCTCAAATGATACAGCGAACAGTTACAGCCACTAGCCCATTCAGCTCAGTTGCCCTGTCTTGTCTCTTTGCATTCTCTGTGTTGGAAGAGCATGATATCTTGAAGTGGACAAAGAAACGCTGCTTCTTGCATTCTGCTGGTGCTCTGTTTGCACGTGTCCCACCTCCTACCTGTGCCACCAGCTGCACAACATAAGCCAAGACCTCTTACCGCTCAACTGCGTCTTGCCTCTCAAACATACCCAGACAGAGCCAGCACAATTTCAGACACTTCTGTGTTAGTACAGCGCACAGTCAATAATGGAGACATTTCTCCTGAATGCCTTCAAAACACACACCACTGACTCATGGCAAAGGACCTACATAAGCCCTCTTGGGCCTTGACAGCTCCTGGAAGCAGGATGTGGCACACATACTTGGCTCTGGTGCTGCTCCCTTGAAGAGCGTCCAGGTGTGCTTGCAGCAGAATGTACATATGTATGCACAGGGAAGAGCACACATGTAAGAGCTGTGCAGTACCTCAGACATGCTGAGGGACAAAATTCAGGTGAACTTTATTACTATAATTAAGAGATCACATCAAAGACTCAGAGCCATCCAGACCATTACACGCTGCACTGTGACCCAAGGAAGCCTTCCTTCAGCCCCAGGTATGCGTGTGGCTGAGTATCACGAGGCCCCAAAAGCAGCACCCCAGGGACAAGCACGGGAACAAATAGGGTCACCCCAAAACGTGCCAGCGGGGAGGCAAACAGCCAGCACAGCAGTCCCACAGCCCAGATGTGGATGAGCTGTTTGACTTTCTACTCCATTTCGCAAGGAAGCGGACGGGTGGCACTCGGCTGCCCGCAGGACCAGCTCACGGGTAGGCTGAACGCGTGGAGCGTCCCGCGGACACCCGAGCCGGGCCGAGCAGCCGCACCCACACAGCACCCGGGGCCCGCGCAGGGGAGCGGGCCGCCGGGGCACGGAGCAGGCGAGGCCCTCCGGCACCTGTAGCACGGCCGCAGCCCAGAGAAGATGGGTTCGGGGCCAACACTTCGCGGCGACCCACGCGAAGGACGCGGCTCCGCCGCCGGGAGCTCACGCGGCCGCTCAAGGCCGAGATGAGTCATTGCTCGCGGCGGGGCAGCGCGGCGCTGACCACGGCCGCGCTCCGGTCACCTGTGCGGGCCGGAGCCTCGCGGGAGCGGCGGGGCCGGGAGGAGCCTCGCGGTGCCGCCTCAGAGCGGACGGGCGGTCCCGGCCGCGCCCCAGCAGGGCTCGGGCACCCTCACCGCGACCGCACCGTACCTCCTTCCTGCGACTGGGCGCGCCCGGGCGGGTGAGAAGCGCCGTCTCCTCGCAGACTACGGCCGCGTCCTCCACGAAGACGCAGTCGGGAAGGCTCTCGTCCGCCGGCAGCTCCAGCACCTGCAGCCCCAACTTGCCCCGCAGCACGCCCACGTACAGCTGGTGCTCCCGCTCCGCGCGAGCGAAGTCCACCTCGGGGCCCGCCGTGCTGCGCAGCGCCTGCCGGCACAACGACTCGGGCAGCGCCCGCACCACGGCGTGCGTGCAGCGCCCGAAGGCGGCAGGGCCGCCGCCCAACCCGGCCATGCTGCGCGAGGGCGCGGGAAGCTCGGAGCGACACAACTCCGCGCCGCTGCCGCCACCGCCAGCCCCGGCAGCTGATAAAGCGCCGCCCGCGGCCCGGCCGCGCCCCATTGGCTCCCCACCAGGCACATTTCCATGGGGCCGCCGCCAAGCGCGCTCCCATTGGCTGGCGGAGGCGGCCGGGCCGAGCCATTGGCCGCCCCCTGCGGGGCGCCGCTTACCTGGGCGGAGGGCGGTGGCGCCGCGATCCTCGCAGCTCTGAGCGGCCGCGCCCGGATGCGCTCGGTCGAAGCTGAAGGTCGGTTCCGGGCTCTCGGCCCCGGGCGGAGCGCTGGGGCTGTCCGTAGGGTTCCGGTGCGGTAGCTTTGGGGTACCGCGTGCCCGGCCCCGGCGTCACCGCACCGACGAGTGGGCGTCGATTTTCGGAGGCGTTGCGTGCCCGGGACTCGCTGGGGCCGGGAGGTGAAGGCAGCGGGCTGTGGGCAGCAGCACGCCGGACGTACGCCGTATGCCGTATGCCGTATGCACCCGGGGCTGTCCTCCCGCTGTAAGTCCCGGCCTCAGATCTCTAACCGCTGTGCTGCTTTCTCCAGCCGACGCTGTGGGCACCTCCCGGCACGTGTGAGAGAACTCCAGCTGTCTCCACAGCAGGACGCGGTCATTCTGGTTATCAGCCTGAAGGCCACAACATTTTTTTCTTTACTATACCGGTCAGAGGAAAAGTCCCATCTAACTTTGATTCAAAGAGTTCTAGGAGTTATTTGGGAGTAAGGTTATTTCTGTAACATTATCTCCCAGTCTACCTGCACAATGATTTTCAGAACTGTGTAATCACATCCACAAAATTCAGACACCTGCATCTCCCTCCCAGTGCTTCTGCACCTGAGCCCAGCGCAGTGTGGCACAGCCACCAAGCCCACAGTGTCAGCCCACCACAACTGGCTCCCCTGGGGCTAGTGGTTTGTCCCTAACTGCACATGGAAGACCTCCCACAAAGAAAAGCACTTCCAAATGCACAGCCAATTCCAAATGACTCTGTTCGCTTCTACGTGACTGTTTGTGGAGAGGGCTTGTCACATTCTTTCATTTAAGGTACTGATGTTTCCACCTCTGCAAGGTGAAGTAGCTAGTAGGGACACTAGCATCTTGTTCCAACTCTGCGCTGGGGACTGAGACAATGGGGATTTTTCCATCTCTTCCCCTATACAAAACCCTTACCTCCTCCCAGGTGATTTTTCCCATGCTTCTGCCTGACCCACGGCTGCCCTGGATGAGGGCAGCCCTCACCTGGCCCACAACACTGACTTCCCATGGAAGCAACTTCGGCTTTGCACCAGACCTCACTTCACAAGAGACATCCCCAGCACCAGCTCCATGGTGACAACACTGCTGCCTTCCCAAGTGCCACAGAGGTCTCTCCTCACCAGAGCAGATGGGAAGAGAGGAATATGGGCTTTCTGTCCAGCTGTTTTTACTGGTCATGGAGGGGAAGTTCAGAGAAGGCTGCCCACACACTGCTCCATGCTCTCCTTTGGTGCTCAGAAAAGGCCAGGTAAGCTGCCTTGGCCGTGCTTCTGTGGACGCAGGCACGTGTTCAGAGTTTGGGTATATAATTAATGAATAACATGAAGGAAATATCAAAGTGTGTTTCTAAAATGGCAGCTGACTTGTTGTTCATTTGCATTTCTCACACGTTCTCCATATGCCCCGTAACGTCTGCCTTTATGTAATGTGCTGAGGCACAGTTGTTTGAATAAGAGTGATTCACTGAATAATGTGCAAATATTATTCTCTTTAAACAAATGAGCAGGCAATTGAGCTGCTATCATTTTGGACACTTTAAATTCTTGAGAAACAACTACAGATGGTATTAAACAGCTCCTGGTATACAGTATTCAGTAGCTTGTGGTTCTTCCACAGCTACTAGGGCCTATTTTTACCCATTGCACATTTGGGATGTGGCCATTGGCAATCTTTGGTTTGTTTTTTGTTTGCATGACTTTTAAGCAGAAGAAAAACTGCTACTTACTTCAATTTAAAAACTTGCTAAGGTACCTCCTTGAGAAAGAGCTGAAAATTGTTGTTCTTGCAGCCATTCAGTTGGAAAGTTCTATACAGTACATATTTTTGACTTTCATAAATACTTCGTGAATTTATATGCCCCGACAAGTTTTAAATCTTTCTGAGATTACAGGAATATGCCATGCAGTCACCTCATGCATATATCAGGTGTCACAGCCTCAGGTTGTGCCAGTGGAGGTTTAGGTGGGATATTGGAAAGAAGGTCCTCACAGAGAGGTGGTCAGGCCTTGGTATGGCCTGTGGAGGAGATGGGGAACCTGCTTCCATGGAGGTACTGAAGAGCAGGGTGGATATGGCATTTAGAGACACAACTTAGCGGTGGACTTGTAGTGTTTAGTTGAGAGTTGGACCTAATGATCTTGAAGGTCTTTCCCAACCTAAATGATTCTGCACTTCAGTGATAGGACAGTGTGGTTTGCACTGGAGGCACCACCACTGACTGGGTCTGGTGGCCCAAGGGAGCTGGCCAAGAACCAGCTCTGGCATCTCCTGCACACCATGCCGTGGGAAACAGGGCCACAGGAAGGGGAATCGCTGTATGGACAGAGGCATGCAAGGAACATTATGTATATTAGAAATACATAGCGTTATCTATTTAGAGCAAGGTTGCAGAAATAATTACTACAGCAAAAAATCTTGTCTAGTTCCACAGATTTACAAAAAGGTGCAGTGTACATACAAATGAAGATCTGTTTGCTGATTGTGATTGTTCTATTATTTCTGTTGAATTGAAAGGCATCATTAGCAATCTAGGGACAGATGCAGCCAGAGGAAAATTGTATTTATAATAAGATTAACAAAATATCAGTTTGCTCACAAGTTAGCATTGCATAATGAAACAGGCTCAGAGAGTCTTGCAAGAGTTATGTTAAAATTCATCATATGCAATAATACAAAATGGCTCAACTTGAGTCATCTACGTAGTATTTATTGTCTACCTTGCTATATATCCAGCATACTCCCAGTAACTTTCTCCTGCTGGAGCAACTACTGTAACAGAGCACAGCTGCCTCCCAGCAAGAAAAAAGCTGTGTCACTGTCTGAAGTTCATGTAAAATGATGGAAATGGTTCTCATATCAGAAGATATAATGCAGAGCACTGAAGCGGTATCATCGAAAACTGTATGTAGAAAAACACTTTATACAGAAAATGCAGAAAAGAATGCAAATCTTTTTATTTATTTATTTTTTTGACTGACACTTCACAGAGTTGTCTACTGGCAGTAACAGTGACAAGAAAATTGCTTTGCAAAATGCATTTGTGGAGGCAAATGTGAATAGTGCATTCACTTTCAGGAGAATGCAACAGACATTGAAAAAGAATATATGGCTTAGAAGGTGTGACAGAAAAGTCATCAATAAACAGAACAAAATTCATCCATTTGACAAAATCACCAACAGCGTATTGATATGCTTTTTTCACAGTCATGACTTGAGAACAGTCTGCAGTGTTGTACAAAGCTGTTGCAAAGACCCAAGGAACGATTTGTCTTCTTTATCCACCAGGTTGAGACTTAGCTTATTACAAGAATAAGCAGAGAAAACATCCCAACAGAGATGTTTAGAAAGAAAGATTGCCGGGAACAATGGACAGCCTCCACATTGGGTGGAATTAAGTTAAAAAAGTTAAAAAACTGTCTGTCAGGAGCAGAGAGCTGGAGCTGGGGAAGGAGGACTGATGAGAGAAGGTTTTTTCCAGTCCTGTGGTTCTACAATTGTTATACTGGAAATAACTGATCATTTTAGTGAAATCAGCTCTGTAATGATGATTCTGAAGTCCCATAATGTCTAACAAATGCACAGGCCCCTGGTACAATGCTAGGTGAATGGTCACAGCTGGCTAGTGTTGTTGAAAAGTCTAAAGGGCAGTGACAACAGGATTTAGATCACTGATGAGCACAAAGGTGTAACGCTCAGCCAATTGCTAGGGCATGCTACAAGGCTTTCACCTCGAACATCACTTCCTATTGCTTGCAGATGCAGGAACAGCACCTCTGACCCTAAAGCCTTACTGAACATGTCGCACACCATATGGAAACACTTGCCTGAAACTTGAGGCATTGAAAACCACAGGCAAGAAGGCTGCCAAGTACCTGGTGGTTCTCACTGTGGTGGCTGAATCTGTACCAGGCAGAAGAGACACCGAGTTAAAGCAGCAGAAGTTTAAGAGATTCTTCACCTCAAAACAAGACTGAGCAAGTACTTCACAACCAAATGCCATTATAACAGAAGGAGACACTTGGCAGGAAAGGCTCCTGTTGTGATCAGCGGGTATTTCATTCTGATAGTAAAGGTACAGGATTGAGTCTCACTCACAGCCATATAAGAGAAAACCTTATTTTAATCCTGCTTTAGATACATGAGAAGTGACTCAAAGAGGTTCTCACCTAGGTACTTGGCAGTAATGTTCAATTTCTGCAATTCAATATGAAATAATATTGTGACTCTATTGAACAGTATTTTTACTAAATAAATGGTTAATTCACTTAGGGGAGGTGAAGATCAGCAACAGACAGACAACATGTCACCTCACTTAACTTTACCCTGGTGTATGAAGCACGGACAGGCTCCAGAGTACTTTACATTTCCCAAATGCTGGACAGCCTTAGCTCACCATGCAGCAGGCTGCTCTTGGGTGACCAGTCCTTTCTGGCTGGTGTAAATCAGCATTGCATCTGACAGAACACACAGAAATCCTTTTGGGGATCAGTATTTTCCTTTGCCTGAGCTGAACCCGAGCTATCTCACAGAGTTCTAATAAGGGTCAGATAATTCTATACATAGCTGGTCCACAGCATTTGTTTTGTCTGATATGGAATAATGAACTGGGCCTCAGCTGGCATTTTGTGTACTCCAGAAAAGGAGGAATTTCCCTGAGCTGACAGCTAAGCAGCTGTTGGGAGACAATGCTGTCAAAGGGTGATTCTTTAAAAGTCAGCTTTGGCAGCATTGTTGCCATGACTTATGGCACCAGGGAGCCTGAGCAAAACTCAGAGGCTCAGGGCATTCTTGGCATTTATAATCTTCCCACATGTTTTGTTACAATAGATTGCACTGCTACCAATAGGATCAGCTTTTGGATTTACTTGACTGAGCAAAAAGATCATTCGAGAGAGAGCTGCAGAAATCTGATGATTCCTCTGCTGTGCTCATGTCTCCTCACCTGCACCATGCCTTCTGTGCCCCGCTGCCTTTCTTTCTCTGGAGGGGAAGAATCTCAATTAAACAAACAAACAAACAAACACAAAAAAAAACAGCCCGGGTTAGGTAATTCTGACAATCGGGACTAAAAAGTGAAACTTGTAATTAGGGGGAATTTATGCTGAATTACATTACCTGACATCCCTCATAG
This sequence comes from Cyrtonyx montezumae, assembly GCF_038088225.1. Lineage (NCBI taxonomy): Eukaryota > Metazoa > Chordata > Aves > Galliformes > Odontophoridae > Cyrtonyx > Cyrtonyx montezumae. The sequence continues at coordinate 13,398,758 of NW_027071825.1, forward strand.
AGAAAAGAACAGCACCATTTGTTTCCCTGAAGGATACTCTTCCCAGCAACACACCACAAACACTACGCCAGCCATGAAAGAAAGAGGAGACAGGATAAGTGCTTTGTAATTTGCTCTTATTGTGACTGCCCTGGGAAAATCATCCAGTAAGGCTTTTTCCTGGTACTGGACAGCATTTTTAATTAAGTATGCTGTTTTATCAACTTGGCAAGGAAATACCAGTGCCACCAGTACAAACAGGGATGGCCCATGCAATTTGCACCTATGCATCTGTTTTTCAATGGGTCTCAAGAATATGAAACTGGCTGCTGCGAGGTGGTGCAGAGGAACTGCCCAAGCAGTGCTGCAAGTGCCTCTGTGGGCAGAGAAGGGCACTAAGACACTGAAGATGTGGGAGGGAGGGACTCTTCGGTAAGCCACAACTCCTGAAACAAGGAAGCACTGATATGGCAAAGATGATGTTTGTGCTGTGTTTTCTTTTCTCCAGTCCTCCACAAAAAATATACCTTTTAGCTCTAAAAAAGTAAGAGAATAAAAATGCTGACTGATGTAGGTTAATATTTTGTCAAGGGCCCAAACCCTTCACAAAATGGATTGAGTTGCTTTTTAATGTTTATCCCAAGCCTCCATTTCCCTCTTCCAAGGGGCCAGCTGACCAGCTAGCAGCACCCTGCAGGTGTGTCAAGCTGTCCTTTCCTTTCATTGCCTGAAAAGCCCTCATGACCTCAGCAGTGAGATACAGTGACATTTGGCTGTAGCATTTCTTGCTTTTCTTAGTTTGCATTTTCCATTCCTTCCAGTGGCCAGCTTCCTGAGAACAAATTTTCAGCCTTTCTTATTACTCAAGCATTTTTTTTTACCTTGGCTTGCAAATGCTGGGTGCATATTTGGTGTTAATTTGGTCAATAACCTGCAAATGCAACTAAGAAACTGTATATTCACATGAAAACAGTGACCTGGAGTCAGCTTCTTTATCCTCAGAAAGAAAATATGGAGATATAAATATACACACATACACATATAGGTTATATATAGCTGTACGTACTCACACAAGTCAACAACTTTGTGGTTTCTCTTACATGCTTACAAAGGGCAAGCAGGTCTTCTGCCAGCTACTTTGGCACTAAGATCAGTGTTAGAGAAAGGTTAATACATCACAGATTGAACTACGAAAGTAAAAGATTACCAATGTATGTATTACTTTCTTTTTTTTTTAAGAGTTTATTAATATGCTGTCCTACGTGTTGGAGTTAAGCAATAAAACATGAAAAGATGCAATGATTAGCTTCAGTATTGATGTATCCAGGCTTGGGGCAATAACTATTGCTGTAATCCATCACAGAACAGACATAAAAGAATCTTTTCTTCTTCAAAGGGAAATATTCAATAGCTCTTTGCCCCTCCATACCAGAGAAACACATAGTTGGTAGATAGTAAACAAGGGAACAACACTGGTTGGAAGGCTTAATGAGATACTGGGTGATCAGCTTGTAAATTATGCCATTCCTCACCACTTAATGGGAAGGTTTGTGGATACTTCTAACTCACCAACTGAAAAAGAATGGAGAAATGGAACAAGGTGCAGCTCAGAAGGAACTTAACTACTCCTTGCCAGTTTTTCCTGACAAGCAGTGCCACTGCACACAACTGGGTCTGGAGGCAGCACGTGGATCATTTCAGCAGACAAACTGACAGAGCAGCAGGAGTTGAGGCAGCCTTGACACCACCTAACATCTGATTCGGAGGAAATGCTGAGCTGAAGCATATACTAAATTTCAAGATCTGCTTTCCAAATGTCAGTAACTGTACTGAAACTCATCTCAGTGAATTTAGCAGTAGGAACATTTCTCCCTATGCACAGCACTTGAATAGATGCAATCTGCTCATTTGTTCTGCTGAGTAAACTTAGTAGCATCAACGACTTTCTCATATGACTCTTCACTTCCCTCTTCATAGCACTTACACACTTGCAGGACAGCACAAAACTCAGTAGAGATTCCTGAAAAGTATGTCAGACCTCTTGTCTACTGAGAAAAGGTCACTATTAGTTCCTCCTTGCTGGAAACGAACCTCCCAGTGCATCCCTACATGCTGGTTGTAAATCTGCAGAGTGTGAGCCTGGAGCCCACAGGCACCTGCACAGCCTTTGCAGCAGGGCTCTTGGTTGACTGACTCCTATCTTGTACAGATCCATGGGGCTACCCCACCCATTTGAATATCTCTGTGCCTCTTACTGACCTTCAAGGAGACGGTTTTACAGGGTCTAAACAATCCTGCTGATCAGCATAATTCAAACTGAAAATTTGCATCTCATTCCAAACACAAACAGAATGTCACAAACAGGTGAAACAAACAGAATTGCTGCTGTTAAAAGATGAGAACAAATCAACCAGCAACCTTCTTTTGATAATGCAAATCTTCCTATCCTTTCCCTTAGTGGAAATTCTAACAAAACTACAGCTACTCTGGTTTAGTCCTATGGAAGTCACACATCTACTCAGACCCATGGGCCTATGCCTAGTGACTGCTGTGTGCTGCAAATATTCCATCCTGTTGCTCACACTTCTGCCTCATCTGTCAGTATTTCCGAATCTCTATCTTTTTACATTTGACAGCAATTTAATATTTTACAGAAATCCAAGCTATGCAATTTTAGGCAGGCATATAAACATTGCCAGCCTCATTATTTGAAAAGGAGGAACGCTGTCTTAAGATAGCTTGCTGCAAGAAATCAGTTCATGTACTGAGTATGCCAATAGCTTTACTGGCCCAATCCATTCAGCTCTGTTCGAGAAGTTTGTGAAATGGAGAGGACCGGTTATGCCTTTCATAACATAACTGCAAAGGCAAAATCAGCACTGAAAGCAGATAGGTCCTGTATTGATTTCTCTGAAAGCAGTGACAGAAAAGCATACTTCATCTATTTTGCCAGTTCTGCTCCTGACTGCTATAATTAATACAGACTGGTGCTGCAAAATGCTCATGTTCAAGATCAGAGAAGCAATACCATATGGTAATGAACACAATAAATGAGAACTGAAGAAATTTCATCATGCATCTAACTAAAAATAAAAATAAAAATAAAAATAAAAATAAAATAAAATAAAATAAAATAAAATAAAATAAAATAAAATAAAATATTATGGTCACAGTTTCCCAGGATATGCAGACCTGAAGTGTAATTATCTGCTCACTTTAACAGATAAATTAATGGGGGAACAAAACTTTGTAAAGCAATTTTAAACAACTTCAAATAGCAGAGAGAAAGGCAATCTTTTTTTTTTTTTTTTTTAACAAGAAGAAGACATAGTTTTTAAAATTAACCAAATATTTCAGGCATTTACTCTTCTGGGTTCTCTTCTTTCAAGACCTGACTGTCAAAGTCCTGGGGAAGCACCTCAGTGAAAGCAGTGCCCGAAGTAGGACACTCCACACTGTGAGCCATTTCTCTGTGTCTCACTAGGAACAGCAAAGATGACAAGACAGTGTCATGTGAGAAGTATTTTGTTACAAACAGTAGAATGACTTTGTATATGAAATGAGACTATAATCCAACACCGAATAACAAAGGAGATATCAATAGCTGTTGTATTTTAACAGCTGTCTGAGGTACCAGATTACTTTTGCTGTGCATGCTGTCATCTCCTGATTAGAAAGGGAGATATATATACATGAAAGTAAAGCAGCAGTGACATCATGATTTAAAAATAATAGAACAAGATGAAATTCAAGATCTAACTAACCAACTGAAAATGCAGCATTTTCTCATTTTAAAATTGGCAAGTATGGACCTAAAGCTTGCCTTTTTTATTTTTTTCTTTAATCTCCACTGTCCTGTCCATATTTAAATTTGCTTTTCACTATAGACTATTCTAATGGGATTCGTTCTTAGAGACAAACGGATATAAGATACTGTGTCCAAAAGGGCCTGTTGCAATTTGGAAGACGCTCTCTTTCCCTACTGTGTCAAATTAAAGCATTCCTAGATGAAGACAAACAGAATGGTGAGATGGTACTAATCAATGCCTGTACTACCCAAGTTAAGCATTTCTTTCCTGGGAAGTCAGAAAAGAGCTTTACATTAGGTATGACTCCTTTTAGGTGACTACTTTTCAGACATTACTCAAACACCACTTCCATTTTAATTTATTTCATCTTCTAACTTTGGCACACTTCCTTGATGCTTTCATATCTGGAGGCTGATTCCACCTTATCGCTGCTGTCAGTGCAGAGTTGTTCCAGTAAAGTCACTCCAGATGAAAATGTGGGAAAAAGAAAACCGATGCCAGATGGGTTCATGTTTCTTTCCATTTGGTGTAAAAAGAATTTTGCTAGAATTGGGTACATCCAACAACCTTTACTACTGACCATGATTTTATACAGTTATTACTGTATGCTGCACAATTCTCCTGGGGAACTATGTGATGGATTTTCCTGTAAATTGTATCTGCTAAGTATGTAGCATTGTACTCATTATCAGTTCCTCAACAGAAGGAAATTCATTATTCTAACCTTTATTTTTTAATTTCAGAGAGCCATACACACACTTACTCTGCATCTATCTCCATTACGTGTACCATATTGGATTAGCTGTCTAAAGCTGTCTGCACATAACAATGCTATTTGCATACTGCATTGTAAATGACAGCAAGTATTTATTTTTGATAGCTTTGCAAAGGTAATCCCACCTCCTACTCTCTTCTCTATCTTTTCCCGCAACATTCCCCCAGTTTATTTTCCAAATTAAGAAATTTCATTTTGTGCCTTGCATATGAGCTCTCATTTCTCATGTTTCACTTTCAACATCACGACCAGCACCAGCTGTGCTACTCTGTAACAACAACAACAACAAAAAACCTGTCAACTATAGGACAAAAAGGTGGCATTTAGGCCATGGCCCATGAAATTTGGAAGTCACCTACAGAAGAGATCAAGTTGACCGTGGACATTAGTGTCTTCAGTATGAAATACAAAATCCACTTTGATCCAATCCTCTGCTCAGAAACACCACATTTATAAACAAACATGCATCATATAAAATAAACACTGCCTTGCTCCTGCTCTCAAGAGAGAGGAGGATATTTCTGTGCCCATTTTATTTTTGGGAAGCAACTGAACACTGCTGCAATGAGAGGCTACACAGAAGGATCTAGAGACATAGAAATTCACCCAAAGTAACAACACATAGTGCCCTGACAGTGCAATAAACAAGCCGGTTTTTATAGCTAACTCCTCGCGATTCTGGCCACATATTCAGCTGAAGCCCCACCTGAAATCTGCAGATGAAAGCAGTGCTAGCTTGCACACAGCAGCAACACAGAATGGAGATACGTATCAGGCTGATGAGCACTAAGAAGTAAATTGTGTGCCCAGATGGAAATCAATAGCTCTCTTCATTCCCTGGCAAGCTGCGGAGCTTGGGATGGCAATTAAAGCTTACCCAGCTGCCAAGTGTCCTAATTACACACACAAGAAATCTCACATTTCTCCTTCTACCTGGAGCATCCCTTGCACCACATTCATTAAGCTCATAACAATCAGGCCTGCTGATGTCGCCAGCACTGCTGTATTTTTTTTTTTTTTAATAATGTGATTTCTTGGCTACACCTGGCTCTATGCATGGCCCATTCACCACACAAGATTCTTACAGGCCCTTGGGGAATTCTCTTCCCTCTCCCACTACATTTTCACTGCTTTTCACCTCCCACTGAATTTTGCAGCCCGCCCACTATCCTTGCCAGGTCAGCCTCTATACAGATCTGCTCTCTTGCCTGCTCGTTTCTCAGTCACTTGTTTCCTTTATTGCACCAGGTCGCCCAGGATTGGCTCTGGCCATTGTCCCCTGCTCAATCTCTGCACCATGAGCTGCAGCACAACAGAATTTACAGACAGAGTGAGGAGCAGTACAGACTGTAATGGGGATAAAATAGCTCACCAGCAGTCAGCCATGTGAGAAGCAGGTTATTAGCCCCTTCACTGCTGAGAGCATCCAAAAATGGGCCAGGAGCTGCTTCATTCTGACACTGAGGACCAGCCTGATCCTCTTGAATATCCTCTGTCCTTCATGTGTTTTGTCATTGCACTTTCATAGGGCCTTTGTTTGCTGAGGAGGGTTTGGATTCTAACAGGAAAGAGCAGATTCTACTTTTCCTATAAGGCACCAAACAAAAGAAATTTCTTTATAATCTCTTTAATTTTCCTGGCACATTTTTGGTGCTTTATAAGTAACAGCAACTAATGGGCAGCTGAACTTGAGTAGTGCAAAGAGGTTCCAGGAACATCTCCTAATTGTCCTTGACCAAAATGCATTTATTTTTTCCAGAAGCTTTCAATAATTCAGATCTGAAACTAATGCAATTAGTGAAGCTGTGCAAAGCTCACTGAAAAGCCACTAAAAGCTCAGGACTCCTATTTTATTGCGAAGATTATCACTTTATTATGAATTAAGTGGGAGCACCCATTAAAGACCCACGGAGCCAAGAGCAAGGGCTCTAAAAGCTCTAAAGGTAAAAGAGCACCCCACTTAGCCCGGCGGCTCAAGACCACAATGCTCAAGACATCATGCTGTATGAATCACCTTGTGCTTGTACAGAACAGTTCAGTTATTGTTATTAATCCACAGGATTAGCTGAGCAGGGTTCAACTATGTTCACCAAAGAAGAAATAAGCTAGGGAGAAAAGAAAGAGTGGGAGGGAGCCAGCCATTCCCCTTGAGCTATTCCAAATGACGTAAGAACATCTGAGGAGAGGGACAGTTAAGAGTATTATGAACATTAAAGAGTATTAACTTGGTTATGCCTTTTTTTTGGTCCTTTTAATAGCACTTGTGTTCTCATTTATCCTCAGCCTCTGCTGCATGGCTGTGGAAGGGCAGCAAGGCCTCCGAGGCAGGTACAAAGGAATCTGCACTGCCAGACAAGCACAAGGGTGCTTTCAAACATGAAAATTGTCTCCGTTGTCAGGGATAATAAATACTGAACAGCCAGTACTGGTCTTCATGAAAAAACAGTTGAAAATCTCACTTCATCTAGATGTATTTTAATTTGAAAAGAAATATTATATTCAGCCTCCTTTAATACAAATAATTAAAATGCACATAAACTGTTGCAAATAATGCTTGAATGGAATTGTCCTTGAAGGAGAAAAAGACCATCTGTCCTTCATCAGCCAGGCACAAAAGGATGCCTGGCTATTTCCCAGAAGCTGCCAGTCACTGCTAGGTGTGGGATCATCTATCACAACAGGCAGCGTGCCGTCCCCCACACTGGTGAATGCAGTGTGATTTGCAGCACCCATGAACACGGTTTGTAATTATATTTGATAAGGCCGTAGGACATAAATTACATAGTTGTTACACTGGGTTGCTGCCACAAATTCTTGTCTGGTGTTAGATCCTGCAGGCTTTCAGTGGGGATAAGGAGGAAGAGGAGAAAAAGACATCTGAACTTCTATAGAGATTTTTTTTTTCACCCTAAAACTCCTTTTAAAAATACTGTATGTTGAGAGCTTTTATTATATTCTTGTTATTGTTTTGCTGTAAATAGTATAACCATTTCAACTGGGAGACAGCAAGAGAGAAAAAAAAATAACTACTTATTTGTTAGGTTCAGGCCTTCAATATCTGTCTAGGTGCGGCACAGCAAGACCAGTTCTTCTAATTGCAATGCTTTGTAAGCACAGCTATAAGGAAATACTCTAGTCTGGAAACCAGCTTCACAAACCCAATTCCTTATAGCCTGCTATTGACACTGGGTGCAAGAAATGGTCATACTCACTGACTCTGATGACATGTGCTCTCCAGGACAAGCAGCAGGAAAGAACCTCCTGCAGAGAACTTAGTGCTGGAGTCGGAAGGAACAGACCATACTCACAGCACAAAAGTACAGACTGTGTGGTTTCCCAGGGTGGACTGTCACTGAGGAATTGCAGCCTGAAAATGCTGCCCTGCAAGGCCGTCTTCACATGCTGATCCCAGTGAAACACTGGAAGATTGAGGATTAGCAACTATTTAATTCATTTTGGCCTGGAAAGAATTTAAGAAGAATGAAAAGCTTGAATCAAAACTTGAGTAAGCCTGAAGCAATCCTGACATGTTTGCGAACTAAATTCCCTCCCAACACTTTTCTATTATTTTAGTTCTTGGATCATCATTCTTTGCATGCTGGGACCAACAATGCCTTTTATTGTAGCCTGCCCCATTTTCATCTTGCACACAAAGGGAAAACTCCCTTGGTGAATGCCATGGGCAAATACTGCTTTCTCAAAAAGTTACATGGCAGAAGCATGTTCCATCTTTTGTTTGCATACTGTAATCTTCAGCCTCACTGAGTGCAGGATGAGTCATTCATAAATACGGTCTTTAGACTTTAAAGGTCAGCTATGCTTTTTATAACAAAAACCTGTTACACAAAATCATCCTGGCAAACCCAAACATCAACCTGAATTAACATATCACAAACCAACTACCTTGATAAACACTCCACCCAGAGAATGCTACCCTAATCTATAACAAACCACACTAAAACAGGAAAAAGTGAAAAAAAAAGCCTTGGAAAGGCCTATAGGAAAACCTGGGCTATTTTTTTCACATCTGTTGCTCAGTGCCAGAGCTTATAGTCTGATGAGGATGTGTAGACCATTGAAACAAGAGGCTTAGGAAAGATGTAGCAACATCCAGTGCACCTCATGGACAGGATCAGCACAGAACCAGGAAGCCTAGCACTGAAATGACAGCAGCCAGCTGTAAGTAAGAGGGTAACAGGAGACAGAGAAAAAGAAAAAGCAGTCTGCCAAGCATAATGAGAAGTTTAAACTCCTCCAGGGGTTTATAATATTTAAATGTAAATGAGCTTACTTGCCCCAGCCCAGAATCAAAAATTGCATTATTTTCTGTTGAGTGTCCATGACTTCTGAGCATCCAGGTGCTCAGTGTGCTGTCTGACAAGGAGCCTGTACACACGGTGCCTGCGTATGTATACGATTGCCTCATATTAAACCAATAGGTATCTGTTCCAAAAGGAGTAGTGCCTTCACAGCTGGGTTTTGTGCACACTGGCTTAGATGCAGCCTCCACCATCCCTATTGCCCCACAGACTACCACAGGGATCTGTTTCCCACTGAGCTTCCTGCCAGCATGGCAGGAGCAGCCCTTGGTCTGCTGCTGGGTGATGTGGTGTGCTCCCAGAGGACAGGCTATACCCTCACCTTCCCTTGAAGCCCCTTCTTATTGTCCCATCCCCGCCAGCAGTGCCACTGCCCTCCTTCCACGTGAAGATGCAGTGAGACAGAACCTCCACCTCCTTTATCTCCTTGCCTCTTCTGTCCTCCCCAGAAATGTCAAGTACTAATTCTTTCTCTACAACCTTAATGAGATGTTCAGGCTCACCTGGCCTTGACTCAGCCACCCCTGACAGTCCTAAAATTTTACTTGTGGAGTCATTCAACACTGGGATCCCTGAAAAAACTGAGTTCTTTATGCTCTGCTGTCAAGTTTGGGCTTCTCAAAGTGATCCCAAAACCGGCAGAAGACACCCTAGGGCTGTCTGGCTTCAGGATCCATGTTTTTGCCACCTGCAGACCTGCCCCTTGCTCTTCCTTTGCCAGTCTAGCCCTTGTCCCATCAGGCTCTATTACTGCACTTACATACGCACTCCTACTGCTCCTCTCAGGCTTTCCCAGGGTGATGTTTACTCTTCCTTCTGCCATCTCTCCATCAGAAAATGATTTTTTTCTAAGTATGCTCAGCTTACTGAATCTTTTCTTTTAAATCCCTCACCAAGCTCACTCTCACCAGACAGCTCACAATGCAAACAAAGTAACAGCCGATTATTTGCAACAGCTTCTCAAGAAGTTATGTCACATCCTGATAGAACTTCACCTTTCTCTCATGCTCTTGCAGCCTGGACTGGGCTGGTGAGGGATCCAAGGAGGAGAAGGCCGCTGCCTACAGCTGCTTTGCTACCCCACTGTGCAATAACCCATCCAGAACAGCACCCAGACCTTCATACAGCTGTCCTCCCCAGGTCTGCTGGAACTCACTCGAATTTGGATTGTTAACACCCCTGGATAGGAAACAAGGGTTGTCAGCACTGGGAGAATTCCCCTTGAAGCACCCAACAGATTTCTGGACAGCCAGGAGAAGCCCATTGCTCTTTCCAAATAGTATGAAGCTGAACAGAACTTACAGTATTTGTTTCTACTAGTTGATAAATGTTGACTCACGCGGATTAGGAACTGCACCATTCTTATGCCCAGTTTATTCTACACCGTGATTAGTAATGAGTAACTTAAAAATCCAGAGCAAAAGGTTTCACATGAACGCCTGTAGACAGAAAAAGAAATAAGAAATGGCATATTTTTTTAAATATTTGTGCCACTGGATTGCTATCACATAGATACTGAAATGCCTCATGCCAATCTCTACATCCCAAAATGTACCATGGCTATTTTTGTGGCTTCTGCATTTAAGAGCTGGTTAAAGTTTGCTTTTGTAACCTCTGCATGTTATAAAAATAAGTCTATCCCTAGCGAAATACGTATTTAATTTGTACCTAACATTGCTTTGGAAACTGGTTTATTTTATATAGGAGAGTGCAAAGGCTTACAGCTGACATTTTCCTAAGGTTCAGCTTGTACTACAATGAGCTAAGATCTACTTTAGCTTGCTTATAAGGATTTCTGTTGTTAAGTGGCAACAGTACAAATTTTATTTATGATTAATGTCTTTAAAAACAGAAAGTATCAGAGATAGCAACTCTAGAGTCTGCTTTCCACTTTCCACAGTAGGAAAGAGCTGTGCCGGTGATGTCTGAGCATACACACTACCATGAAAATGAAAACTAGGGAAAGGATGAGCGCCAGCAGTAGGGAAGGGAGTGAGATGGGGTGAAGGGAGCGCTTCAGGCCCACCCCAGTCACACCATGGGCAGCTCTGGGTAGAGTGATTGTAAGACATGCACTACCTGCTAATGAGGAAAGAGCATCCCAACCAGGCAAAAATGAGTGAAAACAGGTAGCAACAACTGGATATATATAACATTTATAAAAGTGTGCTGTACAGGTACTGACACCATTCATAGACCCTATAAAAGCAACCTGCCCCTGACTAGGAATTCCTGAGAAGGAACAGGCATACCTCCATACTTTAATCCAAGTCAGAAGAACTCTGATTTGGGAACTCAACTAGTTGCACATGCATTTATCCTCAAGCTCAAGGTGAAATCCCATGAAAGGCTTAAAGCCTTGAAGGATATCCTGCCCTGTGAAGGAAGCTTCCCTCAACCCATCAGTGCCCATCTGTCTGAACACTGTTTGGGTTGGAAGGATTCACCTTTCTCAGAAGTATCTGATGAATGAAGGCAAGTGATAAGATGGAACAGAAATCTTATACTGGTTGGCAATTCTTATAGTGTGCAAAGCAAGTGTGGTAGCCCAGGGATGTGTCATTCCTCACAGAGGAAAACTGAGCTTAGGGAGTGTGGGTCACTTTCCTGCTGTGATGCCATGCTGTCGGGTATGGGCACACCCCAGGGTGTAAATCAAGGGAGACTTCACCAGGAAGAACTTACAAGGAAGGGGAGGATAAAATAACAGGCTGAAGAAAAAATATGGGACAGGGTGGGGCAGTATGGGTGTTTCAGATGCCAGTTAGAGGATTAGGGATGTGTACCTTCTCAAATGTTAATATCTCTGCAAGAATCTGACCTGAAAGGCAGAGTTCAGTCTTACACTAATGCATTTTCTGTATATTGAATTGCATTTAAGGAGAAGTAAAATCCATTTCTGCAACTGAGCTGGGGTCTTCAGTGTTTGGGCAGACCTCCTGGTGGCCATCCCACTGCTCAGCATGCACAAGTACAGGAGGGGATTTTTACACTTTTTAAAGTCAGATGTCAAAAGGACACCTTTCTTTCCCCAAAATGGAAGACTCCTTGTGCTGGAATAAAAGAATTGAAAAACTGCTGAAACAAGAGACTAATAGTTAATCCTGCCCAAAGGGTAGATCTAAATTCTCCCTGGAGAGGCTACTGCATGTGGGATTACATGTAGTGGTTAACCAAATATTCAAGGGACATCAGTAATTACCATAACATCCCACCACTTACTCTGTCAAATGCACAATTTATGCAACAAGCCCACAACTTCAGAAGGAATTTGTTTACTTTAAAAATAGTTGGAAATACATTTCCAACCCACAGTTTTTCCCCCAGTACCTTCCTGTCCCCACCTCAAAAATGCCAGGAAGGCTCAGAGGTGTTTTGGACAAGCACCTTTCTGGGTAAACTTTCTCTCAGAGCCATGGCTTGCAGGGCACATGGCTGCTTTACTTCCCACTCATGCGGCAGAAGAAGTGAGGCTGCTCCTCTCCAGGTCACTCTGTCCCACCCCAGCAACCACCTCAGGGACAGCCATTGGTTCCAACACCACATCAGAGCACTGGAGAGGGTGGCTGAATAGAGGCTGACCTTTACATTCCATTTCCTAAATGCTAAGATTTATCAAAAATGCACCTCTGTAAATACAAGGATGGCAAGAAGTTAAGGGTGAGTACTGTAGGCTGAGATGTACAGGGATGAAGGGCAAGTTCACACTGCTCTCGGCTGCACTGCTTCTGCTTCAAAGCCAGCTGTAGCTGTGACCCCAGTGAGCATCCCCTCCATCACTGCTGCAGGCCAGAATGAGTCAGGACCCTAAAATTATGGCAGCCCCACTCCAGACCTGCTGTTTGATCTCCGGTCCTAATGTGCTGAGCAGCCAGCCCAGCAGCCTGCCTGGGCTTGTCTTAGCCCTGTCATTTCAGGGACGTGTCAAACTTAATCCAGAGCTTGCTTTTTAAACCTGATATACCCATGTTTTGGCTAGTTGCTCCTCTCTCACCTACACCCTGGGAGCATCGGATGCCATGAGGGACAGGGGATCAGGGACTGCCTCCCGCTGCCACCCCTTCCCACAGCTTTGCTTCACGCCCTGTGGCTTGCAGCTGAGACTGCCTTCACATAGGCTCACTGCTGAGCTTTACAAGATTATTATTAAAAAAATCATCTTGCAAAGATCCCAGAACTGAAAGCTACACTTTGTTCATATTTTTCTTCCCTTAGCTGCATGCGTGCCAAAGGGCTATCGTCTTCCTTTCCGGCTGAAATAGAAATTCAGTAACGCATACTTTGGGAGCTCTGTCACTGAAGTAATCATTTAATAGTGACAAATAAGTCAGTGAATAAAACAAACAGATGGAAAATGGTCATCCCCATCCATGGACACCTGCTCTGAGATGCAGTCTGTGATGATCTATATGCACTTCAGAGACAAAATGACTTTACCACATGTTCGACAGTATCTGCTCAGATCTTGGAACAAGTTACAGGGAAGACATAATTGGTACCAAAAATGGCATAAAATCAGCAGTCTAAAATGTACCTAGTTGTAGCTTCGAAAATAACAGATTATCTCATTCACAAAAAAGCTCATGAATTCTGAAACAAAATAAAGATAAAAATATTGTTTAAGGAAAACCAGCACAATCCATCCCCAGGCTGAATCATACACCATAGCTTCACCATTTGAAGCTACACCAGAAGCTTTGAAGGCTTTTCTACACATGGTTTGCTGAACCTGACTTTAATCAAGAGTCTGAGTTTAGAAAACCAACAGGCTCAGCACCTCCAAAATGCAGACAAACCTGACTGTGTGCTAAGCAGGGCTTTAGGAGCATGTGTTAAACCAGTAACAGCTCCCACAAGAGTATAGTTTACAGCAAAAAAGAATAATCTTTGGAAGAAGACATCACGTGTGTTCCCTGAGATAAATTAACTTCGATTGCCCTTAAAAAATTTTTTTTTTTGAGAAGTAGGAAAATGATGCAAGATAGAGTATTCTTAAGTAATAACAGTGTGGCATTACACTATGAAGTCACTATCTCACAAAGCTTCAGCCTTCCCAGGACAAAGTATTTAAAACTGGAATTGCTTGTCTGTCTTTGTAGGAAGACCAGATTTAGGTTGCCACAAACTGAAAATATATACAATTCTCTTTCTCTCCTCTAACCCTCCTCCAACCCTACCTTGGGTTTAATGGGAAACAGAGCTAGTTCTAAATATACATACAGTACCTTGTCCTTCTGAGTACACATAAGTATGCCAGAATAGCCCACTAGAATAGCCTCTTCCTCCTCCTCCTCAAAAAAAAAAAAAAGAGAGAAAAATAAAGGAAGAAAAAAAGAAAAGAACAACGATGTAGATGACATAATATGACAATTAACTTGTTAAGACATGAATACTTCTGCAATAACAGAATAGAATGTGAATTGAGCAGTGAAACCTTACTTTCCGACAACATGCCTGGGAATCTTAATACTAAGAAAGAAACAGAAGGAGATATAAACATGTCGGGAGAGAATTGAAAGCAAATGGGCTGAATTTTGGTGGCAATCATAAAATAAGTGTAAGCACACAGAATATGTATAAAAGCCTTATTCCATGCTTTAACATCAATTATAAACCATCATTCCAAAAATAACTTTCCCAGCAAGAAAAAAAACAACACCATATCCACAGGAAGAACAGAAGACTGTTATATAAAGGGAATCAAGGTCAAAAAAGAAGGTCCATGAACAGTGATCTATTCACAAATTCTGAATTACTTCACCTCTTTCATGGAAAAATACAGGGCAAGTGTAGGCTTTCTTGCTTCATGTGGTTACAACTAAAAATACATCTTCTGCTGACCCGCAGATATTTACTGATGCCAGGCAGATTAAAGGGACATTCTTGCAAGCCTCTCCCTCCTTCTTCTGATAACAGGTATATGTCTATGACACTTGGCCAGAGTGTGGTCCAAAAATGACTCTGGGAGTCTTACAAGCAACAGTGGCTATTTTTACAATCCACTTGCCTAGATCTGTGGGATTTTCCCCATTAGATAATTGCTATTTTAAGATGAACTTGTCAGCCAACATGAGCCAAGAAGATGAGAACAAAACTTTGTACTGTTTGTATCACCATCTTGAGTCACTAATTGGTAATGCTGTAAAACAACTGATTTTAGGCATCTGAGAGATGTAAGCAACCTTTGGACAGAACAGCATCATGAGCAGGCTCCCTTGTCCAAGTGGAAAAGAGTTCTGTGCACTTAGGATGCTGCCCACTACTATTTGGCAGGGAAAACTAATGAACTCAATATCAGGATTCAGACAACATTGCTTCAAACCCATGGCAGCACTGCAGGTCACCAGGAGCACTGTGGGACAGGAGGGGCTCTCAGGGCATATAGGTGCTGCTCCCAGCAAGGTGATGGGGGAATGGAGATTCCAAACCAGCATCCCTGCTGCTGGTAGTGATTACTGCAGCCTTGAGCAATGCAGATTGTGAAAGAGTTTAGCTGTATGGGAAAAAAAAATTAATATTTTTCTTCCTCCATAGAAAGGAATGGATTCAGCATGTGCCAGACTTGCGTTTTTTTGGAGGCTTTTTTTTTTGACAGCTCACAGCCCATTGTTTATAAAATGGCACCCTGAGTCTTCTGTCTCCTATTTTCTTTGACTGAAATACTTTTATTTGACGAGTATGATGGCAAACAAACAAATAAATAAACCAGCACTTCTGTGGAAACAAAGTTTACGATTTCCCACACAGATTAGACATTGAATTTCCTAATGAATTAAAACACTTGCATACAGTTCTGCTCTTCTGTACTCTCGAGGAACTGAGAGCCTCAGACCACAGCACACTTCAGTATGACGAATGATTACAAACAGCTTATGATCAGCGATCACCTCAACATTCTTTTTTCCCCCTTCTGAGAGAGATGCTACATATCCATTTTCGTTTGGCTTCTGAACTTCTTTGTTTCCCTCAACTGGAACAAATCTTCTCCAGAGGGGACACGTGCCCTCCTGCCTACCGGGCAGTTCCATGGATAAGGCACTTGATCCACAGCAGCTGTGGGAATGATACTTTGCCACAGGGCCCCATCCTGAGGCTGGGCAGGGGTCATGCCAGTGGCACACTGAACAGGAGGTGGCTTTGGCTGGTCCTTGGTGCACACCAGGATGGGATCTCCTGGGATTTGTTAATGACTTGAATAATTTAGAGCCATCCCAGCACTGCTTTTAAATCATGCTGGGGCTGCTTAACCCTCACTGCTGCACTGTTGTTGCTATTGACAGCCTCCTCTGCTGAGCTCCATCCAGGGCTCTCACCTTTCCCCAGTTCAGCTCTCTCCAGAGAAATGGTTTTAATTTTTACCTTCAAACGGCGGAAGTAAACAAGAAATTCCAAGTGCGGTTTGCGACAGCCGAGAGTAGAGCACTGCGAGCCCCTGCCAAGGAGAGGCAGTTACCTAACACTGCGCCGCTGCTGCAGCACTGCTTCCTTCACCTCCACCCATCCCCATTTGCCAAAAATAAAAGCGAAAAAAAAAAACCAAACCCTAAAATCCTGACATGAACCGTCCAACCTATCATGCGGGGGGTCAGATGTCTGAAGCCCTTCTAGGCTAATAGCTCTGCTGTGGAGGAGTACTGACTTGATGCACCAAAGGGTTCAAGTATTTATGAGCATCGTGGAAGGAGGCCAAGCAACATGCAGAGGGTGACAGGGCAAAGACAAGATGCACATTTAAAAAAATAAAATAAAAAAACATGATTTTGAACTTAAGTTTCTTTATACACTTTTCTTCATGTTTAGAGAAGATCATTGTTTACACAATGTATGGGGTGTACAGCCTTTCTGTTTTGTTTGTTTTTTCAAGTAAGCTGCAGTTGTAAATAAGACCTCTGATGACTAAAACGGAGACAGATCAACGTGTAAGGCTTTTCCAAGCTGTTTGTGAACATCTGAGAAAGGCTACTTCACTTTTTCCTCTGTACAAGCAAGTTTCCTCTGCCTCTGTGTACAGCAACAGAGGGGAGAAAAACACAGGGAAGATGCTGGAAAATGTGATAGTAAAACAACCAGCACTCACAGGTGGGCTCCAATGAAGTTAATCCCTCCCTAATTGTTATATTTTTAATGGACCAGACTTCACAGAGAAGCACTGCCTTCCTTCCTGAGCAAGAAGGAGTCCGCTTACAGGGAAGGAAGAGGACAGCTAGGGAGGGAGTGCGTCAGGACTGAGCTGGCATTTTATCCCTGTCCCTCCCAGCTCTACCGACTCATTCCAGTCACCGTCTGACGCCCGTCTATTGCCCTGCTCGCACTCAGTGCCTGTGCCCCAGGACACCCCTGTCCCTGAGGACCCCACGCACATGGATGCAGGTGGCACCGCCAAGGAGTAGCTCAGTTTCCAGCTAAGATCACTTGAACATCAGTTAGAGCAATGTATTTGGAATGCTCTGCATCATGGTACCAGCACACTGCCTGGGCACAAACCCCTGTGGGATCCAACGCATGGCCGCAGCCTGCACTGACCGAGGGCTGCCAGGATTGGGCCATGTCCTCACAGCCAGGCTGCAGGGCCCAGCTAACCCACAGCAATGCCGAGAAACAAGGGCTATTCAGTGGCTTTAAAAGGAGAAATTATTTTGCTGCCAGACCATCCCTGGCTTCCAGCACTCCCCACACCATCCTGCCCAGCACCTCTCTGCCTTGTCCTCCCTGAGGGGGATGTGAGCAACAAGCTGGAACAGCTCTGCTATAATGCCATGTTTTCATACTCAGTACAATTTCTGGCACAAATAAATAAATAAAAGGAGATCTGGGTGGATTGGGCAGCAGAGGAGCTGGGTGGCACACAGAGGGCACCTTCCTGGTTTCTGATTGTCCAAAGTGAATGCTTGGAAGCCCTGGTAGGGCAGTGAGCAACTTTTGTGTTTCATGAGTGTCACCGCTGACAATTTTGTGAGGCGCCAGGTTTTGTGGTGGGGTTTTCTCATGCCTCAAGAGTGCAGGAGCTGTGGGAGGCACCTCTATAGCAGGGCCTCAGTGCCTCTCCCACTCAGGGTCCTCAGCAGCCAGGACAAGCTGTGCTCGGGCAGCAGGCTCTGGCTGAAATGGATCTGATGCACTCAAAATCTATAGGGGAAACTAGCAAGCCAAAGTGACATTAAAAACACTATTTAATGAGAAAACATTCAATGCAGGTATATTTTGCATATATATTATTATATATACCTCTCAGTGAGAGCTACCATGTTGTACTGGCAAGGAAATACACGCGAACTTTTCTGACCTGCATGTGAGTCAAGTGCCACAGATGGGCTATGCCTGTCATAAACTTCATGCACATCTTCTGTGAGTTTTCCACATAGACAGAGGGCAAGAGCACATGGAACACATCAATAATAAGAAATGAGAGGCTGCTCAGTCTCCTGATGTCCTTTTCAACCTGAGTTATCCACTGATCAACTACTGTCCCTGTGCCCCGGTTTCCCAAGTGTAACATGCAATGGAATACACAGATAGCATTTCCTGCTCACAACAGTTTCCAGAGAACGTGTGCACTGAGACTGTCCAGGACCAGTGAGTGGAGAGGTTTAAATATAACTACCTGCTAAAGACAATTAAGAGTATTCCCATCACGTGAACAAGTGCAAAATCAGCTAGGAACAAGCTGTATGTGGAATAGGAATTCACCATGCTGAGAATTCAAGGATAGGTGCTGGTCTGGGCGTAGCTTTATGGCACTGGGTGTGACCTGATGGAGCACATCCCCTGCTGCACCAGGAACCAGGACCCCTATCCACATTCACAGCTTCATCCATGCATCCAGCACCTTCTCTCCTTGCATGACAATCTGCTTCTCAAAACATTTACCTTCCTAAAACTAACATGAAAATGAGAGCAGGAGAAACATAGCTTCAAATTGCTGTTTAAATAGCACCAAGTTACTAAAAAGCATAAAAAAGGAAAAAAAATTAAAAGTCATGCTGTAGATGAAAGTTTCTGGAGCAGATGAGACTGACAAGCAGCAAAAGTCTTCCAGATATGCTCAGAGAAAGTTGGCTGCCATTTCCATCAACAGCAGAATGTCACTCAGTATCTGGAGCAGAACACCTCTGCACTGGAAATCAGCTTTCAGATGGGAGAGGTCATTCTGCCATCCATCCTTGTCTGTGCCACAGTGACAGTGCTGCTAACAATTTATTTTGTTCATTTAGGAGACATCTACTTATCTCAATTATTTAACAATGTGTAAAATTACAAACATATTCAACTACAATATGTTCCTCTTGCGTAAACCTCTCCTCTTGGCCACATACATAATGAAAACCCTGTTGAGTCAGTAATAAAATCCAGAAAGCTTTCAAGTCTCAGAACTGAATGTTCAAATTTTGTAGCTCACTTCCTTTTCTAACCAGACAGCAGGGCTGCCAAGAGAATTTCTGGGCGTTCAGCCCCTTTGGATATACATACACATACACACACACACACATATATATATAGCACTTTACCAGAGCTGGAAGAGAGCAGGCACTAATTGTTTTTAAGCCAGTTATGAACAAATGCATTTTAAAAAGAAGTCAGAATACTACTTGTTTTCATCCAATGGAACATGCAACTCAGACCTGGACAGGGAAAATGATCAGCTCCAGCTCTGTCAATAAATAAATATTTGTGTTTCATTCCAGCAGAGGAAAAAATGCAGTACGGATTTTAGGAACCAACCTCAAAAATCCATGTGTTGAAATACCACTGTTCTTTATGCGAAGGGGACAGCTGCCCTTGCAAATGCCAAATTTGCACAAATAACTGCACTACACGCATGTAAAGGTTGAGCCCAATATCTAGCATACTGCATTTTTTGGAGGTTAAGCCTCATTACTGCAAAGAGGAGAGCATCCTCATCCTGCACCAAAGCCAAACTGTAATGAGTAAACTTGGCTCATCAAAACTAGGAAGAGTTCAATAGCTAAATATGAGAGCTTTAAGATCATATTACACAGCACACTTGTGGTTCCTGCTGAAAGTCTACATAGCCTCTAAATCTTTTGCACTATTTATAACAACAACCACCACAACTACATTTATTTCCCCTCAGAAGCACTGTCTGTTTTTGCATTCATGCTGCAAGCAGCATATTAAAAAGGGGACAAAATAGGTTTAACATCTGTCAATGCAATACAAGAGCAGGCAGCAGCCACGTGAAGGGAAGGACAGACATTCAAAGTTTCATATGGCATGGAAATGCAAAACTAAGTTCAAGTCTGAGAGTTTTCCCACACTTCAGCTAAGTACATTACCAATAGCCACTGTTGCACCGCTTGCCATGATCATACGGGAGCGTGATAACACACGGCACAGTGCAGCCCACCTCAATGCACACTGACTCTGCAGCTAAGGATGTATGTGCATATACTGGCGTGTGCCAGAAAAGAACAACTGAATGGTCTTAAACGGCTGTGAGATTGGCAAATAGGCAAACAAACATAGACTGAGGAATTAGACCCCATGGCTCTTCAACTGACAACAGACGTGAGGTCGCCCTAACCTATCCACACACCCAAATGGAAGATCTGTGCACTGCTTTCATGATCAAATCTTTCCACTACCAGTGGAGAGTGAGTCAGAATAGGACACAGATACTGTTTACTAAAAAGCTCTTGGAACTAGAGAGAGGAAAAGGGAAATACATAGGAGAGGCTAAGGACCAGTTCCAAAAAACAAGACAAGAAAAATAAAGCAGGGACAATCTGTGAGAGTGAGAACAGAGGTGGAGACAGAAATACTGAAATGAGTGCAGAAGGGGGGACATGAGCTTGATTAACCCAGACAGAAAGCTGGGGGAATGAGGAACCTGACCTGGGACACAAGGAGGGTGGGAATAAGAAGAGTAGGGGTACGAGAGATGCCAGTTCCTCAGGTTGTATGCGGTTGATGTGCATGTGTCCCTTTTTTTTTTTTTAATTAAATGCATAGCCAAGATGACCCCAGTACCATCAGGACAAGAGCAGCACTGTTGGGACTCATAGCTTGCACTGGCAGAGAGTTTAAGACAGAGTAGCCTGTGAGCAGGGAGAACTGCTGAGATCAGTTAGCCAGAATGATGGGGTTGGAGACCCACCACCCCCAGCATGCCACACCTCCCATAGTGGGTCTTCATCATAAACACTGTGGTTGCTCCACACCTATGAATAAGCATTCACAGTGCCCGTACTCATAGCCCAGGCACCCAAGTGTGTCCTGGTCTTCAGCACACCCTGATGACATCCCTGTGAATCAGGAAAGAATATTTATCTCCTCCCTTTGCAGATGGGGTATTCAGCAGAGATAAACAACTGCCCAGGACCACAGGGGCACACTGTGCAAACCCAGAGCTTGAACCCACCTCTCCCAAGTCCACAGCCAGAATTGCAACTGTTATTGAGAACCAAGAAAATTCCAAAAATGCAAATGAGCCATCTTGAAAGTTTTATAAGTGAAACTCCTGCTGTAGGCATGAATGGAGGAAGCACAGGCTCCAGCAGGCAAATTCTTTGCCACCCCATCTCCTGAGTCCCAGAAATCCTGTTGATCTGGGCTAATAAATTTGCCCAAGCCCTAGACATTCTCTTGGCCCTCATCCCAAGTTCACATAAGAAGCTATTTCATAGGCAAGGTTCTTATTTACAGTTACTCAACTCCCATAATATTTTATCTGAGGTGGCATTTTTAACACTCCCCTCCCCAATACTAGAAGAACTGTCTCTTTCTTTGCTTTATAGATTTGTAACTAAACTAGTTAAAATCCCATAAATACCATGATGTTTCTGTGCTCCACATTCAGACAGGAGGCTGGCTGAGGAAAAAGTACATTACCATGAAAATGATGGTGACATCCAGACTGAAGCTGACCATTCATTTTTTAAGTCTACTGTTGTTATGCCAGGAGCTGACTGTGTATCTGCTGTGTAGGCTCCTAAACTTGTGATACTCGGCCACTGGTGCCCTGCTGTAAAGTCTGGAGTCACAAGTTCTAACTCACGGTGCAACCTGGCAAATGTGCTGTTTCCACCCCTTGCGGATCTGGGGTAGATTCTTTGTTTTCCTGTTGACTCGTGTGCCACTCTAACAGCAAAAGAGGAGGTTATAAAATGGAATGGGGCACTGGGGAACAGCCACAGTGGAGCAGGGTGCCTCAGGCCAGGGCTGCTCAGGAATCAATGGATCTCAGTATGGGTCCAGGATTGCTGTTTTTATTGAATTGGAGCTCACAACTAACGCACAATAAAGAGGTGCAAGTGGGCCATACTGAAATGTGGTCTCAGACTCAGTCTGCAAAGAAAGAGCTGCATTATTCCACCACTTCCCCTGGACGTGCAGCAGCCTGCAGTGCTGTAGCCTTAACACCAGCATTCTGCACAGGACTCCTGCTCATGGCACTCAGCTTTGTGCTTTTCACAGTGCACCATCATGGTCTGTAGAAGCTCCAGGTGCACAGTACAGTCAGTCAGCCACCGATGAGCACAATCCATTTCAAGCAGCCATTCACTGGGCCTTCCTGCCCCTAATCTTCCCTGCTCTGGATTATAAAAGCAGCTAGTTTCTTCCCTGGCTGTGGTTCCTTCAGGCTATCACACTCAAGAGTCTCTGCACTGCCCTCCATGCATCATCTACTCTCTACTGCTGTTGCTGCTTCTCCTGGTCTGAACTCCAAATGTGGCAGCAAACCTCCATGTTTGCTCTGCTCACATTTGGGTTATTCCCTGCCCTTGCTGCCCACTGGGTAGCTGCCTATCCCTCCTTACAAGGGCTTTCTCAGCCTCACCTCCTTGTTAGAGCTGGTGCCAGGAAAAACACTGAGCCGCCCCTGGCCAGGCACCCCAACCCCTTTTAAAAGTCATCTTAATCTTCTTTGACAAGAGTTAAAAACTGGCCAGCTGCTTAACAAGGCCATCAAAATAAACTGGCTTCATAGCCCAAGATAACTGCAGAGGAAATGAGAGAAATAGAGCCACAGCTACCCATTTCTTGGGAGCTCTCCAGAAACTCACATGTCAGCTGTTAAAGTTAATTAACGTGTGCTAATTAATTAATGCCATTATCTTTGATCAGACAAAACAGATTTAATGTCAGTATAACTGAGACCAGAAGCTCATGCTCAGGTAAGACCCCAGTCAAGATTTACAAAACCCCTCTGGACTGGGACTGTATTCCTTACCACCCTGGTCAGCAACTCACATGTGTGTTAGGAACTCACAGCCCACCAAACACATGCATTTTGGTTTCCCTGCAGCATCTGTTCTTCTCTCCTTCAAGAACACAATCCCTGGCAAAGTTCTGATTCCTGGGTTTGGTTCTGAGCCGCAGCTCCCACCCTGCAGCAAACCAAAGGCACCTTGTATGCACATGCATGCACACCCACCTCCAGCAGTACAGGGGCACATCTCCGGAGTGCTTCTTCCTCATCACCCAGTGTCCCTCCACCAGGAGCATTTCAATGCCAACTCTGTTCTCTTTCAGCCAGAACTCCATCCTGACCATCTCCCTCACCAGCCAGGTAAGCGAGGGAAACCTTCTTACCCCACATCCTCACTGACCACAATCTCATCCTCTATTTTTGAAATATTTAAGGCCTGAAATGTAGAATTTGGGGTTTTACACTAGCTAATATTAATAGAAACATTCTCAGGATTTTTTCCCCCAATGTAAATTGAACGCTTTTTTTTTTTTTTTTAAACATCCCCCTGTGGTGCTTGCAGCCAAACACTGCAGCATTGTGCCAGCACGGGGAGCTCACTATAAACAGATCTGTCTAACTTCTCTGTCAGGCCCCGTGAGCTCAGCATGAACCAAGAAAAGTAAACGCGTACGTTAAATATTTACTGTTTACAGTGCGTGCTATCTAAAAGTGTTCTTAGCAGCACAAGTAAGGCACACATTTAATCACTGATTTTTATTTTGACATGGTGCTGTTAAAATGCACAGGTACATCCTGAAAGCCCACTCCTTCCAACCAGAGACTCTCCTCTCGCAGCTGCTGATGAACATCATTCTGTTATTACATGCTCCTCACATTAAAGTCCTATGCTGTCTGCCAGTTTTCCCAAATAATCTCATTAAAACTTGGGTCTGTGGGCATTTTCAGAATCAGACCTCAATTAGGCAGCAAGATAAGACAGCAATAAGTATGTAGGTCACAAAATGAGGTAGAGTACAAAATGGTGCAGAAGAGAACAGGAGATGCATAGACACGTTAGAGAGGAAACAGTGGAGGGCCCCAGAAACAATTCAAGGGATGGAACACCTTCCCTGGAAGGACAGGCTGAGAGCAGGGGCTGTTTAGCTCCAAGAAGAGAAGGCTCCAGGGAGACCTGAGAGCAGCCTTTCAGAATCTAAAGAGGGGCTCTAAGAAAGAAGGGAACAGATTCTTTATAAGGGTAAGTTGTGACACGACAAAGGGAAATGTTTTTTAACTGAAAGAGGGATGATTTAGATTGGACATAAGGAAGTATTTACAATAAGGGTGGTGAGGCACTGGCACAGGTTACCCAGAGAAATGGTGGATGGCCCATCCCTGGAGCCATTCAAGGTGAGGCTGGACAGGACTCTGAGCACCTGATGGAGCTGTAGGCATCCCTCTTCAGTGCAAGGGTGTCAGACAAGATGACATTTAGGGGTCCCTTCCAAATCAAACAATTCTATGAAAAACAACAATGAGCAAACAACCCCAAAAATAAATAGCTGCCTGTCAGCACTATTTTAATACAATTTTTTAAGTGAATAACATAATAGCTAGCTTTTAGTGTTTGCTCCACGCAAAAGGGTTTCTGCTTTCATCTCAACATTGGCATTCAGGGTCATAATTTCTGTACAACAACAGGAAAAGAAATGTTAACGCAATCGTAAAAAAGTCTCCACACCAAAGTAGTCTGCTGATAGCCCTGCTAACCTTGTACTTCCTGAGGACACTGGTCTCTGGGAAAACAGTGGGCAGCAGACATAGACGTGCTTCCTGGCTGACTCAAAGAGATGTTCTGCATTCACTGGTGGGCTCCTCTGTCCTGAATCCCCACAAGGACCTGGAGCAATGCATGCAGCCTTTCACCCAGCAGCCTACCAGGTCTCGCCCACCAGCTCCTTTTTAGTCTCTAGCAAAGATAAACTGAGGAGGAGATTCCATTCAGTTTGTTCTTCACCCCTCAAGAAAAATTCCCCCATGAGTTCAATAGAGCAAGATGCTTCTTTAAGATTTGGTACGCTACCGAAGGCTGGAGATGGTTCAGGCACGTGAGACTGAGGTGGGCAGCTATTTGCACGTTATCAGATTGTATCTCTGTCTCCAGAAACATTCTCAAAGCACATAAAGGATCTGCTGTCTGCCTCTAAGTCCTCCCTGTCTACAAGGATGACATCGTGTCTACTTATTTGCCTGCTATTGACTTTTTCACTACACTACCACTGACCAGAAGTGAGGGGCACATGCCAGAGAACAGTGCAAAAAGCCAATCGCCAGCAAGGCAGCCCTGACCTGGCTTCCTCCTGTCAGTTAGCTCATGCGTGTCATAAACTAAATACACACAGCAGAGGAAAAGAACACAACCAGCTGCCGCTGAAAGCTGGAATGTAAAGGGTAAGAGTCCAGATAGAACAGAATGGAAATAAACAGGAAGACAGTGAACAAAATCACAGTGTTTTAATAAGTTGTGTATGTAACAGAGGATGAGTAACAACTGTGGACAAAGCCAACAGGCACCTCAGGGGATTCTGCACTGTTCTGAGATTGACCCCATGACATTTGCAGCAGGTAGCCTGAAAATCAACAGAATTCACTGTGTGGCAAAATATCTTCGGTATCTGTAAAGTTCAGGCCCTTCCTTCTATTTACACTCAAAGAAAAAGAACTGCTTTTTAAACAAACAAGCATGGCTACAGAACAGCATTCTTAAAATCAGAAGCCAGGCAAGCTCTCTGAACACCCATCTATCACTGGCAAGAAAATGTTTATGTGCATCATTAGCAGAGGAGAGAAAGTAAAAGCACCAGAAAGAAGGCAGAGGGTTCTGCTAGCATTGATATCATCTGACCTTAGGGGAACGGAGCTTTGAGGAGCTATAATGAAACACAGTACCCGCCACAAAAGAAGAATTCACCACGTATTTTGAATGTAGAAATGTAAAAACAAACCTGAATGTACTGAAGAGCAGACGTTCTGGACTACAGAACTCCACAACGCAGACAGAGGCAGAAGGTGTAGCTAAGAGGTGGACTGAGGCAGGCAACAGCTGAAAACCATTATGGACCACAGCCCACAGGTGTTCTCTGATCAAGAATTGTTCAGGCACTGTTCTATTGATTGCAATCAGGTTAACCCTGTTCCAGTAACCCTTTATGATCACAACCAATTTTCCTTTGAGCTTGCTCATTTTACTTTAATAAAGATTGCAGTTTACATGCAGCATGGCTCCACAGGGAAATCCTGCACGCTGAAGCTGGAAGCAATGAAAAAGCTTCTCCTGAGGTCATCAGTGATACATGTCCAAGACTTTCTCCTTAGCTGGTGCTGGGAAAGAGGTTGTGCGTAGTGATGCCTCAGCTTCCTTCTGCAAAACTCACAACACACAGCTGCAAAAAGAATTTTTCTAAGATACATAAAGAGAGATTTCAACGTATATTTCAAGTAGAGTCACTGCATAAGGAAGATAGACATGATTTGGAAGTCCATGTGCACCCAGGTGCTGGCCAGGACCACCTGACTTTCATTACTTATTTACATGGCAGAGAGGGCTTAGGACAAAGCCTATAACTGTCTTTTCATTGAAAACTACAGGGATGAGCCTGATACAAATACTATTTTCTGAGCATATCTTGGTGTTGAAGCACATGCACGTGAGAGCAGGTTAAGGTACATTAGTAATCAACCTGCCTTACTGAGGAAACTGAATGGCTTCCCAGTGCTACAGCAGCAGCAGCAGCTGCTCTAGCATTAAAGTAAATTGAATGCCATATCCTTGAGGGCAGCAACAAAGAGCTTTGGGTTCTGTGAACAAGCTGAAGGAGCAAAATTGATGGTAACTACTTTCCTTTTCTTTCTCTGGGTGAGAAGCCGTGCAGCACGTACTGCCAGTGATCATCCACAGGGATGGTTCTTGAAGAATCAATGAGCCCAACTGAATAACATCGCAAATTTGACTTGTCTGGGTTCCCTACAGGGTCAGCAGGCTTACAAGTTCCCTTTTCACATTCACAGAAGAGGAACCTTCACAACTCCATGACAGCAGCCAGAGGTAAAATCAGCGTGCCTGCAGAGCAAAGTGTTTCTCAGTACACAGATGCTGTGAAGCACAAACCCACAAATATTAGAAACTACAGGCAAAGCACATACTAGACAAAAAGTGACAGGCATGAGCACGGCTGAAGGGAGGGCACTGGGGAAAAGGAAGAAAACAAATAGGAAATACCATACTCAAAGAATTCAGCATAAACTGAGCAAATCAAAGCAAGGAAAAAAAAAGTCTGAACCCACTTGGATTTGAGCTGCTGAAGCCTTCTGGCTACTCTGCTGCTATGTTGCTATGCTTAATTTGCCCCTCTGGATTTGCACCTCCTGTGAGTCACTGAGAGGAGCCATTGACTCTGGAAGAACTGATTTAGTGCAGCAGGAACCAGTGGCCTGGCAGGAGCTGCAGGAGAGGCCCAAGCAAAGGTAGGTAAACATTAGGAGAGGAAAGGTCGTTGGGAAAAGAGCCTGGAACAGGGAAAAGGAGAAGAAAGAGGAGGGGAGATGGAAGAAACACTCAGTAAAGGACAGGCAAATGAAAGAGGGAACGGGAAAGAGGAAATTAGAGACAGTACAAAAGCAAGGGCTGGGTGCTGGCTTTACTAAGAACCTTCCCAGAATTCACACGACTGTAAACTTCTGATGTTCTCTACCTCAGGCTGGATGCCTGCTGCCACCAGGCACACCGCTGCTTGGAGGGCTGTCTGTCCCAGGCACACGGCTGCGGAACGATGACCTTACGTGGAAGAAGATCATCTGGGTTTCTTCAGAAAAAAATTACTGTCTCTCCAGAAACTTCTCTCCTTGGAGAAATAAAGGCCTATGAAAATGACAGCACATACCTGATAAATCTCCAGTACTTGGTGCATTAACCAATTGCTCCAAATTTCTGCTTAACCAAGTTCTCAGCCGACCTCACCTTACCAACAGCTAGTGCTGCCTATGGCACACAAGTTGGGAGACAGTAAGATGCTCTTCATTACTTAAAGCTGGGAATATTTCCCAGCTTCCTGAGGATAGCAAAGGTCTGAAACTTGACATTATGCTGAACAAAACCTATAAAAGATGCTCACAGCCTTTTCCTGTCTCCTGATGCACATCCACAGACACAGGCATAACCTAGGATGTAAACTCCAGGTCATCGTTTGTGACAGGGAAATGTGTGCAATAGAAGTGTGTGAAAAGTTCATGGTCCAACCTGAGCACAGAAACACTCAGCCCATCTCAAACGCTTTCAGCTGCTTGAAATTCATGACAGGTTTGTCAAAAGGTGCTTCAAAGCTTTCCAAGTGACCTTTTTTGAGCAAATGCAGGTTCATTTACAGTTTCCCATCAGAGATGTGTGAATGTGTGGTAAGACACGAAACCAACTGAGAAAAGCACCATTCACTGACTTTCCTGTGGCATTTGCTGAATGTTGTGAAGGCCACAGATCAAAGCAGAATGCTTGATGCATGTCCTTAAATTAGATGTAATTAAATAGACCAGTGTTTGCATAAATCCCTGAAAAGCAAAACGGTCCAATTTAACCACACTGGTGCAGCAGCTTTCTTGCTTTAACGTTGTCAAAAGTTTTCATTAAAAAACACGTTGAATAACAACGTTGTTCCATCTGATCACAAAGCTGCCGTGTAGAGCTACCTTGAGCAAAAAGCACCTGCGGGGTGTTCCACCCGAAAGGCAACGTTAGGCTGTCAGAAACCAATGAGCCCCGGAACACGCCCGCAGCTGCAAGAGCCAGGGAAGCGCGGGCCTTCGGCGGCTCCGAGGCAGGGACCGAGCCTCGCTCCTCCTCCTCGCAGCTGGAGCCGAGGGGTGGGGATGGCAGCGGGTACCACCGCCACTGGCAGCCGCCTCAGCTGCCCGTGGGCTCCGTCCAACTTCTCGGACGCGACCAGTGACTCCTGCCGCCTGCAGTGGCAGAGCACGGCGCTCCCAGGAGCGCGTAACTAAGGACGGGATCTCCCTCTCCAGCCGAGTCTGGAGGGGCACGGCCGCAGCGGAGCCGCCACCTCGGGCCTCAGGCTTTTCCCCCACGGGTGTGCGGCCGTCGGGGGCGGACGGAGCGCTGCGTGCCCGCAGGCGGCCGCTTCGGGGCTCCGCCGGACGCAGGGCCGCACCGTGCCGAGCCCCTTCTCTCGTCGCCGCGCCGGCAGCCCGCGTCCCCCACCAACGCCGCGCTCCCGGGCAACAACAGCCCCTTATCTGCGGCGGGGTCCAACGAGGCCGCTTTATTCTTCCCGCCGGTGCTAAAACACAAAAACAAACAAATGACGCGCACCTCCCCGGCCCCGACTTACCGAGCCGTGCGCGTCCCGTCCGCCGCCGAGACGCCGTCCCCCCGCGGACGGCAGCGGGCAGCCCGTGTGCCCGGAGCCGCGCCCGTCCCACCGGGCAGCGCCCGCAGGCCGCCCTCCCCACCCTTCCGCTGCGCGGGGCTCTCCTCCGCGCCTCCACCTCCATCCTCAAAGGCAACCGAATAAGAGGAAAAAAGTCTCCCCCGAAGCCCACCCCAAACCGGTGTTAGGAACGGGTCTCGCTCGTAAGGGAATCCCTGCGATGGGGACTCGCGGTCACGCCGCTGGGGCGCGGACGGAGCTCCGCTTTTCTCAGTACCAGCGGCGGGGTAACGCCAGTTGGCTGCTCCGCCGCTGCGCTCCTAAATCATGATGGACAGATTGCGTGAAAAGCAGGAATTCCAGAGAATTTCCTGCCCTGGGAACGGCAGCGAGGGCTATATTTAACAACATCTGAAGTTGTCAAGAATGCTTTGCGGTTGGATAACAGAGCAGAAAAATGTGAAAAATGCGGGCTACTGCTATACCAAATATGGAAATATTGTTACGTCTGGTGGCCGAATCCCCATCTGGAAGCACTTACGGCCACGCAGAGAAAGGGCGCCACAACAGAAGCCCAAACGCTCCTTCCCGGCCCCGACCCTCCACCGGGGAACCGCTAACGGGAGCGCGTACGCCCGAGGGGGGCGCGGGGGCACCGCAGCCAGCGGCCGTCCCGCAGTGCCCGTCCCGCTCCGCTCCGCCGCGTCCGCACGGCCCCGATCCGACGGCGCCCCCGCGCAGCGCTCGCTCCCCCCCCCATCCCCACCGACGTCCGCGTAACGGGACCGCGGCCACGGCGGTGCGGGAGGGACCGGAGGGACGAGGGAACCCCCCCCCCAAGCCCCGCGGAGCGGCGCGGTGCCCGGGCCGGGCGGGCGCAGGGACCCCCCGCGGCAGAGCCGCCGCCAGCGGCCACGGTGCCGGGAGACGGGGCGGGGCGGAGCGGCCGCGCCGCGCGCCAGCCGCATTCCTGGGATGCCGCGAGCGCTGGACGCGGCCGCGGCCCGGAACGCGCGACGTCAGCGCCGCGGCGCACGCGGCGGCCCCGCGCCCCATAAAAGGCGGTCGCGCCCGCCGCTGCCTCAGACCGCGCCGGTCCCGCTCCGCGATCGCGTCTCGAGCTCCGCATTCGTCCCGCGCCTCTAAGACATGGGCTCCGCGGGAGCTCGCCCCGCGCTAGCGGCCGCCCTGCTCTGCCTGGCCCGCCTGGTAAGTGCCGCCCTCGGGGCTTTACGGGAGGGCTAGGGATAACGGCGCAGCGGTGCCGGCGCTCACCGCTCCTCTCCGCTCGCCCCGCAGGCTCTCGGCTCTCCGTGCCCCGCCGTCTGCCAGTGCCCGGCCGCCGCGCCGCAGTGCGCCCCGGGCGTGGGGCTGGTGCTGGACGGCTGCGGCTGCTGCAAGGTCTGCGCCAAGCAGCTGAACGAGGACTGCAGCCGGACGCAGCCCTGCGACCACACCAAGGGGCTGGAGTGCAACTTCGGCGCCAGCCCCGCCGCCACCAAGGGCATCTGCAGAGGTAAGGGCAGCCCGCAGCGCGGTGCGGAGTGCCGGAGTTTAGTAACTTTGAGTCCATGTATGGTTATGCTTTGTTGTTGGTAGCTTGGCAGAAAGGCACATGACTTCAGCAGTCTGGAATGTGATTCAGTATGTCTGGGCTCCGCTAAAAGCACATAAGGAAAAGTGATTCCTGACTAACTTATTGTTCTAGCCCTGCGTCTCCAGGGGACTGTAGGGAACTTTACCATAAACCGAATTTAACAGGGCAGCGAAATATGTGTCTTTAAACGAGTGATTCCCGGAGCTGACGCCCTCTTCTCTCTCCCTCTCTTGCTCTCTGCAGCACAATCCGAGGGGAGACCGTGCGAATACAACTCCAAAATCTACCAGAACGGCGAAAGCTTCCAGCCCAACTGCAAGCACCAGTGTACGTGCATAGATGGAGCTGTGGGCTGCATCCCGCTCTGCCCGCAGGAGCTCTCCCTCCCCAACCTGGGCTGCCCCAGCCCCAGGCTGGTCAAAGTGCCTGGGCAGTGCTGCGAGGAGTGGGTCTGTGATGAGAGCAAAGATGCACTGGAGGAGCTGGAGGGCTTCTTCAGCAAGGAGTTTGGCCTGGATGCTTCTGAGGGCGAACTGACAAGGAACAACGAGCTGATTGCCATTGTGAAGGGAGGCCTGAAGATGCTGCCTGGTGAGTGTGGGCTGATCTGCGTAATAGTGAAAGCTGAGGTGGGGGGGGGAAGCCATGCAATTCTTCAAATTGATGGAAAGAAACTCGGGGAGAAGATAGATGTAGTCTAAGCCCCTCTTCTCTTTTCCAGTTTTTGGATCTGAGCCACAAAGCCGAGCTTTTGAGAATCCCAAATGCATTGTGCAAACAACTTCCTGGTCTCAGTGCTCAAAGACGTGTGGGACTGGCATCTCCACCAGAGTCACCAACGACAATCCTGACTGCAAGCTCATCAAAGAGACGAGGATATGCGAAGTGAGGCCATGTGGCCAGCCCAGCTACGCCTCTCTAAAGGTAAATACGAACTCCTTTGGCGGTACTCCTCTTTCCAAACTGTTTCAAGTAGGGGGTAAAGGCAAGACAAGGCTCTCCCACTAATGATGCTATTGCCTTTTCTTTACAGAAGGGAAAAAAATGTACTAAGACTAAGAAGTCCCCGTCCCCAGTAAGGTTTACTTATGCTGGATGCTCCAGTGTGAAGAAGTACCGCCCCAAGTACTGTGGGTCTTGCGTGGATGGCAGATGCTGTACTCCCCAGCAGACCAGGACTGTCAAGATCCGGTTCCGCTGTGATGATGGAGAAACCTTCACCAAGAGTGTCATGATGATCCAGTCCTGCCGCTGCAACTACAACTGTCCGCATGCAAACGAAGCTTACCCCTTCTACAGACTGGTCAATGACATCCACAAATTTAGGGACTAAGTGGTGTTTGGGGTGGGATGTTAAAGAGAATTCTGAAGTAACCAGCCATGGAGAAAGGACCTCTGATGGAAGTGGCGCCTTGCCCATTTGAGGGCAATATTGAGATACTACAAGAGTGCACTGTGCAACTGGACACTAATGCAACAGAGATTTAAGCATACTTAAAGCTTCATAGTACTGGAGCAACTTTACTGCTTCTTTTTGGAGCACCATTATCTTATACTGTTTTCTGTTTGTAAGTGATCTGAAAAGTGTTTTGTTCCGGTTATGAAAACCTTTCCTCTCCTGTTCAGTTTAACACACTATGCTTTTCCTCCCTCTCTCCATCTTCTCCTCCCCTCTCTCAACCAAGCTGGAAGTTACATTCCTTCCTGAGGTGGGCACTTGTGGGGTGTTCACAGTGGCAGCTATTATGTACCAACTGTAGTTTAATGGCAAACAGAAATCAGTTGTTTTAAAGCTGAGTATTTTTATTTATCGAACTGTAGCTCTTTTGTTTTCTTTTTTTTTTAACCCCTTCCAGCCCCTGTAATACTGGAATAAGTTGTAAATGATTTTAATTTTATATTCAATGAATTAAAAGAATTTATTTATGGAATTAATCATTTAATAAAGAAATATTTACCTAACTATTCTTAGTGGAGCATCTTGAAAGGCAACAGATGTAAGCTCCTTTCCAGGACCACTTTGCATTCCAAGATCCAAGCTCCTCTGGAAACCAAACCAGGCTTCAGCACGGGTACAGCAATGAATGAGTAAGCGGAGTCTTTAGGTAAATGATATTTTGAAGTGGTATACGTAATCTGTCAGCCCGAGCACTAGAAAGTGTATACAGAGAAAGCTTGCTGGCACTGAAAGCAAATGTTTGGAAGAGAGACTGAAATGTTAATTAGTCTGTCAGATTATTCAAACTGTCCTGGAATTTGCAACATAAGGCACTTCATTAGAATGCAGTATGTGCGCAGTGATGTTGAGCAGTGGGGTGGAAGCAGTGGGCAGGTCTCACATTTTTTTGGTGGCTGCTTTCTGCAAATTAATGGAGCTGTGTGGAAGAATGTTTCCTACAGTCTGCAGGAGGTAGTTGGCTTTCACTAAATTCAAATTAAATGAGCTTGAAGCAATGACTTTTGTTAATCCTAATAACCCAGTGATGAAAAGTAAACATACTGTTAACAGGAGAAGAATGTGAGGAATTTCAAGTACTTTTCCAATAGAGTAAAAGGCAAAGCAGCCAATCTTCTCCCTTCTCTGCCTCCCCTTCCCACTTTAAATATGTAACTACACTTCAGGGATGTGGATGACATTTAGTGAACCAAGGGAGCCCTAAGATAGCAGCTGGCATGCATAAGAAAATGACATTTAAAAATGATCTACAACAGGAACTGAGAAAGCTGCGTGAACCATTTGTGCTATGCTGCCTAGTATAAAGTTGTACTATAGATAAGACTGAAAGGAAACCTGCAGCACAATTTTTTTCCTCCTCGTCACCAGTCTTCTGGCATGAGCCCTTCCTGTGGCCTTTTCTAAGGAAAGCACTCTCATACAAAGCAGCGACTGATTGTGTGGTTTCAGAAGCATTGCCATTCACTGGCATGCAGTGAGATGTGTAAGTGGTTAAGAGTTCACTTCTCATTTGATTAGACATAAATATTTCAATAAAATAAATGGCCAAATATCTTAGAAGCTCACTGCTGGCAGCTAATAGTTTCCCTGAAAAAATTAGAGCCATCTCTCTTCTGCTCAGTCAAGTTTTCTCCCCCGGGGCATTCACAGCTTCATCTGTTTTGGAATTTACCACCTGGCCACCAGTCCTAGCTGCACCTAAACCTGTCTGTACAGTACTTGTTGATAGTAAGAGCGTGAAACACAGTGAAGTGCTTTTGTTTTTTTTTTTGCTAAACCCCTTAGCACCAAACACTTCCTTACATCACCTTTCACTGACAAATCACGTTGACACACACGGTTACTGCACGGAGAACAGAACAGCAAGCTGTCTGCAGACACAGCACTGCCTGCTCAGCCTGGGCCACCTCCACCTGCAGGTACACCTGTGTAACACCTACCTTCAAAGTGACCTATCTCTTACAAATTACACACAGGTACAACTAACTACACTATGCTATATGCATAGTTTGTCTGCCTAAACACACACAGTGTATACAAGCACACGTGGCCACTCCTATTCCCATCTGGAATACAGTTATGGGAACAGGCCCGAGGTTTTGCAGCCCACGTGCTGGGCTTTCCACATCCCATCAGGCAGAGAGGTGAGTCTGTAATTTCCACTCTCAAGAACTGTCCTGGTGGGACAGTAAGAGCTGTGTGAGCAGGACATGAAGACTTCAGAGTAACATGTACTAAATAAAGCTACCCTGTTACAAAGGGAGGAAAACAAACTACAAATCTTTCAGAGTTGGAGTTTCACACCAACGGCTCATCAGCAACCTTCTCTTCATTTGTTGCATTTCAGAATTACACAGCAAAACAACTAAGCCTCACAACTCCCAGTACTGCAAAAGGAGTCAGTGTCACCTCCTGCATAACACCTCTGCATGTGCTTTGAAACCATAACGCCCCTGCTGCTCCAACACTGAATGCTGCTGAGAAAATATCCATGATAAAAAGATGAGTTCCTTCAGGTATAAGCAGGAGGGCTTACAGGTAGGATGAATCAGCACTGGTATTTTGTATCTTGGTCAAAATCTAAAATCTCCAAACCCTTCCTTCACGATGAAGACAAACAAATCTGCACGAGGAACACTACCAATAACGGACACGAACAGAAGCAGGAAGCATGCAGCAATGTAAACGCTGCTTATCGCAGCCGCCCGGGCCGGCAGCCCCCAGCCAGCAGCCCTGCGGTGGGAGGACGGGGTCAGCTGAGGATGGAGCGTGGACGGCGCTTTGCCGAGGATGCTGCTGCCGCCAGAAGGAGCTGCGGTCGAACTGCAGCGTGAGACTGACAGAGGCCCCTCCTCTAAAGGACTGATGGTGGTTCCCCTTGTACTATCAGAGTTACACATAAAGCTCTCTCTGCTGATGAAGGCAACACAGTGACGACAAACTTTATGCGTCTTCAAGTGCTGCACCACAAGAAGCACAACAAAGGCAGGAGCTGGCAAGAAGCAGAGCTCCTTAACTGCATTACGCCCTCTCCTGTAGGACGCTGCTAGCACTCTCATGAATGAGCAGAGGCTGATGAGGAGCAGATGGAGGAAAAGCCAACACATCCCTGGCAAGGACAGACAACCACTAATTAACCCTTGCTGAGCCGTGCCACAAAAACTGCTGAAAGTTCCATATAAGCCATCACGGAGCCCCAGCAAAGCAACGCCTATGGGGATGCTCCAGGCAGCAGGCCCATCTCCTGCTGCTGGAGGAAGCCTCTGTGAGCTGGAGGCACGGTTTACATGCAGTGCCCACAGGGAGGGACAGCTGTGCACTTGCCCCAGCTCTCTGCCTCCAGACTGTGTCTCACATAGATACATCCCTGTTTTCATCTTCATCATTTTTAACTCTGTGTTACATACCCTGGTACGAAAGAGCACACAGAAATACAGGAGGACCATGGAGAAAGGAGCAATACAGCTTGCTTTGCAGATGCCTATAAATGCATTTAAGCTCAGGAACAACAGTACCACACTGCAGCGTGGTGAGATTTGGCATCTGGAAAACAGAAACCCAGTCAACAGATTTATACAGTAAACACCAATCTATACTATCCAGCAAAGACCAAACGCCAAGAAACCAAACAGACAGTATCCAAAAGTACATACACAATTTATTTTGGAGAATGTCCTGGAAGATCCCAAGGCACCGTTCACAGAAGCAATCTCATCTGTCCTGAAGTACAATGACTTACCAGATGGAATGGAGCAACCATTCAGGATGAAAACATCACATGAGCTCTTGTAAGGTTTTCATTCACTGGATGGAATACTTTTCATGGGTAGGGTGCACAGATCTGTGCATACGGGAACTGAGCTAGGATAGAGTCACCAACAACTTACCATCATGATGAAAACAGCCATAGTTTTAGTAAAAAAAAAATAAATGAAGAGAATCCATTATAAATGACAGTTAAACGGTCAAGAGTGTAGTCCACCAACATTTTGTGAACACTGTTTCCACATCTGATCAAATGGAGACCAGCAGGACAGCAGATTCAAAGCAGCTGGTTCCCTGAAACCTCCAAGTTCCTTGAACATCTCAAAACAAACAGCTCATATCCTAATTATCTCATAAAATCCAACAAAATCAGACACTAAGATAGCCTAGTCATAAATGTAGCAAGTTGTTAATGAGAACTTAAAACAGGAAGATACATTTTCATCTGCAGAAGTAGATACTTGTGCTGCACTGGAGCAGCCCCATTAAAACCAATATGGATGCCCAAGCACAGCTGAAAGTAGAAGCTGTGAAGAGGAATTAACGAAGAGACATCACAGAGCTCAGACACAGACGTGATGGGGACCTCCCCGACAGGCTTTCTTTGCCATCAGTCGGCTCTTTTTCCCTGAAAGTCTGTCCCTCAGCCACCTTTTCCTCACTTGGGCTTCTATCTATTCCCAACAGTCCTGGCAAAACAGACAACTTCTGGGGATGGGATGTGATTCAGCAGAGAACCAGGAAGAGAGGAACAGAAAGGCAATGGGCAGCTTTCACACTTGTCTCTTTCTCCTTGTGACAGAAGTGGGATGACAGAAAGAAGGTAGCAACGTGATATGAGAAACACTTCTGCTTTCTTCACAAGCAGGGATCACGCAGCAACCAGCCAGCTCCCAGGGCAGTGGCAAGCTATTCTCTAAAATGAGACTTGCTCTCCCCCCTCACTTCTATCCTGTTTCTTTGGCAGATTATTTTTAACTTGTTCTAACTCATCACACCACCACCAACTGTCCTGATGCAACCGATGCAAAAGTAGCCTCATGCAGAAGGACTACACAGACATGAGGACTACTGCACCAGCAGCAAAGAAAAGTCCATAATTTCTAGCACAAGCAGGAGCCATCAAGGGCACCCCAAAGGCAGGCAAAGCACTAGCTTGTTCCCACATATTAATTCTCTATTCATTTTCCTGTCCGAAAATCTACTGTACTAAAATAGGCAGGAAAAGTTAGCAGTTGGGTAATCAAGCCAAGGCAGTGGAATTTTGCTTTCAAAACAACAACAAAATATGTTATGATGAACAGAGCCAACAAGGGCAAGAATCACTCAGTAAAAGCACCACTGGAGCTAAGCCACTGCCTGGCGGGCCAGAGAAACCAGGCAGGGCACAGGAAGGACACGCTTCTGTTATCAGACCACAGAGGCAGGCAACAAAACAAGTGTCCTTGCATTCTCCTGGTTTTACATGTCATCTGCCACTCTTCTTTCAGTTTCAGTATTTATTTTGAGTTGGTTTTGCTATATTTCTTGTTTGTCCTCCATACATGTGACTTCCTCCCATCTCACCACAAGTTTCCACCAAATAAAACCATATGCACTGCCATAGCAACATTGTAATACAAACACAGAGTAATCTTTGTTCACTGAAGTACACAGTTGTTTTTTTTTCTCCCTTATTAACAGAATCTGCATCTGCATACAGCTTAACTCAATGTCATGGCAACAACATAAACAGAGTCAAGATACTCTTTCTTCAGAAGGAGGAAGAATAAACGTCTTCAGGAAAAGTGTGTGGGGATTTAAGGAAGCAGAATGAAATGTTTGTGACCAAATTGGGTTGAAGTTGCATCATCACAGCTGTGCACTGCTCTTTGAAACCTGCTCTGGCAAGGTGTTTAACATTCTCAGCTCCTACAGGTGACAACAGAACACGCCTGACCTGGCAGGCCAGGCCTGAGCCACAGCTGTCCTCACACTCAGCACACAGGTGGGACTTATCATCAGTGTGGAGGTGAACCCAAGCATTCATTACTTTTTTAGATTAGGCAAGGTGACCTGCCCCATGAACATCTGTACTCCTGGCACAAGGTGAAGCTGTGTTGCATTGCTGGGTAGCAAGGCCTGCTCAGCTCTCTGCTCCCAGACTCTCAGGCCTGGGCAAACAGCAATTTCTGCAGCAAAATCCTTTTTCCCTCTACAGAACAATTCCCAACAGGGATATTAACATGGTGAAACCTAGAACTTGGGTGCGTTCACTTAAAACTCAGCTTTTGCACTGACAGGAGCATGATGCTGTTTGTCCATGACAGTTCCATGACTTATGCATCATACCCCCAGGAAGTTATACAAAAAAGGAAAAGAACCGAGTTCTCCCATATGACTGACTCAACCCCATTTCTCAGCTATTGCTATGCCTTTAGCTATGCGCTATTTTTGTTCCTTGGTTTGTGAAAGGGATGACTTCATTAAGCTTTTTTTTTTTTTTAGCAGCACATTCATTCAGTACAAGAGGCTTTACTCTGCTTTGTAAGCCAACAGCCCTTCAGTTCAGCATGCTGTGACTGCTCAGGGCTTGAAACCTGAACAGTCTAAACGTTAACAGTGCCATAACACCACTGCACAGAAATAGCTTGTTCTTTCTGGGACAAGCAGTTTACAGAGGAAAACAAACGAGTGAGCATAGTAGGCATAAAATCAAGCACTCAACACAAGCTGGACCTGAATGATGATTAAAACATCAACACAGAGTTCCCATTTCTAGACATCATCTGCGCTGAATCAAGTAGGAGTCCTGTACTGGGATCTGCTGCAGTATGATTGTGATCCTATGCTTTCCAAATGGATTGAAGTCTTCCAAATAGCCTCAGCTACATGTCTTATTTTTAGATTTCTGGTCAAGCAGTTGAAATTTATGTTTAAGATGTGTGACATCTCTTGGGGAGGGATTAAAAACTTCTAATTGCCTATGAAGGTAAGTAAGTGATTTAATCAAGGCTTATGCTCTCTAACTTTACCATTATTATGACTTATGCCCCTTGCAGGACCTGTACCAGTCAAGTGCCATCACTAAGGCTGGGGCAAAGACCATAATTTTGATTCATTTTTATATTAAAAAAAAGAACAAGTTGTACTAAACTGAACCAGAATATTTGGATTCCATTATGACATGCATTTGATGAATGCCTGTACTCAACACAGTGCAATTGTTCAAAAAAAAAAAAAAAAGTGACCCAAGAATGAATGGCAAATGTACTGTATTAACATGACCTTTTACCCTCAGATGAGATCTGGAAGATGGCTCACAGCTTTGTTTGACAAATGTCATCTCCAGCAACTGCTCTAGGAACGGTACTTCAAAATGCTTAGATCTTCTCTAAAGTAAGAGAAGATTTACACCTGAGAGACAGATTTAACATCTTCATTTA
This sequence comes from Cyrtonyx montezumae, assembly GCF_038088225.1. NCBI lineage: Eukaryota > Metazoa > Chordata > Aves > Galliformes > Odontophoridae > Cyrtonyx > Cyrtonyx montezumae. The sequence goes on from NW_027071825.1 coordinate 13,438,472, forward strand.
AAAACAAATTAAGGTTGCGTTCTGACTCCCAAGGGAGCTTATACTAGATTTATATGAGAAAACACAATGTGGGGAAACCCTCTCATTCAATTTATGAAAACCTCCAAGAGCACAGGAAATAATGCAGATCACATCTATCACAAATCCGCGTTCCTCAGCCAAAAAACTAATCACAATCACATGCAGACCAACATGAATATCTGCAACGCTCTGCTCTGACTGCACAGAACCACTACACTTCTACTCCAGATGAAACACTTTCTGGCAAATGAACCGTGGCAGTTTTGCTGTTCTGCTCTTCTATAGGTGTTAATATGAATGGCTTCATGAGCGGTTCAAAGTAATTTGTGGCTACCAAATGAGCATGCAGTAATCACTGATTAGGAAAAGCTTATTCATTTCCACTGAACTGAAAAAATATGAAAGCAACACCTATAGCTAGGAACTGCAATCCTTTAAATAGGGTTAAAAAAACAAACACTGAAACAAGATGTGGGCAGAAGCCCAACAATGATTAAAAAAGAAAACAGCACACAGGTGGCTACTGCCAGGAGAGGAGAAAAGCTTCCCTGTTTTATCAGAGCTTGCAAAACAAACAGAGGAAAAAGCACACAGTGTCCCTGTGAGGAGCAGCAGTACGTGCCTACCAAGGTCTGATGCTCTTTCCAAACCTCATTAGCTCGATGTTGCTGTGAACAATATTTTAATGACAATTTGTTTTCAAAGGCGTGGATAAATTTCTACAACTTCGAACATCTCAAAAACCTCCTCCAAGTATGTCTGGCAAGGAACAGACAAGCTGGTGCTGAGGTCTGGATGGAGCCTCTGGGAGCCTGAGCCCTTCCCCACATTTCTGTCACAGCTCCCTGTGACCTCAGCACAACTTCAATGCTGGGTGTTGGCTTTTATCTGTAATGTCAGTCACTGGCTTGTGACTGACAAAACACCTTCATGGGAGCTTTTGGTCAGAGCATCTAGCCTTGCACTCGGGCAGCTGCCCAGTGGGCATCCTGTGCCACCACCTTTGGTCACAAAGGTGACAAGCTCATGGAGAGGGCAAAATGAAGTGGCAGTGATGGCAACAACCGCCTCATGGAGCTGTTTGCCAAATGACCACATGCCTGCAACTTTGCAAATGCTTTGCAAATTTAGTTGATATTCCAGTATTTATACTATCTGGCTTCAGTAGATAAAGTAATTACCAGATACAAAACATCAGCACTAATGGAAGTCCAAGTGCATCAGCACTAATGACACTCCATGTACTAATTTCTAATTTAGCCTTTAAGCTGAGGCTCATTTAAAAGATGAAACCAGCCACCCACCAAAAAAGTGCAACTTGCTCTCACCTTAACACATGAGGCAGGATGCAACCAAGTCAGAAAAAAAAATCTACAGTAGCAGGTACCCAAAAAGTCACTGCAGAAGACTGAGGTCAAAATTAAAGTAAGGTCACACACAGCATCTCTTCATGAAAAAGAAATACTCTAAAGGAAAGTTAATCTAATGAAACACAAGACTTCATCAGTAAGTTGAAGTACTGTGACTCAAATCCACAGATAAACACACAAAAAACCCACCACATCGTATTTATACTTACAGAAATCTGACACTGAGATGTTATGGAAAAAAATACACATTGTTGAAACCAACTTGGAAGCTTTACATTTGGTCTACTGTGATTTAATAGAGATACATGGATAAAGGGGTGCTTTGCAATAAAATCAATAGACTTTTCTGGAACCAGCCACACCCAATCTCTTTATTTACATACCTAAATATGCATACTAAATCCAAAGTCAGGGAGGAAGTTTGGAAGTGCTGCCTTAAGTGAAGCAAGCCAAGCTGAACCTCAGAGAAATCATTTGTGCAAAAAAGATTTAATTAAATAAGAAAATATAAAAGGCTCATCCCACCCTCTTCTCTCAAAGAACTGTCATGAACTCTCCCGAATTTCTCCTTCTTCCTCAGATGAAAGGGACGAACTTCCACTGCCTGAGTCCTCTGCAGATTCACTGGCCTCTGAGGGTGTAGGACACAAAAGAAACAAACAAACCATCAAGCCATTAGTTTCAGCAATTTCTTTTCCCAGTTTGCTCAAACAGAAGCAGTGTTTTCAAACTTCTCTTCCTTTTTATCACAGGATTCCTCGGGGACATTTATTTCGTAACACATAACCAACTCAATAAAGGATACAGCCCTGTATAAGGCTTTGCTGCTGAAGGAGAAAGCAAGGTAATGTTTCTTTTAGGTTTTAAATCTTGGTCTCTTAGTCAAGCAGCTAAGTAGAATATTTATCCCATACAAAACTCTTCATCTACTGAGAAGTTCAAATTGTTTTCGTGACTTGTTCTAAATGTTGTTTTTGAGGTTGCTACATAAATGTATTGCAACTGTAATGAATTATAAATCGTTAGCAATTTTGTTAGGGTTTCAGTTAAGATGGGGAACTACTGAGAAATTCTAAATGGACAATTAAGACAAGGCACATATGTGCTCCTTCCTCACATTCCAGCATCCCAAAGATGGTGTCAAGCTGCATGAATCCATGAGCTAAGGCTGAGGAGGTTAAAGCTGTGCAGTAACTTTTGCTTCAGGACAGGCTGCTGCGTTCTGTTGAGATCACATCATGAAGCACTCATTTCCCAAACTGGCCTTCAGCCGTGCATCCCGAGAACCCTTCCTTAATGAGCACTGACTGTCACCTCGCGGTGAGGTCACCAAATGCCACTGGTTGGTGGCACTCAAGCAGCATAAAAATAAACTACAGCCAAGTAGGCACGCGATTCACATGCCACTCACATTGGTATTTTCAGCATTTGATCCAAATAGGAATTTAAAGATGTTTTTGAGCATTCAATGTCAGAGACTTCATTAGGAAACGTTTCCCAAAAAGGAACTGACGAAGCATAGTTACTGTCTTGTCATGATCAGTTCTACATCTGGCAAACATGGATAATACGCAGGACATAGCGTGCACCTGTACAGTTTCAATGGAATCTGTTCATGAAAATAGACGCATTTCACCCAGAAACATCAGAGGTCACATTTTGTCTACATTAAATCCAGTGTATAATCAATTAACATTTATATGCCAGATATGTACGGAGTAATGCACAGAGTAAGGATTGTTTTTGCCCCTAAGTCCTGTGAAAACTTCTATAATCCCCTACTATCTTCAGCCATGACTGACCTTGTATGCTGAAATCAGAGCACCTGTATTTTTTACTGTGAGCAAGTCAAGCATCAAAACATTGCATGAAAGAATGTGGCTATCTCCTGACTCGCAACAAAGCTTGACAGACAAATTTTAACTTTGGTTTAGCCTGTTATAATAAGTTTTATTTAATACATACATAGATAGTCTGCACTCAAAAAGAACATGCTTTTATTGTCTTGATAGCACTGCCTATCAATTAAGATCACCCAGTCTCTGCTATCATAAAACTATTGGCAGTTTATTCATAATGTAAAATTTGAACTCTGGGTTTAAATTATCTGTGAAAACAGCAGGAAAAGCAACCAAGTGTTGTCATGTTCTCCTTTATTCTTTAAGGGCTCTTTACTCAAAACAAGAGTATGATTAGGGTGACACACTTCTACAGAAGTAATTTTCTTGTCTACAAACAACAGTGACAAAAAGCCCTCTCCTCTTCTAATGTTCAGAACGTGCCTTTCCTGAAAGAATCTGGAGAACAGGAAACTTGTGAGAATTCAATACCAGAAAAGAAAGTGCCTGTTTGTGCTATATGCCTAAATACACAGCCAAGCCAGAGCAATGACAATGTTAAATGCTTAGCTCCCATACACTCGGATTCTAAGAAACACTAAAGGGAAGAGGGAAAGCTTATGAATAGTAAAGATATTTTGTGTGTGTGTTTGTAAGTTAAAGACCTTACTAAAACATACAATGCGAAACGTCTTGCAGATCACTATTCATTTCTATTCCCATTCCCTTAAAAGCACTTGTTACTACTTGACCAGTAGCATTAGGAATGTAATTGTTTTGCAAAGGCAATTTTCAACTAACATTTTTGTTGGCCTGGTAGAAAAGTAATATCCTCCACAAGTCAAACAAATGCTTTATGAAGAAGACAAAAATGGAACAAAAAGGGGAAAAAAAAAAAAGATTGGAGTGACTGAGAAGGTTTTTTGTTTGTTTGTTTTTGATTATATAATCCTGTTAAGATACTTGCATTTTTAATTTCCAGAGATGGTACTTTTGGAAAGCATATTATCTTACAGCAAATATTCAATACGGAATGGAATGAGCATGATATAACAAAAGTTGTGAAAATCTTGTTATTTTTGCTATTAGCTATAACATCGTGCTGTCACAACCTTGACACCTCAACATGCACTTGACTGTGATGGAATTTACAGAACAGTTACCAAAACAGATTAAGACAATTAATGCTTCCCAAAACCTACAACAGTTGCCAACATTCCCTGAATACCAGGCTGGGGATAACTGCTAAGTGAAGGATCCCTGCAGCAGGGGAAAGTCACTGTCTGGAAGATGCATCCCTGCACTGCACCAGGGCAGAGTCGAGCTATCTGCACTTCCCAGCTGCCACTGGCTCTCTTCCCTCGGCCTTCTGCTCTGCATTCAGACAGAACCACCTGGCTGCTGCAGCGGCATTACCTCAAAATACAGTTGCTCATTCAACACTTCTTCGAGTCTGTACCCTTACACACACACAAGCTCTCTGCCTGCTTCACAGATGATAATGATGACCACACAGTTGAGGTTGAACTTATGAGTCAATCACTTCTAATTCCCCCCTGATATCTAAATTACAGAGGTAGGGCTGACTACTGAAAAGCAAGGGACCTAGACAAAAGAACAACAGATAAACCAAGGTACCTAATTTCTGTGCACTGCAGTAAATCCACATGCAATCCTAGGGTGAACATCAGCAGATCAAGCCAAAACTCCTATCTTATTATTACTGTGTCCAGTTCTGGTATCCCTGGTACAAGAAAGAACAGGAATTTCTTTAAAAGAGTCTAGCAGAGCACTACAAAGATGATAAAGGCTGAGAGACCTGGGTTTGTTCAGCCTTGAAAAAAGCAGACTCAGAAGGGATCTGGCCCACGTCTTTAAATATCTAAGGTGTGTGAGGCAAAGGGATGAGACTGGACTCTTCTCAGCAATATGTGGTAAAAGAATGAGGGGAAATGGCCACAAACTGAAGTACAGGAAGTTCCACACAGATGTGTGTGGAAACTTCTCCACAGAAATGGTGACAGAGCACTGGCACAAACTGCCCAGAGAGGTGGTGTTGTCTCCTTCTCTGGAGACGTTCAAGACCCGCCTGGATGCCTACCTGTGCAACCTGGGCTAGGGAGCTGCTTTGGCAGGGGGTTGGACTCAATGATCTCTAGAGGTCCCTTCCAACCCCTACAGTTCTGTGATTCTGTGATTCCCTGGCGTGCTGTCTCTCTCCTGCAGGTCATAGCATAAGAAATGCACACACACCGTTTCATGGACAGCAGATCTCTCCAATACATCCCTTAGTGAAATCTAGCCAGAACTGAGAAGACCCATGGATGTTTGATATCACAATATAGTATCATTACTCTCAGATGTATTCAGTCTCATTATACAACATACAAATCCATGATTCAGTTGCTGCAGGGAAAGAGTCACAGCCAACTTATTTTCAAGCTTTTTCTTATAGGAAATACAAATTTCTGCTGCCCGTTAAGCTGATTTCAAGATCAAAGCTTTCCCTCAACTAAGCACTTTACAAAATAACAGTGCTTTAACGTACCCAAAAAAACACTTTGCCATTACCATTTTAATAACCATACTGTAATTGTGGATGATTTGTCCAATTTTAGGAGTTACACAAGGGAATCACGATGACTGCCTTTTCTGGAGCAGACTGACTTACAACTAATCTTCCCCTGACAGCTCAACCTTTTAGAAACAAACAACTCTGCTGAAATGCTATGTACAAAATTTAGCACAAGTCTGCACTATCTTAGTGGCTAAAATTATACAAAAATGGATGAAGCACCAGTAAACAAACTTAGGACAAATACATATAATACCGCTTACTAATGCAAGCCATCAACTTCAACATTTACAACAGAACATTTATAGCAACTTTTTTATAGCAATCTTTTAGATTCCGAGGGAAATAAATACAAATCGTACAGTACATTCCTGGCATCAATAATGGGTGTATCCTTGATTATTGTTTATTCAACTAAAATATCTAAGTATAGCATAACAGGAAATAAATATATGCTTACCTTGGCCAAGAACCACCATGTCATTCTTCAGTTTTTTCAAGACCACAAATAACGTTGGGTACTCAATTATTACTTTGTTTTTCAAATTTTCTAGGAGGCTTCTGCTGGCATCCAGCTCATTGTACCTTAAAAAAACCAGGAAAGTTTATTTTGGATTTTAATACTACCAAGAACATAATGTACACTTTCTTAAAAAAAAAAAAAAAAAGTTTTCTGGCAGTTCACAAGGTATTCAGATGATATCATGCTCAGAAGAATTATCTTATGATTCAAATTACATATCTGGGCTTACTATCCAACTACAATCACTTTATTTTTAAACCCTTCTAACACCTAAATCTAAGAGCAAGAGGAATACTGAATCCAAATTTCTTTATGGGCTAAGAAATTTTCAGAGTTCTTAATGAATATCTTGACCAAAATCAGAGTCTAAACTGAAACTAAGACTTACTGTTCTACTTGAGTTTTCACTCAGTATATGCTTAATACATGTGTGCACTTCTCCTTTTTCATGATTACAGGCTTTCTGACACAACAGGTTTAATTTATATGGTTCATAATATAGCCAATGACATTTGCTTATGATCATTTAAGCATTGGAAAGACAAAATAAAAACCATATATGATCTACCATTAAAGCAAAGGTACACGGGAAGCACAGGGTTTTTTTGTAGAAGTAAGGCTTGCTTATCCAGGTAAGACAGTAAAGACTGCCACTGGAGCAGTCATTTCCAGCAGATGGTACAAAACCTCTGCTTGCAGCAGCAGCAGCTGCAAGAAACCCCAGCAGAGAGCTGTGCATGTGTGTGTTACAACAAGCACATGACTCAGATGCACAGCCCTGACCCACAGAAGAGCTCCTCTTCACTCCGAAAGGTGAAGCCAGTTTTAGTCATACTAGTAAACACAGTAAAAACTAAACCGAGCACTTTCTTGACAATTATATTCTAGAAATGTAATATTATCTCTCATCTCTCTAAGAGGAAATCTGCATGTGGGGTCATGGGGAAAGCAAGGGCTATTTCAAAGCCCTCTTCAGAGGAGAAACCCTGTTTCTTTCACTTGATGCAACTGCAGCACCCAACAAATGCTCTGATATTACACTACAATCTGAGTTATGCAATTCTTTCTGCAATCAGGATTATTCAATTACTATTAAGCTACTGTATCACTTAAAGCCAGAGGAAGTTCCAAACCAAAGCACATTCTGGGCAATAAATTTCACATAGCTCTCTACCTTCTCTGATCATTTACATATTATGCAGTTGGGCCTTCTTTTACCACGCTATCCCCAAAACAAAACAAACAAAACAAAACAAAAAAAAAAAACATTGGAAGGGTGAAGGGAACATATCCTTCCTGAGTTTCAGTAACGTGTGATTAAGAACTGTACATTAGAGGAGTCAGTACACAAGAAGATTAATGAAGGAAAAACAGGATTTAATTCTTTGGATTTCAGAGAAACACAGTTTGAACAAAAACTATTTCTCTCTCCTATTCAACTTCAAATCATCATGAAAATATTTGGTTTCATGTTTCTCTCAACCCAAAGTAATTATGACCTGTTCTTAGTGAAACACTTTAGAAGGGATAACAGTATATTGCATTTCTTACTGAATGAATATACCTATAACTTATGGACTAACACACATGAAAAGAAATATATTTACTGCTTTATTTACAGTACTCTAAATGCAAAGTATGGCAATACCTTTCCTTTGGCAAGAACTTCAACACATTCTTTTCTGGTTAAGCAAACATTTACCACTAAGAGGCTAAACTAATTCACATGCCATAATACACTTTCCATTATCTCATGTTTTAGACAAAACATCTTTAGCGTCCAGCTTGGCATAAGATAAAACATTTGTACTTAGAACTATTTTATGATAGTAAATTATTTAAGTGTTAGATCACTAAGTCAGAGCTTTATCTTTTTTTGTTCTTAAAGTATATTTTATTGGTTGACAATGACAGAGAAAAAATCCAAACGTTTAGTTCATATTCTGTGCTGTAAACTTCAGGGAGAATATTACAAAGAACCCAGTTCTTTTCTTTCTCAGACTTGATATCTATTCTATCTAGAGTCCTCACTCTATCACACTCCTTCCTTTACACACAAACACACGTTGAGAATTTCTGCTAATAATCTAATTTCTCTGAGCACATTTATAATCTTGAAAGAAAAATACCTGTCATTCAATTCCAGTCAAATACAGGGTGGCTCTGCTGAGCAAGACTGAGTTTTCAGGTTCTCTCTGATAGGCTTTATCAGAACAAAAACTTTCCCAACTTATCCCAGAAGTAAACACTAGTACCCCAGTTGGTGAGCAGCACAGGCCTCTGGCCACTAGACAGCCCTGTAATTCAGCTTTTCCAGAAACTTGAACTCACCGCTTCAACTTTTACTTGTGAAAAGGTTAGACCTGCTTAGAGAATAACTGAAAAGCATCCTTCCTAAAACAGAAACAGAACAGCTTCTTTCAAGTCACGTACCACAAGGAGCCGAGAACTTGCCTCTGACATTCTTGTTCTCACCGTATTTACCTACTTGTTACCACCGGGACTCCTAGCCTGCTCAGTAAGAACCTATACTGGGCTGCAACTTGTTTCAGGCCCTTCAAGTTCAAACCTACATGTGATGCATCATAACCCTGAAGTGTTCATTTGGAAAGAATCAAGTAATACATGGAGGGTTTTTTCCCTTAACTGGTGGTTACACATGCTGCTGCAGAGCATCTTTCCCATTCTGGCACTGAACACACACTGCTGCCTACTCTGCCTCATTCAGCTCCCCAGTTCCTGCACTCAGAGAGACTTCTCTCAACATCCTCCCCGGATCCCTGTCCCTGGTATTTACCTGGTGTATGTTTCTTCCGTCCTCCTCAGTCTCTTTGTCCTAACCCCCTGCATCTAATGTCTTTCCTGAATATTTTCATGCCCTTGCCACAAAGTAGGAAAACGGCCTGGATTTTTTCTTCAGAAGATTCCATTTATAAGGACCACAAAGGGACAATCTTGGCAGCCAACTGCTTTTGGTTTTAGCTGGAATGAAGTAACAGTAATGGCTTTTTAGAAGACAAAAATTAAACAAAATTTGCCTGCCAGCAGGCAGTTTAAAAGCCTACAAAAATTGAGACAACTGAGAAAAATTGAGAAGGTTCAGCAATCCCACATCTGTTCCCTTAGAATCTTTTACGTTTGCTCTATGCATTGCTTTGTTACCTTTGACAAAATGCAGAAGTTAACTGTGGCTCTGCACTTTTGCTAGCACCTGCGAACTTCTGCAAAGGCTAGTTCCACTAACTACAGCTATTCTACTACCTTCCAGGAATTCAAAAATTCAGCAGACTAATCTGTCTCCCACACGCAGGAATGCTATATTAGGTCACAGCGTCACAACAAACTCCCTCTAAAGGAGCCCTGGGCTATCAATTCACTGGTGCAACTTGTCTCCACAAATTCAGACAGCAGGAAATTCCCTGCTGATCAGGTTTTCCTGAATGTCATCTACAGGAACTTTGATTTTAATAATAAAGAAAAATCTGCAATCTGGAATTGAAGATAAATTGTAACCACGTTATTTCTTTAATTTAGTCTTCTAGCTACTGGAAAGAGAGCAAAGAAGTTTTTTACCAGTCTGAATAATTACAAACATCAGTAAAATAGATGTTTGTATAATGGTGTTCCTAATTTTCCTGTGAGAGATATCAGCTAGTACTTTTATTCACATTTTAAACAAAGAATCTGTCTTCCTAGAACTGAGTGGAAACATCAAAGTATTTCCTTTGCATAATTCAGATACAATAAATCATGTTTATCTACTTCAGGCCAAATCCTAAAAATCCACAATCTTCTGCTAATTTATGAGAAGAACAAGCGTTCCTTCCCCCTCAATGTCCCCAGGTGACGGAGGGCAGCATTTTCTAAGTAGCTGCATTTGACTAGAAGAAAGCAAAGACTGGGTACAGCTTTTAGAAGCTCTCCCAAGCACTCATTGTGAAGTGCTGTAGCATAGCAAAGATAATAGCTACCAGATGGACTTTCATTCCTAAGTGGTGAATAACCTCTTCGTGTGGTTATGATTTGGTGAACATGGAAGTAGTGAAATGCACTCTTGAATTAGATATGAAAGGAAAGTTACATGGCAGAAAGTAAACATGATGTACTGAAATAATGCTAAAGACTTTCAATACTTAACTTTGTCACAACTCTTACAGTTCTAGATTTTTAGAATGCCATTTTTTTTAGTCCATATGCATGAAAAAGAATCAGAAAATTCAGTAAGAAAAAGGGCAGAGTTCTTTTTTTTTTTTTTTAAGAAGAGAAACAATAAAGGAACTTACTTGCTGGAATACTTCCTTTGTAACATAATCCTTAACAACAGCTGAAAAATACAGAAGTCTCTACTTTGCCTGAACACTCTTAAGAGATGGGGAACAACCAAATTCAAGTTAATATTTTAATACAAAATTTGTAATAGAGATTACACTGATATTTTAAATCTATGGTTTCCCTCCCAGTGGAAGATCTTCACAGATAGCCTTGCACATGCACAGCTTAATCCATACCAATACAGATAAGCTGCCTGACCAATCCTTTTTCAAACCTCTTACCAGCATTTGGCCCACCTGTCCTATTGGGAAGCAGCTGAAAAAGCACAGGAAGGAAAGCTGCCAGCACACCAAGAAAAGCAGCTCAGCCTTCATCATCACCTCCTAACTACACCTATAAACACAGAATACAAAAAGGCACATAACAGAAATCATGACAGTTCCTTTTCACTGCTCTGTTTCAACCATAGGGTTTTTGTGTACAGGTGCTCTATTAAGACAAGCTATAACAAACTAGTCTCCTCTCTTTTCTGGGTCATAAGAGGCCTCTATTATTAGACAAATCTTCTGAAATCTGAAGTGTAAACTAGGGGAAAATATTATAGAATAATCTTCTTACAACATATTTTAGGGAGTTAAAATCTCCAGGGGAAAAAAAAAATAATACCCAAGAAAATACTAGAGGGAGACTAATTGTCACCGAAGCTATCAGACACAATAGTAGCTGTCCAGAAAGATTCAGTGGTTTGTTCACTTTCACCCTATAAAGTATACAAAAGAGTTAATGGAAATAATAGATACGTAACATAAAAGTATGTTAGTGTAGAAGCACAAAGGCTATCCTTGTTTAAACCTCTTGAGAATGAGGCAATTGCATGAAGGAAAAAACACAGTAGAAGTTCTTTAGTGACAACCATGGAAAAATGTATCAATTGATGGCAAAAGCTGTAAAGCAGATAAGGCATCTGTTACAACAATTTAGTGGACAGAGCACTAAGGGAGATGTGGTAAAAGAACTCAGGATACAAAATAATCTAAAGATTAAATGAAGTATAAACCATCTTGAATTTTTTAGTTAAGGGAGTAAAGCATAATAAAACAAACAGGAGGAAAATATGAAGCTAAATAATGTCATTTTCTTGGATTCAGTAGAAACTGGTTCAAAGAACACAGGAACAGCGATACTGAAATTTCAAGAAAGCAAATATTTTCCCCATCTCGTAAGACATAATGACAAGAAAAAAATAGAATCCATCAGCAAGTAAACATACTATGATTTAAGTGCATCACAGCAACTGGCCTTTACACAAACAGAAGTTTGCCAGGGAGCTGCATAAACTGCTCAAAAGCTTACAGCTTATAAATCTAAGTTGTTCATGCAGACACACTGTAAAGGGGTCTACCATGATGGTCTAAGACTACATACAACTGAGACAAAGAAACAAACCAGCCTAATGAGTCTACGACAGCCAGAAGGCCTAAAGGGAAAATGAAATTTTGCGAGGGAAAAATTATTAGAAAGAGAATGGGTTGAATACCAAAGACAAATTTCTGTAGTTTCTAAAAGTGCAAAGATTTTAGTGACATCTAGTATAAGCAAAAGCTGTGGGTGGCTCCCCAAAAATGTGAGGGAAATCAAGTTAAGTGAATTGTACCATTAATAAAAAGCTGGCATAATCATGGGGAAACAGTGATTGTCACAGGCCAACTTAAATTACAGTACTTGTTACACAACCACATGAGACAATATTGTAAATAATTTTAGAGGTGGAGAGTTTACCAAGGAATAACAAAGGATGCAATAAAAAACTTGGTATATGAAGTTCAGAATACAAGTAGGTCAAATCTACTGGAAAGCTTAATGCAATTCAGCAGTACACTGACAAGATTAATGAGCCCTTATAAACGGGCAATAATTTTCTTGTTATGGTTGGGTTAATCTAATGAACTTCCACTTCAGAAATGAGAATTGTTGCTTCTAGAACTTAGGATCACCAGACCACAAGTTCTAAGTTTTCAAATTTAGCTCATATGAAGATTGTCTGAATATCTCCAACACTCCATGCTAAATGGTGGATATATATCCAGAAATTGATACTTACTAGAGTAGAAATCAAAGTGTGGTAAGCCTTCCATTAAGGGGTTACTATTGCTTTACAAAAGAAAAGGAAAAGCTCTGAAATAAAGAAAACGAATTATTTTCTTGGCAAGCAAGTAGGAAGGTCAATTCCCTCCTTGGCGGGGTTGAAACAATCAGTCCTAGCTCATTTCCGTCAGGAAGAAGAAAAAAACAGAGGGATTCCCCTTTGGCAGCATCATAAGGAAATAACAAGATCTCTCCTTTCCCACTGGAGCACAAAGAGGTTCCCCTTTATTACGCCTCTGTGAAAACACTGATGGCTAATACGCCATTTTTCACAGTGCTGCAGCTTCCAAGTTCAGTCTATCACTACAGCTACTCTCAAACACAAATGAACTTTGATTCTTCCAGCCTCTCCGTGCGCGCTGCATGGTCACCAAAACTGAGAAACTCAGCTAGCTGCAAGTCAGAGACTCACCATGCCTTTTTCTTCCATGAATGGCAGTTAAACAAGATCTCTGAGGCATATCCTCTGTCTACTTCTGGAAAACACTGAACAGCAATTCAGATACATACCCCTGAATTAAACCCTTCAGTACATCCGACAACGCGTTTCCTCCCTTCTACAACTGTCTTTCAGCAACTCCCTTCCCAAACCGAGGGGCAGCAGGTGTTTCCAAACTGCAGTCTTCTCTTGGACTTCACAACCTGTCTTCCTGCCTTTGAGTCTGCTTTATATATGCATGCTACACAGCACGTAGAGTGTGATGAAAGCTTTTTTTGTACTATCCCTACGTTACATATTATGACCATACACCCAAGTTTATATCTGCACCCCAAAAGAGATGGAAGGCTGGACTCTAAGAAATGCTGTAGGAATAGCCATTCCTAGATGCACACTCACTTGGAGAGAGAAAATGTGCATACATATTCAGTGGGTATGCCACTCTCATTCTATAAACCCAGTTATGATGCTAAAAATATGCTGCTGCTATGTACAGTTCTCCTTATACATTACAATCTGGGGTCTGCCTACCTGCTCTGCAAACGTGAAGGTTCTGCATGTCTTCAAATCTGCCTGCAATGCTCGCAGAACACTAGTGGATGACTAGACAGGGCAAACCTCTGGGTGAAGCCAACACTAACTCTTTTAATGGTAACTTATCCTCTACCTCTTTACTTACACATTCTTCCTCTGTAAGTGGTCTGGATCTAACTTGCTGCAACAGAGACTGCAGAATTTTGGAGTGAAGACTGTGATTTCAAATAAATCTTTGTGCAACAGATGTCTCAGCCTGAGATTCACTAGCTGAGACACTCCAAAAACCCTAATGCAAGACCATTAATTATAAAACAGTTCATCTGAAATAATTCAGCGTGGGTTACAAAACACTGGATTGTTGCTTTAAAAAACAGGCACATACTGGTTCATAAAGGAATTCCTTTAAGGAAAAAAAATGAATGATTGCTCAAGATAGTAAGATGGACAAATTCTGTTTGGAATCATCCCCAAAATCTTCTGAAAGGTCAAGTAATTGTAGTCAGACATCATAAATATTTAGCTATGCATGCTACGGATTCTCATCATACATACTTTTTATCATCAAAAATGACTAGTTTTATGCTTTCCTTTTCTGTTGTGTAAGACAGGATTTGGGTTAAGAACATAAGCAGATAGGAAGGAAAACTGACTACTTTTTACAGTAAAAGCTGCATATCCTGGAATCTCATGCTCTCCATCACTTTTGTCAGCAAAGAGACCGATGTTCAGAGAAAGAACAAGTGATGCTGAAATGGCTGCAGTATCAAACCTGGGCAGGCTCAAAATGACCTACTAGAAAATGGAACAAAGTATTCAGTAAGAAAACCACACATTTTAATAAAAAATAAACCAAAACAAAAAACAGCACTCTGGGAAGAGACAACAGCAAGCAACACACAGGAGCACTGTGTTAAAGAAACTGACTACAGACCAAACGCTATTTCCCTTGAACAGTACAAAGTAGCTAGAGCCTGGCTACAGTTGCACAGCGAAGAATGACTATTGTAAGCAAGCTCACTGCCTTTGTAAAGCTGGCAGAGCTGCTTCTGTGCCAGCTGCTGCGAGCCAGAGAGAGGTAATGAATTCTACTGTCAATCTTCTGCTGGCATAGGCTAAAGCCAGCTTGGGGTCTGTTCCAACTCATGCCAAGGCCAGCAGTTCAGTCAGGGATTTGTATCCCTAATTCCTGTCTCATGTATACCACGTACTAAATAAATAGGAAGAGAAATCCCTCCCTAAGACTAGAGAATCTTAACAAATCACCACATACTTTTCAACACCTGCAGGAAATGCAGAGAAAAATAATGCTTGAAAAGGCCCAATCTCAGTACATTTGTTGTGATAGATGAATCAAATAGTATTTTTGAAGTGGCTTTTAATATGATAAAAAATTCATACACACACCATGCTGGTAGCAGTTATTTTTTTTTAAACCACCAAGTCATGTATGAAAGGCAGAAAGCAAGATCTATACACACCCTGGTTTAACATGAAGTTATTCACAGACTACAGTGCAGAAAAAAGTGTCTTAGGTGATCATACAAAAAATTAACATGATCTAAGGAAAACACTACAAATACCTGAAGCTGAAATGAGGGTAAATATAACAGTATTTTATACTCTTACAATCACTGATGAAGAAACAGATAGATAACAGACTTTTTTAATGACAGGAAAATAAATAGTTCAACATAAATATTACATTTAAAAATATTTGTTTCCATTAATTCATATTACTCTTTGAATTCCCAGACAATAAAAGTCTGTTAGCATATGGAGGCTAAAGCAAAAAGAACTTACTTCATCTTCCTAAATCTATTACTGTGACTACTGCGACCTACTAATGTGATCTAACCCACAGATACTGAAAAACAATGGACTACAAAAGAAAATGCTCTTTGAGCACAGAACTCAGTCATCCAAAGAAAGAATTCTCATTTCTGCCAGCTGATCTTGAGACAGGGAAGTGCTCCAACATTACTAACATCATCCAGGCTTCTGGGAAGCAACTGCACCGGATCAGTTGAAGCAGAATAAGCGTTCACCACCATAAAGCAATGACATTTTGTAGAGCAGAACCTCCAATACTTGTTTAGCAGATTTTCTTCCCCATGGTCCACAAGAATTAAGAGGCAAACATGCCAACATTCTCATGTTGCACCAGCCAATGTCACCACAGAAAGTAAGAAGCCCCTTGATGTTGCAACTGGCACAGAAATGCTTTGGATGATTTTGGTTTTCTGAGCAACTGAAGAAGCATAAGCGGCACCAGTACCACAACCAACCTGATACACCAACATCCCTAGGTAGCATGGCCATTTTACAACAGGAAAGCTATTTAGCACTTAGCTCCTGGAAGGATACAGTCCAGCAAAAGCAGTGGGATTTGGAAGGCTTCTAAGGCCAGGCAGGCTCAGTTTTCTAAGCACCTAAATATTCCATCAGCCTACCTAAAAAGACACTCAAAATATTCTACAGTGACACACTCAGACAATGCTTACACACCATTTTGAATATACTAACACATAAAAAAGAAGATTTTTATATAAAAATAACTAATAATGACATTTAAGAAATCATTTTTAATTCCACCAAACTAAACAAAGATGGTAAAAGACAACTACCTCAACTGACTTCATGCAAGATGTCACTGAATCCAGAAAAAGAGATCTCTGAACTCTCTTAGATAAAAGCATCCACTGTAGACTAAGTCTGTTGTAGTTCATTCTGCCTTAGGAATAATCCTATCTTAAATGATAAGGAAGAGTAAATACCTCTCCAGCCATTAACTTTCACCTACAACAAATATCAAGGATCTATGGAGTTTAGGATTTTTGTTTTTGCTTTTTTTTGTTGTTGTTGTTACAAAACGCCTAATAAGGCAATTCTCAGGAAAATAAGAAAGTGGATTTCCTAAATCAGACTGTGTAATTTGGCAGTTGCATTTTTTCTTCCCCTTAGTGGAAAAAGCAATACTCTTACCGTATGAAGTCACTTTGAAGGCATCCCAAATAAAGGACTAAAGGCGGTCAGGACATTAATTTATCCTGAAGAAAGAAAAGACTACTTTATGAAAGAATGTAGACTGTAAAAATCATCCAAGAGGCAGTGGCTAAACCTTTCTTGGAATAGTTTCAACCAAGGAGAGAATGGACACCAACTAAATATTGCATAACAGGTGACAGAGGCAAGCACCACAAATGGAAAACTAACAATGCACTCAAATGCAGATGCTTTTCAAACCAACATTTTAAAGAAAGAAGAGTTGTGTAACACTCGTGACTTTGAATCCTCCTTCATAAGATTCTTTATAGAGTGCAAGTAAATGAGAAGACTAACAAGTGATGTAACAGTTCTAGAGTTACAGGCTGTTAGGTGACAGGGACAGAGGAGAGGACACAACCAGTGATAATGCTTTAGGTTACTCCAAACAATTGTGGACTACTACCAGCTCATACTGAAAACAATTCTTACAAGCTGGTTTGAGATTAGATAGGAGCCAGGGATCAGGATAAGGAACAAGAAGACCAAAATAAGAGTGTATCATGGATGAGAAAGTTCTCTTGCCACTCTGACTATGAAAGGCTCCTCAGAGCAAGAAAGCAAGCACCACGTTGTTTAGCTGCTATCTATAATATCCATACAGCATTAGACTTGCTTTTTGAAGTTCAGCAGAACTCCTGTGAGGAAGCAGAAATCTGCACTGCACAGTTAATTTATACCTTTGGAGAAAGAAAAAGAAGAAAACCCCCAAGATTTAAAGCATTCTGCACAGGACCTTCAAAATGAAACAATTGTTTGTGATGAAATGCAGAAAACAGCCAAAACTAAACCGCAAACTCCTGTTTCATAAACATTTGCAGGAAATACTGAAATCCTTCTGTAACATACTTATCTTAAAACTAGCATACAAATATTTTATAACCCATAACAAACCTGCTTAGATGTTCTCTGAAACACCACTGCACTGCCTCAGTAATACATAACCCAAACACGAAAAATATTTTTCTCAAATGGTTCTGCTACACCTAAAAACAACATCCAACCAAACAGCACACATTTTCTTTTTTACAGCCTTCCCATTACCTAGAACTTGTGGAGAAGTTATTTCTGGTGGGTGCAGGGGTAGTTTGGGTAATAGGCTGTTTATGTAGATTTGCATCATTACTAGACTATACTGACCCTATTCCTCCAGCCACATGGAGTGACGAAGAGCATTTTGCCATGCTGGGACAGAGTCCAGAACTGCATGGACTGAGGTGGCAGAGGGTGAGCTTACAGTAGCACTCAAGATGACACAAAGCAGCAGTCAGCAGCCACTGCTAGGAATTGAGCAGACCTGGTTCAAGCTGCAACTCCAGGTACTGATTTTTACTGTGAGACAACATACACCCTAATTAACTGGGGGGAGTCATAAAGTAGACGAAACCGAAGTAAATTCTCTCTTTACTATAATGCAACTAGAGTAAAAGTTTAGATTCCCTCAGAGAGTCTTAGTCACAGCAGCTATGCTAGCACAAGCAGTCCCAGAGCCTGCTGGCAGAGACAAAGCTATGCCGACAAAAGATGTTTTTCTGCTGACATGGTAGTCCCATCACTTCAAACAAACTTTGTTCTTTCCTTCAGAAACAGACTTTCCTTGCAGCATGCTGCTTCCCTGGTGTGCACGGCCACAGCTGGGCCTGCTCCACTGACTGGGAGGAGCATTTCTAATCTAATAACCTTCTCGTTAACTTCCTACAGTTCTAAAATCTACATTAACTAACTAAATATGTGACTCTAACATCAACCAATAGTGCTGATTCTTGGAATACAGATGAAACTCAAACATCAGGGTATTTTGAGATTCTTCTAAAAAGCTTCATGAAAAAGAATGCTCTCAGCTCTCTCCATGAGCTAAGGAAGCATTACACCCATTTATGAAGAAGAAAATGATTAAGTAACAAGAGAAACTGACGAGCAACAGAGACTGTCCACTTCGATACTCATTTACTTCCCAAGCCTACTATGCAATTCATACAGCCTGTTTCAAAAGAACAAGAGGTGAATTTTACCTGCTACTTTTCCTTCCTTTCTAAAAAACTGCAATGTAAAAAAGCAAGCAACTGTCCAAAAGGTTAAGCCAAGTAAGCAGCTGTTAAAGCTCCCATAACCCAAAAATATACCAAAGTGTTAAAACTAAAATACTGGGGGAAAAACTAAAAAAATGTGTGTAAGTTACAATACTTGAAGATACAGATGAACATTCAGCACTATTTTCTGAACACTGCCTTTCCAATCACACAGTAAAGTGACTTTCAGCAGTAACAGTCCAAATGCATTTTCAGTTTTTGCAGCATTAACTTGATTACAAAGAAGGGGACAGAAGTTGTTCATGCCTCAGGAACCTGTCCGGAGCAGCCCTGTTAACAGATGAACCCAAGCCTTATAAAATCATTTTAAAATTAGAAATGGTTCTGGTTTCCTGGCACTAAGTTCTAGAAAGTTTTCTTTGTTTTGTTGTACCACTGTATACAACCTGAATGGGTGAAGTGCCTGTGCTGAATTCATGGAAAATACAGTAAAGAGAGAAAACAGAAACCTTCATCCACCCAGGTCCTTCCACATTGATCTTAACAGGGAAGGTTACAATACCAGCATTTTTAATTTCCCCTCTAAGAACACAGAATTTGTAATTCTTGAAGTAAGCGAAAATCAGCTGAGACATTTTACTGGAAAGCAACAGGATTACTGATGAGAACTCTGATGGCAAATTTTAAAACCTATTTCAAATAATTACTTCAAAGAGGAAAATAAAATAAAGTTGACATTCTGGGGGCTTGAGTGATCAAGTACATTACTCACTTCTGAATAACACTAACTGGGAAAAGAAATGCAGCACAAACAGGAAGTTCAGTTACAACTGATATGTCTTCACTATACTTCCCATCCCTCCTTAGAAATAACAGACAACGCTTTAAGGAAACATGCTATTTCCACTTGTTACATTTGAAGAAAAGAATGCACATTAAAAACCGTAACTAGGAATCACTGGTCAACCACACTAAGCTACATTAAAGCTGGTACATATCCTTTTCAGTAACAATGCCAACAGGGTGGAATGTTTAAAATGGCATTTATACCATCAAGAATGATTTGCTTAATGTTTATTTGTGAAATTCAAGATTACTGTCTGTTCAGGAAACAAAGAAAGCAATTATTCACGAGTCAGAACTCTGGAAACCGCACCCAGCAATATCGTAGCAAGAAGAGTGATGAGCCAGTAACTGAGAAAAATGTGTTACTTCAGATACTGTCACTGGATGCTGATGAGCAAACAATTTTTGCTGCAATCCTTTAAAAACACAACCATCCCACTAACTCTTCTGGAGTTAACATGCCCATGGAGGTGCTCACCAAAGGGAACAGACACTTCTGCTGGTCAATAGTGTATTCTCTGCTTAATACTCATCCAGCAGTGAGCTGAGTCACTTGCATGGAGTGCTGCTGAAGCAGCTCAGGTACAGGCACACTTGTGAGTCAACCAATAGAGCTGTGAGTACTGTAGCTTCTTAAATTGTCCAGGTACAACATAGCTGAATTTACTAATCACAGTATTTATACACAAACTTCTATGTTGACATACGAACACACAAAGAATTAAGACTTCAGCTGAATCATTTTTAAGGTGGCTGGTAATTACTCACAGAAGTTAATTCATTGGGTGATTTCTTCTTGATGTATTAAAGTTTAAGAAATGCGTTCTTTCTTTTTGCTGTCTTTAATTAATATGCACACAAACCAAAGTGTCACCTTACCTGATAGAGTTTTGCTTCCTGTTCTCTATTTTCATTAAAATTTGTACATCTGACCGAGGAGACATTGTATATATCTTTAATCTGAAAAAAAAAAAAGAAACAGAAATGAAGAAACAATGAAGTACTTCAGATTCTTGCTCCTATCATCTGTAAAAGACGAGAATATTTTACACGTCAACAAGCAAAAGCATTTGTTTTTTCATTACAAAAGCACATTTTCCACACATCAAATACCTTCTAAAAATTAGGGCTGTAATTACTGACAATTTTTTCTAACTCTTCCAAACAAAAGGATTCACCCCCTCTGGGCTGAATTACATTACACTTCTTAGAATTACAGTTGCTTTATTTGACCTATATGTTATAAATCCTCATTATCTTCTCCTGGTTTAAATGTGGAGTCCATATTCCAGGGTTACTAGGTTGGTGAAAGTTGGGATGGTTCTCACCACAGCAATTAAAGTTGTACAGCTGACAGGGACCTGAGCCCTCCATGTTTGAAACGCAGTGAGGTTAAGCAAGCTGTTCAGAACCACTCCCACCTTTTATTAGCAAAGTACATGGATGAGGCAGAAAGTCATTCAATACGCACCTCTGACAAACTACGGGATCCGACTCCGCTGGATCAATGTAGGGCTTAAGGATATCAGCGAGCGTTTTATCCTCTGGCACCCTTTCCCCAAAGATAAAAATCAAATACATAAGACATGGTTCATCGTGCACATGGAACTCTGAGTCATTTAGAGAAAGCTGTATGCTTGCACGCTATGGTGGTACACCTGAGTACTTCATGGGTGGATTATAAATGTGGATCAAAACAGCTCAGGTAATTGACAATTCCATCTCAATTTCAGCACTAAGACTTCATTGGCATCTGCAAGGAGTAAACAGATGAGTATCTCTAGCTCCAAACCCTGCAGCATAACATGCTGTTTGTACAGCCCTAGAAGTAGACACTGGTATTTTTCACATTCACCCTTAGAATAGGAAAAAATGAGAGAAACACTGACTGTCAACAATTGTTGAATTTTTGGCTTTTACAAAACACACTTGTGGGCTTTCCTAAAAAGCAAAGAATGCGAACATTTCATTGTATGTGCAGGTCAGCTCCAGCATCCAGGTAAAGAAGGAATGGAAATCTTGCTGCACCTTTGGTCCAGGAGACCAGAATGCATTAACTGAGTGGATACTGCCATTGTAAACATATAAGCTGCCTGTCATCACTAGGAAGGACTAGCAATAAAATATTTCCCTTGATATGACAACCTCCTTAGCCTTCAAAGAAGAATGTACTGCACAACTTTGAGTACCTTTTGAACTTGAATGCCCTTTTAGTTAAGAGACAAAATAATATTCAAGTTTACCTCATGTAACAAAAACAGTTACGAATGGATCAAAGTACTTCCCATTTGTAATTTCTAAAAATCCATTTTTCAAACCCTGTACCTTTTTAAAGTGTATTCAGCATGACAGTGAGGAAACACAAGCTTCAAATGCCAGAAGAACTTCTGCTCTCTGAAAAGAAGAAGAAATGCAGATTAATGCCTCGCTAGTCAGCTGGTAACTGCTACTTGTCTTTCCACAGCAGCTATTACCTAAATAGATGTCAAGAGCAGGGAGGAAAGCTGCTTTTCAGCATAACAGTGAAAAGAGACATTGGAAAGAATAAGTGCTTTACAGAACCAGCAGAAAGCTTCTATAAGATACAAAATTTGATGTTGTGTTCCGTTCTCCAGTTTGTTGGTTGGCAAACCATCCTGTCTTTAAAGCTCATGTAATCACTATCTAAGAACAGAAAGGGCTGGAGCATGGTTTTGGTGTGATATTGTACCAGGGAAGGTAGTATCGCCCACAGGATGTCCCTCTAGATGTATGCTGAAGGCAATAGTGATTTCAGTCAAACCATTTCTCCTTTATTGCTTCAAATTCTCCCATCCTGTACCATGAGTGTAATGATCTTCTTCTAAGTGAAATCTCATAAGAAAAAGCAGTCTGAAAGGTAGGTTCGTGGCTCTTTCCTCTGGTTCAGAATTTCATACTCACGACAAACAGCAAAGATGATTTAGAAAGCAGATGCCAGGTACCTATCTGAAGCACAAGAACTTCAAGTGGTACTTTTTAATTTTATTTTTACTACTTAAGACCCATAAATCCTTATATCTAAGATAATCAGCAACAGTTATGCAAAGATTCTAGTACTGCTACAATTAAAAATAAACACACTGTTGCTAGAACATGCTGTTTAATTTGCTTATCAGACAGATGGAACTATCCAGCAGGATCTAGCTGCCTGCAGAGACAAGCACACATGCAATCAAGTAAAAAGGCAGTAAACAAGTTAGCTGCTAAGCTCAATTAACTATCATATTGATTTTTAGATGCAGGCACTTTATAAAGTGCACTTAGCAAATAAATAGTTATTGACTTATTAAAAGTTATGCCTAGGGGAAAGCTAAGCTTTACAGCTGAGCTACACTTCTCAAAGTCTAAGCACAATCACAGGTATAATCTTTTATCTTCACCCCCACAAAAAAGATGCAAGAGCACTCTGAGGAGCTAATAATTAATATATTAGAATAAACTGAACTACAAGTGGCTAAGGTCCACAAAGCAACATGTGACTTACTAGAGCTGTATGCGTATCATGCCTCATGATTTTTGCCCTGCATCTGCTCATGCTTATTAAAACTGAGAATGAAGGATCCCTCCTTAAATGGAGAGGTCAAATTACAGCAGATCAGGTCTGAAACAGGTAAGAAAATGGTACGACTAGAGCCAGACAGTAGGAAACAAAACATTATTAATTACACTGCATACACAATGCAAAGCTGACATCTTGCCTTGTGGATT
This sequence comes from Cyrtonyx montezumae, assembly GCF_038088225.1. Lineage (NCBI taxonomy): Eukaryota > Metazoa > Chordata > Aves > Galliformes > Odontophoridae > Cyrtonyx > Cyrtonyx montezumae. The sequence goes on from NW_027071825.1 coordinate 13,461,839, forward strand.
TTTATGCTATTTTTCATATTGCTACAACACTGTCTTGAATTACTGAACTGAAGAAGAAGCAACTCAAAATCAGCGAGTGCACTGGAATTCTGTAAGTTTTTTGCAAGGTGACTGAAACAAAGTTTTCCTCACCTTAACAACAGAAAGAAGCATTGGATGAGGCTTTTATAAACACATTCTCATTTAACTTGAGCATTTCTAGCATTTTTTCTGTGTAATTCACCACTAACTTGTTAAATCAGACCACACTCATGTACTTTAAGCGACCAACACTTATTATGATGTGGACTCTCTTGCATCAAATCTTTAAATCAACACCTTTAAAGTAAGGTACTTCCAGATACTTCCCTCTAAAGCAGAAACAGCAAGGTGTGATAATGACGACAGAAGCACATACACGATCTGTAGGGCTGTTCCTTACACAGACACTTGAGTGAGGAATGTTCCAGAAATACTTCTAGCTATCTGCTACCTGTTAGGAATACTCTCTGTCTGCAGAAACTGTGGTCATACAGCACATTGTGATTTCACATGCAAGACCAGTTTGCTGTGGGCTCACTGAGGCAGACTCAGTTCATCACTGCAGCTGTATAATCAGCTTAAGAGGGATCTTTTCAGACTCTCACTCTCCCTCCCCCTTCCGAGGACAATCTAGTCTATGGATTAGTGAACAGATAAAGCTACAAATCAGGAAGTTTGAAAATTAAATGTAAAAATATCAGACAGTTCCCCTTTGGAAAAAGAGAAATGTTGATATTTTTCAGCACACTAAAAGCTAAACAAGCGCGAATTATTTCATCTCTATTTAAAATACTCTTGCCTAAAAGTACGTGACAAGCAGAAAGAGGTAAGAGCTGGGTAGAAGGCAGCAAGGAAGAAGCTTAGAACTGGAATGCAACTGTGCTGTCAAATGAAGTATTAAAAAAACAGCCATACTTCTGCACAACAAGCTTCCGTAAGCAGAAAAAAAATTGGTAACAACCTCCTGGATGGCCATTACTAAAGGGAAGCATCCCTCACCATCATTGATTCCTGCCCAATACGAGAACTTGATGTCAGCTCTAGATGCTATCAAAACTGCTTCATAACAAGTTCAGATTTAAGTTAGATATCCTGGCTCCAGATCTCACTGACTTCATTTTCCATTATGGCTCACTGGGGTAGTATTTCCTTCAAATGTAACTGACATGTACTGTGTTCATTGTCTAAATGAAAAATGCTTAATTGAGTAAGTCATCCTGAGTTGAGTAACAGCTCGCACTGCTTGAAGCATTTCACGCCTCTCGGCCGCCATGGGACGTCAATCCATGGTTTGCTTGAATACCAAGGCCCTGACTATAAAGCTATTGAACAGAACAGATCTGATGAGACACAGCACATCCTTGATGTCAGTAAAAACAGCATCACAGCCCATCCCTGCATCGCTTGGCTTCACATCCTATTTTGGCTACTTCAGAAGCACAGAAACTGATCAGAGAGAAAAAGAGAAGCAAAAGACCTCTTCCTCTATGTTAAATGTAGATGCAAATGGTGTTTAGAACTGCATAGGCTGTTCTGCCATTTCTGTTCTACACCAAAGTAACTGTCTCCCTTTCATTTTTCCTAAAACCTCAAAATAATTACTTCCTGTAATCAATTAATTTTTACTCCATACTTTTTTTCAAAGAACTGCATGCAAGTGATTTTTAAATTCATGACAGCTGAAACAGGCATTTATTTCTGATACTACAAAACCAGTACTGATAAATACAACTGCTACCTTCAGCTAGCTCTTGGCACAGCTATAACGATTTTCTTTACTGTTTTTACAGCTAATGCAGTACCCTGGAAGATGTTTCAAGAACTGTGAGTGTATTGCAGTAAAGGTGCTGGCAATTAAAGGACAGATCTAGGGTCTGTCTAGGATCTTACAGAAGATTTTGGGATCTGGAGACCCTACATAAGTGCCTTAGTCAATTTTTAAAAGTGTTTTTAAATTTATAAAAGAGATGGAAAGGAAATAGTGACCTTATCCTTAAACTATCCTTAAGTTTCACAATACTCAGTACTCTCACCAAACGCATCCAGGTTTAATTGAAACATGTGGCACTCAGTATCTACTCATTTGGATAATGTTACCTTTTACAACTTACTTAAACAATGAACATTTAGACCAAGTAAGTGACTACAGGCTCTTGTGGAATTGAAACATTAACAGAAGATAACATACAGAAGCGAGATGGCCAAAATGAGTTCTGCTGTGCTTCAAACAACAGCACACTAACAGGAACATCTCCATTCTGTTGGAGCTTTGTTAAGCTAATTCCTGGATTTTATATATAAACAGTAAATATTTCTACTGCAACACTTCTACTGAAAGTTCAAATGTTTCCTAGTTACGGTAAACAACAAGACAATGAAGAAGCTGAAGAACAATTCCACTGCAACACATATGGTCTTCTGTCGAGGGAGCTCCTAGCAGCACGAGATGTTACTGACATATGTGTGCAATAAGCAGACACCGTGGTCTTGAGCTGAGAGTCCCACATAAGTCAGAGGGAGACTGCTAAGAAACCAAATTGTAATTACCTTTAACAAACAAAACTACTGTCATCTTCGCTTCTATAAACAAAACGACCATCAGATCCACCATGAAAATAAAACAAATTTAAAAAAATCTCAACTACTCATTTTCACACGGGGATGGTCTGAAGAACTACGAACAGACTGAAATGCACCAAGGTTGCGCTCTCTGCTCACCCCACAGCACCACTTTGCTTGTGAGGTCACTTCTGTGGGTCCTGGAAAGCAAGCAGAACTATGCACGAAGTTTAACAGCTCCAGCAGAGTAATGTGATCCCCAAAACCAGTCCATATAACTCCTTGGTAAATTCTTAACATCAGCAACTCTTGAAAAAAACCATTCTAATTATCTTTTTCTAGTTTACGACTAAAGACTGATCTTTAGAGTTTTCACATACACCTCAGAGTAGCTCTCATAGCACTGATGATCACTTAACTGCTAGCCAGATGCAAGCCAGATGGCCCATAGGTAAGAGTTCACAAACTGGACTCAAACTCCATTTGCTAAAGATCAAGTATTATCTGCATTACTTGATATTACAAGTTAGTCCAATCCACACGTTACCCAGCACAGGCACGTATGCTTTTGTAACTCCGAATTTCGCAAACAAACTAATGGAAGCTAGGCAATGAAGAGTGGTTAACACATCTGAACAACCACAGACTTGCCCTGCAGTGCTGGCAGGGGCAGGGGATGACACCAGAACACATCTTGTACGTCCTTGCTTTGGATGGCTCTCCTCTCTGATTCCAACAGCCCAGCAGCTTGGCAAGTGTGAAGGAGACATCTGAGCAGGCACTCAGTTTCCCAGACACCTACGTGGAGCTGCTTCCAATCTCTACTCTGTAGCAATCACTCCCCAAATTCTGGCTGATGCACAGCACGAGTGGGAGCTCAGAACCACAGAATGCAGACGCACCAGACCCTGGCAACTACCATGTGTTAACCTCACAGAGAGCAACTATTAAGACAGCTTTCCCTATTTGACTGTAATATCCAACAAAGTTATGCGTCATATCTTGAAGTCACAGGGGACAGGTGTTAAATGGCTGATGAATGCTTTTAGTTTCAGTCACACTTTGGGTTTGATTTCTCAGGCACCCACATATGGCTTAGGCACAACACTCCTACCACAATAAATAAAAATAATTCTTAACCTGCGTCACTGAATTCAAACCATTTGTGCTCACTGGTACACAAATAACAGGAGAAGGAACTCCATCCTCGCAGTAATCACAGAGCATATCCTGTATCCTTCGACAGCACTTGCAGACAGTTCCTTCCTATCCTCTTAAGAGCAGAGGATATTATAGGGCTCCGCTGTCTCAGGACAGAGCAGATGATAGGAGCAAACATGGTGGGGGGGGAAGTAGGGCCTGCCAGAAGCTCGGGTTGTTGTCTGTCCAAGAGGGACACCTGGTGGCTGGTTCCCACTGGGCCACCGCCTTTATCTATAGGTCACAGATTTAAGTCACATAGAATAGGGGGAAAATTTCATATGGGAAGCAGAACTTGCCACCAAAACTAAGAATGCAAAGAAAAAAACCAGGAGGATGTGGATCTGGCATATTTGATTACTATGACAGTAAAGAAAGCACTTTGTAAAATTTTTTGTTATTTTAAAGTATTTTCACAGTAAGAAGTCTGGGTATCAGAGAAAACTCACAAGTGTATAAAGGAAAGAACATCTGAAGTCTTCTCTTAGCCTTTTCCCTAAACATACTCGAGCATACACGAATCCTACGATGGCTGCAACAATGGCAAATGGGTTAGGAGTGATCCAGCCCCAGCTTCAAAGCAGCTTTTTCAGAGACAGGAATCTTTTGTAATCGTTCTACATCACTCCTCTCTCATAAACTTTCAAAATAAAAGCTTTCTTCTACCAACAAAGCCCCCCAAAACCTTCATAATATCATTTAACAGATTCCTCCTCCTCCTCCTGTTGATAGTTTTCAAAACAAAGCATTAATTACTTCTGTTCAATAACATTAAACTGAACTCGAGAGCCTAAAAAACAAGAACTGCGTCAGGAAATACTAAATCTAAACAGTTTTTGTAGAAAAGCTGTGCATGTAATAGATTATGAAAGTCACCACATCAGTATGAATTTACATACACATCATCATGTGTTCAGTGAAAGCAAAACAAATTGTCTGGCAGCCAACAGAAGACTCACTTCTTATTGAAGATAGTTGAATTTTCTCTTCTTTTTGTGAATCCAATAGGGAGCGTCTTCAGATTGATATTATGCCTTCGAGCTCTATTTCTCAAGTAATTGATCTATCAAAAATCAAAAATAGTAATAATTTGACTGACAGTATTTGAATTACAAGGAAATTATAGAACAAACAGGCATGCATAGAATATTTTAAGACTACGCATGCTGCTAGCAATTTATTCTTCCAAGCGCCTGGGTGTAGCCTTCAAAACTATCATTCAATAAGCCCTGAGGAGTTCTCCAAAATTTGGGGTTGTTCATACCATCACAGCAAACCCCAGTCCTGAAACACACGTTGAGAGTGCCTCAGTGGGAATTCAAAGGCAGCCAACCCAAGCCCAGCAGTCTGACATGGAACTTACAAATTTATTTGTTGTTGGCCGATGCACAGACAAGTCTCGAGCAGCAGCATCAGCCGTCCTCCCCACATCTTCCAAGAAACGATAATCTGAAGGTGAAAAAAAACAACAACACAGAATATAAAAATATGTAGTGCTATTAGAAATAACAAATTCTGAAGTGCCTGGAACGTTCTTACCACTCAGAAGATTCAAGTCAGTAAATTCTGTCACAGAGACAAACGCGGTTTTGTCCCTGACTCCATTACAGCTCAGGGCAAGCTTGTGCTTCTTCACACACAACAGGCTGGAACGACAAACACCCACATAAGCATCTCAGCCAACACAACTGCAGGCAAAATCGAGATAGCTTCACTAAGGTAACAGACACCTGCACGAATACTTCATGCATCGCGGACACCGGTACTTGGCCTCCTCTTCACCACACGTCTCGCATCTGAAAGAAGCAGAAAGCGGCTGCTGGGGAAGGGGCTGCTATGGTGGGCTGGGGCACGGCAGCAGCTCTCACGAAGCCCTCAGCTCCCCTCCTGTCTCCGCCCCGCCCCGCCCCGCCGCGCCCTTCCGGAGCCGCCCGCCCGGCGGTGACACGCGGCAGCGCCCCCTGCTGGCGGGGCGGGGCACCGCACCGTGCGGCCGAGCGCTGCGGGACGCCGCGAAAACAAACCCGAAACGCGTTCACCCCTTGGCTGCACAGCCGCGCCGCACGAGGGAAAGCTGACGCCGCTCCCGGACACCACCCTCCCCACCCACAGCCCGACGAAACGAGCAGCCCCACGTGGCACGCGGCCGCTACCCCGCACCGATGAGTGCGGGCCGCGGCCTCACGCTTCGGCCGCTTTCCACGGATCCCGGCGGAGGCGCTGCCCGGGCCGGGCCGCGACCGGCGGGACGCCACACGGGCAGCGGTCCCACGCCCCGCCCGCGCCCGCACCTCTGCAGGGCCATCTTCCGCCCGCCGGCCGCGCGCCGCGGGCTCCCGCCGCCGCCCTTCCCCGCCATGGCTGCGCCGCGCCGCCTCCACGCGCCGCCCGACGGGGCCCGGGCGGGGCGGGCCCTGCAGCGGCGTTTCCTGGGCGGCGGCGCCCCCTGGCGGCACGCGGCGCCCCACGCCGCACCGCAGGGCACGGGAACCGCCGTAGCGGCCGTACCTCCTCCTCTCTCCGCCCCCCGCTGGAAAACCTCGCTTCCCCAGTGCGGGATTTTAACCGCCAAGAGCAGGGGTGAAAGGAAGAGATGAAAGGATTCTGCCTGCTGCTACTGGCGCCGAGGGGCAGTGCCGTGGGTGTCGCAGCCCCAAGTCCATCGTGCTGTCTGCACGGCGGTTGCACTTTTATCCTGAGCACAGTAATACTTTGAGCTAGTTCGTTTTTAATTTTATTTATTTGTTTATCTCAGAAACTATCTAACAAACAACTGTAAACAGGGGCTATAAAGAATTTCCAAAAGAAAGGTTTCCAAGAGAAAGGCCACGGGACTGAAAACCCGATGGTTTAACAGAAAACACAGGGCGTGTCTTCCTTGCTGTGTAAAGTGACTACAGTCACACAGTACTCCATAGCACAACAACTGCTCATCTCCCTTCTGTAAATGAAGCATGGTCATCTGAAAAGTACTTCTCCTCATTGCTGAGAATGAACTATACAACACGGAACAGAACAACAAAAACAAACTGGTAGTGTGGAATCTTATTTTATTATATTTTAAGTATGATTTCCCATGGATTGAGGCAGTTAAACAAGTTGTTTGAATGCTTCCCTGCTCCCCAGTGTGGTTTGGCACCATCTTCAGGAAATAGTCAGCAGGTTTTTGATTGATAATATGTAGAGGGATATCTTTATAAAAGAGTGCTTTTCTTAATGGTAAAATTGCTCTTTCTTTAAACAAAAGAAGATGCTTGAACACTTTAGATTTGAGGGAAAATGTAATAATATTACAAAAAATGACAATGTCTAAGTGGATGAAATGCTGACTATAACTTAACAGTTGCCTTTCAAAAGATGTGCTGTAGAGGATGCAACAAGTTACAAATATATACACAATACATCATCTTAAGATGCTTTTGGCATTCAAAAAACTTAACTGAAAAAACTGAAAACTACTGTAGGTAGCTCTTCTACAATGATTTTTACAATGTCTGTAAAGCTAATTTTTCTGATTATATGCATTATATACAACATGCTGTCTCATATGCCATTTCCACAACAGTACACAAAAATATTTTAAACAAGATATCCACATAAATAACGTTTTAGTTGTAGCGAAATATGTGACCAATGATTTAAAATAAGTACCTTGACAACAGAGACAGATCCTGATGTAACCAGCACATACAGTCTGAAAAATAAAAATGGACTCAGATCATTTCTGTTAAGGCCACCAGCACCTTGTGTTATAAAGAGCACCAAGGCAACATGGACAGGGAACATGTAAGAGGTAGTGTGTCATCTGTTATGATGCGTGTGTCCACAAAGGACTATTATAAAACTATATGAAAGACAACTTGTACTGTGGCATACTTCACTTTTCAGATATAGCTATTGCACATTTAGGAGCAGTAGCCAGTGTTGCTCCTTGGTACTGTATGTCTCCAGCTTTCCTCGGGGTGTTCTTTTGCAGTGTTGTCATACAGATCACCAAGAACACTTGAGGTCCTGAAAAATTCCATGCTCAGATATTCAGTCCCAGGAAATTATGCAAGAAAGCACCAACCAGTATTAAAAAGAGATTTAAATACTTTAGGAAAATTGTTGTAGTCTTTTCTTTCTTTTCTTCGCTTTTAAATGCCATTTCTCCATAAGAGGAAGTCTTTTTTCTTCCTGAGATTCTTTAAGCAACAACGTTCAGTATGATTCTTCAGTTTGAGAGCAATTTTGCCTTCAACAGGTCATTACTCTCACCCTCACTCTCTGCAGTCCTGCACAGATGCAAAAGAACCAGGACACAAAACTCAAAGGAAGCACACTGAGCCACTTTCTATGAAGTGCTGCTGTCCCGGTTTGAGATGAGGAAGTGTATGAACTTGAATAACTGGAAGCTGATTGGTGTCCTGAGTGTGAAAAAAGAACTGTGTCTTGTGCCAGCTGCCATCCTGAATCTGCAACACACAGGCAGAATATTAAATTCACATCAGAGATTCAAAACACAAATGGAAGATGAGCTTAAAGGGTGAGAGAAGTGTACATAAGCATTTATTCTTCCAGCAGCTTGTAAAGAAACCAAGCAATTCAACAAATGCCATTTCCCCCATGTAGTATCACAGTGCTAAAAAGTACTTACCATGCATTCATCCACAAGCACCTTGGGTTCAAGTAGTGAATTGGCTTTAAACAGTTGTCCATTCCAACCTTTGAAGCTAACAGATGTCTTTTGGCCTCCTGCCTCACTTAATCCCCACATCGGTGTGTTCAGACAGTGAACTGTGATGCTGTGGGTTGCTTCTGAGCTCAGTAAATGAAGAAAGTTCATCTGCACTTTTCCAATGCCAAACTCCAGCTAAGTTCCAAAAGAAATATGCCATTATGCTTACACGCTGAATGGTCACAGCAGTGCCAAATGACACGCATAGACGGGTGCACTGTTTACACATGGGAGCACGTATGTGTGCTTACACACTGGGATCAGTGCTGAAAAGCACAATTTGTATTCTTCAGGAGAGTAATACGGTTCTATTATAGTGACTACTTCAAACAGAAACTTTCCAGTCAGTTTCAAAGCTTAAAAGAAACATTTACTAATGCCCATGAATGTCGTTGGTACATAGCTGGGCAGAAAAGTTTATTTTTAACATCATGAAACTGAGGCAAGGGAACTTGTGATTCAAACAAAGCTAACAGCAGCAGCAGTGTTTTAATTGCAGTTGCACCATTAATTAGTCTTAGAGCATAGATTCTGTCTGTCAATACCCACGTTCTGTTAACAGACTGAAAATCATAAGCATGCTTTGATTTTAGACAAAAAATTCAGCTGCTCATTACTCAACAAGAATCTCTCCAAGAGTAGACCATGTTCAGGGATCTTACAAATTCAGGAATTCATATGGGATTTCTTTCTGATGTTCCTCAGTAGCTAAAGTATATACGCAGACCTAACATAACACCTCCACTACTCACAGTGGTTTAATGACTATGTGTACTGAGGAGCATGGAGGAATGACATAAAGGAAAGCAGCCTTTACCTAGCAAGGTGTTCAGCAGTAGCCAGGTGTTGAGAAGTGGTGATGACCACACCCCAGATGATGAATTACTAACATAGCTTAGAAGCATTTCAAGTTTATTTCTATGTCTTGTTTAGAAAGGTATAATGCAAAATGTAAGAATTCAATGAGTGTGGAAAACAAGTAAATGGAGAAAGTGGCAGTCATAGTAACATATATTGTCTCCAGATGTTCTGTAACTTCCTGAACAGAGCGTATTAAGAATCCTTCCCAAAAGTGCACGAAACACCCCTCAGTCCCCACTGAAATCTAGCAACTTCTCCTGAGGCCAGGAAATAAGCAGACATTTGTTCAAAGCTCTGGGGCAGACAGACTCCCTCAGGATGCTGTGTGTACCTTTGTTGCAGATGGTGGCATTAAACATGTCTGACCACCTGCAGTGAAGTTGCAGAAAACTTCAATGGCATCAGAAGGGCAGCCAATGTTGGGGTCAATCCAGTACTTTCCTATTAGTGTAGAATCCCAGAGAGAAAATGAAACCAAAATATAATTGTTACTAAGCAATTTGCTAAAATATTCTTAATTCTTGGCAAGTATTAAATTTGTTATTACCATAGTTTTGCTGGGAAATGGATGAAAGGGAACATGGAATTCATTCAATTTCCATAATTCTATTAACAATGGATGCTGAGCAAATCTATTAACTGCTCAGAAAATGAATTATGTCACAGTATTGACATTAGATATTTAAATAATTATTTTAGTTTGAACCATTGATTTGAAACCTGCTAAAATATCAGCTGCTGCCAGTTTATCTGACTGGGGTAATCTGCAGTACACAGTTTTCTCATTAACAATCTAGAATCTGGTCCACACAAAAATCATTTCTGATTGACTATAAATAACAGGGAAGCTTTTGATCACAAAATGGAATTCACTTTCAAAATTTCTGTCCACTTCTTTACGTCTATGTTTACCTCTGATATCTATATAATACTAGGTAGCTACACACTTTATAATCCAGACATTTTATCACACATAAAGATAGAATAAGGATAGCTGTGACAAACTGCAACAGAATCTAATTTAAAAAAAAAAAAGTCAATATACCAAAAAGTGGACATAGGAATTGTCACTTGGAAGCAATACACTTTAAAGCCACGCTGCACTGAAGCTTTGATGAAAGCAGACACTCACCATCAGACACTTTCCGCTCACAGCTAAGCAAGTCCCTGCAGATGCGTGCTGGGTTATCCCGCGTGCCAAGAGGGTTCTTGATGCTGTGCAGTAAATTGCTAAGGTAGTGCAGTGTTTTGTATATCTCTGTACTGTGATCTAGTGAAGTTACTTCAGTATTCTGGTACCTCTGCCAGGGGCCATTAACAAATGCATTACCATAGAGAAGAAAGACAACAGCAGCACATGCAGTAAACATCCAATGGCCATTGAAGAGCCAGACAGAAGCATTTATAATACATGCAATCAGCCATATAAAACAGAATGAGAATAACATATCCCAATAAACAAATTAGTGTGTTTAATTAAAATTATCAGAGCCAGTGAAGTTATAGACAGTTTAAGATTGTGCAAATATATCAGTATGACAAGTTGACAGAAATACGGATATGGGAGAAAAAGAAAAAAAGAAAAAAAGAAAAAAATCAGTGCATTTTTACAATAAATGTAGTAGTTTCAGATTTTGAGTAGTTAAATCTATTCTTAGACTCAGTCTATAGAATATATGAAAATATGCTTGACTTCACACGTGTATGAGTTTTCTTCCCATCACTGAGACCCCACAGTTGCATACAGTTAAGGATGCATGTCAGTGCTTTATGGATCAGGGCCTAAATGTCACTATTATCTGTAGCTGAATAGTTATGGTCCCGTGGTCCCGTTTGTGATAGCTGATATGTTTCAGTCTCTGTTAATTGTGAGAAAAAGGTACAAATGCTGCTGTTTTCCTTAGTTTCATTTAAACGGTATTTTACATATTTTTGCATATTTAACTATATTTTTCAGTAGTTACTTGCAGTCTGTGATTTGTTTCAAATCACAGTTTTTCCAAAGAAGCCCTGTTCTGCCCTCAAATAGTGTTTGCACATGGGCTGCTCCAAAGGCAATGCCTCCTGTTTTATTATGTTGGCTCATGACACCAGAGGCAGATATTGGTAGTATGGTAGTAGAGGTTCAACCTTCTCACCAATATCCCATTACATGCTGTTGCTGTGTGACAGATTGCAGGAGAGGGGCAGTTTGACAACATGGAGTCTGACATGGAAGTCCAGATGAAGCCAAAGGGTGTCACTGAACTCCTCCAAGTGACATTCATCACCACTTGCTGAACATTTAAGGAGATCCAACAGTGGATATCAGAACCATGAGACAGTGAGTGGTGTGTTTCAGCAATGGCAATGTGAAAGAAAAACCATGTTTCGGACAGCCCTGCACAGATGTCACACCACAAAATTAAGAGTGAAATCAGCTCATCCATGCAAGTCAACTAACAGTGCTGACCACGTTAAAAATAGCGTTAAGTAGCTGAGAATTTGTTCTGTCAAATAGCATCACTGTACTCTTTGCATCTGTTGTAGTTACCATAGAAATGAATAGGAGGCATTACTTTTGGAGTGACCTATGTATAACTGCATATCCCATATGACAAGGTAAATGTGGTGTAATACATTACCTCCATCTGCAATGCAGCATTTGATGCAATCAAAGCCTGGACAGCAGCATTGATGTCCACCAGTTTCTGAAAACAGAAAACTTTTTAGAACATGAAAAAATGAACAGAAATACTCTAAATTGCAGGAGATCAGTTTCTGAGCATTGTATAGGAACATACACATGATCATAATTTTGCCATTTTAGAAAACAACTCACAGACAGTACTTACTTTTCAAATGGAATTTGTCTTTCCACCCCCAAAGAAAACAAGCTTACATAATGATAAAGCATTGATTTCCATTAGCATCCCAGCCCAAATTTTAATGATCACATTTGTGGATGCTACAAAAAATATATGCTATAATAAGAGTTACAGATCAATACCTCAACTTAATCCCTCCCAGCCACTTAATTTATACAGTTGAGGAAACCAATCTGCAGAAGTATGAAAAGTTGTTATGCCTTTCAAGATTAGCACATAAAAAACGTTTGATCTAGCCAAATAGGTGCAGTTTATGCTATGTTCTCTCATCTGACTTTTGTGTAAGAAAGGTCGCAGGTCTTCTACCAACTGAAAACATCACTCCTGCTGAGAAGTCCTTGTCTAGCAAAGCTGCCACCAAGTTGCAGGTTGCCAGACAAGAAAGGAAAAGGAAAACTGAGGTGAAAAAGTTTGACTGGAGAAATAACTGAACTCTGAAAATATCTGGTGATCTGTAACTGCAGCATCTGTGCTGATATGGACTGAAGTAATTTTCACGATTACATAAAAGTAAAAAAAAAAGTATCAAGACTGACCTAAATGCAGCCTCTGGAATAGGAAGCCATTTCCTTGAGTACCTTCATTCCCTACATTTTGCAAGAGGTGCAGAGCAAACACCGGGTTTATTTATTTTAAATGAATTAAGGAAGCCAGGCAAACAATTAGATCTTGTGGGTGGCCCTAGATCTCAGATTATGGCAGTTAACATAGCAATAAGAAGTATTCCTGCTGTGAGATTTCACAAGATCTGTGTGAGAGTCACTGCAAGCTACCACTGCTGACCACAACTGGCCCAGCTGGAAAAGGCTCAGAGACGAATGGATTCAACCTTACATTGAATTTATGCATATTTAGATAAAGAGGACCTCAAAGCAAATCACTGCAGATTTAGGACACTTCAAAAATTGAGTCTGAGGACTGTATTGTATTCAGGTTAATTACAGTACTTACTCTTGGTCCTGGTGGCCCAGGTGACCCCTAGAAAATGAGAGAAACCACATATTAAATGTTTCACACATTTATATAAAGCAATCACAATACAAAAACACAGGCCTTTTTTTTCATGCACTTACAGGTGCCCCTGGCTGGCCCTGAGGTCCCTGGGGTCCCTGGAAGAAATGGAGATAAAATGCAACAGTTACAGTTGAACTACTTTTGTAATTACATATTTTTAAAATTACAAAATGCCACCATACATACAGAGAAATTGAGAGGTTTGTAGTACAGGCCTTGGTAAAAATGTAATTGATAATATTCTTTAAGTACCATACTCTGCAAACATGGAATACTCCTGTGACTATTGCTAGGTTAGCTAGTTACCAAAACTTCTTCATCTGATTACATTTGATATAAAAGTCATTCTTACTTAAAGTATGACTACATAACGTATCATGCAACACGCCAGCATTACTAGTATGTTACTGATACAAATACTATAGTGGAAGAATGATCATAAAACACCGTAAAAACATTACAGGCAGTCAAAAAGAACTGACTGATTTGCTTGACTCCACAGATATCTGTTGAGCCTTTGTCAGCTCCATTTATCAGCAGTGCCACTTTTCAGGTAGAACGTATTAGGTTCATTGTTTAAGAGATACTGCAGGCTTCCTCTGTATTAATGACATTATGTCTGTGCTCCCGACCTTTAAGGACCATCATTTTAGTGTGTAGGATATGGTGGGGAGGAGAGGAGGACAGCTGCTTGGCCCTTAAGCCTGAGCTTTAGTTTTGCCTTAAGGTTGGATACAGACCCTTCTAAAGACAGTCTCCCTCATCTGAATGAGCCTTTCTATTCACACAGATAGAATGATACTTGTATCTCTGTTAACATTCTTCAGTTCCTGTATACTGAAAGCCTCTAGGAGCTGCTGTAACATAAATAACACCAAGAACAGTGACAAGGAAAAGAATAGGTGACAGTGGCTTAATACAAGCAAAAGAGAAGAATGAAAGGCACAGTCTAGATCTGTATTATGCATGAGTAAAACCATTTAACCTGTCTGATTTTAAGCAAAACGCTCCTTAGCTGCTGCTGTATGTACCAATTATTCAAGCACAATGAGCTGTTCCAGCAAAAGCACTCATATGCCACTATAGTCATGCCAGAATTAAAATTCCACCGAATGAGAAATAATCCTATCTGACATGGTAATGCAGCAAATATTGTGAGGCTAGTCTAGCCAAAGCAGTATCAACTTGTAAACCACTTAACATAGCAATAAGAAGTATTCCTGCTGTGAGATTTCACGAGATCTGTGTGAGAGTCACTACCACTGCTGACCACAGCTGGCCCAGCTGGAAAAGGCTCAGAGACAAATTGATTCAATCTTACATTGAATTTATGCATATTTAGATAAAGATGACCTCAAAGCAAATAGCAATAATTTATTAAGGCTCCAAATTTATCTTTACTGAGACAACACCAGCCACATTTCTTACTGTTTCTACACATGCTCATAAGGTAGAGCACATGGCAGCCACCTGGGAGTGCATCTGATGGGTTTATGATGATCTCTGCAGCCACACAAGGTGATGAGTGCCTGCATATCACGTGCCTTGGTCATGGCAGAGGGGCCCACGTGCTGGATTGGGGCTGCTCTGTTATTCCCAGCACTAGTTCTTTACCAACAAGAGGCTGAGTCCTATGCTTCACACATGTTCGGTGTGAGAATTGAAACAATCTGTTCCTGGGAATTTAGAAGTATGGTTTTCTGACGCTTAAGTAAGGCAACTTTAATGGTATAATTTAATGACTAAATGTTAATTTTTTAACAGATCCATCTTGACCCTATTTATGTTTCATCCATTCGTAACTGTAGAAGGACTCTTAAGTCATTTTGTAGGTAAGAGTTGACTAATATTTTATAAAGGCCTTAATGATTAGTTATAGAAAATGAACTTCAAAGGATGAGTCACTTTAGCACACGCAGTAGTATAGAAAACACTGAAAGTTCTGTGCCAAGTACCTCACCTTCCCTTTTTACTCTGATTTTCATTACTACACAGCCTGACAATCCCTTTGAAATTCTATTACTATGAAAGAATAATAAAATATTATTACTGTTACTGATTAATACAAAATGGATGGTAGATGATAACCACTTCACTATTTTGTGGTACACCTTGGCCGATACAAAGAAACTGGATGTCACAGAGCTGACCTCCACATGTATTCAATCAGATCAGCAGCTCATGTGCTGCTGGACTGCTGTGGGATACCTTCAGTGCTATGTGAATGCACTGCTCCCCTCTATGATCATGTTTGTTGAAGTATCTTTAGTATGAAATGAAAGTGTGTCAGAGAACCCTGACAAATTTGAGAGTGTGAGGATGTACTTGTTTATCTTGGTTCCAGACTGGATTATGCAAACATCAGGTCAAGCAAGGCACAAAGTCTTCAACAGTTCATCCCTAAGTAACCACTGCTCTCTGATGAATAGATGCCTTTGTTCTCTGGGCGTTGAGATTTAGAAATTCCAGGGAATTTTCCAGATGACTGAATACTTCAATTAATATTCTATATTCTTGGCATCTGTCACAATTTTAAGACTTCAAAACTTCTGGGACTAGTACAGATGAAAACTGTGGTGGTTTCTGACACAGAACGGAATATTTAAAAATCCCTAACTGCACTGTTCCAATGATTTAAAGGGATCTTGCAAAAGAGGAATGGGATTTGTTTTGATTCACTGTCACCTTGCCAATAAAACCAATCTCGAAAAAAAAGATAAAAATTGAATGCTTCTTGTTAACTGCACTAAACTTCTTTTGGGGAATATTAAATTTCCTGAATGCATTAACACTTCAAAGGCCTATATCCATTACTTTTAAAAGCCTTTAGAATGTAGCAAATCTGTATAGAGCATTTTGAAAATCCTGTAAAGATGTTATAAATGTTCTTTCTTTCTTTCTTTCTTTCTGTTACAGAGCAGCAGAATAAGGTTAAATTACACTTTTTATGGATTAAGCTAATTGCAGAATGTTTTACTGGAATGTACGGGATTACCTTTACAAATCCACTTCATTTACCCTCTGATCCTAGTAGAATTGAAGTGAGAAGATTCCAGTATAATTCCACTGTACTGACTATAATTCCAGTTGATAACAAAAGCAGATAATAGAGCTGTAAGTTTAAGTGTGCTCTTTAATTCTTTACCACTCTGTATGCTAGTACAGATGTTCAAAGGGCAAAACTCCAGCCTTCTTCTAACACCGATTTCACATGCATTGATAGACAAGTTTAGCTTTGAAAACATGACCAACTCCATGGATGTCCATATTTTACATGCCTTCAGAAACTTTAAAAATAAATAAATAAATAAAATATTGATTTAAAATCAATAGAATTGATATAAAAAAAGAAAAATGGACACCGCAAAATGGTAAGCTTTCAATGACTGCTTTTGCCATGTTATTTCACTGCATCTCAGAATGGGTAAACCATAACAACAACAAAATATAAGTAAATAAATAAATAAAAACAAAATAATTTTCATTTTATTCCCAGAATCCTCTGTTTCTGACTACCAATTTTTCCCTGGAAATAGCATCCAGGACCTGAATTTTTCAATAAACAATGAGGTATGATTTTATACTCTATGTTTTTCAGAGGATAAGAGAACATTTCTTTCTAGTACTGAACGCTATTTCTGGCAGACTAAACATTTTTAACTAAAAATTAAAATCTTACAGAAAAGTTGATTTCCATGATTCTAGCATGAATGCCAATATCAATTTTTAAGGTATATAAGCAATCTCAGAATATGAAGTTGGATGCAAATCATTTTATCTCCTTCATATGTGACAACAGTTGGAAATATGCCCTTATCTTGGCTACATATTGAAGACTGCTGCTACTTTGTGTAGTTCAAAATTAAATATCCTTCTTCAGAAAAAGTCATAAGAGCTGAATTTAACTAATAATTTTAGATAATTTTTTGAAGAGCAGCACCAGTAATGGAAAATGTTTCTAGCTCTATACTGTTACAGCCACTCTTTAAATAAAAGACAAGAAACAGTTAAGACAGTTAATAATAAGCATTAAGAGCCTAATTTCCTCTTATTCTGAGATAGGAACTGTTGCATTAGGATCAATGAGGAAAGCTACTTGAGATAAGCACATAAAGCTTCATTCTAAACCTTAATTCTTTGAGTTTTTATGATTTCTCAATAATTCAATAAAGCAGTTAGGTTGGAACTGTAGATAGGTGGATGCTAAAACCAAAATCCAGTAAAACATACAGCTAAATGACCTTTGTGAAGTGGGGTGAAAGGTAGAGTAAGCGTAACAGGAACAAAACTGCATCGGCCAGTTATGGGAACAGGAAGCAATTATCACAAACAAATGCCATAGGTATAAAGTAAAATTGCATTCACATTTGCTGTAAATAAGACAAACTTACACTGGCTTTTCATGTAGCCATCGTTAGTTGGGTGCTTTACTAACTCTAACACGATTTTTAAATAAAACCTAACACTTATTAGTGGACAAAGACTAATGAGCACAACTTCATTAGCTGTCAGTGCTGCTTGCTATAACCACAGCCAGCACATGGTACATGGACACCAACTTCCAGCTCCTGGCTTCTCCTGAGCTTCTCCCTCTCCAGACAGGAGCGTGCATGCATGAACGTGATGCTGTACGTACACCCTGCTGTGAGGCACTGCAGTGCTGACAACAAACGTGACAGAGGATTTTGCTTTAAGATCAGAACTGTAACAGACGTGGGGTACATGCCTGCTATATGACCAGGAGCCATACTGTTTGACACAGGAGCCTGTGTGCACAAGGAGAGGTCGTGCTTTTGACTTGTGGTCCTAGTCCTCAGGGCAGAGTTTTGCTGAGCACAATAGGGCCAACTGGCTGGCAATCAGAGCAGGCAGGAGCATGCTCAGCATCACACAGGAATACTTTTCACACAGCCAAGCAAATGAAAGCACAGAAGTGGTTTCAGCTTACCATTTCACCCCTTGTGCCCTTTTCACCTCTCAGTCCCTGTAAGAAAGAGAAGCTGTTAAGCCAGCATACTTTCTAACTTCTAGGACTTCAGCAAATCAGCGTGTGTGAAAGTCATACAGCTCCCACAAAAAGTCCACCTGTGGAAGTATTTACAGCTCCAGGGCTTTAATTTTTTCCACATTATTAGAAAAAAAAATTATTTGACAACACCTTGTAATTCCTATATTTGAAAAGCTGATTGTTTTCTTCAGATTATAGATACAGTTTTATCTCAGTAATTTTAACTGTCAGTGTTCTCCCCCTCAATCAACTGTACTCTCTCTTCAATCTGATCCATCAGATAAGTGTTCCACCATCTTATGAATTGGGAACCAAACCTGGTACACCCTGCCACTGAAGAAGTCCACTGGTGACATATCCGCTTTTATTAGTTCTTCTCTCACAGCCAGACTACATACTGCTTTTCTGTCGCCATAGCATTTTTAGCTAGTTTTTTTACTTACACTGTGTTACATTCAATATGGAATCTATTAAAGCCTTTGTTCAGATATATAGAACTGTTTTCGCCTATGCAGCAGGGAAATGAATGCAGGAGGACTTAGTGTTGCCTTTTTCCCACCAAGTGGAAAGAAAAGTTTAATTATCAGAGGAATTATCCCTTCTCCTTTTATTTCTTCACTTTTAAATTGGCATAAATATTAATTTTACCATGGAATTGCAGAATATTAATGGCTGGAATGGACCTCAAGAGATCATCTAGTCCAACCTCCTACAGAAGTAGGTTCTTTTCAGCAGGTTGCACAGGGAAGTGTCCAGGTGTGTTATGAATATCTCCAGAGAAGGAGACTCCACAACCTCTCTAGGCAGCCTGTTCCAGCACTCTACCACCCTCAAAATAAAGAATTTTTTCTTCATGTTTGTATGGAACTTCCTATGTTCCAGTTTGTGCCCACTGCCCTTTGTCCTGTAACTGGGCACTGCTGAATTGAGCCTGAACACTTCCACTTGACAATAACCTTTAGATACTTATAAGCATTGATAAGATCCCTTCTCAGTCTTCTCCAAGCTGAATAGCTCCAGCTCTCTCAGACTTTTCCTGTACAGTGGATGTTCCAAACCCCTCATCATCTTTGTGGCCCTCTTCTGGACTCTAAAAGTTCCCTGTCTTTCTTGAACGGAGTAGTCCAGAAACAGAGGTCTCCAGATGCATCTTCATCAGGGTAAATAGAGGGAAAGGATCATCACTCTCAACCTGTTGGCCATGCTATTTTTAATGCACCCTGGGATACCACTGGCCTCCTTGGTCATAAGGGCACACTGCTGGCTCATGGCCATCTTGTTGTTCACCAAAACACACAAGTCCTTCTCCACAGAGCTACTTTCCAACAGGAATGCTATACATCTATATATACTTGTTAATTTGAGGATTATTATTTCAACTTTTAGACATTCTCCTTGCCTCTAAGTTTTATGCCATTTTTTAAATGCCATTACAATGATTTCTTTCACCATCTTGTTTGTATCAGATGCTGAAATCACATATACATTAACTTGCCAGCAGGGTAATAGTATAAAGATGGTCCTGCTAGTTGCTTGTTTGCAGATGGCAAAATAAGATGGCAGCCAGCCGTAAAACAGATTATTAAAAATGAAGGTAGGTGGAATAACCAAACTATACAAAAGAAAAGGGAAACTTACAGGCCTACCAGTTGGGCCTGTGATGCCTTCTTGACCAACAGGACCAACATATCCCTGTAAACAAGCAAAGGAATTAATTAGTCGACTGTGTTTTCAAAATGAAGAAAATCCTAATGACACATCCTTGTTTCAAAATGCTCAGTGCTGGTTAATACCCAAAAGGTCTTGATAACATTCTTGTTCTGAATAGCAAATGCTCTTTGCTACACAATCAACAAGACTAATTATTAAAATAATTGCAGTATTTACACTAGGAAAGCCCACACACAGTTATTTATGTGAGAGCGGATGCACTAAAAATAGTGGAAACTTAAGTACTCTGACCACTGAAGACAACTTATTTATAGAGCTACTATCACTATTATCTTGAGCCATATTACTACCCACAAGTACTCTTGTAAGGCTGCTGGTAAATATTGCTAAAATGTGATTTTACCATTCTGTTTCATTTAGAGTGAACAGCTCGTTTCCAGTGATTATCTTGTATAGGAATGTTTAGAAAAAGGAAACAGCTATTAGAACAGGCCACTAAAGCCTTTGCTCTGCATCTGGTTAACTAAACTGTGTGGGTTCTATGACGTCAGTGGTAGCAGTGAGAGAAGAGCATTTTCCATGTGTTGCAGCACAGGAACACAAGAGTTCCTGTGCTGCAAACTTCCCCCGCTTGAGGCAGTAAGATGGATGCATGCTCCCAAATAATACAAAGTGCTTCCACATATTTGGTAGGAAAGTAGAATATCATGAAGAAGGTGTCATGAAGAATGAGCTAATGCAGACTAGTAACCTTATGAAAAAAGAAAGGAAATACATTTTTAAAGAGACTTGTATAAACAAAGTTGTACTAGGAGAGTGTCACTGTTAGCAGAACCTGCTTTTTTCCTTAAAACTGGGAGCCAAGCTCTGCTTGTGTTATCTGCACCCACACTGTAATTACACCAGTGTGGAAGAACAAGCAAAGGGCTTCTAGTGGAAACGCAGTCTGAGAAAGGTTTGGCTAGAGGATTCTGGCCTTTTACTAGAAAAAGGAAAAAGAAGATTCCCTCAGTTGAAAATGCATGAAACCAGCAAGCCTTTCCGACAATCTCCTTTTTGGAGTGAAACACTTACAATTTGTCCTGTTGGACCTTTCGGGCCTAGAATTCCAACCAAGCCAACATCTCCCACAGGACCCTGAAAATACAAAGGAAAAGTTAAGTCAAACATAAATATCAGCTATCAGCTTGTTTTAAACTCTTGTAATCAGTGGAAGATAATTTCTAGGAGTTGTAACAATGAAAATACCAAACTCACTGACCCAGAACATTCATATTTGAACATGAAAAACACAGCTCTAGCTACAGTGTTCCAACAAGTTCAGACACACTCTGAACAAATTACTGTTAAAGCTGATTAAATCTGTGCTTCCCTAATATTTTCACTCTGTAAATGGCTTGAGATCTAACAGAAAAGAACAAACACATACTTTTGGACCTGGGAATCCTTGAAACCCCATCAAACCTTGATCTCCATCTTCTCCCTGTAATAGAAGCAGGCATCCTCACTTACTCCACACTGGTAATTCTTGGTGTAGTTGTTTTGCCTCAACAGCTGTGATTACGTACAGTCTGTCCTTTGGCTCCAGCCTCTCCCGCCGGCCCCTGGTCACCTTGTGATCCTGGACGGCCTCTTTTACCCCGTTTTCCTGGATGACCCTGAAGTCCTTCTGCACCCTGCAAATAGGAAGAAAATACATCTTATATATACGCTTTAGGCCATTATCAGTATGGTACCTCCCTGTGAAAGGGCTCAAGTACACAAAGTGAAATACAGAACAGGAAGATCAGAAGTAAATTTAAAAAAAAACAATCCTTTCAGCATGGCACAATATAGCTGCGGAACTCCTTGCTGTTAGTCTAAGATTTCACATCAGTTCATGCAGAAACTGAGCAAGTTCACACTAGAGGAATTCTCTGAGAACATTTAAATGCACAGAAATCATGTCTAGCTCAGGATATCACCAATCTGCAAATAATATGGGTTGGGAACATACAACTTTCATGATTACTTTGTGCTTATGCTCTTTCTTTGACGATTCCTTTTTGCTCTAACAAAGACTTTTGGCCTGACTCAGTATGTCTCCTCTTAATACTTACTCTGCAAAATCTGGCAACTCTTCTCTCTCTATTCCCTGCCTTTTTCAGATTGCAAGCTTTTCTGAGCAGGAAGTACATCTTTTCAGTTTATCACCCAAGATCAAGCAGTATAAACTGGACTGGAAGCACTGGCAATAAACACTATTAACAGCGAATAAAGCTTTTATAAAGTATCTTTATGAAAAGATACTGAAGACAGTATTTCCCTCCTCAGTTTTCAATTGATATTAAGGTTTTTAAAACTGCTTACTGTTGAAATCACACAGAACATGGCAAATCATCATTTTAAATGAAAAAGTCAACTTTACATGATGAAAATTATTTGCGTTTCCTTTATTTGCTTTTTAAACCATTGAAACGGGTCTAAATAATATTATCAGTAGAAGCTGAGGAGGCCAGCACAATCTGTAGTCATGTCTTTCAAATTAATTCTGCTACCAACTGCTTGTACAATTAACAGTAGCATGGTGTTTTCCCACTCACTGCATGCAGTATGAATACTGAGCAGTATCTGAAGTACTGAACTTGAAGAACATGATCTGATGTGCATACCTTTTGCCCAGCTGCTCCCATGGGCCCTTGCATGCCTGGCAATCCTTTTGGACCTCGAGCTCCAGGATAACCTGCCAGACCAGCTAAGCCTGGGCTTCCTTTATTACCCTTAAAAATATAAAAATAATTATTATTAGTAGAAAAGTCAGTTGTTTTCATTGTATGCTAAAACAGGCATGGAACATACAGTACATTACTCGGCACTGGTGAGGCTGCACCTGTGTTCAGTTTTGGGCCCCTCATTGCAAGAACAACATCGAGGTCCTGAAGTGTGTACAGAGAAGGGCAATGAAGCTGGTGAGGGGTCTGGAGCACAGGCCTTATGAGAAATGGCTGAGGGAGCTGGGGTTGTACAGTCTGGAGGAGGCTCAAGGACACCTTATTGCTCTCTATAACTACCTGAAGAGAGATTGTGGCAAGGTGAGGGTCAGCCTCTTCTCTCCTGTAACTAGTGACAAGAGTAGAGGGAATGGCTTCAAGCTGCACCAGGGGAGATTCAGACTGGATGTTAGGAAAAACTTCTCCAGAAGAGCGGTCAGGTGCTGGAATGGGCTGCCCAGGGAGGTGGTGGAATCACCGACCCTGGAGGTATTCAAGGAACATTTAGATTTTGTGTGAGGAACATGGTTTAGTGAGAACTATTGGTGATAGGTGGATAGTTGGACTGGACGATCTTGTAGGTCTTTCCCAGTCTTGGTGATTCTATGATTCTAAGCTACTTAATGCTTTCTGTATACATGGACATGTTGATAATACTCCAAAACATACAGAAAGAATGATCAGCAGTATCATCTGGATTTCTGTTAAGTCTTCAAAAAGCAAAAACCTGTCATACTTAGGAAGATAGCTTCATATGCATCCACTGTAGACTGAAGATTATGAAAAGTCAAATAATTGCAATGTAACGAGTCGCTGACTGTTAAGCAAAACAAATGTCAAGCACTCCTTAGCCCATTGCAATGGATTAACTTTAATTTCAAGCCAGAATATCACAGAATCACAGAGGTTGGAAAGGATCTCTAGAGATCGTCTAAGTCCAGCCCCCTGCTAAAGCAGGTGTCGTAGAGTAGGTTGCACAGGAAAGCACAAGAGCCTGCTGTAATACGAGCACCTGGTACAAAAAGCATCCCTAAGCTTGCCACCAATTTGTATTGCACCCAAACCAGAACAGGAAAATTTGTTCAAGCTTCAGAAAGTGCTAGTAGTTCACAGGAGATGGACTACTGTGGAGATAGTAAACGTGCAATTTTTATTTTCCCAAATATATCACCATTACAAAGCAAAATCACTGAATGATGGAGGGTGATGGGGGCTCAGGCTGGTGCACAAATGAATACAGCCATGGACTGAGAACTCACCGACCAAGGGGTTGTGATGTCAGCAAGAGAAGACTATGACCTTGCTGATTCTCATGTACGAATTCAGGTGCTGGCAGAAGCCAGTGTAGACTCGTACTTGGACTGTGGTTGAGCACTGCAGTGAGACCAGGAGTATTGGAAGAGGACTGCCTTGGGTTGTACTGTTGGCTGCCAGCATCAGTTTTTGGCTCCCACAGCACCACCAGTGTTTTCCCAGCCCTGCCTGGTTCAGATGTGCTAGCAGCAGCAGAGGTGAGTGGTGTGGGGACACAGCCCAGGGGAAGCCAATGTGAAGCAAGGGCCTCCTGCTGAGGGACCAGGGCATTGCTGCTGCCTGTGCCAGGACAGAGAGTGACCACAGCCTCCTTCTCTCTCTCTTTTGCAGTTTGTGACACCTTCTGTCTACTGCAGCACCAGCAAGGAGAGTAGCTTCCCTATCCTGCTCTCCCATGCCCACCGTGCAGCCCGGGGCCATGGACGTGCCATTGGATTGGACCTGCCCCATCTGTTGGCAAAGTCGGACAGATATCACCTACATGATCCCCTGTTTCCATCAACTTTGCTATGGCTGTGCGTACTGGTGGGCCAAAAAGACACCGAGATGTGCCATATGTGGGAACAAGACCTGTACAATCCGATTCTCGGTGCGGTCAGATGAAGATTATCTTGAGTGTTCTGTCCCACAGCCTGCAGAACACTCAAATTATGACATGCAGTATGAGCAGGAGCCTGCAGAGCCCGTGCTCCTGCCTCCAGAGCACAGCTTCCCACCTGAGGTCTGGGCTACGTTTTTTGAAGAACATCCAGAAGACCTCGAACCCCTGCTCCAGTGGCTCCAAGAAGAGATCGAGTGGATCTGTGGCAGCAGGTGGTGGGAAGTATTTGAAGGACAGGGCACCATCACAAGCATACTTTGTATGCATGGACTCAACCAGGTGGCCTTGTTACAGGGGCTGCGCTCACTCCTCAAAGACCACACAGCGTCCTTTGTGAGGAGGTTTATCACCACTGCCGCAGCCATGTATGCCCCAGAACTCCGCCGACAGCAGGACAGACGGGATGCTTGTGCAACAGAAGGGCAAGAGGACAGCCCCGCAGCCACCCTCAGCCTCACCACCTGCCAAAGTCCTCCTGCCACTGGCCAAGGCAAGTCTCTCAGCTCTGCAGGCTCCCACGCAGAGGAGCCCCCTGGCATCCTTCATGGGAGTTCTGGGCACCCCACCACCGCCATTGTGCCCTCAGAAGAGCGGGCGGAGGCAGCGGGCCCCTGCACCCAGGGCACGGGCCGTTCATCCATTAGGTCGTGGTGCCCCATGAAGAGGAAGGCCCATAGTAGCTCCCTGGAGTCACACCTGCCCTGCAAGAGGCGGCACCGGCGCTAGGGCTGGCACCCACTGCCAGGCAGAGCACGGCACAGGGGGCTGGGAGTCCCATGCCTATCTATCAGCAAGCTCCTGAGAGAAAATACAAGCTTCAAAAGAAAGAACAAGAACTGGACTGATTTCCAAGATGCCAACAAAACTGAGAATGGCTCCTTCTGTTTAAAACATCTTAACCTCAGAAAATCCTTAATCCAGAATGACAAAAAGAGGGGCAACGTGGAAAACAATTTACCTTAGGGCCTGGTTTTCCCAACAGCCCAGGCTTGCCAGGGTTCCCAGGGATGCCCTCTGGTCCAGAGTAGCCCACTGCTCCTTTCTGCCCTGCTGGCCCCAATTTTCCCTTGAAACAAATTCAAACCATTATAACACAATTAGCACTCCTTCCCTTCACAGAGCTAGATTTCAGTCATAGTATTTCCTAAATCCTACAGTGACACAGGTGAATATTCACAGAGATGGGGAGTTAGCATGTATGGCTTAAAATGCTATTGGCTTAACCTCAGCCTTTCTAGGCTGTGGGATCTGAGGAAGTTCAGACAAAACCGTGGGGCTGACCCCTCTGCATGCAAAGCCTGGAAGATGACTAAAAGTGTTGATAAACTGAAGCAAGGAAACCTAGTAAAGTCATCTAGGTATCTCTGTAAACAAAAATAATCACAGTTGTAGCACAGTAGATGTGCTGCAAGACTTCTGCTTTACTGTCTTCTCTTTGCTTTTCCATTTTTCTTGCATTTCTTTTCTCTCCGACATCTGAAGAGTGATGCTCTCTCTGCAGTCCCTCAGAGGGAAAAGCCAAGTATTTACAAAGGACACACAGTCTGCTTGCCTTCAAAAGGCTATTCTTCCATTCTACCCAGAAGTTAGAAGCTCTGTGAAACAGCTGCATTACTCTGGTTACCGACAATGTTTTGATGTGAGGTAGTAAAATATATTTACAAAATGGTCTTGTGTGGTATAATTTATTAGGAGACCAAAATAGCCTTGATGCGTTTTGTTCTAGGTTATGTTTACAGAACACCTACTGCTTCCTGCTTTCTTTTCCCTTGGGGAAAAGGGATGTGAGTGAGCTTCTTTACAGTTACTCAAGAAACAGCATTAAAAATTTAATCTCAGGGCAAGTCAAAGAATAAAACCTCCAGAGATCCATTATGGACATATGGATACAACCTTCCGTAGGCCACAGCTGTTGAAGGAGCTGATGGGAGCCAGGAGTGAACAGTAGTACAGCTCTGCACAATGTAATGTGATAACCTGCACATGGGCTATGGGCCATATGAACAAATCATCTTATTAAGTAACTGTTCAAGTGGGATGCAGCTTGTTATAATAGCTGCACTTCACTCTCATGTACTGAGTAACTGAGTATAAATTAGTATGATTTAATACAGTCTCAAAAATTATTCTTACTTCCACAGAGGCTCCTTTACACTTACTGTAAATGAGAAACAGAAGGCTTTCTAGTACCACTGCCATGAGTCAATTTTTTTTTTTTTTAATAACTGTTTCTTTCTTTGATAACAAGAAGATCAGAAGGCCAGAACTGCGTTACTTACAGGAATTCCAGGTTTGCCTGTCTGACCTGTTGCTCCTTTCTTCCCTGTGGTTCCCTAAAAGTTACAAATACTTGTGAGCTGACAAGTGTTACAAACAGTCCTTCATGACAATCTGAGAATTTATTTCCTCTCTGGTACAAATATCTACGTTGCCTGGCTTTGAGATGGAGATAGCAGAATGTTTTTCAGTAACTTAATACATCTTACAGTACTTTCAGTACCTTTCAAAAATGGAAATCATTTAAAACTGGCAGTGCTGATGCACTGAATGTATGTGAAAACATGAACATTATTTTTATCTAAAATGTAGACAGAAAAAATACCTAAATACCTAAAAATACCTACCATAATTTTTTGGCTTGATCTAGTAATCTTACTTTGAGACAACTGAGTGATACTGATAGGAGATCCAGCATCTGAGTACTAATTCAGAAAAGCTCAGATTGGGTCAAAAGGATCTGAGGATTCTGTTTATAGCACACGACTTAGTGTTTTATCTTTATCTGGACTTGCACTGCCTCTACTACTCTTTAGCAAATTCCTTATTTCTGAATGACAGTTCAGCACAGCGCAGTACCAAGAGGCTTCATTTACAAATCAGACCACTAAAATTCTGGGAGTTTTCCAAACCTTGTCACAAGAAACTCCACTTCAGGGTATAACTGAATATCACTGAAATATTTCCAAAAGAGCCTCTCATAAATGCTTTACATTACCTCAAAGCAAAAATACTTATCTATCAAATAAAACGTATCTAATAAGATCATTTTACAGTTTTTCATTGGAAATTTTCATTGCCCCTGCAGGTATGAAAAACCAAGCCAAATACTGAATTTCAGCCTTATATAACAGGAAAAAAATACAAACTGTTTCCATGCCGCTGTCAGTCATTTACAAAACTTTCCTACAAGCTTAGTATTTGGAAAAAACAGCCCAATCGTTTCAAAAGAGAATGCGCGTATGAAAACTGAGGCTTTTCAGAGAAAGGCAAGATGCCACTAATGGATACTGCCGTATCAATGCCGAGACATGACACGAGCATCTTAGAAGAATCAAACTGTGCCCGAGAAAGAGAACACAGTGTGATCCCTGTGAAGGTGCCTACTGCCAGATGTAGACACAACCACAAGAACCGCTGGAGCTTCAGTGAGCGCCAGGCACAACACAGTCCACACTTCAGCCTGTTTGTCTCACTGACATTGCTGAGCCCCTGATGAATGGGCTCTTATGGACTTGGATCAGCATGAAAAGAACATTTAGTTAGGTAATTAGCAACAACTCAGCCTAAATCTATGAATCAGCTTGCATATAGATTTCTTACAACAGACTGCAACAAAACTGTCTAGAGCAACAGTCAAACCACAGTGGTAGAAAATGGTCCAAAGTTAAGCAGGGTTCAACTCCAAAGTGCTGATTAAAGTTGTTGAAGACTTAATAGGATGTGCAACATGAGAAGGTGATGGAGAGCCCTAGCTTTCTTGTGACACTAGAATATAAAGGCAAATATCGTGTCATCTTTGAAAATATCCATCAGAAATTATGTTTTACCTCTTAAAAGAAGTTTTATGTATCAACACCTGCATTTCTTTCTTTTTTTCTCCTCCTCCCCCCCCCCCGCCCCAAGTACAGTGAGTAAACAAGAAGAACATACATTCAATTTAAGCACGTTTTATTTACTGTATTTCTACTTACTTCTAAACCTCTTTCCCCTTTCGGTCCTTGCTCTCCCAATTCACCTGGCTCTCCCTTTGGAAAGAACACGTATTAAGTAGGTGAATAATATCATTTGAACAAAAACAAAAATGTGATTTCAACAACTAGTAGAGAAACCTCACTTTTGGAAACACTTACTGGGGGCCCCTGTTGTCCAATTGGTCCTCTAAGCCCTGGAAGACCCACGTGACCCTGGGAAGCAGGAAATAAAACATACTGCAATACAAATAAATCAAGGTATTGTGCTCAATAAGATACAGATCTGCTTCTAAAGACCATCTTGGGAGGTGTTGAGTGGCCTCAGCTTGACTGATTTCACCTGCATGAAGAATGCTTAGCTTGCCTGAGATGAAATCTTAGGGATCTTCTCTTCTTTAAACTCTCTATTTCAAACTAATTTAAGAGGATTTCTGTATTTTAAACATTTCTGCACTTTCACAAGCATAGGCTATGTTTGGTTCTTTGATTTATTACCATGCCTATCTTCACTGGCTGTGTAACTTAAACAGGATATTCTGTGTCAAGAACTGTTTTGTATTTCAACAGACAAACAGAGTTACTATTCATCTGAGTTTGCTGAAAGACTGCATACAACTAATGAATAACTATTAGAATTAAAGAATAATTTAAGTTGGAAAGGCTCTGATCTAGAGCAACTAAGCTTAAGAAAGGCCATCAAGCTGTGTAGGATCATTGCCTAGTCGGGTTTAAAGTTCCTCCAAAGATGAAAATACTTAAAAAATAATAATAATTAAAAAAAAAAGTGTTTCCTTGTGTTCAAATGGAACATTTCACATGTCTCAATCTGTGCCCTTTGCCTGTCACTGCACACTACCGTGTTTAGCATCTTCATTCTCATTACTTTCCATTAGGTATCTATATGCACAAAGATTCCCTGCCTAAGTTTTATTTTCTTCAGGCTGAAGAGTCCTTGCTCTGCCAGCTTCTCCTCATATGAAACATACTCCAATCTGTACTAGGAACACATCAGTGTAGTGATGCACAAGCACATTCATTCTGCACATATGTGAGAGAAGATGATACTTTTGCTGCATGAGTCTGCACGTATGCATTGCATCCATGTTCAAATGGAAAGTATTAGAAAGCAAGATGTATTACCTTGTAGCCTTCAGCACCAGGTTCTCCTCTATCTCCACGTTCCCCAGTGGGCCCCTGTAAATAAAAAAAAGAGAGCACAATGCAGCAGCTGAACTGAAATACTGCAGCAGTGAAGTGAAGAAGAATCTGACCAACCAGATGGAATGGAGGATCCAAAATATTACATTCAGCTTGTCTAAAGGAATAAACATTATACTTTTTCTAAACAAAATACATCGCAGTCAGGAAGCACTATCTAAAATATTTTCTAACTGAAGAAGTTAAAAGATAGAACTTCCATGGGCAAAAATGAAGTCAGAACATTGAGTTCAGCAGAAGTTTTGATATATATGAATATTTCATGGTATCAGAATTATGAATCTCATGAATGACCACACTTTGTTTTCAAGGAATACAAGGAAAAGTCTCATGTGGTTTCCGTAAGACAGCATGTGGTAAATGAGGTTGTTTTTCACAAAAGCTTGCTACACTCAGAACCTGTTTTAATTCTGAAGTTCATCCTAATAAGGAGGCAATCTCAATCCCTCAGGTCACTTCTCAGGAATGAGAACTGAGCAGAAGCAGAGGGAATGGCATTATTTCTTGACTGATAGTTCTTACTGCTGCATTCTGACAGCTTACTGCCCCTACTTCAGGGAAAGCCTCTTATTCCAATCCCAAAAAAAGGGATCTTCCCCAAAATTTTAACTCTTGTTGCAGCAAATTTATCATTTTTCCCTTTGAATGAAATTTGGTGAAATATTTTATGCCCACAGAAAGTTTGGCCAAGACTTTGACATCCAGCACTGAGCAGCTGAAATAAGAACAGCCTCATCTATCCATGTCTGAGATAAAAGCACATAATGAAAACTTGGTGAGGCATAGCTAGTTGCAGTGTATCAGGAACTAACAAATTGGCCAGATCCACCAATAGATACTGTTACGCAACTGCTTTTATACTCTCCAAGGTTTCAGCATGTTTGTGGCATGTTTCTTTAGGGAAATCTGCAAAGTGAACAGACCTTGCTTGCAATGTTTGAGCAGTCAGTTCAGCTACAAGAGAATCAACTGAAGTCTCCTCCCATGCATTTCCATAATTAAGCTAAAAACCTCACTTAGGCTGTGTTTAGTTACACCTGGGTCTTATAGTCCCTGCATTTTGGGGAGTGAGGAGAAATATAAAGGTTAAACTGAAGAGAAACAAGCCCTAAGTACTGCTCCTGGCACAAAGCTTTTAATAGGATTTTGAGATTGCATTTAGGTTTTGGGCATGGTCCTAGTTACTTCAAAAGAGATACTTCACATACAAACTTAGCAAACAAAAAGTTACAAAATGAAGGTATTTAAGTCAGCTAAATTAGCTTTGTAGTGATAATGAAGTAAGTCAAAACATACTGGTTATTAAAGCAATCAGGTATAATTCAATATAAAACAGAGGAAAAATTTATGTTTCAAAATGCACTGATTCAAACACAGACTAATGGCATTAGCGTATTTAAACACAAGGCACATACTCTTAAGCAGGAGAGAGCACATGGCTTCATTTTTCAGAGTGAGTTTATCAATGGAAAGACCATCACTCTATAGTTTTGCACAAGGGGGGTACCGATTCCTTTGAAAGTGATAAGAAGGTTCAGAAAGAGCTCACATTGTCTCATCTTGAGGCACTAATATGATTTTTTTGAGGAACAAAGACCTACTGGTTCACCTATGGGCCCAGGTGGTCCAAGTACTGTATTGTCTTCGCCTGGGTAACCCTAAAATAAAGGTAAACATTAAAAACATACTTGTAAGTTCCACATTGTCTGTAATGCATACATATTCAAACGTAGTAATACATCAGAAAGCATACTGTATAGACGCTACTAGTGAATATGATGCAGAAGGTTTTAGGACAGTAGAAGTCACAACACCATTTCGATATGCACCGTCTTTTTAAGAAGCAAATATAGGTCTAAAGAATCCTAAGTATTTGCTCTGCTCTTAAAAGCAGCTATTATAGAAGTATTTGAACATTGTCCATGTTCTTAGGAATTGAGGAACAGGGTATTTGACAAGAGTAAAAAAAAAGAATTTCTTCCACTGTTTTAAGAAATATAACTAACATAGACAAATAAGAGTCCACAAAACTCCAACAATCAGCCTAAACATGATCATTCTATTTTTTACTTCAAGTACAAAGTGATGATCATCTAAAGCAATAGACAAAGCAGTTGTGTATTTCAACATATTTTATACAAAGAGATTCATATTTTCATTATCATTACAGGTCTCAAAAAGTGCACCAAACTGCATTTTCAGAAGCATCAAAGCAAGCTAAAACAGCTCCCAACAGTTTTGTTTTCAGACATTGTTTCTAGAAATCTTTTCAAAAGCTATTTGTAAAATCCTCACTAACTGCCTAGTAGCAGCATTCATTGCAAAACTTGCCATAACATATGGACATATTTCTCTGTCAGGTGCAACTCTAAACTAGTCTTTATGAAGGGAATCTCTTTACCTCCCTGGGGCCACAGGGGGTTCACTTTTCCTGAAAACTTGTTTGCAGGGTTTGGGGCTTTAAAGACAAGTGAATTTAACACTAAAAAGCCAAACTGGGGCAATTTCCTGCCCCTAACATTTTATATCAAGCATCACAATTGGACTTTCAGCAAAATTCATGGGAGTATTCACAGGACTAAGGTTAAGTGATTGCTTCGCAGTTCCCACACTGATTATTTCTATCAGCAGTGCTTACTGAGGGCAGCAGTGCTATCTGATACAAGATAATGTGGGTTTTTTTAAACAATAGATACCTTGTTTTCTGAAACATGAAACATTTCAACAATAATTCAGAACTCTGTTTCCATTAAGATCTGTTCCCCAATTTGTAATTCTTTGCATGTTCTCTCACAATACTGAATAAATGGTGGCTTTTTCTGCATGCTGTGGAAAGCAGTGAGTATGCAGTAGTATTTCCTCTTTTGTGGTTATTCAAACCATAAAAAAGAATAACCTATCTTCATACCTTTTCTCCTTTGGGTCCTGGGGGCCCTGAAGGCCCTGCAGGACCTTGGTGACCCTAAAGAATGAAAGAAAACAAAAATTAGTTCCAATACAAACAATTAAAGAAATAATTAATTCCAAACTTTAATTTAGCTACTCATTGCCATTATTTTTGGCTGCTTGCTAGTAATGCAACACAGTGATGTGGGACAAAATTAATGGGCAGTGGCAGAAAATTTATTGTGTGCAGGAAAATCTTGGGAAGCCAAAGGCTGATGTCTAACAATGGCTTGATGCACGTCAAGGCTTGATCTTCAGGGCTAGGGCCGCAGATGGAACATTCTGTTTGGAGCAGACATGGCAGTCTGGTCCATATGAGGAAGATTCAATCCATATATGATGACCATCAGAGAACAGCAATTTTTATTCAGTAAATGCCACAACATTTTTATATCCTTCAGCTAATCTCATTAAATCAGTGGATCTGTTAGTGAAAGGGAAACAGCCTGGCCAGATGGTAAGCAGAGGTAGTGGTTTGCTTAATTCTCTTCATATTGAATAGCTGTTGTAATTTAATAGGAACTTTTTTAAAAAATAGAGTGGGATGCACTGAAAAAAGCAAAGGAAAGTTTCAAATCTGATACAAAAAATGACTGCTAGCAAACTTGCAAAAAATAGCCAATGTTGCTTAAGGCTTACACTTCTGAGTAGAAAATCAGGTGTGATACAAATATATGTATCTGATACAGAAGACATTTGTGTATCCTAGCAGAAGGGCCCACATGATATGTGAAATTATCTAGAACACCTGCATGCACATGAATTCAGTCAAAAACTCACCCCATAACCTGGAATTCCTAGCTCTCCTTGTGGTCCCATTTCTCCTGGACGTCCCTGATAAATGCAATAATCAGTAATAGAAAAAATGAGCTTCCTTTTAAAATATTACAACAATGCAAACTTTATAAAGTAATCTACAGATACTGATATTTGAGAACCACAGATTACTTCCTTGTTACGTCCAACTTCATTTGTTCATAATTAAGATCAAAAGAATCTGAGGCTTTCAGAAGTGTGGCGGAACTTCATGTGTTCAAAGGACACAATGCGGCACTCTGTGGCCACAGGACTGGACCCTGGAGCTGTAATATAGGCACATATTGGATGCATTTGGTTTTGCATCTGCCATCACACAATGTGAAGTATGCATGGAGATCTTGTGATGAGTTCATAACGTTAGTGGGAATACACTTAAACCAGTTAACTGTGGACTAGATAGGACTGTAGCCCATTCAATAGTGCTATAGCAGTCTTCACCCAAAATGCTGTTTTGGCCACAACTAAGGCTTTATTTATGTAGTAGCAAAACCCATGTTCTTGGAGTCAAAAAGGTTTAAGAAACAGTAACGTAAGTGGAATTACATCTAGACTGTGGGGTATGCATACTCCACGGCACACCCTGCCATCCTGCTCTCTGATTGACAGATCAAAACAATGATCAGAACATGAGATGACTTCCTGCTGGTCCATGAGTTTCTGTCTGGACCAGTGGTGTTAGAATAACACCAGAAGGCCAGAGCACACACTGGCAGCCAGGAGCTGTGAGGGACTTCTAGACAGAGTAAAACCTCTGCATCTCCAGCTACAGCTTTTGATATTTATATATGCTACAGCTGTGACTTGGCTATTTCAGTGAAGAGACAGGTCACTGCTAAACCACAAATGCATAAGCTCTTAAATAAGCTTATTGTATACAAACCAAGGGGCCTCGAGTTCCTCTTGCACCTTTGGGACCAATTTTTCCAGGTTGGCCAGAATCACCAGTAGGTCCAATTTCTCCAGGAGGGCCAAGCTGCCCTTTTTCCCCCTGTTAGTGTAATTTTATTAAAAATAATTAGAGATTGGTACTATGTTTTAAATGCATTTCATGCCTAATCAAAGTGTGTAACAGCATTATTTAAGAAGAATATTACATTTACATGTTGTTTATTGTAGTTCTTAGAATGTCTGAATCCAGAACTCCTTTGGAAAAAAAAATCTGCTAAAACCTTTTTTTTCTTTCCAGTCAGTCAAAGATGAACATCTTTTGATAGCAGCAGAAGCTGTTCTGAATTGCACATCCAGATTTACTATCCTGATAATAAAAGAATAGCTTGAGAAGTTAAAGGAAACAGGGATGGACTTAGATTGAACTATTTTACCATTAGGCTGCAGTATGAAATTATTAACATATAAAACCTACTGATATCTTTCTAGATGCTGACTAGCATTCACTGGTGTCGAGGGATTGAGTGGAATTATTTTGTAATGTAAATTCAAGTTTCAGACAAAAGGAAGGGAATTTGGGAAGATGAAAAGTAGTACCTTCTTTCCCAAACGGCCCCTCTGACCTGGGTTTCCCAGCATTCCTTCAGGACCCTGTACATTTATAAGGGAGGCAAAAATAAATGGTTCAGAAAGGCCCTGGAAACATATTTAAATTGCGCTCCAAAATAGATAACTAAGCAGGCTTTTGTTTTAACAGAGCAGTGGGAGGAAAAATCTCATTAACTGCCGCTATGAGGAAGTTAGAGGGGCTGTTTCAAGTTACAGCAGAAATAAATGGGCAAACATAAGGGATCACTTATCAAACTCATGGAAATGAACTGGACATTAAAAACAAAACAAAGCAAACAAAACAAACAAACAAAAAAAAACCCATAATAAAACTTGCCCAGACAGAAAGCATTACTTCAGGAAGAAAGTTGCTTCTGGAGTTAGAGAAATGCAGTGCACTAATAAAACCTTGGGGTTGTCAAGTGCCAAGAGCAGGGCCTTGACAAAATCTGCTGGAGAGGAGAGACCCTGATCAGTGCACAGTGGGGCATTCCACTGCCAGCCTCATGGTGGTTGTGTAAGTGGTTGTGCTGCCTGTAGATGAGGGCTGCCACAGAGCTACAACCCCACTGTCCTCTGGGTCACTACAAAAAATGACACTCAAAAAGGGCTGGGAGTGCCCAGAGTGTATTGGTTTCAATTTACCCAATAGCTCTGTAAAGGCAAGGAGGTAATTTAGCTTTATTTTTGGGTAAGGTGAGATACAATAAAGTTCAAACAGAATAGTGAAGCTCATTTGTTGCTTCATTTAAGGAAAATGCAATGTTACTCGCACCTCCAACAAAACTCCCACAAAGGGAATTGATTTCCTTTTTTAGACCAGGTTTGTTGTGATCTGTCCACAGCTCTAGAATGAGGTCAATCCAAAACTGTGATACAAACTCCCCAGATGCTGGGGAGGACGAGTGGGGAGGGAGGCAGCTCTGCAGCCACCTTTGGAATGCATGGAACAGAAATGTGAAAAATACCCTGCTAACCACATCCTCCCAAACTCTGAATCATCAGACCCGCCTGCCTCACTGAGGCACAGCAGTGCTGTTGATGTTTACTCTATACAAGTATAATTACATACAATGCAGATATGCCAGGCATGAGCTATTTTATGATAATTTTAATGCATGAAACATTCCTGCTTCTCCAGAATTGACAATCCACAAAACGAAAAAAAAAGTCAGGGTGATATTACTGCGTCATAAATTTCACGTTTTTCTGTAGTGCACTCTAAGCTGAGACAGTTAAAAAGTGCATTTTCTTCCTCCACTAGGAGTTTTTTTGTTGTTTTTTTTTTCCTGTGAAGAAACTAGGAGTAAAGAAAGCAGACTGTCATTCTGAGGCTTAGAGGATAGGGAGGACAGGGCTCACAGCTGGTGACAGCTGGCCCTCCAAACTGCTGTTTACTCAGATTCCATCATCATGTAAGAGCTACAGTGAAGACAGCCAAGGGATTGTGAATGAGAGCATGACAATTTTGGGTGAGGGAATCTGATGTCTGACTTGAGACTACATACTTGCTTTAGAAACTGTGCTCTAAAAGATTAGTTTATATTAAGTAGTTGCATAAAACTTCAGCAGAGTAGATTAGATGGATGGATTTTAGGTGCTAGGCATAATGCCAGAACAAACAGTAAATTGATCTAACAGTGTTAACTGTGGATCACAAGGTTCATTTGCTATTTGACCTATGCATGCATGCTGCCATTTCTTTCCATCTGTCATCTCAGGCAATTGGTGATCCCATGATATGTTTATTTAATTCCTTTCATAAAAGCACCAAAATGCAGTTAGTTAATAAATAAATGTTCTTTAAGAACAAAAAGAATTTCATCCTTTCTTTTTTAAATTTTTTAAATTTCTTATTGTATGTGTCTCATTACAGTTCCATTAACAATGTAAGAAGACAAGACTCACTAAAGCACAAAAGCATCAATTGAAGAAGGGCTGCCTGACACAATAGTCCTTCTCTTCTGTAAGTCAGCTTCAGTATGGGCTGGACAGCATTTATAGTAATGTCTTTACATCACCTTGACAGAAGTGCTGAAAGACCACTGCTAAGAAAGGCAGACTGGCCTCCCATGGCAACTGATCACAAATCAGCAGTAGGTGTTGTTCAGATTATGAGATACCTCCTGTCATGTGATACTCGTTTTAGGTAATTTTTGACCTGCTCTGCATATCTTAACAAAGAATGCTACATAATCCACACCAACACTTTAAGAAATCTTGTGATGTTGATGTCTGTGCTGCACTAATTTTTAAAGACACCTCAGTGTTAAATGCATCACTTTTTCTAGAAATGTTATTTTTAGACACTGGTGTTCTCTTTAAGGTGTATTAAGTTAGGCATATATTTGGTGAGAGTATTAGCACAGAATATCCTGGTCTAAAATTGGAGCCAACACCTGTGTGTTTTAAGTTCTAGAGACTCATTATTTACAAAGTCCTCAAAATGGCAATTCTTTACCCTAAAGAACTTTTAATCTAAACTGAAAACTAAATAAA
The DNA here is from genome assembly GCF_038088225.1 of Cyrtonyx montezumae. Classification (NCBI taxonomy): domain Eukaryota; kingdom Metazoa; phylum Chordata; class Aves; order Galliformes; family Odontophoridae; genus Cyrtonyx; species Cyrtonyx montezumae. Next base: position 13,499,372 of record NW_027071825.1, read on the forward strand.
ACTAAACAGCCCTGGGACAGTAAACAAACCCATTAGTAGGGAAAGATACAAAGCAATGAAATATCTGACAGCACTAGTTGTGATAACGTATGCAACCAGACAGATTCTTTGGGCATTTTTTTAAATTTAGAGAATGATTTAGTTCAGTGAAATTACCCACAGTCTCCAAATTAAGGTGAGGATTGAGCCTAATAACAGAAGGCTGCCTGGAGAGACCTCAAGAGAGGTCAGGCTGTGTGGTGTATGTATCTAGGTGACAGGTGTGAAGAATTAGTGTCTGCTGAGAAGTCCCAGATTTTTAAAACAGGGAAAACATTTGTCTCTCTAAAATCCCAAACCACATAGAAAAGATAGACAAGCTCAGTTAAAGATGGTAATCTCTCAATGCAAAAGGAAAAAAAAAGTAAGTAAAATAAAAAAAAAAAAACCTAAAAAGTAAACAAACAGAAAGCTCACTTCATATTGAAAATACTTACAGGAGCACCTATTATGCCAGGTTCACCAGGGGGTCCAGCAATTCCTGGCATTCCCATTTCGCCTTTTTCACCAGCTTCTCCATGAAGTCCCTGTTCTCCAGGCTCTCCCTAACACAACACAAAAAATCTTTCATCAAGTTACTGCTCTAAAACTTATTCCTGAGAAAAGAGAATTCCAAATCTTCAAGTTTGACCAAAGAAAACAAACAAAAATGAAAAAAAGAAAACCACAACAAAAAAAAAAGCCCCAAAAAACCCCAGAACACTACCGTGCTAGTACTAATAGGAATCTTTCCAGTCAAGGCTTCATGTTAAGGTAAAACCTTTTCTACAGCTTATTCGTACACTCATTCTACAGCCAGATTTTGCCTCATCTGTCTCCAAATACTGTGAAGGTGTAACATCCCCTGTCCTTGCACCTGTCCTAGTCCCTGGCACAGCACTGATCTGATGCAGGAAGTGAAGCACTGGGCTTGGTCTTTCTGGCATGATGTTCACAAGCTGCACTGAGTTCTTCACTTTAAATTTTTCTGCTAAGCCATTCAGTTTTGCAGAGCAGGTCTGTGCCATTTAGGCTTATAATATACAGGGCTTTCCATGGTAAAACTGCATGCACTCAACTGGGCTCTGCTGAGTTTGTGAAATAGAGAGTGGGGAAAAAAAGGCCTTAAAATTAATGACTGTTTATGTTTATGTTTATCTTTAAACTTTTTACCTTTTTACTTTTTACTTTTTAAAGTTTACCTTAAAATTAATGACTGTTTATGTTTAACTTTAATTAATGACTGAAAAAAAGAACCTACCTTTGGGCCATCTTTTCCCTGAACACCATCTTCTCCTGGAGGTCCTGGTTCACCCTTACAAAAGGGAACAGTTAAAAATAAAGTTATTGCCACAGGCTGAACTTCACCAGACTTCCTTCTCCCTTGGTTTTACAAACACTTATTATCATTTTGGACTTTCTGAGTTTGGACAACTTTTATGACACTGAGATAGTTCATTTTGCCTTCATTTTTCTCTTATTTACCGTGACAGTGACAGCCCTGTGAACCTGGAGCACCGAAAAACATAAAAGACGATCAGCATTAAAAAAAGAAAAAAGGCAAGGTTAGGCTGGTATAACAATGAACAATTGGACAGTGTCACTGAGATTGCTTAGTTTTGGAGTACAGAACATGTAATTGCAGTAACTAAAAAAAATACACCTATCCTGTCCTAAATTTCTATAACTACTGTATCGGTATGTTCAGTGACTCAGTTTAGGGCCATGAGAAACCTCATTTACCACCAGTAACTACACCACAATGTTTTAGAATGTTTGCTTTTCTCAGGACTTGATCCTGAAAGACAATGGCAACTCGCAACTTTTGATGCAGGTAGCAGAACAGAAAACACAAGCTGCCCTCTACTAATAACATGGAATTTCAGTCATAAAAGTATGCTAAGTATGGAACTGCCATGTGGATTAGTATGACACACAGCTGTATTTGTAGAATGCAACTTACTGGAGATTTTGGGCAGGAAAAAAAGATGACAGCAAGGAACTAATGGGACATTTGAGCAGTATAATGGGAAGACATAAGTTTAAAAGAATACAATTTATGCTCTTTTACAAGTACCATAGATAAAAATCTGTCTCTAGCAGAGAGACATTTTCATCCTTCAAAGGTATACAACTATCTGAGTCATGTGAATGAGGTAAGAAAGACATACAGAAGGAATAAGCAGGTACATCGGTGTTTGGTGGAATAGAGTGCTGAATGAGATCATTCACCACAGCATGGAAAGCAAATCAGCTGCACGAGATGGTGGTACAGAGAGAATCTATGATTCAATGATACCCTGCTCTGTTGGTGCAATAAATTTCCGATATTTTGCCTAACCTCTACAGAGAATTACTTCATGCAGTTGTCTTAACACCTCTGGATTTAGTTTCCTGCTCAAACCAATAATTTCTCAGTGGCACTGTACACCTAGAAATATTTCAACAACATAATTAATACTCTTTTTAACTTGCCACGGTATTGTATATGTTCTTTTAAAGGATATATGAAAACAACTTATTAAATTCTCTTCCTAAATGAAGGTTTTATGACAAGTTTGTAACTTTTTTTTTTTTTTGAAGAAACATTCACACCAATAGCTCACCCTTAAGCCTTGGTCGCCTGGTTCTCCAGCCTTCCCAGCAGGCCCAGTGTCTCCCTGAAATGTCACAAGAAAATTAAGACAATGAACGACAAGGGACAATACTTCTAACAACGACAAGGTTTACAGATAATGTGGTCATTATGATAACACTTCGTAATGGCTCACATCTTGTATCACTCTCTGATTGGTTACTGAGTCAAATCACTTGATTTGCATTTATGGAAACTGAAAAATTTAAATAGTCCAAGAGAATAATTTCAGCATTTACCTTTGTGCCTGGTTCTCCCTGCAGGCCAGGTTCTCCTTCAGGGCCAGGAGGTCCCTGCATGGTACAAGAGCTACTGTTACAGATGGTCATCAGTAATTTTGGAACTAGCAAATAATACAGCCAAAATACAAGCATAAATATGAAATGAGATACTTGGAAAGCTGCATGTCTGAAAAATTAAATAAGAAAACACAGTTGCTTGGTCTTCTTGGAGACTGACAGAAGGAAAGTACAGAGAAGTTCAGGATTGTACTGTAGATGAATAGATAGTGAAGACACAACAGCACCACTAAGCTTGCAACTTTTATCATAAATTACTAGCAAACTGAGAAATAATCTACCTTTTGCAAATCTTACTGACAACTCTGTCACTGCTGTGGCTTGGATTCAAGTAGATACAGTCTTTGGAAAACAAATATAGAAGTCTTCAGATTACTTCTTACAGAATTCACATTTAAAAATTTCTTTTCTTTTAACTATTTTCAACAGACAGTCAGAAGACTGGGTTCTGGGTGACTGGGAAAGTACACTTCTCTGAATAAGCCAAATCCTTTTTGTTCTAAGTGAGCTCACTCCTCAGCTACTTTATTGCAAATGTAGCTAATACATTCTGTCATATTTCTTTCACTGAGTTATTAAAAACAAAGCAAAAATAGAAGCAAAAATTAGCAAGAAGACCAGCTGCAGCTGCTTTTCATCATCTACCATTTGCAAAGACTTATGATTAATATTGCTCCAGTTGCAAACTCCCATTCTTGGATAAGCGGTCTAACTGCAAGGAGAAAGCTTCTTGTTTCTCTCCAAAACTGATTGCTATAGATGTCATGACTGCATGCCTGACAGAAAAAGCTACTTATTTAAGATAGCCTATAAGTAAGAGAGACTCACAGCAGCTCATGGTATTTAAATCAGCTACGGGTAATAATTGAACATGTTGTCCAGGTATATTCTGTTGCTTGAGTGTTTCTAATTAGAATACAGATAATTAAAAACTCACCTCAAAACCCATATCTCCAATTGCACCAGCATCCCCTGGTTGTCCTCTTGGACCCTGGCATCAAACAGAATTTTGGACGCATTATTCAATCAACATTAAGTTGTATTTTGCAGCCTCGACTTTGACCCTTCAAAACTCTACCAACCGGTATAAAGAAATGTATTTAATTGTCTTTCCTCTTGAATCCTCAGTGTATGTAAGTACCATGATCATGTACAGTACTGAAGACCTTGACACACTAGAATAACAGATTTCTTAGAATAACACAGATGTCTCTTCTTATAGACCAAAAGTAAACTATCATCTCAACTAAGCTCTCCTCTTGATTAACTGAGACTTTGTTTAATTAAGGATTGTTAGACTGTCTGGTTTGTTTTGTGGAAAAGCCTACAGTCTGGTACTGAATTAACTGGAAACAACTACTGTGGATTTAGCAACATTTAGACAGAACAATCACTGAGGTGTAATGGAGTAAGGCTGAGGCCTTTTTGATAACATCAGTAACTATGCTATAAGCACTTTCTTACAAGGCACACTTATAAATAATAAATTGACTGCAATTACACACCTATGAATTGCTTCCTGAAGCAACATTCTCGATCTATATGCACCTAAGATTGTTCATCTCTGCTCATTGCATAGGATTTGTGTGCTTGGGGAGCAGAGCTTGCCTGTAACAGCTTACATTCATAGAGGCTATGGAATCAGCTGTATGTCAAGACAAATCAACCACCTAGATGTATCCAGTCTGAACTCTGAGAAAGTTCATTGACATTTACCCCTCTTGGACTTATTGTGTTTATAAAGATACTATGTTCTAAATATTTCCTTTATTTATTATTTAATGTAAAGCAAAGATGCTGCTACCAGTGTTTGCGGTAGAAGTCTTCTAAGCAAATATTTACTTCTTTTTTCCTTTAACTTCCTCCTTGGACTATGCATATGGATTTACTTCTAATGACTTGGCAGTGACAACATAAATCTGTTCTTGCTTTGTAGCACCAATGTAAACTGCATATGAGTAAGAAGACTTCAGCAGATGGCTTTTTTTTTTTTTACCTTATAGCTCTAAGTATAGAGACTGCAGTTAATTTCTTGTTAAGAATTCATTTGGGCTACACTGAGTCCCTTGGTTTTGGTTCACAGTAACTCCATGGCATTCCATGATGCAGGTGTACCAAAGCTTATGTATGACTCAAGTAGTAATATCCCCATAGAGCTAAGCCTGCTGGATCGGTAACACATCTTTCCCTTGTGACTTCCAGGGAAATTCATAAGCCAAACACAGAGCAAAATAGAGATTCCTTTTAAACATTAACAACAGATAGTTTGCCAACAAGAATTTTACTGAATTGTCTGAAAAGTAGGCAAAGTTGCTGTGTGGTTTAGATCAAGTCTGCTACTAAAAATAGTTCCAACTACCTAAGTTTACACAGCCAGTTCTTACGTAGTGACCAGCTGATGGCAAAATCAAACTGCTTGCAAACACAGTTAAACAAAAGAGCCATGCATTTCATTTTGTAATATCTTGTGTCATATTCATGGCTTCTTCCTAGCTCCACAGACCATTTCCCAAAGACATTTTTCTTCTCTAGCACTGAAAATAAAAATTCCACTCACAAGTGGAATTTCAGTTCTTACTCTGCACATATATATTCTACAGTGATGAGCACTACAGAAATATAGGTCGCCCAAGAGTAGACCTCTTAGATTTAATAAGGCTGGTAGTCATTCTATACACATAAAAATTCAGGTTTGAAGGGAATAGCAGGTATTTTACACATAAGCTTTGCATTGCAAGGCTCTCAGACACTACAACACTCCTACAAGTTAGCAACTGAAATAAGTCAGCAACTGCATTCAAAAGACAAGTTAAAATAAAACCTGTTTTCTAGCCCTCCCAGTCCTGTAAGTGCAATGGCTTTCTGTAAGTATGTCAGCCTATGAATTAGTAGAAATAATATTTAATAATGTAAGAAATTGTTAGAAATAATATGCTTTATATCAACAATTCACTTTCAAGATTTGAATTACCTGTGTGTCCTTTGCTGTACAAAACACTTCAGAAGCAACAAAAGTACACAGTTTTTAACATCTTTTACACTTCAGCACTACAGAATGACTTACCCAAAGTCCCCTCCTCTAAGAAAGTACATTTTCTTTCACTGTATTTATACAATATGACTTATCCCCAGAGATGGTGACGCAATAATATTCCTATCATGGCTATACATTTCAGTACTTCATATGTATTTGCTACACATCCTGCACAATTGTCTGTTACAACATTTACCACGTAAAAGTGAGTGTGACTTTGAAATGATAATAATCAGAACAAGAATCCATTCAGCAGAGGAATGTCTGAGGTTTTTTAGACGTCTTTTTGTTAATGAAACTTTAATCTGCCAAGTAGACTTGGTCCTTGTGCTCTTGAACAACAATCCAAAGATATCCGAAAAAACACCACTAATATCTGTGTTGGCACATACATGTCTACCAAAATTTAGAGCAGAGCCACCTACCAGTGCAATACAGATTTTGCTGTGATCTCCTATGTTGTGCATGCATTAGTATAGTGCTTCCTAGCATGATTAACAGTCTTTTTATGTACAAGTAACACCAAGCAAGGGAGGCAGACTTCAGTCCTGTAGTTAAAGAACTATTACCCCACAGTCCCTATCCATGCACTGTTGACAACATAAAACCTTGGTAAAACAGAGCTTGAGTTACTAGAGAATTCAGTACAATATGTGGAAAAAATTTTATGCAGGCATAAGGATCAACTTACTGGCTCTCCCATTGGTCCTCTGTCTCCTGTGGTTCCAGGAGGCCCAGGCAAACCCTCAAAGATTAAAATAAAATGAAGGAAAATAAAAAGTCAGTTGGAAACAGACTGTTTTACATTCTATGAAAAACCACTTCTCTATCTCATTTCAGCTCTCAATAGCTTGCTCAGAAATACTTAAGAAATACATGCAGCCGCATTTTCTGGATGACACACATCACCACATCACTAGCCCTTGTCACAGGTGAAGAAGCTCCAAACAAATCTCTGCAGTTTCTTTTACATAGAGATGGATCTTGGCTGACCCACCATTTACCAGATCTGTTCTCCTTTGCCTCAGGTGCTGCTGGATGTGCAAACTGGGCATACCCACAACGTTATGAGTGTCCTGTCCTATAAAAGTTATTTGAGATGACCAGTAAGGTTCACACCCCACCTTCCTTTCTGTTTAACCTGGCTTACAGCATGTCTCACATCCTCCTCTAGAAACTTCATCTGTAGGAGTACTAGTACAAGATACTGTACTATCTTGTACATATTATGTATGTATCTATATACACACACAAGTCGCAGAGAAGGAAAAGAGAAACACACTGTCAGTGGTGAGAGGCATCAGGCTTACCAAACTGACCAGAAGAGGCAAGAGAAATGCAGAGGCAAACAGCATTCTGGAGTCTCAGTTTCAGCCCTGAAACACTACCATAACTGCTTTGCTAATATGTTTTGGCTTCCTTCCTTCTTGAATATCCCCTACCATTTGGATTAATTGATAACTTTCTCAGTAGAAGACAGAATATCTTAGATTTCCATTGAAAAAAACTTCTAGAAGAGGAATTTTCTCCTATACAATTGATATACCTCATATTTTTCTATATGTTGATAGTATCCACCTAGTTTAAAATCTGTCAAGTAATTTTCTATGACACAGTGACCCCCTCCCTTAAAAGTACAACAAAATTACTAGCAAAGCTACTTCTAGCCCCTCCAAACCATACACAGCTGCTGATCTACTGCAATTTGTGATCATACTATGTGGGCCCTCATCTACAAAAGCACTGGTCTAGTAGAACACTGCTATATTCACACTAACTCTCATTTCTGCCTCTGATTCCTTGTACAAAAAATTCAAACTCTTATGGTTAGTTTTCAAGCTTCACTAAAAAAAAAAAAAAAAAAAAGTATGATATATTAAAAAGTATGACATTTTGTGTCTTGGAAGAAGTGCTAGAGCACTTAATACTCACAAGTGCTCCTTGATCTCCTCTTTGACCTGGATTTCCAGCTTTACCCTGGTCCAAGAGAGATTTTGAAAGATGTTGGCCTCTGATAATTTTGAGGTACAGGTCAGAAACTGGTAGCAAATGCATTAAGGCTTAATACAAAGACTGGCTCCAATACTTACAATAAGCCCAGAAGTGCCTTTCTTTCCTGGATCTCCTCTTTCTCCCTGATAAATAACAACATGTGAGTTCTATAGGTATTTGCCATATAAGCTGCATACTGGCGATGTCAGTTTAAACGCTGGAAAAGTACAGAAACTGCAGATTCAGGCTTAGATGGGCTTTTACTACACTTAGGGAGTACTTGTAGAAAGCATAAACTTGCAAGTCTCTTCCTGCACTAAATGGAAATTTATTATGGCTTCCAACGTTGACTTTCTGGTGATGGTAAGGTGTTGGGAGCATTGCCTGTCACAGTCTATCTACATGTTTTGTATGATGTTGAGCAAAGGAAACACTCACCTTAGTGCCTTGTGTACCTGGCTCTCCAAGAGGACCATCTAGACCTCTAGGCCCCTGAATATTGAACATGTAATTAGGAACATTAATTGTGCATTATTTTGTATCAAAATATGCAACATAAGCTTTAGGAGAGGGAAATCTATTTTGTTGGCACAAACACTGAAAATTCACAGGATGAAAAGCAATTTTCCTGGCATGTTAAGTGTGAAATAAAGCTTCAAAGAATAAAAGTAGTTTCTGGCTTGCTGCAATACAAATTTTAGAATAAGGATATATATATTTAAATATATAAACAAGGTGTTAGGGGCTCTGTTGGACTCAGCTTGCAGGCAGATATTTTCTGCTCTTTTTCATCCACTTTGTATGCATGCAAGGCATATTTAGAAGTACTCAGATGACCATTGGTTATATAAGGAACTTGCTTTTGAACTTAAGTTGTACATACAGAAAATCCAGCTCGTTTTTAAGATTTTAAAACACACAGATAAGGTTCTTCCATTAGCAAACCAGCTTGAGGCAAGATTAAAACCAATTTATAATCTTTCATAGTGAACAACTGTATTATCAAACTAAATTATCTACTGTAAATTAACATTTTACAACCAACACATGAACAATGATAGCATATTATGTTACGCCTGTTATGCTATGGTATTTCAATATAGCAAATATTTACTGCCAAAATGGTGAAATGCAATTATTTAACATTAGCAATTAATCCACTATTTTAGAAGCAAGCAAACAAACAAACAAAAAAAACCTTAAAAAGGGTAAAGATCAAAATGGAAAAAAACCTGTTTATTCATACTAACTTAGAAGAGTGCGCCCATAATTCTTACCACTCTTAGGGAACAGAAACAAAATCAAAAACACCTTAAATACAATCTAAAACCACTGACTGCTTTAAAGCAAGAGCTGGGTGAAGTTAAGACAACAGAGTTGGGTTCTTTACGACAGTATGCAGTGGGAGGATGAGATGATAGCTTTTCTGGTGGCTTCCTGGCTATGCTGTGCAGCTAACAAGCAGAGGAAATAAGTACATTGCGAAGGCATTGACTTAACAAAAATGATTTGCATTTTTCAGAGCACATTTCTGAGTTATAGGGAATCTTATTTCTTGGGTCATGGTTTTCTTGTACAGCATTCAATCACATCTGATTACAGGGAGTTGTAAAGTGTTCTAATAAGTAGATGCAAAAAAACTTAGCTGGAAGCACATCTGATTTTATTCACTTTCTTCTCAAAAAATGTTTGTGGCATCTGTGCCCCTGTTGAGCTTCTTGAGATAAAACTTAACAAAATTCTGCTCTCTTAGCTTGGATATTTTGATGCACACCAAAGCCCCCCAAAACAGATGACCAGGCTCCTCTCTGGAGCTACAGTAAAACAAAAGGCTGACAGGCACCTCAGAGACAATGTGCATTCAGGTTCTGTTAGGCTTTGCTCTTGAAATGAAAATGACTCAGGAAAAGGCCTTTCCTGTAGGCTGATACATAATTACATCTTCTGGCCAAGCCAAAACTGCACCATGAGAAGCTTATCCATCTGCTTTTCAGCACTGCTGCTCCTGACGAGCATGAGCAGTGCACAGGAGCTTCAGGGCAAGGAAAGGGGACAGGCTGGGAGTTGTTAGAACCCTTCTGAAACCTCAGTAGGTTTGGAAACAGCTCTCGTGAGGCAATCCTTGTGCTTTCCTGGACCACTTTCTTGCTTTGGTCGATTAATGACAGAGTATTTACAGGCATATTTTAAGCCAGAGGAGGAAAAAAAAAGAAGCCACAAAACACAACACTCCTGGTCTCCATAAGGCTCTTGCTGAATGTGGTCCCAGTCCAAAGACAACTGAAGTCCATGGAAATCCTGGTGACTTCAATGCACACAGTGATCAGTACCAAAAGCCTAACAGTGCCTTCAAGGGTGATGGAGGCCTTGATGAGAAAAACAGAACTGCACCTCAAGTTTGGATTATATAACTGAATTATTGCATAGCATAATCTAAAGGAAAGCTAAACATCTTGATCAAATTAATGTCAGATTACTGCTCTGCACTTTTTCTGTACTAGATATCTAAAATGTTCACAAAATGGGTTGTGGTGAAAACTTAAGGAGGACTAAGCAGGTCCTGTGCATCCTGTGATCTGATATTGCTGTTGGGTGAAACTTCTCCAGGGAAGGAGAAGGGAAGATCGGAAATCTTGAGATGAAGTGAAGGTGGATCAATGGGATGGGGGGCACAGGGAGATAGAAACTCAAAGAAAAACAAAGGAGTATCCCAGGGAACATATGAAGGGGAAGATTCAGAGTATTAAGGAGAGCAATTGCAGAAAAGTTTCTTCTTTCCCAGACTTCTTAGATACACAACCTGTTATTTGCCTTTCTCCATTCTCCACAGTGCTGATAAGGGAATAGAACCTCAAAAGAAAATATTTAAGGAGAAAAATTGACATTTTAATTGCATGCATTTGAGTAATAGAGAATTTTCATTCTAGGTTTTTTTTTTGATCAATTTTTTTAAACACTTCTGAATTCCTTTTAATCATAATGGGGGTCATAACCCACAGTTTGGGAAATGGCCCTGTGAAGAAACAGCACAGGATTGTCATTTTGTACTATGTGCATAATGTACAAAAATCTTCCTGCTAGCCACACAGATACTGCCACATTCATTAGAAAGACAGTCCATTCATTAGAAAGAATGATCACTAATAATCACTAGCAATCAAGTGAAAAGGCCTATCATTCAGAACTCTGACCTTTGACTAAATAATTCTGAACTGAAAACAAGTTAACAGAAACCAAAACAGTAGTCAGCTTTTGGCTCAGGATTTTGCCTGCCTTTAGTTGGCCACAGAGTGTAAGAACCCAAGGGAAAGGCAATTGAATATTCTATCAAAAACACACGATAACATTCCAATAAATAGTACACTGACTCATTATCGGCACAGATTAGTTGGATCTGTATCTTTTCCTACTGCAACTTGTACAGAATGAGAGATACATATAATATGCCTGCTGCTATTTAATTTAGGTTGCAGCTGAACTGTGGAGTGAGTCTGCCAAATGATTGCTACCACTTTTTTCTTTGGCGTGAGTCCAGCTTTCTTACTAAAGTGAAACATATTGCACTGAAAACTTAAAGATAATAAGTAAAGAAAGAAAAAGTTAATCTAAGAAGGCAAGAAGAACCAACCAGCCCTTTATGTTTTCCTCATTCTGTCTGCTAGATATAAGAGTGAAAATAACACTGTAAGTATGCTACGCAGTTACTTCTCTCTCAAAGAGCAGAATTCCAGGAAAATAAGAGCACAAAAATAACTGCTTTTAAGCTTTAAAATACTAAGCATTAGCCTGAAGAATACTAACAGCTCAGGTATTAAGAACTTTGCTTTGGTCTCACTTCAATCAAAATCAATTCAATCAAAAGATACAGGAATACTGTCTCTCAAATTAGAGTAACAGTTGAATTCACTGGAGATTATGGTACAGACAAAAACAGCATCAGTCTCTGACATTCTAATTTTCTTCTCCATACATTAACACATAGGAACCAAAAACTTAGCAGCCATAGAGCCACGGCAACAATATCGTTACCAACATGTCCTTCAAGACTACTCTTCCTTTTGGCCATGAGAGAAATTCCTTCTCAGCACAGCTATTTCCACTCTCCAGAGTACCATTCTGACACTAAAGTATCTACCAAGTGGCGTTCTCCTTCTGTACTTTCAAAAGATAAATGGTATGTAAGAAAAGAAACTTGAGTCACAAAAGGACCCAACTCTCCACATGATTTTAAGTCTTGAGCATGAGCTGAAAATGCTCTGCGCTCAGTGGCATATCCCCCCAGATCCCTCAGTGTGCTCCACAGGCTCCCAGACAGCCTCCCTCCAGCAGGCCAGAACTCCCCAGTGTGTTGGAGACTGAGCAGCTGGACGCTCTCAGGCAAAAGTATTCTGCTGGGAAACTTGGGATGTGAACCAGTTGCTGAAAGATTCATAATTTATGGGATGAAGGAATTCCACTGTGTGACAGGGCTGAAGTAGAGGTCACTGCTCCCAGGGGTTTCTGAAGATTCCAGCTGTGAAGATGGGACAATTTCTTGTTTCAGTACACAATAAAAGGAAATTTCCATATGCTTCTATTTAACTTCTGTATGTGACTGCGGTACGTATTTTTCCAAGGCCTGCCACATAGACCTTTGGGTTCTTACACTTGTCATTCTGAATCCAGTGATGACAAATCCCAGATTTCAGGAGTCTCCAGATATTTTCCTTATGCGTTTTGGGTTTGATATTTTGATCTTGAGAGTAGAAAATATTCTCAACAACTTCAGTGGGAGTTTGTTCACTGAGCTTAAAGACTTGGATCTGCTCCAAGACACTTTTCCATAAAGCATTCCTAGCCACGTTGGATATAAGCAAAGGCACAAACCACAGCTCTGAACAAGGATTTCCACAGAACTTAGGATGTTTGGGATTTATTTTGAGTGATCTCTAATTATAAGAAATTTACTCCATAATGTGCTGCCAAAATCATAGGGACACCTTCAAAAATTCTTGTCTCAGTTGGCAGAAGATGTGACATTCTATGAAGAAAATATCTCCTAACTTCAAAACAGAATCTAAATTAAATCTGCTGCCGAGAAGAGAGAGAGCCTGGAGGACTCACATGCAAGCAGCAGCTTGGTTCCAGTCCCAGCTCTGGTGACGCTGGAAGATGGACTATCAAGAGGGAAGGATCAGAAGGGGAGTTTCAAGGGGAATGTGGTGTCCACTGGAATTAAAACATACTACCTGAAGGCAGTTTAGTCCCAGTTTCAGAGACTAATTACATTTAAGCTGGCCTTTGAACTCACTGCATCCCATAGACCAGCTGAGCAAATTCCAGTAGATGTACGTGGCCCAAAGAGTTTTTCTTTTTTAGATGAAGCCCAAACAACAGTGTACAGTGAAAACTGAGTTTGCATATACATATTCCCCTGCATGCCACTAGCTTGCAAGTACCAATTCAGCAAAACAGTTCAGCACACGTTACTTTGAGTCATGCTCATACTGAAATCATAGAGAGGTAAGTGTACCCATCTGGTTCACTGAATCAGACCGCTGAATGTTGTGCCAAGCTTCCGCTTGTTTTCAGTCTCATGATTACTTTGCATTTTTGTTTTGATATATGTTTTCAAATCTGTCTGTGAAGAAAATGGGTTATTTGTCCTACTTCCCATCAAGCAGAGAATCTCACTCCTGTCAGAAGGCTACCATAGCCACCAACACAGGCTCCTAGGAGCCCCAAGAGCCTCTCTCTGTATCAAACCTATTTGTAAAAACACCTGAACACTAGAGCAACTTCTCTGAAAGCCAATGGCTGGGGTAGAACTCTGCTGGTAATCAGTGGGGCTCCATGTTTCTGAAAGACAGGTTGGGTTCTCATCCTCTGCAGCCCGATAAAGTTTTTATTTGAATTTTGTCAGATACATTGCATAAACAAATACATCTGCATTCTGTCAAACTGGCCTCAATTAACTCATTTTTTCTGGGTATTGACTTGTGTGACACTTGCTCCCTACATCTCACAGGTCATATGCTCATTTTCTGAACTTAATTTGCTTTTTCTGCAGGTAAAATTACCAAACTAATACATTCGCTTCAGACTTTGCTACTTCCTCTCTCAGAGCTATTTGGGATTTTTATTTTACTTTCAAAAACATAAATGATGTATTAATAAAGAAAACTCTTCTTAAAACACCCAAACAGACCAGTGGTAGCCATAAATGTAACACTTTCATATTTGCCTACAGAAGATAAGGCATGTAACACTTTCATATTCGTCCACAGAAGACAAGACCAGTGGTCATTCTAGTTCTGGTCTTGCTCTCAGCTGAAATCAAAAGAAAATGCTTATTTAACAAAAATGTGAAGAGAAATGAAAATTGCATCTCTATGTAGGAAATAATAGGAATCATCATCTGTCTGACTTCAGTAATAGTTGGAGTCCAGAGGCCAGAGTTCAGAAGAAGCAACTGTACATTGGTTCCACATCGAATTCATATATGCAATGGTCTAATCCCTGCTCTAGGTACCATGAGAAAGCAGCATTACTTACCCTCCTGCCTTTAGGTCCCTGTGGCCCTGATGGTCCCCTTGTCCCAGAAGGCCCCTACACATCAAATAAACTAGTTATTGTCTTCGACATATAGATTTATAGAAATTACAGGGTTCATACACAATTAGTAACAACTAATACAAGCAAAACAAATTAGCAACCTGTAGTCACGGTTTGAATTAATTTAACTGTGTTATTATAATTTATCTAGACAAATCTGAACAGTAGTCTTTAAGTAAACTTATTCTGAATAACAAAGCATGTTCAGTTGGATTATATTACTTCTGCCCAATGTTCAAAAAGTCCTCAAAAGATACTTGGAACTCAGCATTATATTAAAGCCTGTGTACCATTGACCCATAGTGAAACTACAACAGAGTTATATAAAGCAAATCATATACCATCTTTTAAATTAATAATCAAACTAAACATATAATAACATATGTAAATTATATTAAGAATCAGTGAATAAAATTGTTGTGCAGTAATGAACCACCTTTAAAAAATTCTACGTCCCTACTTGTCTCAACTGAGTAATTTATAAATGGGTGAGTAAATGATATAATTAGTTTTCCTGTCTCTCATGGATTATCCTGGTACAGTGCAAGTGAACACTGTGTCTGACTGGGCAAATTTTCATGACAGTTTTACAGACTGCAGTACCAGTTAGAAAGTGTTCATAATTCCAGCAGAGAAAAAGGCTATTTAAAAATGGTACATTTCATGTCAAACCAAAGCAGTATTTTATACCTACATGTAATCCATCTGGCCCCACTGGCCCAGGGCCTCCTGGAGGTCCCAGGTAGCCCTAGAATTGAAATAAATATAGAAGAAGATAATTTAATCAAAATTGTTATTAAAACAACATTAAAACCAGTTAGTCACTTGAAAAACTGGAGGTAAATTAATGCATCTTAACTTAGGACAAGTGCTGCTGTCAGGAAACCAGTCTTCCCACTAGGGTGGCATCCAGGGCCTGTCTGCAACTGCTGTGCAGCCGATTTGAGAGCTCACACTGATTACCAGTCTGACTACTAGAACAACTTGGTTACCCCAGCACACAAAATAAATGGTTTATCTACTTCACTTCTTTATTTCTCTCTCCTTTCAATTCAATGTTTTTTTTTTTAATGTAAGTCTGCTGAGAGCCAGTTGATAAAACTTTTATTATTTTGCTGCTCCATCCAGCAGATCAATTTGCAACATCAGTTCGACAGCAGGCCAAACGTCACTAATGAAGCTTCCTGGGAACACCACATTATAAATACTATTCTATAAAGTTTGCACAGTCAGACGGCTTATAATTCATTACTGCTTTGGAAGGTAAAGTGCCTTTCTAATTAACAAATATGAATTCTACCTTACTTGTGACTTACCATCACACCTTTCTCTCCAGGAGGACCTATTGGTCCTGGACTGCCTCGCTCTCCCTTTAATGAAAAATTAAAAAGAAAATAACAGTGAATGTTCTTTCCCTGAATTGTTCCTTGTCTACTATTCCTAGCATAAATTTGCCAGCAAGGTTGACCTGCTCTAACCATATGACAGCAATGTGAAAGGACTTATTAGCAGTGTCATTCACAATCTACAAGGGACTTACTGCTGAAAGGGGAGTGCGTAAGTACTCTGGTTTAGGGACTTTCCTTTTCCTTTATGTCTGCAGAAGAGCTTTGGTACTGCACCGGTCTTTGTGAACTAGCTGCTAGCAGATCCCTTCTTCTCTCTGCTGCACGCACCACATTAACAGTTAAGCTTTTAAACTATAACCCTTGCCACAGTAAACAGTTTTTTTTTTTCCTCTCTCCCTCATTTCTTCAGTACATTTTGGGAAAAGAACAGATCTAAAAGGAAGCTAGTCCTGCATCAGCTGCAGAAGTAATCAGAATGGGTGGCATAAGGAGGTCTCATTTTTGTCTTACATTTTCATCTTTTTTTCATATAACATCCAGCCCAAACATCATTTTGACTGTAGATTATCCTTGCTGCACAGACTGCACATTTATTGTGGACAGAACATGACTATGAGATAATTTTGTTACTTTAAAGATTTTGAAAATTCCTTTAAAATAACCGTGCTCAAAGTATATTTGTCATTTAAATCCACACAGCATGTTTACATTGTAGTATTCGATCCAGAAAAGAGGAAGACAAGATCTACAGAGACAGCATAGTAATGAAAATAATTATTGTACCATAAAGAAGATCGCTTCAAATTGCTGATAGATCAATTATTCTTTTACTGTTTCTTCCCTTCCTTTCTACTTAAACAAGCAGCAGTATCCCAAGGTAATTTTTGTGAGTGAAGTACAATTATGAAGAGCAAGAATCCTCTGTTGCTGAATTCTTAGATATTACGATTAAAACAATATGAGGTAAGTATAGTTTTTATATAGTTTTACATAGTTTTAGTTTTAACAAGTAGTGCTTTCCATTGATAAATTTCTGTTCACATGTTCACAGAAATTCTAATAAATTGCTACGACTTTTCTAATAAGATCCCTTTAAATAGCAGCCACCAGTCTAGGTGAAATAATTCAGCCCTGCAGGGCAGAAACACAAATGGTGCTGGATCATTCCGACAAACAATTATGTTTTTATTATAATTGAAGCTGACAGGCAGTACCGTAATAGTTTCCTGTTTTTCAGTTTTAAAATATTTCACCTAAATAAAACCATGTCAAATTTACTTAAGTTATTTATGCAGTTCCAGTCACATTGTCTGCCAGACTTTGCTTTCTTAAACACAACTGTTATTACACAGCAGACAAAACGAACAATGTTGCTTTTTTTACTCAGTTAATACACACTACTATATTTTATACTTCCACCTGTTAACAACGTAGCAGTGCTTAACCGGTGACTAATGCATAAAACAAGCATCATTTATGACAGTTTTGTGAATCAATAGCAGCAGATAGTGAAGTGTCATAACGTAGCATGTCAAATGTATAAGCAATAGATTGCTGATAGATTGGCAAATGGATTGCCAATTCATATAAGGAACACCAGACACATAGCCCTAATAACAGCATTTGGGTTGCCATTTACTACATCCCTGCACACTGAAACACTACACAAATATAAGCTTTATCCATGGACAGTGAACCATCTATCACCAGTATTTCATCTCCCCAGAGGCTTTTAAAGTTGATTTTTGCTGCTGAGCAGTTAGATATGTTATTTATACCTTTTCACCAAGGCTTCCAGATGGCCCAGCTTCTCCAGGTAAACCAGCTGACCCCTGGTTAAGAAGTAAGAGGAATTATTAGTGCAGTGTCCATACCAGTTTGTAGCTGGCAGCTCCCCTGTCCCCAGCAGCAGTATAGCACAACTCAGTTCCTGAGTGCCCCTGCTCTATTTGTATAAGTGGTCCTGTGGGCAACGAGGATTGCACAAGCTAAATGGGTTTGCAGCCCATGCAAGGGGATGGCTGCAGCTAGACTAACCAATAGTAAATAGCTACTGCTACAAATTGTGTTGATTTTATCATCATACTGTTTTATCACACAGAGTCTACCTGTGATCTTGGTATTGCAGTGCTAGAAGTTTTACAAACATACAACTTGCTAGCACTTCAGTCTGACCACGAATTTCAAGGGGAATAAATTCAGTGGAACAAAGCAAAAGCTAGTCAAAGTAAACATGATACTGGAAAATCAGTTGCAAAAAATATAAAATGCTGAGCTTGAAGAAAAATACGTGTCCAGAATACACTGCATATAAATGCACATGAAAGATGGAAGAAACATGAAAGCTTCCAGTAGCAGTATAAAGCATAAATGCACTGAGCCTGTAATGCTTTGAAAAGCACTATGTAAATAAAATGGCAACACGTACATTGGCATTGGAATCTCACATATGTTGCTGTGCTAGTTTAACTAGCACTAAACTGGCATTTAAAGAAGAATTAAAAAATAAAAAAATTAAAAGGTAAAAAAATTTGTCCTGCACTCAATAGGCAGCTATATTCTTTTCATAAACCTAGTAGTAGTTTGTTCCATATAAATAATCTCATGTCAGAAAGAACATTCCAGCCTGACATTTCTGTCTTTAAAAAACAAAACCTTTCTTTTTTTTTTTTTTATCTTTTTGCCTGTAAAATTTCAGTAGTTTCCGCCAAGTACTTTAACATAACAGGTGCAAAGTAAGACCTTATGTTTGCTTTTTATTTTTTTCCTTGAATTGCTAGCTAATCTAGAAATCTCATAGCTTATATATACTGCAACGAGCCATTGAGACAGCAATGTTGGAGGCTAACAACAGTGGCACAAATGAGTTTCTGGACAGGATACAGAGACAAGCAGGTTCTCCAGTGGTCGCTAGAGTAACATACTGTGTGTCTGAACTTGTGCATTATGTTTCAGCCTAAGGCGTCTCTTGGCATCTGTCAAAGATTTTTCCTGGTGATGCTGGCACCAAGGCAATGCTTGGAGGTCAGTAGCATGATCAAGGGACTTTGTGATGAACGCTGAGAATGAGAGCTACCACTGCTGTCAGTGTGACTTGTGTCCAACCACAGGCCTCAATGCCAGGCAGAAATTGGCAAGACAAAGAACTACCCTGTACTCCTGTTCATCAAGATGAGGGCTGTGGAGGTATGATTTCAAAAGGCTGAAGACTAATTACTTTGCTTTTCTTATTTCAGAAAGGGAAAAAGATGTAATCAAAGGCAAGATACAGCTGAGATCTATTCTCCCTCCACAGAGGCTCCTGACATCCCAGTCAATGTCAGACTGTGTAGAGGGCTGAAGACATTGATCAGAAAGTCGTGCCTTGCATCAACAGTGATGCATTTACTGACTAAATCCTTTTTTCAGTTCAGAAGTATTGTATTTCTGAGTTAGTTGCTCTGAAGTGAAAGAGAAGGATGATGAGGAAGCAGGAACTATGAATGTGCTGTTGTGTCACCCAACACATCAGGCTTACCCTACAAAACCTCTGAGAGAGGAGACTAATACTGGCTTCTAAGTAGAAAGTTTCCTAGACACTGTCCCTCAAAATAAAGGAATTAAGAACATTTACAGTAGAAACACTAGAAGAAAGTGAAATTTTATGGCACAAAAAAAAAAAAAAAAAAAAAAGGAAAAGGAAAAGAAACTGTATGAGTGGAAGCATCTATGTATGGAAAGCAAAACAGTACTTGAGATGACAAGAACTAAATCCAAAGAAATGGCCAAGGCAACAGGGACTTCAAGAGGAATTAAGGAGATAGTTTGCAACAGATTAGCTAAACCTTCATTCACATCTTCTTTCAAGACAGAGGGCAAGTGTTCGAGATAAAGCTAGGGCAGATACCAGCAGAGGCAAGGGAGATAAAAAGCTTAGTCAAGAATACTATTTCAGTCTTTAAAACAATTAGTAACATACAGTGAAGAGAAAGTATAATAAAAAAGTAAATATTTTCTTCCATTAATACTTTAGCTACAAGATATTTTCCCGTTTGGAGCTTCTTAAAGATCATGCGGCTCTTTAAATTTCAGATTTGGATCGGTTCATCATAGAGATCAGCCACTGAGACTTGCTTGAGGTTTCTCTCCTTCTTATGTAAGAAAAATAAATACTCTCCAAAGTGCATTGGTTGAGTCAGTGTCATTCAATATATCCCCTCAATCCTTTGGGGACCAGGGGTGGATTCCAAAAACCAAGCTGGGAATATTAGGCAACAGAAAAGAAAAACAAACAAACAAAAAAGCCAGCTCTCAGTTATTAAAAAAACCCCTCATCATAGTTTTGAACCTTATTAATAAAGTCATAAACTTCCAATTGCAAGGATTTATGTAAAACTCTACAGTGACAATAACAGCATCTTAGGAAACTTCTTGACAGGAGTATTTTTGTGGGAAATGAATCAAAAACAAGATCTCACAAGTAATACATGCCTAAGACAGACACATCATCTTGCCAGCACATATGCTCCATGTTAGAAACTGGCCTGTTGATGAATAATTGAAAACATGCTGTGTACTAAATGCAAACTCAAGTTTGGAGTAATCAATTGAAAAGCTTGGTAGTGAGAAATGAACACTCAGCTGGTTCAAAAAGCACCTGTGGAAGTAGCTGCCTGTCAGGTGGTATGCTAACATATTCCTGAGTTAAGTGAAAATCCTTCCATCCAACTTTATTTCATTAAGAATTCAGCATTTTTAAATATCTTTATACCTCATTCTTTCAATGACATCACACAAGAAAATTTAAATATAATCTTGCCACATTAATTTTCCCTTTTGAAATTTTGGGGGCATTTTCAATTAATTTTCATTAGAATTTATACTTAATCTGTGCATTCTTCTTCCCTCCAGATCAGTTACCATTCTCTGCCTGCTCACTTTGACACTCCTTAAAGGCCCATCAGCTTCATACTTCGTGGGGTTAGACTCGATGCTTGCCATAGGTCTCTTCCAAACTTACAATTCCGCAATGGGCTTCATATATTTTGACACATACCAAAACCAAAGAAACAAATGAACAAATAAACCCTAAATGAGAAAACATTAAGGTTTAAGGTTTGATTTATTTGACAGTCCTTGAGGAGTCGCTTCAACTACCTCTGTTAAAAAGAAAACTGAGAGCAAGAGACAAGAGGGGGAAGAAAAGTATGTCCCAGTAGTCAGGTTCTGTTATTTCATAGCCAGGTGATGTATAAAATATTTCTACAATTAACATTATAATAAAAATTAAAAACGGAGGTTTTAAGAAATAAATAATGACCTAAGCTCAGTTTTGTCAGCCAGACTTGATGGTACTTACAAGTATTTTTAAAACTAATCCACCTGGTCTCTGGCACCATAGGCACTACTTCTGGATCGGTACATGCTCTCTTATACCAGATACCACAGAGATAAGTTCTGCACGCAAATTAGGATGAAAGCACAATAAAGTGTTTATGCAATCTGCTTTTTGGGCTTCAAATCATCTGTAGTAGAAAAAACACAGTTGATCTGTCAGGAGCCATGGAAAGCTAATAATTACTCATACTTCCCAGGCAGAAGTTTTACAGAAGAGATGGAACTCAGCAGGGAGAATTGCAAGGCAACACGTTTAAGTGGTTATTAACTACAACGGCGTCTAAAATTAAGAAATGGGAAAGATAAAACTTATGGCTCATGAGAAGCAGTTTTTCCTTTCTACTCAGCAGTTTAAACAGCTGGAGACAAAGGTACCTAGATGAATTGGAAATGGGCTACTGGATAGTAAGAATGTGACCTAAATTAACTAGAAAAAATGAAAGGCTAAGTGATTTGGGACAGCTTAGCCTGAAAAGGAGAGAATGAAGAAGGGACACAGTAACAGCTATCATTTGTAAAATGCTGTTTCAAGCAGAAGAGGATCAGATTACTGAATTGAAGGAACTTCTAAATAAAGAGAGAGAAGCCCTGTGCTGTCTGCAGGTCATAAAGCCTTCATCCTTGGAGATTTTTAATAACTGGTTAGCCAAGTAATTGTCAGGAATGATATGGAGATAACCAGTTCTGCCTAGGCACATAGCTATGTGTCACGTCAAGGTCACCCAGAGCTCTGATTTTACGGAGGGCAGACAGAACAAGTCTGCAAAACATGTCTCAGGCTGAATGTAGCCTTTCAAATCATTTATCTGGAAAAGGACTGCTCATTCACTGACTCAAATATGCTTTGGAAGACTACCTATGATATTCTCTCAACTCGTTTTGAAAAACAAAACAAAACACAATGAAACACAGCACCAGAATGAACTCTGGCAAATATTTTAACTGGGGAATTTCTTTAAGTAGCATGATTCTGAAAGACAACAAAGGTAAACCTGTTGTACTGCAGCTTGAAAGGAAACCAAAAATTCATCATAAAGCTACTTCAATAAATTACTCAATCACTCTTTAATGAATATAGAATTGAAAATAAAAGCAGAAAGAGAATACAAGCTTACTGCTTCACCAATTTTTCCAATGTTTCCTTGGTCTCCTCGTTCTCCCTGTTAAATGGGAAAAACAGATGAGGTAGTTCATTAAGAAGTAATTTCTTTCATATGTGTATATTCAAGTTCTCTGTTTTCCTAACAGACTCTTCATTTTCTAAACTACAGCAGCCAATTATAACTTCAGAAACTAAAATTAAGCAACTGGTGAAAAGTAAAGATAAATGTTGTCAGTTGATTTTATTTTTGTAAAAAATATGTAGACTTTATCCTAGAATATTTATAAATTCTCCACAAAAATGCAAGTTGTGTACTAAGGGCTCAGTAAACACTGTAAGTCAGCAAATACTATAAATGGATGATGTAATTTTCATTGAAATCTTCCTGTTAACAAATATGATTGCCCTGATTGTTTCAGAATTGCTTCAGAAGTAAAATGTTACCTACGCACTCTACCAATAACTTTAACTTTGTTACAAAACATTCCTATTTTATTAGGAAAACTGCCATTTGAGTTCTATTTTAACACATACTTTTTTTCCTTCCAGAAATCCCATATTTGAAACTAGAAGAATATTGCTCTCCTTCATAATACTGCATTACATGTAGCATGCATGTCCCTGCACATTTTGGAAGTGGAAGCTCAGTGTATATGTGCAATAACACCACCATTCTGATCAACAGTGATTTGAGACCTGCTGGCTCAGATTGTAAGCACTTGTAACTCCCATCCTTTCAACTGCACATCACTGTACAATGCACTGGGCACACATACACAGCTCATATTCCAAACACATGCTTATTTCATACATAAAAGCAGCATTTACCTTTAAACCTTCTAGTCCAGGGTCACCCACATAACCTTTCTGTCCGGGTTTTCCCTAAAATAAACAGAATTAATTAGTATTTCAATTTCTGTGGTTATCAAATTAAGTGTATTGAAAAAAAAGAGCTCAGTGATACTAAGTACCTGCATTTGAATCCAGTACATTTATAAACTGAAGTCAGGTATTCTTCACTTCCTATACAATTTAAACTGTGACCTACAGATTTGGTTATTTGAACAGCACAGCGCTGTCTAGATAAATTTTGCCCATCTGCTCCAAGGGAAAGATCTTGGTCCAAAAGTAAAGGTCAAGAGGGCTGGATCTTGAGACAACTGATAATGAGATCATGGAGGTCTGACAATTGGAGAAGGAAAATGAATCAATATTTTAATGATTCTGTATCAAGATCACACGAATTTCTGCTAAAGAGCAGCTAACAGATGTTAAATCACATTGTTCTTTCAGCAGGCTGATAACTCTCTGTAATGCTAACTTTCTTTTCCATACGGTTGTAGTGAAACAGGAGTGATCAAACCAAGAGATCCCCCAAAAAAGTTCCTTTAGAAAAAGACTTCTGCTCTGGCTTTCCTATGCCAGTATTTCAGACCACAATGTGTGGTGTTTGTTTCTAGGCATTCAAGAAATTCTTTATTATTTTAAATATATTATCAAAACTATACAATCCTAGATTTCTCATATTAATCTTTTTTCTCTTCTGTTTATTTTTCTCTCTCTGCCTGAGTGATTTCATTTTGTTCTGCAAGACCCAACAAATCTCACTGTGTTAGGAACAGGCTTTTGTTTTGACAGATAGATTAGAACAGAGTGCAATCAGGAATGCAGGGAGAAAAGACTGTGAAGACAAGTTCTGGGAGACCAAGAGCAGGCAAGACATGTATTTCCACAATGGTTAGCAAAGAACAAGTGATGCACTTCTGCAGGTCATTACATGCTGTTTTATTTATTTGCTGTGAAAAATGATAAGGTCTTTATGGTGAACAGACTGTAACATAGGAATATTTTAAACTGAATTCATAAAAAGAAAACTAGTGGCCACCATTAATGACCTTGATGGCTTTGGTTCTGCCAGAACTGAACTGCCATTACAGCTTGCAAAGCTTTTGTGGCTGTACCATCCCAGTTACATATGAGCCATGAAGGAACCATGGCAGATGCAAGTTGATGAGAAAACAGAAGATGATTGCAATGGTAAAGCAAAGTGAAATGCACAGATGCAGCTTTCAGAAGAAATGCAATACAACTGCAAATTACAGTGGAGGAAAAGCTACAATGGAAGGTCAGATTAGCAATGGCTGCTTTTCTACTCACTAACCCCTAGGAAAATCATTCTTCCAGAGCAGTGTAATCCCGAAGGAAATGTGCATTTCCTAAATTATTAACTGAAAGTTCTGCCCTTCCCTTCCAGGAAACAGCTACCACCTGCACTTCTTTTCACCTCACAATATGTCGATACAGGCTTGGATATTTTAATATAAGTATCTCATTATCACTCCATTGCCATCCCTCTAACAAGCTCCTCACATGCCCTCAAACTACAGGAAGTAATGAGCCACTTTCAGGAAATGCTGCACCTTTGAGAGCATTTTCCTGTCTATAGGAGAACTGCTCATCTAATGACAATATGACAACATATAAATACCAGCTTTTGTTTTAAGCATATATCTCTGAAAAAAAACCAAAACTCATAATGCCTTGTTATTTTTTAAACATTCTGGTTGGACTTCAAAGGCCTTTTCTGCTCCAGCAATGAAGATTAAAAAAAAAAAATTACAAATACATGCTTGCACTGAGCTGGGCTACTACAGACAGTTACAGTGTTCATTTTCAGAAAATTTTCAAGAAAGAATCAACAGAGGGAATTTAATAAACATGGTCACTTATTTAATGTTGTATTTAATGTATTTTCACAGGACAAATAATTAGTAAGAAAGCATAGCTTTATTTTTTTTTTAATAAGGATTCATTTATGAGAACAAAATTATTTAATACTGAAGTAGAATGGATGGGAAGGTTTTGAATGACATGAATGAAAATCAAATTCAGCTAAAAATCCAGCTGTTTTAGACATGAAAATTCTTTTCCAACCCGAGACCTGGAGCACAGGTTCCTATTCACCACTTGTTTCAACAGAGAATGTCTGTTTTACTAGTAGCATTTGTTAGGTGGGTCCCAGAGGCTTTTGGTGTCATGCACATTGTTATTTATTATTGTTATTTTTTTTCTTTTTTTTTTTTTTAAGTGAACGTTAGGAATGAGCATGTGGGGGAGGGAAAGCAAAACGGAGAGAAACTATTGCTGCTTACTTAATGCACATCTAAACTTGATTTGGGGGGCTGATTTTGTTTTTTTTTTTTTACTTGAAACCCTCAAAGGAGTGGAGATGGATTCTAGAAGAACTAGAAATTGTCTCTGTTATTATATAATAGAAAGCTGCAATAGTTTTTGCTAAGAATAAGGAAAGGGTAGAACATGGTTTATTGGGCATTATTGGTGGTGAAAAGAGGAGTAGCCTACTGACCATGCCTATAAGTCTGTAGGACAGGAAAGTAGGAGGTTGTAGTAGGAAAGACAGGCAAGACTTTTTAAACAGAAAGGTGAGACCTTAGGAAAACTGTTTGTAAAACAAGCAGAGCACAGAGGCAGTTTTGCCAGGGAGAAGGAAGAATCCCCAGCACCTGAAAGCTGCAAAAACAAGTTAGGGATACCTGCCCAGAAGGGCAGAGCTGACAGCTGGTAGCCCCTGAGTAAGGCTCCATCCATTCTTACTGTCAGAGTCCCCTCAGAGATCTCCCCTGCTCCTTGGATAGTTAATTAGTATACTGAAAACAAATACAACAACACAGCTTCAACAGCATTTACTTTCACATGTGTTTGAAATTCCCTTCAAGGATGCTGGAAATAAAGCCTATGTAAATCAATTGCAATCAAGCAAGTGTAACTTAAAAAGATCGATGTGTCCAAGAGCACTATATGAGATTTAACAACTTCATGACTATAGTTCACTCCCTCCAGCATGAGCAGCATGTGTTCCCGGCAGAGGTGCAGACACAGGGCAAACAGTGGAAGCAGTGCTGAGGGACACTGAGGTGGCCTGGGGCTGTGAGGCTGCTTCAGCCAACAGGAGCTGTGGGATCCAGGTGAGAACAGTTGGGCCCTGGGATGAGGGGAAGAACAGGCAGGGTTCCACACCAAGAGAAATTCCCATTTCCCCTAGCTCTCATTTCAGGAGGAACATTAGCCAGCAATCTACTCAGAGATGCCTGGAGACAGCAACCATGGGGCCACCACAGACCCACACCTGCTTCTCTCAGCCACTCACTGTGAGAGGGAAACCAAGGAGCCATAAGGCCATAAGGTACACCAATGGCATACGCATTTCCAAATAAACTTTGGTCAAATGGACCCAAATGAAAATACTTCTGCTTGCCAGATTCCTTTTTGGGCCATTCTGCCACCATCTGACAGCTGCTGGTGCACACTGATGCAGACAACAAGAGACTAACAGCCCATGGGTACCCTGCTGCACCCATTGCCACAGCACAACATGGGAGATGCCATCCAGTCACGGTGCACTGCCCAAGGGGGAGACTAAAAGTATGAGGCAGCCAAAATAAAAATTTCCATCAGGGTCTCTGCAGGAGACAAGGAACTGAATATAAAATGGAGTTATTTGAATTTGTTCATTTTTTTTAATGTTTCCTCAGCTGAAAAGTATTACTTTCATTTTATTATTTTTACTTCTACTTACTCCATGTGGTAAATCTGCTTTTAAATACATTTAACAGAAAGAATTCTCAACTTTGATGAGTTAAGGAGCAAGAAAAACAACATAGGAACACATTCTCTAGATGTGGGGGGCAGCAGGAAAGATTGCAACTTTGAATTTTTATAAAAATGAGCTTCGAGTCCCCAGAATACTTAGAGGTTAGTACGTTTTCCTAAGTAACAGAGTGGTGAAAGTTAAAACATCAGTCCAAACAGCATAGTGATAATCCAACAATACTGCTCTCCACTATTACCAACCACATCTTATAGAGAATGATTTCTTAAAGCACCCACTGTTTACATCGCTCCCTGCAAACTAAGTCTCATGCCTGTTTCTTCCCCAGTTTCAGTATTCAATGTATTTCATTCAGGACCTCAGAAGTGCGTAGTGATTTCATCTGTACCAAATGAGCATCATAAGCAGTTTGATATCAATTCCTTTTCCTTCTCACAGGTTTTACTTTGTGCACCATGGTTCTGGTTTCCTTTCAAAACCCAGATTTGTAAAGACATTTCTCTTCCCATCTCCACCTAAAATATTTATCCATTTAGTATTTTAAAGCAGGTTTTATTTTTTTCTCTACAGTGGATGTATCTTTTAAGCCAGAACTTCCGCTCAGTAATAGCTTGCAACAACAAAATTACTTACTCTTGGGCCAACTGTGCCAATAGGTCCAGCTGGTCCTACTTCTCCCTAAAATAAATAAATAAATAAAATAAAATAAAGTAATAATCAGGTATTCAACAATAATCAGGTATTTCTCTTAACAAAGAGAACCATGTCAAACTCAGGACCCAAATCCTGAGATTTTACTGAAATCACTGAATAAACTGAAATAAATTTAATAAAAAGAATTCTTATACAGTAACACCATAAATACCCAATCACTATTCTCTAATCTTCCTCCTCTTTACATTTGCTTTTAAACAATCTGCTGATTGAACAGTTTTTCCATCTTACCTCAACTCCTTTGGGGCCCTGTGGCCCTGGAGATCCCCGGTCACCCAGAAGTCCCTAAACAAACCAAGAAAAACAGTAATGTCTTACATCAGCTAACAATCACAACGGTATAGTTTGTCACATCTTAAAAGTCATAAACACAAAACTGGGTAGGCAGATCTCATTAAGTACTCTTGTCCATTCCCATTAGGAAGCCATGAGAATATGAAGCAGAATTCTAATATCTGCTAGAAATCTTGCTATCTTACATATTTCAACTATGTAATTTTTTCTGAAATTATTTTTTGTTAATTTTTTGAAATGGAAATAAAACATTGGAGCTCGCAGAACTCTCTCTCTTCTTTTGAGAACAAATCATGCCAGATTAAAGCGGAACCAATATAACTCTTACAGACCTTTGATCCAGATTATATTTAGCATTTGATTTAGCAATGAAAACAAACTAGAAAGCGAATTTTAACTACTAGCTTGTCTGTCCAAAACTACCTCTTGATTTTCAGCCTTTACTTTTTGTTTGTGATTATAAACAGCTTCCCAGAGATGAAGGACCTTGGCTTGCCAACTCTTGAATTTTTATGAATGCTACAGCAACATTTTTAAAACTGTTAAAATCAACTAATAGCTAGAAGTGTGTCAAAAATCTCTGTCATCCAAATTACATAGGTAATAACTGGGTAAAGCATTTGACCTGGCATAGGACAACATTTTTTTTCATCTCCTGTGTGAACGTTATTAATGTTCTAAGAAGCAAAGATTAACATTATGAGATAAAGCAGAGAGAAGAAAGAATCTGCCCTTCAAGAAAGTGATGGTGTGAAAGTTCCAAGTGTAAGCTTTATTAATTGCTTTCCAACAAAGCTGAAGTCTAGACTAAAGGTGCAGGCATTCCTCCAGTAACATCATAACAGTCAGCACCCAAACAACAACAGAAAAGAAAATGGAATAGACTACTTCAAGGTCCATAGATTACCATCAGTTTAGAGAAGACTGAGATGGAAAACGTATGTTGTTTGACATACGACATCAGAAGTGACAGGAAGGCTTCTAGGAGCACTACATAAGCAGTAGTCTTGTGTAGTAATTCAATAAATTGTTACATTCTAATAACAAAGCACATTAAGAGAGATGATTTTCAGTCCAATGCAATTACACCATGAAAATGTCAGCAGCACTGCCACTGCACAAGCCTTTACACCGCACTTAACTGGGTGTGGAAAAAAGTCCCAGACTATAAAACTGGTATTAGGACTAAAGGAAATTTCCATCTTCCTTTTGAGGTTTCGGACAACAAACAGAAATTGGCATTAGACACATGCCAAAGTGTCTGGAAAACAATCAGGCAGACAGCAAATGGGGGTATGCTGTATTTCATACATACATGCACACATACATATACGTGTGTGTGTCTATATATAATAATGTACATACACAGACAACTTTTTAGATGATCACCTCCTAAATAACTGGTGGAACTCCTAGTAGCTGCTTTTATTAAGTGTTATCCAAGCAAACGCAAATGAGCAGAAGACAGAAGTTCTCAACTACTTCCATAGTACAACACAAATTACTGGAAAAACTACAGCTATAATCACCATACTCTGCCTATTTCTCTCACTTTTCTCAGTTACAGAGCATAAATACAAGAATAACACAGGAAGCATACTAAATTGCATTGAAAACTTCTTAATTTTTTTTCTTTTTAAATAAGAAATGGATCAAGATCAAACACCTTCTAAAATATTGCTCCCAAGCTGAGTAATGCACAATAGAGC
The DNA here is from genome assembly GCF_038088225.1 of Cyrtonyx montezumae. NCBI lineage: Eukaryota > Metazoa > Chordata > Aves > Galliformes > Odontophoridae > Cyrtonyx > Cyrtonyx montezumae. The sequence goes on from NW_027071825.1 coordinate 13,529,118, forward strand.
AAATTACACAATAAAGCCTTTGAACATTATTTTCGGTAGGTCAGATTTGCTGATTACTGCAGTAACTTAGGGAAAATTCATAATCCAGAAGTTCTACTGGTATTTTGAGATGGCTGATAGAGCTTATAGAGCTTAAACTTTCCAACAAGAGGCCAAAGTTCTCCCTTGCCAACTACTAAGATATGAAGTTTTTCTTGCCTTCTTGGCTTTTAAAATGGGTATTGCTTCTGAGGAAGCATAAACAAAAACATGTAGAAAAACAGAACACAGTGAAAACAATCCTAAAAATAAAAAGTTGGAGGAATTAAAAAAAAAACAGAAGACAGCTGGAAATCCTGACAGCCAAACGTTTCCAATGTGCAGCCTTTCTCCCGTAGCAGTAGGAGTCATTTAAGAATTCTTCCAGTTTGGTAATCTTCCATCTCAAATGTAAGCCATCAAATCTTTCTGATTAGAGTAGGCTGTCTCCGCTTTTTTGTCTCTAAGAGCAAATGTGCTGGAGATCAACGAATCTTGTTCAGACATGTAATTTCTCCATTATTGGAAAGTATACTCTGAAATAAATGTTATTTGCTACCTTTTAGAATTTGTTTTAAGTGATATTTGCATGGGAAAGGAATAGATTGGTAATGTATGTATTAAATATCAAACCAATTAAATCAAAAATATCCATTGTAACACTTCGGATACAATATGGAATCATATAATCTGAATTAATAGAGAATCTGGCCAGCAGAGATAAGATCTCAGAGAATTCATGCATCTGCTTTGAAGATTAAATTTGATCTGCAGTACAAAAGCTGTTGTATTCTGCTTCTCCCATCTTCCCTAGATCCTGTACCCAATCTTTCATCACACCATAAAGTAGCTTAATAATTCACCGTTCTCAGAAACATGGGAGCAATTACCACCCAATGGTCTGATAATCATTCATGTAATGAAGGCCATTAACATTACACAAACAAGTGAGCAAGCAAATAAATCAGAATGAAAGAAAGTTCATGCCTGCCTCTGGAAATGTATTTTAACTTCTCCCTTTCACTGCATCAAATAATGTTTTTTTCCAAACTTCCTTCTAAATTCCTTCTGGGTTATTTTGGGACAAGGTTCCTGACAGAGATGAAAGACATGAGATGCAGAAAACATTGGTTATGGCTTTGGCGAGTGCATTATTTGAGATGTTCATTCTCAAGGCATGATGAATTTCATCGTGGCATGATCGTTTCCATTTTCCAGGTTCAAATAAAACCATATCCTTCAACCATTTCCAGTTTCCCATACTATGTCATCTTAAGCAATCTGACACAGAATTTCACAACTCTGCTGATGAGAAATCTCATTTCTATCTCTGTTTATTCACAGACAACTTTATCATTTTGTCCTTGAACCAAACCATTCATGCCCTTGGTCCTGCATAGTTCTTAGGTCTCCCCACAATTTCTGCTCTTCACTGTGCTTACAAAGCTTGAAAGGGCCCTTCTTCTTGGTACGATAAATAAACTGTCTTTCAGAATAAAGTCATTCAAGTAATCTTTTCTGCATCTATTCCCATTTGACTGTGCCCTCCTGGAGTACAAATCTCCAGAACTCTGTGTACTACTTGTGTCTTCTGTGCTTTGTACAGTAGTGTTAACATGACACCGTCCCTCATGCATTCTAGAATTTCACTTTGGTTTTAACGGCCTTATCGTGCTTTCCTTTCAAGGAGATCTGGCAGTGTCTTTTCTCTTACTGCCAGCTGCAAAGCTCTAAGTTCACAGTAGGATTTATTGTTTTAATCCCAGTATACATCAGTATGAAGCAACACAAGTGGGGTGAACTGGTAAGTGCAGTTTTTAAGATCACCTGAAATGGCTACATTTTGTTCAATATACAAATTTAATTCGAGCAATCTATTGATGAAAATATTATGTAAGTAATATTACCTTCTTCTGAGTGAGAAATTTCATGAGTACTTTCAACAATAAACATCCTAAGCAAATTTTTCCCTTTGGGTTAATTTCTGACCCACCTGCATTGCTATTAGCTGTACTCATCTCTAACTTTCTCATTTTAAACAAGAACTTTGCATATGTGTTTTTATCCAAAGCTTCACTTGAATCTCTCTGTGGAAAATATTGCTAAAGTTAGTCTAAAACATTAGTCTAAGTAGCTCTAATTATTTAAACTGATACATTACTTTTATCTTCTTTTTCTGTATCTTTTATTATTTATTTCAAAATTTGTTAAGAAGTCTGAATGAGACTATAAAGGTCTGCGTGCCTCTGACAAGCACATTTTCAATACTGGTGAAATACACACTACTTTTTAGCTACATATTGCTTTCTCCAAATTTTCTTGCACTTACCTTGACATTAAAAGTCTCTGTAACACAGCTACTACCTTCCTAACCGTGCAGACACCAGAAAACATCAAATCAGCTCCTTCATACCAACACCTGAGGCAAAATATTAGCATTTTGACAAGATTTTTTTCTCAATGTTAACTTCCATCTCTCAGACATTTTCCTCAACAATCTATACTGATGAACTGTAAATGCAAATAACTTTTCATAGTCTTACCTTGGGACCTTCAGGACCATTTAATCCAGGTACTCCAATATCTCCTGGAAAACCCTAAATAAATCAGACAGACAAATGATTTATAGCCTAGGAATGTTTCTAACACACATGTTTTGATTATGTCCATTCATTTAACAAATCTGAATTGTAGAAAAAAGAACTAAATTTGTTTTACCATTCCCAAAAATGTCAAAAACCATTAGGCACCCTTGAAAGGCTTGGATAACTGACAGGTTTCAGACAGCTTTCATTAAACTCATTTTAGCATATGTCAGTATAGGTTTCAATTCTCTTAACATGAGACTTTTTAACCACTAAACAGTGTTTATGATTAAATTATTTGACTGGTTTTGATACACAAAGTACTCAGAAAATAGCCAACACCAGATCCTGAATTCATAAATTCAACTTTAAAAAACTTTGTAAAATAAGCTCAAACAGCAGCTGGAGCCCTTTAATCCTTGGCTTCACTTTAAGGACAAGATCACTACAAGATTAATAATATGGTATAAAGCCTTTTGCCTCCAAATCAGCAGGAGATAATCCAGGTCTGGTTGGCAGTAAATGAAGGTCACTGGCATGCAGGATTATTTGGAACAAACATTTATGTAATACTGTTTGGTGTAGGTTCAGCTGTTGATAAAGAAAACTTATACATGTAAAGGAAATGAATCAAGTAAGAGGATATCATTAAAGATTCAAGAGACACTTTTTAGGCCCTCTAACTATGAGAGAGGTCTAAAAATTGTTTCTCTAGGTGGATAGTAGTTAGCCATACTCTATTCTTCCAGAACAACTGAACTTCAAATAAAGATTATAATAATTTCTAATGAATGTTCATAATTGGCTAAAATTAATCATAGACAAAAAAAACCCCACACCTCAAAAGAGAAAATAGAAAACAAAAGAACTCAGATTTTCCAAGTAAAATCATAGAAAAGCAATGTTTGAAAACAAACAAACAAAAAAAACCCAAACAAAACAACCTCTTCACCCTCAACTAGAACAATAGAGCTGCCACAGCATCATAAATAATGCTTAGAATGTCTTCTTTTCTATTTGCATATATCTCCTCCATTCTCTTTTTATAACTTGTTCTTAACAGTATAGAGAAAGAGTTATAAGAAAATATATAAACAGCATGAAGATATTTTAGGTGCTTTAAGTGTTAAATCAAACAAACAAACATATAAAACTTGAAACATTACAATTTCTTTAAAAAAAACCAAACACCTTAGCATTAGCAGTTGAATACTAACTAGTCATAAAGCAAACCCACTAAACACTGAAATAAGAACTGAGCTGAACACATTCAGAGCAAATGGAACAGCCTTAACACACAGCATTCCTCAAAGCATCATGTTGGTCACTTCTTTTTTTGCCATAAAGCAACTGCTAGAGATGTGCGACAACTTCTACATGCCTCTAGGTGGCACTTAGCTTTGACAAAGGCACACTGATACCCAATTTTCATCACTGAAGCACTCAAGATTTCTACACAGTTTGTAAGACGGTATTTTGTTTTTAAATAAAAAAACGCTGGGCAACCTTATCTACCTTATCAACCTTATCGAAATACACTGAAGAGTTTGGTCATGCTTATCTGAGGTGCACCATGAAATACACCTTCCCATAACTGAAATTTGCTGATTTACAAAAGTTATATAGCTACACAGGAGTTGGGAGATCAGTGTACAATTTCCAGCTGCAACACAGCTTTCTGCACAAGCTACTAAGAACAAAACCTCACTTGATATTATAACATCTAGGGAAGGTTAAACAGTAGGCTCTGCTCTTGCCATCAGCCAGAACCTTGACAGCTGTCAGGCTACAAATCATTTTCAAAATCTTTCTGCAGAGGTGGCCTTTTGCCAGCAAAGCACTTAAGAGTTCACTCAGTTTAAGCACACTAGAGAGAGTGTCAGAAAATAACTACAGTGACTGCCTGTCTGAACACAGATGTAGTTTAATCCTACTGTGGAAGTTGCTTTTTTCTGCAGAACAATTTAAATATAAAATTAATTAAAGAAATAAATGAAATTAACATTTACTGATCTCATTTATCTAGAAAATAATTAAAAACAATGCAAACGTGAAACAGGCTGCTACTATGTTAAGGTTTGTGGTTTTGTACTGAAGTCATAGAGCTAAAGAGCATACTGAAGTTCTCATAGAGCTAAAGAGACTGCAAACAGTGTTGCTTTTGTTTGTTTTCCTGTTCTGCTGCTAAATGGAAGCAGAATATCAAACATTTGGAAGTCACATTTCCATACTACTGGGAATTCTCTTGCATTTACAGAATCCCACTCATTCCAAGTGGTTTCCACAGGACAGATGCCAGCATTGCACCCTCCAGCTTCCCAGCATCACTCAGTGCACTGGGGACGTCAGGTCTGGTGCAAGAGCAACAGAGAATGAAAATCTCTTTGGTTGACAAATGTTCCTGCTTGGAAACAATTTCATCCAACAGCATGCTGTGTTTCCTTTGAATGAATATTTAGAATGAATCTTCAGAAGCAGTATTGACTGGATGCTGCTACTAATCTTCAGCAAAAGCTTCAATGGAGCCCTAGTACCACTTACAATCAAATTGACAAATATAGATTTCTGCTTAAACCACAATCTCCGTCAACTGAAAAAGTGAGAGCTGCAATTTTGCATTCTCAAATAAATGCTTTTTCATCTTCTCCAACCAGACAATTCAATAAATCTTTTTTTTTTTAATAATAATAATAAAAACCCTTAATGGCAGCATTTTTAAAGGGCAGAAACAAAATATTACTGTTTTTTTCCCCAGAAAATCTTCAATTCTGATTTTGGAAAGGATGAATGAAGGAATCTAACATGCAAATTAGAAAAAACTAGCAATCATAGATTACAGTAGATATTACAGGAAAGCTTCACAATGCATTGTTGCTAAGGTGTCAGCACAATGATGCTGCTAGTTTACGTAATTGGATAAAGCAGATGCATTCAGCAATGCACACTGAGACACTAGTGAATTATTTTCTTCTAAGAAATAAAGTGTAGTTTAAGTAGTAGAGCCTATTTCATAGCGTGTGCAAGGCCCTACGCTGGCCCTCCCAAACACCTCCTCCACAGACCTGCTTGGCTGTTTTACGACCAAGAAAGTGGTTGGTGATTCATAGCAGCACTGGCCCTCAATAAACATACTAAGGATAAAGTCTGGATGCATTCTGAAAGTCTACAATGCAAAAAGGGAAGAACTTCAGCAAGAACTTCAGAACAATTCTGCTATCTATCAAAATTAAAGCATCAGCAGAGATGTTAGGGAAGGTGATGCTGCAAACTGTAGCAATTGTCCATGCTATAAATCTGCATGTCTACACAGATCCCTTCAAATTTAGACCCAGACCATGTGCCAAAAGGAAGAACTATCCTTTTTTTTTTCCTTGCAAGATCAACAGGAAAACCCAAGAGAGAAATCAGTGCTGGTATCCAAAATGAGATCTAAGACAGTTTTTGTTTCCATCACTCTAGGCAGAATCAGAACTCAAGTACATACATTGCCATGGCAAATCAAGTTTGGTTTATTCATATGCCCTTACATTTTTAGAGTGAGGGTGTCTCAAGACAGCCCTGCCTAAAAAAGGAAAGTCTCCTAGATGACAAATGAATTACACTGTGAAACAGAAGACTGATGCTACCGCTTTCATGACATTGTTTGTACAACTCAAAACATCAATGTGATAAGATAAATACACATTAAAATTAAAACTCATTTTCTCTTTTGAAATAAATAACTCAGACTAAGCAGCAATTCACTTAGAAAACACATGCTTTTCTGACTGTTTACTATTATTTGAAAGTATCTTTTTCCTTTGCAACCCACTGCCTTCTGCGTGAAGCAAAGCAGCTGAATCCCATATGACTATTTTCCTGAAATAATAAGTTAACTTCAGATTGAAACAGTACACAGATGAACAAAGATCTATTGAAGACAATGACTAATCCTTCTCCGCACCAGATGAAATCCATTTAGAATGCTCAGAGCACATCTGAAGGAAACTATCCCCATTCTGAGGGATAATTCAATGTGATTTGTAGAACAAAATTTACCTATAAATCAAATATTCTGAATACACACAGAAGCCCGTTAAAACTTTGTCTAATTTCATTTTCATCAGGATTAACCACTGTGCACTTCACCGTATACAGTATTTAAAAAGCTAAGATCCTGGGAGAAGAAGCAAAGCCTGTCAGGCTTGACCTGTTAGTTGCCAGTTTTTTGGAAGAAAGCAGCATGATTAGAAATAAGACACCGGGATCGTCTTGTAGGGAAACCTGCACTTAACTGCTCATATTTCACAGACCCAGTTGATTCTGAATAGCTGCTGGCAACAAAAGCTGGCATATTTTTATAAGAGAAAGCAACAGAGAAAGTAAGATACTATCTAGAGTTCTAAAAGAAAAAGAAATACCAACTTATAGAACTTCTGGAATTCCCGAGTTTTGCAAGATCCTTGTAAACTGCTGTCCTAGTCTCTACAGTTTTTTTCTATTTCAGCATATGGTGACCATACTTTAATGTCTGCACATGAAACAGGCACAACTTTTACTTGTATGGATCAATGTTGTGTGTCTAAAGCTAAGAGAGACGTCACTTTGCAAACTTAAACCTTTAAACTATTTCACAGACAAATATCCAAAGGAAAATTCTCAGACAGTCACATTTTAATTACTTAACACAAAGCATTAATTTGCCTTAAAATGGCTGAAGTAATTCTGCATACCTGAGCAAAAGAAAATGCTGTCTCCTGTACAGTCCACAACAATTTTCCTTATACAAATTGGTACAAATGCCCAAAAGTATCCAAACTGACAATTCTGTAATATAATCAGTTTCTCTGTGCATTGACATAATAATGCAGTATTACAACCAGTTCTCAGGCAGCTGCTGAGGAAAATTCAAGCACTTGGCAATGCTTCTTATGTCACTGGTGTTTATTCTTTACATTCCTTCCAAATAAAGTTATTTTGTCAGAGATAAATACCCAGCCAGGCTTGGAGAATCTCATTTGTAAAGGCACTGTAGAGCCCCATTCAAGGTGCAAGCTCTTAAAACTGATTCAGATAAGAATTAATCCTAATAACATCAATGAATGAGCTACTTTGTTTTCTTCAAGAATTGTATAGATTAATATTTTGTATTTAAAAAAAAAAAGAGATAGAAGTTTCTTTTTTTTATGCAGGAGATCATTGGAAATGATTGAGTAAAAAGCATCCTCTGATTCAACTAAGTCAACAGTCTTAGAAGTAAACACATTTGCTTCACAGGTCTCAGTAATTCAGAACAATCAGTGTATCGAGCAACTTCTTACCTCAGGACCTGGGGGACCCAATGGTCCTTGGGATCCAGGATCTCCAATTTTTCCCTTAAGAAACGGGAAACAATTTACTGATTATTTAAAAACAACCAACCAACCAAAAAATAAAATAAAAAAATAAAAGCTACCACAAAACAAACAAACAAAAAAAAAACCACCAAAAAACAAAAACAAACAAAGAACAACCAAGCATCAGAAGGTTGGTATTAAGATTTGAAAAGCATTTATCAAGGGAGAAATCCATGACAGTGATGAAATGACTTTTCAACTAAATAGGAAAAATCTATGCCTTCTTCTCTTCGCAACTAAGAGTAGTAGTTCTTCATATCTTGTTGAAGTCACAAGAAAAACACCAATTAGTTTTAGGCAAACAAAAGTGGAAGCTTTGTGTAAAGCAAAACTTGAAATATGTAGCTGTTTCCATAATAAAGAACCACGCATTGTTCAAAAGTTCAGGAAATAACTGGGAAGGAGATTGGCTTATAAACTTAACTTTTTAGCTTAACAGTCATTCACAGTCAAGAAAGTTAATGGCAGTTATATGATTAACATTGCAACTACTATTGCAGATTATTAACACTATGATTTGTTCATCAGGAAATTGGGGCCCTTTCCTCATGTTATAGTGACTCTACAGCATCTCTTTTCTTCCACATTTTTGAACATTTGCTGCTGCTACCGTAACTGAACGTTACTCAAGCTTGACCTGAAAAATCTTCCTTTCCATTTTTAATGTAAGTGACTTAAATGTAAATGCATTCTGCAAATTTCAACATAATGTTAATTGCAAGACTGAGGGGTCTTTGTTTAACAGAAGTCAAGGTCCTCATCACAACTGCTCAGGAACAAGCTTAATGTGCAAATTCATTTCTAATTGTAAACAGACAAGTTTCCCCCACATAAAATTAATAAAAAAATTTTAAGTCTTTTGCAGAATTAGGGCTTATATTACAAATAATCTTTTATATATTCATAAAATATAAGATAAATATAAATACATATATATAATCTATACATTTATATATTGTTTATATAATTTATATATTAATTTTTATATATAACTTATATATTTATAGACATTCATATTTTTATCTATTTCTATATATGTATATATATTATATGTGTGTGTATATATGTATATATATTATATGTGTATATATATGTATATATATATGTGTATATATAAGTTTTAAGAGTCTGTGACAAAAACTGAGACTGTTGTGGCTCATTCTTTAAAACCATTAGATAATGGCTTATAATTCAGCACAAAAAGGAGGCTGTAAGCGGTGCTGAGAACAAGTGAGAAAAAAGCCAGGTAATGCTTTGCTGCCTCAACATTTATAATCCCAGCAGACGTGCCAGCACTACAAGGTGCTTTTAAAGCTGCTACTACCCAGTAAATACTTGAACAGACGACTACTCCCACCCCTGTGAGAAAAGGATTTCCCATGTGTCCAATTTAATAGCATGTAGTGATACACTGAGAGCAAAAACTAATGTTTAAACTTACTTGCGGTCCTGGTTTTCCCCTGATTCCTGGAGGCCCTGGTGAACCAGGAGCACCCTGGAAACATACAAACAAACAAAAAAAAAGCAAGCCACTAAAGGCAAATGAAAATATATTGTGTTACACTGAAACCAATAGATTGCTACACTTCGCCATTCAAATAGAGTTCACAGTTCAGAGTCCTGCAGCTGTGGGATGGCAAACTGAACATCCATCTCTCAACAAGAGTTCTCAAGGCATGGACTAGCCCTAGGAAGGCCAGACCACGTGTGCTACTAGCCACAGCTGACCCAGGCGATGTGTAGAGGAATCTCAAGCCTCAAGGGAAAACAGCCCTTGCAACACTTAGCAGGTCTCAGGTTACACTACAGTTATTTGATTCATCTCTTCACAGACAGCGCCCAGAACTATGCCCACATCCTTTACTTATCTTTGCTCACTGTTTTCCCCAATAAAGTTTTAACTAGTATTTATTAAATAAATGTTAATTCAGTCACATCCAGTAACTACTTCTACTACCACATATTTTTCTGTGAAGCTGACAAAGCATTTTAAGACTTAGAAGCCAAAGAGAAAAAATAAGGTTGAAAACAGACAATTCTTTAAAATAAAACAACTACAGGTTACCTTGTCTCCGGGGTACCCCTGATCTCCTGGATCTCCTGCAAGGCCATGCTCACCCTAAACATGTTTTATACAAACACATTTGTGGTTTAGAATCAGATAAGGAGAAAGATTCATTCAACATTTAGCACCGAAAATTAAGAGAGATTTTTTAATGACAGCAGAATACGTGCACTGAATCACCCACCCCATGAAATTCTATGGGCATAGCACATAGTACTCTTTTATGTTCCATAGTAAACGCTTTGTCCAAAAGTTTGCCGAAAGTATCATGTCCGGGTCTGAAGTATTTTTAAAAAATTGAAGTTGAAAGAGATAACAAACCAAAAGCAAAAAAAGAAAGCTTTGTGAAGCAGATTATTTTACTCAAGATTTGATGAGAGGAGTTTCAAAGAGCTACATCTCTGAGATAATGGAAATATTTAAATCACCTTATCACCTTTCATTCCGGGCTGTCCCATGTTCCCTGGAAGACCCTATTAAAATGAAGGAAACAAAAATCCAGTGTGTGCCTGTCATTTGGAAGGCAGCATAGTCACTTGGCTGCAGAAATATTCAGCACCATACCACAGGCCCTGGAATTCCTGATGGTCCGCTTGGTCCTGCTGGCCCCATGTCTCCCTGGAGGAGGGCAAGAAAGATGGCTACATTAAATATTTGGTGAAATTAAGCAACTTAGACACGTAACTGTACAATTTTCTGATCCACCAGGGTGCACAAATCCATTTGGAGAGCAGGCACAGTACAGGAACAGGGCTGCACCACATAAACTGTTCGTGGTGATGCAAATGTCAGAGGTCTTGGTGAAATTCTGCTTAAAGATTAAAAAGCACAATAGCCCCTTGTAAAGAAACTCTGTAACAAAGCAGAGTTCTTCCAGTCATTATCTTGAATGGGAAACTGGGCACCAGAGCAGTTATATCATGTAGTACAGAAACACCAACAGATGGTGTATAATAGAAAATTGTCCCAATCACGTCTATACAGCTGTAGTATCCACACAAATAATCACAACATTAGATACCGAAATCCTATTCAGCTATGTGCTCATCTTACTTCAAAATTGCAGTCAGGCTTCCTGATGCCTTGGAAAATTTCAAAGCTGTTCAGAAATCTGTAGCAAATGTTGCTGCACCGTTTTCCTCAACTGCAAAATCTTACTGCATCAGTAAGCAACCACAGACAGTTAACTCCTGCTGAACAGCATTTCTAACATGTCACGGCTTAGTGAAAGAAAATACCTTTAAAAACACTCCAAGATATCCATAAGATCTATTAATCTGTCAGAAGAGCACACAAGGACCCTATCTTCTTGAGCTGCATTTGCACTTCATAAGTACGTGTCTGTACATATTTTTATTCATACATTTGTCATCTCAAGCAATAAACTCCACTAAAAACAGCTGGCTTGCAAAATTATTTCTTCCTCTTAAAATGTTGGGCTTTCAGCACATAAGTACAGCTCAGCTACAAGCACAGGTGTAGGAATCAAAGGTGCTCTCTGCTCCATCTAAGACCCTTAATTCCTTGAAGTCAAATGGAGCAGCATCAGATGATGTAATGTTCCCAGAACTTCATAGGACACGGTCTGTCAAACTAATTCCAACAAAAGATGTGAACATAAGCATGTGCCCTGCAAAGCACTGTTCCAAACTGTCACACTGCAAAACTTAAAAACTACAAACAAGAAGAATTAGCTCAGTAATTTAATGTGATTAGGAAAATATATGTCTGTTTCTGTTCTTTACTTTTTGTCTTTGAGTACAAGTTAAGTAGAGCAGAAGGGCACATAATCAATGCTCTTTTACAGTCAGAAGAGAGCATATGGGCCCCCATGTATAAATGGGAGCTGGAAGGCCATTCACATGAAACTCACAAGCAAAACGTGTACTAACCTCATGCTTGTCAAAATCTAAATACTCCATTATTTGTTTTAGTTATTTATTTATTTTCCATTAAGATTATATTTTTTGAAGCTTACATATAGTAAAGCCTTTGGACTAGAGACTGACTACAATTTCTTTATTTTGCAGAAAAGTATTAACACTCAATTGTTTCATAAATGATTGCAACTCAGTAACATGGCATGTAGAGCTTTGACCTTGTGTATATTTGTGCTCAAGAATTTTAGGAAGGGATAAACTGACAGCTATGTTTAAGACAAAATAATCATTAACCACATCTTTTCAGAAGCAATACATGATAGGTTTAAAAAAAGTTCTGAAATACATTTATATCATTATTGAAATCCTTCAGATAAAATTCCAAAGAACACCATTTAAGAAAGAAAAGGAAACTATAATTCAATCCAAACTCTCAAGAATGCAACTTCAACTTCATGAATGGGCCAACTGGCTCGAAAATGTCAACTGTCAAGAAGTCATAACAATCCCAATCAAGTAGCAAGAGACTTCTTAATAGGAATACTTCTTTTTGTCATAAATGCATCATTAAGAAGATGGTGATGACAGAACTGAGCTGTCACACTTCACTAAGGAAAAGTTAGACGATCAGCAATGTAAACTAACAGACTTATGAAGAATGTTCTAGATCTCAAGCTATCAACAACAACAACAAAAAAGCCAACAAAATTAAAAAAGCAATCTACATTTGACATAGCCACAGCTTTCTTGAGTATAAACATGCTATTTGCTCCTGTGCTATGAACTATGAATGCTGCAGGGCAGGTGGTCTTGACTGAGCCAACACTGAAAATTAAACCCAGGTTCTCTACCACTAAGCACACAAAGTACTCAAGTAATTAAATAATTCTAAATGGTAGAAGAGAATCACAGTCAGTCTTACTTCCTCTACAATGCATTCATGACACAGATCTTCACTGGTTCAGCTGCATTTATACAAATATAGTTTGAAACTTCACAATGGGCAGCACAACATTATTTTAAAAATATACCAGAAACCTGGACATGAAACTGCATTCAAAAAGTGATTCAACTTAGAGTTTGGAAGCCACATACGGGAATGAATGAGGGCTGTGGGCACTGAAAAAGGATGTCTGAAAGCACTGCACTCTTACAAAAAGTAATACCAAATTCAGGAATAGAAATCTGAAAACTTCCATTATTTCACTTAAAAGATTCTAGACATATAAGATTAGAAATAAGCACACAAAATCCAAACCAAATATAGAAATGCTTCATCCTGTGATTTCAAGCATCACTATCTAAACCAAACTGTTAAAACAACTGTCAGAATATCTGGATTGCTGTATTTGTTTTTATTATTTCACAAATATAAAAGATGAAAGTTCTAATCAAGCCACATCAAAATTACAATAAACATGTACTCACTCTTAATCCTGGAAATCCAGGAGGACCAATGCCACCAACAGTTCCCTATCAAGGCAACAAATTTTAGACTTTAATAGATGTGTATTCACTCTTAGTGATCTGTAAAGCAATTAACTTAGGATTTATATAGAGAAGTCCTACAAACAGTCCTGCGACAGTTTCTCATTCTATAAAATGTCTGACTGTGAAATTAGATCACACAGCATTTGTATCACGAAATCATTCCTGCATTACCAAGGAATATACAATTCTTTATCATGATATTTCAAGTGGAAATAAGAAAAACAAAATTTTGTGGCAAAAAAAAAAAACACCAGGAGAGTTTACTTAGATTCCTTTCAAACATAAATGGAATAACAGCTCAGTTCACAGAAAGATCTTTGGGGAACACTCTCTTGATGGCAAATTATTTCTTGATATAAAATATATATTTCCATTTTCTGTAATAAGAAATTCAGTAGTGATTTGCTACCATCTTTGTCATACTCAAGTTTAACCTCTGCACTCTGCGAGGCTAAAATTCTTAACACTGCAGAAAACAGAGCAGTCAAGTCCATTAGCACTGCAGCCCCTGCAGCTGCAGCTCTGGCCCCTTGCCTGAACAAGTCCTGCAGGGAAAGTCTGCGGAGAGAAGTGGAAATTTTGCTGCCTGTTTGAGATGGCAGCAAGATCAGTTGTCTTGACAAATTAGAAGGAACTTGTCTGCAAATATTTCTGTTTCAACAGGCTTCTTTGTAAAAGGTAAGTCTACTCCTGGATCCAGGTTTTCAGAGTTTATTTCTGGTAAAGTACTCTTCCTCCTCATAACTGGTGGAAAGACATCTCTGCCCTATCAGGAAAGGAGGAAGACGTAGGAGTATGAGGAGGGAGGGAAGAACTCACCTCTTCATATCATTGGCAAGCAGCAGGTCACACAGCCCCTCCAAGGGCTTTCTGCACTGCCATTGCCTCACATTCTCACAAGGAGAACTTCGTGTCAGTGACCAGAAATGAAAAATATTTTTTTTCCAATGCTCCAAAATGCTGGCAATGGAGGACTGTAACTGCAGCATCAAAATCTGCATAATTTCTAAATTTTTTCTAACATTCCTAATAGGAAAAGGCAGGCCATCAGCAAGAACCTCTGCCCATCTGCTGACTCTGGTCTACATAAGAACAGACTTTAGAGACAAACTAATTGCAGTTTCCAAAGGAACGTCCAGTAGTAAGAGATGATTTAAATCATCTGCTCTTTTGCCCAGCACTGACTGGCCATTTGTCTGGCCCAAAGCCTTTTCACTGGTTTCTCATATCAAATGAAACTTGAGTTTTGAGCCTGCTGCCAGGGTTTTCCTACAAATGAAGTATGACAGCAAAGCTCCTTTGAGAGTGGTCAGTAAAGTAACTTGACTGTACTGCAGTTTGAATACCACTTTAAGCCAGCACACACTGCCAAGGACAAAGTTGTTATCATACTGATTAACACAATAAATGACATACTTGTATCCAACGTGACATAATTGTATTCAGTAGCAGTTCAAAGGACAAAATCAACTATCAAGTCCAGAAGCATATGAAACCTGCAGTTTTGGCACACAGGCAGAGTTCCAACTGTGTGACCCTAGAACCATGACTTGAAACAAGCAGTAAAATTAATATACAACACAAGAATCTTGGAAGACAAAAAAATTCATTAGTAATGAAATGAGGACAGTAAGACATTTGATTCTCAAAGTAGTCAGCACCTGGAAGACTAGAAAGTGCATGCTCTCTGTAACCATCAGGTTCCTTTCTCTTTTAAAAAAGAGCTGCTTATCACAGAACTATCTTGCACTTTCCATGTAAAATTAACAGTCCAGATTTTTTTCTGTGAACTTCAAAACCTTGCCTTTCAAGCATAAATCTTTCTGTCTGGGAGAGGAGTTAATGCCAAGCATTATGCATTTTACCATGTAAATCAACATAACATGATACTTACAGGATTCCCATCTGGCCCTGGGGGACCTCTCTCTCCAAAGTCACCTGGAAAACCCTAAGGCAGAATAGAGAATGCTTGTTCTTTAGTAACCTAGACACAAAGGAAGGTCTAAACACCAAATTCCTATATGTATTAGAAATTAGGACTTCAGCAAGAGGGTTCAGTGAGTGTGTTCAGTGTTCTCTCCCATGGAACACAACAACATAAGGAAAGTTAAGGGCTGAATTACCTACAGACATCATAATCACAGAATTACAGAATTGTAGAGGTACAAAGGGACCTCCGGAGATCATCAACTCCAACCCCCCTGCCAAAGCAGCTCCCTACACCAGCTTGCACAGGCATCCAGGTGGGCCTTGCACGTCTCCAGAGAAGGAGACTCCACAACCTCTCTGTGCAGCCTGTGCCAGTGCTCCGTCACTGCACTGTGAAGAAGTTCCCACACACCCATTTGTGTGGAACTCCCCGTGAATCAGTTTGTGGCCATTTCCCCTTGTCCTATTGCCACACACTGCTGAGGAGAGTCCAGCCTCATCCCTTTGCCTCCTTATAGATATATAATCCCATTCTCAACCACATCTTCTAAAAAATGCTGGTAAAACTACACTAGTTTCTGAAAAATATTAGAATATTCAACACAGGAAAACAGTCAGAAAAGTCTAACATTGAAATATACTAATACTGCTACTGTGAGAAGAGTATTTCATTACATCAATGTTATCTTCTAACATTGCTACAAAGCATACAAATGATGACAATTCATATTGTTAATGTAAAACAAACAGAACTGGTTTTGCACAACTAGAGTGGACTAGACTTTTAAATTCTTGGTATAATTTACAAGGTCTGTTCTGTCATATTGACTGTTGCCTGTAACTAATCCCATTTGGAGAAGAACTATGTAAAAACATTATCCTTAAATGTGGTCAAACTATGCACGTAAAAGCATCATGTATCATACTTACAGGACCAACAATGCATTAAAACCTACTGTAGACCCAGCCAAATTTCATATTGCAAACATACAATGCAAAGAAATTTAATACATATGATTTGGTTGTGAAGCATTTTCTTTAAAGCATATCATATGTACAATATGAAAATAAGACAAATTCTCCCTCTACAGTCACAGCTTACTGAATATGTTGTTTCACTTCAAATATGCCAAAGCTATTATAAATACAAATAACTATTCACTAAACCTGCTAATTGGTGGTATTTTGAATTTTACAGGTAGGATCCTTCGTAAATCATGACACTTGTCAGGCCATCGAGGTGATGAACTAAAGGGGAGCATATACAACAGTTTATGATCCTTTTTAACAAGTCCTTAGTATTTCATAAGTGTTTAAGAGTACAATAAGTGAACTTTCATTTTTAATCAGCGAAAGATTAAGAAAAAATAGCCTCCTCCTTTCTTAAGCTTTGTATCATTGTCTACAAACAATAATCATTTTCTGGATGTTTTCTTCCAGAATTAACTCTACTATCAGTGATAATATTTTTTTACCAGTATTATTATAGACAGAAATGTTGACCAAAGAAATAATTTGTATACTAGAACACAAGGTCAGGACTCCAGGCACTACGCAATTCCCATGCCAAATTTCCTTTAAATGACAATATTCTACCCCAAAGCACTGAAGTAGTTAACTCTGGGATACTATGGCAAAAAAAATGTCATCACAGCTATCACTGGGGCTAAAATAACTGATATTTTGTAAGTTTGCAATCCAGTGAAGTATTCAAGTAAGGCTTGGTCCCTATATGAGTGGCCTTTAAGTAGATAGCTTATAGAAAGGATGTAGAATGACTCTTAGAATTGAAGAAAAAGACAACATTACAAAGGAACCAGTAACAGACAAAGATAGTTATGAACACTGAGCAGAAGTACTTTGGGTTCTCTGTCACTTCTGTTGAACCACTTCAAATTGGCTTATATGATTATATAATTTTAAGTCCTCATTAGAACAGTGTGGCAGTGATAAAAGCTCTGTTTTTGCAGATGAAAAAAACGACAGCTTCCTACAGTATGCATTGTACCAGCTTTCAAAGATGGAAACAAACTATACAGTGGTGATCACAAGCCTCTGAATCCTGTCCCTGAAAACAAAATATACAATGCTTTGGAGTACTCTGCGGTCACCTCATCTTTTTCTACGCTGGGCACAGGCTATGCTTTCTATCCATGCTTACTTTCATCATAAATGCAGCATGGGACTCAGTGGCACAACATGCTGCCAACTACCATGGTATATTGACAGCACAGACACTAATCACCCAGCACTCAGGTACACAAAATAGCATTTGAATCAAACTACGAGCAAACTAAAATGCTGTCAAAAATACAGATGCACTCAGTCCTGCTTGCTGAATGATTAAGAACTAGAATCTTACTTTGATTTTATACTTTTATCAGTCTGAGATCAGCTTTAGAAAGAACAGCATATCAGCTTAATGGCACTTTTCTCTACACGCCATTCTTTACACTAAAAGAAACTCTGTTGAAGAGTAGCAAGCCTTTTGACTGTTATTAGACTGCATAGAAAACAAAACATAATAAACAGAATCCTCTGCAATTTTCATCACATACACCTAGGGCCATATGTGGTAATCACACCACTCTTGCTGAGCATGCTTGTTCAGCATGGTAGATGGAGGTCATCTGAACTGCTAAGCATAGCAGAGTGCAGGACTGGAGAATGGTATCACAGTTTCCAATCACAGACCATTCGCAATTTAAAATTGGAAACTCCTCGACAGCTTCAAAGACCTAAAATAATAAGGTTGCAGTAGAAAACAAAAGACTTGGTATTGTGGATATACCACAAGAAATATGAAAACTTTGATGATGTATATTTGGCAATTGGGTGTTTACTCTCAGCTGTAGAAACGTATGTTAAGTAGAAGACAGCTGTAATTTACCTTGTCCAAAAATACCATGCAACAGCAGCAGCCAATTTCCATTCAAAATGACAACAAAATCAGGCCTCACAAAACTTTCAACACATCGGTATATCGAGCAAACACTAATTTTCTCAAATATATTTACATTTTTCTGCTCTTTTTTAACCCTTAGACAGCTGACATCAGTACCCAGCCATAAGGCTCATCAAGTTAAACATTTTTCACTTCAAAACAGAATTACTGCATGGAATTTGCAGCATCTCACAGTAATAATTGGAAATAATGGAAAATAAAGTAAAAATTTTTCAGCTGAGTAAATCTATGCAGTGAATTACAGGTATACTTACAATGCCAGTAGAAATCATAGTAAGCATTAGAAGACTTACCTGTCTTCCTTTCGGACCTCTTTTTCCATGGAAGCCTGGAATGCCCTGAGAAAGAAATAACCCACCACAGTTAGTTTTGTTTTGTTTTTTTTCTTTTCTTCATCAACTTAAATTCAAGTACTTCAGACTGTCTGAAAAGAAGCACGATTAAAAAAAAATGAAACCAAACAAAACCTAGTTTTATTGTGAACACCATGTGGCAACTGACAAATTGCTTCAATGAAAAAAACAGATTTCAGTGGTCCTAAGAGCAATTCAAATAACAATTTGGTGTTACGTATTCACGTAATTTCCTAAATACCAGTTTTGCTTTCAGACAAACTCGAATAGTTCGTCCTTGCTAATTTTTCACCATTTTAACATATTTTATCACATAAACATTAATGCTTCCTTGATGTTTCATCAAACCTACCCTTTCCCCTTCAGATCCTCTTTGGCCTGCCACACCTGGAGGTCCAATGAAGCCCTAAAGAAATAAGGACAATTCATGATTACAAGATTCCACCAGAACTGCTTTGTCCCTCAGTGTTGTCCAGCTGTGGGTTAAGGATCCAGGGATTAAGTCCAGCCTTGTTTGAAATTACCAGTAAAATTCAACTGACTTCAACGTGACCAGGATTTACTATTTACTCTCCGGCAAACAGCAAAAACAATTCCCTGTTATACTGGAACTGAAAAAAATTAACAAAGAAGTATGGACAAAGTGTTCAGTAAGTTACACTCGTAGACTTTATTATAATACATAAAACATGAAAAAGCCTATGAAATCAGCCTTTTCTGTGAAATGCACCAGAGATGTTACTTATCTTCACTAACTTTGTCTGACTACTGCAATATGCAAGTGTACTAGAAAGTCTATCTTGACATAAGCAGAATGTTCTCCTTAAAGGTCAGACTCTGTATTTTTCTCCCACTTTTCCTTTAAGACGTGAGAAGCAGATGCTCTTGTACAGTTCTGTGGCAAAAGAAACATGCTTTTGGAATGACAATTTATCAAAAAAGTAAAAATGCATTAAGAGATTCACGCTGAGATTGAAAAGTATTAGTTACAAAAACAAAAATCCCTTGCTTTCATCCTTTTCTCTAGCTCTGTGTGACGTAATTTTTTAACTTTTTTTGTGCCACCTCCATGGCACAGTCATTTATCTCAACAGGAAATGTCATTTTTATTGTAAGCTGCCTGTAGAATTCATATAAAGAACTTAAGACCTGACAGGTGTTTTCCCTCCAGACTACTTACAATACTAAAAGCTGGTCTTCTTTACTGTGTGTTAATGGACAAGTGGTAAATTTTCAGGAAGTGACTATGATCAATTAATGCCTCATTGAGAAGAGAATAAGATAAAATGCAATTAGAATTTGAGCAAAAATAAAGCAAAGAAATGTAAAGAGATACAATCCCTGAGGGTGCAATATCTGTTGGCACTTGATCCTGACAAACTCATTATTCCCATCACTGTAATGAAAACCGACAACAAAACAACACATGCCAAAAAAAAACCAACAAAATCAGACTCATCCTTAAGAAGTTATTGCAGGTAAATGCTTTTAGTAATTTCATTTAAAAAAACAGGATCAGAGCAAATTTACAACACAATAAACTTTAATAAATGCGTGAGAACACAGCAAATGTACAACACAAGGTCTTATCCAATGTTTATATGATGAGTGCTTCCTTTTATCAACCTCTGTAGCTGTTGCAGATTGCATTGCAAGATACATCTATCTTCTTGATAGCTTCCATCATGGAAATAATGCTTCAGGCAGAAAATGTCCATTCCTCATTCCCAGCCCTCATATCCCCACATTCATTATTGCTCTACTTTTCTTGTCCATATGCACTCCAAATGAGATGAAGGGCAATAACAGAAGATTACTCACCATAGCAAAAAATGTAATATTGATATTTTGAAATAAACACTGATTTCTCACTTATGAATTCTGTAAAGACATAGGGATTCACTGGGCATATAACTGGCAGGATCGAGTACATGTTATGTATGAAATACAAGTTATATATGAAAACAGGCAAAATGCTTGATATGCTTACTTACCCTTGCACCTTTAGGGCCTGGGTTACCTTCTGGTCCAGCTAAGCCCTATTAAAAAAATAAATAAAAAAGACATGAATTATACCTCATTTAAGTAAACAGATAAGCTTTGTTTGGAAAATAAATAAATAAAGTACTTGAAAGTATTTGTCAACTATAATATAGTCTTCAAAAAAAAATTATCAAGATTGATTATTAATGATTATCAACCAGTGCCCTGGGACTATGTTCAGAAAGATCTCCCATTAACTCAGAGCTGAACCTTAGTCAGTGGTTGAAGCTTCTTTTACATTACAGTTAATTCTCCCTGAAGGAAACTTTTTCCATAACTAGTGATATGGCTTTACAGTGACATAATTTGACAGGGCTTTCCATAAACTTTTTTTATTTGGACAAAATTCAATTTATTTTCAAGCTTCTGTCAGAATAGTATATACAGTCCAAATGCTCTAAATATTTTATATGAGTCAATACAAACATGCTACTATGTATTACTATGTAAAATATTGTAACTGAATTTTTAAATGTATAGTCATAGCAAACCTAATAAACCAGTATTGGTCCAATAAACCAGTATTGGTCAATTTCACTCTTTAAGCAGACATAAAAACACGAAGTCAACAAGTGAATTTGGCTCACATGCCCTTATATAGGGAAAACAAAGGATATTTCTACTTTGCCTTATTTGTACTACTAAACTAAGATATCTGTTAGTTTATATTAAAAAATAAGAACTTATTAAAAGCAAGCATTTATTAGAAAGCTCTTAAGGTTTTATTTGGTCATCCTTCTCAATATATATATTTTTTCCAACTTGGAAAACATTTCATTTCCCTGAAAGGCTGAAGAACTAGTTTTAACAGTAAAGTAAACACACTGGGGGAAATCAGGAGGAACTATACAGCAACAAGCAGTTTCCTATTCCTACTGAACTTGAAATGTGAAGTTAAATCAGACAATCACAAAGGGGTTTATGACTGAACTACAGCATTAAGATATTAGTACTTTCTTAATGTGATTTGTGTGCATCAGAAAGGAATAGCATTATATCTCCACCATAGGATGTAAGCCAATACATTATACTCTTAGTAGTTTCAGAAGTGTTAGACGTGGTACTTTTGAAAGAACAAATGAACAAAAACCAAACTACCAAAACATTAGCATAGTTACTGCACCTGCCTGCCAGGGTAACCGACTGCCCCAACATTGCCAGACATTCCTGGAACTCCCTAAATGGTAAAAGGAAAGAAGGAAAAAAATAAAAATAAAAATAAAAATAAAAAACATGAGAAACCAAGCTTAACGTCAGGTTTGGAGCTGCATGTATCATTATATTTAAGTAACACCATCAATGTCAGTTACACACCCCTAAAAAAGCATTACAGGAGTAGTGCCTTTGTGAAATAAAAATATGACCTACTTTCATAATAAAAATATAGACACAGCTTATGAAAGTAATTGAGGAGGACTGTAGGAGAAAATAAGTACACTGGTCTTAGCTATATTTTAACAAATGAGTGTTAAATGTTTCATTAAAGAATCCTTGTGCCCTTATGAAGTCTAACTTATTCGTCTCTTCCAGAATCGGGTCAATGTAGCCATGGATTAGACACGTATGCATTCAGCCTCTTTCCACCTTCTTCCTCCAGTTAAATCCAAAAGTCAAATCCAAAAGTCAATTCTGTCACTGTTTTACTACTTAACATCTGCACACCTTACTGTTTTCTGAAAAAGATGCTTTCCTGAAATGATGCCACATGCTATGGCCTATCACAAAGATATGAGAAGCTCCACCTAACTGCACATTTAACTTCCTTCTACAAAAGCTAAGTCCATAAACTGGAAAATACTTAGCTTCAACCTCCCACCCACTGTCATATGTCAGATCAGGACATCCTCTGAACTCTTCACAGATTATTTATTGGAAACAGCAGCAACAGGAAACAGAACTAAAAAATGCAGAGGCTTTCCCTGGAGACTTTCAAGGTGAAGGATATCCTTATCCAGGATAAGGCCCAGGGCACCAGATTTAGCTTGCATCCTTGTTCATTGCAGAGGACTTGAACTAGATGGACTTCAGGGTTCCCTTCCAACTCTAAGGATTCTATGAAAAACAGGTTGCTGGGTTTTTTGTTTTTGTTTTTTCCAGTGATCTGCCACCTGCTTTCAACTGGAAGTGATTCATCTTCTGACAGGTGTTCTGCTATGGAACTATAAGACAGAGTATGTTCTAAGCAATAATAAAGGAAAACATTTACAGCTGCAGTATGAAGAAGAAAGTCATCTTTGATTGCACAAATAATTAGCAGAATTATTTTACAGCACAAGTTGCACATTTTTCCGTGCACAACAACTGATCAATTACTTCTCCCCACCAACTCCTTTAAAGTTTGAGACACTATTTTCCTGAAGTTAACAATTACTTTTTCTTCCACTGGCTCTCACTTTATCTCATTGCTAAACCACAGTCATCGCTGTGAAATGCCTGTGGATATAAAATAAAAGTCCCCACTCACTGAGAAAACATTGGTGGAAAAAACTTATTGGTGCCTATTATCTGTTATTGTTGCCATTTCCTTCTGAGCATTGACCAGAAGGGCACTCATGGTTCCACCTATTCTGTTGCTAGGTGCTTTGCTCATCCTAACAAAATACATTCAGTAATTGTTGTCAGAAGATCACTTCTTGAACTCAGAGGTGAGAAAAAGCACTGAACAAGCACTTCGTTTGCAACATACTAGAAGATTAAAAACGTATTAAATTATTAGATTGAGAGAATATGAACTGTGGCTCTAACAAAAATTTCACAACCACCTCTGCCAAGCCAGTGCAGTAGTTAAGAAAAATAAATTGATCTTTCCTTTTTCACCTAGGCCATTTCTCACCACACTAACCTCTACACAATCTGAATCCTTAAGCAGTTGGTAATTTACACTGATTGCTTGTATTGAACCTCTATATTGGATTACGCATTCTTCTATTATCAGTTGTTTATACAAAGAATATAGACTACTGTGCTTTCATTACTTACCTGCTCACCCCGTGGCCCTTGCAATCCCATAAAACCTTTAGGACCCTGCAGGTAGAGAAACAGATATGTGATAAATACAGTTGAACAACCCAAAATTGGCTTTTTCTTCCTACTGTAGTTTCCAATTATTAAGAAAAAAAAACCATTATCCAAACTTGTTTGTATTGTCCCAGATGATTCCAGGACTTTCTCAGGGAAGGAAGACCTTTCAGGACACAGTGTTTCCTTTAAAAAAAACCCACCTGGAATAAATTCTAGTCTAGAATTCCTACCAGTGAAGAGAACAGCCTGCTCCTCATCCCAGAAATCTTTAATGTGGTGCTGGAACCTGTCAAACTTTAACCATTTCAACTGTAATATAGCTCTTTAAAAGAAATGAAAAAAAAAAAGTATAAAAAATACGCCTAGAACATGCTATCTGCTTCAGTATACCTGAAATAGAAACCTCCTTAGTCTTCACATTCACCTAAGCAGACCCAAGCAAACTGAACTGTAACAATGCATGATTATGCATATGCCAAGTATCTATTCTCCACATCTCTTGCAGAGGCACTGGGAATATACAAGTTCCTAAAAGCTGCAGCTTAATAAGTAAGTAAATAAATACTGGTTGTTAAGATGTTGACTGAATAGTAGGAGTGCCTTGGATGACTTGGAATATCTGACTTCCTTGGGGTAAAGATACTCTTAGGCAGTAGAGATTTAAAGTGACATGACAAACCCACTGCAAGGAATTCTGCAACTGATTTCAGAAAGCCAGGTATTCCCACATTTTGGATAAGCATCTGTAGAACCAAGAGTGTGCTGCTGTATGAAATTAGTCATTACATACAAGATTAAAGGACAGAATGACTTCGCCCAGTGATAATTTTAGGTAACAGAAGAAAATGACATCTGTTTGGTAGTTTTACTGTTATAGGGTTGTTTAAAGAAATTTGTTCCAAAAGAGATGTATTCACTAAGAAACCCAAAGACCTTATTTTTTCTAAATTCAAAGCAGGCATGTCCTTTCATTTTGCTAATCACACATGGGATATTGCTACTTTGCAAAATTATAAGGTATTGCGGATTCAACCCTCTCCTGTAACTTAAATCAAATAATTTTGATATGTTATCTTGCATCTGAGAGAGCAGCTCTGTACTGCTGTGGAAAAAGAATGAAAAAATTCTGTAATCAGCATCCTTGATAAACCAGATAAACTGATGATGGAGAAACAAGTCACTACAAGATATTCTGATTTATTATAGTATCAACTATATCTTCTTTATCAAACTGATAAAGAAGAACTAAAGATGCCAGTATAGGTTAGTAACGCAGTTAGATTTCAAATTGCTGTTTGGAAATTAAGCTAAGGACCCTGAATAAGTGATGTCTGCACACACTGCATCCTTAATGCTGATCAATCTCCACCCCAGTTGTCTGGCTGTCAGAGGCAACTACTTGCCGGTCTGCAGAGGTGAAGCAGGCCCTTCTTGTGAAGTCTCTAGACTACTATAAGGTGTTTTGCAGGGACTGATTTTAAGATGGCACTGTCAGATACGGCTTGAGATAAGATCTGTGCCCTGGAAACAGCATTCTCTGCAAACTCTAAAATTTCCAGCCAACATTTCCCTGCTTCAAACATGCCTGAAAATCAAGCCTTTAAACACCTCGTGAGCACACAATTTTCTATGCTTATGCTAGAACAAAGTCAGAACCCTATCCAGAGCGATAAAAACCTTAACCTGAACCAAAGCTCAGTTATGTAGCTTGTAACACAGGAAAGAAAAATATGCCATGTTTCATATGCAGACACAATGATGCACTCTGACATATGGTGTGTAATGAAAAAAAGTCCATCGCAATTACCTGCTCATAGAGTCCTGATTATTAATAATTTTTATTTAATTACCTCCTCCCCCCCCCCCAAAAAAAAAACAAAAAAGAACTACAACAACAAAAATAAACAAACAAACCTACCATCTTGGCTTCATAGAAAGAAACAATTTATAGTTTTAATCCAAAGCAGTAGTTTACCCATACTTTTGTACTGCACAGAGGGCTTCAAAAAAAATTTTTTTTTTTTTTGTAAAATGAATCTTTCTAACAAACATTTCTAATGCGATCTCATTATATATACTCTAATATGACCTAATATGAACTCACTTATTCAGAAAAGAACCAGAAGCATAAGGCTTCTCAAAAGTTATTCGGGACAAAAATGTGAAAACAGTATGCACATTTGTCTCAAATTTCCACAATGTATTTTTATATAAACTCTGAACAACACTGGACAAAGTCCAGAAACAGGAAAATCTGGATTATAAAACTTGCTAAACAAAACATAATTCACAGGTGCAGCCAAAGCAGTCCTGCCCAGTGGAGGGCAGCAGACATTGCAGCTCCATGGCCACAACCACTGCAGTTACAGCACAATGGATTTTGGGTTTGCAGAAGGAAAAGCAAACCCTGGACTCAAATATTTCAGGAAGATACTAACAAAAATCACTATGATTTTTTTTTTAATGAAAATAACATAGACTTGTATTATATTATTAAAATAAAACCTAGAAGATTATTAGACTTGCTATCAAATATGGTTAAGAAAATGCTCAGTTAACATGAGCCATCTGTGAAAAATCAAATAATTTGTGACACCATTAATTCTTACATAAGATTTTCTTATATTCCTCTTAAACTGGAAGAGACAGTAGATCAGAAATATGTTATTTACTCAATTCTGTGGCAATTACCCAGTAACACTGGGCTATGGAACAAAAATTTGAAGTACTTGTTTTTATCCTGCAGTTTACTCTTGATCTAGTTGACTTCACAGCTATTTCTACTTAACATTCCTTTGAAAACAATTTCCAAGATCACAGTAAACTAACAGAAAAGGACCATTCTGACAACATGTTTACCTGTGTATACATATTGAAAAGTGATGCAACTAATTCTGAACTTATTAAAAAAATTAAGCATTAAATACTTTTTACTGTTTGCTGGTTCAGTGCTATTCAAAACCTGGTGCTCTTGCAATGTGGGTTAGGCAGAAGTTAACTTAAACACGGTTCTAATTAGTGTCTGATGTATACAATATGCAAACAGAATATAACGTTTCCAGTGATCAAGTGATTCACTGATTCTCTAACCCTCAGATAAGGGGTGAATTCTTGTGGCAGGAAGAGAGCACAATGGCCATGAGATTTTCATTTCCTTGCCCCTAACTGTCAGTCTCTTGATCCAGAATAAGTGACAGCTGCTTCCCATCTAAAGAGCTTTAAAACAAAAACTACTTTGTTTTCTAACAATAAACCTGATGAAATTAGAGAGCTTCATAGTTGGAGAATCTCAAGGCACCCTAAGTTCAAGTGAGTAACAAAAGCTATCAATCAGCATCCAGACTTCTCAGTTAGCTCTCACAATAGGGGATGTAAACTCTTTTTTCAGGTAAACATTTGCCCAGTTCACAGAACTGGGACCACACGTTTTGGCCAAGTAAGTTTCCACACTCCTGACATGACTTCAGTGATATAATTTTTTTTCTGGTCACGCATTCATTGTTTCTGTTGATTCTAGAAATGAGTTTGTAGATGATATATACATATATTTTTTATTCTTACACTAAGATCAAGACAGCATCAAATTAAGATGTCTTATAACACCAAACATAAGTTTCGTTGCAGTATCATTTTTTCTTTAATTTATTAACAAGCAAGCGTTCGAGTATTACTTATCTTTTCTATGTCAAAGTAAGACATAGACCATCTTTCAAACAATTTATTCCATCCTGTTGATGGACTCTTTACAACTGCCTTTAATGTTACATAATTTTAAATACTACTGTGTTAACTATTTTCCATGGTTTTTATTACACTTGCAAAACAGAACTGTCTTCTTAAAAGACAATATTTATCAGCACTTTTTCACCAGCTTTCTTGTTGATTTTCACCGCTTTATCAATAATACAGCCTTGTTATCAACCAGAGCAGCCTATGGGACATGTCAGATATTCTCCTCTTCCACAAACTACATTCACTCCATCACTTTCTGTGTTCATTTTTTAAGATCACATCATTTTCTCTAGCAACATTCTTCCATTTTCCTTCCTAAAACTCCTTGTTTGCTTTCTGCTGTCCTGCATACACTGAACTGCTATAATTTTATGTATTCCTTTTAATGCAGTGTGCAGAATCTGACCTTTTTCATGCTAAAAAAAACCCAACAAAATAGTAGCTCACAAAATTGGAACTTACTTCACTTGGCTTCTATTTAACAATTCCAGCACATGTTTGGAAAAGAAGTAAATAATGCAGAAGTACTATCAGCAGAAAAAACGTGTGATCGCACAGAGCTTTTTCTATACTGTGGAGTACACAACACAAAGAAAAAATGAAAAGACTTACTGAAAACAATCAGTCTTAAAATGGCTGTATCTTGCAGGCATACCTACACAACCATTGCATTTCAGCAGGGGTGTGCCATGCCTTCCATAAGCTGTTTGCTTTGTTTTTGAGAGAAAATTCTGCACTGATGGACTTCTGACCTCATATATCTGACAGTACCAAGAATAAACAAAGCTCATACACCTTCTATTCTTTCTTGTTTCTGGCAGCTGTAGATATGAGCCAAGGAGAGCTACGTGAAAGAGGAAACAGGAACTTACCTTCTGGCCTTTGATCCCTGGTGGTCCTGAAAAGCCTATAGGGCCTGGATCACCCTGTTCAAAAACAGTTAGAATCAATGTTTCACTGGACCACAACACAAAGCTATCAACATGTAGCAAATCATGTTGTCTCTTGAACATTTGGTATAAAAAAGCAGATTATTATTATTGTTTTAATTCAGGCACAGATTTTTTTTTCTTAAATGAAAAAACCTGAGAAGTCTATTTTTGATCAAGTGCTGCCAACTGGTAATTCAGCTGAGGAAATTTGTCTTGGGTAAAAGATTAATTTAAGAACCCAAAACAGTAAGAACTATGAAAATGCCTAGTCTGATATTTGTGGACTACAGAGGCATGCTGTATATATTTAGATATAGCTCATACTCATACATGGGTGAGCTTTAGACTGTTCAATAATATAATAATATATCCATGGCAGTTTTGATTCCTAACAAAGAATATGCCTTGAGTTTCAAGGGGGCAGGTAAAACTCATGACACTGGTTAGGCTGACAGAAGAACAAGCTAGCAAGCTTAAAATAACTCTGCTATTTTTACAAAAGCAGCATTAAGTTTCTTATCATTGCTTCAATTGAAATATTTCTGAATTTTGCTGTGCAGTTTTTCAACACTTAAAATACGTATTTAAGAATGTTAGGGTTTGACAAAATATATATATATCTTATTTTACGTATGCAAGAGCAGTTAGTAAACAACAGTTATTTGCTAATGATTGACTCATTATGGATAGACCACGTCCTGGACTTTTAGGTACTTAGCATATATATTCAATAAATTAACTACCAGCAGATACTCCCAATAACATTACTGCATAAATACAAGTCATCCTAAGAAGAACATTAAAATGCCATTAAATGTTTAGAATTACTACTTTCATTTAAAAGTTTCATACATAAGCAGTAGTAGATTTGTAATCTAAAAATAGTCACAAGCTTTTAAGCCCACAATTTCTATGAAGAATCAAATATCTATCTATCTATAATATAAATATATCTATATATATACTATATATATACACTTTGTGGAGAAAGAACAACAGCCTAGGAGGTAGCTGGAAAAGTCTCAAATGTGAAGATAAATATTAGCATCAAGAATTTGACTAACTACAATAAAAACTAACTAGCTGCAATATTGTACACTATAATGAGTGTACTTAACAGATCTGTTGGTCTGTACTAATGCACAGTACTAAGAAAACAGGAATCAGTACTTCGTCATTCCCCCAAGTGAAATAAAATGCATAACTTATGTTTAAGCTATGAGTAGTATTTTCTAACTGCCTATGTTTCATTACATCACCTGCGTCTCCACTGATCAGTCTCACAGAAGTGTCAAAACACATCAGAAGTGCAATACACACAAAGCATTGTCTTGTTATAACTTGTGTGACTATTAAATGAGACCAGCATTTTTCAATAATTGAGAAAGTGTTACCTTTTCTCCACGTTTTGCCTGTTCTGGGGAGAATCCTGGGTCTCCTTTAGGGCCCTATTGCAGAGAAATTAAACTTATTCATATCAACAGGGAAGAGAGTTTTTAATTATATACGTGAGACAAATGTTTTCTCTGTTGTAGCAAAAGAAAGGGAAATATATATATCATCAGTATTACAAAAAATGTAACCAGACAGAAACGTGTAATGAGTCATGGCAAAATACAGCAATTCACACTGAAAGGAGATGCTTTCTAAATTTCACATCACAACGACATTTGACAATAGTTTTTTTTTGGTTTTTTTTTGTACATTGTCTAGGGATACAGATACGCCATATCAGTGTACCTGTATTCACAATTATAGCTGCACACTCTGTTTTTTACTTTACCAATCAAACTGATTTATCAAGCTAACACAAAATGCATACCAGAGAATGCAGTTGTTCCAATTTCCATGCAACTATATTTTCAATTCCTTTGCATAATAGACCTTTTAAAGCTGTTAATTCACTTCAAAAGCTTAGCTTTCCTTATCACAGACAGGCACATCCCAACAAGGCTGTGCAATAATATCATTTTCCATTACAGTGATTACGAAGTTATTATCTCCGTTCAGAATTTCTAGCTCTCACAGCAAGCATACTTTTAGCAACTACTTTTAATCTCATAGGCATTCCCAGTAGCCTGTCCATGAGATTAATACACTCCTACACTAACACTCAGAAAAGGTTCCTCTGAGGCACTCCTACTAAGCAGAACATGTAGCACTAAATTGGCGTGTCAGGACACATAGAACACAGTTCTTCAGCACGGTAAAAGATATCTGAATAGTTTTTTTAGCAATTGGTTTACATTTGGAAAGCAAATTATTATGTCCCTTGAACAAATCCAGTTTTTCTTCTGCTTCCATTTTCCAATGCAGACACATTAAACTAAGAGTGGAAATAAAATTGTGATCAGCTCTTGGCTAGTTAAAATAATAATTAAAAAAAACCAAAAAAACAGGCCACTGTTATGCATCAATTGTGGATGGACATAGGTCAAGATGCAAGGATAAAATAAAGTACCTCATTATTTAATATTGATAAAATAAAGTACCTCATTATTTAATATTTAATATACAAGTGAAAAATGCATGCATCTCAAAGGTGAAATATAAAGCTGCATTAAGTCAGCAAGTTGCATTATTACAAGTGTTATCTGCTGTGTTTCAAGATCCAAAGTTTGTTTAATTTAAGCTTACATCATCTGTATAGGTCAGCTGGATGCTCAAAGTCAATCTATGGTGAACACGTGGCTAGTTTCTATTTAAATAAAGTTTCAGAAGGCACTTGTATTGAAAGGATAATTTATAATATAATAAATTAAGAAGAGTGCTACCCACCCACTGAAATGTGTGTGCATATATATATACAAGTATTCATATATACACACATATTTATGTATATATGTATGTGTGTATATATATATATATATATATATATATATATATATATATATATATATATATACACACATACATATATATACACACATACATATATATAGCCACACACATACATATACACATACATTTCTATTCTTAAATTCACGGATATGGCCACAGAGCCATTAAAAATTATGACCCAGTGGAGTAGAAAAATCCATTATAAAACAAACACTAGGAGAAACTGGTTATAATTGTTTCCTAACAGTGTAATTCATTATACAGCCAGCACAGATATTGTAACAACTAACTCCGAGTTTAACTGCTCCTATTAAAGGAGACAATAACTAAAGAACACATACCAGATAGTGTTACTTGGTTTTACAATGTTTAACACTGAAAGCTTTATATATATATATATATTTTTAATATATTTTATTTTATTTTTATTTTTTAAATGTCCTCAAGCAGTTTTTAACACCTGTCGTGACAGGTCAGATTCCTGCCACAAAGAATCGTGCTAAAACAAATCAAGGTTGTTGCTGCTTTTTTCCTAACCCACCTATCAAATTTTTCAAACTAAATATGAGTCGAAGGCATTCTGCAATTGCACAAATCTGTCAAGTCTATTTAAAGAGGCATTACATGACATAGATCTGAAGGGTTTTATTTAAGCTTCCAGGTCTAGTACTTTTGCTTTGGTTTTAAGTATCACACCAAGTGGTAGTGCCTGAAATATCAGAGTATTTAAATATGAAAGACTGGACACCGATGAAAAGAAGAATTTATAGAGAATGTCTCAGTTTACTTTTTCTATTGCTGTTCTTTATCAAGGCAAAAGGTTGCAGCAATTAAATGCTTATTCTACCTTAAATTCATTTATGGAAGAGGCTGGGCTGATTTACACAAACTCCTTTGGGAAGCACAGAATACTGATTTTAAAGTCACCATTCTGCACCACTTCCTTGCTCCCGAATAAACTGCTATTTTGTTTTGATTTTAAGTTCTGTTTGATTATGTTTAATTAAAAATTGCTTATGGTAACAGTCTCCATTTGTAAACTGAAGAAGACCAATTGCTTCTCTAAGCGATTCCATAGCTTCCAAAAAGTCTCTAAAGAAGCTCACGTATTTACAGGGAAATATATGTAAATTAACTCACCTTTGGACCTGGCAATCCTGGCAAACCTGGATTACCATGTGGTCCTGGAATACCCTACAAAAAACAAACAAAAAAAGAGAGTAGGATTATTGAGCAATTCACTAAACTGTTCACAGCTGAATAGTGAATCATTTTACTGTATTACTATCACTTGTGGAAACACTGGCTGGGACTTTCAAGAGATTCTCAAGAGTACAACTTCCTAACAATTAAAAGTGAAGTATTTATCCCCTTTCTTTAAAAACCTCATTTTTTATTGTCTTCCCAAATCTGAACAGATTAATACAGAGAAATAACACTGAAGAATTTAACTATTAACTACAAAATAAGGAATTTGAATAGTGTTCACTGATTGAGGGGAAGACTTAAAGCAGAGTATTACACCTCCTCAAAACAAATCTTTTCAAATAGAAACCCTTCAGATTCTCCTACAGCCAGTGTAGAAAACAGACTTGTTGCCAAAACAATTAAACTGAAACCATTCTAGGAACAGACTGCTAACCAGGACTGTCTCTATCTACTAGTTGAAACAGCACCCAGGATAAATGTCCTTTCTTGCAATACACTGAGTAATCATTCATGATGAACTGTGCATTAGGGAAAATACTTATGCAGTGGCTGTCATCAACCATTAATCTTCCAAAAACTGAAGGACCAAACCAGTGAAAACCTCACTCTGATACGTCAGCAGCAAAGCTTTTCCTGGATCCACTAAAGCCAAAATTTCACACAAACAAACTGAAAATAGTAAGAATCTGTTTCAGCTCTCATCTATTCCCAATGTTCTTACAAAAGATAAACTCAGCAGTAATCTTTCCTTCACATCACTTGGAATTTAGCAATTATACCTTGCAGTAACACTGAAAGTTTTCTCTCTCAAGTGCTCCCTCTCATTAATGACAATGTTCACAAAACTCCATAGAAAAACTAATCCCACGTCTGAGATAATAGTCTGCAGGCAACATTGGAAGCTCTTCTCAGGGATTTAGGAGCAAGGAAACAAACAGAAAGTGTCAATGTAGCTCCAGTGACAAAGAGGCTCCTGGTTTCTGCTGCTTGTGAAATTAACATCTTGGGATGTAACTGAAGATCTGGAGCAACACAGAGCTGAGAAGTTGTCCTGACAAAATGGGAGACAGTCAGAATTTGGCCTCCCTGTTGGTCAATTCTGAACTTGCTGAATGTTTACTCTTGAGAAACTTGGAACAAGTCAAGAAACAAACAAACATGAAACTGAAAACCTACTGTCAGATACAGACTTCTCTATCACAGAAAAAGACATCAAAATTAATTTTTAATGAAAATCTGTAATTATTAATCAGGCACTGGTAGTTTTCAACCCTCATGAATCTCTGTCAGAAGCAGGCTCAGACCTTGGAGGACGTCAAGGCACTGCAGCTCTGCACTCCACTGCTTCCCTGTGACACCTTCAGTCACATTTTCAGATCAGAAAGGGAAGCTCAAACAATGGAAGACAGAAGTCACAGGACAGACTGGTAGATGGGGAAATGAACTTCACATCAACAGGGTTTTACGTGCTTTTTGGCTCAAAACACTTCTATCATATCATGTCTCTGCACTAACTGTACTTGCAGTATTAGCAAAGCTAATACTAAAAGCAAAATAAAGAGCTCTGGCATTAAAAACAACAACAACAAAACCATTTGCTTAAAATACTTTGTCAGCTCGTGTAGGCATTTTAAACTCTGTTTGCATCAGAACTGCTGGTAAATATTCACAATGGTCATTCTCTTACTTCTCCAGACACCCTATTCAACACTACAATACGTGTTTTCTGACATAGCTTGTAGTTTTACAATATAAAAATCTGTGCTGTATGAACCATCAGCTCTTCTTTAGCAGGATAATTTGTAAACAAACCAAAACAAGAAATTAAGTGAGGAAGACATGGATTTGAAAAAAATGTTTTCAGTTTATACTTTTAAATGTGTCTCATCCACTCCCTTGCCACCAGCTGCTCTGAAGTACCAGGTCAGTTCCTGCCTCTTGAAGGGCTGCTTCAGTTTCCTAGCCAGCCACATCAGGTTTTGAAAGCCAGTAAAGAACGAAACAGAGAATGCAATGTGGAGTGACAGCTTGTTTAAATGTGCCTCAGAGTCTGACTCAACACTACTCCCACACATCTGCTGGGATTTTTGTATAATCTACTCCCTTGCTCCCCACTTGCCACTTGGCTATCTGAGTACGTTCCAGCCATAACCACTTACATCCCCAAATGCCACAGCCCAAAATCTTCTATGCAACAAATCCTTACATTACCTATCACATCTTTTGTCAAGCTGCTGTAACACAAGAGTCTAAAATAGATTATTGAGAACAATTTTCTTTTTTTATTTTTATTTTTTTAATGTCTTATAGTGGTTAACTTTGTATGCACTGCCTGCTTGTCTACACAGTGATGCACATCATTCACTCGTCATTCTAAAACCAAATAAATTTGAACTTAGGCTGCAGAGAAGCAGACGTGGGCAGCATGGAAAATACTAAAAAGTTACTATTGCAAACAACAAAAGGTAGGTGCAAGTGTCACAGTGACCTGTGTGTACACACTCCGACAAAGAATTAACTACGCTGGAAGTTAGAACAGCAGAAGTTAGTTTGCCTTATTTTAGCCTACCTACCAAATGTTAGGAATCACACACTTTCATAATTAGCAGGCATACAAACAAAGTTTAAAAAGAAATTACACCAGCTCCGGCTTAATTACCAGTGATCTGTGTAGAGCTACACAAGATCATAGCAGTTTTACTCACCCGAGGACCTCTCTTTCCTGATGGACCAGGTAGACCAGGAGGACCTGGAGGACCCTGGTAACAGAAAATTGAAACAACTGAGGCTAAAAACCAACTGAAAGACAGCACCACAAGTCTGAATAACACTGTTTCTTCTATCTGGTGATTCTCTGATTGTGGAAGCCTTCACTGCTTGAAGAATGACTTAAGCTACAAGCACGTGTATTTTTAATTTTGCTCAATATCAGATGTTTAGAAATAATTTTTTGCCTGAGGAGTTGAAGCCAACAATCTAGATTAACACAAATACACTTCAGCAAAATTTACAAAGAAAGAACAGCTCATCTCAAGGATTAGAAATGAGTTTAGTGTATTTCTAAGAGCAGAATAATTATTTTTAATAAATATGGTGGCATGCCAAACATTTTATGGCATTCAGATAACTTAATATGAAAAATGAGCTAGCACTACACAAAAAAGACGGACATGAAACAGAAGAGATAGTTTAAGTGCAGACAAATGATTGTTCAGCTTCATCAGCTGTGAGCTTGGGATAGGAATAACTGGCAGTGTGCCCATCCTCTGTTTCATTTGCAAATAAATCATATCATTCACTTAAAAAAAAAAAAAAGCAACAAACAACAAAAAACAAACAAACAAATAAATCTAATGGAGAAGAAACTGTCTTCCATGAGGTAGAAAAACAAAGAAAATTTCCACACAGGTACATGCTGACCCTGTTCCTCATATCCCACCCAACAACTCTCACTATCTCTTGCCATACTTTCTGCAAATCTGTGGACTGTTTTTATTAACTCATCTTTTGGTGCACTGCAATGTTTGTCCTCATTTAAATTATTAATATTGTTGCTTTAATTTCTGCTCAGAATTGTATTTTCAACACCTGACACTGCTAACAAACTCTTCCACAACCTTTCTATCTGCCAAATTGTTTTTCTGTTGTTATTTTGGGCTGTTTTTTAAATTTAAGAAAAGAGCTCAGCACCCAAAACTGAGGACTTTTCTCCAAACTTCTGCCTCAGAGTGCTCAAAACAGTAGAAAGGCAGTCTCCCATATTTGGCACTCCTAGTGATGAACAGTTTATCTTTGCAATGCTAGGTGAACTCCAGGGTGCTAAACATCACTCTTCCACCCTCATCTGACTACCTTGCTCTAAATTCAATGCTACCAGTTTTGGGCCATCTGGAATTCATATTTTGTCACTCAGATTTCTACCTTTTAGCATGTTTGTCTCTCCTCTTAAAGTATACTAATTATTAAGCAACAAGGTATCAGTGGATGCCCACCTACCTTTTAATCTTGCTTCATTTGTATTTCATTTGAAGTGAGAAGAGAAGCACACTTCTCTTCCCAAGTGCGCTAAAGCAAACAGTCACTTCTGTAGGATTAGCCTACTTTCCTTAGAGCTGTTGAAGTCTTTCTCTCTGTCAAGAACTACAACAGCCAAAGCAATGTCATCAACATCAGAGGAATATACATAGCTTTGAGTGATAGATTAAAGCTTCTCAAGACTGTCGTACAGACGACAGGGAAACTGTTTCAGGTAAGTGAAAACAGATGCTTAAATACTTAAATAAATGTTAATCGATTGAGTTTTTGTTCTGTTTTTGCTAGTAACAAAAATAAAATGCCATCTTAAAATTTCATCTAAATTAGCAGATAGTTAAATAGAGATTTCTCAGACTGGGCAGAGAAACATGAGGGTTACCTGTGAAGTTAAAATACATGAAGGTGATTAACTACCCAGCATATCCCCTTTGGCTAGGGACAGCCACAGGGAGCAATTTTCTTCAACTAATAAATTGGATAAGAGTGAAATATCAGATACCACTGCTAATTTACAATTTTAAAACTCCTGCCCTCTTTCAGCATTCTCACTCTCACACCTCCTGGCTGTAATAAGAGCAACCCATCCAGGCTCCAGCTCTAATGCAGGGAATGCACTTCCAGTTCCATCTGAGAGTATCTTCAGACAGTTGTCACCAACTGGACAGCCTACAAAACACCATATTTTGTCTTCTATCACCAGTCTTGCTGAAGGACTGTCTTCTTCATTCAGAAAACTTTTCTAATAGAGAAAAACTTCTAGCTCATTTTTCAGGGATGTCAAAGCTCATGCAGTTTGGCAGGCTGATGCAGTTACTTGACAGCAAGAAACCTAACTCTGTACTTCAATCCTAACACCTCTCTTTAGACACGTGGGATTGCATACCATGCTACTACAAACAGCCTTAGGACTTCTGTGACAAAGAATACCAACTGGAAAATTGAAAGAGTTAAAAATAGATTAATTAAAAAAACCCCACAACTTTGCATAGAGCCAACACCCTCTGCTCTGCAAGAGTAGCTCATCAGATGAATGGAACAGCTTTCTCTGTGAATCAGGGAGATGTGGTCAGGAGACCAGTGTTCAACTTTAAACTTGCTTCATATTTTTAATAGGGGATTCCAGGCATTACAATTGCTAGGATTTTAATCAGTCATAGTGATTTTGAAGAATTAAGTGGAAGAATTAGATATGCTATCCATAAATGAAGGACTGAATTCTGGAGCCCTGCTTTGTAGCAATGGGTGAATTCCACAGCTGTGGGATCATGGAATTCAAGGGGCCTAATTATATAAGGCAAGAATCAGTTCTGCTAGATGATTAAAAGCTAAAATGAAGCTGAGGAGTCTAAGAACCACAAAAGCTAGTTCTTGCCTGTCAACTCCAATAGAACAAACATTATTTCTGTGTTGAAATCTTGAAAGAAGGTTCAAACCAACCACAACATAATGAGAGAAGAAAAAAAGAGAAGGGGCTTCATGCCTCATCAGGATTTCTTTTTGCTGCAGGGAAACTCTGCAAGTCCCTCACTACTGCTCTTTTAGGCGCCCCACTGATAAGACTCTGTGGATACTTATTTATTAAAATGTTAGAGCCTTGAAGATAAAACCTGAGTTATCACGGTCTTCTCACCAAGGATGTACTAGACTGAGAAACCAAGAGTATCTCTTCAAGTTCAGACAAGTTCAATGACAGCAGCCGCACAGCGCCACGCTACCTCCACCAAACACCATTCTTTACAGAAATCTTCTGTGGAAGAGCCATACAGAGACCTTTTTCTTGCTTTGGCACCAATCCCTATGGCAACACAAGGCTTTAGTTTGTCCATAGGCTCAGTGGGTGCTGTTGGTCCTTCCAGCTGAGCTTGCACCCACAAAGGTGTTGCAGAGCCAGCAGGCTGATCCAGACATCTAAGACCTGCAGCACGTTACCGAAACTCTGACCCAGCAATGCACCATACGCTGTAGCTGACTTGCAGATCAGACAAGCTTCTGCATTCAGTCCATAAGACAAAAATACAAAATGGCAGCATACACATCTTTCATATACATTTTGAACTCTCCAGATCAGGCATACTAATCATTGTATGCACTGTGTCTGTGTCTAGCAAAAACAGAGCATTATCTGCAGCTGCTTAGTACACACACACGAAAAATAAACAATAAAAACCCCCAAGACCAGCAGCCAACTCTTTGCACATCAGAAACTGTGCTTTCAGTCAGTTAGTCGATAAATTTAAATGTTCAATTTTTAAGTTATGTGCTATTAACCAAAGCTTTCCATTAGCAGTTATTAAATGCCACAAGCTGCAAAAATGGAAATTAACTTCAACTCACATCTATAACAGCTACACATATAATGATATTTTCTCATAAACATGGCTAAAAAATGAAAGGAAAAAAAAATAGACTGTCTTCATATTCACAAACAAGAGCACCTCCTGACAAATGCACATCACTTAACACGTTTTTCAGCTGTGTAACAACCCCTTAGCATCAAGATTCTGTTTAGAGTAAAAACTGAATTTCTAAGTAAGTTTTCAGTTGCTGACTATCCAAAGAAGTTATTTTTTCAGTGACGAAGTTATTCATGCATATTCAAACATATACTAGAAGTTGCTTGCCTCCTCCTATCAAATTACTTTCTAATAATAACTGCACAAATACAAGAGAAAAATAAGTGGAACAATCTTCCCCATGCTATAGCACAAAAAATTTTAACCAGAGACTCAAACAAGCATTAAAACCACTTTTCTGAGACTAAACAGGAACTGCTGTTCTTTCCTGAATATAGTTTCATACGCATTGACCCCAGTTTAATGTATGAAAAAGTTTATGACCCACACAATAAAAAAGAACAAATTAGTGCTATTAAATGCACTGCTCTGCATTTGCAGTCATTTCAGAGATCACTTACCCCGAGAAATGAAGAAATGCCACAAATATGAGTTCTAAACATTATTTTGCATGCAGATTTGCACGATCCTGAAACTGTGGGTTAGGAATGGTTTGAAAGGATTAGATTCCACAAGTGATCTGCTTCAACAATTACAAATTTTGATAGCATTGCTCAACTGAGGAAACCATATCATTCTTACAAGCATCCTGGTTGTTCTTTTCATGGAACAGCATCTACATTTGTAGAGTATGAAATCACCCGATAATTTTATTCAGTGAGCAGCATCCATAATTAGCAGCTATAAACATCTGGCTCCATTTCAAATTTTTAAAAAGATTGGGTTGCCTACCACTTCACCAGAATTGAATGCCTCCATATTCTGCTGGTAAATAAAAATACACACCACTTAGGCCAAAATTACATGCCAGAGACACACTCATTGCAGACAAAGTTTTGCACAGTACAAATGGGAGAAGTGATAATCACAGCCTCGCTCGTTTTGCCAAATTTGTTTCAAAGCCTGTTTTAAATGTATGTTGCTTCATTATAATAATGAGTGTAATAAAGGTAACTTACAGGAGGTCCAGTCTCCCCCTTTAGACCTCTGCTACTTCCCATTTCAAATATTTTGCCTTGATCTTCATAGCTGTAGTTATAAACATTAATATCGTAAGTGTTTTCTGTGTGATAAGTCCTATCAGCAGGATCTTCTTCCAGATCAAACTGATTATCCAGGGAGAGGTCAGCAGTCAAAGTGTACAGAGTTCTGTTGAACATCTGCTGGTTTTTGGTTGGTTCACCTAGTTGTTTTTCTTTGTCTGCTCCCCTTCTTTTCATTGTGTTCTGTTTTACAGGGAAGATCAGAGAAAGCTCACTTTGTCTGTCTGTACCTTCTGTGGTAGTATGTGAAGTATTTGGAAAAGAAGCCTTATTTGTTCCAGTGATGCCTCCTTCTTTGCTTGGCTCCTGCTGATGAAGGGGCAGACTGTCCCCCTCCTGGCGTTCTGTTTCTGGCCACGCTTCCAGCAGCAGGGGTTTAGACTCTGCAAACTCCGATGCTGAGACATTTACTGACTCAAGGTACTCCAGTACAGAGTGAATGTGAGCAATGTTGGTAACCACACCATATGATGCTTCTTTCCTTCTATAAGATACATCTTCCCACTGTTTTTGCTCACCGATCTTTTTCTTCAAGGAAACATCCAGCACACCTGATGCATATGGTGTTCCTAGCAGAGATTGATATGTTTCAGCCAGGCGACACTGCTGTTTCACATATTTACAATAGTTTGCAGAGGCTTCTGCAGAAGGAATGATATCTAGCTGGCATATAACTCCTTTAAAGCTGACGGAGTGAGAGTTCATCCTTCCCAGGGTAAATAAACCATCCAAATCAAATGCCTCCAATTCATAAAGCATTTCCCTGCTATAGTACTTCTGTCCACACTCAGCAAACATTGAGACGGTCTTGTCTCTAATTTCAACAGCAAACCAATGCCACTGTTCATTATGAACACTATAATTGAAGTACACAGGCTGCTTCCCTCCAGTGTACACCACTACCTTTCTTGGTAGCAACTGGACACCAAACTGCAGTCTGGTTTTGCTCCTAATACTGAAAAGAAAAGCATTATTTACACTGTAAGAGTACAACCCAACCAATATGGTGAAGTGATGCCCAAGACTTGCTGGTATGACTTGAGCAACGGAGGCCTCGACACGCACGTCACCAGTCAGCACAACTCCGGACACAGCCAGGCGAACCCCCCGGGGCAATGGCAGCACTGCCAAGGGCACTGGCATCACTGATGGCTGCTGGACATCGCTCACAAGGCCGAGTTGATAAAGAACATCTACTGCTGTAAAAAGAAATGAAGGCACATTGTTCATTTCACTTACATGCTCAAATTCAGACCCATGAAAGCAAATGTAAGGCACAACATATATATATACATATATCAGTCTTTCACATAAATCCAACAGATTTAATCAGAGCTTTTCTAATGAAAAAAATATTTAATTTAAAAAAAAAAAAGCCCTGGTAATGCCCATTGGAGGTTAATTCATTCATAAAACTGAAAAGTCCCCATTTGCTGTTATCAGCCTTTACACAAGAGTTAATGAACATCCTACACTTATTTGGCAATTCCTGCCTACCCTCCTTCGAAACAACAAATAAACAAGAAAAAAAAAAACCAACAATTTCTGAAAAATAAAATAAAATAATAGTGTTTTTCCTCTTCGTCTGAAAAATATTAACATTCAAGGGAGGGCTGTTCTGTTTCCATGAAGGGACAAGCTATTGACTAACACAGTAAGCAGCGCCCAGTGGTATCGTGCAAGCTCCTTTGCTGCAGATCCTCAGAGCAGAGCTGGACAGGAGCCAGCAGCCCAGACTAACATCGACATTGGCCCTGATCTCAGCACCAGGTAGGAACAGACAAGCTCAAGGACCTTTCCAACCTAAACTTCTCAATTTTCTGCACAAGGGAAAGCTGAACATCACACAGTTTTCATAGGCACTACTGCACAGAAGCATTTTTTTCTGCAACAACTGGCTGGACCTGAGCTATAGTGAACTGCATATATTAAAAATGACTAATATTATTTAATATTATTTAACCATTGCACTGATGTAATAGGCCTAACAGGGAACAGGCTGTGCTTCCCACAGCATTTAGATGAGGGTATTACTTTTTTTTTTTAACTGCTTTTTTTTTTCCAACCACACAACGAAGTGCTCTTTTTAAGCAAATAAAGCTAAGTGGCATGACAAAAATGGGAGTAACCAAGAGAAACTAAAGATTCACTGCTATTTTAAGACACAAGAACAACTGAAACAAATGGATGTTCACTATTTTAGTGGAAAAAAGGCTTCCTTTCCCAGTCTTCCCTTTCTCTGTTTACTGAATATACACACAGAAAACTTAAGAACACACAGATGTTGGCTTAGTTTCAGTAGTAAATTATGAAGAGAGTCTAAGACTTCCTTGAGAGTGGTTTATAAGTTGGAACTAAAAGCATCAACCTGAACGCATTGTGCATCTTGAAAATTAATTACACACCTTGTAGTATTTCTAGCCATGTTAGAGATCTGTGTGAGCGCCAAGATTGCCCTGGCAGCCAGCCCAGCTGGAGCTATGGGGAAAGCATGTCTTTGCAGAAAGTCACACGTACGCCAATTTCTCAAGATGTTCAGCCTCAGAGCAATTAACTTACTAGGCTGTATTTTAATCTGTCAAACTGATAAGAAAGGTCAGGTTATAGTAGAAGCATTCTACTTTGCAGCTCTGCTAATGAACTCCTGTACTTTCCCAGGACCCTGGTCCTGCATGGTCTGGGTGTAGCTATGGAGGAGAAAGCTGTGTGTGTGTGAACCTCTGGGCAATATGGAAGACTTACAAGGAAAAGCAGCTCCCCAGTGGCTTCAGGGACAGCTCAAGCACTTCTGTGCACTGGCTGAGCCAGCTGACACACTGCACCAATCCAACTCAACCTTCTACCTGATAGTCACAATTTTAACCTGAAGTATTTGGCAGATATTCATAAATATTTATCATTAAATAGTTACATTTTAAAATAACAGTGTCAAGTGATCTCTGTCCAAAGTATTGTAACTGAAGAATAAAAACAAATCTACCACACTGCCATAGAACAGCCAATTTAAAAATGATATTAAGGATCACCATTTCTAAATCTCAAATGACAAATTTTGGCAGTTTTAATTTGTAAACATCACATTGTTTAAAAATTATTTTTAAAAAGGAAAAGCACTATTGAGTGCAAAAAGATACAAGACACTTTCTCCTCATCCTGCAAGCAGATTCATGCCAACTATGACAGGTCTCAAGAAGGCTCACCACTGAGAAATGCTGCGTGAAAAATAACAGCAAAAGATTAAGTACCAGCTAATTATTCCTTGCTGACTTACTGCCTATTAACCCACCATCAAGCCAAAAGGCTGTTCCAGACTTTTTTGGCTATTCACTTCATTTCTGATCCAATTTTTTTTTTTTTAAAGCTTTCAGAAGCTCTTGGCAGTACACAGGGTTTTGGGAGCAGACAACCCTCTTAGCTTTTCCTCCCAGAATGACAACCACAACCTTCTTTACCTATCAGTAGCCAGTTTTCCTTGTTTATCCATGTCTGCACAACATCTGTCTTCACTTACTGTTCACCTAATCCATTAGTCCCCCAAACTGTAACGGCTCCTCTTCTTCAAAGAGAAGCTATTAGGTTTTTTTTTTTTGTGTCAGTTGCTTTCTTTCCATCTTCTAGGATTACTTATAAAATTCACAACATAATTGGATTGCAAAGGAAGGGAAAACTTAAAAAAAAGTTAAGACTTGGACAAAAAAATAATAATAATAAATCACAAAACAATCCCCCAAAAATGGTAAGGTGATGGTGGTGTTCTGTATCACTCTTCTGTTCAGTCTCTGTTCATTTTCCATATTCCCTCACTCTCGTGACTTGTCTGAGGACAGAATATTTAGGGTGCTCTCTCCATTTCAACAATCCTAGCACAGATGATTTGTTTTCCCTTTACTGATATGGGTTCAGAAAAGCAACGATCATTCATCAGCTTCACCAGAACTCAGGGCAAGTTGGAAAGAGTTGCCCCTCTCCTAGGCAGTGGTGCAATTGCAGTTGGGTAAGTTACAACACAAGGTTACAACTGGTACTTTGCTGGTCACCAAGGCTGGGCAACTGGCTCCGCAAAGTCAGAGATATGAATTCTGCATATCCTCAAGCCAAACTCAAAGAACTATTCCTAAAAGCTGAGGCTTTGTATTTTCATATATTTCACAGAACACAATTTATAGCACCCTATCGCAATGCATTAAGTGCAGCACCTTAAGTAAAGCACACACTAGCTGTCTGATCAGATCAGGAAAGAAAGAACATTACCCCTGCTAGCATCTTCGTATTTGACAGAATATTCTGTTTGAAACACAAGGTGCCAAGAATGTTTTGATACCAGCTTAGGTGCTAACATATTTATAAATGAGCACACCACCCTGTTTTTGGACAAATCCTAAGAACTGAATGGAACAGCGCTACCTCTGCATTCTGTATAGACTGAAGGATACTCTTGATCTGTTCTGACTTCTTTCCTTTTCCTTCCACTCCCTAAGAACTTGCTTTTCTCAATATTTTTTTTAACTTCAAGAAAATGGATTCATTTACTTATGCTTCCTTCTAACAATTTTGAATTCTATGATTCAACTACAAGATTTCCTACGGAAAGATTTTTGGCAGGTGCACTTATTCAGTTGCTTTTCAGGAGTCACATTTTTACACCTCCTAAAGCTGGTAAGTTTCAAGGGCACAGGTGAGCAAGGTGGAGAAACACACACAGCCCTGCACCTCTCCACAGTGTGCACTTATCTCTTCCACCAGCTCCACTACCGCTGCAGATCAATGCCTGGCATCCCTCACCTGCTCCACTGGGAAGAACAAACTGCCTCCCTAACTCAGCCTCTCCCCTCCCACCCCACAGGCCCAGAGCAGGGAGGCAATACACTTCTGTTGGTGTCAGGTGAGCTTTTTCTTCCCTCCTCCCTCACCTTGGATGCAGAACTTGGCTCAGCAACTAGA
This sequence comes from Cyrtonyx montezumae, assembly GCF_038088225.1. Taxonomy (NCBI): domain Eukaryota; kingdom Metazoa; phylum Chordata; class Aves; order Galliformes; family Odontophoridae; genus Cyrtonyx; species Cyrtonyx montezumae. Next base: position 13,574,089 of record NW_027071825.1, read on the forward strand.
TAATCTGAGAAACTCCCATCATCACAAAAGCACATCTCCATCTAGCTGAAAAGTGAGAAAACATCTTAACAGGAAAACTATGAGCAGCTAATGGAAGGCAAAACTGAAGGGGGAAAAAATGCACCCAATCTCATCCTCACAAAAAGCAACAAGAAAAAGAAATACTTCACGAAGAACAAGGAATAACAAGAAGGAAAAAAATATTGGTGACAGCAGCAGTGGGATGCTGGAGATACAGTTACAAAGCTCTAGCTAAACATTATCAGGAATGTGCTCTGACTTAATCATGAAACACAGCTGTTTGCATTCAGCTGAATACTACATGAAGATTACTGTTACCATACCAGCCAAGGAAGAGCTATTTCTTGCTTCACCTGAACAATGGAGGAATATGGAAGAGAACTGAAACTGCCACTCTCCTGGGTACTAAAGAGTAAACTGCATGTTAGCTTCCACCACTTTGGGATGCTAATATTCCCACAATGGTCTTATAATGAACATCTGGTGCAGCTATAACAGCTGGCAGAATTAAAAAAAGAGACAAAAAACAAGACAACCTTAGTCCCTTCCTAACATCATCTGCATCTGAATGCAAAATCAAAAGAATACACAATTTCACTTTTTGCTTTAATGATGCCAGCCTAGACTAAGCCTTTATTATATGCACTGGTTTGCTTGTTTGTCCTCAGAAGTGCAAAGGTAACTCAGTCATTGCTTGCCACCCCCAAGGACACCCACTTGCACTGAAAACACAATCAAAGCCTTTTCTCTGTACAAGACTTCTCTTTTATGAAGAGCCTGCTTAAATATGTAAGAAATTTCATGGAAAGAAAATGAGTCATTTTCAAAAGGTCATCTTTTCCAAACCAGTTACTTTAAACTTTAGCTCTCAATTATATTGTGGCTGATATATAAGTCACCATAAGGAACTGAACCAAGGGTCACTAGTAAAAACAGCCATTCACACTTTCTATTTGGTAACAAAACAAACCAACATCCTTTTGTAAGAAAGTATTCTCACCTTGTTTGGGTGCTTTTGCAACACCCACAGCTATACATATTGCAATAGAAAGAAGGAGGATCTTCCTAAAAAAGGAAGAAAGAAAACAGCATGTGAGAAAACACAAAGCTTCAGGATTCAAAAAAATCAGAAACTTGATTCAATACCCAATGTCAATGGCAAGATACCACTGACCAGCAAAGCCTTCCAGCCCTCACATCATACAACTTTCCTTCAATAGTGAGAAGGCGTTTCACACAGAGGACAAGGACCACATATATACATAGCACATATGTTTTACAAGGGCTTTTATTAATAAAGTAACTACATCTGTTTTATATTTTATTTTATAGTAGATTTCTTTCTGGAGAAAAAAAAGTTACTGCAAAGAAACTATAAAACAAATGACAAGCTCATGCCTATTAGATACTTTTGAGTCGGTGTACCTACAGCCTTGTCATCGTACCACATCATTTATCACAAATGAGAGTGTTGTGATACTTTTCTTCCTGTATGCTACAGATTTCTGTCACATAACAAATGAGACATGCTCTTTAAAGCAAAAATAAATAAAATCCAACCACATTTTGACTTAAAACTTGACGCTCTGATATAATATTAAAGGGTAACCCAGCATCACCAATTGAAAATAATAATAATAAAAATCAAGTAATCAAGAAAGTGCAGGAAGAAAAGCTCACACATTTGTACAGGAGCATAAGGTAAAAATAGAAATGGCAGACAAGTTTCTTCCTTTAACCTCTAGGCTTTTACCTTCAGCACACAGAATAGCATATACATAAGGCAGGTATTAGTAATGCTTCGATTACAATAAATCATGTTGTTATGATTTACAAATATCTATATATAAAGCAGTACTTACTGGAGATCTTAATATTTCTTCCAAGTGTCTGTAATCACAACCCAAGGGCTCACACTACATGTTTATCAGCTCTGAACACCAGAATTCAAGTTCAGTGTGTATTCACAAGAAAACAGTTTCTGTGTCACACTATCATCTTCCAATCTAATTAGAAACTCTGTGAAATAAAGTCTTAGAAATGGACAGATAGCTGTGCTAGCAAGAAGTCCACACTGCACTGCATCAACCAAAATGAGACAACTTTTTTTCTTTTTCTTGTTTTCCTATTTTCATGGGCACAAAATGGATTCAGAATAGTACAAAACATTTTAATTAACTGAACTCTGAAGTCAGGACACTTAGAGAGCGCCAAAGCTCAAACAAGAAAGACAGTTCCTTAACATGATAGCAGTCTCTTCCACAAAGTCAGAGATGAACATGCTGTGAGTCAGACATTTGCCTCTATCGCCTCCCAGAAAATGTTGTAGAAAGGCAAGAAATTCTGAAATGCTCTCAGGGCTGTAAGTTACACAGATGTAACTGGATATAAAGAGACAAATGTCTGGCTTACACAGTACTCTCCAACTAATGTCAAGAACAGATGAGCAAGCAACTAAGAGAAAAAACAGGGATCAGAGACAACCATAAAGCTGGAGATCCCCTAATACATGGGAAAAGTTTTTCTTCCTTCTACCTCTTTCCACAACAAGTGGAAACTTTCTGTAAATGAAACCATGTGCAAACCTGAAGTGAAGCTGTACAATGCAGCCCTTGTGGCCAAAGACCGAAAAAGGAAAAAAATTAAATTCTGTCTTCTAGAGAGAACCTATTCATTCAAACCTTCCCTTCTTGGTCAAGACCACTGTTATTAACATTAAAAGAAACAAAGCAGACAGCTCTCACACCCTAGGCTCACATGGGTACTGTCACTAGGCCACCAGGCTCCCCTCAAGCGTAAGGTATGCGTGGCCATTTCTACTGTGGCTACCAAGAACACAGTGAGCAACACACACAGCACAAGAAGCACAGTCCTGGTCCACATGCCTTAGCAGGGCCAGCAGCTCTTGGGGAGAATTGCCCTATTGGGACATGATAAGAGAAAAAAGCAGAAGTGGCTGACTACGTTGTTGGCTCTCTCTCCCCTTTTACCATCACACAATGAGCCTGAAGCTGTTCCAATGGCCTTTGGCAATGTCCTTGTCCTGAAGTCCAGTAACCTCTTATGCTTCTCCTAGCTTGGCATCCTCTCTCCTGTTTCAAACTCATGCACAAGTTGTTGGCAACTACATAACTGCTTGGAGGAAGGAACTACCAAATGTGCTTGAGCTATTCACCACTTAAAATTGAGCTTATATTTCTGATAATCTTTAACATCTTGAGTCTGCTCTCTTCCTCCTATGAGTGGAAGGTGACTGAGATAAAAACTCAGTATGGTATGTTTGATTTTTCCCCATTCAGGATGACAGGTAGCTGAGGAAACTGATAAACTTCGAAGCAAGTCATGACAAACAGCAATGCAAAACTCCACCATTTGAAGACTATCCAGCAGCATATAAATCTGTGTTTGGTCAGCGCATGTCGGTGTCATGTAACAACATTCTCTATTCCCTGGCAGCTTTCTCAACCTCAAATTTGAAGAAATACCACTAGCTGGCTGTGGAGAAGGACAGAAAACCTGACCCTAGAGTAACTGGCGCAGAGCTGCATACAACTCCACATCCACCAATGATGACAGTTGAAATACCAGCATCTGCCCCACACACACTGCTGCATTAGATATCCTCTGAGCACAAAAGCCCAGCTTGTATCTGCCACAGCCACCATAAGAGCACAACATATATGTCTTCTAAGGCTCGATGTGGCTTTCTTCACAATGGCTGTCTCCATGGCTCCTTGCCTCTAAATCACCTGAGCAACACCACTCCGACAGCCTTTTTGTAAATCTCACACAAGCATTTAAAGTGTGAGAGGAGACACTACACTGTAGTAAATCAGGACCTTCAGATTATCTTCTCTCCCTAGGCCTGCTTGGGACAGCCCACAGCTCAAGGCAGCATGATTGCTTGCCTCTGCTGCCTCCACTGATGCTCAGTGTGTGGTGGAGCTCTCCCCCATCTCTGAATGTTGCATTTCCCCACACAGCTCAGCACAGGCAAAGCCACGCACTGCAACCTGAACGTCCAGGAGCCTCTGGATACCTGGATTTTTCACTTGTCAGGTCCTAGAGCAAGGGCAGGCATAGCTCCTGGTCTGAGGGGCACTGGAATAATTGGTCCCCTTTCTTCTCTTGTGTTTGTTGTTTTTTTGTTTTTTGTTTGTTTGTTTTTCTTCCCCTCTAAGCATAATGACACCATATCTGCTTTTCACAGCACTCCTCTCAGCTGGGCAGACCTAACCACATCACAGTATCCCCCACACAGGCTTTCCCAGAGCTACCAAGAAGAAAAGCATTCACATCAAGGAAAAAGGGCAACAAGTGGCAGAGCTCACCACAGCCCCTCTGGTCTCACAAAAAATCCCAAGAGAAATGCACTTATGTACATCCCTTTGCCCAGAGAAATTGTGTAGTCTCCTCCACCAGAGATATTCAAGACCTGCCTGGATGCTTACCTGTGCACCTGGTCTAGGGAGCTGCTTTGGCAGGGGGGTTAGACTAGATAATCTCTATCTAAAGGTCTCTTCCAACCCCTATAATTCTGTGATTCTGTGATCCCTGAGAAGGTTTTTGTGAAAGGCGGTAACACCTCCTGAACAGAGATATCCTGCACCTAAGACCCCAGGCAGTTAAGAATCTGATTGTTCAAGACCTGAGAGGACAGACACGTTTCTTCTGCCTTGAGGGGACCAGGAGGCAGGCCAGTGTTGTTTCGGGCTCAGAGGGATACGCGGCCTGCATGGCCTCTCCCTGCTGACACTGCACACCCAAATGAGGGAAAAGCCCTGAGAACCTTGCAGCAGGCTCACAGTGTAAAGAAAGTAAGAGACACAAGAGAAGGTGAGAGGAATAAGATCCAACAATGCATTGCTAGTTCCTTCTGGGGACCAATGGCCTGAGAGAAATCCCATTACAGCATGGTTTGGTGGAAGGCTCTGATGCCCCTGGGACGGCACAAGGCACAAAGCAATAAACTACATCCACAACAGTCAATCCTGCTTGCACTTCTGAAAGAAAGAAAAAAAGAAACAAACAAAAAACAATAAGTAATTGTAAGGCTGATTTTATGAGTACCTCACCATCCCTGGTCTGGAGAGGGAGCACTGTTTCTCCCTGTACCAAAGCAGGTAGCAGTCTGGCCTTACAGCACTTCTTCAGAGGGGTGGTTAGGGTTACAAGGGACAGACTGGTTTGAGACATGCTGAGGAAACCTGATCCTCGAGCAAATAGTCTGGTTTCTTAGCACAGGCAAGCAACCAGGCTGCTTTCTCTCAAGTGAATTAGGTGAACAAGATAAACTCCTGTCCATATAGCTTTAGAGTTATATTAGATCTATGCAATTCTACTTCAGTGACACACATCACTCTCAGATAAACAGCATGCGTGCATCTTTTCCATAATTCAGTTTGTACTGCTCCCTCAACAACGCCTTTTGTGAACTTGCACCAACACAACTCCTGGAGGAGCCCCGCAAGCGCCCAAGAGCCCGCAGCTCCCGGGCAGCCTCCTGCCGCGCACGGAGCCGCCCACCGCGGCTCAGCGGACCCGGACAGCACGCCGCACTCCTCCGGCAGCACGGAGCTCGCCGCGGCACAGCCCTTCCCTTCCCACCGGGAGCTCCCTGCAAACCTCACTCCAGCTACTGCCCGAGTACAGCAAGCACTTCACAAAGAATTCGCACTCCGGTAACCTGGTTAATGCCACTATGACCGTCAAAAGTCCTCAATCACCTTGCTTAGCACCTCACCTCACCTCACCCGGTGCTCACCGCGCTGAGAGCAGCCTCAGCTCCCAGCCCGCAGCTGGGCAGCCTCCCGCCGAGCTTTCAGACACCGGGTTACCTGCGGCCACATGGGCACGCTGCGTTCCGGCTGTGGGACGGAAACAACGGGACCCAAAGAGCAGCGGGGCAGCCGGCACGGCTCACAGCGCGGAGCGGAGGGTCCGCCCCAGCAGCGGCACCCCACAGCCAAGTGCCGGGACACAGCGGGACCCGCCCGGTTAGAGCTGGCTGCTCGGGGCGGGGGGAAGCCCACCCGGGGACAGTGTCGCCGCAGCGCCCGCCTTCACGCCTCCCCGGCCCAGCTTACGTTGGTGCCGCGGGAGAGATGCGTCCTCGCCTTGTCCTCTCGGCTCCCAAATGCATTTGTATGCATTTGCTCAGGCAGCGGAGGTCCGAGGGAAAGCCGGAGCCGAGCGCCACGCCGCCGGAGCCTCAGGTACTGTCCATGAACCCCGCCGGCCTCGAGCTCTCCGCCGAGCTCCGCGCAAGCCCGAGGGCGGCCCGCGCACGGCCCGCGGGGGCGGCGCGGCGGAGCGGGGGGGGGGAGTTGCGGCGGGGCCGGGGGCGGTGCGGTGGGGCCGGGGGCGGTGCGGGGAGCCCGGCACGGGGCGGGGGGCGGGAGCGCCCCGCGGAGCGCCCGGCGGCGGATCCGCGCCGCTCCGCACCGCGCGGTGTTGGGTTTCGGCGCTCTCTGCCGTGATTACATCAGCAATCGCGGCCCCGACCCCGGCTCGGCCACGCAGCAGCGGGAGGGCGCGGGAAGCGGCGCGGCGGCCCCAGGTACGGGGCGGGAGCGCGGACAGGTGGTGCCGCTCGGCTGCGGGCTGCGTTGTACCGCGGGGATGGGGCGATGAAATTGGCCCGAGCGTGCTGGAGGGTTTTGCACCTCGAGTGTAAGTGGTGGTGTCCCACAAGGCTCTCTCTAGAAAACTTCGAAGAGCAGATGTAATGCGGTAGCACTGCAGTGCTGAAAGAAATCTGACACCTTTTGCCGTCTCATCCGAAACGGACAGAGGTCTTTTTTTTACCTCAGTCGACAGCTCTCCTCCCCTGTCCCAGTAACAGGCTGGTGGTATAACTGTCTCCCATAAGAATCTCTGTGCAACCTGCTTCCCACACAAAATACTGTTGAACATCATGAGAGATTGTGGTGCATGCTGTATTGCAAGCCCACAGGTCAAAACTGGCAGCCTCACTTAGCAAAACTTCCATTGACATAAGCAGAAATCTTACATGAGTTAGGAGTGTGGTATTTGGCTCTTGCTGGGTGACGTTTCACAAAGATCTCACTTCAGATCACAGCTAAGACCTTAAAGTCACAGGAGTGATGGAGAAGGCAGCAGGAAATAAATCTTAATTTTCAGGAAACAAGAGTATTGCTGAAGTAGAGTAAGGCTGCACAAGAAAGGGATCATATATTGCTATCACTGAGGATGCTTCACTCAGCTGAAAGGGCCCCTTCTGTGTCATCCAGGTATATGGCAACAGACATGAAGATGGAAAATCAAGACCAAATACAGAGTGGTGAACATTCTTGGGTATAACAGTACAAAGTTACAGATGGAAAATGACTCTTAGAGAACCCACCTGAATATTGTACTGTTTCATTTCACACTCAAATTCATTTTCTGCATTTTGAATAATCTAGAATCCATGCAGTTTCAGTGGCTGCCATAGGATTTTATACTTTTTGAAAGCTGAAGGAAAAAAACTGATGACATTTTGTCTTCCTGTCTACACACCTTACATAAAAATTAATGCCAGCAGAACGTGAAACTGTATTTGTTCACTGAAGAAAACTTTGTAAGACACTACTGCAACAAAGTCTTTGTCAGCATTTTTTTCTGTTTTAGACCGCACCTGAATGGTTTCCAACAACTTCAGCGTAGTATTTTATTTACTTCTTAGTAGCTTTAAGATGACTAAAATGTATACTTTACAGTTAGGCTTCGGAACAGGTTGGTGCCATTCCATGATATCTGCTGGAAATAGCCCAGTGGTCCCTGACTTGTTGTAACCCATCACCTTATGTGGCAGATTTGTCTGGTTTCTTCCAAGCTTCACACCAAAAGTCACCATCAGTCTTAATGTTACACATGCTTCTTTCAAGGGTTCTTACAGTCTGATATGCAAAACCTAACATGTTTAAAGCTATCTGATTTTGTTTATTTCCATAGCTAAATATAGTCATCCATATACTTACAGACATTGAAAGACACATTCAAGCTCCAAGTGTACTAACTCTCATTGCAACACAGTGATGCTGGAGTTTCATTTCCTACTGTAAATGTTCCAAGAGCCTGTGTTTGCACTCTCATGCTTGATTATAGCCCATCCCTGATTTCTCTTCCCAGGTACACCCAGGGCCTAGTGAAATACAAAATTAGTTCTTTAAGACACTGCTTCTGGCCTTCTGACAAGCTCTTATTTTTATTTTCTCATTTTTCATAAGTTTTCTCCTCCCTCTGTGAACTAACTTGCTCATCTGTCACTCCAGATTATGACTGCTGAGTTCCAGCCCCTCTGCAAGGCACATAGCAGGAGCTGTTCTGAGGTGCTATAAAAGGCAAGGAAAGCAGTTCTCAGACAGGATTCTCCTTCCAGGGTAAGTACAGGAGAGAGCAATGGTACATATATCTCCAGAGCCTAAAAATACAAAGGGGAAAAAAAAAAGTGAGAATATGAATGAAAATGTGTGAAGTGGGAATGTAAATACTTAGTGCTGGAGTCTGAGCCTCGTCCCACTGCAGGCAGTAGGAACTTTACCTTTGACTTTGGCCAGAGCAGAACAGGACCCATGTGAGTTTCCTGGTCCTATCCCAGAATCGAGATATTTTGGCAGAAGATCCTCACTGCTATTTAGTTCCCTTTGGCAAACTGTTTTCCCTGCACACCACAATATATGGTGTTAGGCTATGTACCAAAACTGTTGGAACCTAGTTCAGCAAAATATTTATTTAGATTTCTCTCTGTGGCAGCCAAAAGAATGTTTAACACATTGCTCTGGTTTAAGAAAGTTACCAAGCTATCAAATGTGATTAAGAAACACAAGAAATGGAAAGGATTACAACATGTCTTTGAGAACAATTGGCTAAAATCAGAGGGCCTCCAACTCTGAAACCATCAGTTTTTGCAGGATGTGAAATAAATTGTAATGACCAGCGTCTGCCTTCAATCTCTATCTGTGCCCATTATTTCCTTGTAGAAGGAGCTAGGAAGAAATAATGTTTTCCAGTTTTGAATATGCCAAAAATCTGGAAGTGACTGAAGTATGACTCGATTTTAGTTTTCTAATAGCAAACTAGAGAAATAATATAAATGTACACTTTAATGAAGTCATAGTAGAGAGAGTTCTACCTTACAAGAGCAACACACAAAAGCCTGTGAGGGAAAGAAGCTGAGAGAGGAAAATAGATGCTCTGAGTTCAGGGGACCATACTTCAGACATCCTGGCATACAGAGGGGAAAAAAAAAAAGGAAAAAAGCATGCAATAATCAGAGTGACAAAACTGCCAAGCCACAGATGACCATATAGACTAGTGAAATTCCTTAAGATACTTAGTTAAAGCAAACAAGGGAACATGTCCAGCAAGGAGCGAAGAACAGAAGAGAGCCTCATTGAACCACAAGACAGAGTAAAGGCTCCAGACCACAGGGTTACAGCAACTCTGACTGGAAAAGGTGCCTCACCAAAGCCAAGATGCTTGCAACTGCTTAAGAGACCTGATAGCATCCGTTTTAGTAAGTCACTGCTATAGAGATCACCACAAAGCAGAGCTGGAGAAAGCTGAAACACACAACTGAAGTGAACTGATCTGACGGAGCAACCTCACACCCAGCACGTAAAGCTGTGCTACCTTGTTCCATTGATGGCATAGCATACACCACACCAAGAATGCAGGGAAACTTAGCCAAACACACAAGGAAATATTAAATGGAGAAGCTTGAGAAGCAGTTATTAGGAAAGTAGTATGTGAATGGAAAATACTATAGGAAGAACAAGTATGACATGGGAACCATGGAATGGCCCACCAGATGAGGAGACTCCAGTTAACAAATAGGCCAAACTGCCAACAGTAACACAGTAAATTTCCATCTCAAGAGCAGCTAGTGAAATTAAAAACAGAGTCAAAGAAAATCCATTGATTTTCATTTTTAGTTAGTCTTTATCCCATCACTGATAGAATGTTTTGCAATTTGGGCAGGGAGCAGAGATACCCACTCCTACAGGCAGAAAGATGCACTTGACATGAGGCTTTTTCTGGGATACTCATTGAACTGAAAATCCCCTTTCTTGGTGAAGTCCATAAATATGACTAGAAGTCTGCACAACCAGGACCATATCACAAACTTATACAGGTGTGTGCTCAGAGAGGGACACAGAAAAATACAGACCTCAGCAGGTGTGTTTAACCACTGAGGTACAGGCTGCAACCTCCTGTCACAGTGTGGTCCCCTGCATCACTGGACTTCCCCATCAGGTCTCCCTGAGCCTCTTTCTCATGGAGAAGCCTTTTCCAAAGGGTGTCAGTCCTCTTTCTCTGTACAAAACCTGCTCTGACTCCGTCTATAAAGAGAGATATAAGTCTATTTCTGTAAAACATGGAAAGGTCTGATTGTTCTATGTTAAACAATGCTCTTTATGGTACCCAGGGACGCTTGGCCTTCTCAGTAGTGCTCACTGTCACCCTTCTGCGTAGGAAGAAAGGGCCAAAACCCAGCAGACTGTATAACATCTTTCTGCAGGGCAAAATCTACAGTCATTTCCCTGACAACACCTCTTTGTAAAAGAATAAAAACAGAATTCATTTTGGAGAGTGCCCACACTGATAGGATGCTCACAGCCTGCTTGAAAAGTCTCAGCAGCACTACTTACACATCTGGAAGAACCAGCATAGTCATCTAAGAAGTATTTTGCTCCTGAGCCACAAAGAGCTGCACACGAGGCCAGGCTTCTTTCAAATTCTTTCAGACACTTCTCTCAGCAACTGGGGCAGATGCTTCATTACTTAGTTTGTTAGTCCTAGGAAGGTCTTTCTTGTCTTTCTTTGCTCCCAGCCTTTCAGGCAGGATTTCAAAGCAACATTCTGCAAACAAAAATGTATTTCCAGATTTTCCTTCTTCAGAACTTAATGTTTCTGTTCAATTTCTGCAAAATTAGCTTCTGGCAACAGCAAGGGGAGCTTGCAGAATCATAGAATTTAAGTTGGAAAGACCAGTAAGATCATCCAGTCCAACCATCAGTTCATACCTGTGACCACTATAGACCGTATTTCTCAGTGTGACATTCACCCTTAGCTTGAAAACCTCCAGGGATGGAAATTTCACCACCTCCTGGGGCAACCTGTTCCAACAACCCACCAATGAAAGATTCACTCCTATAACTTCTCACCTGAGAACAGGCGAGGTACTGATGATCAGTAGCTGAAACTACATTAAATCTCCACCTTGGAGTAAGAAGGCTTGTTTTGATATTAAAAATCTTGTCAATATTTTGTCCCACTGCTCTAGAATTTCAAAGCTTCCTCCAACTTTTGCACACATTGTTTTCTGTGTTTAAGTATCCTGAGTCTCTTACCAAATAGCATACCTAAATCAAGCAAAGAATTGAGCAGTTTAAACTTGACAATATTTGTTGACAATTTTCATTTAAAAAGATTTCTAGACTCAGGTGATATTAACATCACTGATAGAAATTGCTTTATTTCCCACTTCATTTTTCCCTGGATATAATCAAACTTTTCCAGTGCTCTTCAGCTCCTAAGGGAAGGAGCTGTGACTTATTTGTTTTCTTGGAACCTCTGGATCAAATAAGCAAGACAAAACTATTTTCTACTACTTTTGCATCATAGACACACACAATTTCCAAATTAAGAATTCTAAAGAGGCATATATAGTCAAAGGAAAAAGTTTCTATACAGAAAGAGAATAAGTAGATTGCTTATTCCAAAAATACCAGACAGCTGGATATGTGGTATCCCAGACTGAAATACACTGGCACCAACTTCAATTCTGATATTTTTATAGTACCAGCACAATTAATTTTTGTAAATCCTTTGCAGCTGTACCCCCAGTAAAGCATGGTATTTTTAATAGGGTATTTTCATTACCTTATTTTTAGAGATGAAGGTTTTAACCCTGTTCTTCAGTTGTTTACAGTTGATTAGATATGTGAGCAAGAACTTCTGTTGCAAGAAAGCAAAAGAATAAGTCTTTGCAGGCATAGCATGATTTCAGAGCAACTCATGCCCTCTTGCCCATCCCCAGCCATGTCACAGTGGAGACTGCTGTCAGAGTGGATCTGACCCAAGTGATAAAAATAACAATAAGAGTACAGAGAAGAGATGGATACATCTGAAAGATGAGACATTCTGCTCGGATCAAACAAATTTGTTAGGCCAGATGTGCCTGGATTATTCTTACTGGAAAGCAATAAAAACCTCATGGTTGTTAAATTACACAGTGTTGGCTTAGAAATCATCAGAACAGTTGAACAACAGATGATGCAAGCAACTATACCCTGTTGACCCAAACATACACAAAGGTTTTAATGAACTTCTTTATAGTTGCAAAGTCCAAACCTCCTAAGTCAAAGAACCAGCACTAACTTATGTCTTGAGCATTGCTTTGTGTGCACCGAACTCTTTGCAGGATTCTTTGCAGGATTATGGGTGATTTTTCACAGGACCTCAGCTTCTCCTGGTGCTCTGGTTCCCCTTGAGACAAGTCAGCACTGTACCCTGCATCTTCCAGGGAGTGCACTGTGGATCGCTGCAAAGTTTCACCTGGGCTCAAGGGAGCTGCTACATTTTCAAAGCCTCACAACTTACCTGAATTTAGAGGCAGGACACAGACTGGTACAACAATCCACTTCACAGGGAGACTTGAGTTGTTTTCACAGAAGCAGGTGATACCAAACCTTAACTTGGTCTCCATTTTCAAACGTAGGCACAACAGTATGGTTTTCATCTCCCTTTGGAAACTGACAGGGCAGTACAAAGCTTTCTGAAGCCATCCAGCTGAGACAGACAATAACAGACCAAAATGTAGACCTTCCTAAAGTGAATAAGAAGAAAAAATCCATAAGAATTCTGTAGTTAGTTGTTCTCTTATTTTATGGTTTGGGGAGCGCTTTTTATTTCTTAAAGTATTTATGGCATTAGAATGCACTTACAAAAAATAAAAAAGGACATTTATTGTTATCAGATGTTTAACTTCTTTCCCAACACATGTAACCTAACTGCTCCTTTCTAAATCGAAGTATTCTCCCATAATAGCTAACTTGCAGTGATTTTAAAGTTACGTATGTAATACAACAGCACTCTTGCTTGCTGGAGAATCAAAACAAAATTTATCATAGTACATTTTTTCAATAATATTTAATTCATTCACAACAAATCACAACTCTTAACTTGGAATGTATTTTTATAGTTGAAATGCAAATTAAGAAGTTAAACAAGTATCCTCATTTTCAGATAATTTGCATTATTCGTTAAGCTTAGGGAAATAATTTCCCAAATGTTAATATCCTCTATAAATCAGGGGTTGTGGGTTTTTTTTGGTGGTGGTGGGAAGAGGGGGTCCGTTCACAGAGGCAGTATGAGGTTGATTATCAGCAGACTTCCTGTGAAAGCGTGTGCAGATCTTCCAGAGCATTCCCCAGTCCCAGAACACTGCTCCTCTGGAGCAGGCTCCAGAGGGCAAGAAAAAGGGGCTAAACTTTAAAGAAATAAAATTCTCTCTCCAAATCCAACCAGATATTTCAGTGACAGTGACGTGAACAGATCCTTCATTTTTGGCAGAATCTCTATCAGGTCCAATTTACCATAGCAAAGTCCCAGTAACTATAAAATACAGATGTGGGTTTCATGGAAGAAATCCAGGTTCCAGTAACTTGGTTGAAGGGAGGATGAGTATTTCATGTGTGCCTCTGACAGCCAGCTTCAACCTGATGCCTACATTCAGCTCCATTTCCCGTGCTTTGGAGGATTGAATAAATTTCAGGGTCCTTTGGTTTAGCAAACTTAGTGATAGGAAACATCATCCCAATCTTCATACACACTGCTTGGAAGTGGCATGTACTAGCAATGGCCAGGCAAGTGTGTCTTTCCTGTGTGTAGGGTACAACTGTTAACCCACACAGATGAAGGCATGCATCTGTTAGGAAAAAGATTGGTTTAGTATCTTGATGATACTTGTAAGTGCTTGCACTGGAGACTGACCACTGCCAAACCATCACCAACAGCAGGAAGAATCCTAAAGGCACCAGAACTTCTCCTTCTGTACTATGAGAACTTGTGTGCTGAAATCAGTCTGCATGGCACTCAGACAGGAAAAAGAACAGATCTTCATTTTGCATTACAGATTGTAACACTTCAAATGTGTAAATAACTAACACATAATAATCAGAGAAATATTATTATATATTACAATTAAATTGTAATTATAAATTATAATTATAATTATATATATGTCTTATGACAAAGACAGGGACTTCCTTGATGACACTACATGATTTATTTTCCATTTTTTTCTATGTGTCTCTTACTCAACTGTATCACTCATTTGACAGTCTTCCATGAAGAAAGTGACAGAACAGAGTATTTGGAAGAGGGTTTGTTTACAAAGCACATTGATAGCCTGATGTATCCAGAGTAATTATTTGTAAGCCAAATAATAAAATGTGAAGACTCTACAAGTATGCCAGATGACCAAAACCACAAGATTCATTCAGACGTTGGATGCTGCATGAGCACACAATGAGCACCACTGCATAATGCGAGAGTATAAAGCCATGGGCTGCAGTCAGACCTACGTGTAGTACAGCTGAAATATCAGCCAAGACAGATATTAATTTAGCTCATGACCCTAGGAAAGCATTTCTCAACCTTAGGTACAATGTGCAAGGATATGTTTTTCTTCACTGTTTACTGAAAAGAGCCTTAAATCATAGAATTCTTCAGAATTCATCCACCACTACAAATATTGCTTTTAATTAGATGAAGACTAATAAGCACTGAAAATGTACTTTGTCCCCACTGTGGAAGCTGCTGGTTAGCAGTGGAAAACCTTGGACCTCCTTGCCCCCTGCTTTTATATTTTTAAAAATTAATGCAGAACTCTGATCAGCGTTTATTTCTGACAGAGATTTTGGCTGGGAGGTAGCTAGCTAACATCCTTGGCATGCTTTAATAGCATATCAGAATGAATCACTGACTTTGGTAATACTGCATTATATTTCTGTCTCTTGTTTAGAGAAGTACTGTGTAGCAAGGGAACCCTTAAGGATTAAATCTCCACATTAGAAGACAGTTAAATGTACATACACTAAGATACAGGACTAAAGTGGATTGAAAAACAGAAGCTATGAGCTTACGCTGTATACACACATTGGTTGATTTTCCTCTCCTAGCCTAAAATAGGAATCAGTTCTCCAACTTCATATTTCTTTCCCAGGAGAATATAATGCAGGAAAACAAACATAGAAACAACAACAACAACAACAAAAAAAAAACACATGAAAGCCAACACAACTACATTCAAACTATTTTGTTTTTCTAAAGGTCTGCAACTTTTTCTGGCCTCAGACATAACCTGGCAGCAGAGGAAGCTCACTGCAGAGGCGTGCCAGGGAGCTTTTGCAGTGGCCCATCCAGAGCTGGAGGTAGGTGCTGGCTGTGCTGCCAGTCTCTGCCCTGAGCAAAGCACATTAACAGAGCACCGTCAATAACACTGTGGGTCTCCATGACACATGCACAGTCTTAATGAAAACGTTGAATGAGATGAAATATCCTCCAGAGCTGCTCTATAATGACAGCATCAGACAATTGTACTGTGACGCTGGCACTTTGAAACCTTGCAAGTGCCTTTATTTTCTTACTACCATAGTGCTGCAATACAGTTTCTTATCACAATTGCTGCCTCCCCAGTTTGCTTTTGTGTAGCTCTAAGTACATGAAATGCAAAAATCTTAATGGATGTTGGCACTTGGAATTACATTACCTTTTTAATGTACTGTCATCCTTAAGAACAAAGAGCTGATAATCCCAAACGATATTAGCTGTGTTATGATAGCTTCTTAGTGCTTAGTTGTTTGGATTTACATTTCTACCACCACAGTACTGCTTGTGCTTGAGCTCATGTATCTGAAAAGAAATTGCAAACAGCAATATTTTGTACTCTCATGATCTTCAGGCTCAATTTTAAAACAAAGCAAAAAAGAGTCTGCTAACAGGAAGTCATTTAGTTTTCCTATTTAACTGAACTGCACCTCTTGATCATGTCCCAAGGATTAGCAGGAGCCTCACTCTTGCATTTCAGTTCTACTGTATTAAACTCATACTCCACAGTACACCCATCTGTTCTTCTGTTTCTGCTGTATGAAACCATGAAACTAGACTGGTCAATGTATTGCTTGGTCTTCTGCTTTCATTGGCATCTGAGTGTCCTTTAGTGATCCATAAGGTGAAGAAAGCACACAGAGGTAATTACTGGATCCAAACAACAATAGATATCAGAACATAGTTTAATCCTCAGCATTTCATAGAGCTGCATCTAGCTTGTACCAGAAAAAAAAAAAAAAGACTCATTTTCCAGGGTCAAAGAAATGGGTTGTTATACATATGTTATTGTTAAGAGACTGCTTTAGAGAGGCATTAACTCCACTGGGAGGTATCACTTTATACTAGAATAGCTTTTAAGATTTTTTTTTTTGCAAACTTGTCATGCAATTGACAAATTATAGCAGTATGTTTGCCCCCAACCCTCTGAAAGGTTAGTTTATAGACTCCACAGCTTTATGCAAACAGTTTCAAACACCTTTAAATCTGGAAGATGTTATATGCCTAACTTGGAAGTTAGTAATGCCATATTTACTTAGGATAGCATGAATCTCTTTATTAAGAAAAGGATTTTCTTACTCTGAACCTGACACTGTTTGCTTTCTCAAGGAGAATAAAGTATGGGCAGTTTGCTTTTAAGACTTGTAGATAGGGCTGCTTTACAGCTTCCTTTTGTGGAGCTCCAGAGACAGAAGGTTTTCTCTTCTAGCAGCCTCTGGGCTGAGCTCTGTGTTCACAACTGAGACTTCTGCCTGTTCCTCACACGGAGTCTGCCATCAAACCCTGCTGTCCTCAGCCACGTTCTTCAGCCACCTGCAACTAGGATCTCCAACTCCTACAACTAGGAGCATGGGGTTGGCTCCCTAAGAGAGGTCATCAATAGATGTAATCAAAAACATACTTTATTAGAAGTATCATGTGCTACTCAATCCAGCTGCTTGTCATAGACATTCAGTCAATTCTGTCTTCACAACTCCTTTTTTTCCTCCATTAACTGTACTGATTTCATTATTATATTTTGGATTTGAATTAATGAGAAGCATAGAAACCAGACTACTGAGTTCCTGGTGATTGTCATCTGTTTGGTTTTTTTTCAGCTCTTTTAATAATGAGACATGGACCAGGCTCATTAAGAAACACTTCAGCCAACAAATGACATTAGAAAGAAAAACTGAAGGAAGTAGTATTATTCTTTGCAGTAAATTTGTACATTAATAAGAATTACTCACATCTGGCATTTCAGTTTAGCCAGCAGGTACCTTTTATCATATTCTCAGATATCACGCCCACAATAGAAACACATTAAACACAGTCAGTTGACATCTATGAGAAGTGTATTAAATATCTATGTCTGGCTTGTGACTTGCACAGGACTGAACTTGTGACAAAGCAAAGAACTATCTCCCAGAATGTTAAATAAAAAAATGCCAGAAAGCATGGAGCATAAATTACTTTCTATTTCATTTCCTGATTCAACAGCACTTTTTAAATGAAAAAATGCATTTTCTTGATGAGTTTTCCAGAGCTGTTTTGGAAAGGAAAATAGAAGATTTGTGTACACTAAAAACAAGGAAAAAAATTAGAGCAAGTTTTAACAAGTTTCCTCTTCAATCTAGAGGAGTGTGAACTCTGACTTTCTTGTAGGAAGCTGATTGGAATGAGCTCTGAAAATGACAACATGTGGCTGGTGACCTTTGCGCAGTTTATTTATGGAAAAAATAAAAGGAAAAAAGTACCTGCGCAGGTACTACAAATTTCCCCAGGAAACATGGCATGTTTCAGAAGAGAAGAATACAAAGAGAAGATGTTTGACAGACAGTAGTCAAGACTAAGCCACATCTTAA
This sequence comes from Cyrtonyx montezumae, assembly GCF_038088225.1. NCBI lineage: Eukaryota > Metazoa > Chordata > Aves > Galliformes > Odontophoridae > Cyrtonyx > Cyrtonyx montezumae. The sequence goes on from NW_027071825.1 coordinate 13,592,073, forward strand.
TGCGAGTTACTTTGCATGGTCAAACACTGCTCAAATGGCCAAGTATAGCCAAAACTTGAATACTGCAGTAACAGTGCTCTTCACATCAGGGAGGTTCTGCTGGTTTGTGTTTGAGGGGCTATGGAGTGCCCCTTTTATCTACTTCTTGAAATCAGTATAACCAAAATCTTGACTGTTAAAGCATGACCCTGCAGGAATCGCATCTGAGCACTCCCACACAGAGAAGGTGGTGGTAGGTCTGTGGACCACACATCAGAACAGGGCCATCAGACTTGAACAGCTGGACTCCTACAGCCATACGAATATAGAAACCTTTCTTCATCCCTTTGCAAACCTGAAATTTTCCTCAGGCATATAATGAGGCATATAATTAAGGACATTTTGCTGGCTGTAGGGACGCATACGTAGCACTGATCTAAATTTGGCCATTGAAACCAAAGTAGAGATACAGACTGTTAATCAAGAAAGAACATTCATAGCAGGAAGAAGACAGCACTGCACGTCTGCCCACTGATCAGGCCACAGCCTCACACTTGCAATGGGCCCCAGCACAAAAGCCCCATGTTCTTCCCACTCGCAGAACCAGTAACCTGCCTTCACCCAGGTGCCCTTAGCAAGCAACTGGTTCTTGCATTGGCATAGGGCCATCAGAGCTTACGAGTACTGCTGTAACAACACATCCACCACTGTGTTATAGACAAAGAGATTACTAGCAGAATCTAGGTTCAACTATTAAACTTATTTGAGTTCATGCAGTGGTCTGCGGAAAAAAATGAGATTACTGTCATATACACTTTTGTTGCGACACATCTAGTTCAGATTGCCTCACAAGAGTCACAGGAGCTCTCCAAGTAAAAGATTCTGAAGTTCCTCAGTGTGCAGTGAGGCTGTGAGCTGCAGCATTGTCCTAATCAGTGCCCACCTGCCTGCTGAGCCCCAGAGATATCCAGCACATCTCTACTTTTAATGCTAATCTGTCTCATGGAAGTCCCTGCATGCAGTTGCAAAAACCATGTGTATACCCTACTTCCGTCACCTACACATCTGGAAAGTCTATGGGAAAGTAGAAATGCTAGGTACTAGTTATTTTACTCCTCTGCACAGATGACTGATTGTAGGCTGACAAGGCCAGTAGAAAGCAATGCTGAGAGCTTCCAGCAATTTACTTTACTTAAAAACTGGTTCTTCAGAGGACCTCTGTGCAAGTTAACTACTTGTTGTGAATCCTACTTCCTCTCCTACTCCAGGGGTAGGTCACTGGCTGGATGTGGCTGTAGCACCCTGCACTGAGCTCACCTCCTCTTCTGAGGCAACAGTTGGTTCAGGGCAGTGCTGCAACATCCAGCAACCATGGGGAGAGGTGACAGCAGACAGCTGCTTCACCTGAAGCAAGCCACCAATATGCACTGCTGGCCAAACAGACCATCTGAATGTAAATGTGTTGTGATTCAAGTTGCTTCTCAGGACAAAGTATCCTTTCTCCTCAACACAACACAAGATTGCTCCCCTCCCCTTAGAGTTCTGTCTCCAAAGATCACATCTCCTTTACTGTAATCAAAATGATACTCTCAGGAGAGGAAAGCAATTCAGCTGCTAATGCCAAAACAGTAGGAGTGCTTTGCTACAATAGAGTTTCTTGCTGAGTGATGAATTCAAAGGAGAGAGGTAAATTCACCCTTATCCAGTTTCCTGTGGTGAGGGGAAAGAGGTTGCTACTTCAGATTCAGCAGATCAGTTTTGCTGACCAGTTCCCCTGCTCTCTGAGGAGACATCCCTCTTGCCAGCACTGCGGATGCAATCAAGGAAAAAAAAATCAAGGGATGTGCCTCAACAGGCCACAGCACTGGTCTGTCTGTCCTTCCACAGCAAATGAGACATCGGACACATACTCTGCACCACACCATACATACACACACACTCAGAAGTTGCTCTTAGAGCAACTTCTGGTCTAGGAATCCAAAGAGTTACAAACAACATCTCCATAGGTGTCATGCAGATGTGATACCAGTTCCTCATTCAAACCCAGATCACACATTAGAGAAATCAAACATTTCTAGTTTTACATAAGTTTAATTTCTCTTGAGAACTCCAAAAGCTCATTAATGTTTCTTAATGAGCTATCAAAAAAAAAAAAAAACCAACAACCAAAGCCCTTAAATCTCTGAGCTGAAAGCAGAGGGCACAAATTGCAGGATAAAGCTTGTGGTCAATATTAGTGGGTAGGACTTCACTAGACAGAATAACTGTTCCTGATCACATGTCAACAGTTCACAGGCTGGTTCAGTGACTAACACTTCCACGGCCCATTCAGCCCCACATACCTGTCAGTGTCCTAAAACAAAAAAGAACACTTCACCTTCAGAAGCAGCAAAGGCTTCTCCCCATTCTTTAGCTTTTATAAACATCTAAGGAAGCCTCTTAGTATAGGGGGAACACTTCCAGGTCAGTCCCAGCAGTCTGACTAATGCAGCACCCAAAAAAACAGGTAGCCACGATGGCTTGTCATTACCTACAGAGAGCTTTACATTATAGAAGCTAATTCTTACTGTGGTGCAGGTTGAGGCAAAGATGCATGGGATATGACAAATGAGGCTTATTTCAACAGGCAGAAGTCCAAATGCTTTCCTTATTAGCACAGAGGTAAATCACTCAGAGCTGAAGGTCTCGTGCATAGTGTGACACCACTGATAATAGCAGTGGAAGCCCAGGGGATACAGCTGCACATACACCACCAAAGCAGGCAGCAATTCCTCCCTTGTGTCTGGTGGACATTTGGTGTATGCAAGAGAGTTAATGGAAAATCCTTAGAAACAATGCTGTGCATGGCATATTTTATCTATTGGGTTGTCTTTTTTCTTTTCACTAACTACAAAACCTGAAGTTTCTATTTGGAGTTCCTTTCACAAGCATTCTACAATTAGCAGGATTGAATAAACAGTGCATCCTATAGATGCTGACACTATGTAGGTGGAGGAAGTATAACATCCAGCTGCTTTCCAAAGCTTTGCAGCAAACCAGTGTGTTTCGCTTCCCTTATTTTACACCAAGGTTATAGAAGAAGCACTGTAGTAAAAAATGAACAGAAGAGGGAAACAAAGCAACAGAGCTCTGTAATTAAGGCTTATGCACTACCACTGTTTTATATTTATGCATACAATAACAGCAAGAGTTACATACAGCAGTAGGGCACTGAGATAGCAAAATATCCCTTTAACATCACAGCTGGCCCTGAATGAATCTCCAAAAACCCACATATGAACTTTGAATTAAAGAGCATTAGAGAGGAAACAAACAACAGCTCAAAGCCTTTCCTCATATACAGGACTTGCATTGGTTCAATGAACCATCAGAAAATACAGGAAGAAGTAGATCCATTTATCCCCCAAAAAGTAAAAGAAAAATAACCACCCAAAACACCATCGTTCTACAAAGAATCAACTTAGCTCAAGCATATTAACCCAAGTAAGCACAGTACTCCAGCCACAACACATAACAACGGCCTTACTTACACATTGCTTCTCCCAGAAGACACCCAAAACAGCTGTGCAGGGTCCACATTTATCCAGATGACAAGAGCTGGCTTTGTAGAATACCTCACCCACCTCACCCCCACAGCAACAGGAACAGCTTCAGGCCCAGGGGATATATAGGAAAAGGGGCTGACTGGGACTGACCACAACAATCAGAGGCAGCACATCTCAGCTGAAGGGCTAATGCTGGGGTTGCTTCTGATGTAGATAACATTGCATAATAATATATAATAAAATCTTTAATCATTAGTCTAGATTTGGGGGCTTATTTGTACCTGTGTCATTTACGTTTTTGCTTGCTTATTGAATAGCAGTCCATGTGCAAGGAAGGGGTATGGAATCAAAATCACAGCACCATCAAATCTGTTAGCAAGGGGTTAAAACCTTTACTCAAGCTGTCAAGTGCACCTGCCTCACCTTTTGGGGAAAAAAAAAAAAAAGAGAGAGAGAGATTTACCTTTCCTTTGAACTTCAGTATCAAGCTGGAAGGGGTTCAAGTGCCCCAGAATAATTTATTGTTGCTTCTGGGAGACAGGAAATTTGAATACACATTCCTGTTATTAGGAGTAAGCAAAAGAAGGCACAAATTTCACTTCTGCAGAAAGCATGTCTATCTTCATGTGAAAGTGATTTATGTAGTGCAGCCATCTGTCTGCTTACACCTTTTAAAGTAGAATTAACAATTGCTAATGAAGCAACCATTTAGAAAAAGGGATCAATATAGTGGTGTAAGCAGGTACAGGTCTGGTTTGCTTCACAGCTTAAATGGTACACTTCAAAGTAGGTTTTGAATTGCGTACAATATTGGGTCTCATCACAGCATCTCCCAATATGATGTGAGTTATGACACTGATGGTTTCCTGGGGCCAGCAGAAATCAAGAAGTGAGCATATGTAGGGGAGACAGGAAAGGTGTATCCCCAGATGCCTTCTCCAGACCTTAACAGGATGTGGACTGGACATAAGGATGAAGCTTTCTACTGTCAGGGTGGTGAGGCTCTGATGTAGGTTACCCAGAGAAGAGGTGGATGCCCCATCCCTGGAGACAGTCAAGGTCAGGCTGACTGGGCCTCTGAGCACCTGATGGAGCTGTAGGAGTCCTTGCTCAGTGTAGAGGAGATGGACTTTAAGGGTCCCTTCCAATTCAAATGATTCTATGATTCTATGTTTTATGGCTATGGATGTCTCCTCTCTGTTCCCTCCTTTACCCCATGGACACTGACCTGCTCTGGCTGATGGCAAAGAAGTTTCTGCCAGCTGCCCTCTAGCCCTGGGTTTGCCTCACTAAACTGAGTGCAAGCCTAAAATACTACAACTAGTGCAAAACCAAAACATAATATACCGAGGTGATCCCTCTGTGCCAGGCAACCACACTGTGTTCAGAACAACCTGGAACCAGTGCTAAACCAGGGAAGCTGGGCCCAAGCTTTTCTCCTGGACCCTTGGAGCACAAAAAGCCTACTGGTGTCTGCCTGCTGGCCCCACCACTGCTGCAGGTCCACACCTGGTCACTTTGGTGCCGAGATTTACACAGTGTGTAAGTGACTGCCAGCTACAGACCGATAATATCTAAACACCCACTTTTCACCTCTTTAGGTGAAATAGGTTAAATCATGTGTTTAGCTTTTACTTTTCCGTGTTCTACAATGCATAAATACAGACCAGATGTGCACAAGGATGGATAAATCTCTATCAGACAGAGAGAAGCAGTGCCAGAGGCTGCCTGGGTGCTCCCAGCTGCTCCTGAGGCACAGGCATGGAGCAAGATGTCACCGTTCCCTGGGAAGGAGCTGATGGAGCTGTGTATCACGTACATGTTGGTAATGAGAGCACCAAAATGCCGTACACAAAATGGTTATTCACAACAAAACAGCTAATAAAACAATTATCTCAACATACAATTAAATTATTCAAAACGGTAAGAGCATCAACAGAAGCTGTTTTGTGCTGTTTGTTAGACAGGGGTTGCTAAGTTGGAATGATCTACAAAAATACCACAGGAAGAAATTCCCTGAGCTCAGTAATTTTTAATGATGATTTTACTGAAAATCTAGTGTGTTTAGATGTAAAGCACAGTGCAAGTAATGATTCTGCTTACTGTAGGATGCACTTTGTTAATCAAAAGTACTCCAGAAACACGATCAAAGCTCCTTTATTTGACCAAGTTCCACTGGGAATTCAAGAAATATCATGTGTAAGATTTGCAGTTAATTGGCAACAGCTTAAAAGAATTAAGAACAGTTCCTCTAATGCAATGCAGTCCCTAGGAAGCTGTGTTTGACTCATAACTGCAGCTCCACCTTGTGCGAATGTCCTTCTGCCTTCCCACCACAGCTGAGGACCCCTGTTGCACAGCCTCCCATTGCTGGAAGGATCCCAGGACAGGGCTCAGGCTCACTGTTTGCTCTCCATGTGCAGGATGTTCAGGTAGTGCCTTTTGTTGCAATGGAATTGCTTTTCTGACATCAAATCTCCAAACAAAATAAACTCCTTTAGTACAATACTTACTGAAGCATCAGTTTATGCTAGAGACAGCAGAAGATTGCTATGAAGATGGTCTAACCCAAGAGGACGTTTAGAATTTAAGATTCAGTTAGCTCTTATGGTGTAATTTGTCCCATCTGTTTTCTTATTTACAGTTTTTCAAGCAAATCATTTTCTATTAGATGTGGAGCATAAGGAACTTTCCATGCAAAAGTTAACTTTGCACCTTCCCCCATAACACCACCCTTCATTTTCTCTCTATCGCAAGTCACCATTGAATAACATACACCTGTATTTCAACTGGTGTCGGTGTCTGGCAGCAGGGAGAAGTTGCATGTGATGAGCCTGATTTACTGTTACCTCATCTGAGCAAGCAGATTGCCTATGCAATACAGAACACTGATTTGGTTTTCTGATGACCTTCTGCATCTAACCTTGCAGAAAACTTCCTTTCGAGGCTGCTCCCAGCTGCTGCGAGCCTGGGATGCTCTGGGGTGTCTTCTAATAGAAAGATGCAAGTCTTGTGTTATTGGTAACACTGAGGTCACAGCAGTAGTAATAAATTCATGAGCACAAATTGTCATAAACTGTCTGAAGAGAAGGGGACAAACTGCCAGCCACTGCAGAAATGTTTGTGCGTTTCTCCTGTCTGCTCTGAAGGGAACTCTGGCTTCTATCTCAAGCAGACCTTCGGAGTGCCTGTGCAGTACGTGTTGATTGGATGTTTCTGAGCAGCTTCAGTCTCATCCCTTTGCAGCTCTTCCAAGTTTCCAGTGGCTCTGCTGAGCAGTGGCTGGGTGTGCACCACATTTCATTCTACACACGTGGGGGCCGTGCACACTGTTGCTGCTGCCCTTTGCATTTTTTCTGCACATTTTCTTTGAAAAGTGGGATGCAGATGGTTCCAGGGCAGATTTATCAGTAACTTTCCTGGTCTACTAGCCTGACCATTTGGGAAAATCCTTGCTCTACTGGCAAAAATGATCCCATTATGGCAGAGAAGTTTCATGCATTCAAGTGACAGCTGTGTCCTCTGAAGGAGATAGCAGAAGGAAGCAGTTGTGCTCTCTTCTGCCTGAAGAACATAAAGTTGGCATTTCTCTTTTGCCATGTTTTGTTTCAGCACTTTTCCCTTAATTGCTCTGAAGATGTTTTGCGTTCATCCCTCCTTGTTCATGCCCATCTTACCTGATGATGCCTGCCGTTCAAGGCCAAATCCTGCTGCTTGGTGCACCTGGAGCTGCCAAATTACTGCCTCTCCCACCTTCACAGCCTCAGAGACATCTCAGCTGCAGTCTGTTCCTGCAGCAGGATTATATGGGCAAAAAGACCAATAAAGCTGCCCCACTCCTGCCACTGTACCTGGCAATGGCTTTTCATTCAGTGAGTAAAAAAAACAGTATTTGTAATTGCCATTCTTATGATGTTTGGTTTGTTTTCTCTGCTTACATTTCCACTGAACTTACCATTGTTCTTCATACATTGTTTTTAATGCAGAGCCTGCTTCCTCTGTATCAAAATATGAAGATGTGTGGGTGGATATTGTCCAGAGTTTTCACTTCTCCAGGCAGTGAAAGGCTTTGTTTTGTTGTAAAAGAAATAGGTTTTTTCCTCTTGATGTTCTTGAGAGCAATACTTGGCAGCTGATCAAAAATGAAACACGTTTGGCGGGGTTAGGTCAACACGAAGTGCAAACCCAAAGATAAAAAGAAGAAAAAGATTGTCTCAAAGTGCTTTGAACTGTCCCTTTTCCATGTTTTACAGTAGAAGAATATATACAATGGCAATTATGCCTGGGTTTTAAATTTATGCTTATTTCTCTCGTATGTCAGCTTCGCTGTAACCTTGGCATTACCACCTCTGGAAATCCAGAGTTTGTTACAAGATGTGCAAACTGAAACAGCACAGCTCTGAAGAAAACATATTTCTGTGACTCTATTTCCATTCTGATTGTTTTAAGAAACGTAAGAGCTGATTTTCAACCTGTGGTAATCTGCAGGAGTATCTTTGCAGGCTGGAACATAGGGGAGCTCCCACATGAGCAGAGCAGCACTGACTTCTTCTCACCTATCACTGCTGGGAGCAGGTAGCACTCAGTTTAAGCCTGAGGACCTGCACCCATCGACCAGGCACTGCATGAGCACTGGGGGCTTGCACACAGTCAGAAGCCCCTCTGCCTGCTCAGCATGACAGGAGAAAGGAGGGCTTTGAGCAGTAGGAGCCCATTCCTGACCACATTTCCAGCCAAATGCCTCTTGAAAAACAGACAGGAGCCAGGGTTGGACAGACAACGCTGAGCTTCTGAACTCAGCCAGAGGCGAGCAGCATGCATGGCCCAGGGCCTACTGCTCAGCTGGTCAGACTTCCTCTAGGTCTGATTCATGCTTTGGGTCTCTAATACCCATCTTTCTCCTCTAATTGACCCCTGCTTCTTCTGAGAACATATCCTGAAAGCTGAACAGACACAATTGCAGGTATCTGCTTGCTCCAGTGCAACTCAGACACCAAAAACTGCCCAAGTGCATCAGGCCCCTCTCCAGGTATTTTCTTCCCTCTGACTCTGGATCCATTTCACTTTGCCTCTACAAAGAAGAAAAAGCAACACTGAGATAAGCCCTAATGTTGAAATCTCTTTCTGCGATTAATAAACAGAGTATACTTATTTGTTCCCACTTGACGCAGATTGAACACTCCTATCTTTTCTTTTGGTGTTACCCAATAAAAAGAGACAAGGAAAGCTGATTCAACCCTTATGTTTCTGAGGCACATTCCTGAAGCTTTCTAAGGGAAATGCATTTGTGGGACAGCACACTGGATTCAGGGCTCAGTTTGCCAAAGTATAGTGCTTGGTCACCCAACACTGAGCAGCCTCTCCTGCTTCCTTTCACTTTTGTGCTGTAACTGATGTCTCAAATCACTTCTCTATAGAAAATCTACCAGAAGAAGAACAGACAAACATGTTTTCCCTATGCAATGCTAGGGAGATGACTTGCTAGCATTGACAAAATAAAACACTGGAAAATACAAGAAATCCACATGTGAAATTGTACAGTACATGCCAGTATGTTAAAATTATGGTATTAAAATGCATACATGAACACAAACATCTTTTTAAGGAGCTACTATTCTTATAGCCCACCACTGAGCAAACTCTGCTTTGTGTGCATAACTGTAACTTTCCTGAATGATATTGTTACGCGCAGTCTGCTCCTCCCACGTAGCTTCTCAGGTGCCAGAGTCAGCAGCTGAGACCAAGTCAAGGAGCCTGGACTAGACTTTGAGCCTGACAGCCTCCGCCCAGCTGCAACCCAGCCCTGCAGATGCTGACAATCTCCATAGCCCTCATTTATTGATACTGTATCTTCACAGGCAACTGAAATTGTGCTTCTTTTCAGTGCCAGTCACATCTACTGTGGCAAGGCTTGCTGCAGCCATCAGAGGCAGATTTAGCATTTCATTCCTAGCCTTTCTACTGCACTTTCCTACTATATTTCTAGTTTTTCATGACTAATGGTCCATTCTAAGGAGAGCTTCAAATCTTATGCAGGTCAGCAATAGATTTGGCAATCCCTTAGATCTTTTTTCCTTACAACTTCTGTTATTCGAACCACAGAAATCGTACACATCAGAATTGATCAGACTGTTCTCTCTCTCTCTTCTTCTGTTTCAGTTGTAAGCCAGTGTAGCAAATGTACTTTGCTATGCTTTTTCAAGGCTGGGGCAGCATCACCAAGTAAGATCTCTATATAAACATTAAAATTAGTAACAGTAAAATATTTTTCCACAACACCTGTTTCCCAAAATATTTGCCTCAAATCTTGACAGAGTAAGTCAAAACCAGTAGAGCTGTGATATGCGGAGGGTTGGACTAGATGATCTTAAAGGTGTTTTCCAACCTTAATTCTATATTTCAATGAAGGAAGCATTACATGCTGGAGGCATGTAAACTGAACACAGCAAGTCTTTAATGCAGCACTGAATCTGAAGATGAGTATTGTTTAAATATAATGCTAAGATTAAATAAAAATCTGATGGATGTACATACATGTGCAGGAGGTTGAGTGCCCAAATAGCTGTCTGCAACTGCTTACAAGCTCTGCTGTAAAGAATAGAAGGAACTGCATTTGAAAGGATTCATTACTCGAGTACAAGTTGACCTGCAGTTTACAAGAGCGGTAAATAATTTAACTCCAGATTGATTTGAGGATGTACAGCATTGCATTGGTCATTCCATGAACCTTCTAGTGCTTGATTCTCAGCAAGTGCTACTGAAGAAAGTACTCTTTTCAGAACAAACGGAGGTAAAACGAGCAAAATTCAACATACAGTAAGTATTCAGTAAGAATGAAGAATTAATTTTTATCAAGGCATTAGCTGTGAGACTGGTCTTCCCTGCATGGAGTGCTACCATTCAATGTGTACATCAAAATTTCATCTAATTTTACCAAGCTCAGTCATTACATTCTTTCTATTATATGATCAGTATACTCACTAAGAAGAAGAATTTTTGTTAACGGGATCAATGCAACTGAAATGCCTTTTTTTTTTTTTTTTAACAGATGCTCCAAAGAGTTGAGAGCAATTTATCTTTTGGTTTGGCTGAGGTTACACTAAGAAAAGCAAAATCCTGGCATATTAAGCTAAAGGAATCTAAATATAGCTTCTTTTAATATTTTATTTCCCAGTGAATAAAGCAGCTGTCAGCAATATGTTCTTCTGAGAGGCATTCATGTGCACACAAAGTCTGTTGTTTCTAATCTCAGAAATACAGTCACAGTCAATAGTCACCCACAAACAGGTGTGCAGATCAAACATGAATTTTGTATTTGCCAGCACGTATACATGGTAAATAAGAAGGCAATTCTAAGTTTTACACATTGAATTAAGCAGTCTAAAATTAAACTCAATAACTTTGACACTGTCATATGGTTACCAGGTGCCTCATTCTAAGAATTTTACATCATTAGGGTCATATTTGAAAAACATGATTTGTGGTGTAACACCTCACTGAATTTGCCAAATTCAAAGGATAAAATACATCGAGTAAAATAATTTCTCACATTCGACAGAATTATGTGGCCTGACACAGAAATACAAGCTAAACTCTTTGAGTACACAATAGAGATATTTTCAAGTGGGCAAGCTAAGGATCTGGAACAGAATCACTGCCTTAAAAAGTACTGTGCTTGTTTATGGCCTGGTTGAAATAGTCCAGAGTTCTGCTCTGAATAAACCCAAAATTCTGCCCTGACTTTTAAAGGAAAAAGGAAGGATTGGAAAAAACAATAAAACCAAGCAGTTCTAAGTATTTCTGTATCAGAGTATTGTTCCCTTTCAATTATGAACATTGACTACACCAGTCAAAAAGAATATGTTTTCAAATGAGAGCACAACAGTTAAAACCACAGACATTCACACTCCCACTTTGCTCCCAAAACTTTTGTTTATGCATATAACTGAAACGTGCTGTACATCTGCACATTTCTTACACAAATATGAGACTGTGACTCTCTATGTGTGCCTTCTTCACTGCACACCTGAAGCCATGCCCTCTGCAGTGATAAGGAACACCCCCATGTAACAAACAATACCATCAAAAGCTGCTGAGAAAGCAGAATAAATCAAGCAGTTCATTAATTGTAAGGATATCTCTGAGACCAGTGCTGACCCAGAAAGCCTTTTTCAAGAGCCTATGAATTTTTAGTTAATAACGTTTTGATAACTCTGTTAATCCTGAATAATGTCTTAGTATGGAAACAATCTAGTTCAAAGGATGATTAATCTGTTCCAGTGTGATAAATGTTAAGCAAAGATAATTAAATCCATATTCTTAGATTCAGGAACTAATGTTTCTGAATGGATGATCAAGTACATACAGCAGTAAAATAATACAGGAAGTACCATCAAATATTTTTGTGTGCATCAGAGGCCTCATCCATCATAAAATAATCTTATCCTCAGAGCAACTTGACAGCACATTTAGATATTATACTTAAAAACCATCCATCCTACATCTATCCATCCTTACAAAGTAATAAATAAATAAATAAAGCTTGGACATACAGAATTCTTACTTTTAGAGTCTTCACAGTTACCTCCTGCTGGAAGTATTCCTTTTACATAATCCCAGACAAACAGACATTAAATCTTTAAAATCTAGAATCAAATATGGCAATCTTGTACAAACTTTTTTAATACTTCATTCACATGTACAGCTCTTAGGTCTCTCTGTTCACACTTTGTGATGTTAGGTCTGATTTGCAGAACGCTTTATAATAGTGAACCTTTAATATTTACCAAAATGGTAATAGTTATAATAAAAACATACTTTTGCCCAATTTAATACTAATAACTAAAAGCACATAATTAGAAGACAACCAGATTTATTCTCCGTTATTATATGTGCACAAAGAAAGATAAATCATCAGCAAGAATATAATCTCTGAATGCTTCTGTCAGGAAAACTCCTATGAAATACAAGTTTGCCAAAAAGGACTTTAAATACCAATTTCCATTCATACATGCCTTATAGAATACATCAGTGCTGGAGCTTAAATGGATCAAATTGTCTAGGACTGGAATGTCCTCAGTAGATATCAGAACAATTATCTGAACTCTCTACTTTGAGAACATGAACTCAATTATTTTCTTGGTAAAGAAACCATAGTATTCTATCTATTCAGAAATACCAGTGTAAAGTTTCTCCTGAACCAAAATACTAGTAAAACAAAACAACAACAAAAGTAGGAAAATTATTTGAATTTGAGAAAAAAGCACAACCCCATAAAAAAAAAAAAAACAGGGTTAAAAAATCTTGTAATATAAACCCGACCATTCAGCTTTTACCTAATTGCAGAGAAAGCCAATCTCCTCTTTCTAAGACTGTTCCTATCAACATGTTAGAGTCAGGCTGCCACCTACTGAACACTAACTCCAGGATCTTCTGGTCCTCCTGCTCCTTCTTATCTAGAGCCACCATCCTTGCCTTCCAGAGCAAAGACACCTTTCTGTACCCAAGCTTTGGGATTTCATAAAAATATGGAAATCAGAAGCCACTGAGAATTTTTTTCTAGCAAACTCCACCCAAGTTATCTGTTACTATACAACCCAATTTAAACGTAGAAAAAAGCCACTAAAACAGCAGCATATAAACAGCTTTTCATGTCATTTCTATATTGTATGTGATCTGTAGAATCATAGAATGGCTTGAGTTGGAAGGAACCTTAAAGATTATCAAATTTCAACCCACTTGCCATGTGCAGGTTTCCCACAGCCCCATACAACCTGGCCTTGAATGCCTCCAGGAATGGGGGATCCACGACTTCTCTGAGTAGCATTTGCCAGCGCCTCATCACACTAGTGATTCAGAAGACAAGACCTCATCCTACTCTATGGAAGATATTTAGAAACAAATTGGAAATAAAGCTCAGGACAGAGTTAGGAAAGCTTGCCTATACTATGTTATAGAATTTTCTCAAAGAATTTGAAGAAAGACCTCAACCTAAAATCTTCCAGTATCTTAAGATTTGTATTATCTAGAAAATAATGAATTGTCAGTATAGAACAGTACACATCTGTAGTATATTAGGTGAACTGACTTCCTCAAGTGGAGAGAGGAGGGGAAAAACCTGCTTTGAAAGAACAGCCGAAGTTCTGAGAATAACCTGGAACGACAACTTAGCATCCATGCACTTCAAAAAACAGTTGACTTTTATAAAAAGGCACAATGGCAAAAATTGAGGCTGTTAAAAATATGTGGTTTGCTTTGGTAGTTTTTAATTCAAAGTAGCATTTAGTGGGTGGAGTTGTAAATTAGTAAGTGGATTGCTGCCACAGCAGAGTGTGCTACTAGTCTGCAAAGAAGCTTTACTAAGAATAGGAATGTGGTCACTGTGATAATGAACAAGGGCTCAGCATGCCTGAAATGATGATGGGAGATCCAGAGATAGATGCTTTATGTGTAACAGATGCTCTAGAAATTAGACATTAAAGGTTTCTGAAAGATTGAACTGGTTTAATCAGTAAGGCAATCAATAAGGTTTAGTTTCAATTTTCAAAGGAAATAGTGTCAGAGTCTCCACACACAAAGCATCCTTTTCACTACCACTTTTCAATGAATCAGACTAATCAGTTAAAATCAGTACAATACACCAATCAAATATTTGATCCATTCTGTCAAACACCCAAACAAAAAAGGTTTGTTCATACATCAGTTATTTTCTGGAAATAATATTGGTATTAGTACTAACAGAATTTTAAAGAGACTTTATATGCATGGGAATGACTTACCACTTTCTAGAACTGTCTGTAGCTGCAAAAGATTGCAAGACAATGACTTGGCAACAAGAATCCTGAGTAAAACACACAGATAGATGTGGATGGCAATATAAAATATGCCCTACCTTCATATGTTTGGAAGCTTTCCTACTAAGTAACCACAAGTTCAGAAGAAAATCCACTGAACCCAAGCGCATAGCAGGGTGACCTGTGCGACTACAGTAAATTCACATTTTTGGCTGCTGAAATTCCCCATCAATGGACATCAACATTATACTCTCACCCCTCTGACCTTATAGAACATGCACAGCCTACATCAGCCTCAAAACAACCTGCAGGAAGGTTTTCAACAAAAGCAAAAATAAATCTGCCTACAATCACTGTGCCTATTTCATGCCCTTGCACAACCCCTTCCTTGGGGGCCCTGCTTTGATCTTTCTTTGTGCCGGCCAGCTCTAAGGCTCCCAGCACACTGAGGGTTGTACACAGTTGTTACACAGCTGAACAGTATGTCTATAGAGGAGGACAGGTCATGGGTCACTTTTCCTGTAAGAAAACACCCACCAAGTGATTTTGTCACTTTGTTCTAAACTTGGTCCTTTCCTAGGCAGAAAGTTCAACTCAGTCCCAGTAGATGTTGGAGCTGCATGTTAAGAAGAAAAAGTTGAGTAGGGACCCTTAACAAAAACCCAAGTGTCAAATTCATTCACTACTAGTCAGACCAAATATACCATAAAGAGCCATTGATCATCCAGTAACTGCTATGTCTTCTATACAGCAATTCTTTAAGGATACAAGTATCCAGAGAGAAGTCAGAGATTCTCTTCTCTTATTGGAAAGAACTCACCCTACAACAGAATTTACAGCAGTTTTTATGCCATAGAAGGGAAACAGATAAAGTTATTAAATCAACCTTAATCCTCTAGCAGTAAGCTACTAGACAAATAGGACTTAAGGGACTAGAGCCCCAAATAGTCCAAAGACCTATGCTTCTGCTTTAAATTGTGTTCTTCTGCAGTAATACACCTAAAGCATATAAGACAATGATCTGCTCCAAATCCTTTCTTTCTCAAAAACAAGAATGAGGCACTGATGTGTTACCCTCCATTTTTATCACCAATGAAGGAATTGCAGGAGCTACAAGTTCAGCTATTAAAGGTCTCTTAGCTTCAGGATAGTATGTGCTTGCACTTAACCCCAACTGAAGCTTCTAAGCTCTGACTGAAAACGGAAATTCACTAGCTAGAAAGTGAATTTATCAACCTCAGAGCACTTTGTTCTTCATAACCCCATAATCCTGTCATGTTAGGAAACATGGAACAGCATACAAAATGCTGACAAGGTATACAATTTTGAATTGTTTTTATTATAAATTGAGTTTTCTAAGTAAACTAGAACTCACTAAGTCTTTTGAACTGATGTCTTATTCACTCTTTAGGCTATATCAAACAGCACAATAGCAGTGATGAGATGGCATAACAAAATACACCATGCCAGAATCAAAAACATGGTAACCTTCTTCTAGGCCAACTGGCACAACTGGAAAGTAACATGTAAAAACGTTTAGTGAACTCCAGCTTTGTACTCAAACACTGACAAACACCTTAATGAAGGTGTGTCAGCGTGAAAGGGTATATCACAGAATGCTAAAGGTTGAAAGGGACCTCTAGAGATCAAGCCCAACTCCCCCCCAAAGCAGGTTCTCTACAGCATGTCACACAGGTAGGCATCCAGGCAGGTCTTGAACATCAACAAAGAAGGAGACTCCACAACCTCTCTGGACAGCCTGTGCCAGTGCTGTGTCACTCTGACACTATCAATACATTCAGAGCTTAAATTATATAGTAATTAGGAAAGTATTTCAAATACAGATACATTATTGTAAGATAGATATGCTCCTCTTCATAATGAGTCGTAAGACAAAGTCTGGATGAGAGAGCTTTGTGGCTGCCACCATTTTATGCAACCATTTCATGCAGTGCAGTAAGCTGTAGGGAGAAGAAAGGAAGAGAGCCAAAGAGAACCTAATGCATTCTAAATTCCTGCTTAATATAATAGATGTCATCATCTTGGGCAGGTAGCATATCTACAATAACAAAAGTATAATGACTAATAATATATGCTACCCTTATATATAAACAAACAATAAAAAGATATGCAATTTATTATGCAATCAGTCAGTGGATGCCCTCATTCTTCATGGAAACAGATAATTTGTGATTATCTATATTTACCACAGACTAAAAGGAGACAGAAGAATTTATAGCACATGGCCTGACCCATGGTCATAGCAGACTGATTTACAACTTTGTGTGCATACCCTACATTTATACACCTTTCACTACTATCATGCAGTCTGCCTTTTCACTTCATTCACTTCCATGAATAATACAGTTATTTCTGTAAGTAATATTAGGTAAACATTCTGTATGTGATCAGTCAGTAGGATATACAGACATAATTAATCTGTATTTCTAGATCCATAGCAGAAATTCTCAGAATAGAGCTAAAATTGTAGTACTCAATCCCACAAAACTCCATAGGGAGTCAACAGCATTGCCTGTAACAAGAGTTAGAACCAAATATTTTGAACAGCTCCTTTATTACTTAAATAAATGAAGTTATAAAATTCAGCCAAACATTGTTACAAATGATGTTTTCAAAAACTGCACATAATTCTGGATGCTCTGGTTCTTGTTTTCTGACCTTTGTAGGCTATTTTCCAACTCTTTCAAGCATACCTCATGATGTTTTTCATTCTAAAGAGAAAAAAGGCAACAGAACTTAGAAATAAAATGCAAATTAAATAACAATAGAGTTAGTACCTACGTTATATATGCCTTATTTATCCATTAAAATTCTCAGAGGCTTTACAAACTTGAGGTACTTATAAGGACCTCATGGCGCAGAAATCTTGCTTATGCCCAGTTAAAACCAAACGAAACCAAGCATGCTTGAATAGGCTTACAATCCAAAAAAGGCCTGCGATTATAGAGGCTAACCTTCTGCAAAGAAGATCAATTGAACATTTAATCTTAATAGACTTCACTATAGAAAGATACTCAATTTATTTCTTAACATAAAAGCAAGTATGTTACCATAACTTGCTTGCTGAATGTGATTAAATTTCATTCTCCAGATCAACAGGTAAGACTTCCTGGGCTAAAAGACTAGAAAATTCCCTTATTTTTTTATTTAATAGTAATATGTTACTAAGAAAAAAATATTTGAAACAGTACGAATTACTAGCCAATGTCTGACTTTGTTATAACATTTTTATCTCAGGGTAAACGCTATCATTAATTGAATTATACTCAACGGTGATAAAAATTAAAGCATACCAAACAACAGTATCTCTGATGCCATTTGAACCCTTAAGAGAATTTGCATTTGCATTGCCCTGTGATCTTGAACACTTCAAGTCAGAATACAGAATTTTGTTTTTGAGGATCTAGGAGAGTGTTCATGTCTTTCACCATCTTTCGTGTTTATTGTAAATAACACTGTAGCTTATTGTCACTGATGGTTGGACAAATCTCTTATCAAAACTTTGGCTAAAATCACTCTATTAGTAGAAAATGTGCTGAGATTTTCTGGATTAGTTAGAAGAATAGATCAGAAGTAGCATGCACCCCTCCCCTCCCCCTTATCCTTTTTTGTTTTGTTTTGACTTTCAGAGAGTATTACCCATTCAGCAGAATGACAGTTTAAGGAGTATCTACATATCAAAGCCTGGATATATTGTTATGTGGTTATTAAACTTATTTGCTCAAATCTAGTTATGTCTGCTGCAAACAATTTATCTGAGAAGGGAATTACAGTTTCATACATGTCTAATGATTTTTTTTCTTTGCTGGAAAACTGGTTTAAATATGAAATATAAGCTCAGTGTTGTTCCAGTTACTTAATAAAATAAACTGAGCATTTGTTAAATCTGTTAAAAACATCAATACACAAAATACATTGTCAAGTTGAAATAATTTGCTGTTCCCCAACACACTCATCAACTGTATTAACAGTTTGTTTTTCAGTATAAGAAACTTCATGTACATGGTGATGTGATAATTTCTTAAGTCATAAACAGTATTATTTACTCACACAGTGAAACTCATAGAGAAGTTGTTTCTTCTCTTCCTGCCTCTCTCTCAATTCGTATTCAAGAATGAGCATTTTTGTCTGAAGGGCTTGTTCCAAGTGTGACATTGTTTCAAATTCTCCAGCTACCTATAATAGCACAAGAAAGAAATTACATTTACTTATATTTGAAACCCAAATCTCAGATAGCATTGATAAAAGATTTTTTCCCCCCAAACATGGTTAATCTGAGATTGAAATCCTTCCATCTTTCATTTGAATTAGTGTTTGCAACCTTCATATTAACAACAAATCTTTGCTTAATATTCAAAGAATGCAAGCTCTTGCTCTAAGATTAGAAAGATTTCAGTGCTAAAGTTCTCGTGGACCAGCTATTCCAAATAAAATAATAACTAAGCCTTTGTCCATAAACACCAGTGTATGGGATTTAACTTAACCAACTTACACGTCAGCTAAAACATTTTGATTTGTCACAAAAACAATGATGAAATGTTGGCCCAGTCTACAAAGATTGCAGAATCACAGAACTATAGGGACCTCTTGAGATCACTAAGTCCAACACCCTGCCAAAGCAGCTCCCTACACCAGGTTGCACAGATAGGTGTCCAGGTGGGTCTCAAATGCCTCCATAGAAGGAGACTCCACAACCTCTCTGGGCATCCTGTGCCAGCACTCCGCCACCCTCACTGTGAAGAAGTTCTTACATTTGTGCAGAACTTCCTTCACTTCAGTTGCATCAATGTTGAATGGTGCAATTCACATTTAAATAGGATTCCAAGTAACTTTCAGCATTGTTCCATGTATGCAAGTAATCTTTTCTTATTTTTCTCTTCAAGCATACATTTTATAATGTCATTTTCAACTAGAAAATGGCAATCAAAGCTAAGAGTTGTATTAAAACATCAGTACCATATTTCTTCCTTCCTCCAAAGCAGATTCCAGTTGTTTGGTTAAACTGTTGTACTCCGCAATTTTCTCTTCAAGCTGCAATTTACTGCACCGAAGATTCTCATCATCTTTTTTGATCAGATAAGCAAGTTCTTCATTTTGAAATTCCATCTTTTCTAATATCCTTTATGCAAAAGATTATGACATGTTATATTTCACTGCAGTACAATGTCACAGTAATCAGTTGCAGTCCAATTCTTTTTTAAGAATTACCTCTTAAGATGTTCATATTTCTTCTGAATGTTACTGTTTTCTTCTTCTAAGGAACCATTACCCACAGAATTTACACCAATTTTGTCCTGTACAAATGACAAATCCTTTCTAGTTAAAGGACTTATGTGCAAGACATTACAAAATAAATTAAGTATGCCTGATAAAATCCAGTTGAACAATTAATCTTAGGTTGAGTAATTTTAAGTACACATCTTATGCTCAGGTTTTTGAAAAAAATCAAACACTGCAAACTTATGTGAACACTTAAGACTGAAGATGTGCTATGTAACAGTGAAGTCCTAATGAAACCCATGTGCTGCCCATGTAGCCTTGTGTAGTAGGAGTCAGTTGGTCCTATCTCCTTTTGAATTTAGGCTTTAGATTCCAGCAAGAATAAGCTCCCTCACCCCTGCAATCACAGGATGCATATAAATAATCCAGTATATATTTATATATACATGCACAATTATCATGGAAGAACACAGTTGTACTGACAAAATTTCTGAAAGTGGTATGTATAATAAAAGACAACTGACTTCACAAGAAGAGGCTGAAAAAAGAAGCTAAACTGTCTTACTCCTACCCAGCATTCAGATTGACAAACTTCTTACATGTTTACTTTTAAATCTTAGTACAGCAGTAATGATATCATTTCTCTTGCTACCATCCACCAGCATCAGATCAGCAGTGAACGGCCACATCACAATTCTGCTGGCACTATGATTGAAGGACAATCTCCATCATTCACTGGACTACATCAAGCAGTTCCATTCAGTAACTTGAGCTAACAGCTGAATTTGCTTATGTAATTACAGGCCATTCTATCAACAGACTGATAGTAAAAAATCTTCAGCAGAGGGGCAGGAAGCTGATGTCCGGGTCCAGATTAACTCAAAAGGGCTTCTGTACACGGTCCAGTTACTTCAAAAGGAATTTTCCTAACATCTAATCATATGATTAGAGTATCTAAAGGACATCAACAAGATTTACTGCCAAAATTTAGCTGTTTACTAGAGTAGTGATTATATTGAAGTAATTGGGGAATATATTTAGGAGGATTTTTAATTTATTCATAAAAATATATAGTAAAACCATGTATGTATTGAGTTTTATGTGCACCTCAAAACTAACTGCTGCGTAAGTACTTTGCTAAGCAAAGATGGATTTATGAGCTTCTGAAATGAGTATTTATAATGACAGAAACAAGCCAAATTTGATGCTACAATGATGATAATGACAGGAAATTGGAAAAGAAAAAATCAAGATCTACATTTTTACAACTAAAGCATGTACAGACACAGAGACTCACTGTGCATTTCAGCTGAAGTCAGCATGTCTTCCATGCAGGAAGATTAAATTTTTCCCACCCTACTGATTCAAACACCTGTGTCATTTCTGCTAGCAAATTATTGTCTTCCAACTCAAAGCATGATAAAACAAAACAAACGAAGAAAAAATACCCCAAACCACAGAAATGGATACTATGGCCAAAGAATGCTGAGAAACACTTAGACTCAGGCTTTAAGAAAAGTGTTAACACTACTGCTTTTAACATTAAGAATAGAAATGTTTTTAAAGCATGTATTTGATTTCTTTTTATCTACCTTTATAATTAACTCATTAAATGTTGATGTTATCAAAATACAGTTTATGGCTATTTTTCTGAGTAGATACCATCTGGTTCATAAATTATTCATTATGAAAACAAAATGAATGTGGTACTAAATTATTCCAAGAGATACAAACAATAATTAGATTTGCATGCTCATTTCCAGAGAATTCTGAGATACTTCTCAGAACATAGCTATTCGAAAGGATTGAGAATATATTAATACAAAATAGAGAAGTAAATATAAGTAACTAGAATTTCTTTCTCCCATTCCAAATTCACATAAATACACTCAACAATACTTATTCCACTGTTTGATTTATGAAGTAAACAAAGGAAACAGCTTAACTACCACAAGCAGTAGCAGGAAAAAACAACCCAGAGACTTTCTTCTAGATGGTTTCCTCATTTATCTTTAAAAATCAGAACATACTAAGCACACTGAACATGCAGCTCCCTAGGGGTTTTGCATTTCTGCATGTTAATCCTTTCCCAGTACACAAGCCTTGCTCGACATCCTCACAGCTTCCCTTCATCTGCTTTCAGTAAACCACAAACAAGTTCTAACATCTTCAACTTATGCTGTTTTGTCCCTCACCTGCACAGTACCATCACAGTAGAAAAATGTGTAAAGTCAATTGAACTTTTACAATACCTAACAGCTTTTGACTGCTACATAAAACAAACTCATACCACTGAAGTCTTACAGCAGGTTTTATTTTCTATACAACATTCATAGATGTTCTGCTGAGAGATCTAGTTTTAAAGTCATCAACAACACTATATATTTTTAGAAGTGATGGAATGAATTCTAAAATAGCAGCCCAAACCCTTAGTCATTTGTCTTAATCATTTTCTTCCTAGCTATTTGCAGTTGCATAGTAGCCAAAAAACACCTGTTCAAAAGTAAAAGTTAGTAAAACATTCTGGGTATTTAAATTCAGATTTAATACAGAAAAATATGAAGAGCCAGTACCTACTGCTTCCATTAAATGGATTGCAATAACATCTGAAAGATGAATCTCCTATAGAACTGTTTGGGAGCACATTATAATACTGCAAAACTTACCTCATAGACTTCTAAGCATTTGCTTTCTCTTATTCTTCTGTTTTCACTGAAAACTGTTTTGTATCTGGATTTCAACACTTCTACTTCTGCTTGTAATTCTTGTACCTAGGACATAACTTATTTTTACCATTTTTTAATCTAGAAAAATAGAACTATTTGCATTGCTTCTATTATTCTCAGTGTTACACCATTATTATAATCATGATAATAAGAAATGTTTCATTATAAACAAAACCTTTATGTTTACTCAAAACTGTTTATAGATTTAAAACTTGTGTTTGAACACTCCAATATGCTATTTACCTGATTTTTATAGTGTTCAACAACATTTTCCTGTAGCTTGGTCTTTTCTTGCAGACATAGCAGGTCATTTTCAACAGAAACAGTACTGGTATCCAAAGCAGCAAGGGAAGCCTTGTTTAAAACATGGGGAAAAAAAACAAAAACAAAAAAAACCACACATTAACAGTGTAATTGAAACAACAGTCTACAATATGATACTACTTTCAAGGGACTTGAAAGTATAAAAACAGTAATGGTTACTAATCCTAGCAATAAAAAATGACAGTCCGCAGCTCATTTATCAGACTATAAGAATATGTACTTTGGAGGATAGAGTACAAAACCTGGAAATTCTTTTAAATTATATCAGTAATCAAGTTGAACACAGTTCTTTTGTTTGTGAATCTTAATTTTGTATTAAGGAAAATAATTTCCAGGTAAGCAATTTTATATCTACTGACTATAAAATAAATGACATCCCGGTTAAATAGAATGATTAAAATTTGTTCCTAGCTTTGCCAGATTCCATTCCACATCACATTCCACTTACTGTGAAAAAAAATGGGTGAAATTATTTATTTAAATATATATATATATATATTTTTTTTTTTTTTTACAAGTTTGGGATCTCTAGACGGAGGACAAAGGCAAATTAAAGTGGTTAATTTGTAAATACATCAGAAATGCAAAGCCATTCCTCAGTGATTCAAAGTAATCTTACCTTCAGTTTCTCATTTTCAAGAAAAATCTTCTCATTTTCAGAGTTAACAGAATTTAGCTTTCCAAGAATTTCATCATTAGATTTTCTTCTGCGTTCTTCCTTTCTTTTCAGGTCTTCAGAAAGGCTTGTGATCTGCCTTGTTGGATAGCAAGGAATTCTGTGTAACATATGTTTCCAGAACCTTCGCTATGCAAATCAACCTGTTCCTTAAAACAAACTCCTTTATTGTTCTTGTTTCATAAAAGAACAATAAATAAATACATGGGAGAACACACTTAAATATCTGAAGCAAGCAGTATCTATTGAAATATCAATTTTTCAGAAGAGATGCTATCCATCAAAGAAGAGAACCTAGCTCCACTGTAAATGAGTATTACCTAGACGACACAAGGGTACTTCCAAGGCAAATATGCATTTACCTACTGTTGAAAAAAAAGAATGATACTGAATTTAAAGGAGTCTATCAGATAACTATCAGATAAGTGAATTCCATGGTTACCTTTGGAATAATACTTCCCATTGTTGAAAGCAATAAATTGTGATTTTTCCTTCACCATTTTTCCTCATGTTAACAAGGACAAACAGTGAGAGTTGTTTCACCATTTAGGTAGCCATTCACTGTCTAGTGACACAGGTCTTGATAAAATGGTACATTTCAAATAGAGATTTGTATTTCTAGTTCAAATACTAATGACAAAAAGCAGAAGTAAAAAGAGTACTTGAAGAAAAAAAGCAGATGTTCCTCTTCTTTCCTAGATGCCTATGCATACACAATATACCTCATCTGGCTATACAGATTTCCAGCCTCACCTCATTTATTTGTACTGCAAAATTTTAAAATGTTTCTGAAAGTATTTCAGTATAACAGATTTCCTGAAACAAAAATCAAACAGTCAAGGCAGTTTAATTTGAGTTATGTATTTGAGCATGAATCAAAATCTGTATAAAACAAATATAGAATATTAGACCTGCATAAATGCACTTCCTAGTTTATTTTGCTTTTTTGAATTAGAGTCCATATTCCTACTCTGAGTTAAAAAATATTTGTCACTGTTTGACAAAGAAGATGGCATAGTCTTTGTCTACATTTCATTGCTTTAGTAAGATTGGACAGTTTTGTCTTGCTTTTTCAGACAAGAGTTAATTGTTCAGATGTTCACTTAGGAGGAATCTCTATCCTCTAGCAGTGTGAGATATTACCAGAAACAAAATAACCTTGCTGTCATTAGTCTGCAGTGGATCCTGGAAGCCCAAATAAGAAATTCATACTTTGCAGCCGATGCAAGGGTTAAAACTTAAATTGTTGAATAACTGAATAAATGATTCTGTGAAATAGCACAATCACTATCAAGCTCCAGCTGAAAGAAACTATGCAGGGGAAGTAACAAGTTCCTCACTTCTACGGGGGAGTTATTTAAAATAATAAAACAACAACAAAACAGCAAACAAACTTGTGAAATGAAACCAGAATTCTTAAACTTGTTCTAGTTTCCCATTTCTCAATTCGGCTCAGAATTTTAACATGAATACATAGCTTACATTGTCAATCGTAACAAGCTACTAAAAATCAAATTTCTGTGACTGCAGAAACTAAATTAGATCTCCACTAATTTAACTTACTTCTTTAGGTCTTCATTTTGAATTGCTAACATTGTCTTTTCTTCTACCATTCTATCATGCTGTTTTCTCCAGACTTCAGAAGCAGACAGTATCTCAGACAATTTGACTTCCTACAGAACACATTAATTACAAATCCTGGATCACACAGATGCCATAAGGAGCACCATCTCGTTCTACAAAATCTTCTAAACACAACTGCTATTTATTGAGTTCTCTAATACAAAGCAATACATAACTTTGCCTTATTACCTCAAAAAGGGAACAAAAACTGTACACATTTTAAAAAATCAAAGCCTAATACAAACTTACCTTCAAAGACAAATAAACACAGGTAATGTACATTAGCTTCAGAATGTACCATTACTTAAGATGAAAAACTTCTCAAAAAAAAAAAAACCAACTGTCTCCAACACATCCCTTCTATATATAAATTATATGTTAATGCTAAAATAAAATTCTGTCAAAAACATTTTAAGGATTAAAAAAAGAATAGCTATATAATAAATGCAAGGTCACATAAACTTGAGCATTAACAGACACTATCTTGAATGTAAATGAGAACTTCAATGGGTAGAAAACAGTGTGACTACAAAACGCTACCAGACAGGAGATGAGCAAATGCTACTCCTCTGTAAATGTAATTTCTTGCAAAGATTAAAGAAAACAAAATAAATTATTAACCTTCTCCAGATATACTAACTGGAAAAATATCCTTAATACAGACAAATCCTAAACAATGGCAATGTATGGAAAACTGTGAAAACGCTTAGGACACTTAAATGAGTTGACAGATCCCAGCACAGTTATCTTTTCAAAAAGATAACTCTCTGAACACAGGTGAAAGACAAGGTATAAGCCACACAATTTGAATTGAAGTTGTGTGCTTGGTTATTGTAAAAGTTCAAAGCAAGAAGCATGGAAACAGAAAGCTAAGCATTCACATGAGACAGCATAAGCTAATGAATAAAGGAAATAAAGTCTTCAGACCCAGTTCTGATCTTTCAGTACATCATACTTCTGAACTTAGTCATTGTATCTCCACAAAAGTTGAGAGAAAGATCAGAAGAGTTATACACACTGATCACACTCCACTTATTTACTATGAAGTGTAGAACCAGCATAAAATATTAACTAAATTTTAAAAAGCAAAAACAGTGAATAAAAGAATGGTTTGCATGTCAGTTATAGCAAGCTTCTCCATAACTGAGGAACAAAAATAAGAAATACAAGCAATGCAACAACAAACTTTCCTATTTTACAAAGGGAAAAGTTTTCCAGTTACTCAGTTTAACACAGGAAAACATTGCTCAGTGTAATCACTCACATGTTCTTTTATTCTGGAGGTTAAATTTCCCACAGCTTCTTCGAAGTGTTCAGTTTTTCGTTTCTGGGACCTGATTGCTCTTCTCAGATCAGCCTTCTTTTGCTCACTTGCTTCCCTCAAGGCTAACATCTGACGTTTGCAATCACAAACTTCAAGTTTCCACTCTGCTATTTTCTTCTCTAGAGTCTGCAACATAATTAAAAATCAGCTCTTTTCAATTCCTACACCTTATAAATCTGTCTTTGAGGTATCATAGTGAAGAACAGGAACTGTGGTTATAATCCATTTCCATTACTACCTCTGTATTTGAAATCTTCTCGTTCACACAAGGACTTAGTATCTGTACAGAACTAGAAAAGAAATTGTGTGTTGGGAAAGTTGTTAGAAAGATAAGCAAGATAAGAGGTCGAGGAGGTATAGAAACAGAAACAAGAAGGAGGAAAGGCATCATCACACACTCTTTGAAATGAATGTAAAATTTCAACATAGATGACGCGATGCAGACATTAAACCCATATCTGAGATGGGAAATATGATTGGTTACACCATCCCCTAGTGACTCATTTTGATGAATATCACCTTGTTACTAGTGATATAAGCTGATGAAGCCTGAGCTCTGAATTTATAGTGAGCAAACACATGAGTAGGACTGGAGATCAGTAAAACTGCAAATGAAGCTTTAACATGAAAGTCAAGATCTTAGATTTGAGTATTTTAAGTCAAGAAAACAGGAAAGACCAAGGTATTTTTCTGAATTCATGCACTATGAGATGGTCTATCAGATGACAATATCCTATTTCCCTGCAAGATTTAACTTCTTCCCATGAGTGCAATGGTACCACTCTAAAAATGAAAAAGAATTGTATAGTAAAACTTTTGAGAGTTTCTTATATTCCTATATAGTGTTTGATAAATGTACAACTTCTAAAAATTAAATTATTATTAAAATATATAAACACTCAGGAAACAGTTTTCACATATAAGACATGACTCGCAGGAAAAATGACTTCAACGAATAGAGAAAAAAGTCTGAGTCTATGTACAGTTTTCCTTGCCTGTAGATTTCAGTAAATAACTGTTAAATCCTGTTACAACCACAGGGGGTCAGAATCACATAAGAATGAGTGCTTTAGGCATTATTCAGTACCTCAACAAATTCAAATTTGCACAACTTGTAGGGGTGTGTATGCCACCCCCAAAATTTTTTTTTTAAAACTAAAAAAAAAATCTTGCAGCCAAGGTTTTTTCGTTTATGCCCATGTTCAAATACTAAAATCTGAGACTACTCCAGTATCTGGCACCTGACCTTGCCCTCAGTGTGGTTCTACAACCAGTAACTGCTGCAGCAAATGCCCAAATTTACCATTTTTTTTTTTTAATGAAATGGAAAGCATTTTACCTGCCTTAAACACAGCGAGATTAGGAATTAGTCACAAGTGTTTCAGTCAGTATTTTATCAAGTCCCCCACATTTAATAAAAAGAAACAAGCAGTGAGCCATCACACATCTCAAACAATTTTCTATGGAAAATTCATCCTGGGGACTTCTCTCTCTTCCTGTCGACTGCATGGAAAGTGCTCTGCTTTAGGAAAGGTAACAGCCTTCCACATGGTAAAATTAGGTGAATAGAAACACTTCTACGGAACTTTTCTTTAGCAGGACCACTAGTATGTATGAGTTGAAACAATTAGAAGAAAATAATATTGAATTAACACATATATTCTCAATTGATTTGGATTTTTTTTTAATTTCATACATCACTTGAAAGAAATCTATTTTTTTATTCAATAAGATCAAAGAAATACCTTAAAAAAGACTTAAAACTCAATTCTGAAATAAATCCACAGAGGGGATTTGCTAATTTTCATATAAACTTAAAATACATGAAAATATGTTGACCTGTGTTTTCAGCTTTAACTCATCATTTTTCATTTCTTTTCTTTGAATCTGATACTGCAGATGAGCTTCAACCATGTTTACCGATCTTGATGGGTAGCCCTCTTTCAGTACATGGACCTAAGAAAGGAAACAAATGCAAATCTATTGGTCTATGGAAATAGAAGATATGATGTAAACTACATTCTTCCTACTTTGTTGAATTTCAAGAAAAGAAAATGTAACCTACAAGTATACTCACAAGCAGTAACTTCTTACTAATGTCATTAATATGACTTTTCTATAGAAAGCTAACAAAAATCACAAATTTATAGGATGTTTGTGCACTTCACTCATATTTAATTTAATTTATTAAACCCTAAAGACCATTAACAGCTTTGAGAATTACTGATACACTTAAACTCAGTTTAATAGTATGGGAAAGACAACTTCTCATCAGAACTTAAGTTAGCTGATCTAGGATATATTTTGCAACTTAATTATTTCAGCTTGCATTAAAAAAAATAAACAGTCAAAGAAATTGCATTACTAGTATAGAATAGAGGAATATTTTAATGTACTAGTAAAAGTGTTTGCTATAGATGCCAGTAAGAAAGGCACTGAGAATTATCTCCAATAAATGGCTTTTTAATAACATAAGAAGGAACAATAGGATAGCATAAGTAATCTCTTACACCTTTAAAATCTCTCTGATGTTGAGCATCTTAGTCAGGACAAAGAATGCTGCTCAGATTCCACCTATGCTGAGATAGTCTTCACCTTGTTGGCCTTATGGTCTTCAGAATTTTTTGTAGAACTTTTCTTAGAAGTATACAGATCTATGCAACATTTCTACTCTTATGAAAAAGAATGCTTCTACTTTAGATACAGTAGCAAGAAACAGATTGATAAACCATGTGTAAATCACACTAATCCTGAAACTGTTGTCTGTGCTGTATAGAAGAGTACAACAACTTTTCTGACCTTGTTCCTGCAATGAGCCCCTTCCTTTGTGCTGTTCAGAGAATGAGCAAGATCTTGCCAGCCATTGATGTTACTAGACCTGCTGCCTATACCACCCTCCCCCATTTGTTGAGTTTAAAAAAAAAGCCAACAAATTAATGAAGACTAACTGTGAACAGAATCACTTCAGCTTATTCTGTATTACTTTATTTGTTCCAGAACTGCAGCAAATAAGAAAATAAAGGGTGCTCAAAGCCATTACTCTGGATCTATGACCAACCCAGAACTGTGGGGCATCAGTGTTAAGGAAAATTTGAACTCTAAGTAGGCATGGATACAGTCTCAATTATTCAAATTTATTTATAGAAATGTGTTTCAGGCATTTTTAATGTGTAGATCTTTGAAATAGTAGTTTTAATAAAAGCATTAAATTAGAAAGTAAGAATATAGTATATTGGAAAAAATAATCAATAACTGGTCACTCACTTTTTTAAGCTGAATCTTGGATGACAGTTCTTCAATCTGTTCTTCTCTTTCTACTATCTTTCTCCTTAGACTCTTAATGGAGGGAGAAAAATAAACAATCTTCATGACTAATAATGTAATACACACTGACAGACATTTCAGTTAAGAATAACTGAGATTCCATTTTTTAACCATACATCACAAATACTGCAATCAATCTCTAAATAGCAGAGACTATGGCCTCAAATGTGTACTGAAGAATCAATGTTTAACTGCATAGATCACAATAAGCTCTTGTTTAAGTCATGTCACTAAGACAAAAATCTAAAACATGTTTCACAGTTTCATACATAACAAGTATTCAGGAAAACTTGATATGTTTGCTCTAAAAAATAGCAAGTTCTGCTTCCAAAAAAATATGATGGGTAGGATAAATGGTAGGGAATAGGAAAAATGATAGGGGGAAAAAAAAATGAACAGAACACAATTCCAGGTCAGAGATTATAGAAAACGAGTTAATATAACCTAAACAGAGGCCTAATAAATATTTCTGAACAAAACCAACCAATACATATTTTTTAAGCAGACAGCTCTCTACTTTATCTCTCTGCTCCTCTATTTTAGCTTTGTTTGTTCATTTCATCAAGGAATATCTGATATAGATTGAAGAATGGCTCTGAAATACAAGAGTTTGTTTTCTAAGCTTTTTCTTCACCTTTTTACTGGTAATGGGTTATTAGTTGGACTAGATAATCCTAGAGGCCTTTTCCAATTTTAATGATTCTGATGTTCTATGTTCCAATGATTCTTGTTATCTGCCCACTGATACTGAAATAAATGACAAGTCCTAGCTGAAAAAAAAACCAAAACAAAGAGCCTAAGACTCATCTATATAAATATTTATCTCATTTACAGTAACCGCAGTAGTTACTCTGAGTCTACTCTGTACAGAAAACAATGCATAATGCATTCCACTCTGTAAAAGAAGTGATGTCAAAATCCAGCACAATAATCAAGTGGTAGTTACTGTTTAACTGTATCAGTAAGCCACATTCTCCCTATGCTGTTCTGATGTGAATTAGTATACTATGACACAGTCCTTTTCAAATGTACAGCGTAGAAGGAAAAAGTAACAGATATTTTCAGTTTTCTTACAGCATTGTGGGTTTCCTTTTCTCTTAACTTCTGTATCAAAGCATCAACGTTATTGCTGTCTGTCTGCAAAACAAAAGCAGAAAACGTTAACAAATTACTTTAAGTTACAATTGACTTAGCAATTAGCTTTGAATTTGGCATAACGTCTAGTTCATTTTCTGTTTGGTAGGTGTAAATATTAAAAATAACATACTCAGGATATTTAGAGTTGGTAGTTTATATCTTAAAGATGCAACTTGTTCAGTACATAGAACTTCTCAGCTACGGATTGAGAGTCCCTACAGACTAGGGTCATTCCATATTCCAATTTATTTATTTCAGCAAAAAGCAGTCTGAAAACTTTACGTGCTTCAATGTTACTTGAACACATAGTCAAAAACAGTAAAAGTACTTGTACAAACTGTAATATATTAAGGACTAATATTGACTGTTTAAGGCTTTCAGTAACTTCAGTTAGAGATGAAACTTTGAAGAATGAAATATGAGACACAAACTAAGAGAAGAGGAAAATCATTCTATATTACTCATTACCATAAACCTAAAAGTTAACGACATTTTAGAATACAAGTTTTGGAGAAGGAATAAATTTAAATAAATAAAGCAAAATAAATACAAACAGTAGGACTTCCTATTTGAAAGCCCAAAGCATTTTAGTTTCACTAGTGAGAGAATTAATCTAGGGTCTCCAAGGAAACAGGGCAACTCACCATTTTATACTATTAGACCTAATCTAAACACTGAAGGACAATAAGCACCAAGAGGCATCCTAGATCTCTCTCACACACACACACAAGCAATGAAATTACTGACCACAGAAAGAGAGCAGAGCCTTCAGTTAAATTGTGTTCTAAGCTCCACATCCTAGCACAGTGCTAGCATGCGCTGCACCTACTCTCCAAATTATATTGTGCTCCATATAAGGAATAAGAACAGCTGTTTTCAATGCTTTTAAAATAAGTATCTCTTCCAGCTGGAATTAGATGTGCCTAACTAGCTGCATCCTACCACAACCCACCTGACTGCCCAGGTGCATCCACCTCCTTAATCTCTCTGCATTCCCATTATTTTAAAGCAGTTCCCTACAGGCTTGTCCTCATTTCCTCCGTTTCCAGGTACTCAGAACCTGTCTTGCACTTTACAGACATGTGATCTTTGACTCTCATAGGAAGCTAGTGGTTGCTTTGCATAGTCTTACGTGTTTCTCTTCTCTTGTTTGAAGCAAAAGCCACAGTAATCTTTTGGTGGTTTTGAGTGTTGTTAATTCTTTTAACAGCAAATCCTCTTGCGTATCAATAACGATCATCTCTGATGTTGGCAGTTTACAAACCTGTTAAAACATTGCAACCAAGAAATTATACGTGATCCACAATACTCCCCTAAATGTTTGTTACTAATATTTAGATTTTTCTTTCAAACACTGACACTAAAAATAAATAAATGCTTGCAACATTTGAAAGTAAAGTAACGAAAGAAAAAACATTGCCATAGTAATCCTTAAAACAGAATGTGAAATATTGAGGTTCCTCTTCCAATCTAACAGAAATGAAGTATCTTCCTCTGGTTTAATACTTCTTTCTGATAAATGGCACAAAATGTCACTTTAAAGATGTTGTGATAGCATCAAGACAAAAAAAAAAAAGTGGAAACTCTGGAATCAAAAGATTTGCTACAACCCCCTGCAAAGAAGTCATCTTACCCTCATCTGTACATAATTATAGAATACATAATACTATATACAGAATACTTTTGTGTTAATTGATTTAGTAGTTTATGATTTAGTAGTTTAGTGGGTAGGGATGGTGTTAGGAGGATGGTTGGTCTAGATGATCTTGTAGGTCCTTTCTAACCTAATGTACTTATGAACCTAATGTTCTTGGAGAAAAGTTCAAATGCAACTCTAGGTTGAGAGTCTAAATTAATAAATTATTTGAAAAACATGAAAACATCCCCTCAAATTATAGTCACGCTGCACTGACTTGTGACTTGTGTATCTTTTCTTTCTTCCTTAAATACAATGGCAAGCAGGCTTTAAGGAACACATCTAGATAAGGTTTATGTACATGATTGTCAAAGGTTAAAATTGGAAAAGTCACACCTCTCTGCTCTTTCATGAACTCTTTTGTGCAGCTTCTGCAAATGGGACAAGCATTTGCAGAGATCAGAATTGTAAAACTTTCTAAATAAAAAATAAAAAATAAAAACCACAGATATTGGTACAGACAATAAATTAAAACAATAATAATTACTTTTGAATTCAGCATTTAGTACTTATATGAACTTTTGAGAACAGTATACTTACATTTGTCATTCTACCAAGTATGTCTTTAAAAGCTGGCAATAAGTTCTCTGCTGAATTAATTGCCATTTCTGCTCCAAAAATCTCATGTGATGCACAATTTTCACAAGAGGCGTTTTCCTCCTCCATGGCTTCCACACTTCCATTCAAGTTTTGTTGTAGGGGGTTTCTTAGCAAGCTTTCTTTAAGCAGTAGGGACCGTTCTGTAATCTTAGTCCCATGTTTATCAGGACATGGTCCCCACATCTTTTTCCAAGCTTCCTCCTGCATAGTCACTGCAAATTTAAGAACAATGTATTCAGTTAGAATTTAATTTGTCCTTGGTTACAGTGGTGCAGATTTGCTGCCACAAAATAAGTTCATTTCAAGCAGGAATCATGATTTTGTGCCCTCACAGTAATTAATCAGCATAAAGGGAATTGTTAAGAAGACTTTGGAGAATTGAGACATGATTGGACCTGAATTAATCATGCAATTTTCCAGTTCTCACATCATTATCTTCCCCACAGTCTATGAAGCTAAATCCTCTGTAGCAGTCAATAAAAAGCCTCATGCCATAAGGCTGTCAGCTCTATGAAAACCTAAAGGTCAAAAAAAGTATTTCTAAAATTTAAAAATGCTCAGAATTGACACCCATCTGGTAGCCTGTAAGAAGTAAAGGTTACGACTTCCAGAAGAGAACTGAGGAAGTCAGGAATGAAAAATCACCTTCAATTTTAAAAGAAATCTTCATTCTTCACTCCACAGGGTTTCCATGTGAATTCCATATCACACTATTGCTCATATTTAACTACTGTTAAATAAGAATTCATTGTTATCTATCTCCCACTTTGGCTTATATGACCCTCTGGACTTCCAACTTTGCAGGAACATTTTCGTGCATAGGGCATAAAGTAATATATATATTTCAACTAATTATAACAAAGAAAATGATAAGACTAAATGTTAAATACTTGCATAAGATATTTACATTCACATGGGTACTATATTTTGTTCTACCAATTTTCTTACTTGCTCTTCTGGACAGTTGGATTCTTTGCTCAGCTCAGTAAAATACTTTCCAGCTTAGATGGCTTTTGTAGTTCTACAATAATCATTTTTATATGGCAGAATCAGTTACCAGAATTTTCCCTCTTCTCGAGATATAACAGGTATCACACACCTTTTTCCCTGAAATACACTCATAATTATGTAGCATTTAGTATCATTTACTGTTAGGGTATGCACCTTCCAGCTCAAGGCATGAAACAATCCAGCTCTTCAGGCAATTCGAGTGTTGAGCATTGAAGAAACCTCACTTCCATTTATGACTCCCAGTGAGTGTACAAACCCGTGATACCACAGGATGCACCCTCCTACTGACAGCTCTCACCGCATTTGTGAGGCAAAGGTAAACTGCCTGCAGTGAATTTGGAGATACCACGTGAAACAGCAGTTCATCCCATTTGGAGGCAGCAGCAGCTTTTTCCAGTTGGGAACACCTGCTTACCTTGGAGCTGCACAGGGAAATGCACTGCCCATGGCACAGAAGTCCAGCTCCAGGTATTGCACACTGGCAAAACACACCCCACTATCCAGATCCCTTGCCAAGCACCAGGAAGCTGCCTTGGCCCTGCGTTACCCAGCCAGAACCAACTACTCCTGCTTCCATACCAAGTGATGCACCCTCTTCAAAAGGGTTTATCAGACAGAAAGTTTATGTTTTCCCATACACATTTCCCTCATCACATACTTGAGAAAATGCATACCAGAATTCCAGAAGATTCCCTCAGAACCTCAGGATGTAATTGCTCTACTTTGAACTCTTGCTATAAGGCAAATGACTGCTCTCCAAT
This sequence comes from Cyrtonyx montezumae, assembly GCF_038088225.1. Lineage (NCBI taxonomy): Eukaryota > Metazoa > Chordata > Aves > Galliformes > Odontophoridae > Cyrtonyx > Cyrtonyx montezumae. The sequence goes on from NW_027071825.1 coordinate 13,626,833, forward strand.
GGTGTTGTTAACTGTTGCTTGGATTATTTTTAATGCATACTTATGTGTCTTGTTTTACTACATGGGTACATTTCCTAGCAGGCCCCAGTTTGAGTAACACAGTCCAGGTCTCTATATCTTAGTGAAATAACCAAAGCTGGGTTGTTGAATTTAATTGCTTTCATTGAAGATGGCATCTTGAAAGGCTCAAAGTGAAATTTAATTCATCCCACTTCGTTTACATATGCAGAAAAGAAGAATTAAGATTTTCACATCGTTTCAGTGTGCCGTTTTTCAGACTTAACAGAGGAGAACGAACTTTCCTCGTTAATATCAGCAAGAAAAAAGCTTTCCTGAGCAGCAGAGCCCCGTGTGGGCGCGGTGGGGACACGCAGCTGTACGGCTGCTGGTGCTGGCGGTGCTGACGGCACCCTGCCAGCTCTGCACAGCTCTCCGTGCGTCTCAGCACGCGCCGGTGCCCATCCGTCGCTATCTGCAAAGTACCCCCATAACGCAGCCGCGCCCCACTGCGAAGCAAAGTACCGAGGGGAACGCAGCCCCATCAGCGATTTAACACAACGCAAGCGAAGTTTTGCGCAGGTCTCCATGCAGCTTAAGGCTGTTTGTTCACTAACCGCGTAAGCGGGTGGCACAACAACCACCCCCAGCAGCAGCAACCGGAACGCGGCCAAAGGAGAAGGCGAAGCCCGCAGCTGCGGCTCCCTTCCCGCACGCTGCGCTGAGGTTCAGGACCCCGCTGCCCCCGTCCTCACCGCACCCGGCGCCCGCACGCCCCGGCTCCTCTCCCCTCACCCCGTCCCGGGCCGCGAACCCCGCCGCCCCTTAGCGGCAGCCCTCACCGCCGCCGAGGACCGCTGCAGCCGTTGCCGCGACAACCCAGAGTCGGCAACGGGTGCCCCGCGGAGGCGGGCGCTCCCCGGAGCGCTCGGTGCCTCGCGTCCCCGCGCGGCCGGGCCGTCACAGCGCGGGCAGGGAGCACGGGATGCCCTGGAGATCGGCATGCCCGCTGCTCCTGCTTGTTTTCTTTCTGGGTGCTTCCATTCAAGGAAGGTTTTCTGAGGTCATCGTTATTTGTTTAAACGGACTGATCTGAGCCACACGCACGGAGAAAAAAAAAATCATGCTTTTTATGCTACCCTGGTAAACTCTGCACTGTTTGCACAAGATTAGCGCATGTACGCCGAAGTGCAGCTCCTGGGGAGCACGCGGGTAACTTCCTCCTGCAGGTGCGAACTCTGGATCGTCTCCCACAACAACGCCTTTCTCCGACCCTGCGCGCAGTGCCGTGCTTCCCGACGGACCGTGGGAAGCGCTGCCCTGCTCAGAACATGCTGCGTGTCAGGGTACCGCAGACCCTGCAAGCTGATGCCAGCTCTGCACGGCGCTCATGTCCCCGCTGGCTCCGGCAGCGCCAAATGCCGGTTCTGTGTCACGTGCTGGGCAACGGAGCGGGGCAGAGTCAGAAGAACAAGCAAGCGCGTCCTGATGTAGGATCGGCACTCGGTGCGTGCGTTCAGAGCTGTATAACAAGTTGTGTCAAGAGGAGCTTAGCAGGGGATAGATTGTTTCGTTCCTCCCTCCCTCCCTCCACAAATGCTCTTCTTTGAACAAGAAGAGGCACGGATTTCTGAAAAGAAAAAAATATATTCATATACACTTAAAAAAATCCAAGGCTAAATTCCAACATTTATAATACTAGTAAAGATGAAATCACTCCATTATTCATTATGGATTAACAGCCTGTTTGTACCTGTATTTCAGGGGAGATTTTGTCTTTGCATGTGGAGAAGGCTGCTGCTTTGCTCTTTGAAGGAATCACAGCTTTAGCAGTGGATTAATGACCTCCATCAGAACTTTGCCTTGGCACTGCAGTTGGTTAGCTATGCTCCTGGCGTCTCACATTCTCCTCAAACAGATTTTGGAATTTTAACTTCCTAGAAGTTGCTATAAAGATCACACGTTTTTAAAGCAATAAATGATAAGAATTATCTAGAAGCAAGGTGATTGCTAATGTAATAGAACAACGGTTACAATAAGGGCTATTTGGCATGACAATCAGCACTGCACTCTGTACCTCATAAACAAAGAGAGAAATAAAAAACTGTATTATGGTGGGCCTGCTGTACAATGCTCCAAGTGGAAAATAATTAAAGGAAATATATGATCAATTCAACTGCCACATAATTGAAAGACTTGAAAAAACAAGTGCTGGAGAGTGACTTCTTTAGATACTGCAGAAACTGTTGATTTTTTGTCCCAGCTCACGACTTTATCTGATTTAAAGGTATAATGGAACTTTTCATTTCTGTGTCAGAAATACAAGAATCCAAAGCCATTCTTTGTTCATTGTTTAGTTTTGGCAACAGCTGCTTATCAGGAAAAGGCTCTATTTTCACTTCTTAGTCGTGGAACTGGCTTCTTTATTACTGCATATAATATGCTTGCAGTACTGTGCTGGTGTTTTTGAAGGCAGCTGCTACATTTTTTCATTTTTTCAGAGAAAAAGCTAGCAAACTTAAAAATAAATTAGGTTTCCTGCTAAGTATTAGATGTGAACATATTAGTATTAGGGAACATAGTATTAGGGAACAAGGAAAAGAAAAGAAAACAAAACAAAACAAGGTTTATCCAGGAGGTCAAGAGGTTACAGTTCCCCAGTCTTCTTCCTGGATTAATTAGTAAACTCCTGCCCACGACCAACTCGTCATTTGCAAAGATACTTTACAAAATGCATGGATATGTTGTGAAACTCAAGGTTCTGTGGTCATATTGGTAAACAGTTCCCAAATCTAAAGCTACAGCACACAGAACCATAAAGATATTAAGAATGGTAATAAAATAACCTTCTCATCAAGAAGTTTGCTTAGTCATGTGTTGTCAGATACTAACTGAAGGTTTCATTAACATTCCTGTAAATACAAACCAGAACAGTTCTCCTGTGTAATCTTTTTGCTGCACCATATGTATGGGTGTTCTTTTATTTTTTCCCTTTTTATTTGCTACTGCCCTGTTTAAAAAATTGTTCCTTCTTCACACCTTTATGTGCCACGAGGTGTAATGCTACCTTCTCTAGGAAAGGAAGGACTCGATCTTCCTTTCTCTCAGCCGGTCTTGGACTCTTACTGTCTTACACAGCAGTATATATCCAGGAGAGTAAACAACATTCTTCCCACAAAATAGGCATGGTGGTTTCTGCTGTGGCATGCCAACTCCTCAGGCAGGTTGGCCCCAAAGTCATAGAATCATAAAATTGTTTGAATTGGAAGGGACACTTAAAGATCATCTGGTCCAACTCCCCTGCACTGAACAGGAGCACCTACAGCTCAGTCAGGTGCTCAGAGCCCTGTCCAGCCTGACCTTGAATGTCTCCAGGAATGGAGTACCCACCATCTCCCTGGACAACCTGTTCCAGTGCTCACCAACCTTACTGCAAAAAGCTTCCTCCTTCTGCCCTATCTAAATCTCCCCTCTTTTAGTTAGAAATCATTTCCCCTTGTCCTATCATAACAGACCCTGATAGAGACTCTCCTTTCTTACAGCCCCCCTTTAGATACTGAAAAGCCGCTATCGGGTCTCCCTGGAGCCTTCTCTTCTCCAGGCTGAACAGCTCCAGCTTTCAGTCTATCCTCATAGGGGAGTCCTTTCCTTGTCAGTGCTTGGGGTCATCAATACTGGGACAGTGGAGTTCTGATGCTGTAGGCTCCCACCCAAGGATCCTCATCTCTTCGTGGAGGACTTGTAGAAGAATTAGATAATATTCACTGCTGTTTGAGCAGCAGCAGGTGTTTCTGTATCTGAATGGATGGAAGGGTGTACAGGGCAGTAAAAGGCAGTGTTTCTTCCTGAACGCTTTACGTGGTGGCAGGTCTGGGTGTCATCTGGAGACCACTGTTTCAGTGCTGAAGTTGTTAGGCTGAGAGTCATTTGGGAACATCTCACCCTAGATGTGGATTATTGCAGCTTCAGCATTGCAGAGCTGCCTTTACTGCATGCACTGACCTGCCTGGGTTAGAGTTCCCAGTCCAATTTGTTACTGTAAATCCAGCTGTGCCACACCTCATTTCCATGTGAGTCACCTCCAGCTCAGTCAGACATCTCAGCTATTTGCAGGAGAATTTCTAGATCTTCTAAGGAGGCAATAGTAGCTTTCATTTACTTTTCTTTACTTCTCAATCAATACTTGCATTCACTTCTCAATTTAGACATTCTCCCTGTGTGGTGCAGCAGGCTGGAGAGCAGTCCCCACAGAAAGGCATCTGGGGGTTCTGGCTGACCACAAGTTGAATCTGAGCAGCAGTGTGTGCTGACAGGCAAAAGGGCCAATTGTAACCCGGGGTGCATCAGGCCCAACAGTGCCAGAGAGCAAGAGGAGGGATTATCTCTGCATTGCACTGTGCTGCCTCGCCTCCAGCACTGTGTGTAGGTTTGAGTGCCACAAAAAGGATATAAAGCTGTTAGCATCCAAAGGAGGGCAATAAAGATGAGGAAGAATGTGTGACTAAGGTGCATAAGGGGTGGCTGAGGTTCCTTGATTTGTTCAGCCCGGATCAGAGAGGGCTGAGTGGGAGGCCACAGTGGCCTACAGCTTTCTCATGAGGGGAGCAGAGGAGCAGGCTACTGGCTAAATTCTGTTTTATCTGTGCAGCCACAAGTAGTCCTGGAATTCCTGCAGCCCTGGAAGTACTGCCTTGCAGCAGGCAGAGGCAGAGACCCCACCATACACGTGGAGTGGGCAGTGGGGCTGGGTACAAGTGGTGCTTGCTGGCAAATGTGAGCTGCCTGGAAGGGAGCAATGTGGCCCATCAAAACTTTAAGTGGGAACATGTCACCAATATCAAACCACTTTCCTGGTGTAACCGTAGGGCTGTAGCAGGAGGGATGCCACCCCAGGTTGTTAATGCAAAGAACTGCCATTGGATTTAACAAACTTCTGCTTAGGCCCAGCCCGGACTGCTGGCGGGCTTCGGCTCTTGGGATTTCGGCACTATACCTGTGCCAGGCAGACCTCCGGGAAGGCGCCGGGCACGGCCGCCCGCCCGGGGGGGGCTGCGAGGCAGGCCGGGGAGGAGGGAATGCGGCTGGCGCCCGCCTCGCCCTCCTACACCCGCAGCTCCGGTGCCGGGGAAGGCGGGCGGCGGCGGGGGGGGGAGACGAGCGGCATGAGCGGCGGGTCGGCGGCGGGGGCTGCGCTGCTGGCGCTGGCGCTGGCGGCGGCAGGAGAGGCGGCGGCGGTGCTGCGGGACGGCGGCTACGAGGGGCTGCTGGCCGCCGTGCATCCCCGCGTGCCGGAGGACGGCCGGCTCATCGCCCGCCTGCAGGTAAGGCGTAAGGCGGCAAGCCCTGGAAGGGGCAGCTCAGGCGGCTTCGCGCTGCCCGGCACATGCAGGGCAACTGCCCACCCCCGGAGGGAGAATCGGGCCCGACGCTCTCTTCTAGCCGCCAACAAGCTGTACAGCAAATACTGTAGTCGAGATCGATAGTGGAGGGCACACTCTGCTAATCCCGTGTTTTTATTGCATGTTTGACAGGAGATGATCACGGAAGCTTCCTCTTATCTGTTCAGTGCTACGAAGGGAAGGGTCTACTTCAGAAGTGTAAAGATTCTGATACCTCCGACGTGGAGAGAGAAAAGTTATGAGAAACCAAAACATGAGTCCTATGAAAAGGTAAGACTCAACACCAGCTGCACTGAATGGGGCTCAATTAAAAGTTACTTGAACATTCATTTGTATGCCCAAATGTACAGTAACTTTTAAGAAGTGTCATGTACACCATTCACATGAGAATGCTCTTAAGAACAGAAAAAATGGTCCGTGAACTACCATTAGCAAGTACATAAGTAATGAGCATCAGTAACAACATAGAGTTGTGCAATCCTGTTGGTTTTTCAATCAGAAACAAGAGAATGCTGGACTGCAAGGAGCTCCGCGTTAACTCCATCATAGTCCATAAGCTGAATGCTTTACAGGCTCTTGAATCGTTTTAGAAGCTTAGTTTGAATATCTGTGATCTGAACATTCTAATTTCATTTCTTTACCCATTTTCACTTTTATGACAGGTTGGGAACATTCATGTGTGAGTTCCAGTGATGACTGGGTGTATTTTTCCCCTTTTGCATTCTTAACCCATCATCCTTCTAAGCTGTTACAGAATGGCTTGGGTTGGAAGAGGCCTTAAAGATCATGCAGTAAATTAGGTCATAGTTTTCTAATTGCACTGTGGCTGGTATTTGTGCTGAAGACAGCAGTAATACTTGTCTAGGTGGAGTTTCAGACTCATTAAGAAAGATCTGGCAAGAAAGCCAAGGAAATCAAGAACAGCAAAGTCACCTTATTGTTACGGAAATAAAAAAAGCACAGGCTAGTTGTCTCCATTTATTCAAAACTTTGTGTACCTGCAATACAGGAAATGGGATGCACATGAATCTGTATTTTAGCTATTTGCATGGGCACTGCTACTTAATGACCAGCTCCACAAGTATGAGATATTTGCAGCAGACATTCCAATATACTCTATCAGTAAGTAATATAACATCAAATATCACATAAAATAATATATTTGACATAGGTTGGCTCCTATTTATTTCAGTGGAAATTACAACATCTACAAAGAGTACAATAACATTATTTGATAGAGCAAATTCTCAGCTACAAAACACTGTTTTTCAGTACAATTACCACTGTTAGCTGCATTTTCACCAGTGATGAACAAATGCCTGTATGCTATGCTTGTAAAAATCTATACCAGTAGAAGTGACCACTGTCATTGTTGCCACTGCTGAAATCATAGAATCATAGAATGGCCTGGGTTGAAAAGGTCCTCATCTCGTTTCAACACCCCTGCTGTGAGCAGTGACCAGGCTGCCCAGGGCCGCATTCAGCCTTGTCCAGCCTCCAGGGATGGGGCATCCACAATCTCTCTGTGCAGGCTGTTCCAGTGCGTCACCACTCTGAGAGTGAAAAACTTCTGTTGTTTGTCTTGCTGCAACAGAAGTTTGGAGCTCAGTTGTGGGCTAGGTGGTACTGTATTGGATAGTTTAAATAAAAAAATATTTTATCTGTTAGTCAAAAAAATATTTTCTCCCTTAATCTAGTTACTTTTTGTAATTTTTCGTACTTTTTTATGATTTTAGGCAGATGTCATAGTGGCAGCTCCTCATTGGAAACATGGTGATGACCCATACACCCTGCAACACGATGCATGTGGAAAAATGGGAAAATACATCCATTTCACACCTAACTTCCTAGTAAATGATTATGTGACAGACATCTATGGCTCACGGGGTAAACTGCCTAAATTGTTTACTTCTCCAGTTTGCCTTAGTGTGGAACAAAAGATGGAATATTGAACGCTGATGATAAAATAAGCCAATTTTAATTAACATAAAACCTAAGACTTCCAGACGATGTTATTTAAAATTGGTCACACTTAGGCATAGAAGTGAATTGCTTGATATTAAAACTGCTTGAGATGTGATGGTTACTGGAAGGCTGCTGGTCAAAAAGTCCCTGCCACAGTGTTGCTAGTCAATTTCTGCAGGCAGGGATGTAACAGCCAACTCTGGTCACTCTGTGTTTGCCCTTCCATCCTCTCTGCAGGCAGAACCTTTGTGCATGAGTGGGCCCACCTTCGCTGGGGGGTGTTTGATGAATATGATGATGACAGACCATTCTATGTCACTGGACAGAATCAGGTTAAAGTTACAAGGTAATTCAACATTTGTTCCTACAAGCTCTTTCTGGTATGCTTTAGAAAGCTGCTTGGTGTTTTTCTATAAGCTCTTGAGGTATCCCTGTTTCTTTTAGCCTTTATTTTATCTTTCATTAAATATTCTTCTTTCTTTATGAGTCAATCACTATTTTCCGTGCATTCACCTTTACTCATTTCTGTGGTTGATGGCTTGGCAGTGGTGATGACTGTTACATTTTTCTGGCCTGGCACTGGAGACTTCATCACTTCTGGACTCTACTGCTGAAGAGGAAATGGTATTTGTTCAGAAATCATCCTTCCATGGTCTACTTAAACGTTTCTCCTTCATCTGAGCATGCTACAGGTTTGGGGCTTTCCTGCTGAGCTCCTTAGTTTCTCTTCTTCAACCCATGTTTTCTTCTTTGCTAAATCTGCACATATTCACCTCTGCATTCACTATAGCAGGAGTACCTGGCTCATGACCTGCTTTTCCTTACTGTCTATACAACCAAATGAACCTTGGGAAACAAAGTTTTATTACAGCACATTTGGCCTGGAACTCACCAAGCCTAAGGTACACCAAGAGGCCATTTACAGCTGTTTTCCAGGGTGCAGAAGCATTTAGAAGATGTGACTTCCGGATGAATGAGATTGCTTCTGCAATAAGCACTTCTGGCTGAATAAGACTGCTTCTGTAAACTTTGTAATTGTAATATTTCTACTTAGTCAAGAGGCTGAAGTGATGAAGAAGGAAAAAAATCAGTAATTCTTCTTCATGTCACTTTGCTATGTATATTCATATCTCTTTACAACGTTAACTTTTATGCAGGTGGGTTGCAGACATTGCAAGCATCATTAACGTCAGCACTATGTTCAGGTAGGGTTTTAAGTGGAAATGTATTCTTTTTTATCCTTAGATGTTCCTCTGATCTTACTGGCATCTATGTCTGTGAAAAAAACTCCTGCACTGATGGTAGTTGTGTCATTAATAAGATAACAGGGCTTTTTAAAGAAGGATGTGCATTTATTCCTGAGAGAAATCAGACCGCAGTATCATCAATAATGTATATGCAAAGTTTATCATCCGTAAGTACAAACATACAAGAACAGATTTCTTTCAGAGAAACACTATCACAAAATATGATATATCCTTCTTCTATGTTACATTTGATTCAACTTCTTTGTAAGCAAATCAGCTGTAATATATACTGTTATTAATGTGGTATTAAGTTAACTATGAGGTGGTTTCCCAACTGTGTGTATACAAAAATCAGCAGTTATGGTTTTCCATTGTTTTATTTATTTCTCTGCTATCTCTTACTTCTGATTTTTATCTACCTGTTCTGAACATTTTAGGTGGCTGAATTCTGTAATGAGCAAAACCACAACAGAGAAGCACCCAATCTGCAGAATCGAATGTGTGACTACAGAAGTACATGGGAAGTAATTAAAAACTCTACAGATTTTGAAAATGATCTTCCATTGACCAGCAACAGCCTCGTTACTCCTCCCTCCTTCTCATTGCTGCAGAAGAGAGACAGAGTCATCTGTTTAGTTCTTGATGTTTCCAAGACTATAGCTGGGGTAAATTCTCCATCACATATACTTCATTGCACATTGTACTTTTTTTTGTCTTATGTTTTCAGAAACTTTACTCATCTAGAAATAGTCTCCATGCAGAGACAGAGAAACCTGATTAGAGATGAAAGGAATCTGCTGGACAGTGAGAGGAGTGTCCAGGATTTTCTCAAATTTTTGAGGCAGAGGAGTCACAACTAACATGAGAGAGGCCAGGACAGCAATGCAGGATACTGGCCAGGTGGCTGTCAGTGGCAAGGTTTTGAGTGGAATGAAGGACATTGTGTGCTGGGTAACCTGAAGTGCGGAAAAGGTGGACATGAACCAGAAGAGTAGGGGGAAAGCTGGGAGGAACAAAAAAATTCCAGAAGAGATGGGTCAGAGGGCCTTCTTCACTGATGAACAGTGTTCAACAGTAGGCTAAGTATTTGATAAGCTTGAGGCTAATCTTTAGTGAAACAAACTGAATAGCATATCTGGGTTTTGCATTCTAAATTAACATTGGAACTTGCAAAATTGAATATTTAATGTTCCTTGCCTCTGTGATATTTTCTGCCAAGGATTTTTAGCTATCAGTTTATAATTTGCAGCATTCATTGTTACTTCACATGCTTAACAAAATTCTTTGCTTTTCACTCATTTTATGTGTAGGGTAACTGGATCAATAGATTGCATCAAGCAGCAGAATTGTATTTACTGCAAATTGTGGAAGAAAATTCTTATGTTGGTATTGTCACATTCGGTGACAAAGCAGAGATCAAAACTCACATGCACCAGATAGTCAGTGATGATGCACGGAAGCAGCTTGCTTCATGCCTCCCTACAGCTCCAAGGGGAAAGAGGGCAAATGTTTGTGCAGGCCTGAGGCTGGCATGTGAGGTAAAGCATCACATACACCACTTCTGTTTGCACTGAATAGGTGGTTTGTTTTTTCAAAAGTAAGGATATCTGTGTCTATGTCACATCAAATGTCTTCTACTGTTTATTGCATGGTTTCTGAAACAAACTCTCCTATCTTTCCTGTGAAATACTGTTTCATATTCTTTCTAAATTATTTCTAAAACTGAAGCTGACACAATGCGTTTCTGCTGTCTTTGATTAAGTGGGATTTTGTTTGCTAAATTCAACTTAGATTTGACTAGAATCACATTTATTTTTGGCCTTGATATGCAATATAAATTAATTAACGTGCTTTTATTATTGCATCTTCAAGTACAGTGTATGAAGCACACTTTTTCCCTGCCTCAGTTTACCTCAGCCTGTTGAGTACTGCAACAGTTCTGCAAAGGAATTATATGAAATGCACGCATTCTGCCACTGGGGTGGGTCACCATCTCTCTGAATTTTATCAGAGAAACGACACAGAAATCTGGAAGCAGTGATATTTTTTGTGTCAGGTTTTAATAGACTTCCTGCATGCTGAAGCCTTTAGCCTCAGCCTTCTGCTGGGAGGATTAATGTCTGCTTAAATATGCCTGAGAGAAAGGGAAGTACATTAGTTGTTCACTGCATGTCTCACTGTCAAGTACTCGTGTGCCATATTCTCATTTTAGTCCCTGTTATTTCTACACCTTACTGCCATGTACAACTTAGAGGATATTCATTCTGATAGACTGTCTTTAAACATGGTGTCAAAATTAATTACTGTGTAGGTTATGTGATATTTATTCTTTGCTAAAGCTTGTTCTACCACCAGGTCATTAGGAAGAAAGAAGGACATCTGTATGGATCTGAAATTATACTAGTGACAGGTGGACAGGACAATAGTACAAGCAGGTGTTTTTCTGAACTGATTAATGGTGGATCAATCATCCATACGATTACTGTAGGGTCCTCAGCTGCTAAGGAGATCGAACACTTCTCCAAAGAGACAGGTAAGTATAGGAGCAAAGCATGCCTCCAATCTGAAGATGCTGGGAAAACTCTGATGAAGAAAGTGGTTAGAGGACACAGGGAAGAGGGACACCTGTCTTCCCTCCCTGATACCACTGCAGTTCTGCTGTAACCTGTGTACATTTTGCAGATCAGATGCAGCTCTTGTGTCTTATATATCTAATAGCTAAATCTGTAATAAATCATGCTGTTTCAGGAGGATTTAAGTTTTTTGTCCCAGAAAGGCTGGACTTCAGTGACTTACTGGACGTTTTTACTGGAATTTTGTCCACAAGTGGAGATACTTTCCATCAATCCGTTCAGGTTTGTGTTACAGGCATGGTTAATAATTCTGCTTACTGTTTTTCAGATAAGATCAAAATGTAGCAAACTTATCTAGGTGTCTTCCTCCCTCTTTCCAGGTGACCGCTTCACCAGGCTGATGTATAATTGTCTGTTTGTAGGTTAAGCAGTGGTGAGTAAACACACTTGTGTTTACTCTAAGTTCTTTCGTATTACTTGGAAAACTGTAGAAAGTTTCCTTGATTTCTACTGCATGCTAGAATATATCAAGCTTTTTCTCTGCAGTTTGTGGAGATAATTATCACTTCAAGCAAGACACAACATGCCGTCAGGAATTCTGATCATCCAAGAAAGTCACAGGGATGAAGTCCTGTCTTCATCAGGAGCATTATTTATTGATTTCCCACAGGGAGGAATATATAGGTGGAACTCTAAATTCATAAATCAGTCTTATTCAGGATCATGTTCTTTAATATCAGCTGTTTCAGCTGTGAAAGTAGTGATGTCCCATGTACCTCTGCATTTCTAGAATTCCATTCGGTAATCCTGTCTAGAACTGACAGAATAATTTTGTTCTTTTTGATAGATTGAAAGTGCTGGTGAAAGTATTGCAGGGCACCAGCAACTCAGGAGGACAGTGACTATTGATAGCACTGTGGGACGAGAAACCTTCTTTGTAGCCACATGGCAAGCTGCTGAACCACCACAAATCATCCTGGTTGATCCCACTGGAAGAAGCTACACCAGCAAGGACTTCGACTTCGATTCAGTTTTCCATGTAGCTCGCCTCCAGATTCCAGGAACTGCAGAGGTACAAACTGTTTTCTTTTTGTCTTTAACAATGGGGGGAACATCCTGACTCTACATTTCTTCCATTTCATTGATGTTAGGTTAAGTAAAATCATTTAATGCCTTGAGATAGAATTGCTCTTCTATACTACTGACTGCTGCTGTTGCCAAACAGAAGTGTTCAAGAGAGCTACCTGAAGGTTTTGTCTGTATTGTCCTTATTATACTTAACATTTGATTTACACCTTAACAGCAAATTTTTGAATACTATCAGCAAATAGTAAACAAATTTTATCTCATTTCTGTTCTAAGCAATAGATAACGTTTCTTTAACGTGGTAAGTCCATTTAAAATTACCGTATTGTACATAGAAACTTATTTCCATCATAAAACTTCTGAAGACTTATTTTTCATAGAATTTTGTTCTTAATCTCCTGAATATTCCATAGGAGCTAAAGAAGTAAATTGAAACTGATGTTTGTGGTCTCATGGAATGGCTGCCAACAGTCAAAGGACAATTGGAAAGCACTTCTTTACTCTGAGTTGTAATTATGAGTGCTCCCACTGACAAAACACAGCTACTTGTGGGGTGCTACTTAGTCTAAATAGGCTGACAGAATTTAAATAATGACAAATTAAATAATCCAAAAAATTGTTATTTCATTTGAAAATATTTGGTTTTTTTTGTTTGTTTGTTTTTTTTTCAGACAGGAGACTGGACATACACATTAATAAATGTTCACCTGGCTCCTCAAGTTCTAACATTGTCAGTAACTTCTCGAGCAGCAAATTCTACTATACCTGCTGTGGCTGTGAAAACCTATATGAGTGAAGATACAGCTTTCTATCCTAGCGCAGTGGTTGCCTATGTGCAGATTAGTCAAGGTTTTTTCCCTATTCTTGGGGCAAATGTGACTGCCATTATCAGTTCAGAGAATGGAGATCCTGTTGCCTTTGAACTTCTGGACAATGGAGCAGGTAACAAGACTCTAGGACTACAAATTCAGAAGTATCTATAACATTAAATTAAAGACTCCTGGAAGTACTGTTTTCACCCAGTCCTTTATGATACAGTGCTCTGAGGAAGAGTTTCCAATGTTCTGTGGTAACACACACAAGTGTCACTAACCTTGTTGAAGTTACTTCTAGATAAACTTTTGTTCAGAACAAAAAAAAATTATTTATGTGCATGAATTAAATGCACAGACATGTTCCAATAAGCAGAACTGTGCTGTGTGCATTAGTTATCAGTTGTCATTCCAGCTGATAGAATTGTTGATCCTCAGCGCATTGGAAGATGAGGTCTTCAAGGCTCAATAAGTTAAAAAGCTGTTATCAGGGTGAAGTGCAAGCATTTCCAGGCAGAAACTGCAGGCCCTATGTTCTGCTGCCTCTTAACAGTTGTCAAGAAAAAGTGTAAATACCTCAAAGGCATTAGAATTTAGTAATGTTTAGTAAATCCCACATTTGCTTTGCAGAAATTATTATGGTTAATTAAACTTGCTGCAAGGCAGCACAGTCTTAACTGCATAGTCCATCACGTTGGTGGAAAGGATTTTTGTACAGAATAGGTAGTTATGAAATAATTTTGTAACTTTTGGAGCTACTTTGATAAATTGTTGTTTAAATACTCCCTGGTTTGTATCACCTTGCAGGTAAACCCCTAAATGAGAATACTTTTTGGGAATGCACAATGAGCACTTCAGAAATGCAGGTCCTCTGTTTCCCCTGAATTCCTGGGCACTTTCCCAGAGCCCAGCTTGAGGAATCAAGTGTGACAACTTGCAAAATGATTTTCCTAAATTAGCTTTTTCTTCAGCTAAGCTTCAGTACAAGGAAGAATCTTAACTTCAGATCATTTTAACATGCAACCAAAGGCAGAATTGCTGCACGGATTGCCTATCAGAGAAGAATTTGCATATTCTTAAATTCTACTTTCTATGTATGTATCTAGGAATCATAAAAAAGCACATTCATTGTTGTTTGAAAGCAATTTATGTCACTCTTTTGTCTAGGTTCTGACATTGTTAAGAATGATGGCATCTATTCCAAGTACTTGTTTTCTTTCTCTGGGAATGGCAGATACAGCCTGAAAGTTCATGTCCAAGCTAACAGGACTACCATGCCACAAACTCCAATGCCATGGAGTCATGCCATGTATATACCAGGTTATGTAGAAAATGGTAAGATGAAGTAACTCAGAGAAAAATACAAAGCTTCATTTCAAGACCTGAAGATATGATATCCTTGTGAAGATAGTAAGCATAGTCATTAGAACAATGAGAGCCCAGCTGAGAGAGATTTAGTTGTGAAGAATTTGACACATAAATAGTCGTATACCCCAGAAGAATACTGAAAGTAGATTTCAAACAACTATAATGGGACAGTATCTGTATATAGGTAAAAAGGATTTGTTTTTATCTATGAAAAATTATCCACAAGTTTAGTAAGTAGAGGACTCTATTCAGTCATCTTAAAATAAGAATGGTTAAAGTATTAGGAGATTAAACTCTCTTGTTTATATTATAAAAAGCAATAGTTACTTCAATTTCATATTATCTTACTTGCTAAATAGCACTCTTGAAACTACAAAGAAATATATAATGTCCTTGAAATGGCTTTGATAGAGGTGAATGGAATTTTCATATTTAAAACAGTATAAATGTAGTGAAGTTCAGGTAACTCGTGGAGTACAATAATATGCAAACAGTTAAGATTATTGAACATTTTTTAATCTTGCAGGTAAACTCAAGATGAACCCATCAAGACCCCTGGCTATTAAAAATAACATTCAGGTCAGAAGAGGAGGTTTCTCTAGAACAGCTGTGGGAGACTCTTTCACAGTATCTGCAGTTCCAATAGGACCTTATATTGACGTTTTTCCACCGTGTAAAATTATTGACCTTGATGCCAGAATGGAAGATGATAAAGTCATTCTAACATGGACTGCACCAGGAGGTGATTTTGACAAAGGCCAAGGTACGTTTGTTGACTTGCTAGCCTGCCTCCTGCCCAAGATGAAAGATCTGCAGTGGAGTTTTGTCTCACTGACACCAAATGAAATTTAATTAAAAGCTACTGTGGTTCCAGGGCTTTATTCACACTGCAAAATGCTGTATTAGTTATTCTAGTGCTGAACTGGCTTGTGACATGGTACTATGTAAACAGTATTTTAAAAGTGTTTTGGAAAGTGAGTATTTCGAAACAGATTTGAAGTTGGAATGATGGCTGACATACAGATGACAATATCTTTTAATATTTGTATTTTCAGCCGCAAGTTATGAGATCAGAACAAGTGAGACTCCACTGGAACTAAGGGACAGCTTCTATAACACTACTTTTGTGAATACTTCCACTCTATCACCTCAGCGTGCTGGCCGCACAGAAGTATTTGTATTTAAACCAGAAGCTTTTACAACAGGGAACATAACCGTAGTCTATGTTGCAATACGTGCTGTGGATGATGTTTTTCTTTGCTCTGAGCTATCTAATATTGCACAAGCAGTAATGTTTATTCCCCCAATGGCATTTCCCACTTCTAGTACAAAATTTGGTGTTTCAACAATATTGTTACTATTCTTTGGATTATTAATGGTAGTGTGTCTAACAGTAAGTACAAGCCTTTGTTTAGCAAAGAAAAAGAAGAAAAAGATTCTTTTAGAAAATGCAGCTAAGCTGCTTCAGCATAAAGTGTAAGATAGTCAGAGCTCCGGGTACTTTTTAACTGCTTAGATTTGTAAAAGCAAATACCCTACAATAAACAGAGTAAACAAGAAATCAGACTCCAGATATTGTGAAGACACAGCGATTTAACAGCTGAATCATGTTGTCTATATGGTTTATAATGGAAGATTGAGTGACAGCAAATCGGGTCATTTCTTGATAGCTTGTACTGCAGAAATGCAACATCTGTGTACAGTCTTAACACTGTGCAACATTATAGCCTATTCTTACTGTGAAATGGAAAAGTTTTGATTAAGTTGGGAGAGATACTGAAGATAGTATTCCTTTTTTAAAAACAGAAGACAAGCAAAAAAGTAGTGTGAGTTCTGTTTATGCTTCTGTAAACACATTAACCATTCACCTTCAAGGCAAGGTGGGGAATTCCCAGGGAGGAGGAAACTGTGATCAGAGGGTGGGGGAGAAAATTCTGCAACAAGGCAGAAATAATCTTTGTTCTGACCCAGCTGAAGGCAAAGGAATGCTTACTGGAAACCAGAGCAGAAGGAAAGAGACTAGCTGGGGCACTCTGCTTGCAGCTCTCTGATATGTCATGTCTGAAGAAAAACTGTACATTCTGCAATGGTTCCATTGTGTTTCTTCTAATAGAAGGCTGAAAAGTGCTTATTAACAACACATTGGCTTGTTTTGAGTTTACTGTGTCCTTCAAGAAAGTTTTTTTTGCTCATATAGAGACACTAAGGTTATTCTTTTATTTTTATCTGCATCAGTGTATATGTAAATATATGTGAATGTTTGTGTATGTGCACATATGTGTGCAAGTAATGTGGGGGGTTGCTTTTTTTCCCGTAACATGAGCTTGTAAATACAATATCTGACTGTGAAGCTACGTGTAAAGATAAGGTAGGGCAATCAATATTTTATGACCAGACTGAGTCAGTTTGCACTCTACTACTTGAGAGAGAAAAAAAACTGAGGACATTCTAGAATATGTTGTGCTGGATTTACATTGTTTCTTTGAAATGAGTTGGATACTGAATTACATACAGCAAAGCCAACCCGGTTCTCTGCTGCTAGGAGCATCTTTTCCTCAAGGAATAGAGTGTAGGTGCAGTGTATAGAGCATTTCAGAGCAGGTGCAGACTTCAAGGAGTTTGCATTGCATGGCTAAAATTCGATATTTATGTGTTGTTGCCACCACAATTTGCCATTGCACTTATATGGGGTGACAGCTGCTGCTGCACCCAAGGAGGAGCCAGTTTTGTAGCAGCTGCAGTTGGAAAGAAGTCAGCAGGCCAAGCTGAGAAGCAGCCTCTGGCAGAAGCAAGGCTGCTGTTTGGTGCTTTAGCTCTTTGGTGATAACATAGATTGGAAAGAGAAAAGCACACAAGCTAAAGGAAAGAGAAAGACAGGGAAGAGAATTTTGGGACAGGAAGGATCCCTGTTGAAATCTATCCAGAGTGAAGAACTTAGGACAGATCTTTCTGCAAAAGTGGCAGGATCACATAAAGGGAATAAGCAGGAAGTCACTGGAACTAAACAGCATTCCTGCCCATTCCTGATCCTTTTTATTTATAGTTGAGTCTAAATCCAGGGACAGGTATCTGGAGATTTAAATAGTTCCTTTGCTAATGTAGGAGGTGAAGGAGGAAATACTGCTGTGTTATCCAATGAATGTAGGATAGGTGGTAGGTAAGATGGAATAAAAGAACAGGAAGAGATGTGGTGAGGGTGACACAGGGCGGTGTTTCCCTGGCCCTGTTCTGACAGAAGATGATGCTGCACAGGGAGGACAGGCTCAGCTCTGCAGGTTGCCCAGCAGCATGGCCACCACCTTTCTTTAGCTGCCACCAAGTGACCTGGGTAAACCTGATCACTTTTCTGAGTCAGCTGAAACCTATTCTCTATTTCCAGCACAAGATACGGAAAATAGCCCAGTGTTATACCGGTTCACATTCCTTTTTTAAAACCTCATCTTTGGGAGAGTCAAATGCTACAGATTGCTCATGTGATTTCATGTTCTGCCCTTTGAGATCATTTCACCCTCTTGCTGATTGAACCAGGAAAGGTGAGAGGATCATCACAAAAATAAATAAATAAATAAAAGGAAGAAACAAGTAAGTGAACAAACAAAACCACCATCACCAAAAACATCACTCTCAAGGAGGAACAGAAAGTAAGGCATAAGCACACCAGAATGATAGAAATAAATGCTTCTTTGGTGTCACTTAGCCAGAAAATGGCTGGTGTCGATTACTATTCTGCAATAGGATGGGTTTTGATGACAGAGCAATGATAACAAGTGTTATCTGATTGCTCCATGATGAAAGAAAAATCTGAAACTTAAATGTTTTTCAGTGCTGAATATCAGTTTTATTCTTCTGTACATGGCAGCAGAACAGAACTGCTGAGGGAGTGATGGACTCAAGCTGCCAAGGTAGTCCTAATAGACTAACGGACAGTATTTCTCCAGCACATTCTGCCTCTAAGTAAGTGCATGGTGTCTTATCAGGATATTTTAACAGATATCTCTCAGTGGTGGTGGTGCAAGTTTATTGTCAAGTCAGCTTTTTTTTGGTCTTCGTGTTATCTGACAGAACTTTAGGGCTATAATGATGATAAAGGGCATGGAACACCTCACTCGTGAGGAAAAGCTGAGAGATCTAGGTCTGTTTAGCCTTGAAAAAGGAAGACTCAGAGGGGATCTGATCAACACCTGTAAATATCTAAGGAGCAGGAGTCACAGGGGTGAGGCTGGACTCTTCTCAGGAGTGTGTGGGGACAGGACAAGGGAAAATGTCCTCAACCTGAAGCATAGGAAGTTATGCACAAATACGTGTGGGAACTTCTTCACAGTAAGGGTGACAGAGCACTGGCACAGGCATCTCAGGGAGGTGGTGGAGTCTCCTCTGGAGACATTCAGGATCCACCTGAATGCCTACCTGTGCAACCTGGGCTAGGGAGCTGCTCTGGCAGCAGGTCGGACTCAATAATCTCTAGAGTTCCTTCCAACCCCCACAATTCTGTGGTTCTGTGATTCTGTGAACTTGAGGGAGTGATCAAGTGAAGAAGTATTTGAAGACTTCTGCCTTCCTTTATGGACTGTTTCTGGAGTGCAGTGATTATAAAAAGATTATAAAATGCCATCCCATGTTCTTACTTGGTTTGAACTTACTGGAAGAGTTCGTGATGTTTATAACTAAATAGAACAGGAACAATTTTCTTCAGGAGGTAAACCAGCTCTACCAGATCATGAAGTTTAGGAAGTGATCTGGGGCAACCTGATCTTTCAAAATCAGAAATATAACTCAAATGAAGCCAGCTAGAAGGGCTAACAAATTGCTAGAAAGTTAGGAAGAGATGGGAAGACATGCTGGGAGCAGGAAGAACAATTTGGCTATTTTCCAGCATCCCAATCCTAGGTTTCACAGGTGTACAAAGCAGACTTGATCTTGGCATTCTGCATTTAAGGGCTGTGGAGGCTGCAGAGGGAGAGGCTGTAGGAAGAATGCAGATAAAGATGTTTATGGGCTGTCCAGGGCATTCGAGTCAATAAGTGCATTCAGAGTTTTGATGAAAGGAAGTTGTAATAAAGGCAGCAATTAAGTAAATATGTGACTGGCACTCATAAAAAAAAAAAAAAGAGTATAAAAGGAAGACAGAGAAGGACTGTCTGTTGAGTTATCTCACCTTAAAGAGAAAAAGTGTCAGCTGAACAGCAATTTCACCTCTTGCTTTTGTATTAATGTGCGATGATTCTGTCCTAAGGCATGGCTCTTCTTTTTCTTTCCGTCCTCTAGTATGACAGTATTCTTTCTGTTCTCATAGTATGACATTAAAGAAAAGTGATACAATACTTATCTCACTTAAGCTAGTGAAAAATAACTTTTCCACTGGAAAACAGACCAAAATCTTCCCTTGGGGAAGATCAGATCAATATATGCTTACTGCTAGACTAAATTAAATGGGCAACTGATAACAGGCCAATAGTGAAAGCTGAGAAGGTAATTTTTTCAGCCAAATGTGCTCTTCCTGAAGGTGTGAAAAATATTCTAGGTTGGTTAAACATAGCTTTAGACAGGCATATCACTTTACAAGTGGGAAATGGGAGTTTTACATGATTAAGCTGATTTTGCATAGACCTGCATGGCTGATCCTGGTAGAAGGTGCTCTGCTGGAGGCCAAAAGGGAGACTGGGCCATATCAAACCTTCCAGACCCGGACAGCACTTTGCCTTCATGTTTCTTGCTGCTTCACTGTCGCTTTTAAGCACTTAATCTTATCTATTCCCAGGAACTGTACCCATTTTACAGTTTACAGTTGCTAATAAACCCGAAGTCCCGATTTCCAAAGAGCCAACAATATTTGCTTTCCAGGCCCTTTCTTTTGAAGACTTTGTTGGAAGTTGCCAGCTTCCTCTCAGTTTAATTGCTTTCCAGGGACAATGATCAAACTTTCTTACATCATTTCAGCTGAAACATTTGTTAACTGGGGAAATCCCAGCCTAGGCATGAGAAAGGGATGAGAAGGCTAAAACTGTGGAGTGTACTCCCGGGATGACCCTCACAGTACAAACATCTTCATTATGGGAGTAGCTTTGCAATGCCATCGTACCCTCTCATGTTCCAGTCTGAATAAGTCTGTTGACCTTTGGAACTGTGTGTAGTAGAACAAAACAGGTGTCTTGTAAAAGAACCGCAAAGTCCTCTGTTACTGCAGGAATAATAAAGACTACAACTGGACTGAAAGCATTCCACAAGAAAATGTTATAGCTTGATAACTGTAAAACCAAGGGTCAAACTGAACCCAAAGATCACAATAAATAAAAGCTCTCGAAGTCTATCTGAGTCACACACAATTCCCAGCTCTGTCTGCATGGCACAGCCAAACACATACACGTACAAGTAGATAAGTAGGCTAACTAGTAGACCCCTCAGCCTATTTTCAGTGCTGACTTCCCCATGTGATAGGTAATTTCTCACTGCTCTAAGAATTTAGTCAGAAAGCTTTGCTAACCAAGCGGCATGCAGAAGACATTTTAAAAGGAGTTGTTCATTAATGCTTCCTAAGGCTTCAGTGGCTGCTAAAGGCAAACAGAAAACGATCTCAGTTTTGCTGATTTGTCTCCTTGATCTGGAGGGGAGATGAAAAGAACAATTTGAGAGGGCAACACACTGATTAAGTGAATAACAACTGATATGAGTTAGACGCTAGCAAAGCAGAAAGTTGATAATGAACTACAGTATCAGGGAAAAACTGCTGTAGCAGAAGTGTGTCAAAAAGAGTAAGAAAGTTTAAGCAAGAATAAGGGAAGTACCAGATACAGTAGAAGTACTGCTGGTTTAAGAAGAAAAAAACTCCAGCAAATTATTCTAGAAAATTCTATCCAATTATTCTATCCAATATTCAATATTTCTACCTAGAAATATTACATACCAACCATTTGCTACAGTTTATCATCAATTATACTCTCATGATGATCTAATCTTTCTTTTCCAATTGTTTCAATTCCATGTTATATTATTACTACACTACTAGAAATGTTTTTCAGGAAATCCCTAAGATTTCTTTGTATGATTTTTTCTGCTGACTCATAAAATGATCCTGACCAAATTTGACATAAAATAAATAAAAGATCATAGATAACCTGTGAAGGCATAAGGAAGTAAACTGCATTTTTATGATGACAATTAGATGCAAGCATTTCTTCCTGAAAATAACATGTAACTAATTGCAATTGACGTATCCAAACATTTTTCACTGGGCTTATAGAGATCAAAGTCTTCTTACAAACTGTTACGCCTCTTTTGGCTCCAAAAACAGTTGTATAAATAGGACTGGTAACCCAATCCTTTTCTAACCACAAACGTGGGGACAGGGAACAATAATGGGAGTGTTTAGGAGTTTGATATTTTTGCTGTCTTTTCAGCTCCTGCATGTGGCAAAAGGTTCCATGGTGTGGCTAAATGAGAGTGGCTATGAAGATTTGGTTGTTGCAATTAATCCCACAGTGCCAGAAGATGCCAACATCATCTCAAACACAATGGTAAGAACACGCACATTTCCATGAACTGATTCTTAGTAGTTAAGAATGCCTTGACTTTTTCTACTTTGAAAGTAGCATGAGTCTCATTCATGTTAGTAGGACTTCTTGCCTGTGGTTTTGAATTAGTAATGGATGCATGAAGCCCACAGTTACCATATTAGCCATTTCTAATTTGCCTTGCCATCTTTTGCTGTTAGAAAGGGAATTTATTTCCTGAGACAGTGCTTATACAGAGATATCTCAGTTTGAAGACAGGCTGAAATTCTTTTAAGTAGCTTTCCATATTATCTTTACCTGAAAGAATGTCCTAAGAATTTTTTTTGATAGTCATTGGTTATACTATAATGTGTTGTTAGTTATCAGTCCTTCTAATGTTCCGTTTAAAATTGTTAAGGAAGAAGAAGAAAAAAATGTTAGATTTAGTGGCATTTCTGTCCATTGCAATCCATGTAGATACTTCAATGGATCAATTTCCCAATGATCAGATGGTGGCCAGGTTCCAAAGCAACAAAATTGTTTCTACAAGGTCAAATTGCTTTGGAGAAAACCTACTGAATAGGATACACATTCTGACAAATGCTCCAGATTTTCCAGGATGACTAATGCCTACAATACCCTGAAGTAGGATTATCACTATTCCGTGTCAGTTCTAAGATCAAGTATGAAGGATACTATCCTTTGGTTAGCAATAAAATTTACAAAATGTCCAGACTTCTTTCACCTAATGAAATCAGGTCAGCCACTGACTGTCCCCTTATTTAGCAATAAATGGAGTTTGGATCACTCAATTTTCACTGAAAGGCCACCAAATGTTTTTTAGGATAGAAGTGTGCAAGTAATGGCTACTGTTGATGTAAGATATCAACCATCTGATAAATTAGCAGTGGTGTCGTTATTATGAGAATTTGCTCTGATATTCCTCCTTCAGATCCTTTGAACCAATTAAGTACTCTGTTCTGTCTGCAGAGCAGGCAAGTGTTGGCATGAGGACAGCTGAAGTATCACATCTCATCACTGCTCAGCTTGTCATGGGGTTATCACTGACCACCACCCTCAGTCCTAGAAAACAATCTCTATAAGAAATCTCCCTTGTCTTAATTTTGCGTGTATGTTACCTGGATATATGTAATTGCTGTTGAGCCAGTATTAATTTAAGGATAAAATACTTGAATTCAGTAATTTTTATCTCACATCAAGGCTAGAGTGTAAATTTAATCACAATCTCTGATAAAGAGGAGGATTAGAGAACTGCTGAGAGAATCCAAGAACTACAACTTTTTTGTGGTTTTTTTTCACTCCTTCTATCTTAGTGAAAGCTGTAGTTCTTTCTAAGTTTTGTGTTATGTACACACTTCTGCTTTATCCTACTTCTGTTTTCTGAAGTATTCATTGCATGAACAGTCAAATTTGATTAATGCTGATATTAATGTGTTTTCTTTCACTCCACAGACAATGATCAAAGATGCTTCTAATTATTTGTTTGAAGCTACAAAACATAGATTTTTCTTCAAGTCTGTAAAAATTATACTTCCCAAAACATGGACAAAAAAGAACTATTTAAGATTAAAAACGGAATCATATGATAAGGTATGATTTAGAGAACTGTTTACAATTAGAACAAGAAAAATCAAGACTACATTATGAATCACAGCAAAAGTTATGACAACTCCTGGAAGTTCTTACTTGGGAGATTTAGTGGGAGTGTTGATAAGAAGAAAATAATTTCAGGACTTCATTTATTGAAAAAGAATGACCTAACCCTTCCCTTCACCAACATTACATATGCCTTTGGTCTTACTGTCACAGGCAGATGTCATCATAGCAGACCCTCATTTGAAATATGGAGATGAACCCTACACCTTACAGTATGGAGGATGTGGAAAGAAAGGTCGATACATCCATTTCACACCGAACTTCATGTTAGATAGCAGCTTGGTTCAAGTTTATGGAGAAAGAGGTAACACTACAATTTAACTTTCTGCTTTATTATTAATATAAAATGGCCATTATTTTTTAAATTCAATTTTGCCAAACCAAAAAAGACTTGGAAGAGAGTCACTTTTTTGGAAGTAGTAAATAACTGCGAGGTATCTCAAGCTAAATATTCAAGAATTGGATCCAGAAGTTGCTAAATTCTTTAAAAACGAAAATATTACTATTCTGCATTTCACTTCTGCCATTAGCAGTAGCCATCCTGTTATGAGCACTTAGTGAGTAAAATGTCAGTGTACATATATATGTAAATATATATATATTTATATTTTTATATTTTATATATAAATATGTACTATATAATATAATACAATGCATAATATATAAAATAATATATAATATTTTATATAAAAATATATATATTTACTGTATATAAAGATCAGTGTACATATGTGATTTTCTACTATTGTGTCAAAAATGTAGAGCTTTGCTGCCCTGTGAGATAGACCCAACAAAAAAAAAAAAAATTCCTCATCTGATGTTTGGCAGCTTGGAAAAAAGTATCTCTATAATAATGCCTTCATTTCTATAAGTCTGATATGAAAAACAGTTCAAGTCTTGCTCACTAAATTGTTGATTTCCTATTAGATGACTGACATTATCTACCTGGTGTCATACAAAGCATTAGTTCTTGCATCAGGGTCAGAGCAATTCAAGCATGCAGGCTGGGCAACGAGTGGAATGAAAATTGTCCTGAGAAGAAGGAGTTGGGGGGCATTGGTGGACAAAAAACTAATATGAGCCAGCAGTGTACCCATGCAGTTCATAAAGCCAAGCATACCCTTGGCTGCATCAAAGGAAATGTAGGCAGCAAGTTGAGGAAGTGATTCTCTCCTGCTCTGCCCTTGTGAGCCTCCACTTGCAGCAGTGCATCCAGGCCTGGGACCTCCAAGACAAGAAAGATTTGTAGCTGCTGGGATGGGTCCAGAGGAGGTGACAAAGTTGATCAAATTATGGAAGAACCTCTCAAATGGAGCAAGGCAGAGGGAGCTAGGGTTGTTCAGCATGAGAAGATGCTAGGAAGACAGCATTACTTCCTTCCAATATCTTAAGGGGCCTACAGGAAAGATGGGGTAGGATTCTTCAACAGGGAGAATAGTCATAGGACCAGGCTTTAAACAGAAAGAGGGTAGATTTAGATTCAGCGTAAGCAAGAAATTCTTTATCAGTGGGTGTTGAGGCACTGGCACAGGCTGCCCAAAGAAGCTGTGGGTGCTCCATCCCTAGAAGTGTTAAGACCAGGCTAGATGGAGCCCATGGCAGTCTGATCTAGTGAGTGGTGTCCTTGATATGGCAGGGGTTGAAAACAGATGGTCTTTAAATCTCTTCTAATCCACATTATTCTGCAATATATGATTTTTGCCTCCAGAAAAAATTATTATCCCTCTTGCTTAACTATTTCACAATCTTCTAGCATTACCTGAGATAAGAATTATTTTAGCTTCTTAAAATGTAAAATAATAATACCAGGTATGTTTTAAACTGTTTTATTTTGATAACGCACATATTATTGCTTTTCAACAGGTAGAGTTTTTGTCCATGAGTGGGCTCACCTTCGTTGGGGCGTGTTCGATGAATATAATATCAACGCGCCTTTTTATGTTTCTGAAAATGCAGGTGTTCAGGCAACAAGGTATCATATGTCATTTTTCTGCTTTTACATTGCACTCTTTCAAACACCTAAACAATCTTTTTGGTATTCTTGCAATGTGTGCCGAGTTGTTACTGTGTAGTCTGTGTCCTGTTCATATCATTAGAAGATGCCTATTCAGCATTGCCTGTCCCATGCTCTGTGACCCAGAAAGCAACAGCTGCCATCAGGGATGTTTTGTAACAGGTTCTACAGCTCAGTCTGGATAATCTTTTGCTTCATATGCAACTTCAGACTTTAGTCACCACTGGTTATATACTTAAGATAATTTTATTAAATAGCAGTTATCAACAACACAGAAATTCCCCAGTGAAACCTCTGTGATTTTAAACAGCTTCTACAAAGGAACACATAACTGCATGGACATAAAGAATTAGTTCACATTTTCCTTCTTTTTTAGTCCAGGCATTTCAACACAGTCTGTTGCACTGCAACTATTAGCAGAATAACTTCTGTGTATTACCTACAAATATCACAAGAAATTTATCAACACATCAACAGGAGCCCACAAGTATTTTATGATTATAAACACTTCTAGATTAGTTTAAGGACTCTTCCAGGAATAGAGATTGTCTACCCGTGTACTTGTGTGGTGTCTAGGACCGTGCTGTGCCAATGGCAATTTGTCTTCAGGCAGCCAAAATTTACAAAAATAACCACTTATGGATTATGTATAGTTTACCAGCCCTGCCCATGTTCTCATCCCCTAGGTGTTCAGCTGGTGTCACTGGTAAACCTGTGTTTCAAAATTGCATTGGGAACAAGTGTGAGACAAGAGAATGCCAATACGATGGTCAGCTATATGAAGCTGGATGTGCATTTGTACCGGAGCTAAATCAAAACAGCAAAAGTTCTATTATGTATATGCAATACTTACCTTCTGTAAGTATTATTAAACCTTTCTGGAGTGAGAATTTACCAGCAATAGTCAATAAATGATCAGTTATGCTTCTTTGATCCTTTTCTATCTATTTCAATGAATATGAATGATTCTGTCATTGCTAATAAGGTAAGTTCCAAAGCACAGCTGCAGTACAAAGCAGCTGTTGGAACCAATCTGAAGGATGCTTTGTGTCAATAAGTGCGAGATTCGCTGAAATCTCAGCACCCTTCTCACTTCTCTTTTGGAAAATCAGATCAGAGGGCATAAGAGTGAAGCATTCTTGTCAAATGCCTTGGCCATAGCATAGCTGTTAAAGAATTATTTTTTACACTCCATTGCAGAGCAATCTTATCTTTCTTCTTGTCTATTAAGATATTGTTTGGCCAGGGACCGTGGCACACAGGAAGGTCACTGAAAAAATCTTTATGTGTCCTGTCTCCCACCACCAACTTCATACTTTCTGAAAATCTTTCTTATATTTAAACTGCTGGGTTAAAAATTCTTAGAAATTTCAATCTGACTTTTTAGGTGGTCGAATTTTGTGATAAATATACTCACAATTATGAGGCTCCAAATATGCAGAATAAGATATGCAACTACAAAAGCACATGGGAAACAATCATGGAATCTGATGACTTTCGCAACTCATCTATTGTTACTAGCCTTAAACCTCCATTTGAGACCACCTTCCAGCTACTGCAAACTCAAGACAGAGCAGTCTCATTAGTATTGGATGTTTCTGGGAGCATGGCAGCGGTAAGAATAAACATTTTATAAGCAACTTTGTGCAAAAATTGTATGAAGCAAAAAAAAAGTGACAAAAGTAAAAATATTTTTAGTCAATTCAGTCCCCAACTATGTTATTTGAGAAAAAAAAAATAGGATTACTGTCATTCTCATCAGTGATTTTTTTTAAGAATTCCTATCAGAAATCATTGCAAAATACTGAGAGTTGTAGGCCAAATTTGATTGTGTTTTCTTGTAAAATCTCTATTTAATAAGTTCCCCACCTCTATTCCGGACCTAGAAAGATGGTGCCTTCATATTTCTTACAAGTAGAAAAATACTTAGGTAGCACTTTACACTGCATTGTCATTATGAATCATTGTCAATTTTTAAATTAAAATGTAGGTTGCAAAATGTCAACAAATTAGATTTTCTTTCCTCATCACAATTTTGCTCTTTGGAATCAAGAGTGTGAGCCGCCATAAAGCTGTATCATTTTAAGACAGCTGAGGCTAAATTCCCGCCCTCCCCCCGATAAAATTTTACATAGATTTATTTTTTCAGTTTCCTGTGGCAGAATATGATAAGCTTGTTCATGTCTGCAAAGTTTAGTGAAGATCCCTGCATATATGTGCTTATTTGCATACAAATCCTAATACACTTATAAAAATGTAAGAAATGTGATCACCTGTAGTAAGGTGGCATAATTATAAGTGCAGGTAGGTATGTCATGATTTACTAATAGACTTCAAACCTGCACGCACGCTTGAACAGCTTTCACAAATCAACCAAAATATTCTTGAATTTCTTCACCCATAACTGTCTCTTTCAAAGTTCAGTAGTGAGCCATGACCATTACTCTTTCACTGAAACTATTACAGTTTCAGAGTTTAATTTGTCACATGAATTCAAGCCCAAAAACTGCTCATCACAAGAAAATAACTCAGAAGGCTCTATCACATTGAGAGATATTAAGTTTTTTGTCAGTTGTATTTTAAATAAAAACATAGGTGAAGAAGCATAAAGCAGTGTCAGCTCAGATTCTATAGGTATGGCATAAACATAATAATAATACTAGAATTCTCCTAAAGTAGTCCTCCAACAGATCTATTTTGAAACATGCCATTCTAGTCCAGAGCTTGAGACTGATCTTCAGCAAAGATTTGCAATCATAATACATCATATGAATTTTATAATACAGGTATCTAACAATCATAATACATTTTGCTAAAGCAGTTAGTAAATAATGTAATGCTGAAACATTACCAAAAAATATACTGCATGAATAGCTATAGCTGTAGAGAGAAATGTTTCCAAATATAACTGTATTGTTTTTTTGTTAGTAATCTCTTCAAATATTTGCATTTAACATATTCATGCTTTTACCTTAATTAATGTTATTTATATTTCCAAACTACTTAATCTCTAGGCTAAGTTACTCGTCAGGCATTATAGATGTTGCCCTCCTGCATTGCCACCATGTCATGAAAGTGACAAAAAATCTTGATAAAGAATAAAGCTATTATATCAGAAGATAGATCTTTCCTGATGACATCTCTCTTGGAAGCTGCACTATGCTGCATTTTCATGGTACCAGAACATGGTACACACATCCTGTATGTTAGAACTGAGCATACATATTTTACACTTTGCTGATCATTTTTAATTACAGTCAACATCAAGAATTTCCTATATTTTGTTATTAGTCAAAGCTTTTCAGAAGAGACTGCATTCTAAAGATGTTATTTTTTATTCACAAACAGTCTAACCGCATCACAAATCTCCGTAATGCTGCGGAGGTCTTTATACTCCAAATTATTGAACTCGGTTCCTGGGTTGGAATTGTCACATTTGAATCTTCTGCGACTGTAAGAAGTTTATTGGTACAAATAACCAGTGCCTCAAGACGTCAAAGTCTTGTTCAGTATTTGCCTACAACTGCTAGTGGAGGAACCAATATCTGTGCAGGCATTGAGAAAGGACTGCAGGTAAAGTACAATGTTCTCATCCAGAGGAGAACCACAGAGATGATCAGAGGGCTGAAGCACCTCTCCTACAATAACAGGCTGAGAGAGCTAGGGCTCTTCAGCATGGAGAAGACTCCTCAGGGACTTTACAGTGGTCTGCCAGTACCTGGAGGGGGCCTACAGGAAAGCTGAGGAGGGACCTTTTATAAGGGTGTGTAGTGACAGAACAAGGGGAAATGGCTATAAACTGGAAGAGGGTAGATTCAGACTAGATAGGAGGAAGAAATCCTTTACTGTGAGGGTGGGGAGGCACTGGAGAAGATTGGTCAGTGAGGCTGTGGATGCCTCCTCCCTGGAGGTGTTCAAGGTCAGGCTGGACGGGGCTTTGAGCAACCTGGTTTAGAGGGAGGTGTCCCTGCCTACAGCATGAGTCTGGAACTAGATGATTTAAAGGTCCCTTTGAACACAAACCATTCTATGATTCTATGATTCTACGATTCTGTAATTTAACATTTACTAAATCTAAGCAATTGTATATTGCATTATCAATTGCAATAATATTGAAACAACTTTACTATTAAATAAAAATTCAAACATTGATTAAAGAAGAAATTAGTCTTACATTTGAAGATAACAGTTCTAATGTATACATTAACTGCTCTCTGGAAGAAGCAAGTATTTAAAAGTTATTCACCTGTTTGTGTCTCACTTTTTTTTTAATGCAGATAATTACAGAAAAAATTGGTACAACATATGGTTCAGAAATTGTGTTACTGACAGATGGAGAGGATTCAGGTATGTCAGTCTGCCGTGAAAGAGTGAGAGAAAGCGGAGCAATAATTCATACCATTGCACTGGGCCCATCAGCAGCATCAGAACTAGAAGAATTTTCAAATATGACAGGTAAATACCCCAAATAAACTCTTTCTCTGGCATTCATATTCAAGTATGAAAATGTCATCGCAAAGCAATTAATTGGTCTGGAAAAAAAAATAAATTTGATTTGTAATGAATTTAAAACATTTAATTTTAAAGAAGTCCGGTTTTCATGACAAGCTATTTTTAATGCAAACAAGCAGAACTCTTAAGATATCCAGTTCTGCTTTAAGAGTTGTCTTGATTTGAAAAATAGAGTAACATGAAAGTATCCTGTTAATAAGGAGATTTCATTATAATATTCTTATGTAGGACATAGGAAGTAGTGTTCTGCAATTACTCAGATTTTATTTCTGGCATAGCATGCAATGACTGGAATGCTCTACATAATTAAACTTATAAGCATTTTTAAAACTATGTACATACCAAACTTTTTACCAGCTTTTGCAGCTGAAGTGCAGTGGCTAGGAAACTGTAAATGCCATGACTGAGCTTGTCACAAGCGAGCTGTCAACTTAGCTGGAGAACTGTAGTTTTAAAACAAGCATTTAAAACTGCTCATAGGGGTGCTGCTTCATGCTACAATACCTGAAACATGCCATGTAAGACAGAACTTGCATAGCTCTAGAAAGAAATGTGACTCCAACAAGTATGGTGAATAAATACTTTTATATGAGAGGTGCACATGCTGTGTATATTCAGAGTTACACCCACATCTAGAGTCCCCAGAGTCAAGCAGTCAGACTCTTCCTGACTCTGGGAGGATAAGACATGGCTCCAGAACCAAAAACACTAGGAAAAGTCCCAAAATGCTGTACTTACATTATTCTACAAGGAGTGAATTTTAAGCTACCGAGAGAAAGAATGAGCTGATCATACAAGTCAGAATAGATATTTTCATGAATTTATTGTGATTCATGTGCTAACACATTAAGAAAAAATGTGTTTCCTTTTCTGGTTTGTGAACAAATTGTCTGTGTTATTAAGAAAATTTGGTACCAAAAGTCACCAGAAGTCAAGTGGCATTTTTACAGTATAAATCAGTATCACTGAATCTTTTATTCTTGTTTTTCAGGAGGTTTAAAGCTTTATGCTGTAGATGTAGATGTCCCCAGTAAACTAATAGAAGCGTTCAGTGAAATTACTGCAGGAAGTGGCGATATTTCTGAACAATCTATTCAGGTTTGGACAATTCTATCTCCTATGCATTTTTTTTGATCAGTAACTGAACGAAATTAAATACTAATGATCCTAAATGGATAGTGGCTCAAATTGAATATAGTGTCAAACAAAATTTTTAGTCACCAGCTACAGTTACAGTGGAATAAATGTATTGCCTTAACTTGACACTTCTGCCCCATTCTTCTCCCCCAGAAGAAAACAAGATTAAGTTCATGACAAGTTATTTTTCAATTGCAGATGTAATTTTCATACTTACTAAACAGCAATAAAACAAATTTTATCTCTCTCACAGCTAGAAAGCAAAGAACAAACTGTTCCTTCTTCAGGATGGATAAATGATACTGTGACCATGGACAATACTGTGGGAAATGACACTTTCTTTGTCTTTTCATGGAGCATAAAGCAGCCATTTTTCTTTCTGAGGGACCCTAAAGGAAAAGAATATAGAAGTTCAGACTTTACAATTGACACTTCAAACTTAAAAACAGCTAGACTCGGTATAAATGGCACTGCAGAGGTAAAAACAGGAAGATTTTTTTTTTTTGTATATTTGTTTCTGAATTAGTATTTACAGTAAACTTACATCCCCTCTCCTCTCCTCTCCTCTCCTCTCCTCTCCTCTCCTCTCCTCTCCTCTCCTCTCCTCTCCTCTCCTCTCCTCTCCTCTCCTCTCCTCTCCTCTCCTCTCCTCTCCTCTCCTCTCCTCTCCTCTCCTCTCCTCTCCTCTCCTCTCCTCTCCTCTCCTCTCCTCTCCTCTCCTCTCCTCTCCTCTCCTCTCCTCTCCTCTCCTCTCCTCTCCTCTCCTCTCCTCTCCTCTCCTCTCCTCTCCTTCATAATGTTTTAAATACATTTGTATCTTATTTGCAGGTGGGAGATTGGCATTACTACATTCAAAATGATTATACAGCAGCTCAAATTATATCAGTAACAGTTACCTCTCGAGCAGCCTCTTCTGACATTCCTCCTGTGACTGTGCACGCCTACATGGAGGTGGCAAATATAGCACCTAATCCAGTTGTTGTTTATGCAGAGGTTAGCCAAGGATTCTTGCCTGTTCTTGGTGCAACAGTGATAGCCACCATAGAGAACGATCTTACAGCAGTAAGCCTTCCTCTTTTTGATAATGGTACAGGTAAGGTTCCACATACATAGCAAAGATATTTGCATTTATGCAAATGGGAATCCAAATGTGTGTGTTGCCATCAAACTTATCATGTATCATGACATGGTTACATCTTAAATAAGAGCAAAAATAAAAAAAGTAACTTACTGTTTTAAGACAGAAGTAAGCTACAAGTATTTATTTGGTGAGAACAAAGAATTGGGTCTTACACTGAAAAACTGTCACATTTTTACTGTGTTGCTGCTGTGTGAGCAGAACTGGTGATGGCAGAAGGTAAATTGCTCATATCTACTTCTGTTTCATGCAGCCATCTGACCTCACGTGGCAAGGTAAAAAGAAGGCTAGCTGTTTTGTTAGTCCATCTCATATTCTCTGAAGATGGACCACAACCCTATCATTAGCTCACCAAAAACTAGCAATATCTCTTTTTCATGTTTAAATACATGCATTATTGTTCTTTTAAAAAATATTTTTTTCTTAGAGCAATAGCTAAACATTCTGGAATTCAGCATCCCTTAATCTCTTTTTATCTTTCCTCCTCCTCTTCTCCATTAGTATTCTCACCAATGATGCAGACTTGTAGCTTTATGAGTTCAGTAGTAGTCAATAGTATCATCTCATTCTGACCTGGTTTTCACATTGTCATACTTAGAAATACAGTAAGACTTCAATGGGTTATCTTGTGTTTCTTAAACACCATCTCTCTTCCGAACTGGTGAGATTTTTTGCAATGCTGCTAAAATTTAGAATAGTTTGCTTGGATGCTAGACCATTTGTTCCAGAAGCTGTGCAAGTTCACTTAAAGAGAAAGAGCCTTTTATTGATGAACTCCTGGGCCAGAGGTTATTATGCTGGTGGTTATTCTTTTTTGTTTGTTTGTTTTTGTTTTGTTTTGTTTTCCAGATACTAACCAGTGGTTTACCTAGTTAAAAGTGTCAATGAAAATCATTCTTTTAAGCAAAATATGTTTAAAATACTGTGGGACAACATCTGTTTTTAAAGATGTCTACATTAAAAAAGCGTTGTCAGATTCTCTGCACTGTAATGTTCAGGTTTTATATTTGTGTATGAATTAACCTTATTTAACAGCAGGTATCTTGTTCTAGAGATTAATTCTCTATAATTCAATATGAAGGTGCTGATATGACCAAGAATGATGGAGTCTACTCAAGTTATGTTACTTCTTTAAATGGTAACGGAAGATACAATCTAAAAGTGAGTGCCCAAGGGAGAAAAAAAACCATAAGACTTGGCCATAGGCAAAATAGAGCCTTGTATGTACCAGGCTACATAGAAAATGGTAAGAATACTTGTAAACCAGATTTTTATTTGTGTGATTTTCATGTGTGTGGGGATCTAAAAACATAGCAAGTGAGATCATTCAGAGTCACAATAATGATATTTAATCTTAATAGATGTTCCACCAATCATTTTTACTATGAAACAAAACAAATCACTTCCCACTGTTGTTTCCTATGTAGAGGAATAATGTAAGTTATCAACAATTAAAAACAATTTTTTCTTTCTGCTATGAAAGGATAAATATTACTCACAGTCTGTGTATCAGCAGCTCAGAAGAAAAATTTTCATAGTTCTGGGATTTTAAAATGGAATGTTCAACATTCAACCTTAGTACACAAATTAATGCTGGTAGAAAATGACACTTTTGCGTTCTTTTTTTTGTTTTATTTTGTTTTGAGTGCTTCTCCAACTTTATGTTGGAGATGCTTTTGTTGTTGCAAATTAAAATTTACACAGATGTACATAGAACAATTTAGAAGAATCAACATAAAAGATTGTCTAAAAATCACCCAATGTATGTCCTATAAAATACAAGTTCTTTTAAAGTCTGCAGTGTGTAGAAAGATGTAAAG
Source organism: Cyrtonyx montezumae (assembly GCF_038088225.1). Lineage (NCBI taxonomy): Eukaryota > Metazoa > Chordata > Aves > Galliformes > Odontophoridae > Cyrtonyx > Cyrtonyx montezumae. The sequence goes on from NW_027071825.1 coordinate 13,661,065, forward strand.
AACCAAATTATTATAGCTAATATATACAACCTGCTTTACTAATAATAGCATCGTTTCCAGTTTCCACACATTTCAGACTTCTACTGTTTGAATTTCTTAAATAGTATGTTCAGCATTCTGAGGTCGTCTTATTTGCTGTCTTACCTCACCAACTTCTATTAAATTAGAATAAGGAAAATAAAAATGAATAAAAATAAAGATGAGGTGAGGTAATAAAATACAGTGAAAATAAAAAGAAATGTAGATCAGAGTTTTGTCATGGTGAAAGTTGAACATTTTTTCACACAGGTAAAATTCAGATGAATGCACCAAGACCTGAAGTTGCTGATGAAGAAATCCAAGCCAATTTGGGGAGTTTCAGTCGAATTTCAACAAGTTCTATTAAACTGGATAATTCGCCAAATCCAACATCAGGTTTTCCACCCTGTAAAATTACAGACCTCGATGCTTATATAGAAAATGAAACAGTAGTGTTGACTTGGACAGCTCCAGGAGGTGACCTTGACAATGGAAAAGGTGAGTAGGACACTTCATGGGATCAGACTGATCCTTCTGTCCTAATGGATACGCCCTAAGGACCATCAGTCAGGGATGAGGGCTACATCTTTTCCACCAAATAATGGTACCATATAGAAAGTGACCTTGTTGCACAGTACATGTTTTAGTTCTCCTTATTTCTTTTTTCACACTAAAAAAAACAAGCAAAAAAAAAAAAAAAAAGAAAAAGAAGTAAAGCAAGGAGTATTACTATTAAAGAGGCAAACAAATAAATTATAATCACAAGACACTTCAGTAAAAGAGCTTAATCCATGTTTGTGCATAATTTAAGGAGGAAAAAAAAATCAATGAGATGGGTAGAATATGCACTTGTTCCCAAATAAACTACACAGGAAAAAGGAAAACTAATTGCAGCTGTAATGTACAAACATTTCTTTGTGTAGACTGCAGTCTATGTGATCAAACATGCAATATAAAGTTATGTACATTATGATTTCAGATTTTAATCTTACACATCTGAAATTGACAAATAAGAAATCCTGCAAGGAAAAATCTCTTTCTTTTTTTTAATCCCAACTTCTTTTATGCAGCTATTTTATAGCTGAAGTGATCAGTCATTGCACTGTAGTTAAAGGCAACACTGTATTAGATAAGGCAAAACTGTATTGGTTTGGAGCTGAACATATCATGCTTGACTCTATTATGTAAACAGGAAATGAGATATTCATAACAAGAAGAGAAAGGGAGAAGTGCAAACTCTTGAAAAGCTACAACCTTGGCATAGAAACAGTAGAATTCCCCTCAGATTAGTTGAACACATGTATAGCAACATAACTACAGTTTCTCTGGCTATAGACAAATGAGAGAATCGTTGTGTCTTACACAGTTTTTGGTATCAAAACCTCATGCTGAGAGAGAACACAGGCCAAATGTGACAGACCCCTACTGTCTACATATATATTTTAATTGCTGTTTTTCTTTGGATAGCAGAATATAGTCCTTGCAAAGATAAGAATATTGATGAAACAATGTTCTCAAATAGAAGGAGATTCCAGACTTGGAAAAAACAGACTCTTGATGCTGCAAAGCGAGGGTTAAGAGCAATCCTGTCAATCTCCCATGCTAAGCAATGCAGTCTGTAGTAAAATAGGAAATTTTCCAAAACAGTTCTAGAAGTTCAATACTGTCACCTCAAGCAGGGATATTATAACATCTATATTAATTTGTTTCTACATGTACTCTTCTTCCCCTAGCTGATCACTACATAATAAAAAGCAGTGCAAATCTTCTGGTCCTAAGAGATGAATTTGATAATGCTGCTTCTGTGGATTCCTCCCATCTCATACCTCAGGAGGCTGGTAGCTCAGAAACATTGACATTTAAACCAGTAAATTTGGTAATAGAAAATGGTACTGTAATCTACATTGCCATACGTGCTGTTGATGATACAAACTTGATTTCAGATACATCAAATATAGCAAAAGCAACTTGGTTTATTCCTCCAAAAGCATCTGTGCCTTCAGATGAAGGCAATGCCAGTGGTGGTGTTAACATTACACTAATAGTGGCAGTTGTAGCTGGATGTGTAGTACTTGTCTGTATAATTATAAGTTCAACTGTGTGTATTTTACAAACACAAAAGAAAAGAAGGGATCCTGCAATCAGAATGTAACAGTATTGGTAAAATGCTTTGAAAAAGAAAAAAAGGAATATAGAGTAATTTTTGTCATGTATAAATTTCAAAGCAGGGAAATGCAATTTAATGTAAGTACACTTATTTTATGCAGATATGTATTTGTCTTTTTGATTGTGTTGTAGATTTTAAAAACTGTGCCTTAAACATGTGTACTTTCATTTCTTTCTATGAAATATAAGTACTTAAGTCTTCTCTCGAGAGATCTTTCCAATATAGCATGCTTTATTTTCGTGCTAAATAAAGAAGAGAAAGGAAAACCACATTTCCCCTTTTTTTTATTCTGCATATAATAGTCAAGTAAGACAAATTGGGAAAAGAAGTCAGAAAGTGTTTCAAATAGTGCTATATGGCTTTCTAAATATATTTTACCAGCTCTCTTGGCAGCCTGTTCTTGTGCTTTGTCAGACCCACTGTAAAAAAGTTCTTCCTCGTATTTATGTGCAACTTCCCATGTTCCATTTTTTGGCCATTGCTCCTTGTCCTGTCACTACACACCACTGAAGACTCTGGCCTCAACCAGCTGCATCCTGCACTTCAGATATTTATAAACACTGATCAGATCCCCTCTCAATCTTCTCTAGGCTGAACATCCCCAGCTCTCTCAGCCTTTGCTCATACAGGAGACACTCCAGGCTCTTTATCATCTTTGTTATCCTCCTCTGTACTCCTAAGAGATCCCTGTCTTTTTTTGAGCTGGAGAGCCCAGAAAGACAGTACTCCAGATGTGGCTTCACCAAGGCAGAATAAAGGGGAAGGATCACCTCCCTTGGCCTGCTGGCCACAATTTTTAATGCAACCAACACTCTTTTTAATGCACCCAATACTTCCAGAATGAGTGTATAAGTACTTTCAGAATGAGAGTTACAGAGTGTATGCAAATGAGCATATGGGAAATGTTCTTAAGTAGAGAGTAATGAAAGCAATAAAATAGGAGCTAGGAAAAGCTTTTATGTAACGAGGCAACTTAGAATATTAATTCACAAGTTCTGCTATTTCTTTATCTAGTGTCCAGTTTTTTGGGTTTTTTTTGTAATTTTCTGTATTTCTACAGAGTGTTTTTTTCTTAATAAGCCTTACTAATGGATGAATTTTCACATCTAAAATTCTATTTCCTCAAGCAATAACAAATGTTTTAATTTCAGTTAATATCAAGGCAGAAATAGTGGACACATTTTAGAAAACAGGTTACTTTGGAGAAGAGAGTCAGAAATAAAAGGACAATTTATGGTATTAGTTCTCTTTAACAGCTTTCAGGTCACTGAATGTCTATTTTCCAGACAAAAGTTTCCTTTTGGTTGCCTCTCAGGAAGTGCTCAAGAAGTTGCTCATTCCCAGAAGTGTTTCTATGGCTGCTACATACAAGTTCTTTCACAGGACACAATCATAATAAGCAGGTTACATCACTGTTTCTGGAACCGTTTCCTGACATTATATAAAAAGATTACAGAACTTACTCATACAGTCTTCATGAGCTAAGGCAATCCACCTCGGACACCCAACCCTACCAGCCCAGTGAGCAGAGCTTCAGTAGACTATCGCGTGGTGACACTGACACCTAGTGGGCTCTAACAACACTTCCAGTTTTTCCAAATGTTCCTAAAAAGTTTTGAACAAAGCATCTCCCTCTGGGATGCTCTGACCATAACATAAACGCATATTTGAGAGTCAAATAAAATACGATTAATCCGGGGTTGAAATTCTTATTTAAGTATGGCACTTACCCTTAGAGAATGAAGGTGATTCATTTGAATTTTGTGGGTAAATGTCTAAAGCATTCAGTTCAAGCACCACAGCATTTAGCACACATCTCCTGAACATCTTTGCAAGACAGACATGTTTTGCTTTTTCATCTTTACAATGACAGGGTGTATGGTAACTGCTGAGTCATGGCCTGAACCGCTGATTGAGCACCTGGAGAAATGACCCAGCCAGCTCTGGGAGCACAGGTGAAGGCAATTCACCTGTGCTACCAGAGCAGGCTCCACCCCTTTTAAACCTCTTTTAATGACTGACTGCCACCAAGGAAGGATCTTGCTTGAGATCCCTTATTTGTGGAGTTTTTCCTGTGAGCATAGATCCTTGAAGATGGGTGAGCATTCCGTTTTCTTCTTTCTTTGCAACAATTTTTCATTGTGTTGATCCTATTGCTATTACATGGAATAAGACTTTCACTTATTTCAATTATTACCTTTACACCAATGTATTCTGGAAAACTGCACGGGTTGGGTTACCAGTCATTGACACAAATGCTGTAGTCCAGTTTAGATTAACTAGAGAAAATGTACTTATTGAAGTAAAAAACCTATGAGCTTTATTCTGAAGTATGATATTCCAATGCTTTTAAAATAACTTTAGCATCCTGAATGGTAGGAAGTAGACTTCACATCACAAAGAAATTTAGTTTAATTATTTCTAAGTTACAAATGTGGCAGAACTGCAGTACCACATGATAAAGTGACTTTCCCACAGTCATCAGCAGGAAAACGTTAGAGATGCAACTGTATCTCCAGTCATCAACCTGTTATTGCACAGTAAAAAGGAGAGCCTTCAGAGTTTTCTTTCAATTTTTATTTCAATAGGGGCCAGTTCTGGCCTGTAGAATTCCCTATGCAGTCTTCCTCTGAGTATAGCTTTTTCTAAGGCAGGCAGTTGGAGTGTGGGACGAAATTATTATCTTGCCTGGGTAACAAAATAACTCACTATTGCTTTAGGAAGTATGAAACTGTGAGGACAAAAATAACAGAAAATGTTTTTCATCAAAGTCTGATTGTAGACAAATATAGTCTGGTTCTCTGAAATTTCAGGGCCTCAGCCCACTGACTGCTTTGCCATTTGCTGTTGGCTGTCATAGGATGCCATGGTAAGGAGAGAGACAGTAACAGCTGCTGTGCACTGATGTGGAAGGGAGCATTAATTCTTACTCAGAGACCTGCAGTTTCTAGATGGGAAGCATGCTGTTGAGAACAGCTGCTTTCTGGCTCTGACAAATACAGTCCCCAGATTTTTCATGAAAGTCCGACTGTGCATAGGCCTGACAGCTGGCACTACTGATTTTCTTTACTCACTTATTATCAAACTAAGCTCACAGTTGTTAATACTGGCATGGATGTACACACACAAACAAGGGCTCTTTCCCCTTTCAGCGAAATACTTTTTGACCATTAAATTGAGAGAAAATTTCAAAGTGTTTCTTTACAATGACACAAACTTTTTTCCCTGCAACTACATTAATGAATGTTAAATCAAATTTACCTTTTGCATTTTGGAAATCTGGTTCAAGGATTGCAGGTGTTCTTCAGATTATTTGTTGTTCTGCAGAGGTGTGAATGGTAACATGCTTCCAGATCTCTAAATTTCCAGCTGCTCAACTGCATTAAAAGAGGATGCAAGTACGTAAATACAAATAAAATGGGTATTCTGTGCAAATATGATTATTCAACTGTGGTATATGAATAGAAAGGGAAATAGTACATACAAAGACAATGTTGGGAGGTGACACATGTAACTCAGTGTAATATAGAGCTAAGTGTGTATGAATTCCAGCATGAGTTCTGTTACTGGGGTAGTACACATTACCAAATGATATTTATTTTAATGCATTGTCTCCATATTAGGAACTGAATGTAGAGGAATTTTTGGGTGGCCTTTTAATTTAAATCTTTTTCTCCAAAGCTTTTAATTTAAACATTAGCCTCCCAGGAAGTCTGAACACTGTTTTCACAAGTGACCATCCCTGCTGTCTACCATACTCCTCTGAAGGAGTTAGCTTAAACAGTTTGTCCCGAACAGCGGATTACAAGTCTGCAGAGTGTTGAGAGAGAATTAAAAATAAAAGTAACTCTGCAGTGTTTTGGGAATAGGAAAAGCCTATGGAACTCAGGCAAGATGGAATTCCAGATTGCACTCCAATAACCATTTTATAGTCTTACATAAGACTATTCTAATTTAAAATGGGGAAAAACATCTGTATCAGGGCTGCCTTGTATTAAATATGTAAACATGCAGTAGAACAGATCTTACTCTCTAAGTGTGGAAACTCTTAGTTTGAAAAGTTTTCTCACTCACATTGACTGCTCGTACATTTGATAAAAGAAGGGTATTAAAAGTAAGAACTGAAAGTAATATGCAATGCCTACATATGCCAAATAGCTCCTATGTTAGGGGTGGAAGTGCTGTTTTAATAAATCATTTTCCTATGAGTTGGAACTGTCATCTTTAGGGCTTCTGAGAAAGGAAACAATCAAAAGCAGGCAATCCACATCTTTTAAGAATGCTCTAATCAATGGGAGCTTAAAGGATGAGACTCTTCCTCCACTTCCAACCAGGTAATGCTCAAAAGGAAAACATATTCTGAAGGGAAGAGCTGAGTTCTAAGGCAACAATATCAACTCTGCTAGGTGAGGCTCATGGGCAGCTACAGAGTTCAAGGTTTGAGAACCAGCAGCATTTTGCTCTGGTCTGAGCGAGCCATGTCAGCTGTTAATTCTAACCTGGACACTGCTCAGTCCAGGCTTTTCTGGGGTACATCTCCCTGAGGTGGTGCCTCTGCCTCAGTGCTGGGTGCTGCTGTTCTCAGCTGTTTGGCATCTTGTTCCACAATCCTAACAGAAAATCTGGAATTGCCTTTGTGTCTCCAAACTTAAAATCTGAGTTATCTCTTTCCCTAGCAGAGGGAATAGATAACTCACTAGTATTTATAATATTAAAACTCCTGTCAAGAATTGGAAACAAACTTGCCACACAGTGTTTGTATATAACAGACCCATCCACATGTAACTGTTTATCTAAGTAGCTCAAGAAGAGCACAAGTGAAGCGAAAACACACATACAACAGCTTTCAGGCCCTCTCCTTAGTGCTGTTGGTAAAATGGGAGCTTTGCACAGCTTGGGCTGTGTTTGGGTTTTAGTTCCTGGAATCTGCCCAGCATGTGAGAAAGACTGCATTGATCCTTCCCATTATTTCTGGAGCTCAACTTCCTGCCGTCATGCCCTGGGATTTCCTCCAGCCTTATCAAATACAGCCCAGGGTTACTTGCTATGTGGGTTATGTGGTCTGTTACCTGACTGAGTGACTAGGATTGCTTTTAAGGTAGTGATGTCAACTCATTGCTGAGACAATGTGTTGTAAATCTGCCTCCTAGCAGTCCAGGCTGAAGGCCTTCCTCAGGCATCCAAAAGCCACGATGAGGGATGTTAAAACAGTGGGAAATTATTAAAACTAGAGACTGGTTGCTTGCTCACCGATGCTACATTATGGTACTGAAGGTACTTCCAAACGCTCCTGCGGCGAGTTTACCTGCATTTGTATGTGGTGATCCAAACACGTCCATTTAAGTAGCAGCGCAACCTGATCGGCTGTTCGCAAGTTCTTTCCCGCGTCAGTTTCAACATGAAGGCAAGCACGGTTTGATTTACAAAACCCCATCGCTCAACAAACGGAGAGAGCGGGCGGCACTCAGCGCGCGGTAACGGCGGGCAGCGCCCCCAGCGGCGGGAAGCGCGGCCCGGCCCCGCCCTCACGGCGGCGCGGGGCGAGCGTCGCCGCCGCTTCGGCTGCCGATCCGGGCCCTGCGCCTGACGCCGCGGCCGCGGCCAATCGGTGGCGCCGTCTGACCCCGGCACCGCCCCCCGGCGGATCCCCACAGGGACGGGCCGGAGCGGCGGCCGCCGCTGCGGGTGCCCGGGCTGAGTCAGCGCCCTCCCGCCCCCGCCGAAGATGAACATCATGGACTTTAATATGAAGAAGCTGGCGGCCGACGCGGGCACTTTCCTCAGCCGCGCCGTGCAGGTACGAGCCGGTCCCGGCTGTGGGTACGAGGGCGAGGCCCTGGGCCGGTCCTTGCTGCCGCCGTCGCTCGGCCTGGCGCGGGGCGTTGGCCGGGGATCGCGGTTCCGCTCCGGGCCGGGCTGCCGGCTGGGCGTGCCGCGGGCAGTGCCGGGCCCGGCCGCGCTGCTGGGGGTGAACGATGAACTGCGCCTCGGGCCGCCCCGTGCCCCGCAGCCTTCGGCCGGCCGTGGCTGGCTGGCTCCGGGCGTTTCTCCGCCGCCCATTGCACAACAGCCGGGCTCGGTGGGTGGGGCAGCGCAAGGTCAGAGTAGGCCAAGAGGGGAGAGGGGCGGCGGCAGCTGGGGGGAGATGGGGCTGTTCTGCGGCTTGAGCAGAAGAACAAAGGTGTGGCTCCTGTGGAGTCACCCGGTGCCTTTACTGGCTGCCCTGAATGCGTCCTGCTGCCCGATCAGTGAAACTTGAGCTCTGACGTGACACGTGAAAGCATCTGTCTGCTTTAGTGTTGTTTTGTTTGAGATTCGGTGTGGCTTTTAGGCTCGTTTGATAGCCCATTGTTTCTGGACCTATCTTCTTTCTTTTCACTAAGGGCACTATAATTGGCTTTTGTTCCTTCGCTGTTGTCTTTAGCCGTAATCCTCTTACGTTGTATAATCAAACCTGAACAGATTTCCTGTAGGGAGGTGGATGTCCAAGCGGAGCACTGTAATATTTTGTGTTTTCTCCTTGGGTCACAGTCAGGTTTGGAACGTGATTTAAGTGGTTATCTGCTCGGATCAGGCGGACTGTTGTCCTGAATCTCAATATTCAAACAGAACCAGCTACCGGTGGTACAGCAGAGCACTGAAGTTGCAAACTCATCAGAAAACATTGTTGCTCAAACTTAAATTAACTTAAAGCAGTAACTCTGGCTTTTCATTGTATTGGAGGTCTTTCCACACACTCTTTTTCTGGCTTCTTTCAGGGCTGCTTGTTTCCCATTCCACCTCTTCCTTTCCAGCTTTAGTTTTTCTCATAGAACAGAAAAAAAAAAAAAAAAAAGAGCTATAGTTCACCATTCATTGTAAGGTCCTATGATAGGATCTTGTGACTTTTTCCTTTTATCTCGACTTTTAACGTGTAAATATTTTTATTGCATTAAATGTAATGTAGATTTTCTGTCATAGTTTACAAGTGGTATAAATGGTGATTTACTCCAGTGTGCTCTGTATTGCTAGTTTACATCTGAATGCCTACAATGTAGGCTTCTTCATCTGAGCTGAAATTCATGGGAATGTGGAAGTAATAGTTTTGCTCTACCAGCTGCCACCTCCTCTTAAAGTAAGATGTTTGAAGGGAGTTGTTGTATATGTATATATGACATTGTATACAAAACAATACTATTTCCTCCAGCGTGGTCTGGGCACATTCAAGCAACCTGTGGGAACAGAGGTGGGAAATCAGAGGGACAGCACAGATGCATTTTATTGATGTTGGAAACCATATTTCTGTCAAACTCTCATTTGCTGTGCTGCTCTATATTGTTGATCTTTTTTTTCCTCTAAGTGGGTACATGAAGTCTAACGTGAGCTGAGCAGTCTCCACACTGTGAAGGAGAGTTCTGGAAATATTGATTGAAAAGACCATTTCATAAACAGATTCAATCCTGTGAATTTAGTAAAAAATCAAAGTCATTTTTGTTGTATGCTAATGAACCTTAAAAGGCTTTTGAGAGCTCCTTGCAGCACATAATATTGTTTTAAAGAGCCTTTTAAATAATAGTAGTAGCAGCTCTATAAATAAATTCTGTGTCTATGCTGCAATTGAACTCTCTCGCAAAGGTGCCTTTCTTTGTGGAACCTCAACTACTGCAGTTTTTATCTAGCCTTCAGATGTGTGCGCTATCAAAGCTGTTTTTACTCTATGTGCAATGGAAATTAAACTTGGACAGTGTGGTTTTATTATCTCTGTGTTCTTGTTTTTTATTGTAAGTTTAAATATTCCACAGAAGAGCTTAAAATAATAAATTTTAATAGTTAGGAATGCTTTGGTACTGTTACATTCTGAATTGGTAACCTTGTTAGGGATGTATTTCTTAACCAAGTTCTTCTCAGCATGCCTGACTTTGAACAGGCTGTGAAGGGATGAGGTCATCGTGCTGAACCAATGTGCGGAAGAGAGGCAGGCCAAACCCTTAGTTCCAGTTTTGTTTCATTCCCTAACATAAAACACTCATCTTCCCTCTTTCCTGGAGACCTGGGAGTGAAGTACAAACTGGTTATGGATTACTAAGTGTTGGCATGAATTTAATATCAAGTGAAATTAATAGTCTGCTCTATTTAGTTAGCTAAATAGAGTTGCACTGTATTTCACTGTCAAAGGAAACAGCTTGGAAGAGAACTCAAGAGGTCAGCTTACTGTTTCTGTGAAGCTTAACAGGATCAGCTGTATTTAAACAGAACCTGAAGCATGGGTCTGTCCTATTCTAATATACAATCCCTCCCTCCCCCAAACATATATTCCACAGTGGTCTATTTTAGCTTTTAATTCTTGATTTAAAAGTTTTCTCTGACATCTAGTTCTAATTTAAATCATCATGCTGAAGTTGGGACCCACTGTTTTTTGTCTGTTTGCTACAAACAGGACAACATTCTTTAAATACATTAAAGGCAGCTGCTGTGAGAATCTGTCATATTTTCAGCTTTCCCTAGGTGTGAAGGGACAACCTGAATTACAAAACCTGCCAGGCTGAAGCCATCTTTTAGTTGTCTTTGTTACCTCTGTTACCTTTTGACTCATGTTCCCAGGAGTACTATGCTAAATTGGACAAAATGCTTCAAGTGAGAACTCCAAGTAGCAAGAAGAGCAGGTAGAGCAGAGCATTTCTTCAAAAATTATCCTTGTTGTCTTGGTGTGATTAATATCCTTCTCCCCTTTTTTGCTGGTAGTAAGGGTAGGCTGTTGAACTTAACTTACAGATTTAACCTTAGATTTTCTTAATGACATTTGGATAACTTGATGTGAAAGTAATATGAGTGAATAGTTGCTGTCCTAGACTTGCACTGGTAAACTATTTTTATGAACTGAGTATTTTCAACCTGTCTAACCACAGTTCACAGAAGAAAAGCTTGGTCAAGCAGAGAAGACTGAACTGGATGCTCACCTGGAGAACCTTCTCAGCAAAGCAGAATGCACTAAGCAGTGGACAGAGAAAATAATGAAGCAAACAGAAGTGTTATTGCAGCCAAATCCAAGTAAGGAGTCATTCAGTTTTTGTTTGCAACATTTGAATTAGTAGACTTGCCTGTGTAACTGTTTAATGGCATAGGTATTGCCTAAGCTGTAACAAAATTCAGCAGTTTTCAAGTTTGAACATTTTGAAGAGCCACTGGGTATCAGAGGCACTGTACAAGTTGCTTGATTTCAGTTCTTCTGTGAGCCTTCAAGTGCAGAAATATGGAAATAATTAAACAGTAGCGTTGGTTCCATACTCTGATTGCTTTTAGAGTTGTTTCCTATATAATTGAATTTCTAGCTCTTAATTCCAGAAATCCTTGGTGGCTGTAAGAGCTCTAAAATTCTTCCAGAGACAGTGGCTTGAGGAACTTGATTAATCTATTTAATTATTCTAAATTTCCTGTGCAATACAAGTCATTCTGAAGCAGGCAGGATGGGCTGAAATGTTTGTCTCTAACAATTTCTTTACTAAGCAATTGTTTTTCCTAGATACTGGATGTTTAATGCTTCCCAGATTTGTAGCTTTCTATAAGTGATACCCTGTGTTTGTTTTTAAGAAGAGCACTATTAGGCTTTTAGGACTTAAGAGCTGAACTTTTGAAAACCCTGTTGTATAAGGAAGTTTAAAAGTATAGTTTTTTCACTTTGAATGATAGCTGTAATATTTGAAATAAGCAAGTCATATGAAATATAGATAGTTTCTAAGATTAACACCTTCAATTTAGCATTGTTCATTTAATGTTGAGCTTGTATGACTGGATTTTAAAATTCTTTGTTTTGAGTGACAGTTATTTGAAATGCGTGTGGTTTTTAGATGCTAGGATAGAAGAACTTTTCTATGAGAAACTGGACCGGAAAGCACCAAGTCGTATGAATAATCCAGAATTATTAGGCCAGTATATGATTGATGCTGGTAATGAATTTGGGCCAGGAACAGCATATGGTAAGTGAAAGCAATGAATGCAGGAGGTATAAAATGCACATCCATGTTTTTACATTGGGGGGAGGGAAATATGCTTCTTGTCTCTTCTCAGATAAAACACTTGAAAGACTTTTGTCACTTTGAGGTGACTTGCTCTGTAACTTCGTGTGTTAAGAGATCACTGATGAGATTTCTGGAAATAATGGGGCTCCTTTGCGGAGGAGGGAAAGAGGGTTTAAAAAAGTTTTGTAGAAGATGAAAGGATATAAAATCAATAATGGCATGCTTTATACTTTTTCTTTCAGTATGTTTTCATGATTTTATCCGTGGCCCCTTTCTGATCATCAGCCTTGAGACTTGTTAACATTGCTTAGACTTTTGCTTATGGGTGCACGGTCCCTTATGTTGCAGTTGCTGTAACATGTATAATTCAAGGGAGTTCAGGAACTTTTAGCATAAAGATACACTAAGCTTTTGTGGTGTCATGAAATTGGTGTAGTTGTCTGTGGACTTGGTGAGCGCCTTTTCTAATTCAGCCTTGTGTGTTTGTTGAAACATATAATGAGCACTGTGTATTCTTGATGCACTAACCAGGGCTTCACTGCCTAACTTGTAACCAAATTTCCAAGTATTGTTCGTTCAGTAGACAAAACCTACGTGCACCTTTTGAAACTGGTGTTGATCTTAGGGTAAGGGTGGAGGGAGTGGTTTTCCAGTACTCAAGTGGACTTTTCCTTGCCTGTAAGTACTCATGAGTAATTACTTAAAAATGTAATATAAAGGGAGGAGGCTTTTAAATCAGTGTAAGTAGGTACAGTATCCTAAAATAGGTGTGAACAACTGAGTTGCCATAGCTATTGGAACTTCTCCAATTCTTCTCCACTGAAACCTGGCCTTCGCCTGTGATGTTTATTGGAATAAAACAAGAATTATAGGTTTTTTTTCGGGTATTAATGTATTTTGAAAGCCCCCACTATGGTGTTGTAATGTCTTTCAAACTGTTTGACTTGACTCTTGTGCCTGTACTGAATTGTTTTGATAGCTACCTGTTTAAATTGCTATGAAATAATTATATTTTCTCATTTTCAGGAAACGCACTCATTAAATGTGGAGAAACACAAAAGCAAATTGGAACAGCAGACAGAGAACTAATTCAAACTTCAGCTATAAACTTTCTCACTCCCTTAAGAAACTTTATTGAAGGAGACTATAAAACTATTACTGTAAGTTGAAGTGTGCGTTCTTAAACATTTCAAAATAATTGGAAGAGCAAATCTCTGAAATAGTAAAAAAAAATGTGCAGTATTGCTTTTGGAAACCTTATTTGGAAAAGGATAGATGAATTTGTAACCGTAATGTATTCTCTTTCCTTTTGACCAATCAAAATAATGCTGAAATCTTATTTTTTTTTAAACTACTGAACTATTAAAAGTGTGTATCTGGAGTATAAAATGTGTGAGAATAATTAGGAACTAATTCTGCTTCTTTGTTCAACTGAAGAACCCGTTTTATATATGGTTATGAGGAGAGAGGAGGGAGGAAAACAAGTAGACTGGACTTTGCTTTTGAATGTTATGTTTTCTCATGAACTAACCTACGTGGCTTTCAGAAAGAACGTAAACTATTGCAAAATAAAAGACTGGATTTGGATGCTGCAAAAACCAGATTGAAGAAGGCAAAAGTTGCAGAAGCTCGAGCCGCAGTAAGTAGTGTTGTAAAATTGTCTGCAACTTTCGGAGTTGGTATACTTATGTATTTACATATGTCTGACTGCTTATTTAGGGTTCCAGTCTTAGTTTCTTGTCATTGCTGTTTGTTTTTTTTTTTTATCAGATACTTTAAAAGAATTATCAGTGAAACATGAGGAAATGGAAGTGAATTGCAAATCAGAGTGTTAGTCTTTTAGGTTTTCTATCCAGTTGAACTTAATTGAGCCAATTAAATATTCTCCCCTTGTTGACTAGTCGATGAGCCTGTAGTGCCCAAAATGTCTTACTACTTGCCAAACAGTTGTGAGTACAAATCACATACAGATTTTGTGGAAACCTTGGAAACACCTTTGTCATGTAATAAAATGTAAAATAAAGCAAACAAAAAACCCACAAAACCCCACCACTTCAGTACTTGAATCTTTGCCTTGAAGTATACGTGCAGTTACTTCTAACTGATGTACTCACCTAGACTCGATGTTACCGTACCAGTAATTTGTAGGTTACCACTTCGCACCTCCAAATAGGGCTGAACTCTTAAACTTGCACCTCTGAACCATTCTTATTCCTTTAATATCTCCTTGTTCAAGGGGATTAGAATTCCTATGAACTAAAAATATGCAGCTTTTTAAACCCTGAAGATAACTCTAAGTGGAATATTTTAAGTAACAAGAACTGGATAATCAAATGTATGCAGTTTCATCAGGGTGTTCTTATAAGATTTTTGCAGCTATCTGCATGACTGCACTTCTGAAAGTGCAATAGTTACTGAAATAAATGATGGATAATTGATTGTTTCCCCTCTGCTACCCTGGGAGTTTGTGTGTTTAGTGTAGTAGGGGTTATGCACACAGATAATGAAGAAATGCAGACAGCTTCAGTATGTAGGGAGAACGCATGTAGTATGCAAGATGAAGAGGCAGGAGCAGGATTCTCAGACTTTTGCTGGTGTTTCTGTATGGATCACTGTCCTAAAAGATATCAGAATCATCATCTATGAGGCTGAGCTTGACAGATAAAGCACCTCATATCCTTGGGATGGTGATCCTTTTTAAAACAAAAAAACCAGGCACATCTCTCTGACAGTTTTTTCTCTGTGTCAGTTCTTTACCTCTTGTCTACTGTTCCTGTGTATTTAAACTGTTGATATATTCTTCAGGTCGATGCATGCATTTCTCCCTGTATCACGTTATTTTACTGCAAAAAAGTTACTTTTCTGTTTGTCTCATTTTCTTACCTTATAAAGTTACCAGCGAAGTGTGGAGCAGGTTGTTAATTTACTGTTATGACAGTAGGTATACCCTATACTTTTAAAGTAGAAGTACCGTAAGGAAACTTTTCTTGAAGGAATTGAGCTTAATATTGAAAGGAAGATTCTTTACTCAAGTTTATTAGTTCATGTATGGTATAATCGCCTAGAGTTTGGTGCTTGGATGAAGCTATTGATAGGTGCTGCTGCTGCTAACTTGTCTGGTCTTAAATATCCCAATAGCATGCAGTTCCATTCTACTTGGAGGTTATTTTGTGGAAGTAGAGAATGAATATTCAAGCTTCTTGCATCACTATCTTGCCTATACTTGAACTTTAGTTACATTTTAATAGCAGTAAGCATGTTTGAGTAGTACTGAATTTTAGGATTCCTAGAGAAGTGGAAAAAAAAAAAAGCATCTCAATTTTTATCCTGCAGTATAGAAATGGAGACTAATGTGGATGTAGATGTTATGCAAATAGTTCACCTTCTGCCAGCTACCTCTTTATGAAGGAAGATATCTGACAAACAGTGCTGAACTGATAATTTAGCAAAATGTATTGAATCAAATTTGTTTCACCACCTTATTTGACAGAATGGAGCAAGGTGATTAAATTACCACCTACAATCAAATGCTTTTTCCTGTTGTAAAAGTACTTGAAATTATTTTCAACGGAATTAGCTTAGATCAGTATTTAAAAGAACTGAATAAAACTGCTTAGATTTCTATAAACAGTTCACAATCTTGCTTAGCTTAAACTTGTAGGATTTGTGCCAATAATCAGTTCATCTGCCATATTCAACGTTGTAACTTGCTTTTGTCTTTTATCTATGCACTTAAGCAACTAAACACCTCTCAGCCTGAAGAGAATAACATTATGGTAAATGTCTCTTACGTGCTCAACTTGCTGCATGTAAAATGGCTGAAGGTTTGTTGGCCTCCTGTGTTCATTCATTTTCTATCAAATGGTTCCTCTTGCTATCCATTCAATTTGGCCTTACTTCAGGTTTGATATTAGGAAACATTTCTTCTCCAAAAGAGTAATGGAACAGGATACCCACGGAAGTGGTGGAGTTGTCATCCCTGGAGGTGTTCAGGAAATGTGAGGATGTGGCTCTGAGGGACATTTGTTAGTGGGCAAGGTGCTGATGGGAGTTGAACTAGATGATCTTAGATGTCTTTTCCAACTTTAATGATTCCATGTTTTCTGTTCCAAGATTGATGTGTATCTAACATTGCATATGAAAAATGTACTCAATATGCTCGCCAACAGTACAGCATCAGGTAGTGTTTCCATTAGAATACTTCCAATTATCTGGAAATATACAATCTTAAATTCATAAGACTTCATTGTAAATTTAGCCTGAAAAGGAATTCAGTTTTTATTCCTTGTCAAAGTTTATCCATTGAAGGGAGAGGAATTATTGTTTTCCCATTGTTTTTATATGGATAGGAGTAAGTAATATGAAATGGCTAGAAATATGTAGAATCTACTTACTGTCTTCAAGATGTGAGTATGCTTTATACCAGACTTGTTGTAGGGACCCATCACTGTAACTGCTGTAGCAGCATTGTTGTGCTTAACAACAATAGCGACAAATTTAGGGTCCTGTGTTTTGATCACAGCAACCCTACAGGCTTGAGGAGGAGTGGCTGGAAAGCTGCCTGACAGAAAGGGACCTTGGTGTACAAATGGGCAGTTGTGCTGAACCTGCAGTATGCCCAGGTGGCCAAGAAGGCCAATGGCATCCTGGCTTGCATCAGGTATAGTGTGGTATGCAGGACTAGGGAAGTAATCCTGCTCTGTACGCAGCACTAGTGAGGCCCCACCTTGAGTACTGTGTTCAGTTTTGGACACTTCGGCACTGAAAGGACATTGAGGTGCTGGAGGAGGTCCAAAGAAGGGCAGCAAGGCTGGTGAAGAGCCTGGAGGATATGTCCTATGAGAAGTGACTGAAGGAACTGTGGCCATTTTGTTTGAGAAAGAGTAGGCTGAGAGGGGACCTTATTTTGCCCTCTTCAAATATGTAGAAGATGAATGCAATGAGAGCAGGGTAGATCTCTTCTCACTGGTGACAGTGAGTTAGGGTAGTGTGGTTAGGTTGTGGTTGGACTTGATTATCTTTAAGGTCTTTTCCAACCTGAGCAATTCTTTGACATAAACCATGCTGTTTGGCTTGTCATGATTTTCTTCTGGATCTGCACAGCATAGTGGATCTCATCACAATAAGTACTACATATTTCTCAGTTGTGGTCAGATAAAAGAGTGAATAAGTTTATTTCATTTAGCTTCTGTGACCTTCGTGCACGCTTTTTCCTATGAAGTCCTGATTGTGTCATCTTCTTACAATTATGCAAATATGGTGGTTAAAGGAGAATTGTATTGCAAGAGAGAATTGGGACAGCAAGTTGAAGTAATTAAGTTCTAGAGTGATTTCCCTCTGGTTCTATGACTTTGCTGTACTGTGTGCTCCTACTTTAATTTTCAATTTGAGAGTAATTTAATTTCAGTGAAAATTCTTGCGAAATAAAAAAGCAATAATGGACATAGCAAGAGAAATCATTAATGTGTCTGTTTCAGTCTTTAATGTAGTGTTTAAAATGAGAATAGCTTTCCATAGCTTCCAGTGTCCTAACATACGAGGATAACTTAACTTCATCCATAAAGTAACCTAGTTTGATTCATATCACTTCCTAATCTTAAATCTTACATTGTAGTAATACCTTACAAGAATCTATTTTAAGCAAAACTGTTCTACATGTCATTCTTTTCCATGTATGAACTCAGGAATTTATTTCAGTGATGTAGTGCTGTCTTTACTTCTCTGTACGTGGAGGGCTTTGAGAAAATGATCTATTCGTAGAACTTCTCAAATTCCTGTGAAGTTCTTAAAACAAGGAAATAGTTAAAAGGCAAAGTAGAGTTGCATCCTCTAATAAAGTGACACCAGTCTTAAGTTTGTGTGTTTTTTTTTCTCTGCTCTTTTAATGCTGACTAGATATGGGCTGAGGAAGTGACAAAAGTAAGTAAACAACTTAGAAACTGCAGAATTCTGAAATAATAACTTGTGTGGATATAATGTAATAAGGGATATTGAGTATTGTTGACTTGAGTACTGGTAGTGTCTCATGTTGCAAATACCCTGGATCCCTCTGGGGCCTTTCAAATTCCAGTGTTGATACAAAGCCCACAGCTCATTTCTTAGTAAGCTATTTTTGACTATCTCTTAGTATCACATGACTCTCATGTGACAAGATGAAAGGTAGAGGTCTAGTGATCTACACCTCTGTTCTGAAAAACACCAATTGTCAGATTTTACCCAGAACGTGGAACAGCACCTATAATGCTGGAGTGTGTGTAAGAAACTTCAGCCTTCAGCAAAACCGCTGTTGTATTGTTTGGTTTGTTGTTTATTTCTTTACCTGCTTGAATTTGCAGCTCATCTCTCCACAGTCACAAAGGGATGCAACACTTGGCTTAAGCACCTAAAGATAAGGATGTAGGCACATCTGAAAACTACCAGAGCTGAAGAGTTTATATTAATTAGCTCTTCCATAACATAAAGGAGACAAAAAACTTTAAATCATGTTGTCAGTAATGTAGTTCAGTGTTCTTTTCTTCATAAGAATATAAAAAGCAGGGAGTAAGGAGAACAAGCTATACTACACATGCTCCACTAAGGGAGCAGTAACCTGTCCAGGTAATGTTTTTCTGTTTAAAAGGTGGAGGAAGAGGTTCAGAGACACTTCGTGTTTAAATCTGAGAAGCTGCTGGTATGGACTGCAGGCTTTTCAGTAATTCTACATCAGTTATGGTTTTTAAGGTAGAACAAAAGATCTGCATGGTGTCAGTGATAGACTTTCTTTGGTTTAACTCCCCTTCTGAAATGTGTAATTAAACAAGGTTCAATGCTGTGTAAGTACTGTGCTATGAAACACAAAGTAGGGAGCCATGCTATATGCTAGGTACATGAGCTTTGCAAGGAGTTTTCTGTGATATCTGCTGTAGTTAATTGGAAAGAGGCTTTTTACTCTACACATTGAGGTTATAGTGTGACTTTGAACATTAAGAGACACATCTCTTGGACTAGAGAAGGAACAAGGAGACCTAGCTATATTGGGTTGTATGAATGTATTCACTCACTGTCTTAAAAAACAACATTAGGAAAGTGATTTTATTTCCTCTGCTCTTGGGAAGATGTTATTGCTTTGCCACTTCATTACACAGTATTTCTAAATGTTCATATAATCTTGGGCAGAATTTTGGGAGATGATGGATTTCTGAATGTTAATATTCAGTAACCAAGTTCATATTCTGAATTTGAGGATCGAGTAATTTTTTGAGGTGTCTTCATGGGAGATACTCAATGAGGATTTTAATACTTTTAAAAACAAAATCTGACTACATCTGTGGACAACAGGGTAGTTTGTATTTTGAGCTGTTTGTTGCTGATTGGTGGCTGTGTTGTTGTCTGATGAAAACAGCACCAATTCTATGAGCAGAGCTATGTTGACTTGAAATATGGGGGGAATATATTGACCTTTGCTGCCACTGCTGTGCTAGGAGAACCTGAGGTACAAACACTATTATTCCACTTAATGCCTGCTTTGATATTGAGAGGTGGGTTCATAATGCTGGTAGAAAAATGTTTGCCTTTTGTATACATTGAATTTGTGTGGTAAGTGTCTAACGATAAAGCTGTTTGTTGTGTAGATGGGACTTTAGCATTTCTGAACACCAAAAAACCTAATTATTCTTCTTATGTAAAAAATATCTGCAAAGAAAAAGCACAGCATTCAAACAACTAAATGTTATTAAATGCATTTGTATGACTGGCTCTGAATAAAATGGGACTGCTACAATATGAAGGTGCAATATTGCACTGTACGAATATTTAACGTGTGTTCTTTCTTCTAGTCTGAACAGGAAGTACGAATTACTCAAAGTGAATTTGACCGTCAAGCAGAGATTACCAGACTTCTGCTGGAAGGTATCAGCAGCACACATGTGAGTACCAGAAAGGGGAAGAATTAGTTACAATCAGTGCAGTTCCTAAAGAAAACGAACAGAAAGCTACAGCAGTCTGTGTGGGAACGTATGGCTACTTACATTAATCTGTTGCATCAAACAACACATTTATTGGATGATTTATTTTTTAACTGTTCTTCAGTGCCCAGTGAATTTACTTTATTTTCCCATTAACATTAATCTGTGGTGTTTTCATGGTTTTCTTTCAACCTAATCTTCAATTTATCTGATAATCTGGTTATTGAAGCCACAAAAATGTGCTGTGATAATCTGTTGTGGAAACAGTGTAGATAAATGGCATGATTCTTGTACAGCGCTTAGTTTTTGTGCTCAGGTGTGTTGATTTTGGGACGTTTTATCCTAGTTACCTGGTAAGTCCTGACACAGTGCCTATGTGGGATAAATACTTCTGTGCTGATGTCAGCCTTACCAACCTGATTAATAGGCCAGTGTTTGTAATGCAGTGTGAAGTTTTTGCGAGCTAAAAACCCGAATTTTTGCTATGTTGTAGGCACATCATCTCCGCTGTCTGAATGACTTTGTTGAAGCTCAGATGACTTATTATGCACAATGTTACAAGTATATGTTGGATCTTCAGAAGCAACTGGGAAGGTAGTAACACTGTTTAAAACATTCTTCTCTGAAGTTATTCAAGTGCTTTTCAATTGTAGGAAAACTTATTGCTGATAAAGCAGTGGTTAAAACAGTGGTATGCTGTACTAAGAGAAAATATCTAGTTTTATGATCTGAAGTTTTAGTATTTTTAAAGTAAGGGAAGAAACAGTCTAACATGAATTTCATGCTTGTAAGCCTTTCTTTGCGACTGGTGGTGATGTAGAAAGATCTATAAAGTTTTCCTATTCAGAGTCTTCTCTACATATCAGAGTCTTAGGGCTATTGCATACTGCTTTATTTAAGTAAGCACAGGCAGTGAAGAATTGTCTTCACTTAATAGTGAAGTGAACTTGAAATTTTCTTTAACTATTAAAAGTTTATTGTAGTGGCTGCTCTAAATAACTGACTCTATAAAGTATCTTTGCTTTTGTTTTCCAAGAAGAGGAAGTAAAAACAGATGTGGTTTTCACGTCTTGTCCTTTTTCTGACTTGCTGCTTCCTGTGTTGCTTGATCTCCTTGTGATCCTCAGTTTGTTTAAACAGACAGTTCAAAGACTCACAAAAAGTTACTGAAACTTTTTTTTTGAAAGCTACATATTTAAAGCTACGTTACACTGAAAAAAGTATACAACTTTAAAAATTGTTAGCACACAAATATTGTTACATAGGTTTGTACAAATATCATTACTACTGACTCTCTCAGTGGAACTGATTCACACAGAAATCTTTTGTTTTGTTTTCCCCACAGCTTTCCATCTACTTTTCTCTCTAACAACAATCAGTCTTCTTCAGCTCCTGTGCACAGTGTTTCTACTCCCTCAGTCTTGGCCTCAGCTTCTGCTTCGTTGCCTTCAATAAGCAATTCAGTAGTCACTTCAGGCATCAGTGAACTGAAGTCATCAAGTGGCAGCAGGAAAGCTAGAGTTCTGTATGATTATGATGCTGCAAACAGCAGTGAGTTATCATTACTTGCAGATGAGGTAAGTTTACCTCAGTAATTTAAGAGTAAACTGAATATTTGTGATAGTCAGTTGAGATGAATTACATAGATTTCTCAGTCTAAGACATTTCTTAATTAAATTTTAATAGTGCTCTGAGAAGTTAGCATCTTGTATATTCAGGTACTGAGAGTTGATATTTGTTATACCTGCTTAGCTTGCAAGAACATTTGCTGGACAATCAAGGTACAATTATACTATCTTCCTTCTACAATGCTTCTAAAGCTGTTATCAATACAGTTATACTTTCAAGCATGAAGTGTTGCAGTTTGATAAGAAAACCAAAGCACAACCACTTCTGTTTTTGTTAGTAGTAGCAGTGCTGTGCTTATTCCTCCTCGATTCAGATGAACTCTTAATACTTCAGTGTTATTCTCAGCAAGTAAAATTGTATACAGGTGAAGCTGAGTGCTGGAGGAGTATTCTACCTAGTAATGTGACTACATCTGAATGAATCACAGAATAATAACATCCATGAAAAAAATTCAGGCTTCTTAAAGATGTGCATTTCTTACATATTTCTATATGACTTTATTATTATCTAGACAGTGATTTAGATGGAAGCTGTGACCTA
This sequence comes from Cyrtonyx montezumae, assembly GCF_038088225.1. Classification (NCBI taxonomy): domain Eukaryota; kingdom Metazoa; phylum Chordata; class Aves; order Galliformes; family Odontophoridae; genus Cyrtonyx; species Cyrtonyx montezumae. Next base: position 13,683,357 of record NW_027071825.1, read on the forward strand.
AGATTGACTTAAGATGTAGTTCATCAACATCATCTCTTTATCTGTCATATACTTGAAGATCCAAAAAACTTGCTTTTAACTTGACTGTTGATTGTGATTTAGGCAAGATTTATAGACTTAAAAGAAAAGAGAAGTAATTAGTTGAAAAATGACCTAGAAAAAGGGTTAGATATTTTAAATATTTTGCCATTTTAACTTTTCCATGGACCAGAAAAAAAAATTCTGAGCATTAGCTTATGTTCCATGGATGCTTTATTTAACTTGGTTGATCATGATTCTAAGACTTTGTAAATCACAAGAAGATAGACTTGACGTTGCCTGAAAAAAAAAAAAAAGAAATTTTTACAGTGTGTTTGTTTGTTTTGTTTGTTTTTTTAGGTGATAACAGTTTACAGTATCCCTGGCATGGATTCAGATTGGCTGATGGGTGAAAGGGGAAATCAGAAAGGCAAAGTGCCTATTACTTACTTAGAACTGCTGAACTGAGTTGTTGCCCCGAATAAAGACTGTCAGTTATGGTGACCGTATTTATATACAATTAACTTTATATAAGCAGGTTTAAGTGTCTTCCATGTTTCTTTCTTGAGAGACAAATACCAGCCATTACAGACTGGCTTCTCTGCCAGCATGGTTGCATGATGAATATTCAATCTTAATGTTTAAAGCTTTTACTTCATGTGCCAAGAATGTTTCCTACAGATTTGTTTCTACTGAAGTTTTCACTAATACAGGCTTCTACTTTTGAGTAATCTAGATTGAAAGCAGGAGGTACTGTTTTCTACAGAAATTTTTCATTAATGGCAAAGCTTTTCTTCACATAAAATAAACTTATTGTGAACTGATGCAAGTGTAATGCACTTTTTTTTTTGAATAATCAAACGTTAAACGTAAATTCATATGGTTTTGTTCCCAGTACGTGTGGAGTAGAAATGTGCTGATATACTTGTATGGTTATCTATTGAAACTCGTGCATTTAATTGCTTTTGAAAAATGTGAACAGATGTCCTTTCTCTGTTGAAAACTTGAGGCAAACAGCAAGTATGTTGAGGTATTAAGCTTTGTATAGGCAGACGGTCACAAATTAGTGACCTATGTTCTGACACTTTAATTTTGCTTTGTATTTTTACTCTTTAATTACTTTCCAGAAAAAAATAATTCACACTTCTGAGTAACTGTTAAGATACTTTCAACTGCAAATCCACCTTTATATTAAATTTAGCACTGCATTTTTGCTAACCAAGTAAATATTCTTTCTGCGTGAAGAGTCCTATAGATGAAAACACATTTGTTCAGATTATAGGTTTTAATGAAAATCAACATTCCCAGTTCTTATGCCACAGTTTGTTGTCATGTCTGAATTGGATTCAAGTAGTGTTACACTTCTGTTTTGCAGGAGGACCTTCTTTAAATATTTGGGAAGAAAGTAAAATGATTTGAACCTAAAAACAACTTTGACAAGGGTAGGATTATTTGCAAATATATTTCCTATACAGAATGTGCCCTTAATGTTTCACAGTCTTTTCAGGCTGTAAAATATTAAAAGGATTGTTTGAAGAGTATGTATATATTATTTAAGTTGTGGGAGGTTTCATTCATTGAATGGGACTTGGACTGGTTGGATAAGGAGACTAATGTCTTTTTCAATGAAAAGAAATTCCTTTCATTACAGGAAGATGCTACATCTGTGGATATCCACTCTCTCAGTAGACACAGCTACAGAGTGCTTATCTAACCATTTCAAATCAGCAACTTTAACAGTCGTTGTAAACAAGTGCTGATGAAACTTTTTCAGTGATGTGAATTACCTAAGTAAGGATAAATGAAATTGTTTTTGTTTTTTTTTTTAGGTTGTGCCTAAAAATTAATTTAATATATTTAACTTGTTGCCTAGAGATGTGGTTGATGCTTTGTCCCTGGAAAATTTCAGGGTGAGGCTGAATCAGGCCCTGGGCAACTTGATATAGCTGTGCATGTCTCTGTTCATTGCAGAGGAGTTGGACTAGATGACCTTTATTAAAGTTCCCTACTAACTCTTAAGGACTCTATGAAATCAGAATTCACTATGAATCATTCATAATACGTTTAATAAAATAAGATGAAGTCCTACAGTTTACAAGGAAAACAATAAGAATTTTGACTATGATGGTGATATCTTCTTTTCCTGCTCTGCGCTGTCATAACCAATTTGAACTTGAACAGATTTTATTAAATCAATTAAATTACAGAATATTCAGCAATACGTGTCAACTAATTCACAAATGTAATTGAATTGACTCTTTGCTAAACTGGGCCATTTATTTTCTAACTTCCCATTTAAATGCAGTAACATAAAGCAATGATGGTAGAAGATTATAGGGTTTTAGGGAAATACAAGGACTGCAACTTTGTGAAGGCAGTATTTGGCAGCAAAATTACTTGTTATATACATCAGCAGCTTAAGCTGTGTTTGAGACATTTCAAGAAATCCTTTAACTAAATGCCAAATCCATAGTCTCAATTCTCCTTGTTTTACTTTAAACATAGAATAGTTTTCTTGTAGGAAAATAAAGGTGTTTCTGTTGTCTTATCTTAGGGTTTTCTGTTGTACTGTTGAGAAGGAAGGTACTTGTTCAACTATTTAACTGAAGAGAATTTTAGAAGCAATCCCAAAACTCAACCTCTTCCAATGCTATTTTATGGGAAATCTTCATACAAAAATTCGTACTGGATTTCTGTTTTCTGTCTGACCCAACAGTTTCTGTAGCAAGGGGGACAATAACTGAGATTGGCTTTGGGTCTTTAATTTCTTTGGTTAATTCCCTATGTTTAGGTGTGGGGTTTTTTGTTGTTTTTTGTTCTTTTTTTGCTTTGATTAGTGCTTTGGTGTGTGTTGCTGGTTTTCTTTCTTTGTATGGCAGCTATTTTTATGTCGTGGTTGTTTCTTTGTTTTGTTTTATAAGAAGCTTCTAAGACTTAATATGACAAATATCCTTTCTGTAGAACTTTTGTAGCCAAATTGCAACAATCACTGAAAGATTGACATAAGACAGTATCTTGAGAATAACCAAATTTACTTTAGTAAAACTACAGTGTTGGAAGAAAGCATGGGCACTGTCTGTTGAAATTTTTATGCAGTAGTGAAGAACAAGTGGGCATACTCACCAATCAGCAAGATAAGTGAATGCCAAGTATTTTTCCAGTGCTGTACAATACGAAAAAGTTCCTCTAGCACAGGATATAATCTCCTGTATGCATACAGATCTATAGGTCAAACCTAGAGGAAAATTATATTTAGAGCTTTTGCTGCACGTTAAAGGACTGCTGTCAGCTTTGGTGATGGCTGAACTGGTTTAGTAGCTTATAGTCTAATTTGATGCTTGTGGCATCATAGCCAGGGATTTACATGTGATTTCTGAAAGCAAACTTGGAAAGATTGGTCTCACCTGTGTTTTGTACAGTAAAACTATAGGGACTTTAGATTGTACAGAGAGCTGGCATAGGCTTTTCTGAATGATAGAACATAGAAAAAATATTTTACAACTCCAAAATCTTAAGAACAAATATAGTCCTTATTGGTACTCTTGTAAGCTGTGGCAAAGAGTTGTCTGGGACTTTAAAATCAAAACGATTGCTCACTGTAAAGAAAGTTAGTTTTACTGTCCACATAGTAACATCAGACTTGATTAGAATAGCAGCACCGTGCTCCCTCCTGCATTGAAAGATTGAAAGCTAGGAGGGCTTACAGATGGACACAGTGAAATAAATCATTGGGCTGAGGTTTAATCCAGGTACTTCAGTACTGTGGGATTGTTTGTGAACAGAACCAAACTGTTTTATCCTTTTTTTTATTTTTTAAACAAGAATTTGCATTTCAGTATTGTACACAGACAAGCACTTTACTGCCTAGGAATGTATCAGAGGTGTATGAAATGATAATTCTGCTCTGTTCAAAAGCCATCAGTACTTCTCACTTGCATTTCTGGCAGGAGTTGCTGTAGTAATTTTTGTACTTCCATCTGGGAGCACAAAATACTTCATCATAGAAGAGGGAGTTTGATTTCCCCAAAAAAGGAAACTGACACACTTAGATGAAGGTACTGAAGCCTTGTGAAACTGCACTACAACCTGGTACATTTTAATTCATTTTCCACGTTTCCTGAAATGTTTCTACCTAGCCACACAAGGTAATCTTAGACAAATAGGATTTAACGTCTGATCAGTAATTGATGATACTATACTCCATGGTTTCCCTTATCCCAGTTCAGCAAGGTCATACAGGATCAGGCAGTTATTTGGTCTAATAAAAAAAATACTTATGGGAAAAAGAATATGATTATCAAAGCTCCATCAGTCATAACCTAAGGCCCAGTCCTCCAGTCTTGTCATCTACCAGCTCTGGTAGGATTTTTTTTGTTAAAATGTGTCTCTCTATATGAGGTGATGAGAAGTTTGCTGCTGCCTTTCTAGCACTGTGGTTACAAGTGCTGTCTAAATGAGTGCAGAACTGGTCTTCCTTATTTTCATTGGACTACCAAGTGTATGTATTTATTTAGAGTCAAACTCTACAGAGTCTTGGGAGATAAGAGTTATCTCTGGGATTCCAAAGTTATTATGCAACTTTTATAGTTTTTTGCTGTACTTTATTCACCTTAAGAATGTGCAGAAACTGATCGCTAAATTTTGCTTACAGCCTGATTTTGTCCCATTTCTTTTTTATGTATAATTTCTTATTGGGTATGTTCCAGTATAAGGGACTGTAACTCAATTACATAACTGTTAATGGAAGTACAGGGAACTATGTTGCAAGCTTATTAGCTTCACTTAGCTATACAAATTTGTGTTTGGTGAAAATGCAAAGATATCCATCAAGCTGACAGACACAAACCTTCATCATTTTCTGAGTGCCCTCACCCTTGTTCACTGACATTTATTGCATTTGCATTTATTATGCAAATCATTATGCATTTATTGCATCTGGCAGTAAGAAACCCCTCCAAACAAATTGGATAGCGTGGTAAGTTCTGTATCTTAGTTGAACGAATGGCAAGAAAATACACTGTGAATGCAAACACGAAATGTATGAATCTAATGCCTTTTAATAATAGCTTCCTGCCACGAGTGAATGATAGCAAGCAGATTAGCTTGAGGCACTTGCATCCAGTTAGTAATCTTAATGCTGAAAAGCTTTCTCCTCCTGACAGCATGGAATTGTTTCATAAATTTTTAAAAAATGTATAATAGGTGTTTGACATGAAAAATTAAGGGAAACTATTTAGAATTGCAAAATTAATTAAGGCTTTAAAATGTCTTCGCATGGTTATAGGTAGAAGCAGAGCTATTGGAATAAGGACCTAGGAAATTGCTTTTTGGAAAGGAGAAACATTAACAAGTTGCCTTTCCTAGATAGAGTTCTGCAGTAATGTTTCTGAGTTCAACTGCTTTTAATTCTTGATATTCAGCAGTGACATGGATGCCCTTCAGAAGCCTCACGTTTAGGATTTTTTTGTATTAAAGATTTTTGAAATGTTGATAGTTCCTTTTGGGTGACTTGAGGCAGCTGCTATTTTATGCAGCTTTGGGAAATCCCACTGACATGTAATTTCACATTTCCCACGTTATCTTTTACATGTCATCCAGTGGAAATAGCTCTGGAATCTCCATTAAGAAAACTAAGCATCCAGGGAAGTTTCTATATGTTGTTTAAGCTCTGCTCCTCCAGCAGAGGAACTGTTAATGACTTTCAGTCTAACAGCTCCAGTTTGCTCATCATAAACTTCCTTTGCAAAGGTGAGCAGTGCTGTTTTTGTTTACTTGGGAGAAACTGCAGCAGAGAAACAGAAATGGGAAGGTGATTCATCCAGGTTCTCTGAGTGATGTGGTCATTGGGTTTTGCTGTTTCCTAATGGCTAGTACCTTATTCACATAAAGGTTGGTTCAGAGGTGTGATTCAAGGAACACGTGCAGTCTTAAAAACAACAAATACTTTGAGTAAAAACATAATAACAAACAAACAAAATGCCCCAAAACTTCACATTGAGTTCTTTCTCCTTCATTGTCTTGAAAGGAGACACTGACATTTTTTCATTTCCACAAACTCTGTTTTTGCTCTGGTGGTTTGGTTCTTGGACAGCCTGTTAAAATAAACTTGTTCAACAGTTGTGAGAAGCTCTAGCAGCCAGCCAAGGAGCAGAAGTATATAGGGTCAACGATGGATCACAGCAGACACATTTGACCTGTGCTGATAGAATAACTGCTGGTTGTTAAATCTCAGTGTGATTGACTGGTATTTGTTTGTTGTTTTTTTTTTTTCCTTTAATTTAATTATAGAAAACCTTCTAGCTTTCTTAGATCTGCAGATGTTTAATAATGATACTTCTAGAGATAGGAATGCTGCTCTCCAAAGCAGTATATGGTAACAAATGTACCAGGAGAAGATCTACAAGTTGCACAGCTGCCCTAAGGCTTCCACAGGTTGCACTGATTGAGCTCACACAGGTGGTAGCACTTGAGTTTGCTTCTGTGAAGAACAGGAACCAAAGGGTGGGTTCTGCCTCTATCAGAGCTCTTTGTTGTTGTACTGCTGGGGCCTGAAGATTCTCTGCTTTATTGCCACAGGAGATGGCATCTCGGAAGTGCAGATCCTTCCTCCCTCTAGCTTACCAGACAGGCTCAAAAACTGCAAGAAGGTAAGAGGCTGGTGGGCATAGTGAGAAATTAACCATTTAGAAAAGCAAAATCCAAACCCAGCCTGACAGTGTGCAGTGGAAACCTCGTGGTGCTGATTCCCATTCACCCTGGGTTGGTAAGCAGCATATGTCTGCCAATAGGCCTAAAGGTTTGGAGGAATGTGTGGTAATGAGGGACATCCAGCTTCTTAATAACTCTTATATAAAAGCCTGTGGATGGCACACATTTGTTATTAATTGGGCATGCTTAAACATAAGTGTGGTTCAGCTAAATTTGGCTGGGAACAGCAGAAGGAATAAATAAGGAGGTTTTAAGGTGAGAGGAGTCTGCCTGGTTGTGAGATTGTGGATCGGGCTCAATGGGATACACTGAACTGTGGCTTAAAAGTGTTTTGAAAGCATTGTGAAGTTTGACCAGGAAAGTGTTTAAGCTTTGGTGCTGCCTAGAGGTTGAGCAGAAGGGTTAAGTTGCATTTAATTTGTCTGGAGAACTTAGGCACTGCATGCAGGAGGTGCTTATAGACAGTTGCTCTTCTGAGACTGGGTGCTTCCACATGCTCTTCCTGTTCCAGCAGTTTCTCTGGGTACCACTTCCCTTGCTGTAGAGGAGCAAAGCCAGTGGCATTACCTTCTCTGTTCCACTGAGCTGCTGTTGGCTTATGCAAAATCCCGTGTATTTTAAATTTATTCCTTATATGCTCTAGTTTAGAAGTAATAATAATGCTGATGTCTCTGTTTGTTACACTTACAAATTACAGCAGGCTTCTGAGTGGAATGGCTGAGTGTGTCCCCTTTCTTGCTGCTGGGGTAGTAGGAAAGTCATGGTTTGTCACGTTATAGCTGTGCTTGGCCAGAGCAAGGAGGGAGAGGAAGCTGGCAGCACTGCACAGCCTGCAGCTGGGTCCTGGCAGCACTGAGTGCATGCTGAGGCTCTGGATGGCTCACCGTGAGCCTCAGACAGATGTCTGCCTGTTCTCAAGGCCTCTCCTCACTGAAGGTCAGAGCTTTTCAGAAACTGGGTCAGGTACACTAAAGTGTGGGTGGGAGAACACAAGTCACTGACTGCACAGTGAGAGAGGCAGAGTAAAATTTATCCTATCTTGTTCTATGCTTATCCTGCCCCCAAAATCTTTTTCCATGGAATTTAAAGCATGATTAATGACTGTAGCCTAGCAACAGATTTGAGAAATGCTTTTTCTTTATGTAAGTCTACAACAGGTGAAATTTGGACTTTTGTCTCTGCCCGTATTTCAGGCTGATTCGGGCCATTGTTCCACTAAAATAACTGTGAATTTAATCCTAGGTTAAAAAGAACTGGGCTATACCAAAGTGTGAACTGCCCTCCTACACAGAGTTTGATCCCAAGTGTACAAAAAAAGCCATGGTATCTATGAACCAGCCAGCTGTGCACTAGTCAAACTCTGAATGATGTGCTGTCCCACAGGTCTCACTTTGAAATTAGCAGAGGAGTCAGGGAGGCTCCTATAGTAACCTAATTAAATCTGGCCCTAAATGGTCATTATCAATATCAACCAGTGTCTTTTCAGGATGGAAGACTTAAGAAATAATGGTATGAAACCTATTGAGGAATGTATCTAGACCTAAGGAAAAATTGAAAGCTGTGCTAGTTAATCATTTTGGGAATGTGGAGACTTCTGCACTGTAAATCCATTATCTAGTTATTCCTATATATCAAATGCCAGTGCAGGCTCTTCTGAGGGTTGCCATTATACAGAAATGAGCAAATATATTCGTAGATGAATCTGTGGTTTTACAGCAAGATTGATCTACTCCTTCCCATTCCCTCCAACGTGATTTATAGTGAAACTTCACCAGAGTAACATCTTGGGAAGAACACTGAGAGCTGTGGAACTCTCATGGAGTGCTCTGATTCACTGGAGTGATTGCTTTCCTGCTGCTGCTGAGTAAATCACACATTTAAAACAAAGACAAAGCTGAGGTGTCTCAGTCTCTGTGTTTGGTTCTGCTGGATTGTTTTTTAACCATTAATATTTTTGCGTGTGTGATTGTATTTTGTCTGGCACATGAACATCCAACTCCTTTTCTTTAGGCTAACTTGATTGTAGTTATCTTTGTAGTGGGAACATGAGGAAATACATTCCATTTCTCCTTGTTGAATCTGCATTAGTGGACACAAGTGCTGCTGTAGTTACGGTCTTCTGCGTATAAAGGCACAGCTGACATGTAGTTCAGTTCCTTTCTATGACAGCAACAAAGCTGAATGGCCTATTTCAGTATCAGGAATCCATTTCAAAAAATAACAGAGATGGCTCAAAGAGATCCTAGCTACTACATGTTCACCTAGTGCCACGGTTCCTACTTAAATCAACAAATGTTGAGATATTCTGACTGCTTCTGTAGTTTGTTTTCTGTCTAAGCTCACTGTAATTCCATAATGTATTTCTTTCTATCTGTCCTTTATGAGAAGAGATAAGAAGAAAAAATACTGTAAATATTCTCCAGTTATCCTCTGCTTAGACTTTTTTAATGAGAGTGCACTTGGGAGGATCTGCTGTTCTGAACCAGAGCTGATCAATAATGAAACATACTGGGGCTGTCTGTTCTTTGTCTCCTTGAATATCTCATCCCTTGGGCTACTCTTCCTAGAAATGACAGCAAATTAGGTTCCAGATAATTGTGTTGCACCTTAATAGTTAAAAGCTCAGGGTGAAACATAGAAATTCAGGAGACAGTGTTTTCTTTATCTGCTTTTGATACAAATATTGTGTAAAAACTCTACATCTTAGCATTCGATGAATGAATCTTCTCAGGTACACTTGATGAATCTCCAAGTCTGCTTCCTTTGTCAGTTTGTCAAACCATCTGTAGCAAATAAAATGTTGTGCTTTGTCCAACCTTCCTTACATTTACTGGAAGAACAATCAAATGATGTTTATTGCTTCCTGTGGGCTCCTGAAACTATCTGAAGTTAGATAAAACCTGTTTACCTTAAGGGATAGAAAGAGGAGTACTAATTAATCTCTAAAAATCCAGCCTCCCTGCTGGTGAAGCACAATGACAGTGATACAATGACAGTTGAATACTTATGTGCTTTCTGTGATTTTAATCATGGAAGTTTCTTAGAACTGAAAGCAGTTTGTCTGCTGCTCAGGTCTGCACTGTAGGAACCCATGATGAAGCTACAGAAAGCAGATACCCAAGAATGTCTTTCAAGTAGCTTGCACGCTGAGCTTCAAATTCATCTCTGTAATCATATCTGTGTACAAAATGGAATATAGAACATGTTTTTGCTTTTTCTTTTTAAAATAATATTTCCTGTAAAATAGTCACCTTACTTCCTTCTAAAAAGATGGGAGCGGTAGGTGGGTACTTCATATTTCAACTTATGCATGCATGCTTGCTGCTTTTATTCTTCCTTCCATTAATTCTCTCAAGATTTGGCACAATGAGGGCATTATATAAGACTAAATCATTCTCACATAATTTTGAGTGGATGCCTTTCATAAGTACTGAGTGCCTATCATGACTATTAAGTAAAAATGAATCACTTCCTTTTTACAGGGAAGCTTTCAACCTAACATTTTATGTAGTTAATTGCCACAAACCAAAATAACCTTTCAATCTCTCTGAATTTTCACAGCTGTTAACTGAAGGAAACAACCCACACTGATAAAACAGAAACCTAAGAATTTCTAAAAAGAAATTACTCCCCACTCCAGCTTCCTCTTTTAGCATGAAGTCCAGCTCATTTTTGCTAGAACGTTAGCACTTCTTTGTAGAGGGAAATCTGAGTATCATCTAAAGGGCAGAATTAGGAAGAACAGAGGAAGGACAGTATGAATGTAAAGATGATCCTTCAAAAGCATGGAGAGCAGTTAACAGGTCAAGAAACTACACTGTTGGTAGAAGCTAGCAGACTGAATAGGTTCAAGGCTCCACAGTTCAGTGACAGAACTGCAAAGAGCTCTCTCTATATTTTCCAATAGACAGGGAAATTCAGGGATGTATGCTGTGCATGTTTTTACGCTGAGACAATATCAGTATTACAAGGCAGGGTTAGTATATGAAATGAGAATCAGCAAATAGAGAAAGTAGAGTCAAAACTGGGAGAAAAGTTCATTTCTGATCCCCTGCTGAAAATACAGGAGAGCCAGTGCAGGGAACGGTAAGAGGCTATACAGACATGTAGAAGGCAGCTGGGGCTGCAGGCACAAAACCCAGGTATGCTGGAGAAGAATTTTTTTTTTTCCCATCTGCTACACCCTTCCACTGTATGGTGGTTACTGCCTGCAACAAGAGTGCGGTCCTTGCTTTGAGCAAGACAAGAGCAAGAGTGAAGGGCCTGTGCTGGAAGAAGGTTGTGTGGTAACAGTGGACTGGCAGCTGGAAGACATGGAAAGATAGAAGAGGGTGGGTGGAAGTCAGAAACTTGCTGGGCAGCCGTGGTAAGGAGGAAGAGAGAGGAAATACTGAGAAGCAGAGAGCAATATTTACTAAACATCAAATGAAGTGAACAGACCTGGTGAGCAGTAGAGGATCTGGGGCTGGCAAGAAGGACACAACTAAAATATTCTTTAAAAAATAGCATAGTAAATTATCAATGCAGAAACAAAAATCCATTTTTGGCAAATGTAGGAACAAGAAGTGTGGGATATAGTCAATATTTTAAAAGACCAGTGGATGGCAGCATATTTTTGCTACGGTTGTCGTGCCATATGTTCTGGTTGCAGCTCATATGCTGACTTGAGCATCACATGTCAGACACAACATGGATTTATTCTTGGGACAAGTTAACAGCAGCTGCAAAGACTTGTGATTTTTTTTTTTTTTTTGTAGAGTTTGCATTTGGTTTTGCAGAGACAGCAGTAACCACTATTGTAGCTGTCCCATGCTGAGTCATTTGGGAGATGAGCAATGTATTTCACTCCTATCCTTACAATGGATAGAAGTGTATCATGAAAGAGGATAATATAATGACCAAGCTGTACCCACCATCTAAAAGTTTATAGGAGAACAAAACCTCAGAAAGTCACGTCTACAGAATCAGCCTAAGAGCATCTAATTTTATTGGTTTAATGTGAGCTTGGTCTCAAAATTAATATTCTGGTTCTGCTATGAAGTTGATAATTTCTTCCATAAGTTGGGGTGTAAACTGTAAAGAAAATAAATCTCTTGAGATATGAAGTTATACATGAAGAATAAAATTGGGTCCCAATTCAGGCTACAGTGTAGCACCCATCCATCCAAAAACTGGTGAGCACGAGGTAGTTAAAGATGTATTTTGTTGTGTTTATTTTCTTCAAGTTGGAGGAAAAATCTGACAAGCCATAATAGATTTGTCTGTTCATATTTTCCTATGTATGTAAATTTCAAATGAGAAAGAAAACATATACATTTTAACAGTTTATTGGAATTCTATCAAATTTACAAATTGGTGAAAATTACAGGTCTTGAAAAACGTTTCCTTCTATCTCATGTTCTCTGAAGCAAAACACTTGATGCAAAGCACACCTGACATCTGACTAGCATATACCTTGGAGGTTTTCTATGTAGTCTTCACTAAAGTGTGCTTATCAAATGTTTTGCAGCACCAGAGCATGAGTTCCTCCATCAGCTTCAAAACCTGTGAACTATGTACTCGTAATCAATGCTTTTAAAAAAAGGACATTGCAAATACAAAAAATAAGGGGGTATTAGCAGTCAAGGTTCTTCTGGAGATATTACATTGCTTTTGGTTTTGAAATGTTTATGAAGAGCAGCACACAAGAACATGGTAATCATTTCAATTATCTCAAGCTCCTAAATTTAAAGAGTGTTTGTGGGGGAAAAATAAATAAAGGATCCAATTATAACAAACTGATATTTGTACAACTAAGTTGGAAACAAAGCATTTCATTAGTGATAAATGCACTGAAAATTGAGATATAAGACAAACTCTTGTTTGTCCACTTGTCAGGTGTGTGCTGAGGCTTCCCCTTCCAATTACTAGCCGTTTAGTACAGCACAATAGGCGTTTTAAAATTAACGTAGAAACTGGAATGTTTTTTCAGTTGTAGCACATTTCATCTGAGATGATTACCTTGAAAGGACCTGCAAAGGGAATGCGAAAGCAGTGATTTAAAGGCGCTCTAATTTTTCACTTAAGAACTCTTCCACGCTGTCTGTATTCCACTTGAGGATGCTCAGTTCTTCTGCAATGTTCCCACTGTCGTCCAGCAGCTTCAGTACAGGGTCAGAACCACGCACATACTGCAGACAGAAACACGTCAGTTCCCTTGGGCCAGAAAATGCATTCTCCATTTAAATCCCTAATGTTTATTTACATCGGTTAAAGATGTTAAATCAAGAAGAGAAATAAGCTCAAAGGTTAACACCAGGAAGTATGAATACTTAAAACCAGAGTGCTAAATGAAATCAGGAGTATTCGAGAAAATGTAGGCGAGATAACTTATGCTATGAAACCAACCTCAGATTAGGAAAAATCAGAACATCCCATACTGAAGCTTTGTTGTTCCTGATAATGGTTACTTAACGCTGTAATTATTTCAGTGCCATGTATTTTGTTCTGTGTTTATGAATGTTGCTGATAGAATGCTTACCAACAATATATTCTACTTTTCTTGATGAAAATATCCACATAAATCAATTTATGCTTATGAGATCCTTTTGCTTGTTCTCTCCTGTTACTGTTGCCTCCTCTGACCAAACTTAAAGGAGTAGGTGTGAAGGAAGAACAACGAAGGGGAAATGCCCAGGTTAAAGCTGTAGAGGAGAGAAGCTGCAGGCTGCCTGGGGGCAGTGTTTACAGCTATGGAGGGGATACTTTATTGCCCGGTTCTCAGGGATGAGGATGAGAGGAGAAGGTATGTAAGGGGCCAACAGCCTCATTCAGCAGGAAATTAAAACACAGTGGTTAAAGAGCGGCAAATGACCTGGAGCAGAGTTGCTTGTCTTTAACAAAATGGGTAAAAAAACCAGCGTCAGTTCAGACTTCTAACTTGCAATTAATGTTAAAGAGGGCAGTGGAGGAAAAAGTTAAGAGAAGGTTTGTATGTATCAGAGATACCTTGTTCTCCTTGGCCTGCTATGTAATCTAGTGCATGGGCAGTGAGACAGCACTGTAAGGCTTGCATGAAAATAAGGTATTCTGCTTCAGCTGAAGCAGCTCCAGTTTGATTTTTTCAGTCAAGCAGCTAAATAATTCTTCTTATAGAGTCAGTGGACTTTTTTATTTAACAACTTTAGAATCTTCTGGTCACTCAAACAGTGCAAAGGTGTACTGTCAGTTTTTGATGTAATTACTTTCTTGCCTACTATTGTGCTCTATTTGTGCCTCCTAAGTTTTGTGGGTAGTGCTGGTAATCTGAAAACTGACTGAATCCTCAAACATGTAATGCAAATAAAAGCTTTTAGCAGTACTGTAAAGATGTAGCCATGTAAAGTTACAGAAATATTTTACTAGGGGTGTTTTACTGTACCCTATTACAGAACTAACCTAGTTGGCTTCAGTTAATGAAGCTAGCAGCATCTGTAAGTGGTTTTCCCAAAACCTCGTAAAATAAATACCAGATTAATTTGTACAATTTTTTTCCCCCAATAATGTTTTATACCAATTGTAGTATAGACTGCTTTGATGTTCCGAACAGCAACAAGTTTAAAATAGAAATGAAACATTCAGATATACAGGAGAGAATGCTTTTGAAAGAAACTGGAGGATACATATGAATACGTGAGACAGACAGAGGAAATCTGCTTTAGATGGAATCTGCTGCTGAGAAGACAAATTGCTTATTTCAGCCATGCATAGCTATGAAGTGACTCCAGATGGTGCCATTTGGTGAATAGAGATGAGAGTACAAAGATGTGAGAATCAAGATGTATATCTGTGAAGTACACTCCAAGTTCACATAGGATTTTAAGTTTTACACGAGAATTTGAACTGAAAAAAGTGCTTGAGCTTAAGGCAGTGTGGCTTATGCAGCTTTTCCTATATGCAAGTCATAGGTAACGCCACTCAGTGTATGCAGTCCTTTAAAGCTGGATGTTGGTTGGAAAGCTAAAGTAAAACAGGATCAAAACAGACAGGAAGATCTGAGAGGAAGGGGAAATATCCCAGAATCTCTGAATGTATGGAAATGACAGCTGGATTAGAAAATAAAGGAAGAACAGATTGAGAGAATAGGAATTGAAAGCATGGCAGAATAAGCTCAAGTAAACACAAGATAGCCACAGAATCAGGTCAGAATGCAAGCATTCCTAACATTCTTTAAACATCTGCTTTTACTTAAGGGTTCCAGTATATCTTTTATTGGATTTAAACAGAATAACAAACAACCCCTCACCAACAAAGAATCAGTACCACTGCTTAGCAATAACCCAATTAGCATTCGCTGCAGAAATTTGGAAAGATCTATATTGGTAACACAAGTACATCCTCTGCTGAAGGATTATTTCATCAGCAAATAAGGACGCTCCATAAAAGGGCTGTTTCTACCACATTTAATTCTTCTTAACCCCCAAAAACCACAAGAACTCTTTGGTTATTACTTACCTTGATTTGCAGTCCCCTGAAGAGTTTAGGCTTATCACTCCTGACAAAAGCTACAATGTGGGGAAAAAAAATAAAGAGAATCAAATTTTCCCGTGGAAAAGGGCTTTAGAAATTAATGGCAGAATTCTCAATATCTTCACAAAACCAATAGTACTTAACAGCATGCCTAAGGAGGAATCTATTTTTACCAGTGTTCCAAACAAGCTTGGACTTTTCCTTGGACAGTATTGCAACTGTGTAAATCAGTTCACCTGCACAGGCAGCTCAAGTCCTCAGCAGAGCCACGTACACAGACACAGATGTGAAGGAAGTCATCAGAGCAGTCAGATTCTGACTGAAGATGAGCTCTGTGAGGGAGGATACACGTGAAACTCATGCCCTCAGTGTGCTGCACATAGGCAGCAGCATGGGTGGAAGGGCACCAAGGAAACTGTGGGAAGAGGTGTTATTCTTGCACATGAGACAAACAATTTTGTCTTACAGAGCTCTCCAAGGTTACATGCTGAAAATCAGTGTGGAAACAAGAAGAGAAACTGGTATCTCCTCTTTTCTTGAAACCTCTAAAAGAAAGCAGTCAGCTTTGCAATGGACTCTGTGACCTGCCATGTAGCTCCACAGAGAGGCTGGCTGCTGATGGACAGATTCTTCACCTGAACTACTGGTCAGCAAATGAGTGCTAACGGCTGCACGGACCCTGTGTGCCTACAGCACACCATCCTTGTGTTAATGTGAATTTTAAAAAGAATACTGACAGCGTGGCTTATTTACGGACAAAGTGAGTGTAATCCTCTACTTGCAAATACTTTAGCTTAATGAATGTATGAGTTGCAAAAGTATCTTAAATTTATTTAGAAAATAGCTTAGTCTTCATTTCTCATTACACTCAGGTTAGACTACAGGCTTAATTTAGTATCAATAGTGACATTAAGTGGATTCAGGCTGCTCCTGTGGTATGCCAGCAGTCTCCCTAAGGAAGAACACTGTCAGCATGGATTGACTCTCACAGAGGTGCTGGCTGCATGTTAAAGCTGCCTTTTCAAGGTTAGACAACAACGCATCTCCTGTGAATTGCAGCATGTCCATCTGCTGCATGGAGATGAGTGCAACCTCAGGACTAACTCCTCACACTGCCTCACAAAATGTAGTGCTTTCCTCAATAATTGTAAAGATGTCCTCTGACACCTTTATACCTTTCTCTATATTACTGAAGACAGTAACCTTAACATTTTCTCAGTGCATATATATAGAGCAACATTTTTTTTCTTCAGTCATCTACTGTGCTCCTGGTACAGAATAAAATCAAATACTCTGCTGGCTATACCAGCCACTGTGCAGCATAAACAAGTTCAAAACAAAATGGCACAGTAAGCTGCTAGAGAGACTGGTACCTGAAGAAGAAAGCTTGCTTCTCTTCTTTCTGGAGAACTTTAATGTCACATTGCAAGCTGTACTCACAGAACAACTTCAAACAGCACTAAATCACCAGTACTTGCTCACACACTGGAGTTCAGCTCTGATATAAATTCACACTGAGGTCATTTTCAGACACAGTGTTTCCCTATGTCCCTACGAGCTGTTAGGGCTCTGATAGCCAGGTACAAAAAAGGTGGCCATGTTTTTCAAGTCCACGGTGAATTGAACTGTTGCATGGGGATTTTTCCTCACAAACTGAAAAATCTGAGGCTGAAATCACTGTGTAGAACTTCATGTGAAAAGGAGGTTTTAGGAAACTGAGTCAATTTAATTGCAAAACTCAAAGAGAAACAGTAAGATGGCACAGTAAAACGGAGCCTCGGAGATAGATCTGGACTGTGGAACTCAACTCCCTCAGAACAGCCTTCAGGGGTTAGCTCAGGCTGCATCGCTTTCAGCCTTCAGCAGGTATGAGGACTGGTTAACTGAGTGACAGATGAAAGCTCACTTGGATGTGAGTGGCTGCTTGCTGGCTGCAGTGTTGGAGCCAACAAGCTCATAAAACGTGGACAGAATTAGGTGAAAGAAGAAAATATTCTATGGGCTGTTGCATTTTGTCACTGTAAAAGTAGCTATTACACGTTTGTATCAATATCAAATATCTAAATCTTCTGAAAGCTGATGCGCTATGGAGCATTTTTCCTGAAACTTTAAATATATGTATGTATGGGAACTGCTGAATCATGGCCTGAACCACTGATTGGTCACCTGAGGTGAGAACTGAGTCAGCCACGGGGCCACAGGTGAAGGTGATATACCTGTGTGATTGGAAGGGGTGGAGCCTGACTCCACCTCTCCCAAACCCCATTTAAGGGCTGACCACCGCCAGGGAAGGGTCTCTTCTCGGAGATCCCTCCCACATGGAGTCTACAGCGAGCCTTTATCATCCAAAAGGTGAGCCATCTTCTTTTGCATTACTATTTGTGTATATAGACCTACTTAAATATACCTTTTTTTTTTTTTTTTTTTGAGTACCATCCTTGGGAATTATTTACCTTACACTGGAACAAAATAATCTTCTGTTAGTGGCACATTTATTTCTAATGCTCATCATAGTGACTGTTGATATTAGTCACTTGAATTTCTATGATGTAACTAAGAAAAATATATATACTATAATTTCTACATTCTCAGTTTTGGAAGCTGATTTAAGAAAGTAATATATTGACATGCATTAAAAATACACGTTATCCCACCAAAACCAATTTTTCCACACGATCAGGCTCTAAGCTGAATACACAGCTTTGGAATAGAATTGATGGAGTCAGAAGTGAGATGCGAATCATGCACAACTTTTGTGAAGTGCAGCTGTGGGCTTATCCTGCAATATGGTGCACGCAGTCTCCTGTCTGCACTGCCCCAACTCTTGCTAAGGCTATTTGCATGTCTGTACACCACTGTTTAATAGGTTGATGCTTAATACTAAAATCCTGGACATCTTCCAATTTTCCTCTGCCCATAGTGGCTTCAGAAATTACACACTGCACAGAAAAAGTATTTAATATAATTCGTTCATGGGTGAGTGAGAAAGGCATTTTCCACTTTGATTTCTGCAAGACCAACTCTGAGCTTGGTGCCATGATACTATTTTTGGTGAATTAAACACCAGAGTAGAAGTCAGAGCTGTTCTACTGCCTGCCTTGCAACTGTCCTGTCACATAACGTTAAGAAAATCACTTCACCTTATGCTGTTACAAAACACATGCAATACCAAAGCATATGCCTTCTGTTGGAAGGCAACCCTGAGGTGAGGCTGCACAGCAGACCTGACTGCCATTCTGATCAACTACAGCAAAAGGTCAGACTGCCGAGCACAAGACAGCATACTGGCTTGTCCAAGGCAATCTGCTTAATGCACGGAAGGGAGAAAAGGATCAGATGTGTACAGACATTTCAAAGCCTGTTGAGTGCCAAGCTGTTATGCAAAGACAGGTCACACCTAGCATCACACAGTGCTTTTAAGGACCTGGGAGCAGCCTCTGCCTACATACAACACAGAAACCTACCACTATCGTCCCTTTGTTTTGATAAAGCTTGGAAGTGAATCTACTGGAAGTAAGACCTAGAATCCTCAATGGAGATTACTAAAGAACTGAAGAATCACTCACATTCAAACTGCAAGTCTATGTATTTGCTGGCAGATACCTGTGCTGTTCTCTCTGAAGTAGAACATACTGGAGGAAAGCTTACTGACCCCAAATGGGCATGACTTCAGAGTAAACTGCAGATATGTTTGGCTTAAGTCCTTTGTGAAAAGAATTGTCTACTTTTAGCATACTAAGGGCACAACCCAGATTACTAAGGATATCTACATTCAGAAATACTTGTATTATTTAGTTTCGTGCTTTAGAAGGAAAGATCTCCTACTTGATCTGTAAGTGCAAAAAAAAAAAGTGAAGCTAATCTATTAGTACTTGAATGAGAGTCAAT
Organism: Cyrtonyx montezumae; assembly: GCF_038088225.1. Taxonomy (NCBI): domain Eukaryota; kingdom Metazoa; phylum Chordata; class Aves; order Galliformes; family Odontophoridae; genus Cyrtonyx; species Cyrtonyx montezumae. The sequence goes on from NW_027071825.1 coordinate 13,702,458, forward strand.
ATATGTAGCAGTAGACTCTCACACTTATCTTCAAACAACTACGCACACAGATGAGCATTTTTAACCTTGTCCATCTCGACACGCATCAGAAGGAATATAACAACCTCAGATCAGAAAGGGCTGGAGGAGATTAAAAAACATACTGCCCTATTATATCAGTTGCAGATTTCATTCCAGAAAAGCACAACAGAGGTTCTAGTTAGCTATCATCTTCAGCATCATGTCAGCAATAAATTCTTGTTGCACGTTTTTTCCTCCTGGTAAGCTACAGCATGTCTTCCAGCAAGAATCTAATATGAACTAGTGTCTTCCAGTAATGCAGAAGTCTACTTGTTCAAACTTTCAATCCTTCTGCTATTGTTTCAATTTATTCCACTGCTTAGCACCTCTCTATGTATGTTTTTGTAGCTATTCATCCAACTTTTGAAACTCAACATACTCTTCTCAGTTGATTCATCAGAACCTTTCAGCTACTAAACTCTTAACACTGCTTACAGATAAACAACTTTGCATCACAGTTAAAGTACACTAAAAATGCTGATCACTAAAGAGCAGCAACATACTTTTTTAATGAAAGTGACTATCCCTCCTACCCATGATTGCTGCACCGAAGAGGTCTTTAATTGGTCAGGGCAAAAAAAATGTCAGTGCTCCGAGAGCAACATCAGAAAGGAATACTTCTGTCAGTAAGGAGGAATGCTGCAAAATCAGTATCAAGAACGATTTACTCCTAGAAAAATATTTCAATTCTCTGTGATGCACTGCAGTGGGTCACATAGTAAAATACTAGCAATAGAAAACACATCAGCTATTACTATTTCTTAAAAGACTAATGTTTTATTGAATCATGATTCTGCATGGTACCTTGTATATACACCTGATTTTAAAATTCAGAAGTAAGAAACACTAAGTGTATACAAAATGCTACAGGGAATAACTGATCTCTTACTGTCACACATGGGAATCAGAAATGTCAGAAATGAAGACATCCTTCAATCTGAAGTATTTATTTAGTTTTTATGTTTGTATATAATCTATTTATAAAATATTATGATGGAATGATGGATGCTTCTCACTAGAATATCCTACATTGCTTAGCAAGAATTTTACTTTTGCGCAAAAATCTAAGATTTAATATTATACTAACTTTCAGATTTCTGTCACCAGTATGTAAGAACTGCAGATAAAGGTACCCCAGGAAATAAGTGATCTCACCTAGAAGGCCCTGAACAAACTATGTTCTAGTGCCTATAAGAATTCCCTCACAGCTGCAGAACTTGAGCATTACAGCAGAGTGCTTACTGACTCCCTGAAACCAGAGGATCTAATGTAGTTGCGTGTTGTGTGAGTTCAAGGATGAAGGACTTTCTGTAACATCTGCTGGGAGTGCATTCATTGTGTAACTACAAGTCACACAGAGAAAGGTCAGAATTATTCTCCTGATGAACAAAAAGAATGCCAAGATGAGAAAGAAACGCTCAGTGAAAAAAGCCAGCCTAATTCAGTTCTGCTAAACACAGTGGAAAGAAGTGGAGTGTAGACATTGTGATCTTGTATCTCATCATGAACAGAGCAGGGCTGCCACTGAAAAGGCAACTTCAAACAAACATACCACATTAGTCACCAACCTACCCAATTTTGTTTTCTACCTCAGAGCCCTAGTTTTATGCGTGTCAGCCAAAAACTGTTACACTGTCTGTGATAGCTGGTATAAGAAGATATTGCTTCTGCTTCATTTAAGAGTCTTGTCACTTAGATTTTCAGTGTCCTACTTTGATGGAACAATAAATATTTAAAAGCTGTATTATAAGGAGCAATTTCAAAACATATGTGTTTAAGGAATTATTTTTTACAGTACAACACTTACAATGCAGCAGTTTGTTCTTTGGGGAGACTGAGCAGGAAACAATACCTTAGTACTGAACATACTTTAGAGGTTTACAGGCATGTAAGCTGTTACCTGACTTATCATGAGAAGCTTTACTTAAGAAAGATAACAGATATCCTTGGCCATACTCATAAAAGCATTCAGCAAGCTGTAGTGGTATTGCAAAGAATAATTCTAGCTAAAATAGTACATTCTACTTCTTCTAAAAGTTTTCTAATTATGCTTTTAAATTTGATCTTAACTTCCAACCAGTTGCAATAACCCTAGCAGCAAATCTGGTTGCAAGAGACTTGGATTAGGTAATGACAGAAACTGGAGAGCAAAGAGAAAAAGGCCTGTTCCTCCTTCTTTTCTTTTTACTGTCATAAAGAGAAAAATTGGTTTAGATAAACAAGGATAGAAAGGCAAATTGTTAGCATCTGTAAGTTTTTCCTTTGAGCTTTTTGAGGATGTTTTACAGTGCACATGGAGCAGTTGGGAATAGTTTTAAGTTTACTGAGTTTGAATGGATGTGGGGATAACACGGTTACCTCTACTAACACAAGTTTCCTCACACCAGAACAAGCAATTAAATTAGTTCTTGTTTTTGTGTTTTAAACAGCAGGAAAGAGAGAAGATTTTTCCTCCAGCCTTGTGGTCAATTAATGAAACTGTGCATGGGTAGGAGTGGGAGGAGGGGAGTCCAAAGCAGCATAACTTATGCTGACTGCAACCTGGTTTTAAATCCTTTTATTTCTTGTACTTCAGACCACCTTCAATTAAGGTGATACTAATACTGGCCATGCTAGATGGGAGATGCACTTTTTGTGCATTTTTATTTCTAAAGCTGTATTAGTTCTTCTCTACATCCAACTGACATTAAGCACAGTATTAGGAACTTCATTACTGGAAAAGAGTACTACAACCCCATAAGCTCTATTCCTAAAAAATTCCACGTTGAAATTTCTCACAGATGTTTTTTCCAAAAAATTCCTCCTACTACACACTGATGATACTCATTTTCCTTCTACTCTATTATGTTTTGCTCACTTTAGCTGACTGTCATTATCCAGTGACAAAACAATTATACTGCAGCATCTGTGAAAGGAAAGCAGTTCCATAAGCACACTACATAATTTCATCTATCAATTATTGGAGTCTCAGGTCAGTACAACTTTCATGATATCATATATGCAATTTATGACTACTTGTAGTAGCACTTAAAAGTACATTTTGCCATTTTGCTGCCAACAGTATTTTGAAGAACAGTAGTGGGTTTACTTACCCTGGACTTGAGGGAACCTTCCCAATTTTCATCCACATACTTCTAGGACAGCTCCTGCATAAAGCTGCAATAAAATATAGAAGCTGTTAAGTGTAAACTACTTGTTTGCTTACGATGTATCAGTATCAAATCTAATTAACTGATAATGAAATATTTCATCTATTTGTCTTTGAGAAGAACGTGAGGCTGGGCTAACCTTGATGCTTGCACTTAGACATCAATCACCTTGGTCAGGAACCCAGATTCACTGCTCTTGAAACAATGTGTAAGTTCACTTTGGTTATGTAAAAGGTAGCATCTCAATAAATATATCTATATCTTGTATAAGGTCACAATTTTAAATTTTGGTTTTTTCAACATGCAATGGGCTTCACAGCATGGTGAATCTTATATTAAGCTAGCAGCAGATTTTTCCTGCTACTAAAACAGAGCTTCCCAATGTAAAGCTTGGCATGTTTATCTCAGAAATAGCCATCGATACTGTTTACTAAATCGATACTGTTTACTGTTTACTATTACTGTTCACATCCTTCTAGCTGTGGAACTCCTACTGCTTAAGAGGAGCTGTCAGAAAAAAGCTTGTTAAATACTCCTACTTCAATCCATTACATTCTATAAACAATGAACACCTCTGCTCCCGCTTTCTGATAGCAGTGTTTTCATAACAAATGTGAAAGTCCAGACAGAAAAAAGTAATGGTGCTATAATGTTTGACTTAACCCGCAGAGACATGTAATTAAAAATATGCTTTCACTTTGAAATTTAATAAGTGCTAACCCTTCTGAAAAAGGAGTGAAAACCAGACATGACATGCCAGAAATCTCAAAGCGAGACAATTTCATTAAGATTTCATCCCCCATCCATGTTGGCAGTTTGGGCAGCCAGGGAATGCATCTGCAGTTCAGAAAATGAATCTTCTGATTTCCGGTTCAATTCAGTAGTGGTGTAAATACCATGGATGGGAATATATGAAACACTCTACTCATCTGCAAGGAAATTACAGCTTCTTGCCTGACCTGAACGAATCAGTAATCATAACTTCCACAGGAAATGAAACTAAAAATACTACACTGCAGGATCTGTGGAACAGCCTCTCAGAAATTAGCTTAACTGTGTGCAAGATTTTCAAGTAACCGTTAGATTTAAGACAAAAAATACAATTTGACTGTTAAAACCCAGGATTATCAAACAATACTTGAGAGATTAAAAATACAATTTTTAAGTTTTTTCATCTCTAATTAAAATATTTAAAAGGCACAGATCATCTCAGATACTACTTTGCATAATTAAATTCCTCTGCATTGAAACCATGGAAGTTTTAAGATGGAGAAGTTACATGCACTGAATAGCAAGATTCTGAAATTAACCCGTGCCTCCATTCATTATTCTTTTAAAAGCATTCTAACAACAATCAGCAATCCTACAGTCAGATATTACTTCACATGCTTGCTAATGCACTGAGCATTTCTCCTGGTTCTACACACTGACAATTACTTGCATTTTTCTATAAAGAATTAGTATAAAGAAATAGAGGGGTAATAACCTTTTTCCATCTGTTCACTGACTGTATTCTTTATGGGCACAAAGTAGTAAGCACAGCAAACTTAGGGCAATGGTAACATCAACATTTTTCAGTTCTCTTTACTGCAAATAATTCTTCCACTTCATTTTTCCTTTTAAATAAGGATTCCTATGGAAGCAATATCATTGTGAGAATCTAAAACATAAGACATCACGTGATTAAAGAATGCTCCCACTTCCTAACTGCTAGCCAGTAACTGACAGAAATATAGTTTTAGCACAGAAAACAGTGCAATTGTTGATGCTTATATTTTGAGTTTCTATCTCTGCTGTAACTGAAGCCCAACTGTGCTACTACATAAAAAAAAAAGGTTCAGATTCATGCTGGGACAAGCAGCTGCTCTCTGGATGGCTAGACAAAAAAAAAAAAATCAATTGACTTCCTCTGTAAATCGAACAAAGGTGTCTTTTGCAAGAAACACAGGTTGATTTGCATCTCTTCGAAAGGGCACAAGAGAATACTTGTGAACATCTTCTGCCCCTGCTATTCCAACGTGTCCAGAGCAGACTGCTCTCAACTTTTTTGATTGCTTCCTTGTGAAGGCATCGACTGTGTTCAAGTATGACTAAGAATGATGTGTATCATCCAGTCTGGAGGCATACAAACACGACGAGTCAGTTCATCACACAATGCTTAACTTTGGAGTCAATTCACTTCACAATAATGCTCTGCTTGTTTTAGCATTCATGAAAGTGAGCGTAGCACTGCTAGCAATGAAATAAAGACTCCTTAAACTATTACTGGTGTCCATATAGCGTCTCAAGTAAATACTGTTATGATTTCCAAGCTGACTCATGTCTGCATCCATATAAATAACTGCTTTTTAAAAAACCTGCTAACTGTATGCTTTCTAAGGCCCTTGTGACAAAGGCTGCACTTTTTCCTTGCCCTTTACAAAACCACAATTTGGGTTAAATTTCATTCATTCATTGTCATCATATGGTCCTGCATCAAAACCTCTTATTTTTTATCACTTGTAAAATACATTAAATTATCCCCCATTTTCTGCATACTGGTTCCTCTACTAAGCCTGACCCTGCACATGTTATAAAGTGACACTCAACTTGGGTTTGTATGTGTTTACTATCAGCTAAAAATTACAGTACCATCATGTCTTAAGCCATGCAATGTAATGGATTGTTTATATAAAGGCACTCATAGGTAGAACTAAATACTGCAAGAATACTCTACCTAGCATTCCTGAACTATCCAAGATTATCAATTCACTTTTTTTTTTAGTAGAAAACTTGATTCTTTAAAATAAAGTAATACACAAGAACATATAAAATACTTTATTTTCTATGAGAGAGAGAACTGAGAACTTTACTCTTTTCCTAAAGACAGAAGATGGACAAGAATCTGTGAGTTAGCAGAGCAGCAGTCAGAAAACCTCACTGTCAGGAACAAAATGAATTGATGTTCTGTAATGCAGAAAGCCGCGGAGCCATTGCTATGCACACAGATCATTCCGAAATGAAGTCACTGGTAAATTTAGCTACAAAGAAACTCTTCTCATTCAGAGCTCATTATCGTGTGAAGGAAGATACCCAACTGTAAGAGCTTGGAAACAAAGAATCAAATTGTCAAAAAAAAAAAAAAAAAAGTTATTTGAGCCCGTGTATTTCAGCAGAATCTAGGTGCTCATTTATTTGCAAGGAAAGCAATTCCAACTAGAATTCCAAAGGAAAACAAACAAAACCAACTGTAGGATCGTGGGTGTTTAAGCACTGATCGAAGTTGCTGAGAAAGATTGCAGCACCTTGCTGCAAGATTGCAGAGAGAAAGATTGCAGCTCTATCCTTGGACATCTTCAGAATTTAACCAGAAAGGGCTCTTCTGTACACACATATAAGCTGTGTGTTATCATTCCAATCTGCAGAATACAGGAAATGTATTACCTAAGGCTGTGCCAGTGCTGGTATTAAACCAGCTCCTTGCTGCAGTACTGTGTCATCATTCTTGTGCTTTCAAACCAAGGACCCAAAACCCTCAGCCATCTCCTCTTTCAAGCAGATAGGGTTTTAGCTTAGTTCTCTGCAATTGTTTGGTGCGAGGACAAGCAAACAGGAGATGCAACACAGGGGGGTGTGCAGGAGAAAAAGTAGAAGTCAAGCACCCAGCAGTTAGGTAACTTTGGACCTCCGTGGTCTGCAGTGAGGGCAGAAAAGCAAAGTGGAATAGAGGATAAGCGTGCCAGAAATGGAGCTCCAGCGTACAAGCTCATACTCGAATCCAGTGAGCAGTTGTATGTAAGCTAAAAATTAGACAGTAAGTTAGCAGGCTTCAAGCTCTGGTTTTGAAACATGCTGTCTGATTAACTGTGCTGTCTAACCATCTATTTGCCTCTAGAAGTATAATCTCTAAGTATCTCTTCTCCAGAATCTCTGCTTTCATTAAAGCAGAAAGAATCTCTGGAGATAGAAAACACTGAGAATGGAACTCAACTATTTACTTGACTTCGTGCATTTAATTAATTTGGAAACTGCACATTCTGAAGTTGTTCCAACAAACATGGAATCAATCGTTTTATCCAGATGTGTACCCAAATGAAGGAGGTCAGACTTATTGAATTAAACATTCCATTTGCCAGCACAGACGCGCATACACAACTTTAACTCACATTTAGCAAATTCACATTCATCATTTTTCTTACCTTTCTCACTGAGAATAGAAAGAAGCCTCCCATAGGTAAGGCTTGTCATGCTACAGACAGATCAGTGCCTTTTATCTTAGTCTGCCTGAAAAGATGAACCTTCTGTGAATTTGACCCAAACAAAAGTTTTTTTGTGTTACAATAATCCATTTTAAATTTCAGTGATATTTTAGTGATGTATATGGTTGTATCTAGTACAAGTTAGGCAAAAAATAATATTTTCTTGTTATCTTAGCAATGCAGAGGCCAGATAGTCTGACAGATTATTAAATCATGCTTTGACAGCTTATTATATTTTGACAAGAAAGATAAAAGTCTGTATTTCACACCCCTTTGCTGAAATCTGTACAGTGGGGCAACTACCCATCCCTGAGGAACTTTACAAGTATGCACATGGACTCTTTGTATCAATATGTTTACCTTGTTTTAGAGAAGAGTTAAACACTAGAAACAATATTGCATGTATGTAGTAGATGTAAGATGTTACTGGTAAGAGTTTGCCATGTATGCCACACATTTTAATACCTCAAATTTCATGGTCAACTTCTGCTTACAGCTGATGTTATCTAATTCAGCAAACTGCATAGCATTACACCACTAGAAATATTTGACAGTAGACGTTTCAAATGCCTTAGAACTTAGTGTGCAAAATATATTTCAAAGCTCCATTTAGAAATATTTATGAGGTCTGTTGCAACCCTGCAAGGTGCAACTATGATGATTAACAGGTGGCAGATTTCATCACACAGTTAATTCCTAACATTGATTGGAATTTTGACACACATATATTGCTGAGATAAGCCTAAGATTATAATATACAATTAATTGAATATGCTTATAGCTATGCTTGAAATGATCACATGGCATAAGTGAAAGCTGCAGATGGAGTGCAGCTATTTTTGGCTACTGCAAAATATGGACAATCTCTCCTGCTACTACAATTTCACGCACAGTTAGCTTCACCTCCATTTCATCCTTCTATGTTTTACACACCAGCAGTACTCTGCATCCGACAGACTGAGGCTTAAAACTTGCAGCTGTCTAAAGCAATACAGTTTAAGCTAGCTTCTGAATGAGTCTGCAACTGCATACAAAACCTTTTGTAGAGAAAATAACAAAGAATTTTTTTCCATTTTATCTACAGTAAAATTATGAAGTAATGAAAATATTTCATTGGACAGATGGCAGCGGAAGTTAAGAGTGAGACACATATTGGGTAAGCAGAGCACCTCACAGCTATTTTCCACCACATCAATTCACAGAACGCTGGATCGATAACAAGATGAGAATTAATAAATATCTTCCAAGGATTGAAGAGGCTGAGTTCCACAAACATGCCGCATGGGGGCTTGCACTGATGCTACTCAGCACAAGTTATTTTTAGGACTGGGCATATTTCATAGATTGTCTTCAAAAAGTACTGATGATACAAAATTCCCAGATCTTCAACCCTCCCTACATAGTTTTAAGGAGTGTTAACTGCAAATCCTGAAGCCTGTGCTGGAATTCTAATAGCACACATGGTGTGTCTGTACCACAGAGCACTGGCATGCTGCCCTGTGGTAGCAGTACCTGCTCACGTGATACAAAGGCCAGGCTGTGTTCTACAGACATGCTTCAAAAAGAAAAGATTCCTCTTCAGTCATGTAAGTGATTGCACTAACAAAACCTGGAGCACTGCTACTCTGGAACTCGGTAACAGATGATGCTGCTAATCAGCAAGTTGGTAACTAAACGTAGATGCAGGTTTTTAGAGTAAGATTTAAAATTCTTTCAAGCAAATAGATAGGGAAAAAGACTTTCAAGATTTTTAAAAACATCTGTTCACTCCCAACCATCACATTTTCAGTAGAACAAAGATTTAAGAGTAAAATCTTGAGTTCAGTTACAGACATCTATTGTAAGTACCATTATGTTAGACCACAAGTCAATTCTAAATGTGATGTCTGGACTCAATCTGTTAAGATATTAACATTCATGCTAAAAGCTCCCAGCACTCATTTTCTGCTGGCTATTTACTTGGCACAAATTTCAGAAATTCAGCAAATATGATCTATACATTTCCAAACAGCGGCTGCGTGTGAATGTAATATCAAGAATTTCACACTCTGAAACAGCATTCAAAAAATTAGGAATGATGCTATAATTTAGCACTCAAGCACATAATCATAATGGCAGAACAATCCAATATTTCTATTCAGCAGCAAATTACTCATGTTTGCTATAAAACCCTAACGAAAAATGAAATTGCAAGTAGATAAGAAAAAACTTCTATTAAACAATCTCCAGGTTCCTATGCACATAGGATAAATTCTGGCTCACTGCAAAGATGCATGTCAAACAACCTTGAGATTCCTTCCAGCTCTGTGCTTTCTCTTCTATGTTGAGTTGAGACTACAATGGAATGGTTTTTAATGTAAAGCCCTCAAGACCTGCTTGGTCTTACACAAAAGACCTTCACCTACAAGGTGAAATCTAGGTCAGATTTCTGATTTTCCTGAGTCAATCTATTGATCTAAATTTTGTTCTTTATTTGTCCCAAACTTATTAATGCAAAAATGTTAACAGTTCGAAGTAAGTGACACCTGTGAGTAAATTACAAAAAAAGATTTCTTTCTCAGAAAACACACTCATCTAGTTTAAAACCCACCTTCCTGGTTTCCAGCTGAGCTTCTTCTTGGCAGCACTGCCTACAGAATGGATCCAACTGATTCAGATTGAACTGTCCAAGAAGGTTGCAAGAGCTGCAGAGCAAGTTACTGGAGAAGCCGAGTTCCCTGCAAGCTTCTGATGACAACTGTGCTCCATATACGTTTATCTGTAAATCAATACAATGTTACACGTATTATATCAATTGTTTTAAAAAGAAAGATTTGGATGCCTTGACAATTAGGAAAATTAATTCTTTTCCAAACATTTTCTTTTAACGCTTATAACTGCTTGTAAGTGCAAACCACCACCTTATCTTGAGATGTAGTCTTGAGTCTAATAGTAAATTCATGACATGATTCACAACGTGTACGTTCTAAGGTATCAGACCTGCTACTTTCATATATACTTCTACAACTCCAGTGACTTTCTAGTGTCCGCTGCAAAGAAGGAACAACAAAAATCCAGCCTCAACAAATCAGCTGCAGCTCTCTGAAAGATGCTCTCGTGAAACAATTCCAATAAATAACTCACTCCTAGAAGCACGCTTAGAAAAAAAGTGTTACAGCTGAGCTTGGGAAAAGCACAAGCAGAGTATGTATGATGAAGTGGACCAAACTGCTCAACACTACATATAAGGAGAATTTTGATTTCATTTTTTTGCTTTGGAAAAAACACATGCTAGTACAAGAGTAGATAAAAACGTTGCTGCTGCTAAACACCAGCAACTCAGTTACTTGGCTCCCGTGCAGAACACTTATTCTGTATGTTTTTAGTGAGCAGTGTTACCATCTCTGCAATGAAACTGTATCATTTATTCTCTGCTATTTTTTGTTTTCGCCTTCCCATTCCCCTGCAGAAGGATTGATTGGTCCCTGGCTTACTAAGCTGGCAGCCTTTCCTTCCAGCTGCATGCTGGGAAAGTGAGAGTGGATATAATGAAAGGAAATCCTCTCCCCAGGTGCTTCTCAGGTGGGCTGAAAGACCTTGGGCCAAAAAATAAAGAACAACCAAGCAACAACAACAACAACAAAGCACAAGAAGGAAGAGAACGAACTGCGACAAAAGGTCCTGCAGCAGCTCTGCGCTCAGAGACGCCCAGCTGGGCACCAGCACTCCGGAGGGGGTGGCAGCACAGCAGCCCAACAGTTCCGGGCCAGCAGTGTCAGGAGAACCACGTTTCTCACTCGCATAATCCCAGCTATCCTCGGTATGTTTCCTCAAGCGTTACTGCCGCGGTCACCGCGCTACCACAGAACGCCTTAAGAGAAGCGCGGCGCGGGACGGACGCACGTTCCCGGTGCGCGTTCGGGGCACAGCGACGCCGCGTTCTCCCGCGCAGCGCCGCCCACGTCGCGCGACCGCTACGTTCTAACATATAAAAGCTATCGCAGCACCGCTACAAATCGCATCAGGAAGGAGACAACAGCGATAAAACCTCAGACCGGGTTTCCTGCCCGCTCCCGGCCTCTGCCGCCAGGGCTCGCACCCAGCGGCACCGCCCGCGGCCCCCGGGCCTCCCTCCCCGCGGCTGTGCAGGGGTTGCCGCGGGACGAGTCTCCCTCCCGCCCGGCCCGAGCCCCGCTCACCGCAGGCAGCCACAGCAGCAGCCACAGCCCGCAGCGCCCCGGCGCCGCCAACTCAGCGGCCGCCGCCATCTTGGTGACGATCTGCCTGCCGAGCGGGGACCTCGGCCGTCGCGGGTGCCCCGAGCCGCCTGGTGCGGGGCGGCGGGCTCTGCTCGGCAGGAACGGCTCAGCCCGAGACACCCGCGGGCAGCCTGCAGCGATACTACTTTAGCCCGCCCAGCACCACGCTTCACAGCCGGGCCGGCAGAAGAAATTCCTCCCAGCCCCGATCAGGCGCTCAGCACGCGGCCCCAGGGCGGGGTCCTCTCAGCTCCGCATTGCCGCAGCCAACCGGCACGCAGGCCTCCCCGCGCCGGGGATTGACAGCCCCGCCCAGCAATAACGACGCGCTCCTCCCGAGCGCCGCGGCGCGGACGCCAGATGTGGGCGGGGCTGCGGGGCGGACCTCCCCCGGGCGGGAAGAGGAGAGCGCGGCCCCGCCCGAAAGCGGATGGGGGCGGGCGCGCGGCCGGGCGTTCGGTTGCTGAGCAGCGCGCGCAGGCGGGGGAGGGGCGCGCTGGTGGCGGCCGCGCGGTGCTCGGGGCCGGGCCGGGGCGATGTGAGCGGGCCCCGCGCGCGCCTCCCCTCGCTCGCGCCGTCGGTGCGGCGGCCGCCGCGGCTCCCGCCTGCCCGCGCGGCCGGGCCCCGCGTTATGTCGTGATCCCGGGAGGGCGGCGCCGCCGGGGCTGCCGATGGGGCTGCTCAGGATCATGCTGCCGCCCAAGTTGCAGCTGCTGGCCGTGCTGGTGTTCGGGGTGGCCGTGCTCTTCCTGGAGAACCAGATCCAGAAGCTGGAGGAGTCCCGCGGCAAGCTGGGTGCGTGAGCGAGCGGCGGCGGGCCTGCGCCGGGCGGAGGGGAGGGCCGGAGCGGGAGCACGGCGGCCGCTTCCCGCGGAGGGCCCGGCGGGCGGAGGGCGCTCTGCCGCCGTGCCCTGCGCCGGGGCCGCGCCGTGCGGCGCCCGACCGAACGCGGCCGCGTGCTGGGGAGCGCCGTCCCGCCGGCGGGGAGCTGCCCCGGGGCGCCGCCGGAGCCGCGGTGAAACGGCGGCTTGGAAAGTGCTGCGCGAGGTTCGCTGTTCCGATTCGGTTGAAGAGCCCCGTGGTGTGGCGGCTGCCTGCTGAGTGACGCCGTGCGCGGTTGCCGGTGCCGCAGAACTTGTATGCGGCGCGCGGTGCTGAAGGATCTCGAGGCTGCGAAACGCGTGCCGGGGAGCTCAGCGCAAGGTGGGAGGCCCGGGCCGCGGGGGGATGGCTGACGGGCTCTGCTAGTGTGCTGTCCTGTGTTGTTCGGCTTCATAGCGTGCTTACAACACAAGCGCTTCAACTTTGTAGAAATGGAAGCACTCGCATGATGCCGAACTTGAGTTCGAACTCCACTCGGGCTGTGAGTGCCCCAAGCTGCTTCCCCCCGAGCTCCTGGCGTGGCCGAGCTGGGCTGGCTGAGCGTGCCGGGACCTCGCGGCTCTGCACTCCTCTCCCATCCACCTGGAATTGGCTGTCGGGGGCTGGAGCCCTGCAGGCAGCATCGCTCAGCCGTTCGAGTTAAGGGACGATCATGCTCTGCATGTTTTTCATTTGAAAATGCGTCGTAATTATCATCAAGGTATAATCACAACAATCGTAAACAAAATTTTGAGGAGAATGAGAGAAATGGAAGGTTAATTCTAAGCATGTGTTGGTGCCTAGGGTACAGAGGTGTTTTGTATCCGCCTGCTTTAGACTGGTTGGAGCCAGTAGCTCCATTACTGGCACAGTTACTTCAGGGAAACCCAGCTCCTGGCTCTAGGAGGGTTGGCATAATGCAAATTGAGAACAGAATTTTGCTGGAAAGACTTCCTGTCCTTCTGCAATAGATACACAAAAGATATGAATAAGTTAAACATTTAGAGGATTAAAATACGTGTCTCATGCCGTTGTAGGAAAACCATCTAATTATTGTGTTTTGCTGATTTTATTTCATAAGGAGAAGGGAGAACTACTGTAAACTCTATTGAAGGTATGTTGGGAAGATTTCCTTCCCAGTGGTTCTCTAAAACCTGCCTAAGGAGGGGAAAAAGGGCTTTCTGCAACAGCTTTGAGCTCAGGTTTTGTTTAACTTGAGTGTATGCTTTGTTAAAGAGCTTCTTGCTGTTTGAATGTCTCTTTCTTATGCCTTTGGTGTATATTTTATGACTGGTAAATGTTAATGCTTCATTGCAGATATCACTTGATAATGTTGATGGTATTATTATGGAGCTGTAGTATGGAAAATGGCTTTCTCCTAGTCAAACTAATGTGTTGGGCTAATGCACTTCCATCGTCCCTGCCCCCTTCAGTGTGGCTCTGTATGTGAAGAAGCATTGATGCTGTGATGTGGTGGTAACCAAGTGGATCTAGTTGTGCGTCAGTGGGCTCCTGGTAGTGGGAGTGCCATGGCATGTCATATGGTTTGCGTGCTGGGTTTTGAACTTAGCATGTTTGTGTGTAGATGTCAGGTGATAAACCCTCATCCTGGAAACGGTGAGGATTAGCCTATGGCTAGGAAAAGGGAATGAATTCAGAGCTCATAGCAAATAGAATAATTCTGGAATCTTACATGAGTAAGATTCAGTCACCATTGGAAAATTTTAATTTGTGAAGTTTAGCAATAGAAGTACATGGCCATCATAGATGCTTATGTTGCATCTTTCTATCTGATAAAATGTTATTTTTATATATTAGTGTTGCTAATACTGGTTAAAAATGTATGCATAAACTCTTGGTTTTCTTCATCATGTGAAAGATAGCTGTAATTCAGAAATAAAGGAAATATTTGTTGTAACCCTTTGCTGTTGGACTTGTTGAGCTCTTTACAGGTGCTCTGTGGGGGTGAGATTACAAACAGGGCCTGTCACAGTCCTATTTCAAAGTACTTTTGAGTGAAGTTTGTACGTAGAGCTATTAAACATTCATATTATTTTCCAATTTGCACATTACAGGCATCTAAATCGGCAGCATGGGCAGGCTTAAGTGCCTTCAGTGAAGCTGGGGGTGCAGTGCAGTGACTTGTTGAGGGAAGACCTGTGGGGTCGGGAAGGCAGGGCTGCTCTTGGGAGGGGTGGGAATCACGTCGGGGTGGTCAGTGTTACTCAGCTATTGGCATCTCCTGAGTGAGATAGATGTACTGCAGCAGGATCAGGGGCTGAACAGCTTTGTGACTGTTTTGGATGATTCCTTTAGACGCTGTTGAAGCATGGGTCACTTCTACAGAAAAGCACTAATCACATTTCAGACTCACTGCGTGTTATTTCAGTATGTAAAAGGCCAAGGTTATTTTCCTAAACCAAGTAAATAAACACAATTAATGATCAATTGATGGCCAAGTTGTGAGGCTGCAGTATTATTTTTTTTCTTACATCAGTTGGTTCTGATGGAATAATCCTGCTCTAAGCACTTTGAAGATACACAGTGAACCTCTGCTCCTCTGCAGTAGAATGTTTTGACTTCTGGAGCTCTTTAGAAATGTATGTACTTTTTTGGGATGTTAAACTAATTTATTTATTTTTCTTCCATTTGGGAAAAAAGCCCAACTGTCAGTAGGTTTGCCAGTTCTGTGTGTATGAAAAATCACCTGGAAAATTTCTTAAATTGTCCCTCATACTATAGCATACATGATTCCTTAGTGTATTATTTATGCTCAGATCCCATTTATAAACATTTTGATTGTTGGTAGCTCTAGCTAAGCACAGCTGTGCAAATAATTTACCAGCAATTCTTTAATATATAGCTCTCATAGCAGCCTGAGGCACTCTTTCAGAAGCTCCTTTCTCATATGGTATGTTTCCAGAAGTAGGAGTTTTAATGTTGCTTTCTCACTGTACCTGCAGTCAGTGAAAGACTCTCACACTTTGCCTTGCTGGTGCCCTTGTGCTTTTTTATTTATTCCCCTTCCTGTTCCCCTTCACCATTCCTTCTCTCATCCCAGACACTCTGGAACAAATCTGAAGCCACTTCCATACTATACTTGTACTTCCCATTGAAAAGTGTGTGGTAGAACAGTTATTAAATCTTTTGTTTTGTTTGTAATTTTATACTGGTTATTTTATTGGTAATGGATATTGTGGATGCTGCTGTTCCTTTTTTTCTCAGAAACCGATACTGTCTAAATTCCATCTGATACAGAATGGTGCGTGTTCTTGTGCACATCCCAAAACCATTCAGTCTTGCTAACAGGCTCTGAGGCTTGATCTCGCCCTTTCTGCTGGCACTCCAGTGTCTCTGTTTTCAGCAGGGAAGTTAAAGCAGGTGCTGCTGTTCTGTTTTTGTTTTTTTTCTTTCCTTTCTCCTCTTCTGTAGAGCTGTGTGTGAGAAACTTCAGTATTGTTGCTTGTAGTTTGCAGGCCTTATACTTCTAGTGAAAAAAGATATACTGATGTGGCAAGTGCTCCACCTAATACTCTTCGCAGCAGCATATGCTGTTTTGTAAGGGGATATTTTTGTTAATGATATTTTGAGGGCAGTTCTGAGAAGTTAAATGGACCTGAGAAACCAGGTAGAGTGCGTTGCTCTTGTCTCTCCTGCCACATACTGTGGGGGATGAGGTAATCTCCAGACAGGGCAGTGTCTTCTCTAGATTCTCCTTTGGAAGAGGCCAGACTTGAATCACTACATATCTGCATATGTTGCTTTTTTTATGTATGAAGTTGTAGGAACGCAAAAAGAGCTGAAATACCATCTTCAGCAGAAACCCTGAGAAAGATTGATGGCTACAGTCAGCTGCATAGGATAGAAAAGGCTTCTTGGACTGCCATGGAATGCAAGTACCACGTTCTTTGTGAGTTAGTCCAGTATCACAGATTTGGTAATGGTAGCTATGCAGTAGGGAATTAGTTCAAGGCTCTGAAACTCAATAGCAAATCTGTAAAGAACTTTGTCCTGTGATTCCATGGGTTTGTTTTCTACAGAAGAAGGGAGATTGGGTTCTTTCAGTAATGCAGTACCTAGCCAGTTTCAGAGATGTGCTTGCTACTGTAAAAGTGGTAGCAACTACTGGAAATCAGAAAGTTATTTTAAATGATTTGATTTACTCAGTGATAAAGCAACTGAAACCATGATATTATGGTATAGTGCTGTTAATGCTCCCTCTGTTTTTCTGCCTCTGAGTATGGAGGAAGTAGCTAGAATTGCATGAGTGGAAGGAGGTCATCATCAAAGGAACTGGTTTAAAATAAAGCAAAACCTAAAGACAACCTGATATTCTCCACTAAATTTAAACCTACTGATCATGTGTTTTATATAAATGTAAATGTGTTGCATATCCTTGTTTGTATATTAAAAAAAAAAAAAACCTGGCACCCCAAACAGCTCCTGTTAAACTTCTAAAGCTTTGGAATTACCATAACAGGTTCAGGTCCTCTCCAGTTTATCCTGTAGGTCTGAAGTGAAACAAGACTTGGGATTTCTTTTTCTTTCTTAATTCAGCGAAGTGATGCATTTGCAGATGGATTCTTTTCTTTCGCTTGGCTTTGTATTGCCCCTGGCTGTTGAGTTAAGGATGTTTGAGCAGTTCACGAGCAAGTCAATTTCTTATCTAATGACTGGCAACCATGAGTCACTGCTCACTTTTAGTAATTCTGTCCAGACTGATCTAGTGTTCAGCTAATGAATGCCTTCCCCCAAGTTCTTGTTCCTTTTTAGGAAATAGATGGCTTTTGCCCGTGGAATAGTCTACGTATGGCCATTTAATTGAGTGAAAATGCAGCTACTTTATGAAATTGTATGCAACCTGTAGTTGTTTATATGAAATGTATTTAAACCTTGTCAAAACAGTATTAAAATAGTGGTGCTTTGTTTAAAATGTGGTGCTGTTTCCTTGTTGATGTATTTTAAATACTAACGTAGCAAGCACAGTGAAATTACCATGAAGAAAAATAGCTGAACGGCTGTATTTCTGGTTAGAAAAACTATTGCAGATAAAAGTTCTAGTGAAAAAGGGAGTCAGTGCTGAGTGAGGCATCTGAAGGCTGGCCAGCTGGTCCAGCTTTCTCTAAACACCCGCCGACCCTGGCTGCAGCCTGTTCTGGCAGCAGCATCTCATCCAAACCTTCTGCTGTGCATGCTGCTTGAGCCAGTCAGGCCTGCTGCGTTTATCTGCTCCCTGAAAACTCTTGGCCCAGTGGAGCTGCAGCGTAGCATCTTGGGAAAGGCCACGGTGAGAGAAACCTTCTGCTTTGTAAGGTAGGGAAAGCACTCCTTGTACATGCATGTGACGGGGACGTACTGGCTTCTAGAACATCAGTGTTGTTGCAGATTTTGCCCTAGCATGTCAGAGGCTGGCTTCGTATTCAGTGTCTTCATGTTCCCCTATAATGAATTGCTATGTTTTAGCTTCCTATGGATAGAAACATGCTCTTTATATCGCAGAGGTATTGTTTGCAGATGTGTCTGCAGGAAACCATACTACATCTGTATGTCTTTCTATTGTCTCTGGTATTTTAGTATGTTACTGTTCTTACTCTGCAGTATCCTGGTGTTACTGTGCTCCAGTAACATTACTGCTATAATAATTATTATTCAAGCCTTCCAGTAGTGATAAAATATATGGTGAGTAGCTAGGAGTCCAGGGCAGTCAGAAAAAAAGATCATTGCATGAGTATTTGCAAAGAATCTGTCCATCGCTTAAGCCCTGTCTTTTATCTGTCTCTCTCTATGTCCATCCCCTCTTTATATCTGGTTAGAGTGTAAAATGACTGACAGCTGACATCCAATTTTTTGTCAACTTGCTGTTTAATTCAGAGTACTAATTTGTGTTGAAACATATGTAAAACTTAAGTGCTGTTTTGATAAAACAGCTTTTGATGATTTTGAAGTGTTTATGCAAACTTTGTGCATAATTGCTGTAAAACTGTAAAGAGTGCGGGGATGGGATCTTAGGTTTCTTAAATTAAAATACATATATTCCCCATTTATTTCTGAAGCTCTTTTTTACTCCCAAAAGATCATGTTTTATTTTTCTATCTTATATGTAAGCATACACATATAAAATACACAAGGGAGAATAAGGAGTAGATATATAATTACCAAAAATACACGTGTGATGCTCTCAGTCTCTGTGTGTGAATCTTTCTGTGTTGTAGTCTAGGATTGATCTTTTGAAGACAACAGATTGAAAGGCAGTACTATTTCATTACACTTTGACAAAGGTGCTAAGAGGCTGTTGAGAGCATGCAGAGACTCAGAGGTATGGTAACAACTGAGCAGGGATGTTGCTTGTTCCTCTGAGCTTCTGAAAAGTGGGAAGGAATTTCCAGCTGATTTAATTTTATCTTTACTCCTGGACTTTTTGCCTGGGTGTCTTTCCATTTTGAATATGCCTGTTATCTTTTCTGTATATGCTGTTGCTGAACATATTCAGAGCAATCGCAAAAATAGCATATCTGGTTTCTCTTAGAATATTCGTGTTTCTTTGCATTGAATCTGGGGGGGTGTGGGGGGGGAGGAAGTTGGAGGAGATTTTGCAGTAGTAGAAATCTCTTCTTGCAACACATGGCATTTGCAATGTCTTTTAATGTACAAAATATTAACTAGTTATTGATAGATTATGGTCAAAGACAAAGGGTTCATGTAACTCTGAGAAGGACTTCCAAATTTAGAGTCATAGGGAATGAAATGAACAAATCTGATTTTAAAATGATAGAATCTTACTGTGACATGTTACACGGTCCAGGTTGCGTCTCCAGAACAAAGCAAAAGCAGTAGAGGACTTGTGACTCCTTTAGTATTTGAATGGCAAATAAACTGGGGAGCAGGAAATAACATTTTGCAAGATCTTATTTCAGGGGTTTGATTCCTTCAGAAAACAAGGATTATTTTTTACTGAAGCTGAAGCCAGTCATGTCCTTCTGTTGTCTGTGTCAGAGGGCATGCAGAACCACCAGGACAGAAATACTGCGGCTCACCTGTTGACCTAAACACTGTTGGTACATTCTCAGACACATTCTTGATCACAGATACTAGAACAGTGTTTGTTTTGTTTTATGGTACACAAAATATTTGGCTTTTAGAAACAAAGTCATGATGCCAGATATTTTGTATCCCAGTGGTAGTTGGAGTACTTCATAGATAGAATCCTATTTCAGCTGCGCTTCGTTGACAACTTTGCAGAGGAAAGTTTCAGTGTCTTTTGTCAGTACATTCTCAGCAGTGTGTGCTCTTAAAATGTATTTTCCTGATGAAATAGCTATTATTGCATTACCGGGTGCGTTGCATGAGATGCTACTGTGCTGCAGTGGTTTCCCATAATCAAGTTAGTGTCCTTGGGAACATTGAGCATCTTGGCATTGTTGTTTGTCTTTCTTTTATTTTTAACTTCAGGGGAAAAAAAGTAAAATGAAGATACAGATGCTTTCCCTTTTACTTGAAAATAATTTAGTCAGTTTTAAAATGGTTTTCAGGTAAACTATTTTTTGTTACCTTTGACATTGCCAGCAATGCAATCTTTTGAAGATCTGATGCCTAATAAATGGCTTGCTGTCTTATGAGGAAGCAATTAGATCTTGCTGTCCAATTTGATTACTTCAAAGTGTGTGAAGTAGAATTGGATGGGGTATTTTTTTTTTTAACACAGAGGTGGCATTTCAAGAGTAAATGCGTATTTGCTTTTTGGAGAGTGGTCTAGCCTATCGAATATATTTTTGGAATGCACTCATTTGGTAGGACCAGAATGTTTTATGGCTTGACTATCTTCCAACTTCTGTTAAATCCTATTTTCTATGCACTTTTGGGCTTCCCTCCTGTATCCTTCTTAAGTTTTTCATACTAACATGCTGCTTGTGCAGCTGCTGTGGCCTGAACAAATCTAAAACTTACAGCATCTCTTCTTTTTTCAATAGGACCCATTTGAGGTTTATCTTCAGCAAAGAAGTATTTCACATTTAGCTTGATCAGGTTTTAAATGTGCCCCCAAACCCTCAATGTTCTGGCACACTGCTTGATTCATACTTCTGTGTCAGGACTTTGTGTGCTTACTGTGTGTGCAGAAGTCTGTGTGTTCTCTGCTGGGAGAAGTGCCACAGCACTGTGCTCCTCCTCCCTCAGAGGCCAACAATGTGTGTTCTGCGCCTGGAGTGGCAGCTCACAACCACCCGTGGCCCCACACATGTGCTCTGAGCCAAAAATGAAGGCTGAAAGACCAGAAAAACCTGTCTAAGTGTACAGTTAGGTCTTGCAGTGTTCATAACTTGTCATTTCTAGTATGCACTTGAATTCTATTTTTGAAACTGTTCAGTGGTTAGTTAGTGTTTCATAGAAACTGTTGCATGGAATTTGGTTGAAGCAGTTTTTATTCCGAAGTTTTGAATTCTGAGGTGAGATTGAAGCAATTTCATTGTAGGAACCTCTCCACAATTTCAGAGATGCATACATGGGACTGAAGACACGATGTGTGGGGGTCTGGCCGTAAGCTGTTGGCCCTGGGAGCTTCAAATGTTGTTTACAGCACCCTTGGGAGGATAATACTGGTGCTGACTGGGCAGGGAGCACTCCTGTCTCTGGTTAACAGTGCCCTGCATTGAGTTTGAGTTGCTGCAGCTGAAGGTATGGCATGTGCTTGCTTGTGTCCAGGAAGGGACGGCCACCCTTCATCCGACTCAGAGAAAATTGGTAGAGGATGGTTGAAAGGCTCCATAGCTATTCACGAGGCATGGTAAATGTATCTTGTAAGCATGTTGTTACACGTAGAGGTGAATATTAAAGATGAGAACTTGAGGAGTTCCAGGAGTGCATCTGTGAGGATTAGTGCAACTTATGCATGCTGTCTGTGTCCTGTCTGATCCCAGTGAGAAGGCATGTGGCTCTGGGGAATGTGCTTGTTGTCAAGATTGGCTTTCATCTAGCTTAGTAACCAAGAGTTATGCTTGTTTCTGATTCCTCTGCCTTTCTGTTGGGGGGGGGAAGTAAAAAAAACAAAACAAAAACCAAACAAAAACAACAACAAAACAACAGAGTAATGATTTAACAAAAAGAAGCAATAAATCAAATACTAAAACATTTATAGGTATCCTCTTCTATTTTTCCTGTGTGTGCCTTCCAAACCATAACCTGACAAACGTGATCTTGCTGACATCTCTGTGCAAGCACTTCTGTAAACAGCTGTGGTCACTGGAGCAATCCAAAGCATTGTTTTTAGTGACTTCTAGTGCCAATTTGTGTGTGATTGTAGAGTGTAGGTGCAAGGCATTCTTGAGATAAGAGTTAGGAAAGAGAAATACTTCACAATTTATTCACATATTGAGAGTAAAGAGAAAAGTGTCAAGGAGGAACGAAGAGGTTGAGAGCTTTCATTTTTTTCCTTATTCTAAGCCATGGAGGTGGGGAAGTGAGGAGGGAAAGCCTTTAGTAGTGGAATAACAAATTCTGTATTTTCTGGAGATGTTAGAGATGATGCTGTGTTTTAAACATCTGAACTTTGTCAGTGTTGCAGTTAAAAAACACATATTGGTTTATGTTAAGTGATGAGATGTAGTACAGTTGTAGCTCTTAAGCTGGTACTGTAAAATTTAGATATAGTGTATTTGACCTGCTGGAGATAATGGCAAAAGGTTTTAAATGTTAAAGGAGTTTGGAATCTTACTTCTCAAGAATGAACATTGGAAAACAGGATAAACTTCAGACTGGCTTCCTCTCATTGTTATGTCATCTTGTGGGAATAAAAATAGCACATCATGTGTTTTTAAGTATGAAAAAGCCTGCTGGATGCCTGACTTGTTAAGGAATCATCTATCAAGTATTTATATGGCAGCAGGAAAGTGGAACATGGTCCTTGTTCCTCAGCTGTTTTACTTCACCTGATAGCTATTGAATACATGTATGTGAGAGTAAACATGGGATTGCTCTCTGGAGATAACTAGTATGGGGAGAAAACCTATAGAAAAATCCTCTCAAGTATCCAGGAATTGATTTGTCTAAGTTCTCTGCCCTTTATGGATTCCCATGATGTACAGGTCTCTTGCAAATGCTGTTCATCCCTCAACCCTTGCTGAAGAGGTGAAAGTGTTTGAATTCATGATAGAAGAACACCTAAATGCCACAGATACCTACCAGGCAGAACTGCTGGGTAGTTTAGAGCTTGTTCTGTCGATATGGGTTAACCAAGTACAGACATAAAGCTGTAAAAATGAATTATTTGTTTTCAGTTCTTCAGAGCCTTTGCTACCAGGTATGTGAGGGTCTCAAAGCTGTAAGGTTTAAGGGCTGGAAAAGCATTCATTTCAAACTTTGCTATGCTTGCTGTTGTACAGAGGGAGCTACTGAAGTTTCATATTCCTGCTGTATTTAATGTGCAGTATTTTGTGGTAACAAGATCTTAAGCAACTGCATGCTACATGGCATTGAATATGGAATAGAATATGGGAGCATAGCCTGTGTGTGGGGGTTGTGTCTTGGTCTTGTCCATAGGACACCTTTGCTCAGGTTTGGATTGTTCTTTTTTGTGCAGGAGCCAAGCATCCTTGTTTTGGGCCATTTGTAGGCAGACAAATTGATTTGAGGTTAATTTCCTTAAGCTTACTGCAGCTTCCTGTTTCACTGAAATGCAAGGTAAAAATCTGCTAAACATACTCCAACATCCTTGAAAAATGGCGGTGCTTAATTACCAAACACAAAATTCTAGAGGTGTGCCATTCAGGAACTCTGCATGTGCTTGTCAGAGCATATGACTTTGCTGCCAAGAGTATTACTGGATAGTTGTGGCTATTAGTTTCTCTAACACTTCCCTTAGAAAACAAATAACAATGGACGCTTTGCCAAATTGTGGCTGGGCTTGCTGCAATAATTACATGTTTCAGTGCAATTGTTTTATTGTGCTCTGCTGCTTTGACAGCGGAACGGGTTTTGTGAATGCAAAAATTAGCTATGCTTCGATTCTTTTCTCTCTGTTTTGAATAAAAGGTAAAGTCTGATCTAAAGAAATCTTCCTAAATTGCTCTTTACAGCCACAGAGCAATTAGTAAGAACTAAGCTCCTTAAACAGCACTTGCTCGCTGCAGTGGATATGTTTCCAGACTTAAACCAGTTGTTTTGGGGTAAGCATGGTTTTTGTGTGGTAGTAGTTGTAGAATTAGCTAGATGATAAGCATTCTAAATAGAACTTTTAACTGCAAACTTATTTCAGGTGAGTTTAATGTGCTTTTTATCTTTTTATTTATTTATTTTTTCTTTATGAACGTGATTGCTTTGCTCAAAAACTTTGACTGTAACTGGTGCTTGAGAACTTCATGGTTGGCTCACGGGTTTGTACTTTGGATGGCAGCCTTGACGAGTACTTTTATTTTATAGTTGGGATAAAATTGCAAAATGACTGTCTTTCACATTTGGTTGCAAAAGAAGTACTTTGTTTTGGCAAAGAAGTGGCTACTGGGTTTGCTTGTTCTTTTCTTTAGTTTTAAAGTGAACTAAGAAGAAAACTTATGAGTACCATCTGCCGGAGTGGCATTTTCTAAGGCAAATTTCAACTCTTCTTGCTTTCAGTGGCAGAGCCTGCAGGTCAGTGAACCATGAGTGGCTGTCCCTGTTTGCCTTTTGGGTGGTTATTTCCCCTTTTTATGCTCTGTGAGCCTTGGCTATGATGTGAGAATTAGGAACACTTTTTATTGAGGTTTTTGCCATTTTACGGGTTAATTTGTGAACCACTGACTGAAAAGAACAACTTTTACAGACTGTAAAGTGCAGCCCTGTAACGTGGAGTAACAATCCAATAAAACAGTCTGCTGGGAAAGTAGTTCTCAAACAGTTTTTAAAGAATCTGTACTAGCAGCAAGTGCTGTAGTGTCCAGTGATTCATAGCAATGTGAGAGATGATGGATGGGAAATGGTTGGTGCCAGTGGTGTGAAGTTACTGCGAAATAGCTGAAATTTCAGACGGAGCTGCATAAGCAAACAAGTTTTGTCTTCTGTTGCTCTCTTTTCTGTAGACGTACCTAATGTCAAGCTGTCACTTCAAGATGTACCATGTACCTTGCCAGACAAACCTGTAACTGTCCTTCCTTACAGGGCTTTTTTGGGATTCTGTGATATAAAGTAAAATTGATGTGTTTAATTCTTTTCCTTTCATCTGGACATTTAGTCTTCATTTTACTACTTAAAGAGTGAGACAGTATTTTGCATATATGATTTTGGTGGAATTACATTGGGTTAATAGGATGGTTGGAGTTTTTTTCATCCTTCTGTTCTTCTGAACTTTTTCTCTCTAAATATGGAGTCGCTTTTCCATTTAGAGAATTATCTTAGTAGTTGCACAGCCTGTTTGCGTGTGATAGTATACAGGCTTCTGTGGCATGTAGAGAACACCTCCTGTCCTGAAAAACTTTCAGACTTTGAGTGGGGCTTATGGGTCTTTCTGTGCTGTCCTTTCCACATTACACAAAATACAGAGCATTTTCTTCCAATGGAATGTTACATGCATCTTGCTGCTGGGAGACTCATTATGGTTGAGATTAAATGATTTAATAAAATATTTTTAGAGAGGATGTGTGGATGTATTAATGTATTAATTATTTATATAACTATATTCAGTAGGCATTGAAATAAAATCTTTATCTAGTTATATACTTCTTAGATTAATTGAAATTAAGCTTGCTAAGCTAATGTTTCAGAGGACAAAATGTATATTTGCCAGACAGGTGGCTTTGTTTCAGAGACCATATATGATTTCTTCTCAGTGCTTAATAATAAAGTCGTGTTATTAAAGATTTTCCTGTGTTTAATATGTATAGGGAAAAAAGTGTTATGCTTATTACTCTGTTCCTTAAATAATCAGCAGTCTGTCACTCTGGGGAGCTCACTGGCTGTCTGAAGAATTTAACCTGCTTTGACACTTCCATGACTTCTTCCTGTGAGCAGCTCAAATACCACATATTCAGCAGTAAGTTAAATACAGTCAGCTAAGGAGAGCAGCGTACTGTAAGTGATGCTGGTAACAGAAAAGACACGTAAAATTGCTTGTAGGATGATAACATTTCATAACATTCTGGAAAAGCAACCTCTTGTATTGATTTTTTTTCTTCTCGCCCCCCCTCTGCATAGATGAAATGTAGTCTTTCAAGGAGTCTTATTCCTTCCTTGAAGACTTGCTATATTGATCTGAAACCACAGAGCTGAAATTGGTCATATTTCAGCAGAGTTCCTTCTCTAATCACAGTATCTGGCCCCACTGTTTAAGTGGAAAACTTGCCGCAGTATTTCTGTTACTGGAATTCATGCAGCAGTCAATGAGGGACTTCTCTAAAATTCCCTTATGAGGTACTGGAAATGTAAAGCTCCCCTGACTCCCATGGGGATGGCTGGCAGACCTTAGTCATGCTCCTTGGGAGTGTAGTGCCAGCTTGCTCCAGGTTGAAGGAATGGAGAGAGGAGATGCTGAGTAACCCCTGTATGAATGCAGATTTCAGTATCCTTTTTCTTATGCTGTTCCATTTATTGCAGGCCAACAACCAACTCGCTTCTTGTTAGTGCGACTTTTCATTCTCTTCATTAGTGATAGATACAAGAAAACTTATCTCCCTCACAAAAAGGAACAAGACAATTTTTCCTGCTCTCCTACTCCCTTTGCCAGATGATGAACTTGAAAGCTTCTGCGTATTGATTATTAGTCACGGTAGCAATGTTAGCTGTTGTTACAAGGCTTTGCTGTTACTTTGAGTATATGGCAAGTTTAAGCAAAGCTTGGCTATAAAGAGGAATAGGAACTCAGGTCTAAGTAATTTGAGCAGCCTGTTACATTTACAGCCTCTGAACAGATTTTTCTATTTTGGAAAGGACACAGTATAAATTTAATATTAAATTAACAAATACTTCTACTGTAGAAATGTCTGCATAAACCATGTTTCATAAATTCTACTCTGGTGAAATTTAAACTAGGAAAATGGCTTAAGTTTTAAAAGTTATAGAACAGATGGTTTGAGGCTTTGAAAACTTCAGGTGTCCAAAATGTGTCATCTTACCCAATGCACAGGAAACCAGTTGGTTAATAATGTCACAAATGGTTGGAAACTGAATTAATTCAGGATGATGTGGTCTGGCGTAATATAAACTCTTGCAGAAAGTGGTGTTACTGAGGGAACATAAAACATAAAGCAGATGTATTGTTGCACAGAATGTAAAGATACGTTTGGCACAGATTTACTGAAGTGAGGTAGGAGCTAGACAGTGAATTTGCTATTCCTCCCCCTCCCCTTCTCCGTTGCCTCTGTACTGTTCTTCTATTCACTGCAGGAGAAACAGTTGCTGTATGTTTTTGTACCATCTTCACGTAGGGAGGTCAGTGTTACCTGTGACCTAACTGAAATTGTACATTCCTAAGTTTCTGATACAGTCACACCGGATAAAGCAGTACACTGAGGAGTGCATTTTACATAAGCATGTATGCCTGTGTGTTTTTAAACTTGAATTCTGAAGACTTTTCAGGAATGAAACAAAACACAAAAACCTGTTACTTAGAAACTCCTTTAATGTATTTTGGAGGAAAGGAGTTGAAGTCACTGAGTGTTAAGGCCTGTGTAGGCTTTTGAGAAAGGACCACATGGTGTGATCTCTGCGGGTGCCTCCTCCTTTGCATCTGATGCCTGCTCCTTTGCTTCTGAGAAAGGGCTGAATGGTAGCGAAGTGTGAGGTCTGCGATGTTTGTAGTAAGTGTTTCTGTTCTCTTAACTAGGTGTGGGGGAAAGAATCTTTTGAGGACTGTGATTAGAGCCAGTACTGACTTCTTTTTTTTTTTTTGGAGTAGTAATTTGTGGTTTGTACTTTTCTTTGTTTTAGAGCTTATTGCACATTGCAAAATTATGATTTGTTGACAGTAAGCATTCAGGGGAAGCATATCTCAGTTCTAGGTGACCAGGTGATTGTTACTGCTCACTATGGTCATAACTAAATGTATTTGGAGAAAATCTCAAGTTAATGTATCTTAGACTATGAACTGTCTGTGCTTGCTGAGGAAGAAGGTATTGAAGTTGCAGAAGTTAGCTCTGAGAAAACATAAGATCAATACACAGCAGTGGTCAGAAACAAAGAACCAAAATAAGAAGTGAGGAACCAGATAAGAATGACTTTTATCCATTAGATACAGCAGCTTTGCTGTGTTGTTCTCTCCTTCCCTTCATCTTGGTAGAAGCTATAGCAGTAGGAAAAGATACATGAGTGATGAGGTTAATGAAAGGAACCCAGCACCTCCTGAATAAGGGGTGGTTCAATAGAGCTTGGCACATGAGATTTGGAAAAACATGTTAGAGAATGAAACGTAAAAGCCCTGTAAAATCATGACTAGTGTGGAAACAGTGAGCAAGGAATGCTTACTGTACAAATGTAAGAGATGTCCAGAAATCATAGAATCAAAGAATGGCTTAGATTGGAAGGGACCTCAAAGATCATCAAGTTCCAACCTATTGGTTTATAGCTTCAAAAGTGGTAAACCATGCTACACAATTGCAGCAGCATATAATGATTGTTAAAATAGAAAAACTCATGGCAGAAAAGTTCTTTATCTGAAACTTCATTAATCTTCCAAGTTGAAATTGGGTGGATGATGGTCAATACATAGGGAAGATTTGAAGATATACTGATTTGTTTTCATGTCCATTCTAGAAATCCATGAGAAACAGGAGACTGGGCTGGCCTTAGGCTGAACCAGCAAGGCCCATGAAGTGCTCTGTATGCCAGAGCCATTCCCTTAATACCACGTGTCCTCTTTGCATCTCATTCACTCTTTTCATGCAGAAGACTTGTCTGATGGCATGGATGCATAGCTTTCTCTTCAGAAAACAGCTAGACTTGTTGGACTGACCTGTTCATCATCAGTCATTTAAATTTCAAAGTTTTTCTAGTCAGTTCCTTACAGAGAGGAATCCAATTCTGTTTTGAACATATCCTCAAGAAATGGAGCATCCTTTTTGATCCTTTATGAATGACCTTTGAAGTTTTTCACTATTTCAGGTTAAGGCCTCATATGTATTTGTATGTCTGTGGTTAGTCTTGCATTGCAGCTATTGGGCCTTGCTTTTCTTCTCTAACAATTCTTTGTACTCCTCTCCTCCCCACCTTGTGGTGTTTTGCCCAGGGGAAGTACTTACATTCTGTAATCATCACCTCACTTCTCAATCTCTCTGAAAAATCTGACACTTGAATTCCCTAAGCCTCTTGTTGTAAGGTAGCTTTCTGATCTCTCAGTCATTTTTATGGCACTTCTGCACCCTCTCAAATTTTTTACCATCCACTTCAAAATGTGGGCAAAAGCGCTGAGCAGCACTGCAGATGCAGGATGTATACTCCTTCTTCCTGCATGCTGTTTCTTCCTTGGCTCTGCCCTGTGTGCCTTTGGGGGCATGGTTGGCAGCTGTGGGTCTGTCTGTCTTTGCGAGGATTATTGTCGTATCTGAATGTAGTTGGAGAAAATCCCAAGTTAACATGTTACATTTTTGAACTATTTGTACTGGCTGAGGAAGGTGGTATTGGAGTTGCAGAAGGTAGTACTGAGAAAACATAAGCTCAGTACACAGCAGTGGTCAGAAACTTCTGTATAATGCTGGAAATTATTTGAAGCAAATGATGAACCAAAAAAGAATGACTTGTTCCATTAGATACAGTGGTTCTGCCTGGTGCCAGACCCCTACACTCCTCATTTCTTACTGAAGTCAGGTAGCAGGTAGATAGCAGGTAGATGACAGCAGCATTGTATGAAATTGGAAACTAAGAATTCATCATGTTTTCTCCAAACAAAAGTGCCATGGAACAGTTTCAATCTGTTTGCTAGATATTAATCACTTAATGTGCAAGTTGAAATAAAGTTTTACAGTTTGGATCTTCATCTCCCCTCCCCCCAAGCTTTGAACAGCTGGTAGTTATGATATTTACTGATCTAGTAGAAAATGTTTTGAACATAGTGTGAAGTTTCTGGTTCCAGTCCAGAACCAGTATAGTTGCACAAATGTGACTCCATGCAAGCACAATGGCACTGCTTTTGCAGTTGTCCACCTGATATGTGGAAACTCACTAGAATTTCTTTATAAAACAGATCAGAAAACAAGATCTGAATTTTGAATGTCCAACTAATACTTGGAGAGTGCTTTAACGTGTGTAGTAAGTACTTGAAATGTTGCATGTATTTTTGTTTTACAACTATGAAACATAATGGATTTGAGGATCAAGGACGTAGTGCTTTCTGAGTGTAGTGGTGGAAGAAATAGCAGATATTGAGAACATCTTCTTTATATTTGCAGTAGTACAGTGAAAGAGAAAGAAGCACACTTAAACTTTTCTCTCAGGTATTTTTTACACGTATTTCCTGAAGGAAAATTGTTTTCCTTGTTTTTCCTTGAGTACGTAGTTAGGCTGTTTGGATTTCCTAATTGACAAGTAATGCTCGGGCTGCTTTGAAATTTCATCACCTTGTTTTGAGAGGAGAGTAACAGTTTCTTTCCCACCTGTGTTCTGATTTCTGTTTCTGCTTAAGCTGGAATACAGGGGTTGGAAGCTCATATTTCTGTTCTGTTGCTGATACTGTCACACGATAGAGGTTGGAAACCCTTGTGGTAGTAGTACTGTGTTGGGAACGTGTCATTCATTGTAGCAGCTGCTTTACACTGCATTTATATTTAAATAGGATGAAGTTATCTATTTTGAATTTTAAGATTTGTTCCCATAGCAAAGTGACTTCCTGTTTTGTCTCTTTCTTCAGCACTGATTGATCCATTTGCTTACTTATCCCCCAGAGTGGAGAGGAAGAAATCTGGAGTGAGAAAGCCTTTCTCTAGGAATATGCTGAATGCTTCCTAAAAACATTTAAGTTCAAAAGACCAAAGTCCTCTAGGTCTGGTTTGTTTATGTGGTTTTAATTTGAAAGAGCCACTTTAATGAAAATGCACTGAGTAGAACAAGGGCATCTCTTAAAGATTTGAATATATACATGTTGTAGTGGGATTTCTGTTCAATCTAGGAAGCTCTGAGCTGTCTGCCGTCGTTTTCATACCAACAGTTGCAAAAGATCTTACTCATACTGACAGTGTTTCCTAAATTGATTATTGTTTCTCTGGATGGAAGCCCTTCAAATTGGTTGGGTATTTATATTGTTACAGTGAAGAGCTTGATTGTGGCAGAGGAAATGATTGCCAACTTGTTATAAAGTGATCTCCCCTTCATGAAGAAATACTGTTGCAATGCTCTTTGCTCACACTGAGGTTGGTGCTGTGCTGAGTGCCCTGAGTTGTTGAACTCCGGGTTTTGCCTGCCCGGATTCTGTGTGACGAAGGAAGAGTTCCAATAGTTCCATCATTTTCTTAAAACTGAAAATGCAAGCATAAGCAGCTGTGATTGTTTTACCAAGTATGTGAGTAGTTGTACTATTTTATTTCATTGCTTAAAAGCTAAGCAGTATTTTGCTGTATTAGCTTTTTTACTTTTCTGCAATGAGTGCCACAGCTCACTCTTATATGGTGCTGGTTGTTGGGGGTATTTTTAGAAGAGCATGTGTATATTTTTGCTATAGCATCAGGATGCCTCCTATCCAGGAATGGATGTGCTGTGCCTCCCAAATTGCTGTGCACAGGCTTACTGGCAGCTTGTCTGCTTCCTGGCTGTACCCATGTCATTGCTGGAACTACTCTGACATCAATGCCATAGTAGTAATGGACAACAAACAATTTGATCTATCAAGAAGCAAACATTATCCTATCTCATCAGCTTAATCAGAAAAGTAGCCTTAATTATCTGAGTGCAGTTTAGACACAAGTGTAGCTGTTTGAGGGAGAGAAATAAAACAAAGAACAAAAAACCCTGACAATCAGAAATGCTGAAAGTAGCTGAAATTTGTGATTATTCTGGATTGCAAACTTGTTTCTCCATGTTGAGAAGTACATTGCATGCATTCACCTGAACGTTGGAATCACTATGTCGTACTTCCCTGTAAGGGAAGGATGAATATGTAGAGAACTTGAGCACTTGCAACATATGGCTGAAATATCACACACACCAAAGATCTAAAAATCAAAGTTGCTGTTTCCATGACAACTGTAGCTGAGCAAAGAGTTCTTTTCATAAAGACAGGAGAGGTACGCTTCTAAAGTTCAGAGTCTGGGAGCTTGATTCCTAGGATGCTTTAGGGTCTGCATATAGATCCCCAGGGAGGTGCTATTTATGTTTGCATCCACTTGTAGCTTGGAGTGTCACTTGTTTTGCAGGCAGTAGCTGGGAACATACTGGTGGTAGTAGAGTGCTTTTAAGATATCTAATTGGTATGTCTGTCATGTTGCAGATGGCATTATCAAACTATGAAGTAAAAGCACCTTGGCAAGCAGGAGATTTAAGTGGAAAATAAGAGAATTTCTGTCTTTAGTCTTATAGATGTGGGATGATGAAGGCTTTGTTTTGTAGATTTTGCTAATCTGAATTATTACAGTGCCACTGAAGTCATGGAAATGTATATTTTCTTTCCTCTGACCTCATGCTCAGTTTTTTTCACAGAATAGGAAGAGAGAATCTTGGCCGTGGTCACTCAAAATGTTGAAGTGAATAAACCAGTGGGTTAAGTATGGCTGGTTGTGTGTAACTCCAGGGTTATAGTAGTGTATTTATTACACTTAACTCTGGTTTAATTTAGATTTTAGGCTAACACAGGAGCAGAAAATTGATAAGAGTATTTACTGTTTATGCTTTTTTGAGCACTTAGACACAGAGATATCAAGGAAGGATTAACCAAATCCATCTGCAAGTCATTTTCCTTCATGCAGGCTGCCCAGCAGAGAAGCTTTATTTTACTCAAGTGATGCAGATATTTCAAGTCCTTTTTTTGCCTAATCTCCAGACTCATCTAAACATCTTTAGAATAAAATTATAAAGTGAATAATTTAAACACGTCACCTTTGGTGAACAAAAAAAAAACATTACTAGTGGAAAAAAAATGGAATAAATAATAAATTAATTTTAAAAAGTTTATCTTTTTCTCAAATTAAGAAACAACTCTTCCTGAAAACTCTTAAATAGTAATTTAACTTTCAGTAACCCCCTTTGTCTAATTGGTTGGCATTGTTCTGATATGGGGAGTTCAAACCTTTATTCTGGAACAGCGTGTACAATAACAGAATAACAGATTTATTCCTTTTATTGTTATTATTTTCCCTTTTTAAGCTCTGGTTCCTCTACATTAACATATCTCAGTGGCAGCAATTGAGTTTAATCATCATATTTCTGGAATACTAATTCATAAAAATGTAATTCCCTGTTGATATGAGTGTGCCTTTCCAACTGTTATAAGTCCTCATGGAAGCTGAGCTGGTGGTGATTGGCAATCAGTGTAGCATGGTAGATGGTAACTCTTCTGTTCACAAATCTGGTGCCTCTCCTTTATGAAGTACTCTGACTCCTAGTCCCAAATGGATTTTGCTATCTTGGTTTGAGTGATTCTTTGTGTGACCTTCCCATCTGCCAAAGGTAGCATTCCTTGGTAGAGACTGCAGAAGAAGCTTTGCATCTTTTTTGAAACTGCTTGGCTTGTGGATACCTTTAACTGATAGCCCTCAGAGTTTGGCAGTGAGCTCTGAACAAGATCAGGTCCAGAGCCTCTTGGCTGAAAGAACAGCTTCTGCATGCACTTGGGCTTTGGATTGAATGATCAGTGAGAAGTTCAATACATTCAGAGAATTCTGTCACAAATTACTTACTTGAGGAACTGGGGAATGAGGGCAGAGAGGCTTCACAGAGCACAGGCATGTGAAGTGTCTGGGTAGATTCTGTGATCAGAAATTCATAAGTTGAATTTGCAAAATGTAAATAAAGCCCTATTGATAAATAACTGGAAAAGTATTAAAATATTAGCAAATGCGTAGCAACAGATTGTTTCCTGCTTTCCATGATTTGAAATCTTGTGGGAAATGCCACTTTTCTCTGTTTTCCTTCAGTCAGTGCTTTGTGTTACCAGTGGGAACACTTCCTTGTTTCTGCATGTTATAGATGAAGACTGCAACAGAAATTTTAAGTTCGCTTTTTAAGTGACATTGATTTGGGGGGACATATTTAGAAATGGAGCTGTATTTCCTGACAAATGGTTTTATGGTTAAAGTTTTAGTTATTACATGAGATCACTGAGTATACTATAACATTTGTCTTTGAAGTCTTGACTCGTTCATCAGGTTTTGGGATTGAATTTGTAGGTGGCATTCTTAAATAAGTGTCACCCGAATGAAACATTTTTCTTCTGATTCCTTCAGAGCTGCAGATGTATCACAGCCTGAACATGGACATCACCGGAACAAAGTTCTTAAGTGCTATTTTCAGAACCCAGTACACTGGAAAATATTGCCTTTCATTTCAGGGTTGTTTTTTTTTTCTTTTTTTTTTTAGTATTTTTTTTTCTTTTTTTTTTAATATATCAAGTTGAGGTGACCTTCCTCAATTTCTACAAGTATTAGATCACATCACAGAAAAACTGTCTTTTCTGAGCAGTGTACAGTTTTAGTGCAAGCTCTGTTGTGGTTCTGCAAATACTTCAATAGAAGAGCATCATTTTTTTTCTGTTGTTTTTATTTAGTGGACAAAAAAGGAAATCATTATATTTTGCTTGATTTCAAAATGGGCTTTTCACAACTGGTTTTCCAGGCTCCATTTTGTAGATGATGTCTTTTGAGAATACCTTGTGATTTTTTTGTTCTAACTCTGTGTGTATACATACATACATATATATATATATATATAATTGATGAACTGATGAACTTCCTTTGAAAGTAATCTTTAAACAAAGTTTGAGTGTCTTTTGTTAAAAGGGTTAAATATTGATTAGTGGGAGACAAATGCTATCTCATCCAGCTTAGTTCACAGGTGAGAAGTGTTGGTGAGTGACTAGTAATTATCACTGACAACGCTGTTAGCATTGTATTTGAATACTGAAAGCACAGATGAATTACTGTATTGGGTCGAGCCTTGTGTCCCGAAAGCATTGGACTTGTAGCATGTTTTGAAGTTCTTTCTAAATGAACTGCTATTTTAGCATAATCACACTTTCTCTCCTGGCAAATTTTTCCTGTATCTCACTTCCCTTTGCACCTCTAAGGCTTTCATATCCTTTTTTGTTTGTTTGTTTAATTATAGAAATACAACTGGTAAACAACTCCAGTGTTCAATTACAGGAGCTTGAAGGCATCTACTACAGAATGATTTCTTGCCTGGGGAAGGATGTAACTGAGGATGTCTGATAAACCTTTCACATAGACATTTAGGGTGTTATTAAACACATTAGTAATAGGCATGCAATACAAAACCCGCATATTTTTTGTATTAATAAAGACTCAATAAAATGATTAAAATCAAACTATGTTTCCACTTACAGGAGTTGGAACCAGATGGTCTTTGAGGGCCCTTCCGACCCAAACCATTGTGATTCCAAAGCAAGTCAAGTTTATGTAAATCATTTTAAGTCTGCCTTCAGTAATTTTTTTTGTAGCAATTGCTACATGTCGATAGAAGTTGGCAAAACATAAATGTATGTAATTTTTTTTTACACTAATCAGGATTCTTACTACAGTAGTAAGTTAACTTTTTCATTGGTGTGTGTTATATTTGATATAAGGTTGCCAGTGGTAGTTTTGAATTCAGTAGTCTGTATGAGACAGGCACATTTGAAATACCCTGTTTTTATTTAACACTGGCTTTAAATAACAATTTGCCCATGGCAAGATTAGCTTGGGCCTCTTTCAGCTGGGGTAGAATACTGAAATGTATATACACTTAAGTATAAAGTTGCCAACATGTAATATAGTAATAATCTGGAGGGTTTATCCCTTCTTCCCATTCATATATGTTTGAAATAATATGTTATAGTAAAGTATTAAGTGTACGCTTAAGACTCATGTTTTTTGGTGATACTGCCACTAAAGATGTATGAATCAAGTTACATTACCTGTGGAATATTGCTCAACGTTTGCATAAACATACTCTTACCAAATTGTACCAAGAGGGAAAACGCAACATAATCATCATAATTGCATAATCAATTCAGTGTGATTATATTTTCTCCCTCGATGCAATTTAGTAAACAGGAGCTTGTGTGAGTATGAAACAGTCTTTTGCTTTCTGTGATTTGTTTGGTAAGTTTTGGGTGATGTTTTTAATTTTAGAAATAATAAGAAACATCTTGTTTCTTAATTGTCCTTGTTATGAATCAATGGTGACGTGTGGAGTATCACTGGCTGTAACATTCATTCATACACACTGTATTGTGTTTGAGACATTGTGTTCTGTGTGCATAGGACAGTGTATACTGTAGCTGGATATTGGCAAGTAGTCAGGTGCCAAAACCTTGTCACAAAGGTGGTTTTCCTACTTC
This sequence comes from Cyrtonyx montezumae, assembly GCF_038088225.1. NCBI lineage: Eukaryota > Metazoa > Chordata > Aves > Galliformes > Odontophoridae > Cyrtonyx > Cyrtonyx montezumae. Next base: position 13,738,435 of record NW_027071825.1, read on the forward strand.
AATGTGGTGTAATGATAAGGATGGGCAGGGAGAGGAAGCCATAGGAGGTATAATGTAGGTATGTGGTACTCAGAAGTCCTTTATGGATGTAAATTAATTGGATGTTATTTACTTTTTAACTGTGTTGCTATTTTAAATTTTCAGCATTTCCACACATAGCCTTGGTATACAACAGCAGGTTTCATTGTAGAGCTTCTCACTGACAAGTAGAATACAAAAACTTCAGGAAAATGGAGTAAATCAGAAGGCAGCTGTGTAGCTTTGAATCAGGAAAAGCCCTGAGAAAGGTAGAGGCTAAATACATACAGTCAGCAGAGATCTGAAGGAATGGACAAGTACTTAAAAGATGCATTCTTCTTTAAGCAAGGACTCAAATTACCTGCAGTGCCCTCGTACATCTTTACAAACTTTCATGCTCTTTATCTTCAGTACTGAGGCTTCCAGTCAGGATTTTTACTCTGAAATGAGACAGTCTTGGGAGCTAATGCCAGGGGTGGGGGCTGGCATTTGGGACATAGCTCCTCAGGATCTGGTTGTGCTTGTAGGAGATTTGCTGCTGCCCAGCTGGAGGTTGTCACTCTTCACCATTTTAGTGAAGGAGGAAAAAAAAAAAGATTGTGTGCATGCTTCTTAAACTGCTTTGTTATGAGCAAGCTCAACTATCTTGCCCAAAGTTGTTTTGGGTGAGCTTCTGTAATCCTCAAACATTAATTTTTTTGGAGGAAAGGAAGTGAGTGAATTCTAGTAGTGATCAAGTCAAGAAGTGTAAGGGGTAGGTTTTTGTAGGGTGAGTATCTGTCTATGACTTGAGAGAAACAGCCCTAGGAGCTTACAGAAATAAGCGCTTGCTTGCATATTAGGGTTGTGTAAAAATGTAACTCAGTTATTTCCTTAATTAGACAGAATTTATTCCATGATTTAAGTCCAGAATACTTTCAACTTCAGTGAGACAATAGGTGTTGCTCTATAGCTATAAGAATAGGTAAGTGCATGGCACTAGTTTTATGCTTGTGAATTATGGCTTCTAGTTTACATAAGCAATATTTATGCTATCAAATGGATGATGTTGCTTATTTTTTACAAGCACACCAAACATCAGTCTCTGCGTTGATAGTGATTGGCAAAGTGGTACTGGTTTTTACAGTCAGCATTATTCTACACCTGTTACGTGGTATGTTCGTATAGATGATTTAGAACACATTTGAGTTGTTAAGGATGCTTCTTTAATGGACAAGATGCAAGTCACAAGAGAATTAAGAAAGAAAATTGCACCTTCAAAACAAGAGAAAAGTAATGTTCGAGGAACCAAAGATCCACGGTAATAAATCATTTTAAATGTGACTAGTCCTGCAGATTGAGTAGAAATACTTGTACTGAATTATCTTGTTCAACAGGCAACTGAGTTATTAGCAGTATCATCAGACAGGACAGGATGAGATGTTTATCTCACTTGCGCACAGAGATCCAAGCTCAAGAAAGAATTAAACTCCTGGAGCACATTTTTGGTCAGTGAGCTGTCTAACTGGTTTTCCTCCCTCTCTGAAAACACTGAGCAGAACTTGTTTCTGTTCAGAATTAATAAATGTAGCTGGCAAAATTGCTTTTGCTATGTGTTACTTTTCTAGAGTTTCTAATTTTAGGAAGTACTGTTAAAAGCATCTTGGAATATGAGGCTTAAATTTGCTTATGTGTCCATTAAAACACTAGGCATTTATGAAATAGTTGTTAGTTTTTATTTAAGGCTTGGCTCTGAAAGCTTAGTCAAGTTAAGAGGGAACCTGAAACATAGATCTTGTTTCTTTTATTAACTGTTTTAAGCATCTTAACTGATATGTTCTGTTTTCAGGTGTCTTGTAAGTTGGCTTTCATATTACACTGACAGCAAACAAGCTGTGAGAGGAATGTTGCTTTTCTGATAGGCAGTCTAGAATCCTGACATTATTTATTCATTCCTCAATGTTCTAGAAGTCTTAGTGATGTAGTTTGACACACATTGTTTTTGGCAGCCATGCTGACTGAAGCATATCCAACTCCTCCTTGTTACTGCTTATTCCAACTTCTGTGTAATCTCTTTATATGATATAGAGGTAAACTGAATCAAGGACTTCTTTTACCAGGTAGCAAAACTGGTATTGGGAGATATGAGGACAGAAGGGGGCAGTGGAAAATTTTGTGGGCTTTTTTTTTTCCCCCTTTATTTCTCAGTAGGCAGTCATAAAGGGAAGCTAACTTCTGCTGATGCTACCAGAAATCAGAACAGGAAATTGTGAAGAAGCTGATGTCATAGTGGGGTAGCAGGAAGATGATGAACAAGTATATTTCTCTGTGTTATCATGGACATCTGCATCTGTCATGGTAACTGTTGCTTGGGAGGTCAGTAGAGGTGCTGTATTAGTGCTCCATCTATTTATCAAATGTTCTTTGTCTTTCCTGTATCTAAAAGAGACAGAGCCAGAAGGCTAGCTGGCATGTGCTTCAGCTTCACTAAAGACAATGACGCTTCTTGGCAGAAGGTACAGCAGTTTAAGAAATTGGCTGGATTGGCAAATGCAGTTTGATTTGAAAGGCATAAGTTGTGAAGGTGAACTGCAGTCTGAGTTGCAAGAGATTTACTGCTTGTTCTTTGGATAGCCTGGGTAACCAGGAAAATATATTTGTCTCCAGCTGGCCAAGTGATTGCGGCTTGCGGCTTTTCTTTGAGGATTTGAACAGAACTGCAGGCATCCATCTTTGTCATCTTTAGACTTGATTACTATAGCATGCCTTTTCTTCATGTGCTTTATGCCTGACATTTTACTCTAATCAGCATTTCCAAGTGGAACTGCTTGTAATTGGGCTTGCTAGCCTAATGCTGTATATTTTGCATTATTTAAGTTTACTCTTGCAATTGCTTAGAACTTGAGTATCTGGCACTTCATATACCCGAAGACTGCCTTTATATATTCTCATCACATCTCATCATGACAATCTGAACAGATTTAATAATTATATAGAATTTGTGGGATCAAGTAACATCCTGCTCAGTTAAGACTACTCTGTTTTTCTTGAGGGTATGAGAGTCTTGCTGTTACCAAGATGTGATATGTTGACTGAGCTGTGTAGGTTAGTAATGTCTTTATCTTTGCTTGCTGAGGTCCATCCTATCTCACCTTCTTCAACCATGAACATATTTTCTTTAGTTCTTGTTGTTTTGTTGGGTTTTTTTTGTTTGTTTTATTGTCTCTTGCAATTATTAGAAGAGTTCTACTATTTTAAGCCTCTGAAAATATCTGAGAATCTGTACTCCCTTTCAGTTATGGCAGCAGTAAAAGTAGTGGACTATAGGGATTCTTTCTGGAATGCTGAATTAAATCTGTTGAAAATTATATTTCTGGTTTCTTCATGCACACTTAATACCCAGCCTCACCAAAGAAGACCCTCAACCAAAAATCAGTTTTCTTGCAGGGCTTAAAGCTTCATAATGTTTATGAATACTGTGATATCCATTAAAAGCAAGAAAGCACCCCATTTACCTGTTGACACTTTGCATAGTGCTTGCTTTTAAAGTGCTATATTTATAAAGATATTTCAGGTTATGCGCATAAGGGATTGCAACAGTTTAAATGATGTCTGAAGTAATAAAGAAGTAGCTTTAAATAGTCTACTTTATTTATGGCCTAACAGCTTACTTGTGCCACTGGACATATAGATTTGGACAAGCGTATTTGAGAGGGTACTTTAGAAATAGTTCGTAGCACTAGCTACGTAGAAAACCTATTGACCTGTAAAAGTGTGCTGCTGAGTGCTGCTGTATGCTCATCTGGATAGTAAATGTACTTTGTTATTCATTTGTGGTGCTAGTGATGCTGAAGATGTTCTAATGCATGCCTTACTGAAAGAGTTTTCCTCAGAACTTAGAATCAAATGCTATTCAGTTTGTTTTATTTGCTTTTGTTTAACAATAGCAAAGAATGTCACTCAACATTCAGTTATAAGAATAAAAATAAGGAAGTTCTGGAAATAGCATGACGTAGTCTGCATTTATTTATTATTAAATAAAACTGATTCATGATTTAATAGATATATGGACTGTTCTTGATCTGGACACAATGTGAAAGTAAAATCTTTGTCATAGACCATTCTTCTAGCAGACTGCTGAGGATATTGTCTTGGCATAATTCCTTGACCTCTTGAAACCCTGGTTTACCTGTTGGCATTCCTAAAGCATTACTGCATCGTACTTGTTACTTACCTCTGATCTGATGTCATTCTTCCATCTTTCTTTCTTCTCTTGATTAAAATGGGAAGTTGCTTTTTAGTATATTTTTAAGTATATTTTACTATAAATTCACAATTTTCATTGCAAATAGCAAATCATTTATCAAGAATTCCTTTATGTTTTACCTTAATGAGATGTTTTAGAAACTAACAGAACAGCCTATGGATTTGGTTCACTCTGCAGGATCTCATTTTGGTAGTAAAAGTGTTTAGGATAGACTCAAGACTTGTTACAATTTTCCTTTTTAGAAGAGAGTGTTTTTCATATGCTCAGTAAATAGTTCATGAAACTAGATGATTAAAATAGTCCTTAGACAAATTTAACAGGTTGTTCCTTCAAGATATGCCTGTGTTGTTCAGTACCTCTGGGAAATATTTTGTTTTTAGAAACGTAAATAACAAAACAAAAAACAACCCAAAACCTAAGTAATGTGCCATCTCAGCATCTTCTGAGCATATTCTCCTTTTAGATGAGGAAGACTGTACCTACAAAATGTTACCTAGCATTGATAAATGTGCAGCCCTTTGGGCTGCTGTACTAGGATCTACCACAGCGCTGGGCATCCTAGTTCCAGTCTAGCTGGACTACACTCATCTATTTGCAGCTGTATGAGCTCAGTGTAGATAGGAATAGTTTTGTGCTCTACTTCTAAGGCTTGAGCTCCAAGGAAAATGTTCTGAACTCTCCCTAGCCTGGCTTGAAATGCAGGAACACATTACTAGAGATTTTTCTGCTGATTTAAAAGAACAAAGAAACAAACCAATATGACATAAGGGAATTGTTAAAATGACAACAACAAAAGCTACTGAAAAATCATTGAAATGATCTCTGGGAAAAAAAAAAAGCAGCGACATAATGGAAAATAAGAGAGAAACAACTATAATTTATAGTTATTGATAGTGTTTTATTGAAGTAGTAAATAGGAGATCTCTGATAGGGAACTGCCTCTCAGAGGCTTGGGTCAGAACACGTTTATGAAACAGACATTCTGACTAACTGCTGCAAACACACCAGCAGTTTGTTACCCCTGCTTCCTGCAACTTTGTTGTTTCTTCCTCTGACTTGATAATAAAGAATTCATTTTGATTTTAGAGTTGGAACATCAGCTTTTTTTGCTGACAAATTTTCTATTGATTTGTCAATTAAAACTTTATTTAAGAAAGTGGTTTATAATTGTATTAGAGTATAAAAAGAAATGTTTACCCTTGTTTCCATGTTTCCATTCATGTCAAGGAAGAAGAGGTAAATAAGAACACTGTAATTTTAGTACACTGTAATCTTTATGATACAAAACTCTATTAAGTATTTAAAGTTAAATTAGGTGGCTATCCTTCTGGCACCAAATGAGATGAGGAGGGAGACCTGTTGCTTTACTATAAATTGTAATGAAATTTCAGAACACATTGACAGGCTCTGTAGTGCATCAATAGGGCTGCACTAAGCTGCTGGCTGTTTTCTTTAGGGTACCTTCCATTACTTTCAAATGCACAGCGTGCTGCTCGTAACAGTATTTTCTCATGAGAATAGTGGTGAACTAAGGCCTGGTTTTTACATTGACATTACCAGCTCTGCTGCTTCTTGTTGACAGGAAAATTCAGTACCGTTTACGGCAGTGTTTCCAACTATTATTTGTGTTGCTTTGTTGGTATTGTGCATTATAAATGCCACCAAATCCTTAATACAGGAATATTCATGTAAATAATGTCTGTATAATATTTAGAAGTTGACTGAGGTTTATTTACACGGGCGGAGGCAATGTGCTGTTTGACAGCCATTACAGCAGGGTTGCATTTGTTTTAATAAATGGGTAATAATGTGCAGACTGCCAGTTATAGGTAATGTAATTCTCAATTAGATTATAGTTCTTGATTGTATTGATTGCATCTGCTCTGGGACTATTGATTGCTATTTGTAAATGCTTCTTAACAGGTTTGTAGGAAAACCTGGAAATGTGGGAGACTGTCATATGCTTTTGCATTCCTCTAAATAGCAAAATATTAGGAAGAAAATCACTTTAGGGCATGTGGTTTTGAACAGTGATTTAGGTTATCAAGTTAGAGCAGTAATGGTTTTACTTAGAGCAGTAAGAGCTCTTCAGGTCTTTGGGCTTTGCAGCCATCGTGGGATGTGTGAACACATGGAGTGAGCTTCTTCCTGAGCTCTGTCACCAGACTTTGGAGTACTTGAAATGATGAAATAGGTGGTTTGAAATGCAGTATCTGTTTCCAGAACCTTTGACTTCTATGATTTCGTTTTCTAAAACTGATTAGTTAATGACATAATTATATAACTCACTGGGTAGACTAGGTTATGAATTAATGGTTTCTTATTCTAGCCAGCAAATTGAACCTACTAATTCATGATAAACTGTGGTCAGCATTAGATATGTTTTAAAATTTTCATTGAAGTGCTTAGTTCACTTCTTAATTTTATGAAGGATTTTTAAATTAGGTTAATGCTTAGTGTGTAGAGCGTGTCTGTTTAATGCCTTCAAGAAAAAAAATCACAGTGTATATGTGAAGAAACAGATAATATCAGTCATGGACTGATATTGTGCAAAGAATTGTTTTCACCTCCAGAAGCACAAAAAGGTGACTTCAAGTATTTTAAGATTTTATTTTTTTTAATTTTTTTAATTTTAACATTATCAAAATGGAAAAACAGTAGTAATGAGGTGAATCTAAAGGTCAGCAATCATACTGTCATAAGGCTACCTCATCAACAGGGAAAACTGAGGAGTATAGCCAGATTCTTATGGACCACTGTATTTGTTTTTGAGGTTAACACTGCTGACATTCTCCTCTGCAGTACTGGCCTGACTTTCTCTTAACAGAAACTTAATTTTAGGAATATAAAGCATTAACAAGCTAAATACAGTGTCCACATTTATTATCAGTGAGAAACAAGCTCTTTTTTACATGTATACAAACTTGTTACTCGTATATTCCTGAATAAATGTCTTAAAAAAAATCATTAAAACTTTTTTTGGGGGGGAAGTGGGGGGGGAGCGGAGGGAATGAAACGTGCTTTGAATCAATCTGCCAGAACTTCCTTCACTTGGGCTTTCAGACAGCTTGGCAACTCTACTAAATCATTACTGATAGGGAGCAACAGCATCAGATGATACCAGATCTTGTTAGAGCAACGCGTATAAAGCTTGCGAGTCTCAAAGGTCACTGGGAAAAGTACATCAAAGTACACAAATGTTGTGTATGTACAGTCACAGTTTTGTTTTGTTTAGTCAGGTATTCTGTTTGTCCAGATGGAATCTGAGTTGGTGAAATGAAAATACTTAATTTCCAAACAGTTGATACATGAACATCTAGTTGCAGTGCAGTACCATATTTCTGATATATTGGGTCTTATTCTTATGGAAAAGTACAAGATGTCCAGATAAGATAAGTCTAGCAACTAAAATGTAAAATCTAGCTGAATGCTGTAAGCCTTGTGCTTGACAGAGGTGCTGAATTTGATTGGCTGCTAACCCTTCACTAACACTCATGTGACAATCTTTTTATCTCTTTCTGCAGATGCTAGCAACTTGTTCCTGTGTTAATAATCTCTTTGAATGCCAGCTATCATTTTTTTCTCAAGGGAGCTAATTAGTATAGTTAGATTAACTATAAAACTGTAATTGGTTTTGACAGGGCTGCTTCTTGTCAAATGTGACCCTTCAGGGACTGAACAATTGCCCACCTGTTTTGTTTTTTTGTTTGTTTGTTTTCCCTACGAGCAGATCATTTGGTTGAATATGGAGTGTATCAGAGAAATGAGTAGGGAAAGGTAAACTTCTGGTTTTTTTTTTGTTTTTTTTTTTTTGTTCTCCAAGTAGTTGTGATGTCTACTGTCATTCTCAGTGGACATCAGTGACTTAACTGATAAGATATTGCTCTTCATGCAGTAACATAATTTAATTATCTGCGTTGATTCTCAGCTTCTTTGCTGTCTCAGTTGTCTACAGTATGCAAGATTAAGACCTAACACAATGTGTCCTTTTAAACTGGCTGTGTCAGTGGCAAGTACCCAGACAGGTAATCTTATGTATGTTGGAGAACTGTGTTAGTAACATCATAGGGCATAAGGTGACAGTGCAGCAAAATCATTCCTATCTGAGAAAATGCTTCTGGTAAGCAGTGGAAGATAAAATGTGCATTCTTTAATGCAGCTGAGGTTTTTCTCCTGAAAAACTTATTTGAGGGATTCCAGGAGACCCTTCAAGTTGAAACACCAGCTGCTCTTTTGGATCAGTGGGGCCTAGGGAGAACTACAAGTCAAATTGATACCATGGTTGAAGTCTGAACTGAGGGATTTATGCACGTTAGCTTCAAATTCTGTTGGCTGTGGATGCAAATGGCTTCTTTCTCCATGCATTGTTTCCTTATTTAGAAAATGGGAAGAAATGTCTTTCTGAAAAACATCTTGGATGTTAAATCCACAAACTCTGGAGGCATGCAGATTTCATGGCAGATGTGGCTGGTTTCCTCCGTGAAATTCCCACAGTACAAGAAAGCAGCAGCCTACACTAGGATGCTCAGGATGTAGTAGAATTAAAGACCATTGCCTACTGGTCTGGAGTTTCTTAGGGTTATTTCCTTTTTCTCCTCTCTGTTTTAATAAAAATCTTTTATTATAGGAGTTCACCAGTTTGGAAGTGAATAGCTACAGATAAACACAATGAAATTTTCCTGTCATCAGCTGTTATTTTTTGTCGCTACTTCTGTGAAATAGTCCCTGTTCAACATTTAAAAACACTCTCTTTGCCAGAAATTGAAGCTTTCTGGCCAATACTGATTTCATGTAGCTCACTCATTTCTAATTTTGGTAATTTTTCTATGCTGTGTTGTTTCCTTCTCATCAGCAGTGAAGGAAAAGAAGATTCTGGGGAGAGAGCAGATTCTAGGGAGGAGAAAGCAGCTCTGTTTCAGCATTCCAAGCCCTTTGTGGTGCTCCAGAGAGTGGAAAAAAGAAAGAAACAAACAAAAAAACCACTGTATGTCTGGAGAGAAGTCTTTAGGAACAGAGCTGAGCAATCAGGTACTTACCATGAGCTATCAGGAACTGAGATGAGAATTCAGTTTGCAAGGAGTCCAGCTCCTCTCTTGGCCACGGTATTGGGAGAAGCTGGTTCTAAGCCTTGAGGCCCTGAGAAACATGAAAACCCAATGGCATCTTTGCGAAACTGCTTTTAAATCCTATGTGTAAATTTATGGGACATGGTTAATGGCTGTGTCTGTGAAGATGATGGGACAAGTACTCATGTTTCTGTTACCCTGGAATATCTGTTCTGTGACTGACATTTCTTCTTCTAATGAACATTTTAAAGTCAAAAAGTGCGTTGTTTATGTTGTCTAAGTTTATTCACTGGTTTTGATTTCTGTTTTCCAGTGCTGTATAGATATCAGACTAAAACAAGCCAACTGTAGCAGCAGTAATTTCCGTGTTTATTGTCTAAAATTTGTAAATATGCAGAAGTTTTTCATGTGTTCCACAAACCTGACTAAATTAATAGAACTCCTGGGGAAGAGACAAAAAATTCTTTCTAACAGACTGTTTGACAAAATGTAAATCGCACCATAAGGGATGTGAGACTTCATGTAGTGGTACGCTTAAGCTGGCCTTCAAATGTGTGAGTTCTCCTTGTTTCACCTGGCATTAAGCTCTTGATGTACGTGCATTTATTGCTGCAGAAATTTAATTGTGTTAATGTAGTCCCTGACTCCTAATGAATAACTTGCGAATGAAGTGGACTGACGCATTCTCAGCATATTGTGTTTGCATCTTAATGAATATTTTCTGCTTGGTCATAATCAAAACACAAGTGCATTTCCATAATGTTAATCAAGCACTTGTTCTTAGCATTTGGAAAAGGGCAGGACTTAAATTTAATTTTAGTACGTGCATGTATCTAACACAAATTTAACATCTAGTTTAAACTAGAAGTTGCTGTCATCGCAAAAACTGATATTAACTATCCCTTCTAAAAACTCTATGTTAAATGTCCTTTTAGAGTGCTTTATAGATTGGTGTTTTATAACTCATTCCTATTGCTTCCTCTCCAAACATAAATCTCACATGAACTTTCCCTAATCTTTCTCAACCTTTTTAATTTAGATGATCACTTTCTATTTTTGGCTGTTCGTGGAGTGCTTTTTTACTAGTTTGGTGACACTTCATCTTTGGACTTTTTCTTAGAGCCCAACAGAAGCAGTTTTGTTAGTAATTGTGCCTACAGTGGTTCTGGACCTGCTCTGAAGTTTCAGTGCAGTTCCAAGGTGACTGAAATCCGGTATCATTTCATTCAGGAATACAGTTTTTCCTCATTTTTTAATGACATAAAAATCATAAGCAGACATTTTGAAGAAACTGTCCCTGTTCGTTCTCACAGGTAGAACCCCTTGCTTTGCATCAGCTTCTCACTGAAATAAACCTGCTATCAGTGCTGGAACATGGAGCCTCAGGCTGTACCTTTCATTCAGTGGTAAGCTCACACAAGTTATTGTCATTTGGAAAAACAGCATTTCTGTGAGTACAGGTGTAGTCTAACTGCAGGACAAAAGAAGGACTAATAGTGGATAGTAGCAAAGCAAAGACAGTTTACTTTTTCCTGTAGACATTTATCCGTATGTGGTGATTTTAGCTTTGTGGGTTTTTTTGTTTGTTTTTGTATGTTTGTTTGTTTGTTTTATTAGAGCTTGTGGATTTACTGAGGAAAATTTCAAATTTTGCCTTGATTGTCCTTATGCAAAACAAATAACATTCTGGCTTTTGTCATTCCAAACTTATTAAGTCTGCTCTTTGTCAAAGGTGCCTGGCTCTATGGGAAATACATTTCAGAACTTCATTCTAGTGTTGCTACTGAGATAAAGCAGAAATCATAAGATTGTCAAAGGAAGAATAATTCTTCAGTCCTGGTAGATGGGTTTTGCTGTATTTTGATCTGACTGTTGGAAAAGTGCATCTTTGCTTAGTATCCCTTGGTGCTCTGCTGTGTCTCTGCTGCATGTGCCTTCTGAGATGTGGAGCAGGCACTGTTCTCTTCCCTGGTGTGGAGTGGGACTTAGTCTCCACCACATCCAAGCAGTTCCATGCAAATCCCAAGGAGCTGGCAAATACTGTGCTTGACAGATGGCATTTTAGGAAAAGCAAACGAAAGCTCGTAACTTCTGCCTCCTCCTTTACTAGGAGCAGATACTGCAGTAGTAAACCACAAGTTTAATGACCTGCCTTGTAAAGACAGATACTGGGTCTGATTTTACAGAGCATGTCTGCTTTATGATGTGTATATAGCAACTGAAGTTGTGTAATGAGAATATGACAGTGTATAACACAGATCTTGTTTTGAGGAGGAACTGCCTTGATATTTCAGATTCCTTCCGGAACAAATCAGCAATTTCCTCTTGTGAACCTTCCAAGGCTCTGAGTAATCTTTAGGTTCATTCACTGCTGGGAAGAGCATCACAAGCAAATGTACAGTGGCCTTTTCCAAACAGATACTGAGAAGGGGCATCTTGTGAAGGATGGCAGCAGAGCAACTGAGTAGTCACTTTGAAATTAGAATGTAGTGTCTTCTAACTCTTTCTTTCAGATATCCATGCAGTTATTTTACTGGCAAATCTGTTCCCACGCAGAGGAAGTTCTGATTTTGGTGTCATCAGATATTTTGCTGGGTCCCTGCACTTGAAGTATGAAGGAATTGATCACTTAGCATAAGTTTCATTTGCATAAGTGTGCTATATCTGTGCTGCAGAATTACTTACTACCAGTTGGAGCAGCTGGATATTACACGCCTGGAACTTGAAAAATTACTTTAATTTGACATTTTTGTATTTTTTTATTTGTCAAGGGGTCTGTTTCATTTTATGGGATAGTTGAATAGAGAAACTATGATTGAAGTACTGATTTCAAACATCTAGTCTGTATGTTAGCTATCAGCATGCTTCCTACATCAGTCTTACGTTTTGTGTTGTGATAATGCAAGAATTTTACATTCTGTTTAATTTTTAAGCCAAGCATAGGGATAAAAATGTATGAAGCAGGAAACAAATACAACTTAAACAAACAGAACAAAGCCAACAGAAAACATTCCCTTTGTCAGTGTAGTGATTATCCAGATCTTGACATACATAGGACAGCTTAAGAATAAGCATTTCTGATTGATTTTTGTTTGTCTGCTGCTCACAGCTTCTTTAAAGTGAAGGTGAAATCCTTCCTGGAAGCATTCATATACTATCAAAAAGACAAAGCCAAACAAACACCCTAACAAAGCATTTAAAAATTAAAGTTGAGGTACCAAGTGTTGGCAACAGGATAGAATCTGCCAAATGCTGAAATAGAAGGAAACTGTTCTCTTAGCTGCAAAACTGTGTGTTTTTTGTTTATTTTCTGTAGGTGTTTTTGTCCTAGGGGAAATATCTTGCAACTGCCATTATCTTGAGCTGCGGCAAGCTTCAGCAAAGATGGATAAAGAATTATTTTAGATAAGAATGTTTCCATCCATAAGTGGTAACCTCTTTATTCTTGTTTTGTTTTCAAGTGTAAATGGAAACTAGGCAACAACAACTTGAATGCAGGCTCCTTGGCATTTGGGAGTATTTAACGCAAAGCAGGAACTTCAGCTGAAGCAGTGCTGAAGGAGAAGCAGCAGTTAGGGGAGTACCTGGAGATTTGCTGCTGGAAGCTGAAGAGTGGGGGGTTGCTTACCGGGGAGAGCTGGTGAAGGGTGGCAAGGTGCCCTGGAAAAAACATCAGTAGCTGTGAAAAGAATGAAAACAGTGCTGTTGTAGCTGAAAAAAATGTGAATGTGGACTGTGTGATGAAGTATTTGACCTAATGGTATACCTACTGCTACGCAGCTTTTGATATTGGTGTCAGAAATATTTTGAGTGGATTTTATTTTGATGTTTTTGGAGGAACTATAATTGGCTACTAGATCTTCCTTGTCCTCCTCCCCTGAAATCAAATGGTAAAATGGAGATCCGGAGCTAAGTTGCAATAAAGTTGCTTGCAGCTTCTTTCTAAGTAAATTCATCCTTCATATGCATCAGTTTGTAACTGGTGTTTGCTCTGTTAGTTCTAATAGTATAACATTGTGGTTGAGCAATTTCTGTGGCTTGCAGGCTTCCAGATTTCTGTATGGTAGGAAATGCTCTATCTTCCCACTGGTGGAGTTTTGAGGGGAAAGGAGTTGGATGGCATACTCTTCCCCTTTAGTTTGGGGGGTCAAAAAACATGGTCGCCAGCATTGAATACCATGTGTACTGAGAGAGCCTCAGGTTCCTTGCTTGGATGAATTGCAAATGCTTTTGCTGCCTCTGAGCAGAACAGTGATTCTTTATGCTTGCCACTTTTTAAAGTCCCAAATTAATAGGTGAGCCAAGGTCTTTATTTGTGTAGAAATAGATGTATTCTGCAGAGCAGACGTTTGTGATGGAGGAGAGATTTTAAGGGGAGCTAAAGTGATGTCCCCAGTGTTTTCAGCCTGCTCACGAGCTTTTGTGTGTCATGTTGTATTACCTTTGAGTTGGAAGATATGAAAACAAAATCCATTAAGACAAGACCTAGTGTTATCTTGCCTGCCTTTCATATAGAAAGATGGATGAAGACTATCATTCTTCTGTACAGCGAGAGCCAAATGCCCATTCCCCCTCAAATTCCTGAGGCTTAATAAACAAGCATTTGTGCTTGTTCTTTGAAACAGCCACAGTTAAAAAGCAGAGGTGGTTGATTGCATAAGACCGATGGTTTAAAGATGGTATTTTTGGGCCTCTGACTGTGTACTGTATATTCATTCAAGTCTATTAAAAGCTATCTAAAAGCTTCTGAAACTGCTGCTTTTTTAATGGAGCTAGTTCTATTTTGTTAACTCCGGTGCACCTGGTTAAGACCTGCAGGCATCTGATCACTTTCATTGTATTAGTATCACTGCGGGTTGCTGATGTACATATTTCTCTTCTCCGAGATGATTTTCACCTTTTATCAGAGGTTTGCTGGCTGTTTTGTTTTTTTTTACTTTTCCTCCTTATCTTCAGCTGTTGGAACTGAGATTATGTTCTTAATAGTGGTTTTCAATAAAGTCTATGAATTGTTCTCACTGGTTTGGGGCACATTCAGATGTATTATGTAAAATAAGAGGAGAGTGTTGTTATTTGTAAATGACCAGCCTTATTAACTGGTCATGACATACGCTGGAGAACTCTGATGCCCTTTCCAAGGGTAAACTTGAGATATCTGTGAGATGCCAGTTTACTTCCTGTATAGATTCTGTTTCCAGCTTTCATCAGAATAACTTAGACTTCTTATACTTTGATGCTACGGTATGTGTCTATATGCACAAATTAAAAAAAAAAAAGGCAAGATATTGTCCATTTAGAGGAGTGTGGAATAATACAGCATATTCTAATTCTTAGCCAACCTGTTCACAATTTTTCTCTCCAATTCTTTTCTTTCATACCCATGTTTAATGTGCTTGGCTTCCTGTATTCTCCACATTGATTGGGGAAATAAATGGGCTTGAAGCATGCTGTTAGCTTTGAGTGATTAATAGTAAGGCACTGTGCTTCTTACCTCCTTTTGGAGTGATCTTGAAGGTTGGTTTGTATCTACTGAAATCACTGGAACAGAAAGAAATCTGTACGTTTCTTCTTTCTCCAGAGATGTATTGCATCTGTGCAGACAGAGAAGTGAGGTGAAAGAGGTGAATATATGGAAAAATAACAGGAAGGGCTTTTGTTCTTGAATCTTAGAAGAAAACAGCAAATTTAGTCTAAGTACAGAACAAAATATTCATGCTACTATTGAATTATATGCTAAAGGAATCATTACTGTAGTACTTAACATATTCTGAAGTATTGGTGCAATAATATTTTGTAGATTTGCTGGTTTTCAGGTAGCTTTCTGTATCTGTTTATCAGTTGTTTGATGTAAATCAGCCATCAGAGTTGTATTTTACAAGAAATTGAACACAATTTGGTAAGGTTTATGAAGGGTGAGGCACCCCTTGAAATACTTAATAATTTTCCTCTTTCCTCCGTTACCCCACATTACTTTTGGTTGGCATGTTTATCAGTTTTTACTTTGATAACTGAATTTTTTTCTGTAGGTTTCCTGTAGTGATCTCTCTGTTGTGCTTTAGCACATTTGGTAGTAGTTCATTAGTTATGATCATACACTGTGTTCTTAAGGTGAAAAAGTCTTTTTATGCCTGTCTTACACAGAAATGTCTGGAAAAGAATGATAAAAATTAAAGGAAGGTTGCTGTGTCATAGGCATTACATGGATTCTTCTGAAATTTTTAAGCAATTTGATGTTGGCTAATGGAAAATGTTGAGTGTAGCTCTTCCCCCCCTTCTTTTTATACGTTTCTGATAGGAAATCTGTAGCTAAATATCATTTTATGACTTCCATCTGTTCATATGTAATAGTGTTTTATAATGCAGTTCAGATTGCTGCCCAATAGAAATCTCCTATAGCATGAGATAGACCTTCAAGTGATTGTTGTATATACAAATTATTTTTTAACATGCAATTCATTTAAATTTTAAGTTAACTATCTCATTTTAAGTACAACTTCCTTGATGCATAAGTTTCCACTAATTAACTAAAATAGTGCCTCATGTATCTAGTTCCAGTATGTTGAGATCTTTTTAATTTTAATTAAATAATGATTTAAATAGTTGTATTATCATACTGGAGTAAGATGCAACTTTAGATTCTGATTGCAGTAGGAATAGAAAATTGTTGCTAAAATGTCTTTGTAGCCAACTGATCCCTGCAGTGTAACCCCAGCTAGTGAGGACTAAGAGCTTTTAGGGTATCCATTATCATTTTAATTTTCACAACTCAGGTGATTTCTTCAAGTATTAAGAGTAATTGATGAAAATATTAAAGTGTTAGCTCTTGAAAGACATATGTCAGCATATTTTTAATGAAATTTTTCATCCTTCACAACTAAGAAGGTAATAGGATCCAGGTATATTCTTATGATGTGAAAATGAGGAGGAAAAAAAAAGAATGCCCTAAGAACATACCTATACTTTTCATTACGCTAGTCTTAATTTTTGTATAATTGACCATAAATCTTAGAAGAGTTGGGATGGGCTGTGCTTTGAAAAATGGAATAGAGCTCTTTCTAAGTATCTTTTCTGCCTGGGAGTTTACATCTTTCCTATTTCAGTGATAATCTGAATAATTAACATTAAAATTTTAATGTGTATCTTACTAATTTACAACAGCTATCTTGAATGTTACATGAGCCAGGATTACTTCTGGACTGAGGGGATAACTTTGCTCCCTCTAGTGGGGATTAGCTTTATAACATCCTAAATAAATATTTTCTAGAGCTTTCACTTCATAAGAAAAAGCCCCAAAAACTTATTATATGTCCATGTTGGACTTCCTTTCACCAAGACAGTTTGTTGCAGACATTTTAATGTCATGAATGTGAGTTGGTTTTTTTTTGAGTTACAGCTCAATTTTTAACAGTTCAGCTGAAAAACAGATAATTTCCTCTACTTTGTTTCCTGTGGCTGCATGTTTTGCACAGAGCGAACTTATGCAGCAAATAAGGTACTAATCCATCTTAAGTTCCAAAGTGGAAACTATTCATGTATGTGGTCATGAGGGAGCACTGGTCTATCATTTTGTAAATTAAAGCCATTGGTCTCAACTGTTGTTTTTTTTTATGATTATGTTGAATTGAGTTAGTATATGAGCTGAAAGCAGTGATTGTTCTCAAATGCTGATATCCGCAACAGATGTGCAGAGACAGCTAGTCTGACTCCCACAGCTCTGCTCGGGCTAGACAGCCCCATTAAGCTGCTGTCAGCTCCACCATTGCCAGTCACAGCACAGCTTTGTGCGACATCACTCCTCTGATGTCAGGAGATAGTCTGTTGTGTTCTGATGCACAGTCCTGTTTTCCTCTGTGGAGAGAAGCAGTGTGAAACTCTTGCGTCAAAGTTGATTGGGGGGGCATAAACAACAAAAAGCAACCCCAAAAGGCTAATGACAAAAGCTCCACAGTACTTCGAACAACTTTTCTACTGCTAGGCTGTTGGAAGAAACGAAAACATAACAGAGCTGTTGCAACCCTGCTTTTTGTTCAAGAAGAACCTGCAGTTTGGAAATATGGTACATTTTGAAATAAACTTCATCGTATATCATATCATACATATCATCAACATACATATCCAATATGTAGAAATGTTTGTTGTCATTTTTAAGTGGTGCATACAATATCAAGTGGCATTTCTGCTACCTGTTGAATCTGCAGACTTGTAATGCTGACTGCAAGAGGGATCCTTTTCAATAATCTCTGGAACAAAAGGAGAAAAAGTAACGACAAATACATACTAGTGAATAAGGGATTTTTTTTTCCTTTCTGGCACTGCTACGTATTCTTGTGACCTCAGACATATTGTTTGTTTTTGTGTTTTTCCATCTCCTAATTGTTGAGTCCTGCCTGCAGTTTTTCTTACTTCGCAAACTTGTAACTGCTCTGAGAATCTCTAATGCAATTAAAGTATTATTTCCCAAGACTTATGTTTATTTGGTGTCTAGATTTCTAAGGCATACTATGATCAGAAATACTTACAGGAGGTTTTTTCCCCGCAGTCAAAATATTTTGTTGTTTTTTGTTTTGTTTGTTTCCATTAATTTAATTAAAAGCAGAAGTCGCTGGTACTCATCACTTAATGTGGGAAGAATGCAAAGTACATACTAAGACCTAATGTAAGAAACCAAGTACTTAAAGACAAGTAGTTAATGGAAGTTTCATGTTTTCTGGAAGACTCATCAGGTCTGTGATAAGATTTACTAAAAGTATTTTTGATACAGCTGAGTCTTGTAGTATTTCATGTAGATAGTGACTATATGGAAGACAAGATGGTAGAGTGTCCTCCATGGACATGGGTGGCTGTTGTTGTTTTCATTGAGACCTTTGTCTATGTTTGGGGGCACAGAGGGCCAGGCCACGAGGACAGAATATACTCTCATAAATTTAACATAGATTTGCTGAAAAAATACATATCCATGTGAATTGAAGTACAGCTTGTCTTCTCACTTGACAATTTCCTTTTCATCCCAACTGGCCATAAGCTAGAAGTGTACAGAAATGTGAAGTCCTGATCTATAACAACTTAGGTGTAGGATTTTATTTTAATGAAAAGTGACCCATTTTCACATTGATATGGTGATGCCTGAAAGAGTGACAGTTTTTCCCCAAGACAATTTTAATCCTGCAAGTTGCTGTCAGCCCATGACATCTTTTCCTTCCTGAGAAGATAGCACGGTATGAACTAGGTGTCAAAGGAGGTGCGAAAGCATTTTGAGGAGGCTGCTTAGAAACTCAGAGAAGTTACTTATATCAGACTTTTATGATAAAAAAATTATTTTATTAGGAACATGGGGAAATAAGTTTTCACAACTTATATGCAGCCCAAGTACTTCTTTCTCTTGAAGGTTAAAACTGTGTATTGCAAAAATATGCTTGAGTCAAAAGGCCAAGTGACTGTACACTTCTATTGCTGCTGCACATTTTCCAAGTGGATTTTGTATATGTTTTTAAAGGGCATTTGCAGATGTCAGAGTTTTGGGGAGGTGCATTAACACTAGCCTACCAAGAAGGCAGCAGAAGTGTGAACCTTTCTATATCTTAGTGGGTCACTGTAAGCGAAACTAACTCATGAGAACTGGAGATGTATAGCTATTAGCAAGAGGCCGTGAGTGCATGAGGAGGAGCTCCAGCTGTGTGGGAGGATGGTAGGAAGAAGGCAAGGCAAAACTAAAAGGTTTAAGAAGATATGAACTTCAGCCATTGAAGGAGAACAGTATGGAGATGTTGTTCTGTATTAGCCATAGAGTAATGCTCAGTTATTTATCACCAAACAGTATGAATTTGTCAGTTGATTGTTTACCAATTTATGAAACTTGTCCCTTACACTGTTTCTTGGATCCCTTGTATTGCCTTTCTAGAAAGAATGAGTTTATTGCTTCCTGTAAGAGGAGCCCAGGACCACATGAGGATAACCTTAAAAACTTGATATGAGTTGTATTTTAGGTGTACCTAGAACAGTGACTTTGGGGAGATGAAGAGCAGGGGCCCATGTTCTCATCACTTATCCTGTAGTTTTCTTTAATCAAAGATGTTACAACCAAATGACATCTCTTAAGTTTTTCCCCCCTCTTCTCTGCTCAGCCTTGTGCCTGGATCATTAGGA
This sequence comes from Cyrtonyx montezumae, assembly GCF_038088225.1. Lineage (NCBI taxonomy): Eukaryota > Metazoa > Chordata > Aves > Galliformes > Odontophoridae > Cyrtonyx > Cyrtonyx montezumae. Next base: position 13,757,908 of record NW_027071825.1, read on the forward strand.
TAAGATGTCTTTAGAGCTCTGTTCCAAGATAGTTATCAAACTCCCTGCAGTAGTAGGAGAAGTTTGCCCCTGCTTCTCTAAGATGTTACTGCACTTGCAGAAGAGGCAACTAAATAGATGGTATTGATAGCCAGTTCTGCAGAGCAAGGAAAGATCTGAACTTGACATTCTCAATATGTGTGTAGTTACCTCCTTAGCTACTGCGACTCGCTGAGAAATGTGAGTTGGTTTGTTTTATTTGTTATGCAACAGTGTTGTCAGAGTGTCTGTGTCATAGCCAAGAAATCCTTTTCACGCTTTCCTCTGCTCACCATGTCTGTGACGTGTTTCTGGAAGGTAACGTCTCCTTGGGAACAGAATTCACAGGTGTATTTTTTTTGCTTTTAAGTATCCCAAATAACTGAGACATCTTACAAAGTACAGTATCAGTTGGTACATCTTTCCAAAGTCACTTATTATAGTCCCAACCTCCCACAAAGTGATGGCTTGGATTATTATCTTTCTGACTTAACACTCCAAAGAAATAACTTCCATTTCATATAACAAAATGAAAAGCTTGCATGTGTTTTCAGGCATACTTTATTTAAATTACCAAAAAACATTTAAAATTATAATGATCCTTACATGGTTACAGCCTGTTAACATAAAAATGAACTTTTCAACCTTACTATTCATGTACACAAAAATAGGTATTTGAGACTAATGGAATTTGAGGACAGTGACTTAATGTAGCAGCAAGGCAAATTTAAATTACGTGTATGGAAATCATCTGTGATGACTAGAGCCTTAAAACAGAAGAAGCTCAGGGAAGCTGGGGTTGATGTGTGGAGAATAAAGACCAAGAGCTCGTTTTTGATGGCTGCTTTATGCCACACCTCTGGAGGGGTCTGGTTCTGGAGGGGTCTGGTTCTGCAGGGCACTGGCCTGGCTTCTTAGGAACACAGTCTGGAACTGTTTGAGTAACATGAAATCTTGATTTCAGAATGTAGTTTTAGCACTGCTACTGCTGTCTGAGATAGCCATTTAATATATTATTTAAAATAATCTTAAAATATTTTAAGTGGCTCAGAATTGACAGTTCAATGCATTTTTGCCATAAGCAACTGCAAAAGGATTATTCCCTTACAGAGCCCCACAAGTTTTAGCCATATTGGAAATGGGTTAATGCTAGATTTTTAGACTATTGACTATTGTTGGAAGAGGATTACTTTGCTTTTATAAAATAAAATCTGACAATATAAAGTCTTAATATCTGCAAAAGATAATCTGACCAGATACATGAGTGTTTCCGGTCGTTAAGGTTTGCTATTTTGCCAAGATCACTCAGCTGTCTATATACTGTGTGCAATTTGGTATGTTAATGCTGCGCAAAATGCCAACAAATGGTATGTAAAGCTAAGTTAGCTTGATAAAAATGAAAGTAGTACTAAAAGTAGAATCTTGATTTTTTTATTTTTTTTCTTTCTATTTTTTTTTTGTCCTGTTCTTACTGGGCATATGTTTGAAATCTTTAACTTCTGTTCCAGTGGCATTGCATTACCTAGTGTAACTTCCTGCCGTTCTGATTTGCAGTGAACTTTGTGATGATGTACTTTTTGGATAACAAGTAATTATTGTGTACTACAATCCAGATGGGGGGGGTTTAGAGATTGACAAATGTAAATCTCCTGTACCACTCACTGATGTGGGACCGAAGGTCTGAGGTGTTTTTAGCTTTTTGCAAAAGGTAGTGAATGAATTGTAGCCCTCTTATTCTACTGACATTTTCATCAAATAGTCATTGCCGTCCAAAGAAGACCTGATCTGGGGGGAAAACAAAATATTTCTCATGCATGTAGGAAAATAATTATTTCTTAATTGAAAAACTTAATCCAGTGTTGATCGGGATTATCACCCAGAGGCTTTCAGTGAGCAGCTGGCTCTTTTACTAGCGGGTGGTTTTCTGTACAAAACCTCTTCATGGCATATCTCGCAAGTGCTGGACTGCCTCTATTTCTACCAAGTACAGGGAGCTCTGTACTGTAGCAGAATGGCACCTGTTAAAGCTTGTTTGTGTAATTTGGATTTTGCTAACAAAAGTCTCCCCATAAAGTTGTTATGGTGGTGGTGTTGCTGTGCATGTGTGTCTGAACTGAATATGACTGCCACCATTCCTTAGCATGGCCAGAATGAACATAGAATGTTTGCATTAGCTGTCTCGCTGTCACAAGTGTTCTCTTGTGCATGATTGGAAGGTAGTCCTGGGGTTTCCTGTAGGCTTCCATCATGAGAGGACAGCTGAACTTCCCAGGAAGGTTTGAGGAGGGACATATTGTGAGGACTTGCAAGATTTCCTTTGTAGAAATCCCTCTGCTGGCTCCTTCAGCCCATTGAACCAGCGCTCCTTTTATTCCTCTGGAAGTGGGGAAGGACTATTTTTAAGACAGGTGATGATTTTATTCAGAAAGAAACCAGGTTGCTGCTGCCTGGATTTGTTTTCCTAGTTCTGCCCAATTTTGGCTTGGACCCCTGGGTCTTTTCACAGAGTTGTATGAGGTAGCAAGAGGAGTTTTCCAGAGGTAGCTTGAGAACTATTTAATTCAGTGTTCACTGTAGCTTCAGCATTTAATTCAAAGAGCACTTTTCTACTTTCACTTATTTAAAATGACTATGACTGATGTTCCTGCAATGTAATTTTTTGAGGAGTTGGTATTGTCAGAGCTTGCCTTTATTCATGCTTATCTTTTTCATCACCATGAAGTCTTTAAACTGAGAGCCTAAGATTAGAGTAACGTTAAGACTGTTTCTGTTAGCCTTTTTTTTTTAATATATAGATACTGGTATTTAAGCAATATAGGCTAGGAAAATCTCCTAATTAACAGTTTGCAGATCTGGGGTAAAATAAGACATACTTTTGATTTGTGTATAATGCAGTGAGACTACAGAATTAAAATTCTTAAAATGAACTGAGGAAAAAAAAAAGCAAGATAAATAGTTTTCGCAAAGAAAATGGTATAATCATGATCTTATCTGGTCAGTATTTATAAAATGTAATTAAAATTAATTCTGTTATGACTTAATAACAATGAGCCACTTTCAGCATGCAGATTCATTTCTGTTTTTTAAAGGACTTGCTCAAAATATGATACATACACTAAGGTCAGCAATCATGTTCATTATTAGTCAAGCAAACATATTATAGATTCTAAATAGAAATTTACTAAGTTTATTTTTGGTCCTCTAATTTACTAATATTCCTTAATAAAATCTTTGTCAACATTTCTGATTAGAAAGCAACGCTGTTTGCTGTTTCTTTTTTGGCTATTAATCCAACTGACAATATTTTGTTTTCCAGATCAGGTTAGTTTAGCCAAGAAGTGCAAAGATAAATGGGGATATAAGTGTAATACACTGGAAATAACTGTATCTTTCCAATTAGTTTTGGGTATGATGGTGACTTACTGAGTGCAGCGCTTTCCACACATGCAGGTACCTAGATGACTTCAACAGATACTGCAATGTAGACAGGACCCTATCAAAAAAGGTAAATAATTTTATGTCTGGGGAAAGATTTTATAAAATAAGCAGTCTCTAGCCTTTCTTGCCAAATGGAATCAGATGAACTGTATTGATCTGGTTTTCTTTGTTTGAATTGTGTTTTGCTTAAAGAGGTGAAGTTCACATTTATGCAGTGAAATGCTTATGAGAACCATATCCATATATAAAGAGGCTCCATTAACTTTTCTTGAAACACCAAAGGCTTGTGTTACAATAAGATGCTAGGTGAGAGCAGGACCCAGTCCTGTCTATCAAGGAAGTGCATGGTCAGAATGTAATTTAGAAGTATTCAGATTTTTAACTGCATGTGCAAGGATATAAAAAAAATTGAAGAAAAGAAATGAGAAATACAGACTAGGATGTATATATTGTATAGTGATTTTACTATTGGGTAAATTTTTTTTTTGTTTCATGTCAAACACTTAATATCACACTAATCAATATTCTTCTACTGATGTGTTCAAAATAAAGCTGGCAAAAACACTGTCTTGCAATTAAATGATGAGTATTAAATGCTAATGAAGCCATAGCAGGTCTTTCAGCATCACTGCTTCCAATTTTCACACAGCTGCTGCATTAGATGTTGTTTAATGATCTCTGTTCCTAACTGGAGTTACCTCCTTGCTGCTCCATTTTGGCTGGTTGGTTGGTTTGAGTTTATTTGTTTTGTTTGTTTGTTTATTTTTTATTTATCTGAATTTTTCTTATTATTTATTTAATTATTGTCTTTACCCGTCTTCATGAAGCACCACGTACATTTTTTGGGGTCTGAAAACAATCATTTTCTGTCTGGACTGTTCTTTTCCCTTCTGGCGTGAATGTGCATTAATGGCTATTGAGACTTTTGTTTGTTTATTATTTATTTGTTAATTTTACAGCTTGCAAAATGAATTTAGAATCTCTCAGTACTAATACTTGAAATGTCAGAAAGGGAGGGAAAAGTTGGGATTTTGTTCTGGCTGAAAATACTTACAATAGTACCAGAAAAGTTACTGGAAGTTTTATGCTCTGCTTCTCTCCTTTTGCATGCTATACGTGTGATCTTCATTTTCTGTAGCTCAGAACTGGTCTCAGAGCACAAGCACATTGAACCTGTCCTGGAACTGGAGTGTGTGCTTTATTCTTGTTGTATTGGCTTTACCACTGGAAAGTCAATCAGCTCAGAATGATAAGCAGGGACACTTTATAAGTCTTAACAGTTTGTATTTCTGTCAGATAGCAACAGTGTTGGCTACCTTTGCTTCTTAATGCTGGTTCTAAAATCCATTTTTACACATATTAATGAGGATCAGGGTAGTTAGTAACAGTTTTAAGGATAATCACTGAGATGTAGTTGTGAGGAATCACTTGGACGTGAAAGAACCTGAAAGTTCCAGCTTGGTGCCAGGCACCACTGCTCCTGGAGCACAACATGTGTGCCCCAGTGCTTCACCCACTGTTGTCTTTGAAAGCAATGAACTTTCTTTAGTGTGTAATGAAGAGACAGCAGGCCTCATGGTGTGTTTTACAGAGAAAAAGAAAATAAAAGTATTTTGGTCATGCCTTAGTTTCACATTGGTATTTGAGACATGAAGTTTCTGAAGAACCGAAGTAGTGTTCTGCTGTTGGTAACACTTAAAACTAGAGCAGAATAGAGCTACTATTCTTAAATGTCTTTGGAACTGTTGCTTTGTTATTAGTGATACCTTGAACAAATTTAACTTCAGGGTTTTTGTATTAACCTATATTTCTTGTGTAGTTTTAATTGGTTATAGTGACAGAAATCCTCCATGGCCATAAATTGTCGTAGCACCATTGATTCTTTCTTCCTTCCTTCTCCATCCCCAAAGTATTGGTATCCACATACAGCAGCACTGCTCCAGTTTATGAAAGCAGTGTGCTGCTCAACAGCTCCCAGAGGAGCCACATTTCAGTGGAAGAGGAAGGCTACATGCTATGTGTATATAATTCGAAAAGTGAATCAGAACATTAACTTTGCTACATAATTATGGATAATTTTTGAACTGCTGTTCAGTTTTCATTCTTCATCAGAAGAGAATGGAGTCAATATTGAGTAGGTTTTCGGTTCTGCTCTGGTTTGGTATTTAGGCCAATGAAGTGCTTAATGCAGCTACTGGGCAGAGAAACAGCTTGAGAGCAGTTGGTGCCTTGGGCTGCCAGCTGCTTTGCTAATTGGCCTGAGAACAGAGCAAGAACAGAGCTGAGACACTAGGTCAGATGCCTTCAGGGTTGCTCCCAGCCCAAAGGAAGTTGCTTACTTGTTTAAAGTGACATCCAGTGTCAGAGATGCACCAGGAGTGTTTGCTCTGGGGTGGTGCCAGTGTCACTGGCACAGACATGTGGAAACGTTTAATTTACAACTTTTTATTCCATTTGCAGCACTGGAAGCACTGATGCTGTGTCTCTGGAGACTTTCAAGGCAAGGCTGGTTAAGGCCCCGGGCAACCTGATCTAGCTGTGGTGTCCCTGTACATTGCAGGCAAGTTGGACTAGATGGCCTTCAGAGGTCCCTTCCAATTCTAAGGATTCTATGATTCTATGAAAATTGCTGAGCTAAAATTTATTTCAAGACCAAGCTGTTCCTCATCCAAGTGGGGGCTTTCCACTAGGATGTGTGGCAGGCATGTGAGAGATACTGAAGAGAGAGCTTAAATTATGTCCATGGACACATGTAAAAGGAAAGCAGACATAGAGGACAAAGAACATCCTCTGTGGAAGTAGGGTGTATGCTCTGAATTATTCTTCCAGATACTTAGTTTCACTTCACTTTGACAGTTACCAAGGCTCAAAATGTGTTCTTTATCACAAGAGGTAAGTGCTAAGACATAAGGAGAGGAAAGAGTTTCTGGTTTATGCAGATTTTCCTGTTGAGAAGTCCCAGGAGTTTCTGGAGCATTAGTGAGAAATGACTAGTTTAAAATGTTCAATTTTGTTTACCTTTAATTTGTAAGGAACTGTGCTGCTCTATTTTATTTGTGAAGGTCTTATATTGTGTGCAGTTAACACTTGGATTTGCAGTAAATGCTAATAGGCTGGTTTTAAGATATTTGTCTGTTTGAGCATGCAAGGAATGTAGGAAAATAACTGCTTCTGATACAGTGATTTGTTTCTGTAGTTATTTAAAATTGTTTTGTTTGATTTTCAGATAATTTTATTAGAATATATAGACCTATTGCATTTTCACACGTGATTTTCTTAGCTGAGATCTTGAGGAAGCAAGGCTAAGCAATCAAATTTTGTCTATCCATTCCTCTCTGTATTATTTTTGTACTAATAACTTTGAAACCTGTTGATAAACTGTATTGACTGGAAAGGGCAGAAATCTTGAAGATAAATCACTTTAGATTTTTCCATAATTGGTGGTTGTGTACAGATTGAACACTGCTATCAGTGCTTCTTATGAAGAAGATGTAACTTAGAACTGTGGGTTATTTTCTGGTAGCATCTGACTGGCAAACCAGCTTACTGCTTGCCATGGTATTTTGTGCTTTCTGCTACGAGACAACGTCTCAAGAAACACAAGTCATGAGAAGACGCTGTCAGTTACAGAAATGGGATAAGGGAGGATTCTGAAGGTGTTGTAAGCTGATGGATGAGAAGACAAGCTTGTTCTGTTGTCTACATGGTAGCTATTGTCATCAACTGAAGACTTTCTGCAAATAATTCACTTTCTGGTGAACAACCTGTGTAGCAGCCTTTATTACGCTGATCATGTGTGCTGCTGCCTGTGTGCTGCTGCCTGTGTGCTGCTGCCTGTGTGCAAACTGTGTATAAAATGGATGAAAGCTTGCATGTAGGACAACTGCAGATGATGGAACAGTGCTTTTCCACACACTACAGAAATGATATTATTTCAGTGACCCTAAAGAGGCAGTGATAAAATAACTCATCAAGATGGAACAGAAAATTTTATGCCTTGAAATTATCATGCATTACATTACTATGAAAATCTGTGTCTTGCATTCAAAGTATCACTTGCTTAAATGCTATTTATCTTTTCTAATAAATGTAGAAAACTAGTGTAAAACTTAGGGATGACAGGCTTGCCTCAGTTTAGGCATTTGACTTGTCATGACTTCGCCTAGCTGTTTTTATTATGAAGTCAGTTTTAAATAGAATGCAATGAAAGCAATGAGGCTAGAGTACATCATCTTGTCCACTGTTTTTTCTGATAGAAAATAAATGACCTAATCTGATTTTTTTTAATTGATTTTGGTGAAAGCAGTCTGACCCTACGTAGACAAGTTCTCAAAATCAAAGTTAAATTTGCATGGTTGTAATATGAAGAGACTTCTGGTAAATAAAATATATTTAATAAATACCTAGCATCTTCATCTTCCCTATCTTTCACATGTAACAAGTTGTTAAAACATGCATCATGTTTTCTACCCAACTTCTGAAAACACTTATGCAGTGTTCATTTTTCAACCATGACAGGGTGATAGAAGAGCAAATAAGGAGTTGATGGACATTTGGTTAGCTGCTTTAATTTCCCTAATTCCTGACTGATATAATTATCCCAAAGACTATTGTGAATTGCATGTTACTGTTAGTAGATCTCTTCCCACACCCCCATTTACTGTTATAGGTAAAATTCATTTCATTTTAGCAGGTAAAGCAAGTTTTCAGAAACTAATAAAAAAGCTTCTTGATTTCATAGTAAAAACTGACAGGAGCAGTTTTCATGACTGGGAACAAAAAAGCCATCTGCTTTTACAAAATGTTCGGCATTCTTCCTTCCATTAATAATAGACTACATTGAGATGGACCATTGGGATGGACAGTCAGACAGATGCTTTCTGGTGTCTCATCTGCTTCTCACTACCTCTAGCCTCCCTTGCCCCTTTGGCAGTTTATATCCTGTGTTTCATCTCTGCCCTTGATTTTATCAAAATGGCAATTTCTGTTCTTCACCATCAAAATTAGTTTTCTTGCTAGTTGTAATTTTAAAACCTGCTTTTTTAATTATTTTATTTTTTAAATAATAAAACTGTGTACTTAATATTTGTGGAAGTTCTTCCATAGGTTCTTGCTTTCTCCTCTCACAAGACAAAGCTTAAGGTAATTGCATGCAATAGCCTTTCTGCCAATTGTGTATAATCACGACCTCTGTATTTTTATGCGTAGCCTTTACAGTGCACTTATTACTCTAAATCTTGAGTTGTTATTTCAAATATTTCAATAGAGGAATATTTATCACATAAATTTCTTGCACCTTTTGACTTTCTATCTATAAAATGTATTGCATATAAAACTGGAAGTTCCCCTCAGCACCCTGAGCCTTATCAGCACTGGAGTTCTGTTCAATTGTCTAGCTGAGATTGTCTGGAGTCGGAAACAGAAATGAAATCTTTCATTTCAGCCTCTCTAGGTGGCAGATAGTATCCACGCAGCCCTTGGGCAGCCGTGCAGCTCAGTATGTCTCCCTGCCAAACCTCTAACAGTTGCTGGTACAGAGGGGATCTGCCATTTACTTCTTGTGGTAGCTGTCTCCAGTGAGATAAACCCTGGTCTGCTGCCTCATCTTTCCAAAACTGGAGGTTTGCCAGCAGTGATGGGAGAGGTAGCAAATGAGAAAGGAAGGATAGAAACTGTGACTGTTGTAATGGGGAGCAACAGATGTCGTATAGAAAATTGAGAGATGCTCAATGAGCATTTTCTACAAATATTTTCATACTGATGTGACTTAGTTATGGGGTGTGAGAGACAAGCATATGAAGAGGTTTAAGCTTTGAAGCGTTTCAGGCAGATGGAAGTTTGTGGTTGAAGACAACTTATATGGAATTATAGGGTAGTGGTGTTCACAGCTTAAAGATACTGTTTTAAAGTGATTTCATGTTGTAATTAAAGAGACATGGTGAAAGAAAACACAAGGAGCTGAGTTATGGAAAGAAAGGAAATTAAAGGCGGGTAGCTGCTGCCACAAAGCGTGTCGTCCAGAAGAGCTGCACCATGGATAAGAGCATAATACAGAGAATTACATGCTACTCTAGTGGTATGGACCTTAACCTGCACTGCTGGCCAACACAGATTTTCTTGAATGCATTATTAAAAGTAATATCACAATAAGTGAATCAGAACAGTTGCTTTGATATCTGTACAACAAATCATATTACAGTATATGCTTGTCTAGGACAGAACAAGCTGTGTCTGAATCAGCACAAAGTATTTAATATTCAGCAGCAGAAAAAAACAACAACCTCTAATAGCCTTTATTTTTATTTTTTACAACAAGATTTTTAGCACTTGAAGCAGAGTTCAGTTACTCAGTATCACCTTTTGTATTAAAGGTTTATTTGTAACACACTCACCTTGCCATAGGTTGCTTTTTTCTTGTCCGGTATCTGGTGCATTTCAGCAGTACTGAGATCACTTTTCTCCTTGATGTTAGCTGTTTCATCTGTGAACCTGACATCAGTAAAGCCAGTGGAGTTTTTGCAGAACAGTTTACTGTAGTCCTTTGCACCTGGGGCTTGTGTTAATTAGACTATAAAAAAGCATTGGTTTCATCTGAATTCCAGCACCTTTTCACTGTTAACTGACTGAATCTGTAGTGCTAGTATTCTACTGGTTTGGGAAAATTCCTCCAGGTTGCTTGAGTTATTCCTTTTTAAACAGTTTTTAAATAGTAGGTATATTATAGAAATCATTTGAGATACTTCAGGGATTTTGATAGCACATAGCAAACATTTTTCCTTAAAGGTGTTGGCTTTTAGTACCTTTTACATGAGTCATAGAATATGGGATACATTCTCTAAACGTATTGTTTTCCAGTCTGTCAGACTAACTCACCTTATATCTTTTGTATATTTTCTATTCTGTATTCTATTCCAAATCTATTTCTCGCGTCAGATGTGTCAGAAATACATATGACAGCAAGTATTTCCTTTATTGCTGGGGCAGTTTTGCTTTTCACTGTGTTATTTGCCTTCTAAGGTCTGAACTTCTAAACTGTCAGTCTTTATACTGAAATTTTGTATTTGTCATCCTTAACAGAAAGGGCTATTGCAAGACATGAAGTCAGAGAGATAGAACAGCGTCACACAGCAGATGGCCCCCGACAAGATGTGACACTGGATGAAGATGATGATGTGGTGATTATTTACAATAGAGTACCTAAGACTGCCAGCACATCCTTCACAAATATTGCCTATGATCTTTGTGCAAAGAACAGATACCATGTTCTACATATCAATACAACCAAAAATAATCCTGTTATGTCTCTTCAAGATCAGGTAAGCAGCTGCATTTGGGATGGTTTTATTAAGCAGGAAAACTTTTCTTAGCTATTGTAAACATACGTGATCTGATGGAATCAACTTGGATATCACACTTTCCAATATAAATGGAGTTTAGCATGTTTATTTTTCATAGAGAAGAATTAAATAATATGTTTAGGTATTTGCTCTGCTGCTGCAGGTGGTAAGTACCTGTTTATAGGAGAAAAAGTAAGCTAAAAAGCTAAAAGGAGACACAGCTATGGAAGTCTTGATCTTTGTTTTTATAGCTGTGTGTAGTGCATTACTGCGTTGTCTGCCTTTTGGCTCTTTAATAATATTTTCCTGTCATCTCTATCTGCAATGCACACAGTCTTAAGTGCTCTCCTCTGCGTAGTGCAGGTGTTGTGCTGTGCTGTCAGGGCTGCACTGCTTCTTTGATCAGGTCTGGTCAGGTCTCAGGGGACAAAATGCAGGTAGGAAGATGTGGCTGTGAAGAGCCACTGTAAATGGGTCAGTTCATATTTGCTTTGAGCTCTAAACTAAGCTTGTGGCAGTCTCAGATTAGAACTGATCATGGCTACTGCTGCATCAGATGATGAGTATTTAAAAAAGAAGACAAAGGGAATGAATGCTATGTTTTTCTTGTATGTGGGGTGGGGAGATAGGTTTTTTGTTTTTATGTTTTAAAATATTTCCTTGCTCATCATGACTGCACATGCAGGGAAACTAAGTCAAAGGTCTGAAACATCACTGTCCTTGTCCCTGTCCATAAGCAAATGTTGACAAACCCTCAGTATGTGCTGCCCCTTGTGTGCCAATTGCCTTAAGTTGATATGCAGCAGCAGCAGGAGCTGTTCTGCATTGCAGCATGTCAGCACTGAGGCTTCCAGCTCCTTTAAGTGCGTGTCTACAGGCAGCAATACTTGGAACAGCTGCTGTATTCTGGAGGAGGGGGAAACAGATGGCAATGGGCCCTCCACTCTCTGTTCTGCATGGGGGAGAAGGAGTGAAGTTGGGATATGAGCACAGGGGCACAGACTGTACTTGGAGTGGGAATGGGCACCTGTTTTGTGGTGGTGGGATTGTGTCACTGTTGGGTTCTTGCTGTTGTGAATTTTTTTCCTGAAGTATGCAGGTAATACTGTGATTAAATCTGGCAGTCATCATTCCCACTGTGTAGAGCAAGTGCTTAAGTCCTGTGCCCCAGGTGCAGAGTTTACATACCACCTTCATCACTACCACTGCGTTGAGTCCTTAGGTGCGTATACCAGTAGTGAATTATATAGGCACAGCATAGAGGCAGAATTGGTTTTATTGTTTGTTAAAACAAGTATCTCCCAGACCAAGGTGAAGACTATTTTAGGCTGACATAAATAAATTGATAAAATAGTAAACCTTCTGGTATATGCTATTTCTGTTGTGCTTTTTCCAAACTCTTATAGTTCTGTTACAGATTTTAAGTTCCCTGTCCATATGTGGAACCTTTACTTCTTGAATGCAATCTGGGAAAAACAACTACTTAAAATCCAGTCCAGATATAAAGTATATCTGCTTTGTGGTGATCTCACAAAAGTCCCTAATACATCAATTTTAATTTCAGATGAAATTTTTCCCAGCAGTGCTCCTTTCTTGCAGCTTGTCTGTAAGTAGGATCCTGGGATCTGCTCCTCTTTCCACAGGTTGGATTTTTCCTTTGCAGCAAGCTCAGCACCATGTTGCATTTTTGACCTCTGTTCAAAAAAATGAAGTAATTGGAATTTGTTGCTTGCACGTTTCAGTACTGATATCTTTTGCCCATACAAGTATGCCTTTGTTATGGCTGACTGGATGTCATACCAGCCACACCAAGTTCCACTTCTTTGTTACATGATGAAATTGTCATCTAATATATTTAAAAATAAATTACTGTTCTATCTTGCAGCATGTATTCTTAATAAACTCAGAAAAGGGAATATGGGAACACATTTTTCTTTGTATTGTTTTGAACATACAAAAAACATGTTAGAATTAGCCTGCATTTCATTACTTTAACCTGCTGCCTGTAGTTCTTCAATATTTTATCTCCTGCAGTTTCTCCCCATTTTTCTCAGTAGGGCAAGATGGAAGCATATAATTGTACTTCCTGATGTATTCTGAAATGGTGGCCTCTCAGAAGATAGCACACTTCTACTGGCTTTAGTAATATGTATTTTCTTTACTGGTGGAGGTTTCAGTGACTGTGAGAAGTGGAACAGAAAGGCAGACTGTCAGAAGTGGAAATATTGTGCTGTGCATTTAAGAATGGGCTAGTGCACACTACTGACCACTGCTGCACACAGGCCAGTTGTATTTTTCGTTCTTAGGAAGAGCTGTTTGTACCAGACACGTGTATCCTATGTGTCCAGACTGGATCGGTCAACTCCTGTCTTTCCAGCATCTCATAGAATTGCTTCTCAGCTGCCCTTGCCTTGATCTTGTCGTTTTCCATGGCATTCAGCCAAAGCTGTGCTGCTAGCCTCTTTCCAGTGTTCTTGACCCTCTACTTCAGAGGTAACTGCAAGTTGTTAGCTTGGATAGCTGAGCTACCAGTGCCTTCCCAGAAGGATTCCAATTCAGGAATCCCATTGTGCTTGGTCTTGAAATGTAATTCTGCTTGCAGGCTTTCTTGAAACCCTTTTCTACTCAAAGGGGTGGGTGTGTTTGGGGGGGCATTCTCACATGTTCTTTCCAGTCTTGTGATAATGGTCATCCCAACTATGTGTAATGTGAAGTCAGTCATTTTGCGATCAACAAGTTATTAACAAGATGGAGTGAAAAGCTGGGGAATTATTGGTATCCAAAGATCCATGTGGTACCAGGGCATAGGTAAGGTGTTAGGGATGGGTGTATGTGTCAGCCTGTAAAGAGCAACTGATGGAAGCAATTGGTGGAGAGACATGATGGTTTACAACACCACTTTGGATTGCATGCACAGATTGCACTTGGCTTTTTGCTCCGACCAAGTATCCTGGTTTTCTTTTTTCTTTTTCTTTTTTTTTTTTCCTTTTTTCTCACTGGGACTTGCTTTAAATTCTTATCGTCCTAGAAACTGAATGCATTTAACTTACCTTTCAGGACATCTTACGCCCCCAGAGTACTTTTGATCTGGCTTTTTAATTCAGTGAAGCTCAGCCGATTTCTCACTTACTAAAGGCTGTGAAGCAACTTTGTAGCTGATTATATAAAAGCCCCATGAAACAGCTTCACAGGAACTCCATTCACATCTATCTGAACTTTCAAGTAACCTCCAATTTTATTCAGCTGGGTCTCTTGAAAGCTGCAGTATCTGCTGAGCCCTGAAAAGAAAAATAAAATTTATCATATTTAACAGTAAGAATCAGCAAGTTGTATTTGTCTCTGCCCTAAGAATGTGTGAATCTAGACTCGTTAGGCTGTGACCTGGAACAGTTCTGACTTCTGGAATGCTGCAAACTATGGAAAAGAAGGGAAAAGGCATCTCTTGCCTGCAGGCTGGGTATAGGTGTTGAAAACTTGCATTCTCGGGGGCACTTTGTGTTGCTCGTCTGTATCTTAAGGCAGATGTAAATGTCACATAAAACCTTCCTAGCCTTACTCTTAGCTGTGCTGGCATTAGTGCTAAAGCTAATAAAAGGCTAGAACATCCGCTCAGGTCTCTTGTTATAAAACAGAAATTGTAATTTCTTCTGCAATAGCCCTGCTCTGTAATCATAAAAAAATATTTCCTTAGCAAAGACATTCTAAGGCAAATGTGTTTTGTTTTTTAAAGAAGGATTACTGGCACGTATAAGGTAAGATACCAGATGGTAAATCGGAGATCTGAGACATAAGTGACCCTTGGGAATTTGCAGTTAACATTTTCCCGTGCCTAGAATGAACCAAAATTTAGCTGGTACATCAGAAAACTTGCTCATGGAGACATAATTCACATGTATGCTTGTATTTGCATGCCAGATTATACAGAATACATAATACAACTGATTATCTTGCAGAGTTGTAGCAACTAGCTATGGTATTTTGGGGACTGGGGGAGAGGATAATATGTACTTTCCATTTAAGGAATTTCTTGAGGCTTTCCATTAAAAGTATCTTGTCTTCAATCTTAGAAAGGTGTCACCAGTGAAAGTGGGGTTTGTTTCAGTAGTAGCATAGGTGGTTCAGCTGAATTCAAACTGGCATGGATGCATTATCATACGTGCTACAGACAAAACAAGGTAGGAAGCCAGTGTAGTTTATGAAACACCATTGTATGTTGTGCAGTACTTTTCAGATAGATTTACTCCAGTTTTTCATGTGTAATATGTGATCTAAATTGTGAAATGCCACAGACTATGAAGCTTATGCACTGAAAAAAGAGTGCTTTGTGTTATTAAAAACTGATAACCATTTGTTTTGCCTGAGTCCAAGAGTTGGTGTTTGAGGAAATAAGTAAATGATTATCAACCTTGTTAAGTCCTTGACAGCAAGTTTTGCACTTGTGAGGAACCAGTAATGGACCGGTCTTGGCTTTTGACATCTTCATTGTTTTGTGTTTCATGTTTTGGGACACACTGAATCCACGCAGGTCTCTCCAAAAGTAATGCCTCCTATTTGTTTCCATGGAAGCATGAACAGATGTGAAGAGCCCAATAGCGCTATTTGATAGAGCAAATTATGAGCTATAAAACATTATTAATATAGTCACCGCCATTAGCCATGCATTTTCACCAGCAATGAACAAGACCCTGCATGTTGTGCTTTAAAAATCTGCACCAGTGGAGGAGACTGCTTAAATGCACTACATGCCACCTCATTGTGCTCACATCCACTGTTTGGGCTCCATCAGTGTTCAGCAAGCAGCAGTGAAGGTCAGTGAGTGCCTTTTTTCCCTCATGGAGGAATTCAGTGACACACCTTTGCTTCAGTGTCAGACTGTGCTGTCAAACTGTCCCTCTGCTGCCTTCTGGGACAGGGCAACAAACTGCAGTGGGATATTTGTGGGAAGGTTCAGCCTCTACTGCCCTCCCACCAAAATCCACCTCTGACATTATGGGCCTACATAATAAAACAGGAGGCATTACCCTTGGAGTAGCCCTTGTTTTACACCTTAGAGAGGATGTTAATGTGTTGTCTTGAGCTCTCAAACTTCTCTTTTATGACTTCTTTTTTTCTTTTCACCTCAGTATCTTGGTTCTAATTTGTGCACTGTGTAACAAAAAAGACACTATAGATACATGGGGGAACAAAAATCTGTCTTCTAATTCTCACCATCAGAAATGGTGTAGTACTGTCACACAGATTGGGCATTACAACCTTACCTTTTATATTGTCCAATTCACTACTTTTAAAATAATTTTCTGAGCTAAATGCTTTAATGCTAAAATATTCTGCTCATCTAATAAAGGCAAGCATACAAGGATGTATGTCCCACTTAATCAAACCTTATGCTTTGGGATGCGTACCTTATTTTGACTGTTTTAAATAAAAGCTGTTCCTGCTTTTTATTAAATTTACTGGTACTGGCTTTATCAGCCTTTGTTTAAGGGCTAATTAATGATATAACATGGAAGTTACATTGAGAAACAAAACTTGAGGCTAACTATTCAAGGTGATAAACTGTAGTTCTAATTTCCTCTTCATAAATCTACAAAATTTCTGGATTACTCATGAGTTGCGTTTGGGAAAGGAAGCAAATGACCATCAGATTTGTTTCACATGTCCCAGTAAAATAGGTCTAAGAAAATGTTTGTAAATGTGGGATGCTGCTACTCGAGGAACTGAATACAGACAATTCCATCCAAGGTATACCTGCATTTGTGCTTACAGTCAACAAAATTCTGCATTATTCTAAAATTACAAATAAGAGAGTCTGACAAAAAAAAAAAAAAAAGTTTGCATTGTTGATGTTGTTATACCATTTATTGAATTGCTCTTGTGCTTGCTGTATGCTGCTTTTGCTTAGTTCAGATCATTAAGCTGGGATTGTCTAAAATGAGTCGTATGTATGCTTGAAGAAGATTCAAACTTCATTCGCCACAAATTATTTGGTAATATTCAAAGTTACTTTAGACTTTTCTTCTAATGCTTTGTAAGCTTTTACTTAGAATAACAGACACCTAACTGTGTTAGGCATGATGCGTTCCAGCTGCACAGAAATTCTGCTGTCTGCTTTTACAGGTTCGATTTGTGAAGAACGTGACTTCCTGGAAGGAAATGAAACCAGGGTTTTACCACGGACACGTATCTTATTTGGACTTTGCAAAGTACGTTACCGCTAGTTTATCTGTCGAGTAGTGCAGTCGTTTGGCTCCATCTGGGATGGTGCTGCCCTCTAGCGATGGAAATCTGACAAGTGCTACATTTCCTAGGGCGTGCAGTATTTAGCCGGGATTTTCACAGCTGGCTTGTATTTCTCGTGTGTCCCGTGAGCTTAACAACTCATTTCATCAAGTTTCCACTTTGTGCCACAGTAAATAAAAATTAGCTTAGGAAGATCTCTGAGGAAAAAGAAATATCCTTGATAGAGAAATCAGTGTGATTACAAACACTGCCTTAAGCTCATATTTAACAAGCAGAGCCATACAGAATCAGCCCCGGTAATGGGTGGGCTCAGAGTTGTCTCCCTGCTGCCAAGAGTTCACATCTTTGCCAGCTGGAGCCCAGCCAGGAGGGCCCATCCTCACTGCAGAGTGCAGGTTGGCAGGGCAGCAGCAGGAGGCATAAGTTCATTACATTCAGTAATGTCTGTCTGCTTATTATTAACAAAAATATAGCTGCTAGATTAACAGGCATTTCTAGAGTCAGGATAGTTATGCAAATGCTTATTACTATCTGTTGTAGGAGAATATTTCCATTTTGTTTCATTAAATAAACAAAAGAAATAATCACTGAGAACTGAAATTGAACTGACTTTCACATCCACGTCCTGCACTGGAAGGAAGCAAACATTAAACTTGCTCTCACCAGCATCTGCTCTGAAGATAGATTTCTGTTGTGCTGTAGAGACTGATTCCTAAGTATTAGATGAGAAGCTTTGATTCACCTCTTAAAGACTTTTTTTTTTACCTCTTTTTACTTCAGATTTGGTGTTAAAAAGAAACCAATTTACATAAACGTCATAAGGGATCCCATAGAACGGCTAGTTTCTTATTATTACTTTCTGCGCTTTGGAGACGATTACAGACCAGGGCTACGAAGGAGAAAACAGGGGGATAAGAAGGTAAAGTACGCGTTGTTTTACACCGCGTTCTGACCCAAGACGATGACAAGTAATGCAGGAAATACTGCAGATCCGCGTCCTGCCCCATCCCTGTCCGCAGCCCGGGACCGCCGCGCCGCTCCGCTGTCTCCGGGCCTTTGGCGCCCCCTCCCGGGCGGCGGCGGCCGCCTCCGGCGCAGGCGTGGGGCGGGCACAGCCGCCCTTGAAATTACGCTGTTCTTCTTCTAACGTCCTAATGCACTGCGTTGATAATTTTCTGTTGGTTTGCTCACTTGTTTTTGGTTGTTGTTTTTTTTTTTTTGTCACCAACATAGAGACATAGCTTGTCCTGCAAGCATCTCTACTTCGTTAGAAGTGAGTTGATCTTAGGGCTTCTTTTGTTGCCTTTGGATTGGGTAATGCAGTTTTCTGTAGTGTTTCAATAGAACTGTATGTATACAGATGGTGTCATTTTCACACATTAGGTAAAAAAATCAGTAAGTTCAACAGTGACTGATGTATGTTCTGATTCATTTAAGACAATCACTGATAGCTCTTCTTCAAAAATGTAAAAAAGGTCAAAAATGTAGTTTCAACACTGGAAGTCAGTTGTGCCTTTGTTAAGTGGAATCTCAATATTCATTTTACCATTAACCTTCCCCATCCATACCACACCATACATGTGAGAGAGTTCTTAATTTTCTTTCTGTACCTCTGTACTTGAAAAGTTGTAGTTTGCTTGGCTCCGAGAACAGAGGCTGTAAAGTACTTCTTAACGTTTTTGGATGGAGCAGTCAGGGTATGTGTGGAGAAGACAGTGGGGAAGGGACTTCTATGTCATCTTAGTTAAAAAATTATTTGCTTTCTCTTATACATACTAGCTATAAAATAACCTCCAGGGATAAGCAGGGAAGTTATTCTTTTGATATGGGCCAGTTCATATTTAGTAGATACATTTGAAAGTTAGGAAATGCATTTGAACAACTTAATTTTTAGGTAATGTTGATGCTGAAATTTTATAATGGTGAATCAGACAAGCATTTCTTTGGAGGACTAGTGAAAGCATACCAATCAATGTCCTGTTTTCCTAGTCAAATTGTGTCTTCATCTGTGATGTGTGACATGCATCAGCTATTTGATACTTGGAGTGCAGTCCAGAGCAAGACACCACAGGTTAATCCCTGTTTTGTATGGTGTCCTTACATTTTTCACATTACTTCAGGTTCTTTACCTCAAAATAAAAGTTCCTTGTTCTAACATGGAAGAATTAAACAAATGCATATTTTTCTGGTTTGAATAAAAAACTATAATTGCACAGGAAAAGAATTTCTAAAAGCTTGTCTATCACTTACTCATTATTAAATTAAACAAAACACCCTCGATCCCAGGTAAGCAGCTCATATCTTGATGAAAAATATCACACAATGTTATTTTATGGTGACTGTGTAAAATACTTACAAATTACAATGCTAATGGAGTTTTTATTGTAACTGTGTTACTGGAAGTGGAACTCTGTGCTGCTACAGCTGCCTGCCCATGTACAGAGCTGTTGTTTAGAATGTTCGGTTACCCAGTGAACAACTTTCTTTGACTTCTGATTAGTTCTTTGTCATAATATTTAAAATGTAATAGAACATACTTTAAGCACAAATGGCACAGCATTCTATCCTCTGAAGATCCAGCTGGTCCAGTATTACACAAGTCCTGGTGACATTTGACACTGTATATTCAGTAATTTCTCTCGTAAGGGAAAAATGTCAATACCAATCTGTGAGGGGCACCAGTAAGATCCAATTGTTGATTACTTCAATTTTTAAAAGCCTTTCCAAATATTATTTTAATTTGGGCAATTAGGACCTCACAGTAAAATACTGTACGAGCAAGACTTGAAAAAAAAAAGTTTGTTTTTAATTCTGCATCATGTTTTTCAGTCCTCAGTACATCTACCAGCTAACAAGGTTGAGATGCTTGATACACGTACTCAGCTCTGTGTTGTTTCTGTTCCAGACCTTTGATGAATGTGTGGCAGCTGGAGGTTCAGACTGTGCTCCAGAGAAACTTTGGCTTCAAATTCCATTCTTCTGTGGCCACAGCTCCGAGTGCTGGTAGGGAGATAAATGTGCCTGAGCTTAGTTGTTTGTCATCGTTCAAATATGATTTTAACAAATCTGAATGTGTAGTACAGTTGGGGAAAGCGTGAAGAACTGGATGAAGTTTAGCAGAAGGTACTTTATTAATGTATTTTCTTCTGGAAGGGCTTTGAAAAGCATTTTACTGAAGCAGTCTTGCAGTACTTCGAACAAGCAGTTCGTTAGAACACTGTTTCAGCAGTGCCCTAAAGAAAAACAAATGATGTCATTTTTGAAAAAAACACTTTTTGCACATGTGATCAAGTCTTAAAATTTTTCTATTCCATGAGGCTGCAGAATCAGTCTTTCTGAAAGTGGATACTACATTCAAGCTCCTGGAGTCTTTGTGGAGGATGAAGTATTTGAGTTCTGGATAAACTTGTCTACTTAAACCTCTACCAGACATCCTGTAGTCAATGTTACACAGCAGAAACTGAAAAAAAAGCAAGTAGTCTCTATCTGTCAATGTAGATATTTTGTAACAATGGCCGGCACTTTTAAGAACTGTTCAGCAAACCAAAATGAGAAAACTGCTTGCTCACATAAAATAAATGCATTCTAGTACTATGTAACAGAGAAAATAGTAATATATTAAAAAAACCAAAACCAACACAGAAGTGATTTGAAGGATTCTGAGTGAAATCAAGGAGAATTATTTATCACAGGTACTGTTTGTCCAAATGGAATTACTTAAATCATAAGCAAAGCAAGTGATAACTTGGAAAATTATTTTTCAGTGCCTGTTGGTCAGACAGGTGAACAAGAAGGGAAAGAAAGAAACAAGTCTGAACCTGTATTTTTCACCCAGTCTAGGGCTGTAAAAGGAGGAAATTGCTAGTTCAGTTTCTCTTTGTTGCTCAATAGGGAAGTCCTCCCATTAACTGCAGTGACTTTCTAGTACACAGTGCAAGAGGAAAAGTGTATTCTTACCAGAATCGTTCATGGTGTCTAATGTGAAAGTGAAGAAAATGCAAATCCTCTGAAAATTGCATTAATAGAGACAGCAACCATATATAGTACATCATGAAATTTTAGATATGAGCACAGATAAGAGAAATGGGGAAGGGAAAGTAAGGTAGAAATTGTTACATCTTGCCTTTCTTATATAAATGTCCTGCTATGAAGTAATTTCCATCTAGGGACCAAGGATTGTTGGCTTACATCAGGACTTGTAATTGTCCTCTGTCATTTTAGGAATGTGGGAAGCAGATGGGCTTTGGAACAAGCCAAGTACAACCTGATTAATGAATACTTCCTCGTGGGAGTTACTGAAGAGCTGGAAGATTTCATCATGTTGTTGGAGGCAGCTTTGCCCCGGTTCTTCAGGGGTGCCACAGAACTGTACCGGACAGGTATTTAAATGGTTGATTTCCATATCCCTTTCGTCCTCTTATCACTGTTTAAAATGTGAATTATTTAAATCTACATGAATAGTTTTAAAAGCCCATGAAGTTTGCCTCTCAGCTGTCTGATGTTCCTACAGAAGAGAGGAACTCTCTTTAAAGAAAGCTCTTGTCTTATACAATTTGTAAACATCGAAGATTGAGGTAAAAGCAATTGTGTAGGTGTGCCACATTTGCAAATCACAGACACCCAAAATATGTACTCAGGAAAATGGGGCAAATGTTTGTCAGAACACTTTTGAAAAGTCTCGCTAGGGTTTTGGTTATGTGAAGTGAAAAGTCGTAGTGAAAGATTTCAGTTTCCTAGGAAGCCTTGTTGAAATCCTGTTCTTGGTACACCCTAGTTAGCTGTGCAAAATGAGTTTTGTTTTAGATGCGTTTTCATTTCAAAAATAGCAGCAACAAAAAAAGCACCTGCGTTCAATATCAAACTTCAGATGTTTAAATAATGAAGTGGAAGAAAAAATAATTTTAAACAAGAAAGCAGATGGTTTTTGTTCAAGTGGCTTCCTTAAGTTTGCTTTTATTGCAGTGATTTTAAAAACTGAAGTAATTTCTCTTTAGCTCAAGTATTTTTAAAATCAGTCATTGATAATACAGAAGAAGTTTTGAACACTGCCTCTGGGTAATTTAGTTAAAGAAGGCCAGGACAGAGAGAGCAACATGATATCAAATAAACTGAAAAGTTAACGTGAAAAATTCTACACATCATATTCAGAAACAATGAGTGTGATGGTGTTTTTGTGGAGAACTCTGAATGCTGTTACACTGTGTGTGTCATAGGATTTCTCTGTCAGACTGAAGATCCATACAGCTCATGAGTACTTAATTAAATACGTAAAGCTCAGTATCTGATCTCTAGAGGTGGCCATTAGCTCACGTCAGCAGAACTGTGTAAGCATAGGACAAGCATGTGACAGTCATTGCTGTTGGTTATCATCAGCTCCCAGCAGTGAGAGGACAACTTTTGTTCTTTGGAGTTTTTCTTCCATCAGATGACTTTTAAAAAGTTCTCAGAATCTCGCCACAACACTCTGACAAGAACCTTGGGAGTGGGGGAAAGTGCTGAAGAATTCTGACCTGAGTCCTTTCTTCTGTTGAAACTGCTTTTACATCTTTGATTGGCTTCGTTACCTTTCTCTGCACCTTTTGCCAGCACACAGACCACTGTCCTTTGCACAGTATTCGCAATTTAGGTTCTCTCTGAATTTATTTATTTCTAAACAAAAGAATTCTCTC
The DNA here is from genome assembly GCF_038088225.1 of Cyrtonyx montezumae. Lineage (NCBI taxonomy): Eukaryota > Metazoa > Chordata > Aves > Galliformes > Odontophoridae > Cyrtonyx > Cyrtonyx montezumae. The sequence goes on from NW_027071825.1 coordinate 13,780,610, forward strand.
TGCAAGATTGGTTTGTTTCCCCAAACCATTGGATTACTTGGGATACAAAGGTCCTAGTACTTCTGCTATCATAATGAGATGTATGTTATCTATATAACGGCTCAATTCCTAGGAGCTGGCCATGCAACTTGCATAGTACTGACAAATTTGATGTAATTAAATTTAATATAAAGCAACAGATAGCACTTCTTAAGGAAAGTATTGTCATCACTTTTGTCATCTTTTTCTAATGAGAGAAAAAATCTGGCTCTGCAGTTTGTAAAACTCTTAACATTTGATACCAGATTAACATCTAAATAATTAATTCTGTAGGACTAATCTTGCTCCAAGTACATTATGTGGAGTAATCCTGTTCCTTGAATGAAATGTTCATTCCCTGGGTTTATTAGGCCAAGAAGAAAGAGTTGTAAGGACTGATTCAAAATTCATTCACATTTAGTGAGAGACTGCAATTTTCCAGCCCCACGTATTGCGTTAATAAACTCTGGATTATGTTGTGTCACTTCTAGTGCAGTGTATTGGCATACTGAGAGTGTAAAACTCTGTAAATAAAAAGACTGTATACATTTTTTCATCACGTGAACTTTAAAGTGAAGTTATTGCTTTCGTTTTGCATTTAGGAAAGAAGTCTCATCTTAGGAAAACAACTGAGAAAAAACTTCCCACAAAAGAAACTATTGCCAAGCTACAACAGTCTGAAATCTGGAAAATGGAGAATGAGTTCTATGAATTTGCACTGGAGCAATTTCAGTTTGTCAGAGCACACGCAGTTCGGGAAAAAGATGGAGAATTGTATATCCTGGCTCAAAACTTTTTCTATGAAAAGATTTATCCTAAATCAAACTAAGAACATAATACTTCTAGATTTATGGACCTAAATCTTTGGTCACATCATCATCTTAGTCCTCAGCCATGGAAACTAGATTGCTTGTTAGACCTCCAAGATGTCTCTCTATAGGTCTGAGAAAAGTGGGCTGTGGACCATCTCCAGGGCGATGGATACTGACTAACTCTGTTGGTAATCCAGAAGCAAAAGCTTCATTTCTTTTATCTAACTAATACTTTCAGTGGGAGTTAATACCCTTTACCTGAGGAAATCTACACTTTAATTTGGAGCAATTAACACACAGCAATTCTAGTTGAAAATATAAAGGAAAAAAATGCTTCTGTTAATGCTCTTTTTTAATTTTCAGAGCAATTTATTTTCATTTATACTTCTGCAAAGAGGAAGTCATTTTTCCCAGCTTTCAACATGGAAATCTTGGTTGTATACTATATGGGTAGTGTTAATAACTGGTTGACATCTGTGCTTTGTTTTTGTGAATCACGTCACATGATATTGATTGGGATAGTTAATCTTGTTCTGCTGAGAAATGCTGCTGCCGCTGGAATTGCCCATACTTATATTTGTGGTTTTATTAAAAAGAAATTACAACTAATTGTTAGTGTTAAAACATCATTTCCACTTTAATATTGTAAAAAGTTAAAGAATCAGAGCAGTGGGTTTTTTGTTGTTTTTTTATGCCCACCACCACTTGACTGAGGTTGGGAAAACTGCAAAGAAAGTTGGTTTTGTCTGCAGTTCTAGTCACACAGTGGTACAAAAATAGCAAAATCAGTATAATGTTTCTCCATGGATTCTTTGTAATTATTGTAAGCTGAGGTATTGGTGAATCCATATTATGACTCCATTAGTGAGCTGTGGTATGGTTAGGATTTTCCTACTACTTCAATACTTTTACCTGTAGAATATTTTTACTAAGGTGCTTTATAATGTGTTTTAAAGCATTGCATTTACAAAAGGAGTAAAATGCTGTAAATACTGCTTATTTTATGTATTTGGACCAAAAGGTTTAAAGTAACTAGTTTCAAGTGAGTTTTTTTGCACCAATTCTGTTACACGTGAAGTAAAAAAAACATCACATACACTTCCTGGTTAACTGTTCAATATTGCTGAATGCACTTCAGTGACCTCTATGACTTTAAAACTAGAATGTTGTCCAGGGATTCTCTTTACAGAAACGTAGCTTTCATCCTTTTGTTATATTATGAGGAAAAGAAGAAAAATGTGATGTGTAGTCTGGTTGAGAAAGATGCAGTGAACTTGACATAATTGTATTTATGTAACTGCCTTATGTGACTATTGTAAATTTGTGAGTTGCCGTTATTAACAATGTGAAACACCTGGTAGATCAAGTAAATTGAAATTTGAGAACAGATGTTTGGGGCCACTGCGTTATAGCAAACGGCAGTGGAGAACTATAAGAATTTGTTTCCTATTGAATTCTTTTTAAATACGAGTATTTACACATCTTACACCTGCATTTTCTTAAAGTGCTTTTATTGAGTTTGATAGGAGAGAGGGCACCGAGGAGACAGTTAGGAGGAAAAAAAATGGGGGGGATTGTAAAGGTTTTAATTCCTAAGGGATGATGCTGAAGGCTTAGTTTAAAATTACCAAGTGGAGTTTCTTTAACCAGCTTGTTCTTGTAATGAAAACAAAGGAAATGGAAAATGGTCTGTGAACTGGGTGTCTGCAGCCAAAAGCAACAGTCCAATTACAGACAGGATAATGAGAGACTGTCAAGTACATCTTGTGTTTTCTTTGTTTTCTTGGATTTTCTTTTTTGAATTTCAAAAATAGACCTCATTGTTCTTCCCAATATAGTCAGGGAATTTCCTTCTGGTAGCTTACCATTTATATAGTGTGAACCACACATAAGATTTCCTGTTCCAGTTCTTTTCTACTGACGTCATTAATAATGCTAACATGCTTGGGAATAAGATGTGCTCACACATGCAAACATGTTTCCTAGCTAAAGGAAGGAGCTGAAGAGTTATACGTAAGAAGTAGCAAATGGAGATCTAAAAACTTTTATAATAAGACGTAACTTTTTTTGAAAGAAAAGGAACATTTATAATCCCAGTGAAGATTATTTACTAAGTGACAGTTTTATTTTAGATGTATTGACTGAATTGTTTTCCTTCATAATAATTTGGATTGGTTTACCTTCTTGAGTTGTCTTCAAAACTTTTCAGAAGAGCACCTTTTTAAGAGAACAGAAGCATTTACTAAGTGAAAATATACAACATTCACCTAAGTAATGAAAAAGTTATTTATACAAATACATCTGTATTCACAAGAAAACAATACGCAAAACCTATTCCATCTATGGAAACCTTCAAATTCATAAGCAATTTTTAAAGTTTTCTTTTTCTCCGCCCCCTCCAGGATCTAAGGTTTCTGAAGGGAGTCTTCAGTAGCAGTAGAAAAATGCATTTTATTTTTCACTTCTAGGAGCAATATATGTTTCATAGTTCATATAAGACTTTTGATTTACTTCCTGTTCTCTGCTGTGAACTGACAGGGTGGAGGCAAACGAGCTTAAGTGTTTTTTAAAGAATGCTAGCTACAAATGCAGAGGTCATCATTTTAGGTGCACTCTGAGAACATTACTGTCCGTGGCACACGTAGGGAAGAAAATAGTCTGCTTTTATATGTAGTGCTGCCATCTAGTCAACTGTGAACGTTTTTGGAATCTTTTGAAATAAGAACTGTCAAACTTTCGTTTCCTAAAAGCAGAGAGTTTAGGAAAACGGCTTTTTGAATTATGAATAATCTATTCATCTTCTGTTCAGAAACTGAAACAACAGTCTGTTGGTATTAAAAATATTTTGCAGTATATGAACAGAATTTATCTTGTGCATTTCCCCTTAATGAGTTAACGTGAAAAGCAGCAATATATAGACTTCTGTTGTTGCACGTTCAGTGGAATTACTGTGCAGCCTCCTGAACACAGTAACTGAAGTCACTGCAGACTGCACATTTGATTTTTGCTGGGCTAAGTTCATTTGAAAGGTGCTGAAATCCTCAAAATCGTAGTTGAGAGTGGATCCTGTTACACTGTTCTATGTAAAAAATTCAGATTTTGTGCAAAATCCTAGCCCTGCTGAAACTCGTGATTGTCAGTGTATGGCACTTGGTGCAGCTGTGCTGACAACAACATAGCCATAACTCCAGCATGCCAGGAGCACTGTACTGGGCATTGCTGGCAGGAGAGCAACAGTGTTCTTAGTTCCTTCCCATAACAATTCTGCATCCATGCAACAAGAATTTCATTCCTGTTTTTTTGTGCATCTACAAGTAGAAAGAGTTCTCAGGCGTAGAATGTCCCATGTGTGTACGTACCAGTTCACTCTGGATTTATTTTTGTTCAGTCTTTAATGATTTGCCAATCATAGCTTCATTTTCAAACAGGCATGAAATATAATTGCTATACAATATGACTAAGGAAGAAGCAGTCCATCCAGGTCGTTTGAAATGCCTTTTTTCTGGGTACTTAAAACTTATCTGAAGATACGTGTCTATTTTTGTGTTCCAAGAATACACATTTCCTTGTTCATGATCTCAAAGCAGTCCTATTTTAATATCAGGGAAAATTCAGTTGTTTTCTGTTAAAATTCTGTTAACATTTTCCATTAAGATTACCCAGTGTTGCTAAATGAGTATGTGAAAAAATGTTATATGGACGATGCTGACTGAACTGTGCTGCCTTTGCAGTCAGTGCAAAAACCTGATTCAAATGCACTGCCAATTTAGCTCTTCAAAATTAGAGCTTATTTTTGACTACTAGAGATAAAGAAACTGTAGCACTACTGAGTTGCATGGATGCATCCTTTACTATAAGCCTATGCAACTGGGTAGCCTTTGCAGCAGTATTTATAGGAAGAGCCCTCTTCGTGAAGACTTTTCTGGAGCATAATTATAAATGTTCACACCCTTGTACTGTCTTGTATCTACATCAGCAGCTTTCTGTAGCTTCTGTTAAAAAAAAAAAGATAGGTTTGTGAGCATTTCTAAAGTAGTACTGAATGTAATTTTGAAAAACATGGATTGTTCTTCATGACTTTTCTTTTTAGATACACACACAGCTAAATAGTGCCTTTTTTCCTCACAATCCATGTTGAAGATGCTCGCTCCCTCTCACTCTCCGTAAATTGATTCGTTTGTGCAATACTATTCCAACTTGAAACCATTTTGTCACAGCTGTTTGAGAAATAATCTCCATTTTTCCTTATTATGCTGCCAGCTTTCTGTTGTTGAAGTGTTTCAGTTGATTACCTAATGCAAATGCTCTAAAATAAAACGCCCAGTGGGAAGGGGAAAGAAAAAAAAAGGTCTGGTGTCCTGTCTTAATATTTGTATGTCATGATCATGCAAAATGAGCTTTTTCTAGAACATGTTGTCATGCAGTATCGTGAACTTCATTTGCAGCTGTTGTGATTGTGGAGGGAAGGAGTGAGCTGCAGCATAGTTCATCTGTAATCATTTCATATAGCTGTAACCAAATACATTTATAAATAAGCCTTCAGAATTTTCATTGGGCTTTCTGGCCAGAAATGTAATAACTTTCCAGAGGGTATACATTGTGTGGGAAGTGTCAATGAAGAGTTGTTTAATATTAACACCAAACAAAATTGGCATTAAAACAATGGATTGATGCATACCTGCTTCTCCGCCTGCGAGAACAAATGACATGACAGATGACTGTGGGACTGGAAGATGCTCTGTTACTGCAGTGATGAGTGCGGTGTGGGCACTTGAGCAGAATAGAAATGTGGTTTGCATTTGTAGGCAAGTGCTTCAAACCAGAAAATAGGGAGCGTGAGTACCACACTGCTTAGGATTTCTGCTGCGTACTGTAAACATTACCCTATTACCATTCCTTGCTGCGCGCTATGGAGCTGAGCAGCCGTCTGTCCCAGCCACGTTCCCAGCGCGATGGTTCCTAAATATTTAGTTGTCAGCCGCGACGATAACAAACCACGGTGCAGTTACTCAGCATCTTCCTCTGGAGGGTTTTGCAGACTTTAAAATCCTGGTTTTGTGGCAAGTAGACTTTTCCTTACTCCCTTCAGTGGAAGTGTAATTGCTGCGTAGGAAACAAAGTCTCTGCTTCTATCAGCCAGTGGGACGTGAAGGAAGAAACCTCCCCGCCTATATAAAGGATGTTCCAAGGTCACCATGCCCGTTTCTGAAATGATGCAGTAAACAAAATGACAGCCAACAGAATTTACAATACAAACTATCTTTTATTTAAGATGACAGCAGTCACTCCTGTGAAAGATGGAATGATGGTGGTGTTACAAATAGGAGTTAAGTACTCACTGAACCTCTTTTTTTTATTTTTATTTTTTATTTTTTTACTGATGCTGCCATTTGCACAGGTAATTAATCTCATCAGTTAGAGTTCATGAGAGGTGAGTGAAAGAAGGGGAAGATTTTGTTTGTTTTTCACAGCTAGATTTTTTGAAGGTCTTGTATTTTCATTTAATTATTTACCATTCAAGTCTTGCATTTGATTTCAGTATTATTTCCTTACTTAATAAAATACAAGAAGTTGCTAGTGAATGTCAAAGCAATGTCCAGATGTTTTCTTCAAGCACAAGTCCCCTGCTATGACCTCCTCCTGGCTTCATTACCACATAACGCAGATGTGGTAACTTTCAATAAGAGCTAATTTAAAGGACTAATAATACTCTTTATTAAAAAAAACCCTCTACAAAGAACACCTGTGGCCTAAAAATGAAGGCTTTGAGACCTTTCACCTTGTCATAATAACCAACTGCATCCTCATAAAAATGGAAAATACTGTGATAAACATTCTCTGCCCACTCTCTGTGTGTTTACAAGGCTGAATACCAGTCTGATTCGCTGCACACAGACCAGACATTAATTACTTTTTTTTTGTAATAAACATGGATCTCAAAATAATTGCATGGAGAACAATTACCCATCTTCCTTTTCAAAAAATATATATACAAAAATAAAAACCTCAGAGCAAAACAGATTAAAATAGTGATTGATGGGAATTGGGGTTATAGCTTAAGCATATATGTATCACATTCCACTGATATTTTAAGAAAGGGACTGCTGCCTTGCTGATAGATGCATATGTTGCTTCACCCCATAACTAATATGAACTCCTTTGTTGTTTCAAGTAAAAAAGCATTGTGTTTCAAACAAATTCAGCATTACTAAGGCAAAACGCTTTTCTATTTTGAGAGAGAAGCATGCCTACTTTGGTGTGATAATTTAAATGCCCTAATTCAACCAGAACTTCTGGACCTGATGCAAGAGTTACTGGAAAGTATTAACTGTCTCTTTAAAAAGAAAAAAAAGTCTGGAGAGTAATGGTTGTCTGGCCCTAAAGACATTATTGTCTTGACAAATATTGATTACCATTTTTAGCAAAGAGTAGAATTTGGCATTCTTAATCTCCTTTATTTAGAATTTAATAACTTAAAATGTTGCATGACTTGGAGAATTGGCAGGGAAAAAGGATGCTTGACTGTTAGAGACACGTTCAGTTATAGGCTGGCTTTGTCGAGTCTGCCTCTGGGCCTTATATAATGATAACTGAATAGATGGGCAACAGTTCTGTAGAGCAGTCAGTATGGAAATAAAGGGCATCTGTGAAGATAACGGTAAAGAGTGGAGAGGAAAGTGCAAGCAGATATCTAAAGAAAACGATGAGATTGCAGCCATTCTAACGTTAACAGCTACGATGGCTATCTTTGGACTAATTATCTGCTTTGGATCTTCAGTTCCTTCCTTAGACTCAATTAATGCATTCAAGGTTGCAACCATCAAGGCCAATGCTATTATAAGGAAGGCTTGCACACTGACAAATGAAATCTCTCCTATTTATAACCCCAGCTCTAATACTTTTATCCAGTACTTCTCACAGTTAAGCTGTGTCTCTGGAAAAGCAGATTGTGCTGCTCAGGAGTCTTGTCTGCTCTTCAAGCGTGATCCTTGCTTCTTGAAGATAAAGTGCACAGTAATGGTGTGGTGGAAGCCAAATCCAAGAAGTCTGGAAGAAAGCATTACATGAAGAAAAAATTACCCACTTTTTCTTGGTGTCCATTCAGAACAAGTTCACTGTCTCAGGCTGATTCCAGGCAGACATCTGTTAATATGAAACACTACTGCCGAGAGATGGCTGGAAAACTGAGGTTTACTTTCAGCAAAAATTACCATGCACGATGCTTTTACTACAAGAACTTCTCAACGAATGCTGTGGGTTGTTCATTTTTCCTAAGGCAAAAGGGGAATTTTTCCATTAAAAACAGAGCAAAACAGGAAAATGCCAGTACCCCTTCCCACCTCAGCAAACGTTCTTTGTCAATGCTTTTTTCCCCTTGTGAATGGAAAAATGTGTGAGAGTATGACATCTGCATTCCACCTCTTCCTTTTCTCAGCTGGTTCTGGGAGGTGCTGCAATAGGTTTCATTTGTTCTCAAGCCTTGCTAAGAACAAGTGTTATCTCACAGGTATTGTTGCAAGACATGAGGTCAAACTCCAATAGGGGGTTTATCAAACTTGGTGTTTACTCAGAATCACCTTTGAAAGCAGTGGTGGCAGCAGAGCTCCCTGTCCTGTGTGTCAGGCAGTGCTTGCTAGTTGTGCTGAACTCTGCTGAGCACTGTTGAGCAAGCACACAGCCGTCTGGATGTGTTTGCTCATTGCATATGATGGTCACTTAATTCAGAAAGGATTTTTAGCTGCCACTGTTTGTTTATTTATTTATTTTAGTCTTTGTACAGGACATGTAAATGCCAAGCTGAGAATCAGACTGCTATAAGCAGGTTTTATTAACAAAAGTTTGGCAGCTGGCTCTTATAGCTGTAAACATTTTGGTTCTGTAACTCCTCCAATTCATCCAGGCAGGAATGTCTTCATAGATACATGTATATATATATACGTATCTCTACATATACATTTATATTCGTAGTTCTTATTCCTTAATCGTACTGGAGAGCAAATTTACAAAGACGAAAAGTCAAAGACATCTTTGGAAGCCAACTCTGAAAGCACTGTCGGTAGTCAGGAGAACTAAAGCATGCCTAGACAGATGTTCCATTGCACTTTCAAAACCCAGCATCGTGTGTCTGAAACACCTTCTCTGCACCTGTTGAGCAATGCAGTTTGGGTTTTACTTGGTTCTAGTACCTAGGAAACAAATCTGAAAAAATTTTCTCCAGTGAAATATCCTTATAGTTAAGATTATTGCTCATTTAGTGTTTTCCAGGACAATTGCATACCTTGTGACTGAGAGCATGGAGAACCTCTGGTGTTGTGGTTAATCATAGATAGCATGATAGTTATTGAAATGCACTGCAGCATTTTATGATTTGCTTGTGCATGTTGATTTAAATTCATTTATTTTCTTGTGTTTTCTCTTACATGTGGAAAAAGTCTTGGTATCTGAAAGTGCTTTTCTTTGTATGCTATGTTGATTCTTTCAGTGTTGATAGACTGTGTTCCATGCCAATTTCATTATGTTTGTTCAACTTCAAACAGTAATTGATAACTGGAGGTCTTGTTGTCTAGCTCCAGAGATGCTGCAAAAGACAGGACATGGAAATTGGGTATCATAGCCATATTCTGATATTTCTTGGAGTCTGTGATATTCCGTGGGTAGAAGCAATGCACAGTTAGTGTTGGGGTAATTTGGCAATTTTTCAAACACAGAGCTTGGATTGAGATAGTTGTTATGTTAATGCAGTTTTCTAACATGATGAGTTGTTTTCAGGTTGAGGAAATCCCAGAAACTTTCTAGGAAAGTAAACTATCTAGTTTTACTGTCTTAAGTATTAACATCTACCCACAGTTTGGCATCTGAATTTGTAATTGTTGGCTTTAGTCTTTTAAAACCAGCCACAAAATTGTTTTCTGTTGCTCCTGCTTCTTGTTATGAAAATACGTGTCCAATGATTTTTTTTAAATAATTTCCTCTTCATATTCTCTTTTGTAATCACATCTGCAAGAAAAATGTGCGTTAGGAACATTAATCATTTGGAAGTCTTGTATCTAAGTCTTTGAAGACTAAGTGCTGCTTCTGCTGACTGTAGACTTCTTGCCCAGGGTGGTTTCCTCTTTCCATATAAATCAAAAAATCCCGTACTGCTGTTCCTCCCAAATCAGGCGGAGGAGAGTGAGAACCCTAAAGGAATAAATAGCTGGTTTTCGTATGATGTCACTGACATAAAAAAAAGCAGGCCAGTAATGAAATCTTAAAGACTTTGCAAAGCATTGTTAAAGCAATATACATGAAAAACAAAGCCAAAATCTCCACCTGCTTAAAGCTGAGCAAAAAAACCACATCACTTCCTAACAGAAAAAAAAACAAAAACGACAGGATTTCACTCTGAAATCCATCCGGTTCAAGTGTGTTTTAGGGTTCTGCAGTTTGGCTCCTAAGCTTCAACAACCTATACATCAGTTTACAGTAAGAAATGCTAAGTTTTACTAGCAGTGTTTGCTCATTCCCCCAGTTTCTGTGAACAATATGCAACTTATGTGCAAAACTGGCTGTTGGGCAAAGGCTTGCCTACTGAAAAGCACAGGGGAGGTTACTTGTGGAATACTGGTGTCTGCTTCCAGTTATTTTCCAGTCGACCAGATGACACACAGCATAACAGAAGTTTAAGCAACTTCCCTGTTGTTACTCATCAGAGATGGATATTTCACCCAGCACACATGAAGTAACTAGACTAATGTAGATACAGTGCATTCCTGCATCTTGTGCCTTTCATCCTTCTAGCCATCTCTGGGTGTTTGTTGTCATCATCATCCACCTGCTAGAGAGAAGACTCTCCATCAGGTAAGAGCTTTCTTTTCCTATCAGCAGCGGCACAAATTCTTGTTCTTTGTGGATGACTTGGTGTAAGAAGTGTCAGTATTATTGCACATAAATAATTCTATGGGCACATCAATCAATAGTACTACAGATCAAAAGGAAACCTGTATTGGTAAGCAGTATTGGTATATGGCTGTCGTAACACCCAACTAGTACTGGTGGCATTTTTAATAGAGTCCACTTAATTTTTTGCAGTCTTTTTATTAGAAAACCTGGTAGTTATCTATATTAGAGCTGAAGCATTGAAACATAGGTGAGATTTATCTGTTCTGACTGTCTTCTCGTCCTCCCTGCTGCCCACTTGCAGGCTCAGCCCTGGCCCTGGGCAGAAACCGACTGATTCCCCAGCAGGGATGTGCCTTGCAGGGGTGGGAGCAGCCCGGCTGGATTCCCTCTTCTGTTGGCCATCAGGTACAGGAGCAGTTGGGTTGTGGCCTGGTGAGTATGACTGTTGGAATGGTTTGATACTGAAATGCCACACTGAAATAACAGTGAGGTTAGGGGAACAGGCTTTTCATTGCTCTCCTATGAGCGTGATGCGTGGAAATGAAGCCAGGGTGTTGATGTAGGTAAATTGCCTTCAGTTATGCGAGAACACTGTGGAGGAGCTAAGAATTAAACATCCCTGCTGAAGGGCTTCTCCTGTGTCTCCTTACTGCCCTTCCTCCCATATAACTTTCTACCTTGGCATGACTAATGCTTCAAATTAATGTGTACTAACCTCTAGCATTTTAATGTAATAACATAAAAATTTGTCTTCACGCAGAACTTAATTTTCGTACTTGCCTGTCATGTTCCAGGCAGCAGGGAAGGGTCAAGGAAGAGGTGTGGGTGTCTGGGAGCTCTGCACCTGCAGCTCTCCATTTGGCCACAGCTTAAAAGAGCCTTAAACCCACTGCTGTGGGCTGAAGCTATATCAAGGCACAAGATGTTGCTCCCCAAGACTCCAAATAAGCCTTAACTCCTGAAGTGGGAAACAGCAGCAACTACCTGGAAGCTGGAACTCCTCTGACTCATTTGGAAGAGGATCAGAACAGTAACGGTTGTGTGTGCTGCAGTGCTGGGGAGGGCGGTGCAGCACTGCACCTATTTTTTCTCCTGTGTCTGATTCTTGCTTCTGTGGTTTCATGTCATTGGAGGAAAGAATTGCATGATTACATTCTTCATTTGTCTGCTGTAATAACCGCTTTAATAACCAAGGAGATAAAGATCAGAAAAGTTGACCTGATCATCATAGACACCTGTAGCCACAGGGCGCAAGTTTGTTCAGAATACTCTCTAGCGAATGCTTGGGATAGCCTTGTGTATGGGCAGCAGGTGGGAAGAAGTGGGGAGACAGAGAACGCTACTGTGCAGAATCTGCCCACCTGCATTTCCAGATCACCATCTCCTATCCAAATTCTACTAATGGCGACCAGGGTAAAGATGATCTCTGCTTGACTTTGGAAAAGAAAGCAAGCACCTTCCCCGCCTCAGCAAAAGGAAAACACAGGGATACTGATCTGAGGTCACGCAAAAACAAAACAAAACCTTACTTTTTGCTATGTATTCAGGCCTGTGTTTTATCGAAACCACGCCCAGGCCACGCAGCGCTCGGAAGGCACCTACCTCCTCCCGCTTGCGAACAGCTGCGCGCGGCTGCAGGACCGCTCCGGACGCGGGACTGAGCCCCGCGCAGCTGTGCGCTGCCCCGCCCATTCGCACACGTGCATCGGGCGCCGCTGCCCTCCGCGAGGCAGCACCAACTTCAGAACTGGCGCGCGCGGTTTCGCGCTCGCTGCGTGTCACGCGAGCTGCGTAAAGCCAAAGGGGCGCGGCACTGTGGGCGCGCTGACAGCGCGCGGCAGCGGCTCTTTGCGGTTCTACGGTTCTAAAGGTACTTCGTTTTCGTATGAAAGGCAAAATGGAGGCAGCGGGGGCTCCGGGGACCGAGCAGCGGCGCCGTGCCCGCTGAGCGCCCCGCGGCACGGCGCTAGGTGGCGCGCACGGAGCGGCGCTGAGGGGCCGCCGCCCCCCGACACAGTGCGGCCGCCGGGCCAGCGGCCCTGTTGATTAGTCGGGGTGTTTCCAGTGCTGCGTCGGCCAGCTGCACCGTGAGTTTGGCGTAATGGCGCTTACTGGAACACGTTGCCTCTGTTCGTATAGCCAAAGCTTTTTGGTGTAGTTCTTGGTCCGTCACCGCTGCTTTAGCTGTACGGTGTTGTACGAAGGAGCAGTGATAACCCTTCTGTGTAAATAAGAGTGGGGTGGAATGTCTTTGTTGGGCAGATGCACTGAGGGAAGGGATGCTGTGCTGCAAGCGTGTGTTGTGTGGCAGCTGGAGGTCCTGAAGGGCTTTTCAGGGGTCATCCATGGTGGGATGTCAGGATCTCTGCTCTTTCCAGGAGTTCCCTTCTCCTTGGAGCTGCGGGGGACAGAGCCATCCCAATAGGACCAGGCGGTGCCACCTATGCTGGGAGCAGGAGATGTGATGCCCTGCTGTGGCAGGCCCCACGAGCATCCTCAGCCCACACCGGGCTCCTGCTGCCCTGGGGCTGTGCTCTTGGTGGGCACCAGCTCTGCCAGGGCAGCTGTTTCCACAGCTGTGAGTCTGTAACCCTCCCCACTCTGGTTTCTCAAGTTTACAGATACGTTTTTGGCCTCTGAACTGTTACCAGCCATCCCTTTCCCAACCTGATATCCCGCATGGTGGTGGGAATGTGAGTGCTGCTTAAAATCCCCCAACAAAATGGAAATGGAAAGACTTCAGTTTAGTTGAAAAGGACGTTGAATTCTGCTTGCAATCTGTAAAGCAATTAGAGTTATTTGACTTGGCAGCCTTCGGAGGGCCTGTGTGGGCTGCAGGCTGCGCAGACCTGGAGCCGGCCTCGCTCTAGGCAGCAGGGTTGGGGGGGAACTCAGGGTAATTCACATCCGCGGTCCCTCGGTGCATTTTCTCCCATCTCTTCTTCCCTCCTCCCTTAGTGCTGGGTGGCTGCAGCCCAGCCCCAGTCCCTGGCTGCCTCCACTCGGTGCTGCCCACCAGTAGGAAAACAGGCCTGGGTCAGAACCCACATCTGTGTTTCTGGGGCTAAATCATTCCTTGTAAGGGAAACACTGTTCAGCTGTCGTATCTGGCCTGCTAATTGCTTTAACTGGCTGCAAAGGTTTCAGTCTGTTCTTGAGCTGTTTGTGCAAGCGTACAGCATAGACTGATTTTCAGATCCTGCCCTGCCCGCAGCCAGGATGTATGAACAAGTCCTGTTGTAGGAAAGCAGCACCAAGTTTTGAGTTATGCTTACAGAGGTTATGAGAGACAGGAAGTTATGGGCAAATTGATTTCAGCACTGGGAAACCAGGGATTCCCTCCCCCCGAAGTAATGACTGTAAAGCATGCTAATGCTATTCAACATTAGTGCATTAAAGAGTGGCCTTATTAATGCAAGACATAAAGGCAACAAAATAAGCTGTTAAATTTAAAATATAATACATACATAATGAGAAAAAATGTGTGAAAGCTTTATTCAAATGAAAATGCAGAATTGTTTGAGCTGGTGAAGTATCTTTTGTGCTGAGTTATGAGCATATGTAATAGATTTAATTATTAATTTCTCCATTGTTCTATGCACACAGACAGGGTTCAAGGCACAGTCATTCTCAGGCTTTCATAGATCTAATTTGTATAATTATTGCCTGAATAAAAGATTGCTCCAATTCCTAGCTCGCTCCTTCGCTCTCTGAAGCACTGCCTCGATGCTGCTCTCCAAAAGGAGAGCACCTGCCAGTTCTTTGGGAATCAGCAGATCCTCACCATGATGAGGCACGTTCCTGCTGATGCTCCTTTTCGAGCCTTTTTGTCTAAATGAATTATCGTGCATCCTTTTTAATTTTATTGAACAAATTACATTTGTCAAAGTCTAGCTTTGTAAATAAATAGCTAGAGACTCATGGATGCATATTGCTGCTGTTCAAGGTCTCTTGTTCTATTTATGGGAGCCAGATGAATGTGAAACAAAAGAGAAACTTTTCTCTAAAAGCAATTATCTTTCTGCATTCCCATCAGTATAATTATATTGCAGAGAATTTTAAAAAGTCACACAAGTAGAATTGAATACTTAAAATCGTGGCTCAGTCATTACGCAAAAGCTGAGCAGAGCTCCTTGCCTCATGCTAACAAAGCACACCGGGACTGGCTGCTCTCTTACACCTTCACACCTGCAATTTGCTGTAAAACGAGAATCTGAGATCCCCGAATGTGCTGTGCAAATGGAAAGTGTTCGTGGGGATAAGTCCTGAATTTCTGTCAGTTTTGAAGAGCAGGTATTAGTGGGTTGAAATTTGTTACCTCTCAGGCCTTTTGAGAGTTGAGTATCACTGAGTATCATTCTCTGAGTATCTTTAATTTATAAGTATTTTACTTAACTCTGGTGTCATGTTGTTTTACTGAAACAGCCAACCATTGCTTATGGGAAGGTTTTTCTGTGTGGTGAAAGGAACGAGATGTGGCATAATCCAGTCTGCATCTTGTAAAGGAGTCTGGTAAAAATTGTTGTGTTGGCCAGTATCATTTGTACACTGACTGCCAAGACGTTTTAGGAAACTGCAGTATCTGCATGGTTTGTAAAAAGTGCCATCAGTTTGGGAAGGATGTAGAGAGGTTGCTGAGAGAGAATTTTTCGTCCACAGTCCCATGAAACATTGTGAGCTTTTATTGGAAGTAGTTTTCTTTTTATGTACTGTGGAGATGCTGTCAGGCTAACAAGAGACAAGGTGTGGAGATGTTGTGTGGGTGTTCTGTGCTGCACTCAGAGCAGCAGCAGCTGCAGGAATACTGCCTGAAAGGAGCAAGACCAACTGGGCCCAGAGCCTCCGTCCAAAGCTCCAGGCAGAGCTCGTGCAGCAGGGTCTCAGCTGCTGCTCCATCACAGCTGGTGTGAGCTGCCACCTCATTTTACAGAGAACTGCTGTGGGAAGGTGAGAGCATGGTCGTTCCATTAAAGGCCATTAGACAATATTGTAAGAGAAGGCCAAATAGAAGCAGCACAGGATAAGCATAGGTTTCCAGATTTTAATTTGCAGCCTATACATTGATGTATATATCTGTGTTTAATATGAGCAGTAAGCTGGATCCTTCTGGTCTCCAGTGTTGCTTTTTACCTGTGGGTCTGCCCCTTTTTCCCTGTCGCAGACTGTCTTGGGTTAAGTAGGACCGCATAACTCAAACATTTGAAACCCATCTATGGAGAGATGAGGTATTCAGCCCAGCTTGGCACACGGCTCTGGCAGGACAGGAAACATTTCTGAGTCACCGTACTGCTGCAGACGGCTGCACAGAGCTGTGTGCTGAGCAGTGCCCATCCCACGAGGGAGCAGCTCTGTGCTGCACACCAGCATCAGCTGCAGCCCAGTGTTTTCTTTTCTGTGAAAGCCATTTTGACTGCCATGTGTTTGCATTTATTTCCTTTCCGGCTCCGTACATGACTCATCCACAGCAGGATGGAGGAGCAAGGGCAGAGCTGGGCTGCTGGGGAGCTCCTCTTCCTGCTTCCCAGCCCCATTTTAGGAAGCTTTCTGCAAAGCTTTCCCATGGCAAGGAGCCATGTGCTGGGCTGCAGGATTGAACACAGGTGCCCATCATCTGAGCATGGTGTCACCTAGCAGAGCAGGTGTGCCAGGGCTTCCAGTGCCCTGAGATGAGAGACCAAAACACTTCTCCAACTGTAAAGTGATTAGAAGATGTAGAAAATCATAATTCATTCGGACTTTGAGCTCTGCTGTTCCCTGCAGGTTACCCTCAAAAAGTACAGCCACAGATCTGCTGCTCCTAGGTTTTAGTTCAATTCAAACCTAATCTTTTCTTCTTTCTCCAGAAGCCCCATTGGCGCCAGCATTTTCTTGCATTCAGCCATGGGTAGATATTGAAGTAAGTGGTTTCCTCTAGCTTCCCTCTGGGACCTTATGCCCGGGCAAGAGGTTTACTTCCATCTGAGGGTCTGCCTCAGGACTATTACTTCATGGGGGTTGTATCTGAACCATAATGGTATTTTAAGGGACTTTTGTTTTTTAGTAAATTACCCTCCAATAATCTGCAAATCTGGTACCAATCAGAATATGATACATATCCTCAACCAGTTCCAGTGGGGCTTATTTCTATTACATCTGGCAGTGTGTCCAATGGCAGAGAAAAAGCCTCAACCAGAGCTAGCTGCACTGAAATCAGCTGAATTTTGGATGTGTTCAGCCTTTTTGGCCAGACTCATTCTGGTTCATGAGAAGTAATTATCTCTTGAGCATCACATTAATATTAAAGATCCATAGGCATTAGTGTTTAGGCAATATACCTTCTTCTCAGCTCCAAAAAAAAAAAAAAGATGTGGGATAATTGATCTGAACATGCTCCAAATGTGCATATGTCTTTATTTATGAATTCCAGTGTGGATTGTTTGGGAGAAAAAGGAGGAATAAGGAAAAGCAGGCAGAAATGTCGATAGCTCTCATCTCCCTGGCCATTTCTGTGAAGAATGGTTATAATCCCCTGAAAATGAGTTGTGAAAGCTAACGGTGTGTTAATAACATGTGTTACAAACACAAAATCCCTTTAGTTGGTATTTCGTATTTACACCTTTCCCTATTTCTTAGATGAGTAACTCCTGTTGATTGGAGTGCCTGCTGCTGCGTGCAGGCAAGATAGTGGCCCCAGTGGCTCCTCTTCCTGCAGTCTGTGTGAAACTACATCCCAGCTTCTCTCTGCTGGAGGAGAAGTGGCACCCAGAGTGCTGCCTTCTGTGGTGTGTCCATCACTGGCCCCAGGGCTGCTGGGGTGACCCATCCCAGACGTGGAGGTGACGGTGGCCACGCCGTGGCCTTGTTGTACCCCCAAGACCGTGTACAATTGCTAGCCAAAAATCACGTGAAATAGTAGGGGAGCTTTTTCCTTACTGAGCTTTTTATCATGCTTAGATCCTCTCAGTAGGGGAAAACAAGCCTATAAAGGTGCCGCCAGCTTGTTTCAACTTCTGCGTGTGGCATGGCCCTCCTTGTTTTAACGCCCTGGCGAGGGGTGTCAGCGCAGCCCCAGCGGCCACGCACTGGCCCAGTTGCCCACAGAGCATGGCAAAGGCCACACGTATCAGCTTCAAAGGTAAACAATTACCTTTTATTATCACACATGGCTTTAGCTTCACCAGTTTCAAATAGCACATAATCACAAGTCTGTGATAACATTTACTCCTGATGAGAGAAAATTTACAAAGTACTAAATTGCTGCTGAGATGACGGGAACACGAGCCAGGCAGGAATTAGCTCTGATGATGAGTCAGCAGACGTTAATGTCTTGCACCATGCTGGATGCATCTGCCGAGCTGTCCAGTGTTGAATCATCTTAAATATTTCTGCCTTACTGCCCCTCCAAGAAGAAGCGTTGGAGATCTTTTGTCTGTCTGTGTTATATATGCGTAAGCTATTTTAAAATAAATATATGCAGGCATATAACAAGTGTATGTGTTTAGGTGGGTGGGTAATTTTCAGCTACGGGAAGGATGAGCAGCTAGCAACTATTTAAAGTAAAACATGCACAGAAATGCTAATAGCAATTGCCTACGTTTGGGGTTTGGAAAATGATAGCTTTGCTCAGCTGTGGGTTTGATGAGCCCAAGAGGGTGACCTCGCGTCCACACCACACACCCTGGGCTTCCACAGAGCCCATAGTGAGAGCTGCAGGTTCACGTGGTGCTCCCTGTGTTTCAGAGAGGATTTCTTCCTGTGCTCAAGTATATCATCTCTTTGGCTTTTCCCTTTTTTTCCCCATGTGTCCAGAATGTCACTGTTGGATAAATGTAGTATCTAGGTCCAGTCAAGAGCATCAGATAAATTCAATGGAGAGGGGGCAAATGACTTCTAAAAAGAGATCCTTTTTCACTGAGGACCCTGTATTTATGCCATCACTCACTGCCTTATACAAGGCATGGCATGTAACTGGGGATGCAGAAAGGCTTTAACTGTGGGTGATGCAATCATTGTGCAAAGAGAGATGTGCAGCTTTTATTTAGTAAATTCTTTGTTGTGTTCTCCTTAATTCATTGTGGCAAAGCAAATCAAGTTGTTCTAAAGCATGTTGTCTATTCTGACCTTAATATGTATATATCATTGACCAACTGCACGCACGTGAGAACTGCAGTAATTTATTGCACACTGTACAAAACTGCTTTTCTGTTTTGAAACTCTTGACTCTCTGAGGTATGGAGGTCAAAAGTTAATTCTAGTGAGAAATGTGAGAGTTGTCTATGTTTGCCAAAAGATTGTTGTTTCAGGCATTCTGCAGTCTGAGTCTCGCCATTCCAACTCATGGTTTTTAAAGTTTTCCCACCTCTCCCTAAGTTTCAGATGCGATTTAAAAAAAAGATAAAAAATGAATAAATAAAAAAACCAGCCAAAACAGCAAATGTTTTGGAAGGAATGGTGAGGACAGTGCTTGGCTGTTGCAGTCAGAGGTGGGAAGCACAAACTGACTGCGTGGGGTGGTGGACTGGTACAGCCTCCCCGTGCCTGTCATCCTTCTCTTGCTCTTCTCACTGCCACGGGCCCCTTGGATCAGTGAGTCGGTGGCTGCCTGCCAACTGATGGAGGTGCTCCAACCCACCTCCCCTTTTTCCTGGGTTGGGTGCAGGTCCTTGTCCATCCCCGCTGAGGACCTCATGATTTCCAAACGTTTTCAATATCAGGCGCTTAAAATAGCCCAAAGGAAACGATGTGACGTACCCTGTGCTGCAAGCTTTGCACTCCAACACCGCGTTTTCCAAAAATTCATGCCTGTAGCTCTTTTTGAGATGCTCTAAAATAACAACTTAGTATTTAATGAACATTAAGGGGGAATTAAATTAATCTAAACAGTAGCTTGGTTTCAGGCTTCTCAGTAGTGGCTGCACAAAAGTAAGGCAATGTTTTTAGACCAAATAAGAAATCCATCCTTTGAGGATTGGTTTATAGTCTTCCAAAATTTTCCACGGTGTTAATAACTGCCTGAAACGTCCTGGCAGAATGATCGTGTTCCTGCTACTGCCCCACCATCAGTGTGATGTGTCAGGAGGTTTTGACTCTGGCGCACCATTTTTCTTCTACAACGGAAGATGATGCATCTCCAAACCTATGTGAAAATCTTTCCCCCATTTTCCTTGCATCCCGAGCTTCTTGGGCACAGCATATTAAGTCTTGTTGAAGCACAAAATGAAGACTGGAAGTGCCAGAACCTTTTTGTCAATGGTTTCCAAAAACTATGGAATTTCCTGCCCAGATACATCAGATCAGCCAACAACTTTGTAATTGCTAAAAACAGCCTGTTGATTTTCCTCCCAAGTGCTTCAGCTGGCCTGGCTGAGCTTTCTCTTTTCCACTGTCTTGAGATGTTTCTCTCGTTGTGCATTATGCTGTATTTTTATGGTCAACATATCCTATAGCAAACAATTTCAGGCTGATGGCGGAAGGGAGATTGGATTCAGATTGGAGATTTGAGCCCGGGATGGGAAGCCAGGAACGCCTCAATTCCTGGACCAGATCTGCCACTAAATCAGGAATCCACATAAAGCAAAGCCACATGACGAGCGACTGCAGGATGATTTGATTTTCTGTGCAGAGGAGGAAGCGAGTGTTTGAACACGGCTCTTGCTTTGGCGCGCCGGCTGCAACCGGAGCCGCCATTACAGGTGGGCCGTGAGCTGGGGCAGGTCCCAGGGCACGAGGCTGTGACTGAGGCGGCTGCTGTCCACACAGGGACCGCGAGTGCTCACTGGGGCGGTGCTCAGGCTGACGCCTTGGTAGTAAATGCAAATAAATTAGTTAAATGCATCTGTATGAAATTTTCCTGCTGAAAAAAAATGGTTCTATAAAAACATTTATACTGTATTCTTTATTGTCAGCTAATCCTGCCCAAGCTCATTAAATGGCAGTGTGTGGGTTACTCACTGTCAGTGAAATTATCAAAGGCATTTTTCAGCTGGTGCACCGGGAAAGCATGTGCTTCAGTGCCAACTAAAACAATAACGAGGAAATGTTATGATCAGACTTGACCAAATGACCTTTCCCATTTTAGATTAGTTCTTAATTTCAGCGCAAGGGTCATCCTGTGAGAATACTCACAATAAGTCACTGCTCACCTCTCACATGAAAAAGAAGTGACTTATTAGAAATCTCACTGTACTCATTGCAGTTAATGAGATGTGGAAAGCTTTGTAATTTGATTTGCTGGACCATATGCTGTAAAGGGATACTGCTGATTTCATTCCTCCACATTTAATTTAAGCAGTATGCAATGGCTTCTTCGTATGGCTACTTATATAATAAAAATTAACTTGAAGTATAAAAAAAATACACCATTGTGGGGTTTATTACTCTGTGGTTGAGTTTCAAGTGTTTTTCATTGAAACATCTGTAAGTAATGTGTAGGTCTAATTTTAAATCCTGGCAAATATTTTCCATTTAACATTTGGTTTTACTGACAGGCTTGGAGTGGTGGCTTTCAGAGCTTGTCAGTAACAGATATGCGCTTTCAAAGATAAACATTTTTTTAATTGAAGATAACTGTAATTCAATGCTCGCTTTTCCGATCCATCCTGTGTTCCAGCAGCTGCCAGCAGCAGTGCAGATGCTCGTCCCTTTTCCTCCAGACCTCTGCAGCAGCCAGCCTGTTCCCTGTGGCAGCAGGGTCTTGTCCTCACTGGCAGACCTGGGCCTGTGGGGTGATGGTGAGACCAGCAGAAGCGTTATCTCCTAGGGATGACCTGTCTGGATGCCTCATGTGGGGCATTTCACTCCAGAAAGTGGCTGTCTTCTCAGTGCAGGGTGGAGCTTGGCAGAGCCTGGACCACGGTGGCTCACCATCAAGGCTGTATTTCAGGTTATTTGATTTTCGGCTGCAGACAAAATGAAACAGCTTGAACAGACAGGCTGGGCTCCGCTACCCATAAATTTGGAGACTGAGCTGCATGGTTGGTGTGTGCTGCCCTGCCCTGGATGGTTTGTGATGGATGGCAGTGCTTTGTGGGAGTGACCCAGCTGTGGCTGGGCAGCAGGCAGGATGGACGTACTGGTGTGAAGAGGCAGTTTGGAAAATGGACATCAAAGCTGTTTTCAAAAGGAAGTATTGGAAGGCTAAAAATGCCAGATACTCATTGATTTCAAGTGAAAGTGATATTGTGGCACTGTCTGCAGTTATGGCTGAAGTATCTATTGGCTCTAAATAGGGGACTGCATGTGTTTTAACCTAACCCATTGGTTAAATCTGATACCAAGCCAATAAATCCTGTTTGGAGAAGCATGGTGGAACGTGATGAGGGAGCTGGGAGGGCTGTGGCAACGCCTCAGCAGGTGGGTGGAGATGGCCATGATGAGAGGTGGGCATGTGGGGTTGGTGCCGGGCAGGCTGCTGCTGTGCTGCATCCCCTGCCATGCGAGCTCTGCTGGTTTCTCACTGTGTTTTTAAAAATAAGTTGAATTCTGCTTTTATTGAGAAGTAGTAATAGTGAATTATTTCCCTTCAACCAGTATTGTCATTTTCTTGAACCCTGAACCACAGCAGAAAATTAGGCCTGGGTGCAGGGGGATGAGAAATGGTGGGAGGGCCTGAAGGATGCTGGCACAAGGCACTCATTCTTTACTACTAAAGGAAACACATTTCTTTTTGATTTGAAGACTGCCTTTAATGCTTGGTGAAGGAACGTGGTTTTGGTTCAGCTGCGGTACCAAAGATAAAGGCTCCCAAGTCAGCTCTTTGGGAGCCCAAGGTTTGAGCCCTCCTTGGGTCAACCATGGCCCTTTGTGCATGGCACTATGGATTTAAAAATACAACAGCAAAATTAGGCTTCATTTTTAACACGTCCCTGTTTTCTTTCATCAGAAGTTTTGAAATGCTTCAGAGGAGGTTGTTGGTAGTTGTAATCTCAACCATCATGCTTTCTCATAAGCATTGAGAGAAACTGCAGCTTTACTGAATATAGCGTCTGTTTTAAATGGCGGGTGGTTCACTTTTTAATATGAGTTCAAGCACAGAGGCAAGTAAAACCTAATGAAAGTGCCTAGAAGATTTTGTTTTGATACTCCACAGCAGCCCTCATTTATACCGAAGGAGGAAAAGATTTCTTTATAGCCAGGCCTGCAGAAGCCAGAAATTTAATCTTTTTATGCAACTTATTTTATTGTATTTTTAATTTTCTCTTGCATTACCGTGACCCTTTTCTATAGCTTTTGACGCCTGGTGCTTAATTACTTATCATTAGCAAAGTACATGGGGGCCTTCCTGCATATTTAGAAATGTGATCATTAGTACACGGGAAGACAAAGACTTCTTTAAGACCATCATTAGTTATTCTGTTTTCATAGAAATGTTCATTAGAGAAACTACCCACCTGGTTAAATAATTATAATTAAGAATTGGTAATCTCCTTTGCATTTTTAACTCCATCTTCAGGATGTGTGTGCATAACTAAAAGGAGCCTTGTTTGGCCATCATACTATCTTTTCTTTTCAATCTGAATTGTCAAGCAGGTTTAAATGCTGTGTTTTTGAAACTATATACCCTAGGAATGATTTATGGAAATATAGGTTATTAAAATGAAAAAGAAAGAAAGAAATCAACCCAGCAATTATCTCTGAATTCATTAACTGCGCACTGGCAGTGAGAGGTTATATAAGCCATTTACTGTAATGCGCAGTATGGAGTTAAAACAAAATGTCACCGGGGCCTGATTTCTCTTCCCCATCTGCAGTTCTCACTGCAGACACCCAGCCTGCTGGGGTACGCTTCCAGAAGGGTGTGATTTCCATTTTGTGATAGGATATTGCTTGGAAATGCTGACAGTGAGTACGACTGTGTTGGTTATGCTGCCTGCGGCCGTCGCGGGGAGCTGGTGGGAAACCCTCCCCAAAGAGATGTGCGTGCACCCGTCCACTGCGAGGCTGTGGGGAAGGGGAGCATCAGTGCAGGGAGGGCTCATCTCTCCTGAGCCACAGGGATGGAAGAGCTCGTCACTGAAATAAATATCATCTGTAAACAATTAAGCAGCTACTGCTCATTCAGGGCAGTTTTGAGAAGCAAAGGAAGTCTGCAATCAGTTATATCTCCAATTACCATAAAAATATATTAGCCATTCATTCATTTATTAATGATTCATCAGTTAACCACACATAATGAGCAAATAATTAGCAACGCTGTACGGTTGCCAAAATTGAAGAAGTGTTGGCATTTTAAAGATGAAAGGTTGCATTTATGTAAAAAGTCGGGTGGTGATAAAGTTAATGCAGAAGATAATTATAAAAGTGGCTGTCCTATTTTAGAGGCTGAGGTCCCACAAAACTTGTCTAATTGAACTGAAATTAATATTCTTCAAAAGCACGCGTGTTACAGCATACCGGCTGCTGAATTTACTCGGAGATCTCCCTTCAGTAAGGTACGTCGCACAATACAAGTTAATAAAATGCCAGACAGCAAGACTGCCTTCTTTGTTTGCTCGGTTCAGGGCCTTGTGGAAAACAATAAATTGCATTCATGTCAGCCGAGGCCCATCCCTTTGCTAATTACCGTTTGGTGCTGAAATGACTTCTGTGAAATTGGGAGCATGAAGAAACACACAGCCATACAAGGGAGGCTTTTCAGACTACAGCAGTAAATGCGAGATAGGCCTTAGGCGCACAGATGTTAAAACAGTGAATTCCCCTACAGATTACACTAATGGAAACCCTGTCAGGGTAAGTCAAATCCAGGGTCTGCGGTCAAAATCTAATTAATGTTCCTGTACTTAAAAAGAATATGAATGCCTGGAGGTGAGGAAGAATGTATAAGAAACTTGCTTGTTTGTAAAACTGCTTGTGTGAAGGGCAGGCAGCACAGAACCCATCCATACCAGGTGGCACCTGTAGCTGAGCTGCTCGTGCCACATAACGCAGCACCACGGGGCTCAGCCCCTGTGCACAGCACCGGCTGTTAGTGGCCACATCCATGGTGGGTGCTCCCCTTTGTTTGGCACAGCTGAGGTCTCTGTTTGGGAAGTACTCCTAGCTGAAGCTGTAAGCCAGGGCCAGCATCTCTTTGTGTGAGAAATCGGGCTGCTCCTCATAGGCTGGGCTTGAGGACACTACTGGGGCTCTTGCAGCGCTTTCACAGCTGCACCGTGCATGGCCTGTGCGATAGCAGAGGAAATTAATTTATAATGCAACAATCTCCTCATTTTCTCAAGCACAAAAATTCCCCTAAATACTTAAAATAACACTCAAAGTGGGACAGACCTTAAATTTTGAATAAATGAAAGCCTAATCCAGTGTGTTTCTGAAACAGGCTTGTTATTAAAGAAATAAATTTGAAACAGCAAGTGGTTGGAGAATTTTGGATTTAATTATTTAAATCTACTTAAGATAACTCTCTAGCACTGTGTTTGGGTTTCCTGTTGAGAGCATGTTTTCCAGGAAAGGAATCCCACCCAGTGCCTGGCCAGAGTTAACTTCCTTCTGCAACAGTATTTTAAGCAGCAGAGACAAATAATTAATATTATAATAAGGCAAGGCATTGTATGCTAATGTGTGATATTTATTTCCTTGACATGTTCTGCTGTGAAAGCTGCACGGAGCTGCGTGTGGAACTGGAGACATTGCTGCGATCCTTGGCTAAATGGTGCAGCACTGCTGCTCCCTGTGCTCCTTAGGTGCCAGAGAGAGAAACTCCCTCTGCAGTGCTACAGTACCACTGCCAAAAGTATCTGAAGGTCTGCAATTGTTAACACAGCTTGGGATATTATACGCGGCCATTTAATAGATAAGATATTGAGTACTGAATTCTGTTCATTGGTGGTGGTTGTACACATGAAGAGTTATACTTTGTGGATGTGCGTTTTAGTCAAAATCTATGATGTCTTTAGGATGCAAGATTGCTTCCTAGCATGGCATAGACAAAGAAGGCAAAAAATCTGCCTTTTCTTTTACAGGACCGTAACAAGAGCTTGCTGGATCTTGGCTCTCTGTATAGGGTGAGAATGAGAGGAGTTGAGGATGCCTCTATTGTGCACAAAGCCCAGGAGAAGAATCAGGAAGCACTGGCTGTCTCCAGCCACAACCCAGGCATAGGGGATGGAGGCGCACCCACAGCCGCCGTGGCACAGCTAACTTCCTGCACAGCCAGAAGTGATGGGAGAAAACTGGTGCTGAGTCACGTTTCCTTCCCATGGGCTTGTGCTGGGATAGATGAACTTGCCTGCACAGTGCTGGTAAGGCCTCACTGCTTGGCTCCTGCCGGGCAAGCGTGCTGTACATATGCTGAGAATCACAGGGATGGAATTTTTGTGTTTGCATGTCTTCACAAGTGAGTTCAGCTCAGGGTTCCCTAAGATTCACAACGTGTGCAAAGATGGTGTTTGAGACCAAAACCTAGAGATCTGCCTGGTTTTCCTCATTCAAGCGTGCTCACTGTCTAACCATATGGTTATTAGCAGTGTTTCCTTTTAGAAGTAGTTTTATATTTTCAAGAAAAGATGGCCCTATAAATATTTTTTCTTACAACGTAATGCCTATGCTTTTCATATTATGAGGCAGATGATGACTTAAAGCTGAGTTCTCGCTTAACAGATCTTTCAGCCCACCAAAAGGGGTTGGTTAGTGTCCCCCAGCTGAACCATTTTTTCCCTCTGCTGCTTTGACCCATTGATTTAATTAAGGCCTAATAAAGAGAGGGCTGAAAGATTGTTAAAAATCTTTTCTCTTTTTTTCATGGGTCTGACCTATGCTGGTCTGTCGATGCATTTTTGACTTGTATGTGCCCTCTTTAATACGTAAGCACACTACCACAGAGCATGTCTTCTTTACAGCCAGTTGGCTTTTTTTCCTCAATGGTAGAGCAGATTTAGTTCTGGTTTTAACCAAAATAAATGCTTTTTTGGAGACTTTTTATTTTAGTTAAAATAAATAATAAAAAATTATCAAAAGCAAGTCACAGTATCAAAAGGAAAGACCTCGGAAAGCTTAGTGGTGACCCTTTCTTTTTCTGTTTCCTTTCCCATCTTCCTCTTGCCAGCAGAAAAAGAGGAAGAGAAATGAAAACTGATTTTGCTTTCCAATTAAGAAACAGGAATGAATGGAAGTTTATGAAACACAGAGTTTTTTTTTCACTAAAAGTGCTTGCTGGTTTTCAGCTGACCCTATTCCTTTAAACTTTGTCTTAGATCAGTGTTAATGCTCAAGAAAATGCTTCGTGCTACTTGTCATAGTGCCAGCCTCCCTTTTCCCTTTCCTTTCTCCTCCCACCAGCTCTGCAGTCACTACTCTAGGTTGAGAAGAGCTTTTCTCAGCATGCTAATTTTGCTTCTGAGCAGGCTCATCCAGTGAAAGGGAGATTACCACCAAGTGCCCCCACTTCACTCCTGCAGTAGAAGTCTCCAGCACCAGAGCTCCCTGTGCTTTCTGGGCACACTGAGGCTGCGCTGACAGTCTTCTAAAGAATAAAAAAGGGAGAAAAGCCCAAGCTGCAACTTCAAGAAATGGCTTTGACGTGCTCTTTGTGGCTTGAAAGAACAGCATGGCTACTGGGAGTGGCAGTCTGTGATTGTAAGCCCTCCTAGACAGCTCTTGTGCTCGAGTTCCTACACTGCAGCTCATTAGCAGGAAAGCTGCCTGCAGGGCTGCACAGGTTTGCAGAAAAGCAGGATTTGCACTGAAATAAAAACCTGGTTTGTGGGGCTGTGGTCCCAGAACTGTCTGGGTACTGGTACTTCAGCCTGGAAGAGAACAGGCCGCCTGGATGTTGGGACCACAGGGATGTGACACACCGCTTGCTGGGGGCCATCCCTGCCCTGTAAAGTGCTAAAGCAGGTGTATAAATCCTCCTGTGTTCACTGGGATTTAGGCATCTGCTTAAAGTTAAGCACTTGTTTAGAGAGTTTCCTGAATGAAAGCCTGACAATTGTGCCCAAGAGTAACTTCGAAATTAGTTTTAATTTGCTCATCATAACCAGCTGTCACGAGGCTGTGTAAAAAGCTGATTGTGGAGAGATGAAAGACTTCCCAGGCCCCCAGCTTTGGTGTCAGCACCTCACCCAGCATCCAGCCGGGTCCAGGCTGTGCCCTTCAGCCCTGGCCTTGCTTAGGATGTGCTATGCTTGGCTCGGCCCTGCCTGCAGGGAAAGCACCCCGCTGCTGCCTGTCTGTAGCAACCTCTGTGGGCAGTGGTGGAGGGAGAGAAGGTTCTCTCTGTATTTAGTTGGAGAGTGAAAAGGGAAGCAGGGCAGAGCGCACAAGAAGGATAGGAGCTCTGGAGGTTCAGCCCGACATCCTTCTTGAAACACAGCCAGTGCCACATCCATTTGTGTCACCTGAGTCAGAAACTTTTCAAGACCACTTGCTTTTAGGATATGTTTTCTTGGTAATCCCTTCTTTCTCGTAACAGATTTGGAAGTTAAACTTAAAAAATACAGCAATCAAAGGAAAAATACCCAACAAACCCTAACTGCTGCTTAGCTCTGTATGTTTACTTGTGTCACATAAAGCAATCAAGACTGTCCATGTAGCTTGGAGATACCTGATTTGTTGATAAATACATGGTTAATTTGTCAGTGGGTTATAGCACCATTGCCTGGCTCTCAGAAAAACTACATCTACAATGAAGACATTTTAGATCTTTCTTTTGTAGAGTCCTTAGGTAATTAAGCTGAAGCACATGCACATTTCCATATATCAGTGTGCTGGAGCAGTGGTGGCTGATGTAGTAGCTAAGGTCAGCCATGCATTTAGTCTTTTTTCCAGTGCTTCACTCAAAATTCCCCCAAATCTAAATTAATCTTCCAGAAATGTATAGGAGATTTAGTTTATGAGGGGAAAAAAGAGCCTTGTGTTATTACCATAGCCTATTGGTCTTCTCTCAGTGTGACTGTGGGGGGGGGGTTCAACATCAACACAGCCAAATTTCTGAAGACTTTTGCTGTGATAAAGCAGAAAGCCACAACTGCTCCTGCATCTTAAAGTGGGTGCCAATTACACGTGGGATGCTGTGGAGGGGGCACGGGTTGTCTCAGAGCAGCCCCTTTGGGATATCCATTTGGGGTGGGATGCTCAGATCCAGGGACAGGCGGGCGAGAATGGCCCAAGCACACAGCACAGCTGGGTGTGAACGTGGTTGTGCTGCCTGTGCCCTGCTGTAGCAATGCTGTGCTCTGATCCCTGCCCCAAAAACCCCACTCTGGGCTGCAGCTTCCCCTCTCCACCACCCGAAGCTGCTCCCTCCCTTTCAGTTTTCATTCCTTTCCTCCTTGCCAAGAATGCTGACTCCAGCCTGATCTGAAAGTTAATTTTAACAAATAACATCTTGGGCCAAGCCAAGTTAGGATCTGGAGATAGGACACACTGCGGAAAGGGAGCGGGGCTGGGACTGTAAGAGAGCATGAACACTCAGCCTTGTAATATGTGTGAGAGCTGATGCTCTCTGAGCAATCGAGTGCTTATTATTATTTCTCTTGGATGGGTCACCTGGGAGTGGAGGAATTTTTCATTTTAAATTAAAAAGAAATCTTTTATAATGCTCATTTCTGAAAGGAAACAAAGAAAAGCCACCTCATCATGGAAGCAATTAGATGGAGGACACACTGGAAGGAGTGATTAGTTGTTAATTTTTGAGCTGCTGGCCCTGACAGAGGGATTTTTGACAATTTTTTTTAGGTGTCTTTCATATGCCTGCAGTATGTGGTTACTTCTCATTCAATAACAATTACCTTGTGTCCATTTCATGCTAGGGACTACTTGAGGCGGATGCAGTGGTCCCCGTCAGATGTGTGCCAAATCAAAATGCCAGCAGCTGTGTGAGCCGCGGAATAATCGTATCCACTGCTTCTCTCTTCCAAGTCCTGGTAAGTGTTTTAGGGAGTAACTTCCCTTTGCCTTGACACGACAAAAATACAGCCCTCCGCTTTGCATCGCAGATCCCGAGTCAGCCGTGTCAAGGTTTGAACAAGAATCAAGGAGGATAATGGGTCAGATGTAATTAAGAGGTAAAACTACTGGTGAAATAGCTGCATAGTTTGGTTTCCTTTATTTCTGCCCGTCAGATTACAAACCTCAGTCCCTCTACCACTTTAAAAACTGAATATGTAACTGCAGCCCCTGCCTAGCTGCTCTGTTGTATCAGATGGAACCCAACTAGCTAGACACCACAATAAAAAAAATAAACACGTTGTACCTCAGAAAAATATGAGTCTGAAAACTCAGAAAAAAACCACACAGTCTTGTTAAAATATGGATGTGTTCCAGTGATGGAATGAGTAGAGAAACTTGAATGGATCAGAGTCAAAAAAACACTGCTTAATTCTTGGGGTTTTTTATGCAGCATTCAGCTTACATCAGTGTTAACATCTACAGAGAAATGCAGCCATTTACAATTTGCAGTTCAATGTGTTACTTTAATTAGTATGAAAATTAAAGGGCAACTATAGGCCAATGTGAATGATTATGGAAATACATGTGCATCACATGCAACGCTCTCATTTAATTAATCGTCTTGTAAACTATATCGAGCACTTTAAGTCAGCTGCTGAGTATAACAACTCTATTTTAAATAACCGCTTAATACTTAACAGGATGTGGAGAAAACACTGTAGCACACGACCGCTTCTCAAGTTTCAGCGTCTGAGATTTTGTAAAGCTGACCCAAGTCAACCGAAGGAATGTTTAACACCCCGTGTCTGAACACAAGAAACTCTGTGATGTGCAGACATTCAATTACATTTTTTAAAAAGTGAGAAGCGTTTTGTAAAATACTGACTTTAGAAAACTAATTGGCAGCAGCAAACCGGAGAGTGAAGGCCAAAGCTAGAGGGGAACTTTTATTACAGTAACTCTAGTCAAGGAAAACAGACATAAAGGCATCTTTGTTTCTCAGTCAAATTATCTGATTAAGAAATAAAACATTTTAACATGCTTTAAATGCAGCATTAATTATTTATATGAAAAAAATTAAAGCCAGGTTCCATGAATTACACTTTGTGTGTGTGAATTTAATGTTACAGGAATAGTAATCCTTTTACATTTGTGCCTTACTTCATTAGGCAAAACAAAATATTAAGGGCTCCATTCATTCAAAAAATTCTTATGCATTCAGGTCACACTTTTGCTGCGGCCTCCTTTTTTTTTTTTTTAAGAGTACAATTTACAGCACTGATTTTTAACTATGATTCAGAAAAAGCAATCTACTCCTGCAGGATGGGCTTTAATGGATGGGCTTGGGAAAGAGCAAAGGTAGTGTGGTGGGTCTCGTTGTCAGTGAAAAGGCCCAAAGTGTGCAGTGCTGTGAGGGCTCAAAGCTGCTTGAGTAAAATGGATCATGAGATGCATTGCTGGCAGGGAAACTCTGAACTGCACAAACCCCTTTCCTGTAGATTGGTCAGTAAATAATATTCCCTCTCACTGACTGTTTGCAATGACTGGGCAGTGCTGCATTCAGGTGAATGAAGAACAGAGGCTGTTATGAGAGGATGTGTGCATTGTTTTGTTTACAGGGATATGAAAAGACATAAGAGAACTCTGATGATTTATTGCTTTTGTCGTTTATTCTTTTTTTTTTTGCTTCCTTTTTTTTTTTTTCCTTTTTCTGTCAGTTTGAAAGAACAGCCAGAACTGTGCAATGCTGTTCACCTTTAGCTTTCAGAATATTTACAGGATTCACTTAATGTTTTATCATTCAAAAAGTGAGATAGGGGAAAAAAAATACCCTGAAATCCAAGAAACACGTGACAAAAAGAGCCTTACCCAGAAGCTTGCAAATCATCAGCTGGCTGAATTCATATAAACTTTTGGAAAACAAAATACAGGAAAATGGGACAAGGCGTCAGATGGTTGGGTAAGATTGATGTATTTAATAGTTCAGTTAATATGGATCAACATCTGCATTTGGTTACATCTGCATAAGTGCCTAACTTCAGCAGACTTGTACTGTTGGAACTGAGTTTGGACCAGTGTTTTTAAATAGGCCCTGGTGCAGAATACCTGCCGAGAGCTCAGTGCTGCTGTGCCCAGCAGCCCTGCAGAGAGGGGGTAATACAATCTGTTACTGTTTCTCCCATTATTTTTAAAATGCGTTGAGGAGAAATATATTTTTTTATAATAGGGTGCTCCCTGTCTCTTTAAGTAACTGTCAGATGTATGATGTCCTTGTGCCAAAATGCTACGGTCTGCTCCCTCTGAGCAATTGTTAATTAAATCCATCCCTTATTGTAGAGCCTGCCTAGTCTCTTACCCATTCTGCTTATCTGTGACACCAGATGATGCTCGGTAATTCATGGCCAACGTGCTCCCACCTTCAGCAGGCCTCCTGTGCACTGACCTTAGCCAGTTTCACCTTTTCCTTATTCCCAAAGAGAACGCTACCCTAGAGGCAGCAGTTTTTATCAACTTCTTCTGCTGGCCAGATGAAGGCTCAGTGATAAATAAATGTCCTCCCACCCACCGCAGCTTCCCAGCCCTCACTGTCCCCCACTGCCTGCCATGATGCAGAGCAATGGGAGAGCAATGGACTGTCCTCAAAGAGGGCCATGAGATGCACTGCCAGTGGGCAAGAACTGCTTCTGCTCATCCAGGTGATGTCGCTGCCAGTCACTGTGTTGGCTGGAAGGTCTCCACTTGGTCCTGAGCTGTGCCACCTGCAGATCCTTGCACCCACTGGTAGGGCTGATACACAGGAGCTGGTAGGAATATTTTCATAGCTGACAAGCTGCTTCCCATGAAAGTGTTGAAGATTTAAAAGCCACTTCTGCAAATGGGACTTTCTGGCAAATACACACTAAGCAAATCTTTTATTATTACCATATGGCTAGGAATACTCCCAGAGTTCTCCTGGAAATGGGTACTGTACCAGCAGAAAGCAATATTCTGTTGGCCTGTGCATTGCCTCAAGGGTATTTACCATGGTAATAAGATCAGTAATTCATCTCCTAAAATCACTGGGAGTACAAATGCTTATTTAAGTAGATGGTATCTTGATTGCAACTGAGTCAGGAGAGCTCTTAAAGCTGCCTATTTAGGCTACAGATCTTCTGTTAATGGCAAAGGGCCGGTGGTTCTTGGTAAACACAAGAACATCGTGTTTCACAGCTACCTCACATTTTCAGCAGCTCATGGTAGTAGATGCATAGTACATCCCTTGGTGAAATGAATATCACACAGATATGTTTGGAAATGATGCCTCTTGCTTTTTTTTTTCACTATTTTTTGTTTGCTTTTTACTTTCCATAGCAGTGTAATGGGAAGAGATATAAATCTCTCCATCCCCAAATGGTTTTTTAGAAGAAAAAAGGAAGACAGAAAGCCATCATTGCTTATATTCCAACAGCATCTGGGGTCACCTGGACCCGATTGTGCTAGGTATGCAGCACTAACAGAAATTAAAAGGCAGCCTTGGCTCTGAAAGGGAAAAATCTGGGAAGTAGAATTATTTACTTTGTCACAGAGTAAGCCAGCGCTAGGGAAGTATCCTGCATTCCTGAGACATTTGCTAGTCTGCAGACTCGGTGGCCCCTGCACTGGAAGTCCTGGAGGCTTCCAGGCCTGCCTAACTGCTTTTTATTTTTTGTACAAAGCTGATCAAGAGAAAATGGGATTTTATAACGGAGGAATACAAATGGAAGTTGAAAGACCTAGCTTCTAATCCTGAACTCTGCTACAGGAGCTCTTCACAGAGGAATGATATGATCCAGAAATATGGAAATTCATTGAATAGTTTTATTTGAGGAAAACCATAATGTGTCCTCTGAGAATCCAGAATGAATGCTTATAGCCCTATGGCAGGAAAGTCTCAGGTGGTCCATAGTGATTCACATTGGTGATGTGGTATTGGAGGTGAATCACAGAAAAACTGACCTAGAAGTGCCTAAACCAGATGTTCTCTAGTTTGCCAAGAAACATGAGCAAGGATATGTGGCTGAAATGGAAAGCATTAGGCATTTTCCTGCAGAATGCTTTTCTGTGCTTTAACTTCATCAGGACTCTTCCTTCTCCTCACAGTTATTAAGCTAAATATCACTGAGGCATGTGCAAATTTGATGAAAGAAGTATTAGTTTGTACTCTCTCTATATGTGAGAAATTAAGGATTTTTCAGCAGGCACAATTCTTCCTTGTGAATCAGAATTTTTGCCTTGATTTTTTTCTGCCGTCATGGAGCATAACAAGCATTTGAAATAACTTTTACCAGCTTGATCACTGTTGTCAGATAGAGTATATATGGAAATGAGACCAATACATTTTAGAAAAGTTCTCTGGATTCCACCAGAATTCATAGAATATTTAACAGTGCTTAACACTTAGGTGGCAGTTTCCATCCTCAGTGACAAGCTTATTAATCAGTGCCACACCTCTGAAAGGAGCATTGCTCTGTATTCCTATTAGAGTGAGAAATTTAAAATGTATGGATGTGTTCGGAAGTGTTGGTCAAACAGCTGAAGAAACCCAGGTTTTAAATTTGGGAGTTTGTGGTTTCTGTCCTCTGCTCAGGCCAGACTCCTCTGGCACACAGACCCCTTTATGTGCTTAATGGATCAAGCTCTGCTGGGTTTAGAGCCACACATCAGCGTGGCAGTACTCTGACTTTGAAATGTAGTGATAACACAACTGTTTTTTATAATTGCTGCCTAGAGAACCTGAGATGGGAATACAGCATGCAACTGCAATTTGCTTTTTCCAGGTTCAACATTCGCAGGAGCTGGAAGGTTTGTTTCTAGTATGTAGTAAGTAGTGTAGTGCTAAATGACCTCTGCTTTCTTTCATGCTAATAGGTGCGACAGTGTTAGGTTAACAAAGAGTTCAATCTTGATGTAGTGACAGTAATTTTGTGTAGAGTAAAATCTATTGAGTTCCCTCATCTCTTTCCTGTGCTTGCTATTGCAGAACTCTTACAGTACTTGTAGCCAAGACAGCATCAGATGAATGTCGTCTGCTGGCTACAACTTATAAAAAATGTATATTTTATCCAATAAGCTTGGTTTAGGAAATAAGGTTTGTTCATTGTACCACCATTCAAATGCAGTGAAAGAGGCCTCCTATAGAGGATATAATGAAAGACAAACCATTCCAGTTGGCTACTAGAGGCATATCAATAAAGATCACCTCCTACATACATCAAATGATTGATAGCAAGTTTTAAAGCTTTTTCAGTTCTCTACTAGTGCTATCCAAGTGCAATAAAATGCAGGGATTTATCTGATACCCTTCTAGATAACCCCCTCATGCTTCATGTAAGAAGAGCTTCAAGAATAGTGAAAGAATTAAAAATCCCAACAAAAAGGTACATTTTGTTATTACTTTTAAGTAGCTCAGTCTATTGCTTTTAGGGTTGACTAAAGTGTAGCAGGAGAGGAATTGTTAAATGTGTTGTTTCTTTGCTCTTGGTAGGCAAGCCTCTGAGGCCTTGTCAGCAGCCCAATGTAAATCAGCTGCTCTGGCTAACAGCCCAGCACATGCCCTCTTGGCCAGGAGCAGAGATCTGGGGATGACCAAACATTTTTTGCAAAAACTCAGCAAGCACGGCCCCTGTGCTGGGTGCCTTGATGGGTCAGAGCAGGGCTGCAGGCCAATTGCTGATTTCTTCAGCACACCTACCTGTGAGGTGTAGGCTGCAATCTCGTTCTTACTGCCTGTCTCCCTGATGGATGAGTTGCTGGTTCTGTCCATGAGTAGGGCAGAATGTTGTGGTTATCTAGGGGAATCCATGTCCATCAGACTCCGAGACCTGAGGAACACCTTGAAAATACTAAGGCTTATCTGCTTCATGCAGACATAGCCTGCTTGGAAATTAGTCCCAGCTACTAGGTTTGGAATTGGAGCTGTGTCCAAACATTCCTTTATTTAAGGGGTATTTGTCCTGTTGATGTCAATGACATTTCTACCATTGACATTACTGGTTGAGGGTTCCAACACTGTTTTAAACCACAGAGATATAGTTTGATCTATATGTAATGTATAGATAGATATTAACTGGAAAGTCTGAATTTCTGGAAGTCTCTCTCTAGTAGTTCTTATTAAATTCACTTCTCCAGCATAATGTAGCTTTCTGTTCTAATCATAGCATTGCTTTACTTGGGCATGGCACATCAAAGGGGCTACCTTGCTCTTGTAGCAGAATTCTCCTTAGGTTCAGTCACTCTGGGGACCTATACCAAATTTCCCCGGTTCTGTGCACAGACCAGATTTTCAGCTGCCTTTTAATCTTTGGCAATTTGAATCTATACGGAGAACTTACAGGTGACAGCCTGGCTACATTGAGACAAGTAGGATAGAAACCATGTCAGAACAGTCCCTGAAAGTCCTACAGTGTGCTTAAAGCATTTCAAGAGAACCCTTGATCCAAAGTATCAAAGGGTTACAGTAAGATCAAGAAGAATTAAAACTGATGGTGTGCCAGAAATCACGTGCAGCACAAGGTCATTACTCACCCTCGTTAAAGCGGTCTCAGTACTGTGGCCTGATCTGAAGCTTAATTGAAAAGTTTCAAATGATGCATTATAACGAAGACAAGACAGCCACTGCCCATTCCACGACCTCTGCTAAAAAAGGCTGATCGGTAATAGGGCAGAAATCTAAGCAATTGCTTGAGGATAATCAAGGCCTAATGAGGTATCCACTTCAATCTTTCAAAGGCAGAAGAACCTCTCCCTGATGCTGGAGAGAAGGCGAGGGCTGATGTGAGCAAGCTTCTACAGCCAGAGAACAGGCCACCTGGACAGGGTAGTCACTGGTCCTTGGCAGCAGAAGGAATACAAAGGGCAAGACTGCCTGCAGTGAGGGATCTCAGCTGTGTAAAAGGTTAGTGACCTGGCCTAGGTCAGCCTCCTCTCAGTCACACTCTTTTGCAATCCTTTTCTGTTTGCCCAGACTATGAGCCAACATAGTAATTCAGATGTGATGGACTGCTTATGATCAAGTTGTGTTAGGAACAAAAACAGTGGCAATAGCAGATAGCTGAATGCTGATGTTATCAGTTCTCCCTAAAAATTCACAAAAACAGAAACTCCTTGATGCTCCACTTGAGAGTGATAACAAATTACAAGTCACAATTACATAAAGAAATCAAGTATCTCCGTGTCATCTTCCTGTTCCTCTTCCTCTTTTTTTTTTTTTTTTTTGTCTTATTATCTGTTCAGCAGAGAGGTCAGTGCCCATATCCACAAGATTATCTCCATATCCAGCTGCCAAACTGTGCAAGTGGCTCTTCCTGGGCTACCACTTGAGCAGCCATAATGAAGGCCTGTGCTTGGCCCTGACGATGAGCACTCACAATTTGGGATCACCTTTCAGTCTGCAGAAGCCGAATGGCTTTAATCTTTCTGAAAAAGTCAGCTCAGCCATTTTAACCTGTATTTTCAGGCTCTGCTTTTGTGAGGAGAGGGTGTCACAGACTTGTATCTGTTTGCTAAGCAGGTTTGCTTGCTGGTCCTAATCTCCCCTGTCTCTCTTGCATTTTGAGATAAACTCGCCATGGGAAGTTAGGCCAGACAAAAACACTGTATAGGGTTTCAGGTTCAGTGTCAAAGTACAGCTGTTAGTGGTGGACTTGCTCAAAGGCATTGTGCACAAAGACAGCTTACAGAATTTCATCAGAAGCACAGGCCGTTTTCGTTGGCCTTCAGATTCCTCTCTGATCCTAACTACAATTAAAATCAGAGTGCTGCTTTCTTTGCTATGAAGTCGTCTTTTTCATGTTATTTCCTTCAACTTTGAAGACAGAGTCTGAAAAAGAAGGTTGAAATAAAGGAAAACAATCACAACCCCATTTACACAATTATTCAGGTAGCTGTCTTTAAGACCATCAGAGGTGTAACTGGCCACATTGGGACACCCTTGGGCTGAGCATCAAGCCAGTGTGTTTTGCTAAAGTAAGACCTTCAGCATCTGACACACAGCACTGGCTCTACAAAGAGCACCAGCTGGCTGAAAGGCCTCCTCCTATGCTTTTGCTGCTCATCTCAGCTGGGCTGATCTTTTTTATTTCAGGGCTGCATTTTCCTCATCTATTGCTGGCCCACACTTGCTGTGGGTCACTGGAGCATTCAGAAGCTCTCTGGGTCCCTCCCCATATAATATTTTGGCCTACTCAGGCTGACCTTAGTAGGTCTGTTCTGCAGGCACTGTAGGTATGCGTGCGTGTGTTGTGTGTCTGCTACGTCCCATGGACTGGTCATGCCTGATTTGGCTATTAAGGATAAGAAAAACTTCCAAATCTGCTATTGAGGGGAAGAAGTGGCAGAGAGAGTGAGAGAGAGAAGCCAGTGGAAATATTTCACCTGTACACAACCCACTAGCACTGCTGAGTTTTAAGTAGTGAGGGGAAACAGCCTCTGACATTTAAAAAAATGTAGATCCTGGAATTTGTGTGGCAAAAAGTAGGGCAGTTATCAGTATATGATGAGAATACGAAAAGAGTAATCACTGTATAGTTCTATTAATGAAATTGCACTTCAGCACAAAAGAAAAAAGAAAGAAAAGTCACAAATAAAGGTCAGTGAGTTACTTTAGGGGGGAAAAAAAAGATCTATTATATGAATAGCAATATCAGCTTGTTAGCTTAGCAGCAGGCTCTGGACACTTACGGAAATTCAAAACATTTCCATATATCCTAGTCCAGGATGGAATTAAACTGTTGTAAAGCTTCCCTGGAAGCCAACGTTTATCTAATATGTAAGCATATTTAGATTTCATTTTGAAATGGTTGTTAAAGGCTATCCTTTGGCTGCACTCTATCCTTCACTCTAACTTTTTTTTTTAATTGTTGAACTCTGAGATTTTGATGCTTTAAAAAAATGTACTTTCAGAACCAGAAATGCCTGAATGACCAGTTACAGCATGTACTAACCCTGAGAGATATCCATTGAGTCTGCTCTCCTCCTTCAATTTACTGGCTGTTTTTCCAGTCATGCCTTGCATTAATGTTCTACACTTAGCTAAACTGTGTGTTATATTTTAGATCTATTTTTGTTTTGTCTAAAAAATTTCCAAATTGGCATTAAGTATTCAAGATGTAATCTCTGTAGCAGGAAACTAGTTATCAGATTCATACAAAACAACTGGGCAATAGAAATAACTCTGAGCAGAATGCATTTTTTCTTAGAATTAATTTAGAGGGAATGTAATGGCTGTGAAAGATACTGGATTGCAACATCAGAGAACCGAAGCCACTATTTAACCACAGAACGGTTACAGGATGGAAGATGGCTTTACAAGATTCTTGATGAGGTTTGACAAAATAGTTGTCTCAGGTTTGGGTGCCTTTCATCTAGCTGGAACAGGCAGGGCTTCGTGTGGCAGTGGCGGTCACTTAGAGGCTGCTGGCTTCTGCTGGGGTAGTGGAGGAGCCCTTGTGAAAAAGACGGGTTTTGCTGTTGGAATTGCTGGCTAATATTTGCAATGTGGTTAAACCTTGGGGTGGACACTGTGATCAGAACCCCAGTGTGTGCTCTGCCACCAACTTTGTAAGGTCCTGTGGCACTGCAGGCATAGCACTGGGCCCAACCTTTGTGTCTTTTGCTCTCTGAGGCCACCTGTTTTTTGGAGGAAGGAGAGGAGAGTGGACATAAGGTGCTACTGTTGGGGCTACAGCAGGATC
The DNA here is from genome assembly GCF_038088225.1 of Cyrtonyx montezumae. Classification (NCBI taxonomy): domain Eukaryota; kingdom Metazoa; phylum Chordata; class Aves; order Galliformes; family Odontophoridae; genus Cyrtonyx; species Cyrtonyx montezumae. Next base: position 13,819,896 of record NW_027071825.1, read on the forward strand.
AGGGCCCATTTGCCCTTTTCCCCATCTTTTTTTACACAGACCCAGAGTAGTTATCTCTGAAGGCCATGTACAGTCCAAATGGTTTGAGTCTCAGTTCTTTGAAGTCAGATATTCAGACAAGTATTTGTCAAAAAGTGGGCAATATGTTCTGTTCTAACTGGTAGCCTTGCTAGCAGCAGGAGCATTTTTCATGATAGACATTAAGCTTCAGTTTATATTTGCCACTTAGTTAAGTTGATATTTTTGGTGTTGACTGTTTTTACTGACTTCATGAGGAGAGTGAGAGCCCTCAGAATAATTTTTACTAATTTCTCTGGAAAGGAGTGACTTTCATAGACCAGCAAGCCTCTGCATGAGCTCACCAGGGAAACAAAATCACCCTTGGGGTGCTTGATGTGTGGAGATGAGGGGAGACCTATCCAGTGGGCCATCTGCCACAGGGAAGCCAGCAGAAGCACAACTGACAAGCTGGTTTTCTCAGTGTGAAGCCGACTCATGGACTAACCCACTAGGAACCAGTTAAAAGCTTTCCTCCAAAACTACATTTTTCTGCTTGTTGCGGTATGTTGGATAGGAGACTGCATTCCCTTACACTGGAATTTCCTGTATTAGCACTGCACAGGAGTGGATTTATTTTGTAGACCTTGAGATTTGAGTTTCATGGATTTTGTAGCCTTTATGTGCCACAAAACAAAGATTTGGTTTCTACTGAGGCTTTGCAGAAAGGATTACCATCTGCTGACTTGTTGGTCTACCGAAGACTGATGCTCTCCAAGACTGCAGGTGACCCTGACCAGGATTATCTCACTGAAGTGAGTATTATTGACGCTGATCTCATATTGCTTGTGTTGGATTTGGCATCAAATGCTGCTTTTTTGCACTGATTTTTAGAGCTAGAAGAAACTTTTCCCTGATTGTTGTCACTTTGCAGTGTAATATACTGCTGAGGGAGCTCATGTTGCTTCTGTTTTAGCAGGAATATGTTGACTACAATCTGTGCAATACTAAACTAGGCCAGGGTATGGCCTTCCTTCTTCAGTATTTCCCATCCTGAACAATTCTATGGTCCTGTGCGAGTGAGGGTTCAATACTTTGAAGGAGTTGTCATAGATTCATCCTGTGTTTAGGGCATTTTACTGATACCTGTGGACTCTTACCCTTTTCTTAAACTCAACTCAGTCCAGCCCTGCTGTAGTATTCCCACTTCTTAATCAAAATTAGCTTTCAGATATCCAACCCCTAGATTTATAGCTTCATTGAAATGGAGGCATATTGTGTAAGACACTCTTCATTAAAATATGTAGCACGTTAAACTCTTCTGAGTATTTTGGAAGAGTGGGAAATGTTTGCTTGGTTTTGGAAATACTTGAGAGTGTTATTTGGAAGCCAAGTTTTTCATTGTTCTGATAATGTCTTCCTGATATGCAAGATTTTAGAAGCAAAGCATTAGACTTGCAATTTTAAAATATATTATAAGAGATTTTGCTCTGCAGCGTTGATTCAGGTCTTAGACGTGCGCAAGAACCACATGGGAGCTGTGGTCCTGTGGAACAGGTTTTTCAGAATTGTCCAGGTCCTTCTTCTCATGCACCTTTCCTTTATGCTCTTACCTCCTTCACTTCCTTTCAAAGAGACATTTTCTACAGACTCTGAGCTACTGCTACCATAGACTGTTGCCTTTGAAAGTTCAATTTTCCTAATATTTGTACTTACTAAGCTGAATTATTGATTCAGGATTTTTTTAAATCTAAGTGAGGATACTTTCCACTTTAATTGCATACTAATTATCATTTTGCTTTGCAGAGGATTAATATTGCACAATCTGTAACCCTACCATAGCTACCCCTCCTCTACCTGTAACCCAGAAAACCATTCTCTTTTGCCCAAAGACTACTGCTGTGCTTCCCAGTAGCCATCGTGTTTTCACAAACTTGTCTTAGAGCTCCATGAAGAACAAGTCTCCGCCCAAACCGTCATGGAGTCTTTCTTTTGTGCTGTTACAAGCTACGTGGTTAAATTAGCCTCTGTAACCAACACGTCCCAGCACCTGTGGAGTGTCTCAGGTGGGAAATTTCATGAGACTCTCTGTTAAAGAAGCACTGCCATCATCTCCCTGCTTCAGCTCCTGCTCGTCAGTGCAGGAAGATGCTGGAGTGCTGGCTGATATGAAAGCATTGCTTTCATTTGCAAAATGCTGTGGTTTTTCTGAAGTGTGTGAACTTTCCTTACTTTGCCTTCTTGAAATGTGAATTAATGCTTTGTTTTCATCTGTATGGCCTCAGTATGTATCCTGCCTTTGTACACAAGCCTTAAAAGCTGTGTGGCAAGGATGGCAGGTAAAAAAAAAAAATCACTGTTAGAGCAATGAACTTTTATTTTCTGCGAGTCCTACTGCTAAGTATCCAGTAGTTCTTGCTGCTGGCACCTGCACTGGTGTTCGGCTGTGCCAGCCAAGCCACCACACCTAGGTGGACACATGTCAAAGTGCCAACTCAGCTACTGAAAACTAACTGAAGGTAAAGTTGAGCAGTAGGAAACAGCTTAACCATGGTACGCCCTTCCCTGCAGGCAGGGATTCAGACCACATCCTGTGTGCTTGGGCTATGTGCTGGTGATGTGCTGCAATGTAAATATAAACAGAACTGTGGTTTAAATTTGGAGTTATTGTTGAACTCTTAGTTGTTCCTCTCCAAACTTCATCCTCCCCATTCTTATTTAAAACCATACGGCCTTCAGTTCCAGAGTTAGCACTGATCCATGCGGTGTCCACGTTGAGCTCTTTGAACACCCAAGATTAAAGTTCCCCTTGTTTTATAATTTCAGCTGAATTAAATGTTAGTCACTTCTTGTTGGGAGATGTTGGGCTGCACGTTGCTGAGAAGCTTCAGTCTGGAGGCAAGAGCACTTCAGTGCCAAGGGAAATAATAACCGGATGGATGGAAAGCATCTGGGATTGATATGGTTTAAAGGTGCTGTTCGTGCAGGCTATTATCAAGGAAGGAGTTAGGGAAGAGATTCACTCTTAAAATGCAGGTGCTCTAGCGCTTTTCCTGGCAGATTTGTTCCAACAGTGTTTTGAATTCTGTTTAAAATTTGAAAGAGCTAAACCTTCAGGCTCTTCTCTTCCTTTCTTAAATTCATTTCCCTGTTTAGATGAAAAAGAAACATTTTGCAACTTACTTTAAACTTTCTTCAAAAGGCCTGCTGGAATAGGAACATTCATGTGCGGCACACAAGCTGTAAACGAATGTTAAGCACAGCAGACGGAGCGATTCTAAATGCGCTAATGGACAGGCATTAGACTGCAGGAATTTACCTAAGAGAAAACCTCAGGTGTGAAGGGACTGTCAGGCGGGGATAAAGCCCCAATGAATGCACCAAATGATGGACGAGTATTACCAGAGTAAAGAGCTGCATGTGTAAAATAAATACCGAAATGAGGAAGTAGCGCCAACAAAGATAATGAAAGGTAGAGAACATTTTGGTTCAGTAACTGATAGAGCCGCGTGCGCACACAGCCTCTGCTGCTCCCTACGGGAAACGAGGGATCTGTGGGTGTCTGTCTCTCTCTCCCTCCCCCTCATTTTGGCATTTTTTCTCCTGCTAATGACTGTAGTTTAACGGAGTTAACAGCAATAATGGGCAAATCTCCCTCCATCCAAACGCGGAACAGACTCTTTTGTAGTGCTCTGTCAGACGTTTTCAGGTGCATACTTGCCTCTAAATTTCTGACAAACTGTTTTCCTTGTGATTTTTGACTAATGCTGTTAGGATCCTGGCTGCTGTTTCCTTTCCCTGGCAGTGGAGAAGTAGCAAAGCGAATGGGTTGGGGTTTGCATGATTTGTGAATATGAAGGAAAAAAAAAAAAAAGAAAATACCCCACAGGAAAGAAATAATGGGCAATATGTTTCCTTTTGAACTTTTTCAAAACAACCTCTGGAAAAGGTGTCATAAAGCCCCCAGAAATGAGTAACAGCACAGGGACAAAGAAAACTCTGTTACAGATGTCCCTGCAAGTCTATGAGCAAATTGTTTTTTTCTAAATAACTCCAGAACATTACATGGCCTTAACAAGTTTCCCAGGACAGGAACTCCGAGTTTATTACTCGCTCACATTGTCATCAGAAATTAATTTTGTCCCTGAAAGACAAATTGGCTGGTAGCTTATGAAGTTAAATGGAAAGAACAAGTGAGCATCTGTTTCTTCTGCATTTTGTCTCCTTGGTGTCTTACATATAAATGAATCAGAGTGTTCAAACTTAAATTAAGATCTTTGGCTAGATAAACAGTTAAAACTGGTTCCCATAGCTACCTCTCACACATAGCTGTGATTGCATTATAATCCCCTAGTAATCAGGTCTAAATGAAAGAAAGATGATAAGGGTGCTATTTTCAGTTTTCAGTACTGATTTTTATTAGCTCTCAATCAGATCAGGACTGCTTTGCCTTTCATCACATTGTGGCAGTGTTTGTAGAATCATTAGAGTAATAAAGTGTAAATCTTACCGAGGTGCATTTTTCTTGAGGTGTTTTATATAACGAAAACTCCAAAGATTGCACTGGCGGGTACAGGAAAGATTTGTTTCTGCAACTGAAGTGAGGATGTAATGTATGCTATATTCATTTATTCTTTACCCGAGCGAATACCTAATGAATTACCTCGCCAAGGTAAAACAAAAAAATAAAAGTGTCCAAAGAATCAGCCTGTCTGAACATGGTCCTAATGTACCGTATACTGCAAGTACTGAGTTTAGTCATTTTTTTAATTTGCCTTATTATCTTGTATCATATCTCTCCCTGTGCATTACCGTGCAGAAATGATTTACAGGCAAAACCACAAGCGCTGCTATTACCAGCCTGCTGTTTTTAGTAAACTGGTGCAGCCCAATAAAACATCATGTTGCAGCAATATATAAGTATTTATTGAAGAGTAAATTTCAGCTGAACAAAAGCACACAGGGAGGCCTGATCCTGCTCGTTCCAAAGGCAGTGGCAAAGCTGGAGCTTGGCTCATGCATCATTTGTGCCTCACCTGCGCCCTTGATTTGCAGTGTCCTTTAAGGTGAATTTTACTTAATAGCATTGCTTCTGACTGCCAAATTTAGACGAGCCTTCACCCAGCTCGCAGAGATGTTCCTGGGTGTTTCTGCATGCACAGCTATCCTTTAGCACAGAGATTGCTCCATGTAGTGTTGCAGGCATGTTCACAGAGTTTGCAGGTGTGCCCCACATTTACAATTAACTCCCAGTTTCATACTGGATTGATTTTACTTTCTCATGCACTATTTTTTTACATATCTGGTGGGTGTTTTGATGTATCATTCTATAGCATAACTGTCAACGTCTCCCTGTTTTAAATATTCAAATATGATGCCTTGTATATTTAATTGAGGAGTAAAATGTCCCAATAATTCAGTGCTAGATATTTGCAGTCATTCACACAATTGTGGAAGTATAAGGTAGCAGCAGAAATTAGCCCTAACATTACTTTTTAAATTATTTTTTTTTAGAGCAGCAAACAACTTTTCTGTTATTCAGTGTACCTGGTGTAGGAACGATGCCTAATATTAACATTAACAAGTTATGCTTACTTTTTATTTTATAAAAGATGATTTTTTTTGAACGACCTAACAGTGCACAGAGTGTTTTAGAATGGGGTCCATTACACACATATATATAAACTGATATTTAAAATAATCAGCTATTGGGATTCACATCAGGCAAAAATGAATATATTAGTCTGTATGATGCTATAGATAAGGGAACAAAATTTATGTTTCAAATTTTAATCTGTTAAGACTTGTAAGATGCAGAGACGCTCTCAGACTAAAATGATTAATTTGCTACTAATATTTTAAATTACAAAAAGCTCCAACTCAAGTGCTATTGCATTAAAATCTAGGCAGATGGTATTTTGGTCACAAAGGTTTTGTGTGCGTTTGTATGTTGACACGCAAATGTACTGTGTCTAGAAGATGTTGCTATGTCTAATGATACAAAAGAGAGTAAATTGTAGAGTCTGATTATCAACAGATAACAAGACATACTGTATATAAATAAATGCTCGGCATCAAAACCCATTATTGGATTAGCTATATAACCATGTTTCAGGCTGTAAGTCTGTGCTGACAAATGAACACTTTTCATTTGGCTCAAGGTCCTCATCAGCAACGGAACTAATTTTACATTCTCACCCATTAAGTGAATAAGATGTGGAAAAAGCTGTCTGCTTTTTGAAGTGTAAATTTGCTGCTACAGGCTGTGCAGACCAAAGCTCTTTTGAAGCAGTGAAATGAGATCATCTCTAGGGACATGTGAACCTGACAAAGTTTAGGTCATTTCTGTGGAAGGTATGGTGAGGGGGGAGAACCATTTGGATATGGTTTCAGTAGTGACTTATATGGGGCAATTTGGAAGATGCTGAACTTTACAAGCTTTTTGTTCAAATTTGTGAGAGAACTTGAACTGAATGCACAGATGCAAGCTTTCAGCCCTCAGAGAGAAGCCTCCATAAACATCCGAACTGGGTACGTGGCCAGCACAGTTTGGGAGCACTCAGCAGGCTGTGTGCTGAGTCCCTGCTGCTCAGCAGGATGTAACCAAGCAGTTGTTAGGGCCTGGATGCTCCCCCTGCTTTCTCTGCTGTACATACACCCAGTGGAGATCCAAAAACTAACTTGAGCGTTTTTCTGGAATGGCTGGAGCTGGAGGAACTAGAACATCATATCTCCCATTCCACCCCTGGGAAGTCCCTCAGGAAAGAGGAAAATTGCAGCTCTGTTCCTCATCCAGCCACCCTGGCCCCATAACTCACAGCTTGGCACTTGTGTTGGCTTGCACTCTGGAAGCTCCTGGCTACAGGGGAGCATGTAATCTCTGGTCAGAACGGGACAGGATAGAGGGGCTCAACAAAGATGGAGGCATCAGTTGGTGCCTGGGCAGGGTCACAGTAGGCCTTAGGTGGAGCACAATATCGTCATCAACCACAGCTTAAGCAGAGATGATGAAGATGTTGCTGGCACCAGCTTAGAAGAAAAGAATCTTGTGAAAATCACTTAATTTGTAAGATTTTCAGACTCACAAAGCGGTGTTTAACCACTGTTTAGGATCATGAAAAAAATATCCCCAGGCAGTGTTGAGCACCTAACCACAGTGCTTTTCTTCTGCAAACCAACTAAAAATTAGGATAGGCTTTGATTGTTCATTTGTTAATTTGATTTCACCCCCTTCTCTTTCTTTGCTCGCTGGAACTTTCAGTCGTGCTTGAAAAAAAATCACAGTTGTTTCATCCACCACTTTCTGATGTCTTTTGGCCTACCGGTGGTCCATGGACTGCAAGCTGAGAGATGCTGGCAGAATGCTGGGTAGTGCTATGTGCATGTAATGAAGCTAAAGAAAATTGCAGGAAACATAGCCTGGCACATTTGCATGAGAATATCCATCCTTGGTATGCCCCTGTGTAAACAGGTCTAGTTGAATCTTAGTTCAAGCACCCTGAGCATATGGTTTTGAAATTGTTTCCCTTAAGAGTAATGGCTATCAAAGAGTAAAGATGTTTGTCAGGCACTTTTGTAAGCAACAACAGGTTTTTAAAAAGATCCTCTGGGAAAACAATTGAATAGCTTTCTCCCATGGCATTTTTAACCAGATGTATTAATGTATCATTTAGGAACACCTGACTAGCAGAACTGAGCAGAAACCTAGGTCAGAAGCCTCACTAGACTCCTCATCTGAAAAAATAAATGGAAATAACATGACCCAAAATAAAGGGAGATGAAAGAGATTTTGCGCTCTCTTCCTGAGCTTACTGTTCTGAATTTGCTGCTGCCATTGTCCTGATGGAGCCAGTGCCTCATGCCCACAAGCAGGGGTAGTTCTCTGCTTGCCTGAGCACTTGAGCTGTTGAAATAGCCACCCTGCAATCAGTGGTGATTATTCAGGACCTCCCCTTCCGTTTCCACATAAAAAAAAAAGCTGTTAGTAATACTTCTATACCTCTCTGACATATTATGAAAGTTAATTAGTTAATGTCTGCAAAAGACTTTGAAAGAATAAAAGTTGTAAGCGTGATGCTGTGAGGGTCTCCCTTTCTCCAGCTGAAGGCAGAATGAGTTAGAGTTAGCCAAGGGGGGTAAGAGAAACAAGAGAGACTTCATAAGTGTACCAGGGGAAAAGGAAATACTGGAGAGAAAATAGACCCATTAGCAAATGAGGAAGGAGATGAAGTTAATTATGATTTTAAAATGGATGAGCAATAGAACCTTTTTTTTTTTTAAGAAAAAATCAGTCTAACAACAAAAAAAAAAAGGACTGACAATTAGGCTGAAGCAAAGACCTTGTGAAAACAGGTGTTTGATTAAAAAGTGTGGGGGGAACCTGTAAAACAGGAATATATGTAAATGAGAAAGTCTAGATGAAACTCATCTTAAGGTCTTAAGCGCAACGTGAAACTAATGCATTTTTTAAGTATTTACAAGTAGTGTGGAAAAAATGTGGCAGATGGGGAAGAGTCATATCAAAAAAGAAAAAGCAACAACCACTAAAAAAAAGCTAACAATGTTTGGAAAAATGGTACCAATAGTTACTGACTAGTAAGCATTCCTCTTCCCTAAAATTGAGAAATACAACTGCAGTGAGCAAGGGAACACCATGTCTGTTGGATTATAAAGCCATGCTATGCAACTGAGGTTTCATGACTGAGTTTCAAAGTACAGCAACAATGTGCCCAGTTCATATGCTGGGTCAGATCCCGAGCTGCTGCTCTGCCTCATTACACCTGCAGGTAACATCTGAACTTGAGTAAAATATACAAAAGTACCTTGAAAACACATATCTGAGAAAAGAAATCCAAATTGGCTTTGATAGAAAAGGTGTCATTTGGGCTGGGAATGGCAGTATGAGGCCAAACAGAAAGTGATCTGAAGATTAAAAAAAATTTGGAGAGAGTCTGGTTTGTAAATATGTTATGATTATTTCAGCACAAAGAATGATTAAGACATAATTATAAAAAGAATACCAAGTTACTGCATGAGCAGCAGAACTAGGGCACCCTGGCTCCCGCCCGGTGTGTTCAGATGCTGCGCTTGGATTCACTGTGTTGTACAAGTTTTCTCCATGACAGCCCCTCCACAGTACAGATGTGCTGGTGCCTTGCTGGGCTGTAGCCTGTGGTGGACACAACCCACCTCTGCCCACCAGGGTCAGTTCTGCATCGCCTCCAATGGCCAGTGCTGGTTGAGAGCTACATGGCTTTCTGATGCAGTCAAGGTCAAAATGGCCAACTTTCCCAAACTCAGAGAATAATCACATTTCCCATACCCATTTACTGGGAACTCAAATATCTTGAGAAAGGATAAATTCTAGAAACATAGAAAACTTGAACGTTGCAAGTGAGCAAAATGCTCTGTATTTTGAGACTCTTTCCTCTCCTTAATTTCATGTCCAAAACACTGTGTCTAAACAGGTGGACTGCATACAGGTAACAGCTTTATTTTTCATATACCTCAATTTCAGTGTAAAGGATTAAACAAACAGGGGATTTCTAAACTGATTATTTTAGTTATTTTTTAAAACCACTGTTCATCTCTGACTGTTGAACATGCACACCCATCTCTTGTCAGTAAACATTGCTTCTTGAAGAGAATGAGGCATATAACATTTCAGATGGGTTAAATATGCCTATTGTAGGGAGGGGACCAAAACTAACTCATAACTTATTATATTCAACTTCAAGAATAACGGCAGCCCTGCAGGTTCTGCACATTAACAGGGCAATGTCTCCATTGCTGTAGTGGGAACTGAACTGAACAGAGCTATTTCTTGTCTGTAAGCTGAAAGTTATATAACTGAGTTATATGGAGTGTCCAGTAGCCTCTAATAATGAGGATAGAAGAGTGCAACTCAATTTAAAAGCATTGGGATAATATCACAGTGTTACCTTTCTGTGTCTATTTACTACTCTTCTTTGCTCATTAATACCGTTTTTTTTAAAAAGCTTCTAACACTATCTAATTTCACAGGAAAAAAAAAAGGTGTCATACATGGTTTCACGGCAGCCGGGAGGTGACAGCACACATGGGCTGAGAAGCAGAAATCCCCTTAAACAGCAGAGACTATGTAAGTAACACCTCAATCATGGTTTTGAGAAAGGTGACTTAGCAGTTTTCCTAGCTATAAAGCTGGCTCACAGCTTCATGGAAATCTATGCAGAAGTATGTTGCCCTGTTTACCATCAGGATTACAGAGCCTAGAATGGAAAATGTGGAAGGAATGGTGTGAAAACACAGTTAGCTTATGTTCTGTAAGAGTGGTGAAGCTCAGAGACCCCAGTTCACAACTACAGCTCTTCCCATCACTCCAGCACTGCCTTTGGAGTGGCAGCTTTGAGGATCAGCACATCCACTGAGCCCTCCATCTCCTCTCCCTTTGGATCTCATGCACCTCTACATGCTTCTGGCCAGTTCTGAGCACAAGGATCGGGCTTTGTGCACACCAGCTCCTTCTGTGTTCCTTAGGACCATGATTCCTACCTTTCCCCTGATTTTCCTGCATGACTTACTTATTGCTTAATACTCCAATGTAGTATATCATACATTTGCTGGGAGCCTAAAAAAGCAACACAGATTTTATCATTTGGATTGTAGATATCTAATGCCCATTATGGGCTGACTAAATTTAGTAGAGTGGCAATCCACCAGACTACTAAATTTAGTTAAGGCTGTCCAGTCAGATCATTTTACTTAGCTTAATATTGGACCTCTTAAGATAGGGCCTATCAAAAAGTATGTCTCCAGCTTCCCTAGCTGCAGATAATGTTATTGTTACAGCATTTCAAAACATTCATGCTGGCATTTTTAAAACCTTGACTTTTTTAATTTGTATATTATATATTTGTAAAGTTCATCAAAATTCATTTGGTCTTCATTGAAAAGTTCACACACGCACGCACGCACGCACACAAAAAGGTGCTGATTTTGTTTTAAACAAAACCTTTGACTTTCCATGTTGCAATTTAATGTCAATTAGAATAGAATGAATTTAATCATCAAATGTGGAGTCCAATTTGGAGTGGAATTTTGCACAATATTTTTCATTGTCTTCATGCATTTCTAGTTGCCATCAAATCTCAATTCTGTTCCAGAGAGAAAAAGCTTTATGAGAATCCAGACAATCTGGAATATGACATCTCATTGTCATAAACACAAAATTATCTTGTGCAGAGTAAAAGGGAATGAGATCTTGGTAAGGATCCCATGCACAGCAGCTGGAGTTATGGCTATGGGATCTCATATGACTAACAGAATAGCGTGTACACAGTAATCAGCTCTGCTATAATTCTGCCTTGATATATGGAAAGGAAATTGCAGTAGCAATATTCTAGGAGTAGTCTACAGACTTCGTCTTTTTTGGTAAGTCTTGAAAGGGAGCCAGTGTCTCTCAATCCTGAGTCAACCATTCCCTGTCTAAGTAAAGTGAACTGTGATCATCTAGATGCTGGTCTTCATTTCTAATGAGCTTTCCCAGTAAAACAGGAAATAATAATCTTGAAAGGGGAAAAAAAATGGTCAAAAATCAGCCAGAGAACATTTAAAGGTTTGTTCTGTACTAGCTGGGCTAAGAAAAAGGCCTGAGAAAAGTGTGTCCTGGGATCACTCACAGTTAAAGCACTGATTAATTAAGCAGAGGGTCATTCTTCAGAAAGACTGGAGGGCAGTTTGGGCCCTGGGGCTGTAATTTGGACACTTCTGGAGTTCTAGATACACTGAGCTATTCTGTGCTGGGCTTGTGAATATGTGCATTCTTTTGGCTGAACAATGGCATCTTTATTCAAATGTGAGCCACTAAGTAAGTGGCTGTCTCCTAATATGGGTGGTATTTCTTCCTGCTCTGCCTCAATCTCCGCTGCTTTCCTGTTGCCTTATCAGTGCTTTGTAGCACAACTGACAAAACGGAATCTATTCACAATACTAAAAACCTCCCCTTTCAGAGACACAGAAAAAAGAGCCCTAAACTCTTACATATCCTCCAATTCTATGGCAGGGTGTTTACTTCTTTAAATTTGGTTCTGCTTATCTGACACTGTTTTGGAAATTAATAAAATGGCGCCTGGCTTTTATTGTTTCGACTATGGGAAGGAAATTAACCCACAACTGTTACAAGTGTTTGATCCAAACAAGCAGAGATAAATCCACAGTTTCAAGAAACCTTATTTGCTGTTTGTCAGGCATCCTATTGCACTTTACACATCTGAATTATTCCTCCCACTTTTAGCAGCAACACTGTCCAGGTAGATGATGGCCCTTCATCTTGCTTTGTTGCAAGAGTTTCTTCAGGGTAGCTTTATTTGTTGTGCCTTAACAGCTGTTTCTTCTTACTCACTGGCCTTAGCTCTGCTAGCAGATAGAGAAGTTGTTTGTCTGAAGAAAGAAGGGTGTGGTGGAAATACTTCATGCCAGTCAAGTCAACCAAAACACTATCTGAGTTATAAAGCATACTGGAAAACAAAATCACAGAAGATCTGGGCCCCACCTGTGCTCTCCCAGGAGGGACAGAGAGAAAAGGAGTTCTGGCAGCTGAGCACGCACAGCTCCCTGCAGGTAGGTCTGCAGAGGGAGGCAATGCTTATGCGATGTTCCTTGATACTAATAGTGAGTTGGGTGACTGTAGGCTGGCTGTGATACTGCGCTGCAGAAATCTGGGACTTTGCTTGTCACAGGGACTGGGCTGTGACACTGTGCACACAGTAGACTTGTCCCAAAGCCCACCACAAGTAACTGATTGCTGCCAGCATCATGGGGATCAGTGTGCCAGGACCAGATGTGTTATGCGCTTCCATCACCAGCAGGGACCAGGCATCTCCAGCTGTATCTGCTTCCACAGATAGCCCTTTCTGAATTACTTGTGGCTGTTCTGTATCTGTATAACCACTAGCTGACAGTGTTCAGAGCCCTGAGCTGGTGTTTGCATAACATGTGATGCAACATACCAAACAGACCATCCTCAGGGTGGGGATCTCCATGCTGGGTGACAGCCACTTCCTGCACAAGCCCCACTGCCCTCCAAGCTCCGGAGCATGGCAGCTGTACCTGACAGCACTGAGATGCTATCCTCACTGGTGTGAGTTTTCACCTACTTCCTGACTGAACGTCAAAGGAAATATTTGGCAGCCTCTGGGATGGGGACAAAATGGGAAGACAAATGCCTGGGGCTGTCCTCAGCTGCTGGCTGCTAGACCCCTCTGAACACTGGGGTGGTGTGTGAATAGGGCTCTGCTGGCCTGTGCCTCCTGGGATTGGAAGCTATGAAAGGGAGCCCTGAGAGTAGTTTTGCCTTAGCAATGAGCTAGGGTAGGTTACCTGTGTTTAAGTAATACTGAGCACTGGAGAAGTTCAGATTCAGACCTGAATGAGATGGATTGGCAAAAGTCTGTTGTTACTGTCGCATGTCTGACCTCTTGAAAATAACATTAATTCAGAAGTTAAATTTGTTCAGCTGACAGTGATGGAGTGTTTGGGTTAAGGAGGAGATTTTTCAAAGGCACAAAATCAACTTAGCTATGTGTTAGGGCTGCGCACTGTCGTCCTGCAGGTGACCCAGCGCAGAGGTGTGGGAGCTGCCAGAGGCACGCACTGCACCGTGGGGTGTTGTGAGCCCCTCCTAAAAGTACTGCTGTTCCAAGGGTGGTTCTGAAGATGCATGATCTTTCTAGACACTTCAAATACGATTACATAGGAAATTACTTCTCCTGGTTTAGTTTCCCAGTGGTCAGTTCGACCTGGCAGATGCAGACATGGATCTTGGAACAGGCTTGGGTGGGAGAAAGCATCTTTGCTGTAATTCGGGATGTATCCCTTTCTTTTCTAAACTACACTGGCTGCTCAGGATCCCAGCATGTCAAAATGACATTAACTCTATATTTTGCAGAGCATATAAATGTCTGTGTTTACATTGTGTCTCCTTTGCCTTTTCAATTCTGCTTTATTTTTTTAGTCTGTAATTTAAGCAGTACATATTTGGGGATGTTTTTTCCATGCCTTGTCTAGCTTTATGGCTCGTTCTGGCTGAGGCATCCTTACATGATTTGATTTTACAAGAAATATAGGCTAGCACATATGTATGTAATTGTTCCACAGTGAACCAATCTGTCTGGAGCACTGAGGGAAGATACATATTAATACTTTTCTTTTTTTCATGCTGTTTACAAACAAAATTGCTAGAACTACAAATGATGCAAAGTATTAGGAGCAGCAACAATAAGGCTTGTGTTAGTTAGCAGGAAGCATAAAAGTAAGCCAGAGAAAAACTCATCAGAGTCATATTTTCATCAGAAACAGAATCTATTGTAACCAGGGGAGAGAAGCATGAGTAGGCAAAACCGACTGTGCGTAGAGCCAATATGCAGCAGCAGCTACAAATCACACACTGCTGAGTGAAATCTGAAAAGCCAAAGTCTGATTTTTCTACCAAGAGACTCTTGCTGTTGTGCCTGGGTGTGGGGCAGGAGGCAGGCAGTGTTGTCTGCCAGGGGCTGCTGAAATGCACTGCACAGAAAGCACAGAGGAGCCCATAGGAGAAGATAAGCCATGTCCAGCTGCGCGCGACCCACTGCTGTTCTTACACTGGTGGCAAGAAGTCCCTGATACCGAAGTGTTGAAGGAAGCAGCACAAAGCTACTTGGATGAAGAGCAGGGAGCTTTTGCTGCTGAGCTTTTGCCATACAACAGAAATCTGGGAGGGCTTTGGTATTTCCAATTGGACCAGTGGAGAAAACAGCTGAGACTTGAAGCTGATGCAGAGCAGCAAACTCTGCTTAATAGAGGGTGCATTGCAGTGGTATCAGCAGTGTGGAGTCACGGCTGCAAGTGCCGCATACTAGGGCTTATTTAAAGTGGCTATTGTAAAAGTCTTCGAGCCAGTTAATTACCAGTTTTTGTTATGTCAGGAACTCCTTGAGTTAAAGCAGAAAGAAACTGTTCATGAATATGTTCCAGTTCTGTAGTTTAATGGGACAAATTAAAAAAAAAAAAAAGAGAAAAAGAGAGAGAGAGAGAGAAAGAAACTGATAAAATGATTTAATTCATGGAAGGACTGAAAACCTTCACCAAAAAAGCTGAAATTACATATTGTGCCCCATCTACTCTTGCATAAGCCATTGAAATTGCTGGAGACTTAATTAGACTAATCTTCCATTGCAGTTATGCATGAGCCTTAGGGAGCGTGTGGGGTGCATATGGGCCAAAGCAACCTATGAAAGCAAGAGAAGTTACCCAACAGCATTTTTAAAAATAGTAGGTGTCCAGGTAAGAGCAGCCAACAGGCTTGGCTTGCATTTGAAAAGCATTAAGGGCAAGTGATAAATTTAATTTGATTCATTCACCAAGTGGACTTTAAGAGGTATGAAAAAAAGGGTAGAGGTGACTTCAGGCAAGAGAAAATTTTCAATGGAAAACAAAAAATCTATTGAGGACTTTAATGTAGACTCATTCCCTTCTTGCTTACATTGGTTTTGTTACTCTGCACCTCATTGTTTGCTGAGAGGTTACTGATAGACTGTGTTACTGCAAGTGGATTCAAGCCTCAAAATTCTGTCTGGTCAGAACAAAAATCATGTTATATGCTGCATATTGATTCAAACTGCAGATATTGGAGCAAATGGGAGTTTAGAGCCTGTCTCATGGTATCAGCATTCTTCAGACACTTACTTTGCTGCCTTCCACTGTTCAGAACACCCTGAAATCACCAACGTATTTACTGAATTGAGGTTTAAAAGCAGCTCAGAAACAGAAATGAATCACAGTTCTTAGCACTACTGAAGGTTGGAAGAATTCTATTACCTAGAGGGTGCTTACTGCATGCATTTGAGGCCTCTGAAATGACCCATCATGTATAAATGCATTCTAGTTTTTTCACACAGGCAGTTTGTTAGGAATTAAGCCTAACTCTTGGGATTAAAAAATGAGTTCAGCATACCAGAATACCTGTCTTCCTAATTCTTACCATGCTGCAGACTGAAATCCCAGACCTGACTGTATATTATAGAACTTTCTCCTCCTTGAAGAAAGCTTTTATTTTGTTGTGCCTATAAGCACAATAACACCTCTGCATAATGAGAGTGCAGAGGAAACCAAACTCCACCTATTAGATCTTTTCCTTTGTGTTACTGATATCTTCTTGGCTCTGGTAAACATCTTGGGGCTTGGTTTTCCTTAAGTCCCCTAACTCCTATCCCAGACAGAGAATTATAGAATCACAGAATCACAGAATCATAGAATGGCTTGGCTTGGAAGGGAACTTACCCCGTTCCAACCCCCTGCCTCAGTCGGGGTTGCCACCCACTAGATCAGGCTGTGCAGGGCCCCATCCAGCCTGGCCTTGAGCACCTCCAGGGATGGGGCACCCACAGCTTCTCTGGGCAGCTGTGCCTCACCACCCTATGAGTAACATCTAATGTAAATGTCCTCTCCTTTAGTTTAAATCCATTCCCTCTTGTCCTATCACTATAGACAGCGTAAAACGTTGGTCTCCCTCCTGTTGATAAGCTCCTTTTCAGTACTGGAAGACTGCAATTAAGTCTCCCTGGAGCCTTCTCTTCCCAGGCTGAGAAAGTCCAGCTCCCTCAAGCTGTCTTTATAGGGGGGGCTCTCCAGCCCTCTGATCATCTTAGTGTCCTTCTTCTGGACCCACTCCAATAGTTCTGTATCCCTCCTGTGAAGGGGGCCTGAGGCCTTGAGTGCAGTATGTCACTTGAGGCTTTACAAGGGCAGAGTAGAGGAGGATGGCCACTTCCCTCTCCCTGCTGACCACCCCTCTGTTGTTGCAGATCAGGATGCTGTTGTCCTTTTGGGCCACGGGAGCACACTGCTAGCTCATGTCCAGCTTTTTGCCCATCAGAACCCCCAAGTCCTTCCCCACAGGGCTGCTCTCAAACGTGTTCTTCTTCCTAGACCATACACATATCTGGGATTGCCATGACCCAGGTGTAACACTTCGCACTTAGCCTTGTTGAATCTCATTAGGTTCACAAACATGACACAGATGATAATTACACATGGTGTAGGGCCAACCACACTTGACACTTCACTTGTGTAATTTCTGTCCCCTTGTCCCAGGGCTAGTTCCCTGCCCAGTGGCCTGAGGGCTCTGTACAGGCTGCCAGAGCCTGTCTGCCACGTGCTGAACTCCCAGAGTTCATGTTGTGAGGCTTCTGGTGTGTTGTTCTTTAAAGTGCTAGCTTGGCCTTACTAATACATTTTCAATGGGTGGGATTAGCAAAGCTTGTAAGAACATAACAGACCTGTCAGGTCTACAAGTCCACTCGCCACCTCCACCCACTTACATATATTTTTAAATAGCTAATTAGGAGATAACGCCAGTGGAACCAAATACTGTTACAAGATAATGATCTCACACTGCTACAAAAATGTTAAGTGGGAATGTTTATTTTCAAAGGGAAGAAACACTGATCATGTGCCTAATCCTATAATTCTTAAGCAAGTAAAATTCCTGTAGATTTCAGCAAAGCCTGAGGTGACAACATCCTATTACTGTGGTAGTATTTCTGGATACCAAACGGCTGTAAGTGATGCAGTCATTTTCTCTAAATGATACTGGTGCAGTATTGGAACAGATGTTTCCCTTACCTTTATTAGCCTGTTGTATCTTCTAACTTGGAGGACAAATTCTGCATGTGCTTCATTGCACCAGCTTAGATGATTTTTAGATGTGCTTTAGGAAGCACTGAGCTGTGGTTTGGATGAAGTTATACTTATTTTTAACTTACTGACAGCTCATAATGGCGATGCGCAAGTCTGTGTTGCCTCTGCAGGCTCCCTTTGGTACACTAAGGATTACCTGGGTTTAAATCAGAGGGCTTCTCCTCTGTCCTGCAGGGCATTCAGAAACAAGGGCTGTCTTAAACTCACCTTCAGGAATAAACCACCCTGTGATTATGGAGGGATGGAGGAGTACACATGTACAACAGGAACAAATCCATCAGCTGCACTGACATAACTACCCCATGCCACTCCTTCCAAGTAAGAGATGAGCTACAGTTTGGGGCAGCCTTACCCCTCCGTTAGACTTATCCTCGTGTCTGTTCCCATCACGGTGTTGGTGGCGTCTGCTTGGTGCAAATCCAGCTCTGGGTCTCCTCTGGCTCTGCAGGGAGGCAGTGCTCATGGCATGGGTAAATCTGCCTTCATTGCTGTTTTCCTCTGGCCTCCCTTTAGATGCAGTGTTGTCTACAGACAGGTGAGCACTGCAGTGGGAATTGGAGGCAGATGCAGGGCTGCTCTCAGAGAAAAACCTGTTAAAGAAAGCATGAAGGTTTATCCTAGACAGAGCCAACTTGCACAAGTTGTTAGCTGCACTATGGAAGGTGGCCAGTGGTTTTAGAAATTATGCTGCTGTCACGATTAATGAAGATTCATCATTCCATTAGATCATCTCTAACCTGCTGTAATTGTTCTGATTTTTATTTTTTACCTTGTTCTCCAGTTCATGTCTAAATACAAGAAGATGTTTATATTGCATACATTCAGCTTTAATTGGCCCTTAAAAGAAGGTGTTGATTAGAATCTTCTCAACATCAACAGCTCGCTCGCACAACATTCTCTAATTACTGTTTATTAATTTAGTTCAAGTGGCATAGTTGAAAGCCCTGCTCAGATGGGAGAAGTAAATTGTCACTGGTATTGAATATGTAAATTATGTGCCGGGTAAGTTTCCATGAAGAATGTTTAAAGTTAAATGCTACGCACATAAAGCCTTCTAGTTTCATCTAACCCAGTATGACAGCTTTGCAAGAATTGTCATGAAAATTTACCAGTCCTGGCAAAGAACTGCTTGCCTATCTTTTACTTTTTTCTATTAACATAATCATGATGATAATAGCAATTTATTTACTAGTCAAAAAATAAATAAAAATCATTCACACCAGCTGGATGGAGGTTTGCAAGGCTGCCACTTGAATCTGAACTATGTGCTGCTATAGTATAGACATTCAGCAGCCTGGGTTTGTTGCCCTAGTGCAGTGACCCTTCCTTCTCTTTAATTAGCTTATAAAGTCAGAATTTCTTAAACAAAGTACTCATTTAATATTGCCTTGTTATATTACTTTAAAATGCAATTAAAAGTTTTAAGAGTGCCGCAGATTTTGTGAAGCATTGTCAGTGCCCATGTCACTCGCTATCAATTTCCACCCACTCACATAGATTGGAGGCTTCCTGTAAAATATAGATGGCACTCCATAGCCTTTATGTATAGAGTAGGCATAAAACAGTGTACTGATGAGGATGATGTGACTGCATCTTATACCTGAAGGAAAAAGAGGGGAATGGAGGGGAGGATATTCTTGAGGAAGGAGAGCCAGGGAGTTTTTGTTGTCCTCCCACCTCTGCTCTTGTCTCTGAGTGTCCTTCTGTGTGGGAGTAGCTGTGTGTTCCTGGGAAGTATGCTGATTCAAATATTCCCAAAGAAAGTGGCATGGAAATACCTCGCAGTTACTGTATTATGCAATTGAAGCAATGAGATGAGACAGCACTCCAAAAGGGGAAGAAAAATATCCAGAGCCTGAATTGTGCCTGGGCCTTCACCCAGTCCTCACACTCTTGCTGGCTGCTCTTATAATGAATGGCACTAATCAATTCCAGGAAATCTCCACACCAAGCATTATGTCACACGTGGTTACATCATTCCCTCTAACTTCTGGGGCTTCCTGTTGACATCTTTGGAGCTCTCCTACTACCAATTGGTATTAAAAGAAGTGCCAGACAGTATTTTTAGCCATTTGTGTCTGCCAGAAGGAATCCAAATGTCTCCATTTTGCAGCTTTCACCTGCTGGATCTCATCTTTGCTACCTGAAACAAAGCAATGCTGGGTCTCCCCAGGTGTTTATATACAGGATGGCAGGAACATGTGAAAGGTTTATTGAGACAGAAGGAGCTAATACCGCTGCAGAATTTATTTATTTTTAATGCCTACCAGACTGCTAATCCAGCCTGTCAGCTGTGTGACTTCTAACTTCCACCCCAGGAGGCTCTCCCTCTTTTTTTTTTCTGAATTATTTCCTAGGAGATGCTGCCTTCCAGTGTGGGCTATGTTTCACATGAAGGTTGACTTCCAAGTGCTGTTCTGTGGGGCATTTCCCCCTTCCTCCATGTAGGGCCACCCCACAGGTATGCAGAGGACAGCAATATGCCACTGCTTCTCTTGCCAGCTCCCACTTTCCCAGAAGTTCAGTTGAAAGAGGCAGGGCTCCAAGTCTGCTGCAAGATCATTCCTTCTTGAAACCACTGCAATGTCTCTTGGTTAGTGTCCTTTTTATTATTATTATTTTGTCTGGTTTATATCTTCCTTTCATTTGAACAGTTTGATTTTTGTGGCTGTTTCTGTGTTTGTTCACTGCTGCAGTAGATAACAATAACACGATTAAATTCCAGCTCTGACTGTTGCAACATAAGCGCTCTGCCTTCATTATCCTTGATGCCTAAAACTATTTGATCTCTAATAAGTTTGCCTGCAAGTGTACCTCATTTGCATGATGAGGCTAACTGGTGCAGCCTGGTTGCATATTGGTCTCTGATTTCAGTTTCTCTTCAAATCAGATTTATCAGACAGAAGGAGCTATTAGAATTGCCAGCAAGTGTATGTTTTTCTGTGAATCATGCCAGAATATCAGGAGTCCCAGGCAGCCTTACTAGACTGGGTGAATCCACCAATAAAAGGCAGGGGAGAGCTTCTCATTTTCTCTTGTTTGGATGGAGGTCATCCTTGGGCTCCACTGCCCAAAGTTTGCAGGGAGAGAAAACATATTTTCTTATTTCAAGCATTTGGGAACGTGAACTTTCTTTGTCTGAACTGAAGTCTAAAACTGAAGCAATAGACTTCAGAGCTAAATAGTTGAGAGATTCATGGCAGTAGTGCTGAAAGTGTTTCAAGTTGCCAGTTTCCTTTCTGGATCATGGTTGGGATAGGCTGGTGGGTCCTCCATATTTTTCCATATTATCTTAAGAAATGTGATTTGACCCTTTGCAACATCCCTTGCTTCTCTGATTACAGGATTCTGCTTCTTATGTTGTAATGTATACCAAATACCTGTATTTTCATTTAAGACCATTTTTAATTGAACTGAATGATCTTTGTGAACAAAGAAACGTTTCTTATTGACCCAAACGTGTTCTAGATTGAGTCCTCATTTCACACACAAAAATGACTGTTTTCTTTTGTTTTTGGGGTACCAAGAAACAAAACGGTGCAGAGGCAAACAAAAGAACCCTGAGGATCCCATCAGCAGCCTTTGCTTTGCACATGAACAGTATTTCTTCCTAGCATGTACTTCCAAGAATTTTTTAAAATGTCATTCATATATCATGCCCTAGCAGACAATAGTTCTTCCAGAGAAGCTGTTGCTCTCTACTAGGTCAATGATCAGTGAACTAAACATTTTCTACTTAGGCCTTCATATGATAAAAGCCTGAGAGCTTTGAAGGAGCCATTACAGACTATTGCCTAGAAGAAATATCCATTTGAAAATTCTGCAATTATGTACTTCTATAATAGCGTGTAAAAGGAGCTCTGGACCCATTATGGGTTATTGAGTAAATAATGTATTTTTAAAAGTGTCTTAAGTAATTTATATGATAGCCTGTATTGGCAGCAAAGAGTGATTGTAGAATAAACATTGTGTCTTCCTCTTTAAAAAAAAATTCATTTAAATCTCTACATAGCAATTAAAAAAAGAAATCCCTGATGCAATTTCTGTTTTTCTGTAGTAGTCAATAGCTAATGTCTCTGACTTTACTCCACCATTTTGTGCTGAGCTGTTTTTCTCTGGTCTGGCATTTTTTGTGTGTTGACTGGATAAAAAAGGAGGCTTCATTACCAAATATACTACAGAGGTGTACAGAGGCCTCTGGGAGGTCAGACCCAAAGTCATCAAACCTCCCCGTAATCAGGAACTGCCACTCATCAAAAGAGCCAAGAGTCCAGAAAGAGAAGACAGGAAGCTGTCAGTCCCTGTTTCAGGGAAAAATAGAGAGGAAACGTGTTGTCTGAGATCATGCAGGAGACAAACCTCTGCTCTCCTGAGCAAGTTCAATTTCTTTGCTTAATGTTCAGACCTTCTGAGGAAAGGCACCATGTGAGATCCCTGTTGCTGTGGATCCTCAGTGCTAATGACTGCAACAGTCTTGTTCCTTTCTCAGATGCCCAGAGTAGTTTTGCTTTAGACCTCTGCACTTTCAAGCACAGATCCTGGTCAAAAGAGATGTGAAAATACTGCAGTTCAAAATACCTATATTGCAACAACAGCACTAGAAAGCAAATTTGACTTCTTCTCCTAAGTGTGGCATAAGCTTCACTTGTTCCTTCCTTTTATTTATCATATTACTTCCAGATGTGGCAGGGGGAGTTTACCTTCACATCTCCAAAAACCTGGTAGGCCAAGCAATTTGGAGCTGCTGCAATTTGGAGCTGCTGCAATTTGGAGCTGCTGCATGGAGACTGCTGTACTTCATATATATGCATTAAAATCATGCAGTGATCCTTACCTGGGGTGATAGAGTAGAAGTTCTCTGCTTATGGTGATGCTCCAGCTTTAACTCTTTTATGCAGCCTTCCCTGGCATAAATTAGAGGTGAAGTCACTTAATTTGTTGTTCTTGAACCTGCAGGTCCAGTCCTGTGTTGTAAGTGGTCTTGCTCATGAAATACCCTAACAGTCAGCAGGAAGCAGACATCTGTTAACAGGACAGCCAGGGGTTCTGAATTTCCTTTTTAGAGGCTATGTAATGCCTATCCCTGCTATATTAATCCATGTGCCTGTTCAGAAAAGATCATGTGCTTCCCATAGCTATGTATTTCAGTCACACCTCAAGAACGTAGTCTTTAGATCTGAATTTGAGTCATTGTTTACAAAGTGTTTTCAATACAGTGAACAGAAATATGGCATTCTGGCTTCCCTCTGAGAGATTACAAGAGATAAGTATCTGTAGCAAGGCTGCCAACAGATGAGATTCTCTTTTACAATGTATTTGGAAAGAAAGAGAAAAAAAAAAGAATAAATGCAAGGATGCCAAACTACACACAGCTCAAAAGACATAAATGAAAGGGAGTGCCTTAATGAAGAGACAGTAAGGTATTAGTAAGAAGATGAAGTAAGAAAAATGGTGAAGCTGAGATAATAAAGCTGGAAATAAACTGAGAAGAAGCAAGGTGAAATACATTCAAGTTGTATTTGAGCAAGATACCTAAGAAAGAAATCAGTCTCTCTCACTATTTGGTTTTATTTGTCACTTAGGAAACATTGGGATAATTGACTAGGGAGGTGATGAAGTTTTCATCAACAGAGGATTTCAGTGACAAAGTAGTCAAAAACATGGGTAATACTGTCAGTTATTGAATTTTCTCTGTTCCGGATCCATTTTCTACAACCTCACCATCACAAAGAGAATGAGTATATTAAACTAGGAATGAGAGTGGTACCTCAGTTCTGTGGTGATGGGAGACTTGTTTCTGGCTCTGTTACCTCCTGGCTGAAGTTCTGCAAGGTCTCGCAGAGTAAATACAGCATATACTTTGAGATGAAGAAGATGAACAGACAGGGGAAAACCAAGAAAAGGAACTGGTTGATCCAGAGACATTTTCTTCTGAGATATGGACTGAAGGCCACTCTCCTTATATCTTCCTCCTCATACTGAAGATCCTTATTCTGCAACAAATACATAGTTTGGCTTTGATACAAAATCAGAGTCCTCATAACATGAGATAAAAGATCCTGGGGTCTTTCTTGCATGAACAGAGTTATGAATTTCTCTGTTGTGCTTCAAATCTAAAGAATTCTGCTCTTGCTTTCAAAGAAAATTCCTCATAGTTTTAGTCAAAATCATTCTTCACTTCCTCTCCTGGCTTCTCTTTAATGGTGGGTGAAGAGAGGTCACAGGTATGAAGCAGACTGGGATTCTTCCAGGCTGCTGATTATTGATAAACAAACCAACAGTCACCACTGCAGACTAAAAATGTAAATCAGGCTTTTAAAAGAAAGGTCTGGGCAAGTATCACGTTAGGATGTAAGAAAGGTTAATTTTCCCATTTTGTTGATCCTTCTCAGGGCTTGTTGGGGGGATTGGCACAAACCTCAGTGTGATAACATCAGTGGTTCTCACTTGAAAGTGGGAAGCTTGGATTGCTCTACTACTGCCATAGGAAGGCACAGACTTTGAATGCAGCAACTCATTAAAAATTTGCAGTGTATTCACCTTTTTTCCTTTTTGTATCATCAAGCATGATGCCAGTAACTGGAGGATACTTTTGTTTGTTTGTTTGTTCTTCTGTTTTGTTTTTCCCTGACTTCATTTTGGAGATGTTAGTTTCATCATTTGAGGGTGTGTATGAGATCTGGAAGCACAATTTATGTCTGCTGTGAGATTTCTGGTATGGTATTGACTCATTCATTGGCACCTGAGAGAGTTTTGGGGAATTCAGCAAGCTTTCAACAGTCCAGTTTGAGAGATTATACAGAATTATGGCTCACTCAGGTTTGTCCTAATTTTATTAGATTTCCACCATTTCTAATTGCATAAACATATGCAGCCAAGTATACAGATGGGGACTGGGAAGATGTACAAGGACACTCAGGTTCTGTAGTCAGCTAATTGGTGGACTAAGTAATAGGGCACTTGGAAAGATTGATAATTTTTTTTCAGACCATTTCAGGAGAGAATTCTGTCCCCATTAAAACTGTAGCAATCAAAAGAAGAAAGATTTTAGCAGTAGATTTTTTGGAGGAAATGGAGAATGAGATGAGTGTAAATATGCAGAAAAAATCCAAGATGAAGGATGTTGGTTTTGGACAAGATTGGCTATTTTAGCCATAGTGTCTCAAAAGCATAG
Source organism: Cyrtonyx montezumae (assembly GCF_038088225.1). NCBI lineage: Eukaryota > Metazoa > Chordata > Aves > Galliformes > Odontophoridae > Cyrtonyx > Cyrtonyx montezumae. The sequence goes on from NW_027071825.1 coordinate 13,844,785, forward strand.
AACAACTGGCTTGATCCATATGGTAGCATCAGAAATCTTTTGATCAGGGCTAAATATAACAGTTTCAAATATTGCCTGGGCAAATGAGAAGTCATTTTGTTTGAACGTTGTTACTGGTAGCAAATGCTAAATTGTATAATGTTTTCAGAAGTATTATATATTTTCTTTTGGAAAATAAATCTGTTTTTGCTATGGCTAGGAAAGCTCTTGAGCCACAAGTCAGAGTATGTTATGCCTATTTCTGATCAGTGATACCATCTGAGGTACTGGCATGGCTGTTTTTATGGTATCTTCACATGAAGTAACACTGCTATCCATTCTTGTTAAGGAAACACTACTGTTGGCTTATTCCCTACAGTCAAAGCAGAAGGGGACAGGAGGGAAAAGTCTTTGCTCGGTTTTTTGTTATGATCCATGATACAGCATCTGCACTATGGAATTCACCATAATGAATGGGAATGCCAGTGTCTTCACCTCCCAAAGACAGGGCACAACTCTCAGACTCAATTAGTCCCAGCTGGATAGTTTTTTTTTTTTAAATCTCTACCATTATCAGACCTGGAAGATTTTCTCATCACGCTGGCCTGGGCTGGGTTTTTGGTGGGTGAGCGAACTGTAATTTGGTTTGTTCTTTATGAAGTAAGTATAGAAAACACCAAACAGGCTGGAGACAGATTTGGACCTGGGCTTCTCACTAAAGGTCTACAAAACCCTCTCAAATATCTGAACATTTAGTAAGTAGATTATGAAATATTTTCCAACAGCAAAAATACAAAAATACAATAAAGTAATAAAATTGGGATGTAGTTTTGTGCTAATGACTTTATTTTCTTCTTCCTTCTATTCAGGCAATAACATGCAAACTGACCATATCACCGGTGTGAAATTGCTGATTAACCTTTTGGCTCTGACAATTGGGACTTCTCTTAACAGCAATTGGTAATGCAAAAGACCATTAGTAGTTAATATTGGGACACCCCACCTCCAGATGCCAAAAGGTTAATGAAAAATCAAGTATCTTGCTTTTACTGGGAAACTTGGAAACCTTCCCACCAAACATTTCATTTTTTGTGATAAATAAACCAGACTGCTTCAGCTGAGAAAGACGGGTGTTTTGCTAATGTGCACAGCTGTTAATTGAAAAAGATTCTGTTATGCCTGTTCTTCTGGACATAGATAAAAGAGAGATTTGTTGGTCCTGAACACCCCTTTGTCCAAATACACTGCTCAATAATAACACTTTGTTCTTTCTATAACAGCCATGGAAGGATTTTGAGTGGAATACTCATTTTCTTTAAGTCATATCTGCCAGTGATCATTCTTGGCTTAAGATCAGCTGCCGTTTATGTGTTTTATGAAAATATAACACCAGTTTTATGCTCAAAACTATTCTTTTTTAGGTAAAAGCTTCAGCACAAACTGGTTCCCCATATGTAGCATAAATGCTATTTGTCACAGGTTTTGGTCTTTAAAACAGAAAGATAACGTGAAAACATTTTCATTACCCTTTCCTTACAGCTATCATTCACAAACCATCTTTTATAATTATGGTACTAGGACATTTACATAACTGGGAAAAAGGTCCTTAAACTACATTTCTATTATGTTTGGCACTTGTGTGAAAGGATATTATATTCATGTGCATTAGAGATTGCTTATAAAAGATCAAGACAATAATAGCAGATCAGACGATAAAGGTTCCCTTTTCTCCTCCCAGACAGGCTGTCTCTGACAGAAGAATACAGTTCATCAAAAGTGTCTGCAGGTTGTCAAACTCTGTGAGATTTGGGGACACTCGGAGGCTGTCATGGCCAACAAGAAGATTTTCTGTAGGGTTCTGCCATCATTCACCCTCAGGAAATAATCACTCACTACATTCTGCGTGCTCTCATGATAGAGCTCTATTTGAGAGAAAAGAGCCATTTTATCAAAGGACAATATATCCCTTCTCTTGGTCCATGCAGCTTCCATTATCAGACCATAATAAATCATATTTATGTTCTCAGTTAATAAGACTGATTACAATGCAGGTTACAGGCATGGGAAAAGCAAAGCAGGTGAAAAGATGTTTTAATGAAAATATGATAAGCAAACAGCTTCTTGTGAACATTTCAGGCTGTTATTTGTAATGATCACAGGCAATTTTTGATACATCTTCTTTAGCAATGGTTTAAGCTGCATAAATTGGCTTGCCACTTTATACGTCGAAATAGGAAGAATCACAGTGTCCTTCTTATGTTGTCTAGAATCATTATATACATTATAAGCATAAAATGAGTTTAATGTATGTGCTTTGAAAAGAAGGGAAAAACAGAAAATCAGGGAGGACTGATTTTAATGCTGCTCAAAATGATTTTGAAATTTTCTACTCATCTTTGTTACTAACGGTGCATTTTCCATGAAATTTAGGAATAGCATGTGGTGCTTTCATCTCCTTAAAATTAATATACTTCTCTTTCTGTTTTTCTCAATTTCTTCAAAGTTCTTTTTAGAGCACTGAGCAAAGAGACAGAGAGAAAATTCTCCACTCGATGTGTGAACATATCTGTTATTAATGCTGGGGGGATTTAAGTGATGCTTCTAGAGGAGAATATACCCCTGCGTTAAATACTGAAATAAACCCTATTAAAAAGGTGCAAGGATATTTAGCTGCAGCATGCCTGATGTGTTCAAGGGCCGAATTCCTTGGAATGTTCTAAAGTGATTAAGATCTCTTTTGTTAAGAGTTCTCCAGTGATTTCCAACTGTACCTAAATAGTTGATGAAATGTCCCGCTCTTGCCTCGTGAAGAGCCTTTTATGTTTTGTTGTCGTTTCGTTTTTTGTTGTACTCATTTGGTTTAATTTGAAGAATAATTTCCTCCTGCTCACACATAATGATAAGTATTTCAAAATCTACAGCAGTTGCTGAATGCAAGCATTGTGCTTATAACCTTTATGATTCTAGATGATATAAGAAAGAAACTGGGATTCTTCTTCCTATTTCAATATACAAAGAGGCAAGCCAATGCAGAAGTTTCCATGGTGTTGTGTGTCTGCAGGAACTGTTCTGGTCACTGATAATTCTAAAACTCTCTTAAACAAATGTTAAAGCTTTGTAATGAGCCTGGCAATGGAGAATGACCATGAAATTCCCTTAACCCTTTTAGGGCACTTCAGCAGGAGAAGCGGTCGCACAAGAAAGAGTAAAATGCTCTTCAAAGGCAGTATCCTGATATGACAACAGACTTAGATAATGCACTTCATGATGGAACTGCTTGATACAGAGAAAAACATGTTGTAACTGCCTTCACTGTGAAAGGGGTTTAAAAATGCTGCCTGCCAACTCCACAAAAAACAGAGCTGCTATTTCAGTTAAAGGCCAGTGGATTGTATTTTTCATGTCAGTTTTCACTAACCTCAAACATCGCTGTTATGACAGACTGTCATCCAACCAAACCTGCACTGTGGTGCCATTCAGGCAAGCAGGAAGAAGGTAAACACAAAGGAAACTTAGAAGTCCGAATAGTAAGAGGGGGTGTCTATGAGCAAACTACTTTTGTGCAGTGATACTGATTACTGAAAATGAAACACTTAAAAGAAAATAATCCCTAAAAAGTGTTGTCTGAGCCATTGGTGTTGTCTTGCCTGGCAGTTTCTCTTTGTTCTGTTTCATGACATCAGCCTCAATGGTTGAAAGGGTGTTCTGGGCCAGATGTCAATCACAATGTCTGACATAAACAAAAATAGCTAAAAAGACATGCCAGCATCTTCCTTTTGTTTTCCCATTAGCTCCATTTTTCTTTTCACAGGCTGACAAAAAATTACTGCCTCCAAGTGAATTCAGTAATGTCACTATATATCTAATATCTAAGAGACCTTTTGTTTTAGCTTTACTGGGCTTAACCACAAAAGACACTTGACATTGACAAAGAGTCTGTCAAATACACAATGATCAGTGCAATGAAATCTCTCATGACAGAAGGGCACTATTCTGCACCCCCAGCCTGCAGCAGCCTGTCTGAGCAAAATGTGCTGGAGCACACATGCAGCAGCTGAACCATTGCAGAGTGGGCCATAAGCTGAGATGTGTCTTGTTTAAAGTGTCATAGTATATTAGTGTAATTAAAACCGCCAAAAGAATAGAAAAGATAGATGGAAATGTTACATTACTTGTTTCTAGAGATTAACCTCCAGCTAGAACTGAAATACAGAGACACATTTTGCATGTCTTAAAGCTCTGATATGGAAGAAAACAAGCCTGAGAGTATGTCTCTTGAAGTGTGAGACATGAAGTCATAGTTCCTGTATTTACACAATAAAGCAGAAATAGCATTTCAGACAGACATGCTGTTTTCTCTCTGATTACAGCTCCCGTTGTGGCTGTACTTTGCAAAGCAGCTGTATCATCTCTCAGCTACTTCCTTTCTACTCTCCTCAGCCTTCATGTTTGCAAGGTCTTGAGGACCCTTGGGCGCATGAATGTGCTGGTGTCACCATTTTCTGATCTCTTGGCATCTGCCAGTGCTGTGTGGGCCCAGCCTGGAGGGAGAGCACCCTGTCCCTTCTGGTGGCTGCAGAAGCCACGGCTCAGCTCCAGGCTCAACAGCACCCAGCTAGGAAGATGTTTGAAGAATGGCTTCAATCTGACCTTTATAGAACCAGGCTACATGCTTGCTTCTCTATTAACAAAGTCTACAGATAAAACTGTGGCTTTCTGAAATTGACCCTGAAAATTATGTTCCCCACACTGGATGTTTTCCTTCCCATGCATCATTACCTGTGATAACTCAAGCCTAACTAGTTATGATCTCTGTTTCTAGCCCTGACACGAGTTACATCTGGTGGTGAAAAATCCTTGGAGTTTTTATGGACCTATTAAGCTGAAGCGGCTGAACCTTGGTTTATCCAGAAGCTGGAGAGAACCTGAGCTGGCTTCAGCAGTTCTGAAACGCTGCAAAAGCAGCATGGCTTTCTTGTAATGTAAGTCTTACATTCAAGGAGAAGATGCATTAATCAGGTAGGTTTCATGTTCATTTCTTCCACTGTAAATGAACTTCAAGGCCTTGCCCCATTAGTTGATCGGTTTGAAGTAAAGAGATGTTAAATATAGGCCTTACATTTTTGGTTTCCTCATACTTCCTCTGTTTCCCAGCTTTAAATATCAGTTAATGACTTCTCCATTTAGCACTTCAATTAAATTCCTGGTCAGAGGCTGTAAATATGCACTGTTAGTCAAAAATATGTTAACCACATTTTAGTGTTGTCTTCTGGAGCTCTCACTACCAAGTTACCTCACAGTCGCATCTCACCTCACGTGAGTTTCTGAGCACTGCCAGGAGAAGAATGGAAAATAACTATGAAATAAAAGCAGATTCTGCTCCCGTTACAGGTAATGAAAACTATGCTGTTACTTCTACTTACCCGTAATAGTGAGGAAAAAAAAATGAAGTGGAAAGAAGCACAACAAAACACCTCTGCCAACTATCTACAAGCTAACCAAGGCTTCCACTAATGAGGTGGTCTGGCATTTTGAGGAAGACAGGTTCTTCCAGAAGTGGAAAAAGTATGCTGTTTTTTTCCTTTAACTCTGAGATCATAGTGAGAGAGTAAGAAATTGCATTTCAAAAAAGGGGTAGCAAACTTTTAATGCTGTCTGTATTATTTAATACTTACAGACCCCCATATAGTTTCTTCTCAGTTAAATGTTTTTGCATATTTGTTTTTTAGATTACTAAATGCCTTCCTAAAAACTGGTTATTTGCTGTATATACAGATACATCATAGTGATTGTGAAATTCCTGAGGATGTTAATACTTTCAAGTCAGATTAAGAGTGACTTCCAGGTAAGATATTCTAGAAGATAATTCAATACCATAGACAATTGCATAGTCTATTAAATAGAACATTACTGTTTGTGGAAAAGATAATCTAGATCATGAGATAGCACCAGATTTTATGTTACGATCTCCAGATGTCTTTGGGAACTTAATGCATCCAGCATTGGTTCAAGTCTAATCTGCATGGCAGAAACGTGAGTTGTTCCAATTTCCTTCGCTCTGAGGCCACGTGGGGAAACTGTCTCCCCAGGGGCTGCAGAGTTCAGGCTGCCCTGGTTTGGTTGTGCTTGGCAAGAGTATCCACTACTTTGCCATCTGCTCCTGGAGTGCCCAGTGGTATCAAGCGCAGAAAAGTTTTCACCTTTACTTAGAAGGACACTGTGGTTTTCAGGCCTTTCTAATATACACCCATCAGAGTAGCTGTATGTTTTCCTGAAGACCACAGATGTTCAGGAGGTTCTGGTGTGTCACATCTCTGAGCTTGATACAGTATTTGCTCGATTGCCTTTTTTAGGTAGATGGTGGTGCAGGTAGACAGTGGTGGCTAACGATGCAAGGATCTGTGAGTGCATTTGATTTTTCATTTCAGCTTAGTTGGGTCAGGAAATAAGAAAGAGCTCCCAGAGCAGAACAAATGTCTGACACGGCACTGCAACACAAAAACTTCTTACAGCTACTTTTCCTTCATGGAAATCTGTACAAAAATTGTCAGCTGGGGACTTTGTGAGTTTCTGTCTGAAGTCAGAAATTCAGTGTAAGTGCACAGAAGAGTGTGAGGAGAGCGCATTTCAGGTTCTTCTACTCTGTACACGAAACCTCTTAGGGCTTCAGATAGGATTTTAGCATTTCTCACAGTCTTCAAATGTTGTGCTGTGTAAGGATGTGCTTATACATAATTTTGTAATTGAAATGGCATGTTTACTGTTCCATTTCATGCTTGATTGTGTTTTTTAAACACCTTTACTCACGCTGCTAGAAGTGGGATTATAATTAAAATGTCCTGTTGAACACCTTGTTCAGTTCAATGAAGGCATAATAGAAGTATAAATACTTGTTCTCATTGACTCTATGATGTCAGCACAACAAATGCAGTGAATGTCAGGAAACTAATCTCTCTTTTACTGAGGCATTGGTAAAAAGGGAAGGGGAAGCAGAATCTATGGCTGGGCAAAGCCGGGACCTCTCTTAAAGAGGATGGAAAAGATTTTGAGATACCATTAACCTCTTAGGTACAGTGAACCTGATGTTACAGGGGGCTTTCTAAGTGTTGGCAGACATACTAAAGGAATTTGAAGTGACAATATTATTCTTACATAATGTCTTTTCTCTAAATATTTCAAAGTATTTTCCAAGCATTAGTAAGTTGAGCTTTAATAAGCAGGTTCGTGTTATTGTAATACCTGTGATATATATGTATTAACTAGGGTGTGGAACATTTGAGTGGTTTAGCCAGTTACTAGCGAAAATTAGACAGGAATTTGTTTCTCTACTCAGAGTCCCTTGGCCTGAATTTTAGGCAGTGCTTTCAACAGTAGCCTTTAGGAAAAGCTGAGTTTGGTTGTAAAGTGTGAAAGAGTAAATACTTGTTACTATTTCTGTTTTTTTAGGATGTGTACAGTTATGCAGACTTCATGTCTTTACGGTTGGATTGAATTACAGCACAGAGTTTGAATGTTTCTAGTTCAAAGTCTAGTGGTTACAGCATTTTTTCATGGCACTAATGGTTTAATTTTCTTGTACTCTTAGTTACCACCAGCGAAGAGATTCTTACCTATCCTGGCAGGCAATTGTTCAGTCTTATGGAGCTGCAAATAACTTGAAGCTTGGAATTCTGAGTAAGTAGGAAAATTACAGTATTTAATCTTACATTTGATGCTTAGTTGTGCAATTAACTCCGATACTTTGGCTACTATTCCTCTTCTGATAAGACAGGGAAAACAATGTCTGCATTTATTGTGCTCTTCGATTGCTGTAACAGTGTTCTTAATATACTTGATAGTAGGCTTGACACTGTGCTTACACCATGTTCTGTCCTTTCACTGGCTGAAAGTGGGTTCTCAAAACCAGACCCAAGATGTGTAACGTCTGTGCCAGAGCAGGAGTCTGCTTTACAGGGAAACGTACATGATGTTTATGAAGCAGGTAAACAAGCAGACACAAAGGGTGTGCAAATTGCCTTCTGTGCCCAGTTTCAGTGCCATCAACTGTAAGCTCAGAAGACATTGTGCAGAAAGATGGTTCACGGGATCTGCTCTTTAGAAAAGCTGTGAGAAAGTAACAAAGCAGGAGTTTTTCCTTCTGGGACAAGGGAAGAAGATAGGACAGACCAACCCCATGCCACTCACTAGGATAAGGCTACTAAACATGCAGGACAAAGTGTACAGGAATGTTTTGTCAGATGGGATTGCAGCAAAACTTAGTGGATTTATTTGAGTGTCTTATGATAAGTACAGGTGCAGCTCTACACACCCACACATGCTGCATTTATTTTAGTGTGTGATCATATAAATACCTGCAGGTGTGAAACTGAAGAGGTAGCCATGCTGAGGCATGAATATGGAGTTGCACATCTGTATTTACTGCCTTCTTCACACAGTGAACTAGCGCAGTCAGTAGGTTCTCTTCCCACCTCCTACATGCACTTTATAAGTAATTCTGAAGGCAAATTAGTCCTGGTGTGACTCCCATCTTCAAGAAAGGCCGTAAGGAAGACCCGGGGAACTACAGGCCTGTCAGCCTGACCTCGGTATCAGGGAAAGTTATGGAACAGATGTTATTGAGGGAGATCACACGACACGTGCATGGCAATAAAGGGATCAGACCCAGCCAGCACGGGTTCACCAGGGGCAGGTCGTGCTTGTCCAACCTCATCTCCTTCTATGACTGGGTGACCAGACAGGTAGATGAGGGAAAGGCTGTTGATGTAGTCTACCTGGACTTCAGCAAGGCCTTTGACACGGTCTCCCACAGTATTCTCCTAAGGAAACTGGCAGCCCGTGGTGTGGACAGGTTCACTCTTCTCTGGGTGGAGAACTGGCTGGAGGGCCGTGCCCAGAGGGTAGTGGTTAATGGAGTTAAGTCCAGCTGGCGTCCTGTAACGAGTGGTGTCCCCCAAGGGTCAGTTTTGGGGCCCATCTTGTTTAATATCTTTATTGATGACCTAGACGAGGGAATTGAGTGTACCCTCAGTAAGTTTGCAGATGACACAAAGCTGGGAGGATGTGTCAAACTGCCTGAGGGTAGGGAGGCCCTTCAGAGGGATCTGGATAGGCTGAACAGCTGGGCTGAGCAAAATGGGATGAGGTTCAATAAGACCAAGTGCCGGGTCCTGCACTTTGGCCACAATAACCCCATGCAATGCTATAGGCTTGGGGCAGAATGGCTTGAAGAATGTAGAGAGGAAAAGGACCTGGGGGTGTTGGTTGATGCTCGGCTCAACATGAGCCGGCAGTGTGCCCAGGTGGCTAAGAAGGCCAACAGCATCCTGGCCTGTATTAGAAATAGTGTAGCCAGCAGGAGCAGGGAGGTGATCATCCCCCTGTACTCAGCTCTGGTACGGCCGCACCTCGAGTACTGTGTTCAGTTTTGGGCCCCTCACTACAAGAAGGACATTGAGGCCCTGGAGCGTGTTCAGAGAAGGGCAACAAAACTGGTGAGGGGCCTGGAGCACAAGTCTTATGAGGAGCGGCTGAGGGAGCTGGGATTGTTTAGTCTGGAGAAGAGGAGGCTCAGAGGAGACCTTATTGCACTCTACCACTTCCTGAAGGGGGGTTGTGGTGAGGAGGGGGTAGGCCTCTTCTCCCTGATAAGTAATGACAGGACGAGAGGGAATGGCCACAAGTTGCGCCAGGGAAGATTTAGATTAGACCTCAGGAAGCATTTCTTTTCTGAAAGAGTGGTCAGGCACTGGAATGGCCTGCCTAGGGAGGTGGTTGAGGCACCATCCCTAACGCTGTTCAAGAAGCGTTTAGATGAGGTGCTAAAGGACTTAATTTAGTAGTTGGGTAGAGATAGTGATAGGAGGATGGTTGGACTAGATGATCTTATAGGTCCTTTCCAACCTTATGAACTTATGAACTTATGAACTTATGGTAAATACATTTAATGGATGAATGTCACGGTATAGAATCCAAATACATGAAGGTGAAGGAGTCTGGAACAGCCATCGGTTCACTGTATTGCACATATATACACAAAATTAGGAGAAGACTAATTTCAGATAAAAAAGGTCACATTAGGTTAATATATGGTCATAAACCCATACAATTGGAATTTAGTGTGCCTTTTGAGGCATCTAAAACTGTTGGCCTTCAGTACAGTGGCTGGTTTCTCTGTTCTGGCACACACAGAGATGTTTTCTTGTTTGTAATGCTGTCAGACAGTCTGTAATATGTGGGGTACAAATCATGGCTACTGCAGAAACCATTGAATTCACCAATTTGCGTGCATGTAAAGATCTCAGTTGTGGTACTGCATTTATGCAGCCATTGCATTAAGTATTCATCTGATGCTAACTACCTGGTTGCAAAGGCCCTCCTCAGTGGCAAAAATAGAAAACAGCTAAAGGATATAAACTGGGGATGGTATTTTGCATGTAATGGTTGCCTGCAGAGGCTTAATGTTCTGAAAGTTTCACACCTTTTGTGAGGCCTTCAGTGATAACTTCTGTTTTTCAAAGAGAAAAATAAGCCTACCAAAGTTCCTTTGAACATTTCCGCAGCCTTTCATAGTGTTAGCTGTGAAAGTTACGGTGTCACGTTCTTAATAAGGAAGTATAGGAACAGTGTTTTAGGAGTCTCTGCTGCTTTCTTTGTGAAAACTATCTTAGGATGCTTTGGGATTATTTGGCAGTAATTTCCTTCTGCCCCATGATTCCACAGGGATCTTCTCTATCATCTTGTGTTCACTATATTCATTTGAAGATATTTTGGAGAAAACATGGAACTTGAGAGCATGCAGATAAACCCTGTTCATATCTCTGAATGGCTACGGACAAGGAATGAGTTTTTCTGTGATAGTGAATGTGAAGGAACCACATTGCTCAAAATTCAGTTCAGCAAAAATAATTTAAATTGTGCTGCAAAGAAGGAAAAAAAAAAAAAAAAGCAGGACAAGTTTTTGTTTCTGATATGGATGTCTGTGCTTTGTCCAGAGGAACCATGGGCACCATCTGCGACTCATGATAGCAAATGTGCTCTGTGCTATGGAGAAAAGGACCAGAAGCAGCTAGAGCAGTAGAAGAAATAACACTGTGCTAACAAAGACTTTAGCTGAGGCAAATTTACTTCCCTGAGAATTAGCTGGGGTATCTCTCCATGACACACTTACTTTAGAATCACAGCATGTTGCAGTTATTAGACTCTGGCAGGCTCCTAGGTAGGAACTGTGTCCAAGAGCCTTTATTTCATCTGCTCCAATTGAGAAGAGTGTGGCAGTTTCTTTTGGTTGAGGCTTGCTATAACGATCTGAGCTTTAGTCACTGTGAGGCTAGCACACTGCAAAGCATTCAGCTGGTGTTACAACCAGAGACAACTGAGCTCCAAAAGTGAGTGCAGACTGTGTCTATCTACTTATTAAATGACGGGTCATGTGGAGTGCCCATTACCCAGTAATTGGTGCTAGCTGCCAGTTACCATTCAGCAGGACTTGGAGCATTTGTATAGCCCTTACAGACCAGAGTGGCCTGGGATTGTTCTTGCCTTATTTGCTGCAATTGTAATCAGACAGTGGCTCTCTGCTTCGCAGATCTACCAAACTCAAACTGAAGGGCACAGGGGAGTGCGGGATCTCCCTAAGGAGTTCAGCCAGAGGGATGCCTGGGTCTCAGAGGCTCTGTGGTGAGGCTGCACACCTCTGACCCTGCTGCTTTCCTTGGCTTGCAGGTTCCTTCCCCACACCAAGGGAGAGAAGGATGGAATCTGTGGTAGGTGACCCAACGCCTGCCTGATCATGCACAGCCCTAAGCAAGTGTTTAGAGGTGAAACCCTTGAGTGTGTTCTGGACTCATGGAGTCCACAGGCAGCACTCAGGTGAGGAATCCAGAGACATTAAGATGGGCAAGTCTTTCTAGAAGGACTGCATAGGCAGGCTCACACACATACAGCTGTGGAAGGTACACGTTGCCTGCAGCTTTGGTTTGGGGAATCCTTTTGTTCTCTGGCTGCCAACTATGTGCTGCTCTAAATTGCAGCAGGCTGTAGGGGCAGGCGGAGGAAGATGCTGTGGGTCAGCACTGAGAGCAATGACCTTGGCGCGCGCAGGAGCAGGACAGGGCTCTTTTCACACCATTATTTCCCGCGATATTACAAATTCTTTTTTTAAATTTTAATTACAAAGCAGAGCGGCAGTAGGCCCGGAGGTTAGCGAGCTGCTGGTTGAGTGCAGGGCTGCAGCCGCGAAGCCAAATCCTATGCAGGAGCGGAGCCCCGCTCTGCGCCGAGCCGGCCCCGGCAGCACTGCGCCTGGCGGTAGCGGGCGCGCTTCGCCGCGTTGCCCGGCAGGTGGCGCCCTTGATCGCCGAGTGAAGGGCGGGCGGGCGGGCCCGGCAAACACATGCCTCCCCCGCCCTGTCATTTAGGAAGTATTATAGCCGAAGTGTTTTCAGCTGATTATTATGCATGAGTAAAAATATCCATGAATGTGTAACATTTTCGCCTGTATTTCCCTCTTTTATAACATCATTTAAATTCCTCGTTAATAATTTAGAGGTGTTCTGGGTTTTAATCGCTCTTCTCATCGCCGCCCCATCCGGGGCAGAGCGCTGCCCGTCACCTGGAGGTGACATGGAGCACGTGGGCACGGCCCAGCGCACAGCAGCCAGCTATGGGCAGGTCGCTGTTCATACAAACTGTAAAAAATATGAGGATTTTGTTGTCGTTGTTGCATCTGAGTTTAATTATGGTGGTATTTGTTTGATAGCTTGTTACTGTAAATAAAAGAGATAAAAGCAGCCCTTCACTCGAGTAGCTCTAGAGCGGTGAAATATGTACCTAATTAAAACTATTGGTGTAAGAGGCTAATAAAGTACATGTGCCTACTAGATGTCTTATTCTAATGAATTTCTGCTAATTTGCTTTGAGTGATGAATGTCGGTGTTCGTAGTAAGGGCTGAGTAATGATGGGGTTTATCAGGAGGTGCAGGGACTGGTGCAGGACCAGGCAGGAAGGGCAGGCCCTGCAGCAGGGCTGGCTCCAGCACTGCTCAGCTCTGAGCTCCAGCCTCAGCCTGGTGGCTGCCAGTGCCTAGCCCTGGCTGGGAGGGTTCCGTGTGGCGGCACAGGAGTGATGCTGAGCACCATTCTCCTGTCCTCCCTTTTTTTCTGCTGGCACTGGTGAGGAATGGGCTGTGGCACGCTTCTCCAGACTCCCAAACCAAGCGCAGATGGGTTATCTAAAGCATTTCAGATGGAGCTTTGGTCTTGCGCCAGCAGCTAATCAAAGTCTTAATTCTGGAGAAGACAAAGGCCAGGCTTTCCAGGCTTCCTCCCTCTGGCTTCTCACAGAGATGTAGCACTTCTCAGACTCTTCTTGCCCTGCTTGGTCCCTGCGTCGTGCAGGCTGTGGGGCTGTCTGTGGGTGGCAGGCAGCTTGCACCAGCCTTTGTGTGACGTCCATGAACGTGGCAGCTGGGGCCTGCCTTCATGTGGGCCTGCGGGCAGACACTCTTGTCCTGAGTACACCACAATGGAGTCAGACAAGAACAGTGTGCGTTGGCAGCCCCAGCCCTGAGACTAGATCTGCCATTGGACTTGTTTGCAGAAAGAGAGAACCTGAGATAATAATAAACGGGACGGTTAAGCAAAGAAAGAGCCTGCAGAGTAGCACATATTTTTATTGCTTTTCTGCAGTAGAGCAGAGAAAACATCCCAGGGCTAAATGTCTACTGTAGTCCCCAACGATGAGTATTTAAACACTCGCACGTGCTCACACTCTTGCAGCTCCTTCCACTTGGGACATGGTGGGAGGGTGGTGGGGCTGCCGTTCTGGCATGCCCAGCTTTCACCCAGGGCTGCTGCAGGTCTGCAGGGCTCCAGCCTCATGTTTCCCTGCCCTGTGTGCCGAACGAGAGTTTTATTTACAACTAAGCCATCTGGGCCTTGCTGTCTATATTGGAGTTAGACCTGATGAGTAAAAATTACTTGCTGAAAGTGTGTGATAGTTGCAGCTGTTGAAAGCACTCTGGCAATTTCTGATATGCACATGAGTTTGGGTGTTTTTTTTCTCTAATTGCTACATCCGCAATTTTTCCACAGAATGAAATTTTCACTACTAATACTGGCTGGATAGACAGGTGGAGCTTGCTATTTTTTCTCATGAAACCTACCTTTTCAGAAGGAAGAGATTGTGTTTCATGGTTGTACAATCTAATAGTGTGGTTGATTGAGAATAAGATTGAGGAGAACTAGACTGCTTTTCTCTTTGCCACTGACTTGTGGTTTGTCCTTAGGAAAGTCTCTTTGTCATTCCAGAAAGGTGGTTTCTCTGTTGGTAAAAATAATAGCTAAATCAGATGAGTCAGTCATCGATAAGCAGAAGTTGCTTCAGAATTTCAGTTGGAATTCTTGAATATTGTCACAAGAATGGAGTCTGTTGTACTTTCTCAGAGACTTGCAAGGATCTATTTTCTTCTCCTGATAGAATTCTCTCCATGTTGCTCAATCAATGATCATTTTAATATATTTTTCTGCCTCTCAGTTATATCTCAAATATTTGTGTCTGTCCAATTTTCATGGTCTCATATCTTGTTTCTTTCTGTATAAAATGTATATTGTCAGCTTGAGAAAACACTTCCTTTCAGCTTCTTTGTAATTACCAAAAATAGTTTTAACCTGTTAAAATATTTTGGCCGTCAACATGGTAAACCTCATTACTCCACAGCAGACCTTCCTGTGCATTGTGTTTACCTGCTGATAACATTTCTAATAAGAAGCCAAACACCAGTGAAATGAGGAAGGTGCTTGCACTGCTGGGTCCAGCGTGACTTTGCATAATAAAAACATACAAGAACAAATGATGCTCCTGTATAGCTAACACAGAGAAGAAGAAATATAATCAAATCGTTTCTACTGGCTTTTCTTCTAGGAAAATATGAAGCCAGTTTTCTGGACAGGCTTCGCTAACATTATGATCTGATACCTGGCATCAGGGATTCCCGTGCCTGTGCAAACGTCTTTTGATTTCAGTGTGATAACACCAAGAGACCACAGTGTAGAGTGCTACCCTGTTTTAGAGGACAGTATCATAGGACCTTCAGTGAGGCCTGAATGTTAGGTGCTCTGAACTAGAGTTACACATATAACAAGAGTTGAAGAGCCAAACTGAGTTACTGTAACAAAGCATGAGGCTGCAAGGAAGCTTTCCACCCAAAGGACATTTCCTAAAAATTGCTAGCAGATGGCTCTCCTATTCCACAGGCTGGGAATATGCTGACTTTTCACTCTCAGTATTACTTGTCCTCACATCACAGCACTTCTGATTTTTGATTTTTTAATGAGCTTGATCTGATAAGCTAAGTTAAACAGACTTTTAAAATAAATTTAAAATGTAAAGATTATTAGTAATTCTGTTGTTGAGATTCACAGGCATGGTTAATGTAATTTCCTTTTTCCTTTGGCACCTAAGCAAAAGCTGGCCTATATTTAATTCTTCTGGTGGTAGATAGGGAGGAGGCTAATCACAGGAGACCAGACCAGTAGTGCTATTTGAATGACATGTCCTGCAATCTGTTTTTGGATGATAAGTTAATGTTTCAGCTGTATTTTCTCCTTTTCTGTACCCTACCTCTATTCACTTGCTTTGTTCTACTTTTTCCCACCTTCATCTCACCCTTCTCAGTGATGCCAGATCCCTTGCAGTAAGTAGCCCCACTTCAGAGACCCCCGCTCACAGAACATCTGTCCAATGAAGTCTTTCTGCTTTCTGGTTCGGTTGGAGAGGGCTGTTTGTGATGGACTCGGTTCACAGATGCATGACACGTGGGAAGATTAAATGCAAGACTTCATCCATCCAGGGTCAGTGATCTTTGGGACAAGGCAAAGAGGAGACAGAAGTTGAGGAGATACTGCTGGTTTGTCATCTGCATTTCAGGTCACAGTTCTGTCTGGTCAACAGAAGTCATGCAATGCCAAAACACAGTTGATGATGTTTGTGCATGAATATTTATCCTCTGCCTTTTTATCAACTTCATTTTGCATTCTGACTATCATTACACACCTTCTTTGAACACCTATCAGACAAAACCCCTGAAGTCCTTTGTTTTGTAGTTCACCATGCAAGTAGCCATTAGAATGGTGGATCTGTGGGTGCTTTTGGGTCATTTTCTTGGGGCTTTCTTCTGAGAGACCATCTCTGTTTAGACTGGAGTCCTTCCAAACTGAAGGAAAGAGCTCTTCCAGCTGCAGGGTGGTGACCCCAGACATCATCCTGAGGAGATGAGTCCTGGAGCGGCTGTCTGGACTGTGAGGCTGCTTTAATTTGTGCTTTGAGTGATCATCTGGGGAAGGTATGGATGGCACTCAGATCCTGACCTATGTCTCACATCCTTGTCCTATTCCCTGGTACAAGCTGGTGGCCAGGCTGTCTTTTCTTCCTCCCTTTAACTCGTGTGGTTCTTTGGTATGCATCCAGACTGAATGCAGGATGAAGGAAAAGGTCTGCAGGTTCCTGGAGCGTCTGTACACATGTGGTCAAATCCCCATCTCATTAAATTAGTTTGTGGAGAGGACACCAGCTACTGATTTGTGTTTTCATCTATGCAAGGTAAATTGGAATTAAACTGTTCAACACACTGCTCAAAAAGAAGAGCTGAGTTTCTTGCTTACATTTGATTTCTAAATTAGAAAGCACATGACTACGTTTCATGGACCTGAAAGAACTGGGTCTGAGTTAATAGGATGCCTATACCATTGATTTCACTGGTGCCTTTTGTATCAGAAACCACATGTACACAGCCTCACATTGTGAAGCAAGATTAATTTAGCTTTTGGAGTATTATGTACTGTATAAGAATGTTCTGTGAATGACCTGGATTGCAAATTTTGCTTCTTAATATTTGCAGTGCAAAGCACTGGTAACACAAAATACTTAATAGTTTCAGCTGAACTTTGCAGAAATGTGAGTGACAGGCACCCAAAATAAGAAGATACATGGTGGAGAACTAAGCAATGTAAGGCCTGCTGAGTTAGATATTTAAAGCCTCAATCTAAATGATAATACAGCTGTAAAAGTGGTTGCGAAGAGTTCAGAGATGCAGTCCTTCTGAGAACAAAAAGGGATGGTCCTTCTCTTGCAAAAAGTTGATGTGTTGTTACTCTCAGCTCTAATTATGGGGAGCACAACTGAGTGGGTTACCAGGAATATTTCTCTCTTCTACTTAAAGAGGTTATTTTAGTGTTTTGAAAATGTATCCACTTTTAGAGCCCAAATTCTTGTTCCCTCTCTTTGAACTGTTATGGCAATAACTGAAGCAGAGCAAACTTCCTATGGTATAGCTACCTTTAAGAACAGGGCCACTCCAGGTAATAGAAGTAAATTAATTGTATGCAAACTCTGTTTCTGATGTGCTTCCTAACAGTACCAATTCACCTGGTCCAGGTTCCTAAAGGAACATGGAAATTAGGCTATTACCCTGAAGTGAAAGCCACTGTATATTGTCCTAGTGATCCCTTATGTGCAGTGGTACTTCAGCATTACCCACTACTTGGCATGTGCAAATGCTGAGTATATGAAGCTTGAATAGCATAGATTACAGCTTTCTATTGGACCAGAGTCAGAAAAAAACGTGGGTCTCTTCTGTTGTGGTTCCTGCTGATTACCAACCAGTATCTGTTATTTTTCTCAAGCACATAGATATGCTTCTGCAGAAGTTGTTCTTGCACCAGTAACAAAGATAGTAAACGCATTCCTCACTCACAGTAATGAGACACAGAAATATCAACTTTTCTTGAACTCAGTATTGCTGATAATAACTTTTACTTTTAGAAATTTGCATTCTTCCACGTGTCTGGATTGATTCCAGTTTGCATGTTCATGTGCTCTCCTAGACCAAACAAATTTCCTCCTCAGTGCCTTGCTGAAAATTACACCGCATTTTGCTGCCTGCCTGGTCCCTCCCCACAGAGGAGGCCAAGCAAGCACTCCCTAACGCACCACAAGTAAAGTCAGCCTGGTTAGCTTATATCCATGTTCATCACCAGGTGAAATGGATCTGACTGACTTAAGCTTGAAACAGATCAGAAGGCAATTTGTGATCCCTGTCACCAGTGGACACCATGGAGCAGCATGCTGGGTACCCAGGCAGCAGCAGCGAGCACTGAAACAGGGCTGTCACCTCCCACAAGAGTTTCTCTGCAGCCTCAGGTTTTCTTAACACTCCTATCATGAAACACTGTCTTGTACCCCTGAACTTTCATGCTTTTTCTACATAACTTCCATGTATTTTTACCTTAGTGGCCATAACTAAAGATATATTTTGACATCTTAAATGAGTCTTCTCTGTTCGGCTTGCTCTGCCTGTCTTTATTAATTAAACTTGTGTCTTCATATCAGATTCCTTGAGCTCATCTCTTTCCGTTTCAGTTCTTTGCTTTCCATTTGCCTTCATTATACCCTTCCATCCTTGAACTGCACTGAACCCTTGCTCCTTTCACGTCTTCCTGTACAATAGTCACATCTGCTACATCTCTGCCTAATTTTATCATGGCTGATGCAAAATCTTAGCTGCAGAACCAGCAGTAAGGGGACTGACTCCTCCTCTCTTTGACTCATTTATTCTCACTCTTCCATAAAATCTCAGCTGAAAATGAAGGGCATTTTCTTCTGTGACCATAATTCTACACTCCTCCTTTTCCTGCTAGTCTTCCTTCTGGGGTACATTTTAATACGTTATCATCCATGGAAACCGCACTGTGTATATCTGCAGCTTTTCAGTATGCTTGGAGTCAGGGTTCTCCAGGTGAACCATGCATTAAGATTTAATCTGAATCTAGTCAGATATTGACCTGCAATGAAAAAGCTGTATGAATGAGATAGTAGCAGACAGCCTGAAGTACTGAGTGAAAAACAACACCCCAGAAGTTTGGTGGAGGAGAGCATATGGGACATCTCTGAATGGAAAAGCTTCTTTGATTATTTAAATATTATGATCCATTTATAAAACTTTCTCTGTCTGTTGAAGGTTTGCTGAGCTTTGCCTGCTTTGGCAGTGAACACAGCACAGAGCTTGCAGGACCTGCTCACTGCTTGGTAAGCTACCACATCTTGTTACCAACTATAAGGCCTCCCTGTTTTCCTGGAGTAGAATTCCCAAAAATTGGAACAAATAAGAACTGAGCCCAAGACTTCAGCTTCCTTATGCTCCTCTCTATGCCCTTTTCAGCTGTACTTCCCGCTGTTCAGTGTTAGCAGTCTTTCGGAAACGTGTATTTTGTTTCCAAACTCGGGGTCTCCTGAAACAAATCCCTAGGCATTACGGTATTGCTGCAGCTTGCAAGCCTCATTGTGCTAGGGCCACAAACAATGGGTTGGACCTTTCCCAAAGCAGCTTTTAGTCCAGACCATGGATATGGGGGATAGACAAGGGATGCTGTTTCCACATTTATCTGAGTTGCTTTGGCTAAATGTAATGAATTATTTTAGCAAACATATCTCCCCCGTCAGTTTTTTACACGTTCCAAATTTGGATGTTGCTCTAAGTGAAAAGGAACAATTCAAATGCCTTTCTGAATGCATTTGAAATGAAATAAATTACTGTTATTTAACTGGTAAACCAGCTCTTTGGAGGGGGCAAAAGCTGCAAAAGGAAAAACAAACAAACGAGTGAGTAACTGTGGGAGGTGCTGCCAGAATCAGAAACAAGTTCAGATAGAAGGGGGAGGGAAAGGCCCTTGTCTGCCCTGGGACAATTTGTGGAGAACAGAATGTGGGAGAGTTGAAGAGGAAATAAATTCATTCTCTCTTCTTTATCTTTCTCTCTCTCTCTCTCTCTCTTTTTTTTTTTTTAATCCAGACAAACATGCTACCAGAACTAATGATGCTGATCTTAAAGAGGACCTCAACAACTTTGAGGAAGAAAACAATTTCATCTTTTTTGATCAGGTTCTTCCTCTACAGGAGTTCCTGCAGCTACAGGAGGTAAGACCCTTGGTTTCAACTGTAAAGTGTAAGAATGAATGAGATTGCCAGATACTCAGAATTTGCAGTCAGTGAGCTGAGAAAAGTGTGACTACAAGCTACCTTTCTGCTTTCCAAATCCTGGACTGGTGAGAAATCAAAACATCGATTAGGTCAGCCTGCAGGTATAGAGTATACTTCACCTCCCATGAACTGGGGATGGAAAGTGAAGGAAGGTCTGTTGTAGAGCTGCTGGTTCTCCTCTCTCCAAAGACTTCCTGCTGAGGAGAATCCTCAGTTGTCCATTTAGGGTAGTATTAGAGCTGTGCTGAACTGCTGAGGTATGCAAAGAAGCTGCAGATGGGTCTGGGAGTATAGCTCCACACTTCTCTGTTGAGCCACCCAGTTACAGCAAATGCCTGCTGTAGGTGGGTACTAAGGCTGCTGGTAACAGCTAGAGGCAGAGAAATGGGTCTGCTTTTAATAAAAAGGTACTTTACGAACAGCATTTTTCTTATTTTAATGATAAAATGGATATGAAACAGTTACACTCCAGGCCCTTATTTTTCAGTGCTATTATTTTTTTAGAACACTGAAAACAAAATAAGCAGGAGGAGAAAAAAAAAAAAGGGGGGGGAAGGAAGAAAACTCCCTTCAGACAACAATCACCTTTTGAGTTAAATTCTCATGCTTGGTCTTAACCCAGAGGGATTTGTCTTGAGTGAAGTTTGAAGAAAATCCTTTCAGCAGTTTCTGAGTTATTTAAATGTAACCATGGAGGTTTGGATTCACATGCTTTTTTGCACTTGTATAACTCAAAAATAGCTTTGCTTTAAAACTTCTAAATTAACCCTCCTTAACTTTTCAACTTGTCACCTATCCTACTGTATGGCTTATAAAATTTTAAAGGTAATAGTATAACAAACTCAAATAATGATACTGCAGATGTTCAAATGAATCTTGGGAGGAATAAATTATAGGAGTCACAGTAGGTTGTTTCTGAAGAAAGAGCAGCTGCGTGCTTTAAACCATGTGTTCTTGCTGGTCTGAAATAGGCCCAATCTTTTCTACCATTAAAAAGCATACGCATGTTCGGGTGTGGATTTTAATACTTGGTTACACACCAAGTCCTGTTCCTTTTTGTCTTCCTGACAGCAGTGCTTCAGACTTGTCAGAAGTTTTACTGTTTTATTTTTAACATGATCCTGATCAACAGGACACTTAAATGCCTCCTAAATATTTATGGACTTCAGAGTCACTCTGTGATTGTCTTACTGTTACTGTTTTATTGCCAGAAAATTGAGGTGGTACCAGAATTGACTTGGTCAGTCTTGTTTTCCCCCCTTTTTCTTTGTCCAGTCCTCCTGTTTCTTACGTTTCTTCCATTTTGTATTCTTTCCGGTGTTTCTGCCTCACTTACTAGTCCTGTCCTCACTGTCTCCTATCTGTCTTTCATACATCTGTCTCCATTTATTCTTCTCTAACAATTGCACTAAAGAGGGCCCATGCTAGAGAGAAATGCTTTTTGCCTTGGCAGCAGCCTTTTCCTTTTATCTTTTCCCTAAATGTCTGGTATGGGTCCAAGCAGCTCTCCTCGTGTTCATCATCCTTCTCCACATCCCTGGTGCCCCTGAGCTCCAGCCAGCAATTAGGTGTCTGCCACAAGAGCACCTCCCATTGAGCCATGATCAGATGAAGGTGTTGTAATGCCACACGCTCCTTTCCCCGCTCAGCCTCCCCGTGCTTGCTCAGCCTTTCTAGGAACTGGACACCCACACCAGGCCTTTCCCACAGAATAATGACAGATAGCACTGCAGCCTTTTGCACGTCTTACCTCTGTGCTCCTCTGCCCTTCTTTCTCTAATAGGCTTTCGTGGTTCAGTCTGCTGGCTGGTGCCATTAAGCTGGGAGACACAAGTCTTGTCTTCAGCTCTGCCCAGGGTGAGGTGAGCTGGAATCCCTTGCCCCCATGAATCAGCACTCTACCCAAGAGATTATCAGCTGTTGTGCAAGTAGTGTGTCCTTGCAGTCCTGAGTGTGTGTGTCCTGAGTCCTTCCTTCGAGTGGGAAAGCTTGCACTGGACTTGCCAGCTGTGTAGTGGACAAAAATGTCTGTCGGGCCCTACCCTGAGAAATGCAAAATATGGAAGTATTCACTGGAAAGGGGAAACAGAACCCAGGCTTCTTGCCCTCGGTAATGCTCTGAGAGCAATTATTCCTTACAAACTGGAACAGCTCCAAGGGAATGGATAAGGGAGAGCCCCTATTCCACTTTCAGCCTGGTCTCACTTGGCTTCTGAGAGTCAAATTGTGGGAAGGAGTAGTGAGGAAATATGCGGAGGCTGTAAAGGAGGGAAGGAAAAGGGGTTTCTGAACATACTCTGTTATCCATGTGACAGGTCCATATCCTTAGCACACCTGCTGGTACTGCCTCTGTGGCCATTCCCAACAGCAGTGACAATGAAAATGCAGTGGAGGAAAAAAAAATCTGCTAAAAGACAGGGCAGCAGACTGGGACACTGTAAGGGTGATTGCTTCTGAAGGTGAAAATACAACAAAAACAGACTGAAGAGTCTTAAAATACAAAGTCAGTGCCAAAGAAGAGGATGCCAGAATGTCTTCCAGAGCTCGTCTACAGGCAGTTGTCCCCCAACACAAGCCAGACTCTGTCAATATGTGGGAGACATCCAGGAATTTTCTCTCATACAAAATTATTAGGGACATTATATGTTTTAACTCTAATGGAAAAACTGGACCTCTAGTTCTCAGTTCCAAGGGAAAATACTAGCTATTGGAAGAGCTGTTGTACCATGGCTCTGTGTGTGTGTGTGTGTGTGTGTGTGTGTGTGTCGCTGCTCCCTTTTCTCTTAGCTATTCTATAGCTTCCTTCATTCTTCGCTTCTCTCATATTACAGAAAGAAGGTAATTTTTCCTGGCCATTTACTAAAGCTCATTAAAGACCGAAGAGAACAAACAATGCTACTCCTTAGAGACTACCATTCAAAGTCATTCTACAATTCTCTGTTCTAATACTTGAGACAAATTAATTATTCCTTAGTGAAAAGTATATAATTCCTATTCTTCATTTTTGGGGTGGGGAGTGGGGAATAATAATAGGAAGTTTATATCTGAGTCGAAAGCTGTCTGTGCTGAAGGGAAATGAGAAAAAATGCGTGTTCTGAGAAGAGTAAAAGCAATTATTCTAATAATAATTCTAGGGATATTAATGTCTTTTTAAAGTAGATTGCTTTCAAATAAACACCAAAGTTGAAGGCCTAGGAAAGGCTGGTTTATTTATTAATCATTCCAAAAGTGCATTTTTCTAAATGAACAAGTGCATGAGCAACTTCACTGGCACATATTAAATTTAGTTAAATGGCAACTTGTAAACGTCTAAAAACTTCTGTAACCAGAGACTAATTTGTTTAACGTGTTGAAAATGTTATGTGGATGTGAGGAACTATGTATTAAACTTCAAAGCAAAATGCTCCAGAGATTACACCATCTTAAAGACCGTGTATTGGAAAGGCCTTTATACATTAAACATAAAGGATTTTTAATTCTCTTCTATTTTGAATACTTGTCAATCTGCATGACTCATGCTCGGGATTGTAAACTGTCATTTAAAGTGTGATGTCCAAGTTGAGGCCTGGACCACAATTTGCGAGGGGCTAGCTTTTCTCTTTCATCTCTATTAATTAATCCTGTCTCAGTTTGCCCAGCGTACACTGCTGTTGACATCACCTTTTCCATATACTTTAAAGAGTCCCCCGAGAGATCTACTGCAGAACAAAAACTGGACAGAGAATACATTTGGAAACCATTTTATTTCTCAATTACCAACCAAAACGTATGGAAAAGATTTACACTCTATCTGATTTACACAATAATTATACTTTGAAAGCTTAGAAATAAATGGCTTGATCCATGGAATCATTAGTTACTATACCAAATGTAATTGGTGTAAACTAATGAGTTTACTGGATGGCTGACCCTTAATTACTGATTATAGTTAAATGCTAGCCAATCAAAAATGAGTTTACATAAAAGTACAGTGTAGTATTAACAAGCATTACATTTCCAAATAAGCAGCTTTATGATTAGTTGTAGCACACAACTCAAGCCTGTTCAGGGCTATGAAAAGCAGCTTTTTAATAACAGTGCACTAAGCAACCATCACTCTCGTACCTCAGTGTCTATCAGACAAACAGAAAGAAACCACATAATTAATCATCTCATGCACTAGAAATAAAGCTTCTGGGCCAGATCCATACACAGCTGTAGTTGGAGGCGCTACAAGAGGATGAGGATTTGCTTCAAAACAAGGTACCTGGCATTGGCAATTCTGTCCCTCTGTGGGAGCAATATGTAGTAAGGATGTTGCATACTGATGGATAGTGTGCAGTCAGTCCTGTGTGATGTGGAGAAGCCTATCAACAAAACTGGTTTAATAATTCCTTGAATTGAGGAGGATTCCTCGAGCAGATTCTGTATGTGATGAGAAGATACCTGCTTTCTCTACTGGCAACCCACAACATGCAGAAATTCACAACTCCTCACTATTTATTGTGTCAAATGAGGAGTCTACTTTTAAATGAACTAGTAAATTAGAAGAAAATGTTTATATTTCTCTCTGGTTGATCCTTAAGAGTTAATGTTTTTACCTAACCAGGAAAACTCAAAGTTCTTATTAGAAAAAATTGAAAGCAGATTTGTATAAAAGAGCATTATTCCAGAATTGCAACTTTAAATAGATACACCAAATACTTGGATAAAATCATAGGACTTTACAGTATTTACAGTCATATTCTTAGAGGCACTTAGGTAAGTAAGGACAATGTTTTAAAGATGTGGAAATTCTCCATCTCCTCTAACTTTCCTGTGAGTCCTGAACTTCAGATAGGAGACTGCTGCCGGAAGGCACGTACATTAGCAAATCAAGTCGGATACATTGCAGGCATGGGGATCTAGTTGGAAGAGCATGCATTCACTGGAGCTCTGTAACCCATGTGCTCTTCAGATGACCTCACGCACCTCACAGTTGCCAGGATTCATCCTGTCTGGATTACAGGTTTCTCCCATTTCTGCTTCTCTCTGTGAAGCTGCCTTCAGTGCTCACCTCCCATAAGAGCTAGGCTCAGTAGAGGACCACCCTCACCTGCTGGTCCTTTGGCACAACTGCTGTAACACTTGCTCATTTTTTTATATAAAAAAATAAGTCTTAAAATTCAGAAGATGAAGAATGAATTAGTTCTTAGAATGTCTGCATATGGGTTAAAGAGAAATTCATGCATTTACTGAATTCCTATTTTTCAGATGTCTGAGGTCAAGAAAAGGTTAAAGTTGTTCACTGCTTTCAAGCTGTGGCCTCAGAAGTTAATTCAGTGCTGTGCTGCAAGAGCTACAGAGTAAGAACTTGGAACAGTGAATTGCTGGTATGATATCAAGGTCTGTGGGCTTTAATAATACAATTAGTTTGTTTTCTAAGGAAATCCTAGCAGAGACATTATGGTCATATAAAGTCATTATACTGTTTTACAACATAACTTTAACAATGTTTTGGAATGATTGGACTCTGTGGGAAAGGATTCTATTTCTTATTGCTTATAGGATAAACTGTCATAGCTACAACTGTGCTGCTTGGAATAGGTACTCTACAGTTTGATGGAAAAGACAAAAGATATTTAGCGGCCTAAGTCAGGTAGTTGGGGCATATCTGTCCAGAGAAAGCCTGAAAGTTAAATTGCGTGGATTCCACGCCCTTCTGGCAACCAGCTCCTGTTTTGTAGGAGGTGGATACTTGGCACAATCAAAGTATTTTATTTCATTTCCACAAGAGCACATGGAGAGCCTAGGACATGTTACAAACTTTGCCCTTCATAATTCTGTCAGAAAATTCAGGGGTGAGCACTTCTAAAAGTATAAGAAAAAGAAGAGGGGGTATTTTCCAAAACTCTTGAGATCCTGTGAACTCAAAGACAGAAGAAACATTGAACTAGTCAATTCTGCTGCTGATTCTGCTTTGCTAATGCTGAGGCAACACTCTGCTGCAGGAGAAGGGAAACAAAAGAATCATGAATTTGGGATAAGGGGAGCATGCTACACACAGGTTTCCCTGTGCCATCCCCGTGGTGCAAAGGGGCTTCTGGATGTGCTGAGGGATGGGCCCTGTAGGGCCTCATTTTCTTCCTCCTCTGTAAACTATGTCTAACTGCTTCAGTGAGAGAAAGCATCAAGCCCCATCTTGTTCATAGAAATACAACATATTTTAAAGCTGTAGTTAATGGATAAGCTGCTTTCTGATTGGGTGAGCCGCACAATAAATCTCTCTGCGAGCCAAGTGCAGCGCAGCTTGTTCAGGAACAGTGAAATGAGCCACTGTCACTTTGCTGCATTCTCATACATCAGGCAAAACGCTTCCATCTTCATCAGTCTTTTAGTAAAGCAGAAATAAAACAATCGTAACAGAATGGTGTCACTGGATCTGTGGCACCTGCTTTAAAAATAAATCTCTGAGCTTTGTCTTCGCTATTACTTTCAATAAATGTCCTAGCATTGCAACAGCATTTATCTAGCAGCAGGAAACCATTATCCTATGACAACAATCTATTCCATTAACATTAGCTCTTAATTGTAAGATTGTTTATAAGACAGCAAAAGCTACTGAATTATAGTAGAATGATAAAAAGAGTTATGGTTGTGGAGTATAGCAGTCACTCCAGTTCTGAAAAACAACTTTAGAAAAGTAGGGAGCTGTATTTTTATATGAAAAATAATGTAATATTTGAATGCAAGAAAATATTTTTAAATAACGAATTACATCAGCAAAATAACTATTACAAATAGTTAATGTTAAAAATCATTACTGAGAAGCTCTTGCTTTGATAAACGGTGTAACAAAAGAGCTGAATAGAAAGCTTAGAAACTTGCACAACTCTTCATAAGTTCATAAGTTCATAAGGTTGGAAAGGACCTATAAGATCATCTAGTCCAACCATCCTCCTATCACTATCCCTACCCAACTACTAAAAATATAAATTTTTTTAAAATATTTCTTCCTGAAAGGCTGCACTGAGTCAAACAGAGAAATCATAGTAAGAGAAGCACATTTGTCTGGCAGAACCAACAGAAGGAATGTTGCAAAACTGAGATATGAAGAACCTAACTGCAGAGTAGAAGAACTGGCATTCTGATTGTCATTATTGTTTCATGTCCAGTTAAGTGAACTTCGTGTGACAGTTGTGTTATAACTACTGCCATCTATGTAAATTTCAAATCAAATGCAACACAGGCAATTCTGCCAGACAGAACTCACCAGATTGCTTTTCCTCTTTATTTTTGTAACCTTCCATTTTCTCATACTGTGCTGCTGTCCCTTAAATTAAAAAGACAACTTCAACAGGAGATCCCTTTAATGTGAGCTTTTCAGATCTCATTCTATACCTTATTTTCTCTCAGCTCTTTGAAACAATAGCTAATGTAAACATTTCTATCAGAAACAGTTACCATAAACGTCCAGATATATGAGCAGAAACTGCTCCTTCCCATCGATCACATACACCAAAATCCTTGGGAACTCTTAAATTGTGGACTTCCCCTGAAGACACACAGAGCAAATGGCTCAAGTGAACACTCCTCCATTCCTTCGCCAGAGCCCAAGTCAGTTGTGACAAGCATCCCCTCTGTGGGTAGGTGTAAAATACACAGCAAAGATATTGGCTGTGGATCCCTCCTGTAAATGACAGCCTCATTCAGAGGTTATCACAAGGATACCAGTGGTACTGCTCTGTGGCAGTGTGTTATAGTAATAACTCGCTTCCTGGATGCACTCCTAACAGGCAGATATTCTAATGACACAGGATATGCTACTGGACATGTGTTTAAAAAGTCTTTCAGTGCAATTATTAAGGTATTATGTGCAGATAATGCCACCAAAAACATTAGGCATGCTGTTTATTCAATTGGGCATGAAACTACTTCCTTCTGAATATTTTAAACGTACTTGGCTAATTAATTAAACAATTGATAAGGGCTAGAGTTAAGTTTCTATGTTTCACTGAGCATTGTTTTAACTACATTCCACATAGTACTGGCTTTGGAAACCACACCAAAGTGCAGCTACAATGTTCAAAAAAATGTTCCTTTGAGATTTTCAAATGAAATCTTAAAAACTGCTACAAGAAAGGAAGAAGTCAGCTCTGAGTGGAAAGCATTTCATATGTTTTGATGATTTCTTATCTCAGACAGAAGAGAAGTTGATTTTCTCTGCTGAAACGAGTTCTGACTGAAAAGATGTGGTTTTAACAAACAAGATGTTTTTTAACAAAAACATATTGTTCTAAAACACGATGCATGCTCAGAAGCATTTGTGTGTACCTCTCTGCTTTTGGTTCCAGCATTTTGCTCCATGGAACTAGCTGGTTTCATGTCTAAATTCTTATCCAATTGGTCTTTTTTTGTTGTTGTTTTGTAAGTTAACAGTAGTTCAGTGGCTGCTTTTACCTATGATTTAGGTTTTCAAACAGCACCAAACTGCTGTCCCATCCCATAATCTGGCCATTTATTATGGGGAATAGAGAGCAGAGGCAACATGTTAGTGCAAGCACTATAAAAATATCTGTGAAGAAAACATTTTTTCACTCTAAAGGATAAGTTCCATCAGAATTTGTATTCTTAAGTATTTGCCAAAGTCCTGGTTTTTCTTGTGGAAGATGGCAATACCTGAATCACAAGTATATTCACATTTATATTTGTGACAATTTATCATTTTACGCATTTGTAATCATGAAAATCAATTGCCAGTTTCCATTTAAAACAATCAAAATAATTACAGTGAGTTACTTAAAAAATGCCTCGTTAGACTACAGAATTTAAAGTCCTCTTTCAAGATCAAGGTTGTTTTATATAGTGAACTTACTATTACATGTTATGTTGCAGCGACACGTGAAGACTTTTGATTTAGAACATCAATTCCATGTAAGTTCAAACTGATGTCTTTGACTTTACTTACAGAACTCAATTTTAGGACATTGTGCTGCGTGGCAATATATCAGTTCTTCCAATAGGGATGTGCTCAGGACAAATTAGTGAACGTAATTTTAGCTGTATGAGGTCATTACAAATATAGTCTTAGCTCTTCCTAGAGTGGACTTCATTGTTAATATAAATATATATCTATAGTTACTGACATTTATATTATTTGGCTCCTGTCCTAAGTTATGGATTCAGAGATGATAAAAGCCCTTACCTAAGTGAGTCATGCTTACTAATTACTTCCATGGTACTGGGTTCCTGTAAATAAAGTTACTCATGTATTTATAAGCTGGTCAAAATTTATACATATGTTTCTAAGAGTGAGTTATCTTTCTCTCTGGTGCAAAGAGCACAGTCTGCTGTTTGGAAAAGCATGCTGAGAGTTAGGCCATCCAGGGTGCTTCCTAGCTTCTGTGAGGGTCATGGTCTCCCCTATCATTGCATATCCCACTAAAATACTTCTGGTCACGCTTTTAAATTGGTTAAGACCCTTCTGCATTACTTCAAGATAGGAAATGGCTGTTGATTTTTCCTCACTGTTTGCAAAGAGGCTGGGGTAAGAGGGTTGAAGTCTAATTGTTTGTTCAAAAGATGTAGCATGCAAGACACAAAGCCTAGCAGTGTGACATGGAAGATCTCAAGACAAAGTGGCAGCCTCAACATTTCTCTCTAATGAGAACAGGAAAGACAATTGAGATCCCATAGGGATGCGGTATATTTAGGAGAGAGGCAGAGCTCCTTTCATGAATGGAGAGAGAACCTTGGTGAATGCTGGGCTACCTGCTATTGCGGTGCGACTAGGTGTGTGAAGGATCTGGATCACAGCCTCTAATGTGTTCCAGACATTTAGACTGCAACTATTCCTACAGCAATTTTATGCCTTCCTTTCCCTGACTCCAACAGTATGCAATATAAGCAGCCAGATTTTCTTCTGCATTGTGTTTTTTATCCATTCAGCCAAAATTAACAGTCTTCAAGGATAATGTATGCCAAGTGAATTTAAATCTTGCGGACTCAAATCGACCTAAAGTTGATGGATACATTCATGCCTACTGCTGAAATCTACCAATTACACAGAACTATGCTAACTTACCATAGAAACATCTCATCTAATAGCACAGATGATGTTGAACTAACTAATTACATTATGGCACATAGACAATGAAAAACATAACGAAGATGACAGCACAGCAACAACAGATGCTGCACAAAAGAAAAATTAGAAAAATATTGCTCTGCAAAATGCTGTCTGTTAAGGTTTCTTCTGTTAAAATTAATCACAAAAATTAGTGAAGATTAGATTTCAGCAGAAGATATGAGCATTGTAATGCTATTTGGAAAACGTCATTAAGCCATTTAAAGTCCTACTCCTTCAGAAGGTAATTCCCATTTTTTCTATCACTGTCGGTTTTAAGATGAGTAAACAGTTTAGTGCCGATGGCAGAGTTTCTTGGGAGAATATCTTTCCCAGTGAGGAGAGGTCCCGATGGCTCTTCCAGAGCTGCATTTGGTAGCTTCCAGCCATTAGAGCTTAGATAATTAGACAACTCAGATTTTATTTTAGCTTGGCATTTGCTCTGTTCTGTGCTCTTGGCTGTCAGTGACAGTTGATTATCTGTGCGTGCCTTGTTACTTTATATATTTTTAAACTGTAACAGATCCTAAATACCAAATCTGAAACTGCTGAGTATGTTTAAATGTAATATATACATGGGGATTACATCCAGATGATATACTTCATAGACCTGTGATAAAAAAATGCATCACCCCTAGCCACCACTGCCCCTAACCCCTTCCCCCCACCCCTCGTTTGCTTTCCACGAACTCCCAGCTACTTCAGCACTGATCCTGAATGCAGTCTGGTTGGTGGAGACAGATAGAAATAGTTTTTTTTCCCTAAATCGTGTCTCTGATGCAGTACCTCACTGTCTCTATAAGAAAGCAAAACATATATTTGATATCCCGTTTCTCGCAATGTCTTTTATTTTTTAGCCGTGGTTTTTTTTTTTTGTTTTTTTTTTTTTCCTTTCTCGAGACGTTGAGCGGTTCCCGAGCGGCCCACAGGTGGCGGTGTGGTTCAAGCACACCTGGGCTGCGATTGCAGAGCCGGGCGGCCGGCCTGCCGGGAAAGGCGCTCCGCTGCTGCCGCGTGCCCGCGGGGAGATCCTGCCGGCTAAAGTTCCACGCGGCGGTGCCCGCGTGCCCCAACCTCCGGCGGGACCGGAGATGCCCTGCTGACCCTCCAGCAGCGGCCGCACGGGAAGGTGCCGACGCGTTACCCTGCGGGCACCGAGCGCTGCGGCCCCGCGGGAGCCCGCTGTGTCAAGTTGGGCTCTTTCAGAGCGGGCGCCCGCACGACGGTGGCGGGCGGGAGCCGCTGCTGTGCGGGCGCAGCGTGCCGGGACCGCGCCTCGTGCTTAAGGGCGCTGTGGACGTTTTGAAGGTGCTTTTCACCTGGGAACGCTCGCACGTGCGTTGCACGCCGCGCTTAGGCCTCAGAAACGTGCTCCTGGTGCGCGGCTCGTTCCACTTGTAAGCGTCCCCGCTGAGCGTCACTTCTGATTCGCCGCCATTCCTGGGCTTCCCCCTCGGGCACGCAGCCGTCCCCTCTCAATGGTCCGCCCGCGCCCGAGAGCCGCCCGGCTGCGGCTCCGTGACCCCCGCAGGGCTCGGCTGGCGGCGGGCCGCGCCCCGGCGCCCGTTTGCGGCCGCCGCTTTAAAGGGGGGGTGCGCCCGGCGGAGACCCACGCGAGGCTCCGCGCCCACGGGGCGCCACGAGGGCCGGTGCCGCAGCGCTCCGCCGCGTGCCGCCGCCTCTGCGGGCGCGAGCCGCCAACTTTCCCAACTGGTGGCCCCGAGCGGAGCGGGGCGGGGCGGGGCGCGATGCCCCCACAGCCGCGGGTGCCGCTGCTCAGCGCCGGGCGGGGGCAGCGAGCGCTGCTTCCCACCTGACTCCCTCCTTCCCCTCCATTCCCCTCCTCCTCTCTGCCCCCTCCTCCTCCTCCCTCGCGCTCTCTTTTTTTTTTTTTTTTTTTCCTCCTCTTTCACTCATTCCTTTGTCTTCCCCGGGATTGGCAGGTTTTATTATTCCGCCTGAACAAGCCGGGGGCGGATTGGCTGCGGCGGGCGGGCGGCGGGGCCGGGCCGGAGTGTAGTTGGGATTCTGCTCTGTCAGTAACACATGTGTGAGTGAGGGGCAGCGGCCGCGCAGCACGCGGGCCCGCTCGCGCCGCGCAGGGACACGCGCGCCCCCGGGCCCGCTCCGCTCCGCTCTGCTCTCTTCTCCCCGCTCCGCGGCGCCGCCTCCGCTCTCCGGTCCTCCGCTCGCGGCGCTCGGCGGGCCGCGGCCGCTCGGCTCCGCGCCGCGGGAGCTCGGCCGCCGCCGGAGCCCGGCGGAGGGGCGGAGGTGGGGGCGGGGGTAGCGGCGCGAAGTGCGGCCGCGGCGCCAAACTTGCGGCGGCGGCCCCTGCGCGTGCGGCTCCGCGGGGCCGGAGGGCGGCGGGCGCCTCTCAGCGCCGTCTCCGCGTCGCTCCGGCCCGGGCCGGGGGCTGCCGAAGGGCGCCGCGCTCGGTTCGCGGCGAGGAAACCTCCGCGGTGCCCCCGAGCGGCGCCGCCCGGCCCCGCACACCGCCGACGGGAAGCAGCAGGTAAGCGGTCCCGCGGGGCCCGGCGGGCGGGGAGGGCTGTGCGCTGCGGCGCGGTGCGGTGGTGGGGACGAGGACCGGGACCCGGACCCGGGCCCGGCGTCGCCGCCGTCCCCGAGTACGAAGCGCGGCCGCCGCCTCCGCCGCCCCGCGCCCGCGGTGGGGATGTGGCCGGGAGGGCTCGGGCTGCTCGGGCCCCGCGTCCCCGCGGTAAACGCCGCTCCGCAACAGTGGCAGGAGAGATCAAAGTGCGCCGCTGCCTCTCCCCGGCAGCCCCCCCCTTCCTGCCCCCCGCGCGGCCTTTTGTTTCGATCCGGGAGAGATGCGGTGAATCACCTAATTAAAACCGAGACGTGAATTAAGCATCCATTTTCGTCCTACAAATTGCCGGCTCTCCGCGCGTCCCTCCCTCGGTCCGCATTAGAAAAGCGCCGGGGGGGCCGCCCCGCTTCCCCGCCCGCAGCCCGGGACCGAGCTCCGGCCGCGTAATTACCGGAGTGCGCCTATTTAAGTTAAAAGCTTTTCCCCCCCGACTCCAGATGAAACTTGATGAGGGCCCGTCCTTAGTTATCAGGGGAGTCACTTTCTGGTCAGTCCTCTTGATTCATCTTTTTAGATTTAATCAGCATTAGGGTATTGCTTGTCCTTAAGAGCTTTAGCTTAATGGGGTTACTGGATGCTGTTCTCAGCGCGGCGTTTCCCGTTTGATAGATATTCGCCTCCGACAGAGCCGGGCTGGGGCGGCGGCACCGAGGCCGCTTCATTCTTTTAAGAAACGCGAAGTGATTTAAGGCGCGGGGAGACGGCGCGAGGGCTCGGAGCAGGAAATGCAGATTCATTTGGGCCGTAGCTGGAAACTGTAACAAAAGGCGATTCCTGAGCAAATGCATCAGAAATCAATTTACATAAAGGTATACGACGCGTTCGGATAAATGCGATGCTAATGGCTTTTAGAGTGGTTTTCTTTTCAAAGTCTCGGGGTTTTGTTACAGCTTAATTGGTGCAGTTCTCCGCTTTATTGTGCGGTCGCCGGACGCTCCTCCGGGGCCGGGCCGGGGGCAGAGGGGGTGCGGGCACTGCCCCGGGGCCGCTGCGGGGACAAAGGCTGCGGGCGGGCGGCTCGGCGTGCTCGGGGCGGGCAGCGCCGGCAGCTTGTTGGGCTCCGCGCCGCAGGCAGCGAGCTAATCGCTTTAGAGTAAGCTTTATGAATTGATTCCTGTGCCATCTCCCGGTCGTCCTTCTCGCGCAAAGCGGTGGTTAGAAAGCGGGGAATGCCCTTCGGTGGCGGTCCTGCAGGCAGCCCAGCCCGGGGCTGCGCCGCGCTGCTCTATCTGCGCTCGGGAAACTTTTTTTTTTGTTGGTTGTTTTTACTCTGAGCATCAAAGCCTTAGTGTTAAACTGCTGATCGAGGGCAGGTTAGGGAGACAGAAGTTGGGTACGCTCGGGTAGGAAGTTAGCAGGCGGCCCAAAGTTCATCGATCCGTTCTTGGGGCAGCGTGCTCGGCCCGGAGCCCTTTCTCGGGGTGCTTTGCTGTCTCCCAATCGAAAAAGCCCCCAACCCCCGCCTGCCAGGCCCGGGGACTCTGTGCACTGACAAACCTGTTCCGCAACTTCCCCCCCCCCCCCCCCCCCCCCCGCGCACACACACACACACACGCACTCCTCGCACACTTTTCCCCACGAGCCAGGCGCAGCCGGGACCGCTCCTCGCTCGGAGTGCCGCAGCAGCTGGGGCCGTGCTGTGGGCACTGCCCGGCCCGAGCCCGCCCTGACCCGCGCCGCTCTCCCGCAGGCCATGGTGAACCCCGGCGGCAGCGCGCAACCGCCCCCGGTGTCGGCGGGCTCCCTCTCGTGGAAGAGGTGCGCCGGCTGCGGGGGGAAGATCGCCGACCGCTTCCTGCTCTACGCCATGGACAGCTACTGGCACAGCCGCTGCCTCAAGTGCTCCTGCTGCCAGGCCCAGCTGGGGGACATCGGCACGTCCTGCTACACCAAGAGCGGCATGATCCTCTGCAGAAACGACTACATCAGGTGAGCCGCCCGCAGCCCTCACCCGGCTGCGCTCCCGGCTGCGGGCGCGGGAAGGGCCGGGGGCGGAACGAGGCTGGGACTCGGGTGGCTCGTCAGCACCGAGCGGGGCTCGACTAAAAATAAACAGCAATCAGAGAGCTAAATTAATCTGCTTTGTTGTAGTGCTGAAGGAGAAGTGTGCATATCTGAACGGTAAATGTTAAAATCGTAGGGCTTAAAATAAGGCGGCGGCGGAGGTGCTCGGTAATGAAACGCCTGCCTCTAGTATCTGATTAATTATGATATTTACATAAGCACCTTTAAACTCCTCTGAGTGGAAACAGAATGAGTCACTCTCCCTTCTCCTGGCGAAGGAGCCGGCCGTGCTCCGGGCTGCGCACACAGCCTCTGCGGAGCAGCTCCCAACTTCCAGCGCAGAATAGACAGGGACGGGAGGGGATGGGAGGGCTGCGCTGCCCATCCCTGCTCCTCACCGCTTTCTTTTCCAGAGCTGTTCGCTTTAAACGCTGCGGAGTTGGGAAGGGGGAACTAAGCCTTGCTAATCCCGCATCTGTTGGGGTACGGGGAGGTTGGCCCTTCCGACGGGTTTCCAATATAATTAATAGAAGGAATTCATGAGGTCAGGTGCCTGTACGATCTTTTCAGGTGAACTCAAGCTACTTAAACTCATTAATTTAAAAGGAGGCATTTTGAAGGATTACACATTTAATTTGAGTAAATGGCTCGATAGACTGATGCACATGAATGCTTTAAGGAGGTGTTCTATTTCAACATTCAGTAATTAAAAAAAACAACAAAAAAAGCCCCATACCATCCCGGCGTAGCACGAACGCTTGGCTAAAACAAATCGTGTTTTGTTTAAGGGCTTCTGGCTTCTCATTTACAGTAAATGTCAGGAGTTAACTCGGGTTTTTCTTTTCCCTAACGGCTGAAAAGTTCCACTTTTTTTTTTTCTTCCTTTACACATATGTGCCCGGACAGAAAACCCTGCGAGTTTGTTTGTGCTGTAGAACCTGACTGCTGTTGGAGGCTGAGCGTGTCTGTGGAGGCACCTCGGGGCAGGATGGGGCTACCCCAGGGCCGTGCTGTCAGCGTTCCGTGCCTGTCCCCATCCCGCTGCCCGGCCTCGCCGTCCTGCCCGCGGGCAGAGCCGTAGTGCTGTAGGGGTACTCAGCTACTGTAGCGGTATCTCGAGAGGGGAACGCTATGGGATCGGCACATGGAGGTGCTCGGTGGTGATCTTTTTGGTCGTCATCCTAAGCGGCAAGCTGAAGCCCGGCAGAGCGGTAATTAAATAGAGCAGAACGGTGCTGGGAAGGAGCCTCGTTTGAAGTGGAGGAATTGACACTGCTGTTGGGCTGCGAAGTGGTACAGATCCATCACTCAGCTGCACCATCAAACAAACCTGTGTCTGATTACTCCTAATTAAAGGGAGAAGATGTGTCCACCGTGTCCCAGAGGCAAGTTCAGGCACGCTTATCGCAACCCCCTGGTTTTGCGTAGCCAAAAATTAATACCCGTTTATTTTAATGTAGGCGGTTATAAATAGGACTCTTTATCAGATGAGGGATTTGAATTGATCTCCTTGTTGCATCGCCTGCCTTCCCTTAGATCCGTGCCATCTGACTGCAAACACGTCTCAGCAGGCGCTTGTTGGAACTTGACCCGGCCCTCCCCCCCCCCTCGGGGTGCGGCCCCGGGCCGGGGCACGGCGCTGCTCGCGGGGCCGGTGCCGGTTCCGCCCGCCGCGTCCCCCGCTCCCCGTGCCGGGTGGGAGCGGTGCCGGCTCCCGGGGCCGGCCCTGAGCGCGGCTCTGCCCTCCCCGCCCCGCGGAGGGCCCCGGGCGCTGGGGAAGGAGCGGGGCGGCCCTCCCGGCCCGAGATGGCAGATAGAGCGGCGGCGTGGCAGCCGGTCCTCACAATTAAAAGCTTTAATTAGTGTCTCCTCCATTTTCTCTTAGTTCTGATAGGTTTTATCT
The DNA here is from genome assembly GCF_038088225.1 of Cyrtonyx montezumae. Lineage (NCBI taxonomy): Eukaryota > Metazoa > Chordata > Aves > Galliformes > Odontophoridae > Cyrtonyx > Cyrtonyx montezumae. The sequence continues at coordinate 13,881,398 of NW_027071825.1, forward strand.
AATGAGATCTGGTCCCTGGCTTAGATGTGCTCGGAATGACGTGTCCGAAATGAATGAGAGCCGCGTCGCAAACAAAACATTTAATTAACGAAATTGGCCTCTAAGAGAGAGCAGGGAGTGGTGGGGAAGGCGAAGGAGGGGGAGGGGGGGGCCGCCCGGCTGCGTCTTAAAGGGGCAGCGCCCGCGGCCCGGCCCGGCCCCTCCCCGCCCTCCCGGAGCGCGCGGTGGGTGCGGCGCAGCCGACCCCTGCCCGGCCGGGGGGAAGGGGGGCCGAGCCGGGCCAAGGAGGGGGCTGCCAGGCAGCGAGCTCATCTCACTGGTAATCAGCGGCAAGCTGCTATATTCGGGGAATGCTGTCCCTTTAATTGAACAGGCTAGGTAATTAAATGGCACTTTTCCAATAGGACGTGCTAGGTAAATCTAATAGTTTGTTATTTAATATCACTTTGAAGTCTGCCCACTCAAGCACAATGACAGCGCAGGAGCATGTGAACTATTAGCTAGGAAAAAAAAAACCTCAGGATCTCAAAAATTAATTAAATCGCATGCAATTTAGGGGGAACGTTTATCTTGATTTGTCATAACAGAATTAATTCAAGGCCTCCAATTCACTTGGGGGCAGATCTGTTACTCTGAATTAACCAAGCGTAATTTGGCTGGTTTTTTTTTTTCTTTCCCCTTCTCTAATGCAGCACTTGCCATTATGCACAGCCCCCCTTCTAAGTATCAATAGCTTCTGGTGCTTTTAAGGTGCGTGGTCTCCAGTTATTCTGAAGTACCTTTAATGGACTTGGCTCCAGGCTGGTTTCTGTGTTGCCTTTCTTTGTTATATTTAATATCGCTGTTGCAGAATTTAGATTAAATGCAGGGAATGTACAGAAACACCAATTGCTTCTGGATTGGCGGGTCTGGGAGTGCATTTCCCTCTGGTAGGGCACGGGTGTAAGCGGGTTCTGGAGCTGCTGAATCTGTTTCCCTCCACGATTTTGGAACCAACTAGAACCTCGTTTTGTTAATGTAAGGTGCGTGAGACGTGCTTCTACTGATAGTGAATTTTGAGCAGCAGGAGGTGAAAGGTTGGGCTGGAAAGGTTTCTTGCTGCTTTCATTCCCATCTTGTGGAAGTTCTGAAAAAAATGAGGAGTGTGAGTGTTTGGATGCAGGGAGTGCAAGGCTGGAACTACACCGCAGTCAATTTAAGGTGGCTCAGTGAAAGGCTGCTAAGTGTAGAAGAGCTGCCTTGTCCATATAGGGAAGCTCTTGATGTTTGTGATTGATTGCATTGCCCAAATGTTGAAATATTAATGACCTTCTTGGACTGAGGACCCAAAGAGGAAACTGAAACCAATTCTGTCATCACAATTAAAGAGTCCCCTGGCTTTAATTAGCCTGACCTGGGGTATCTCTACCCATTGCTGCAGTTAAAGAGAAAAGAGCCCATTAAAGTCCAGTCTGAGACCGATAGCTACTTAATTGAGCACCTAAAGCCTGCAGCCTTTTAAATCAAATACTGTCCTGGACGGTCCCCCCGGTTAGATAATTAGCTCTCCAGCCGCTCAGAAGCCACGTGAAACAACTTTCTCAGTAAAGAATAGTTACTGAGGTGGACTTCCTTTACTGGTAAGAAGGAATAATATATATATTTTTTAAAGATTAAACCCTTTTTCCTGTTAGTGATATGAGAAAACAAAAGCATCCGTAACAGTGGAGAAGTGAAAATAAGCTTTGTTGTCCTAGTTAATAACAGAGCACTGGAAGGAGTTCTCACTGCGAACAATGTTCAGGAACGTCGGCGGAAGGTTCGATGCAGCAGCTTCCCAAAGTGGAATTATTCTGGAAACATGCGTAGGGAAAACCTGGGAAAAGCCTTGGAATTAGTTTGTCTCTGTGTATTAAAATGCACAGACGTTCAAGGTGTACAACGCTGCTAGTCAGAGCGTTGTATAACAAGTGAATGCTTAATGAAGACAAGTAGTGCAGTGAGCTCAGCGTTCCGGGCCGTGTGTTGAGGCGGGCGGTGTGGTTGCACGGGGGCTGTGTGCCCACTGACACTGCTGGTGTTCTGGGACAAGCGGTGCTGGCCGCTCACCTGTAGGGCTCTGCCTTTCAGCCCACCCTGCCCGAAACGCCCTTGTTGTCACCCAGTGCCCTAGATTTTGGGATCTTTGTCCTAGAAATGTGGCGGCGTCTTGCAGCCTCCTCACACCGCTTCCCTGCGCCTTTTCTGTGTGCCAACTTCACTGCTGGTAACAATAGAGGAAGAAAAACGCGTATCGCAAAGCTCGGGAAGTAAGCTGAGTGCGTCGTGCGACTGCTCGGAGCTGCTCCTGGTTCAGGAGATGCCCTAGTAATGGACCCTTCGCTTCTAGGCAGTGCAGCCCTTTGGGCTGGAGGTCCTGACAATGTATTAGTTCAGTTTTCCCTTTGTAACCGCTGTGATTCTGCAAGAACGTGTCAATGTGTCGTGGATCTCAGACTAATTAGTTTTGAAATGGAGTTTTGATTGAACTCTTCAAATCGATGCTGCTGCAAAATTTGTTTCTCAGCTTCCTATTAAAAGCCATCTTAAGGGGCAGTTTTACTACTCTCTCTGTCGTTCAGTCGATACATTTAATAACAACTTACAGGCTATTTTCAATAAAGTGGCGACAGCAAATTAGTAGTTTGAACATGACAAGCCTCCTCTGCAAGCTCAGATTCTGAAAATTCAGAGCAATTATTTTTATACAGAGGCACGCTGCAATCATTCAGATTACGGGTGTTCTGTTGTAATGCGTCTCCGAGGTTGACACAAACAAAATTTTATGACTTTATTTGGACAGGAAGGAGATGCAAATATTAATATTTATTATGACACCAATTCGCTAATTTGTAAATCCTATTACCGTGTTGTACATGGTGCAGAAAAGCGGGTCTGTGACCCTGCCATCCAGTTTGGTTTCCTTTTTCACTGTGAAATGACTGTGGTACTCTTTCCAAATATTTGTGTATGTTAGAGAGACGCACGGAAAGCAAATAAAGCTTTTCTAATTCCAGCTAATGCAGTCAGGAAAAGTAGAACTCAATAATCATTATTGTATTATATTTTGAATCGATGTGTTGTGCCTTTAAATGGATTTGAAGAATTATGTATATATTTTTCTTCACCACTCTTCTGCCTGCTCCCCCCTCCCCCCGCTGCCTGTGCCCCCCCAACCCAATGGCAGATGTTGTGGTCTCATTTGATTGCATAGGAAAACTGCAGTGATACAGCAAACACCCAGAGAGATATGATGACAAATGGGTCCAGATCCCGGTAAATTACTTTCTGCTCAAATCGAAATTTCATTCAGTTTGTTGCTAGCAGAGATGAAGTAATCTAAATTGTGGACTCAGGAGCAGATAGAGGGAAGTTGGAGCAAGCATTTCATTATCAAGAGAGAGAGAAGGTTAGGATGAAAGAGATGAGCAGAGGCAAATCTAAAGTGTTGACACCATGATTGAAAAGGTTAACCCATACACATTATATATCAACCTGGATAGCAGAGAGTTTCTAATGGAAACTCTGCACTGATGGAGGTTTACTGGAGTTTCAATACACTGAGCATGATGTCTTCTTAGATATACAATCAAATCCTCTTAACCCTTTTGATGACTCATATCTCAAGATATGATTAAAGTACAAAAGAGTTCTTCATATAATTTCAAGGACACAATGCATTTAAACTCCAGTCATGAATTGTATCTTTTTTTTTATGATGAACCCAGTAATCTGATAAAATGTGTGTAGTACAGAATTGTTTGTGTTTCTAGAGGTGTAAGTCAATATTTCTGATTAAATCCCGTGTAACCACATCCAAGGTAGGGTGACGCTAGCAGCTGTTAGACAAAAATACACTTTTTCATATTACGTGGTGTGAGTGAGTTGGAAGGCAGGGGTCAGAAGTCTAAAACAGTCGTGTAATAAACCATTGCAGCGATGCGCAAAAATGCTTAGAGCCTCTTGTGTGTTAAATTATTCATGATCATCACCTCTGTTTCAGGTTATTTGGAAATAGTGGTGCTTGCAGTGCCTGCGGACAGTCCATTCCTGCTAGTGAGCTGGTCATGAGGGCACAGGGCAATGTCTATCATCTGAAGGTGAGGGGCTTTCTATATGTTGTTTTATTAGCTGATTAGAGCTGCTGTGTTTCTGTAGTGTAAAATCTGCATCTGCCCGTGAATGAAGCGCAGAGCAATAGCTGGGGACACGAGTGTGTGCTATGAAGCTGCCCTGAGCGTGCAGCTTCGCTCCCTCATAATCGGTAAAACTGTACTTGAGTTATGAACCGCGTGGTCCCAGCAGGTAAGGCTAATGCCATGTTCGGAGATGCTGGAAACCAAGCAGCTTCATATCTCATCTGTGCTCACAGTCTCAGATGTGTAATTTTCAAACCTGCAGCATACTTAATTTGCGCTGTAGTTTCACTTGCTGTCTCTTTCCTTTCTCAGTGTTTTACATGCTCTACCTGCCGGAATCGCCTGGTCCCGGGAGATCGGTTTCACTACATCAATGGCAGTTTATTTTGTGAACATGATAGACCTACAGCTCTCATCAATGGCCATTTGAATTCACTTCAGAGTAACCCACTACTGCCAGACCAGAAGGTGAATACTCCACAATTACTAATAAGCTTTATTAGAGCTAAATGAAGATCAATTTCTTTTCAGTTTAATAGTGGACGTTTCCCACCCCTGCAACGAGACCTTTAAGTAACCAAACTTAAGTACCGTAGGTGTGGGGGATGGGGAAGAAATGCTAACCTCTAAGTATGACATATAGAGTGAGTCAGTTTATTTTGGTTTGGGCATGTGCATCTGTACAGCTGTTGAACTCTTCATATACTAAGTGGAACAGAGAGCAGACGTTAACATAAACTTAACAAAGAGGAGCATTTCATTTTACAGTCTTGAAATTAAGGGCTACAAGAGAGCAGGTTTCTGTGGGAGGAAAATTACATCCTTTAATATGGAAATAAACGTTTTGTGAAGAGAAGATTCCTGAGCTAAAGCAGTGTAAGGTTTCAGTTGAGGAGGCATGCTGGGGTACTCTTTCAGAAGTATTTCCTCATCTGTTTTCTGTGTCATAACTCAGATTTAAAAACCAAAGCGCTATTTTCTTATCGCTCCGTAACAATAACTGCTCAGGTGGAGATCGTGCATCTCTGTGGCTGATAGCTCTGGGTTTCCAGCAAATGAGTAAATAATGACTGCACAGATCAAATGGAGAAGAGGAAGAAAAAAAAAATTCTGATCAACAGTTGTCCTGTAACTCTGAAACGAGATAGTTTTAGATCTATTTTAATCTCCTTAATAAGTCCTAAAGCTATGCAAGTGAGTGCATTTTGATAACTGCTGTGCCTAATTTGTAACAATTACTGTCAACCTTGAGTTAAGAGACTGTTCATTCCACCCTGGTCCAGAAAAGAGTGAATGTATGACTCTTGCACATAATTTTATTCACATCATATTTCATACTGATTATGTATTGATGACATTGATTCATTTACTCTTTACAGCGCCACTTGCATGGGTATTAAATCTTATTGACCACAGATGAATTTTAATTTCAGATTGGTGATAGATTTTTCCATCAGCTCTGATAGTATATTTGACTTTTTCATCATTAACCCAGGCAATCACACAGCACTGAGTTATTGCAATGAAACAAAAAGTGCACACTTCAGTTGGTAATTCTTTATAGATTTACAATAGGAACTTCATTAATGTCTGTAAGGATCACAAAAAATAACATTTATCTGCAAATAGGAATTCTGAAGATGAAAAAATCTGGGACGAGTGCTGGGCTTACCTGTCCTGTAATGTGCAGGATAATTGGTAGTGCTTTCACATAGTGGAGGAATACACAAGAAAGCATGAACTGGTGCTAAGTCTAAGGCTGTGTTTTCCTGTTTTGTTGCTGCATTTCGATACCTGTGTTTGCTTTTGTTTCTGTGCAAAAATTTACTGATTAATTTTAAGTATTCTTTCAGATCTTATGCAGTGAATGAAGTGACATCAGAATGAGACATGGGCCTTTTTTATTTTTACCTAATTTGTCAATTGAGGTGATGAGAGGGTCGAGTACAAAAGTCGTACGTAGGCAGAATGAAGATAATTAAAATAGGAGGAGAACGCGCAGCCTGTTCTTGAGGAAGTACAAATACAGTTAAAGATTCGTAGTCTTAAACTGTTGTGAATTTTAATGACTCACATCTGTAACGCAGCCTAGCTCACAGTGACTCTGTTGGGTGGATATTTGTAGGTGCCCCATTTCAAAATAGAGGGTAAAACCATTCATCTTTATACGCTGCAGTAAAAGGTTTACCATTCTGAGAGAGTGGTTTATCCACTTGTCTGCTGTGAGTGTAAACTTTAATGTTAAACTTCAAGTAGGTGTCTGAACTGTCATTTAGTTTTATCAGTTTCTTACTATGCTTTAGTAAAACACAGAAATGATTTAGTTAGAATAAAAGCAGTACACATGATGAGGAACATGGAGAAGAGGTAACGTGTGGCTAGGCCTGCAGAGCTCACAGCTGAAGCCTCCTGGTAGGATACTGAGAACTGGTTTTTATTAGTTCTGTCACTACTTGTGACACTACTCTGTCACGTTGCTACGGTCAAAGATGAGGCAAAGAGGTATTGGGGAAGACTGGAGAGGGAGATGATGGGCTTTTTTTGTTTCTAAAAAAGTAATCTCTCTAGGAAATGGTCCAAGCTCCCCTACCAGTTTTCCAAGGGCAAGTGTGGAGCGTCCGAATTTTAGAAAACTGAATTAGAGCGGAGGAGACAAGTTGGTAATTCATGGCTTTGGCAGGTGTCTGGAGTTATGGAAGCTGCAGGGGCAGGTGACAAAGGGAACGTTTTGTGTGTTCTGTTTTAACAGTCTGAAGATGTAAACATCACAGATGTTTTCCAGAAAGCCGAGCGTTTTAGGGCCAGTAATTAAAAATGTTCCTCCACTATGGCGGAGTTGGCTGTAACAGATACTCTTTATTAAACATTAAAGATCAATCAGTCTCCAGGTTATTCTGCCACTAGAGATTACAGACACAGCAGAATAATCACAGGGTGTTTTTGTTTTTTATTAAGCTGAAGAGATTGAGACATTCCTTGCAGTAAAACACATTTTTGTGTTTGTGAAGGTGACAGTTACGAACTTAGGATTGTCTTCGTATTAAATTGTAAACTGCACACTTACTGGTGATGGGTGCAGGCAGGCAGGGTTGCACGGCCTGACTTGAAGTACTTGATTTTCTTTTTAAGGAGGCAAAGCAGTGACATTTGTTCTTCCTGCCTTTTGCCTCCCTGATTTGATCCACGCGTGGAAACTGTAATTTCTCATCGCTTGCAGTGTCATTTGAAAAAAACCAAACACCACAGCACTATTTCACCTCAGCTTGGCACTGCTGCTGGCACAACGCAGAGCCCTGTGGTGCTGATGTCCTGGGGACCACTTTATTTGCAGGGGTCGTGTTGACCTCCACAGGGAACTGTCTCTGCATTTTTGACAGTGGCAGTATTCCTGTAGCATCTCTGGTTTGCCAACAGTCCTACCTCCACTAAAAGTGTAAATTCTCCTCTGGCTGGCAGCGTCTGTAGCAAACGCTCGTCTTCAGCTCCTATACTTTTAAATAAAGTATGAGTTAGATTACATCTCTCAGAGAAGATCTGAAAAATCTTCTAGTTTACATACCACTCAACAATTCCCTTGTAGTTACATAATTGGTGTTGTCTGTGTCCATAGTAGAAGATATTTGATGCTCATTTATTAAATATGCTTGCTGGCTGCTCCCTAATCTTTGTTCTGGACAGACAAATTACCTTTCTCACACTGAGCTTCAGCTCTGGGGAATTAAACCTCCAAGCCTCTACTACTTTAATTAGCTTGAAAGTGGGGGGTTGCAGTTACTAATAGACCTCAGGCTTTTAGTAACTTAGAGAAAGGGTGGAAAAAGAACTTCCTGGGAAGCACAAAATGTCATTTAAAAGCCATAAAATTCTCATATATATTATTTCATTTTGGTAATTGCAAACAGATTGTATTTGAAGACTATGGATGATCATTTCTATTTTATCCAGGAAAGTTTAGATTTTTATCGAGTTAGACACTTTTAATTATCACAATTCATTAACACCAGTGTGAGAGCACATGTTTGACTTCATGTATTAAAATGTTTATGTAACATTAACTAACACACCAGATGAGGAATTTCAAATGGGGGGGAAAAATCCTGAAATATCTATATTTAGCTCTTGTGCAATGCAGCATATTAACCAAAGTTGCCTTGGGAGGATATTGGCTGTACTTCTTATTTGCTTTACACGCTATTTCTTCCAATTATAAGATCATATTACCGGCTTCTTCAAAGGCATGGCATAATGTTTCTTCCCTTTTAAAAGGGGCCCAGAAAAGCCACCTTATTCACCGTACGATTTGCTACCAGAAAGTACACTTATTTATTGTTGTCGTCTCTCTTTATTCTTTGCTGTCTGCTCTTCTTAGTAGTGATACTGCAGAAAATGCTTGCTTTTTTGCTGTTTGAAGTTGAAACATTAGCACTATGAATGGATAGTGTAGAAAGCCTTAATCAAGTCACTGCTGGAAAGTAATCTAATAAAAAAGAGATTAGGGAATAAGGAAAAGACAAAAGCAGTCATGTTGTAGTTTCCTATCTCAAATTTAGTATTCTAGCTAAGATACCCATTTTTATTTCTTGCAGGTCTGCTAAAAGGTCAGAGTATTGCAGAATGCGTGCCTTCATCTCAAATTTTGTTCATCACAGATGGATCCCATGTCTCCAAGTAGACAAGTCACCTTTGTAGCTAGCATCAGTGCCAGCTCCATACCATTGCACCTTCTTTATTCTCGATTGCCCTTCCCACATTTATTGGTGTATTAAAATGACTGAATATGAACATTAAGGACTCCATGAACCTGGGCTAATGGGAGACTGTAGAGAAAATGAAAAAAGATCCACCGGAGGACATCTTTGGGGGGGCGGGTGGGGAAGATGACTAATGAAGCTAATTAAAAGAAGCATTGAAATCTGCTTTCTACCCTCATTAACAATTAGCAGGGCACTGGCCAGTTTGTACCCTGTGTTTTACCTTAACAACATTCTATTTGCTCTTTGTATATTTAAGTGTTGTAAGGAAATGTGTTTCAATCAAACTGAACATGAGATAAAGGAAAGATGTGGCTTTTGTGATATTCTATCACAAACACTTTTATTGTATCTCTGTAAAATACAATGTATGTATGCATGTACGTGTTTTTGTCCTAATGTTGCTACTTCCCATGGCAAAAAAAAAAAAAGGAGAAAAAGGAAAAAAAAAAGTCAGGCTCATAGCAGCTACTGTGTAGAAATTTTCACCTACTTCTAATTTGCTGAATGAAGAAAAATCTTTTATTTGTGATATTTTCAGAGACATTTGCTCTAGTATGGTGTATTTAAATAATAAAAAGTAAAACAAAAACCACTGAATTGAGTATGGGTTTTAGAAACTTTCCTGGTTTTTTCTTTAAAAAAAACAAACAAACAACAAAACTGCTCAAAATACTGCTCTGGAACAAAGTCATTATCTTCACTGTCAGTTTCCTTTAAAAGTTAGCTCTTGTTTTGGAGTTTTTTGGTGGGTTCTCCTTTTGTTTTGTCTTATGCCAGTACAGAACCTGTTAAACTGCCATGTTAATTCTGGCATGGATATGGGGAGCTGCTTCAGAGTGATCTTTAATTTTCATTGAGGTTCTTGCTTCTGGTAACAGCAAATACATGAGTCCAGATTGCAGTGAAGTGTGGTACACCTTATAGGTATTGTGGTCTCTTTCCATCTGGCTCCTTCCTGCAGAACTGCCTGTGTCAGAGGTATGTGTGCGTCTGTGAGTGTACAAGCATGAGCGTGCATGAATGTATTGAAGAAATAATAATAAAAGTAAGAGCAACAAAAGGTCTGTAGCTCATGCTGAGAGCTGGAATGGAGCATTCATATAAAGGAATACAATAGCCATTCTGATGTGACCAAAATAAAGTTGAGTTTGCTGTGCAAGAAACTTAACTTTTAAAACTGATAATCTTAAGGAAAGAAAATAGTGTTTCCTGGGCTACTTCCCAGAACAAACTGAAGGCAGCTATGGTTTGCTCTCTGGAAGGAAGCAAAAAAAAACCCCTTCCAAAGCAAGAAAACTTCTAAGTTTAGAAAGAGGGCAGCTTTGTCCAGTGAGCCTTTCCCCTCAGCTACTCATCAGTTGGTCTGTGCGGAACAACTCTCGAGGAAACAGTTATTATTCATGCTTGTAGCAAGAACAGTGATGTGAATCTGGACTGCACTGCATGCCTTCAGTTGGGGAACTGCAGGTACTGAGAACGTGCCTATGCTGCAGCTCATAGCACCTCAGCATTACCAACTGTTGGACTTTTGTTGGAGACTAATGCATTTGAAATACAGCATGATTATGTTTTCTTTTTTAAATTCTGTTTTCAAGAGGTGTAGGTTGTTTGGTTACAGAGCGAACATCACTTACTTTTGTTGTGATGCCAGTGCATAAAAAGTGGATTGGTAGAGGTGTCCGTCTAAACAACCAACAGAAGACACATCTTGTTTCAGGTTCTCCTTGGCCTCCAGTGTGCTGAAGTCTGTTGGATTTATTCTTGTAGCACTTCACTGTCTGGGCAAAAATAGGACTGTAGAAGAGAAATGATATTAATGTGTGGTAACAGACAGTAAAGATAAACGGATACTTTGCATATCCTATGAGGTGATAAAACTCCTGTATGACTTTTTTTAATTAAATGCACTTATGTATTTTTTTAAATAAGTTTCTAAGCTTTTTGATCTTGCGTTACAATCTTTAGGTAAGAGTTGTGCAAATTGTGCAGCTGGGACATCTTTGAAAAGACACTCAAAATGGTACGAATGTGGAATTCAAGTATTAGTGGCACTGTAGGCATCTTTTCTATTCTTCAGTACAAGCACTGAAGGTACCATGGTTAAATCTAATGTACAGATTTTTGGTTGTCCAATATAACCTAGAAGTGCTAAGAAGATAGCTAATAACTTCTAGTAAGTAATGTAGTATAGCATTTAGTAATGTAGAGGTTGAAGTTCATTAACGGCTTTAAATAAACTATTATATGACTCGTTTGTAAGGCGCAGCTACCTTTTTAATAGCTTACTTTAAAAGCATTTCTTAAGTTGCAGACCTATAAGATTACAAATGTCACTCATGTTAGCATAATCCACATGCAAGTGATGAAGCCTTTGCTTTGATGTGCTAAATTGGAGGAGGACTAATGGAGCTATGAATATACAATAGAACATATTTAAGCAGTATTCTTCCTTTAGGTAAAACACTTTCTTGAAACCAGAGGCATTTCAGACAATAAAACAGGCTCTAATGGGGACACTGGGGGGAAGGCTACTGGAAACACTTAGATTTGTCCTTATGTGAAAAATCAATTTTTTTAGGAGATCTGTAAAAGGAAACACGTACTTGTTCACCTTCTATCACACGCATTTGCTACGCCGAGTCTGAAATACACCCCCTGCATTTAGTGCTGCTGAAAAGTCATACAAATAATCAGTAAGAGCTTCCCACTTTCAAAAATGAATGCTGTTAAAAAAATCAAAGGAAATATTACTAATCTGAAATCATCCTAGTGAACCTGGATAAAAGGCTCTGTCTATACTGCATCTAAGCGTCTCAATCATATAAATTGTCACTCTTATTAATGAAACAATTTTGTAAAAAGATTGCCCTCTAAATGGGTTTAATGTTTCTACCTATCCAGCTGTCTAGTTATGAGATTTACGCATCCTGGCAGGCAGTGGGACATTAAGCCTTTCCAAACCAAATTCTGTTTGCAACAAGATACTGTCTTTTCAGTCCTACATGATTTATCTTTAAATATTTTAACAGGTTATGCAGTATCTTACGAAATGTAAAATGAGAATGTCTTACCAGAATGAAGCCTATGAAATTAAGTCACATCTTTAGAATATTAACCACTCTGAGTTTGTCTCCCTTTCTCCCTGTTAGTTAACACCGATAAAATTTGCATCGTCTAATTCTAGGAGAAATATAATAAATAAATAAAATAAATCAGATACCGCTGTAGTATGACTTGCTACCAAGCATTTCAAGAGATGGTTTTAATTTTTTTTTTATCAAATCCTCTGGCTGCTATCTGGTGCCAGGCTTCTTGCAAGTACCTGTGTTCTGAACAGCTCAGTTGAAATAATTGAAATTGAGATCAGGACACGTGTGTCAAATACCTTCAAAGTATTGCGTTTCTTCATTGTGAGACATGTTCCAGGACCGGTTCCACTTCTGAGCCCGTGGTACGTGAAGTACCAGGGAGCCTTTGTTGTTGCTTGTCAGTACCAGGTGTACGCCTGTTGTCAGTCCAGCGAAGCCACAGAAGAGCTCATTGCAATTAAACAGCAATTTGTTTCTATGAAACTGCAATTAAAGTATTACTGATCAGCCATTTTAGATTGGCGGTGCTTTGCCTGCATGTTAAGCAGCGAGGAGCTCCCAGCTCGGTCCGTGAGCTGTGAGCAGCAGTGGGCTCACTGTCCTCAGTGGTGCTGCGGGGCTGTGTGCTGAGCCCCGTGAAGCGTGCCCGGGGCAGTGACAAGTGGGGGCCGAGCCCTGGGCTGCTCCTGCCTCCCGTGAGCCGGGATGTGTGCATCCCACGGGGCCGTGTTCCACTTCAGATTGCTTCTGCTGAGAACGGACTGCGCGTTGCGGGCCGCCAGCCAATACTGTGCTGCAGGTCCTGACTTGTTGGAGATGTGTAAACAGGGCTACTGTAGCTCCTTAATCACAACTAATAAAAGACCAGAAGAAAGCAATCAATTACCTCATAAGCTTCTTCCTTTCTTTTCCCTTAGCAGAACGTGTGTCTGACAGGGCTCCTCTGCAGGCCTGCCCTCCAGGTGGGCCTTGGTGCTGCCTGCCCCGCGCCCCGGTGACTGCGCATCTGCAATGTAAATGTTCAGTGCAAATTAAAAACTTGTTTGTAAGAACTCAGAGAAGCATTAGCTTTGTAGTGGTAATTATATTTCTTAATTATCACCGTATTTTAACAAAGTCTGAGGCACGTTAACTTCAGTTCCTGCATTTTTGCACGGTGGAGGCTGTAGACATCCTCATTCCTTCGCCAGAGGGGATGACATCACACCTGTGGCATGCATGAGATAAGCGTTGCTTGTTTTGCCTGTGCCTCTGAGATAGATGTTCCTTGGGGGGCTGGCCAGGTCGCACAGCCGTGTGCCATCCCTGGGCTGCTGTGCTGGGCAGCAGCAGGGAGGCACGAGGGCAGGGGGAAGCCCTGTGCTTCAGCCTCTGCACAGCCAGCACGGCTGTCAGCCAGTAACTCAGCACCCACAGGGGCCTGGGCCTGAAAAAAGCCCTGTTTGCTGGACACAGATGGGGCTGTGTTGAGGATTTTTATTTTTTTCTCTCCCCCTCTGTGGGTATTTTTTAACAAGCCCAGTTCTGTTGTTGTGTTTCCTTTAGTTGCATCCACAAAAATGCTTTTGGTGTGCAGAGAGGCTGTTCAGCTCGATGGGTTTGGGAGCCATAGCTGCGGGTTTTGCCTTTGCCTGGCACGGTGTTGTGTGGTGCTCCCCTGCCCCTGCTTGCCTCTGGCCTCTGCGGAAGGGCGAGCCACGGCCTGGCACTATGAGCGCTGTGCTTTAATTTGTTATTTCATTAAACGGGGCTTCTCATTGCTACTGCATGAAAAGCAGCAAGCTGCAGAACTGCAGTGAAGGGAAGGCCTAGCAGAGGCTGTGATAGGCTGCGCAGGCTGGATGAAAGCTGCCTCGGGGTCTCCATCACTGCAGGACGGGTCCTGCAAAAGAAAAGGGGCTCCAACAGCAAGGCACACACACCCAAAAGGCCAGGAATTTCAGTAACCCTGAAAACTCAGAGCTTTAACTTCTCTCTGGTTAGCTGGTTAGACAGGTCTCTCAGTGCACTGCGCTATTTTGTACCCTTTGCTCCTGGGTTTTGACAGTCATTTTATCAGTGTACGTCTTCTGCCAGCATTGCTAGAGATGCACCTCAGCTGACAAACACTGAGTTCCAAATTTTGACTTTTTTTAACAGTTAAGAAAATTATAAAAAGTGGTTTTCTTTGTAGGACGCTTGGTCACTTCTATATATCTAATGACATTCAATAGCAAGGGCAGCAACATGTGAGGAACCTGTATGGACAGGGCCAGCCCCAGTGTTCCTCACCATCACCACCACCAATGGCCCTGCCCCTTGCTGCTTTTAAGGCAGCTGCCACCAAAGTGCCCATGTCACGCAGCTTGGTGCAGCCACTGCCTCTTTTTCACATTGTTGGAATTCGCTGTTAATTACATTTTGAAATATCCACGCGCTTGTCCTCATAGGGAATCTTACACACGAGCTTTCACTAACAACGTCAGCAGTTCGCCTCAACCTCTCAGAATAATCATCGGTTCCATTGAACTTCTGCCAGTTGTTTTGTTAAACTAAATGGAGAGAACAGGGCCTATATGCATTCTCAAAAGGCAAGAGATTGCCCTGTGATTTGGGGAAATCTTGATTGCTTACAGAAGAATAAATGAACAAGGCAGATACTAACTTTACACCTGACTTCAATTTCTTCGAGAAGCAGTGAAGAAATGTCTGGTAGGAGGAAAAAGATCCAGCTAGAACTCATAAGCCGTCCAATAATAGTCTAATTTTATTGTGCTGTAAAATCATCAGCTCCTTAGAGAAAACAAAGGGCAATGAATGCCATATTGGTCTTTTATTCTTACAAAAAAACCTTGAGATCAAACAGCCCCTAAAAGACTGAGCTGATATGCATCCGTCTTCTGTATTTTTTTATATCCTCTGATATTCATTCCACTGATGTATTTGATAGGTAATTATATCAGCCATATCAAGATGCTGATAGGAAATAGTGGAAGACTTCAGTGTTTTGCCATAAAGCTCATACTCCTTGTTATTGAGCTCTCATCAGGCTCGGGATCTGCAGCAATAATTTGAAAGCTGCAGTTGATATTTTTGTGTTTATGCCACATTTAAAAATTATTATTCTTGCTTCATCAGTCTTTTTAGATGGGTTGGAAAAAATCATATTGCAAATGAGCTACTATTCTTATTTTTTTTTTTTAAGAAGGGTAAGCATTGAAGTATTCAAATGGAACAGATTATACCTTTAATTACATCCAAACAGGATGCTGAACTGATTTTTCTATTTTCTGTTTAATCGCTATAGTTCAAAACGACATTGCAAATTTGTAAATGAATTCTTTAAGCGTGGCCTTCTGGCCCCTGTATTTACAAGAGAAACCAAAAGAAAAAAGGAAAGAGAGAAGAATTGAAAGGAAAAGATTGCCACTTACTTGTCTGAAAAAGAAGTTTGAACTTCTCACGGGAGGTGTTTGATCTGGACCGATGCTGTTTGTTTTCTGGGAGCGTGCAGTGAGTGCCACCAGCTCTGTGTGCATCACACAGCCACACTGGGTGCCCCCTCCAGAGGGACGCCCCGTGGGCAGCACAGAGCTGCTCCTTTCCCAGCCTGCTCGCCAGCCCGACCAGCCGCCGCTTCTGTGGATGTGCTCCATCTCCATTCTCCTACATGCAGAATGAGAAGAATGAAAGCAAACGCAATTCATCACTTCTTAAACTAAATATATTTCCATTTTGTTTGCATGTGCGTGTGCATATATCACTCACCGTATATATTTAGAATATGTACTGTGACATTACAGCCAGTGATAAATCCTACTCACTTACTGTATGTGTTATTTGCTGCAACATTAAGTTCGGTGAGAATTTTATATGCAACTTGTACCAAAACTAAATATATTGTGGAATTGATGCACAGTTGTAAACAAGAGCATAACTTCCTAATGCAACACAGGAAGGTAGCAGCTTGTGTGGCAATTCCTTTGTAAACAATTGCAGGCTTTCCAAAGAATAAGACGGTTAATTACATTTTTAATGATGTTTTTAGAAAATAGGGATCTTGAGGGGGGAGAAAACCCGCAATGCCAACACCGAAAGTAAGTCTAGAGCTTGTACTGCTTCAG